>NW_027362771.1:71119186-72446686 GCF_046119375.1 Phyllobates terribilis | reverse complement strand
ATGGGAGACCACCCCCCTATTAAAGAGAGATACCGTCCTGTCGCTCAGGCTCACTACCAGTGAGCCAAGAGCATGTTGCGAGAAATGAAAGAGGCAGGAGTAATAAGGGATAGTTGTAGCCCCAGGGAAGCCCCCTGGGTACTAGTTAAAAAGAAGCATGGTACCATGCGTATGTACGTTGACTATAGGCAGATCAATTGCGTCACCCATAAAGACATCTATCCCTTGCAGCGTATCGAGAAGTCGTTAGCGGCCCTGAAATCAGCTAAATGCTTCTCGACCCTAGATCTAATCAGTGGGTGCTGGCAGGTTACTGTTGCAGAGGCAGACAAGGAGAAGACCGCATTCACTACACCAATGGGCTTATGCGAGTTCAACTGTATGCCATTCAGGCTGTGCAACGCCCCTGGAAAGTTCCAGAGGTTAATGGAGTGTTACATTGGGCATAAGAACTTCAAAATGGTACTGTTATACCTGGACGATGTCATTGTCTATTCCAGAACCTATGAAGACAATTTGAAACACCTGGCCGAGGTATTTGAAGCCCTATCCAACTTTGAGTTCAAGGTGAAGCCGTCCAAATGTCATCTCCTGAAACCCATGGTACAATACCTAGGCCATGTTGTGCGCTCAGAAGGCGTGGCATCAGACCCGGATAAGGTCACCGTCATCAAGGACTGGCAGAAGCGAACTACTATTCATGAGGTATGACAATTTCTAGGGTTGGTTGGCTATTACAGACGATTCATCAAGGGCTTTACCAAGATAGCCACTCCCTTTCAGGACCTCTTGATGGGCCACTCCAAAAAGGCGAAGACCAAGAGCCGTCCGATTGTGTGGGACGACAAAGTGGAAGAATCCTTCAACCGCTTGAAGCTAGCTCTCATGGGAGACAAAATCCTGGCTTACACCGACTACGGTCAGCTGTTTATCCTGTACACAGATGCTAGCAACGTTGGGTTGGGAGCCGTATTGTCTCAAATGCAGAAAGGCAAAAAGCGGGTCATCACCTATGCCAGTAGGAAGCTTCGCCCTACCGAAAGGAACCCCACCAACTACAGTTACTTCAAACTGGAGTTTCTGGCCATAGTCTGGGCAGTGACTGAGAGGTTCAAACACTACCTCGCCTCCTTTAGATTTACAGTCTTCACGGATAACAACCCGCTGACGCACCTGGAGACTGCGAAGCTTGGTGCCCTAGAACAACGAAGGATGGCTCGGCTGTCTAACTATGAGTTTGTGATCAAATATCGGGAGGGAAACGAGAACGCCAATGCCGATACGTTGTCCCACATGCCGAACTTACCAGACTCGAGAAAAGATTTGGAAGACCTCGAAGAAATTGAGATGCCTGCCTTCCACCACCAGGGTGCTTCCCAATGCTCCCATTGTGTGAAAAACAGTCGGCCGCTCAAGAAGTCTCTTTCAACCCATTGCCCCACCATGGATAGGCAGAAGGGCAGAACAGTGACCCGGCTGTCCGCATGGTGAAAGAACTGCTGAGCCAAGCCAATTCGTCCCCAGGCCGGATGCACCACCAGAAGCCTTGCAGCTGTGGAAGGAGAGAGCCAAGTTTTTCTTTTATGAAGGTAAATTCTGCAGAAGAACCGTCAACTCCCGCACGCACGAGCTGGTATGGCAGATAGTGGTTCCAAAGAAGAATGTGCCAATGGTCCCGGAAGCTTACCACGATGGGGCAGGACACTTCGGGTGGAAGAAGTTGAAGGTCCTGATCCGTGAACATTTCTTCTGGATGGGAATGAGAAGGTCCATCAAGAGGTGGTGTCGAGAGTGTGGACCATGCAATCTAAGATGAAGAGATCGTGGTAGCCAGAGAGCCCTCTTACAACCCATCATCACAAGACAACTGCTTGAAATCGTGGCCCTGGACCATGTGAAGCTGTCTCCGAGTCGGTTGGGATACACCTACGCCTTAACGATTGTGGACCACTACTCCTGCTTCCTAGTGGTTGTACCAGTCAAGGACCAGACGGCGAGGACAGCTGCTAAAGCCTTTCAAGAGCACTTCTGTCGACCTCATGGCTATCCTGAGCAAGTCCTAACAGGCCAAGGACCAGCTTTTGGAGCGGAGATATTTTTCAAGAATTCTCCAACCTGTACGGTTGTAAGAAAATTTGGACAACACCTTATCACCCGCAAACCAACGGTCTGTTGTAAAAGATGAACCAGGTGGTGATTGACTTGTTGAAAACCGACCGTACCTCTGGAAGAGCGCAACCGGTGGCCGGAGAAGTTACCAGACTTGGTGGACCTGTACAATCATATTCTGGTGAATTCGACCAACTGTACCCCAGCCTACCTGATGTGGGCAAGACCGGGTAAACTTTCAATCGACCTGGACATGGGTGTCCTAACACCAGCAGCAGTACAGCCAGACACAGACTGGGACATTGAAAGACAGCTGCAGTACTGTAAAGTCCAACAGTGCGTGGAAGAGAGTCTATTGCGAGCCAAACAGAAACAAGAGAAAGATTACAATCAGCAAGCCCCTGCCGCTCCCTTGTCACCAGGAGAACAGGTGCTGAAAAGAAAGAACTCATAAGCTGGATGACCAGTGTGAGGCTGAGCCGTACCTTACTGTTGCCCTCTCACTTTGACAACAGTAAGGTTTGCCTCATTACTAAACATGGAGGGGAAACTTCTGCAACTGGATCTAGAGACCACCTGAAGGTGTGCCCAGATCAACTGCATGAAAGAGGTAAAGGTCAAGACACTCCTCAACAGATAGAAGAGGTTGAAGGGAAGGTCCGCACCGTATTAAGAGAATTTCCTCAGTCTTGGACTCAGGAAAACCAGGCAGTAGTGTTACCAGTCTTGACATTTCCAAGCTGACTACACGAGAAAGAACAGAGATCTTGGGTCCTCATGAAGACCAGTCGGTCCCAGAAACAGATGTCTCATCAGCAGCGGATCAGGAGAATCTACCCCCTGCTAGCGGTGAATTTGTCGTGCCCATGGTGAGTCAAAGAGGTCATAGAAGACTACCAAGTCTACCTGTGCTACATCAGACTAACTATAGTGTAGTCAACAGTGAGCCAACCACACCTGCAGTAGACACCTCAGATCAAGAGAGGTCAACAGAACCACCAGTGTTACGTAGATCGCAGCGTAGTACACTAGGTCAGACCCCAGTTCGTTACAAGCATGGTTTATAGAGTATTATAAGAGTTAGCAAAATGTACATATAACCAGGTTAAAATGTTGAAAAAGCTTGTGCCCACCCGGACTAAGTAATGTGAGACCCAGTAATCACTACGCATAAACTACCTACAGAGACTACTGTTTAAACTTCTAAGCTAAATTGAATAAGTGTACATACTAACCTGTTAATGGACAATTAGGCCATAGGACTAGGTGTGGACAGGACAATGAAAAAAAAAGGGGGTTCGCATCCAACCCTGACCTCAAAAAAAACATTGGTGTGGCCAAAGAACCAGATCAAACCATGGTCTTTGTGCCCTGTAGCCACGCCCAGGGACGAAGTTTGAGGTGGTTTGGGGCAGTTTTCACCGAGCTGCACTACAAACCTGTGAGGTGACGCCCTGGATATCACGGGTACCTTGTTGAATGGCTTATATTTTGCATTTTTCTGATTTTTTTTGTACTTTTTGCATTTCTGATAATAATGTATCGTTTAAGAAATGTGCCTCCCCAAAAGGGAAGAAATTATTCATTGTTAACTTGCATCCTTATGTCTTTACAGTCCGTGACGTACTATGCTTCACAAAGGGGGGAATGTGTAGCCCCATGGGCCGGTTGCCGCAGTAGTGTTGCCTCCTTCACTGGAGGTGATTTTATGCTTGGAAGCAGGAGGAGCTCCCCATGTCAGGTTAACCCCACATGCACACACAGGTTCTGATCCCTGATCTGAAGGGGGAGCTCGACACCCTATTTTGGGGAGCTGCTTTTTCCGGCTCGGGGGAGGAGTTAGTCAGTGAGTGTGAGAGGGAAGGGAGAGGGGGAGAAAGCAGCAGAGGGAGAAGAAGAAAGTTCTTGGGAGCAGAGCAAGTGAAGAGCTCACCCCAGGCAGTGGAGCAGAGGACGCCAGAGTCCTGGGTTGTATGGGCATTGCACGTCCCGGCAACCAAATCTGGGGGACAGGAGACTGCAAGTTTCCTGGCCACAAGCAGAGGCCCGGCAGCACAGCAGTATAACTAGAGCCCGGAGCTGCACCCAAAATGGCAGTACCCGTTATAGGTTTGCACCGCCTGCTAGTACGGAGCTTAGGGCAGGAGTGAATAAAAGGGACCGTATGATAGCTCACAGACAGCGGGGCCTGCAACGGAGAAGCGCAGCAGGCAGACCTCCAAACCCACCTGACGGGGTGGACTCCGATTGCTTCCAGGCTGACCGGGCCCTCTTGGACCTAGTAACCAGTGCACGGGACTCCACAGCTTTCTCTGCAGTAAAGGTAACCGGACTACATTCCTTGTGTCTGTCTTCTCCTTCTGCGCCTCCCCGCAGCTGTGCTACCACAGAGACTATCATCACAGCTGCCGCTCTGCTCTCTGCACCCTGTTTCCCCTGCCACCATCCTTCATATAAGCTTGCTCAATCCCTGGGGCCCGCTTCACCTGTGAGAAGTGTTTCATCCCAGCTGCTATACCATCTATCCCCCAGGGTCCACACAGCAGCGCTGGTCATCCCTGACCAGGCACCACAGTTGGCGTCACATAAAGACTACGAATCCACTGTAAATACGCCCTTCATCTGCTCGGCCAGTGCCACGGAGCTGGGCCACTGCCACCGTGACCTCCCTGGAAGACTGCGGACCCAGCTACCAAGTACCCTAGGCCCTTACGGCCGCTGCATGTCCCCATTTCAGAAAGTCAGCTACAGATTCCACTGCCCTGGCAGTGTTAGAACCTTGCTGTTAGGTTTTTTTTCCTTTGCTGGTCACATGACCTTGTTGGCCTATTTAGTCCTGCTCCGCCCTTCTGGCTTTGCTGGACTTCATTGTATATCTACTTTCTAGCTAGCCTGTGCTCTGTATCTAACTCTGTTAGTTTGCTTGGTCTACGGACCTCTATGTTCTATCTATTTTGTTTGTTCGTCTGTCTGCTACTATTTCTGTTAGGAGGTGTCCCATATTCCTCCCAGTCCTTAGTACTTGTAGGGATTCCCTCCCCACATCTATAGGTCTTCGTACAGACTAGATTAGGACTTTAGCAGGTCTGATCGCAGGATCAGGTTCCCTGTTACATCGTAGGGATTCAGCTGAGTTCTATCGTAGGGACAGATCTCCTCTCTTTCCTTAGCTCTGGTAGCAGAACATAACAGTAAGTCCAGCCAGCAAATTCTCTAAGGAAAGATTTTTCTGTTCCATCATGGTGTCGGTTCAGGATTTGTTTCATCGCCTGCAGGGACTCTCTCTGGAGGTGGCCGAGCTCCGTCAGCACGTGAGTAACTGTCCTGGAGCACATTTCTTGGAGCCTAAGGTATGTTTGCCGGATTTATTTTTTGGTGAACACTGAGAATTTTTTTCATTTAAAAATGCTTGCTTATTGTATTTTCGTTTGAGACCTAAGTCCTCTGGGGATGAATCCCAGCGCGTAGGGTTCATAATGTCACTTTTGCGCAAAGAGCCTCAGGAGTGGGCCTTTTCTTTGCAACCTAGTGATACATGCTTCAGATCAGTGGATAGTTTTTTTTCTGCTTTGGGACTATTATATGATGATCCTGACCGTGTCGCATCAGCTGAGACTGAGTTGAGACGTCTAAAACAAGGATCGGGTAATGTGGAAAAATATTGTACACATTTTCGTCGTTGGTCCACTCAAACAGGGTGGAACGATTCTGCTCTGAAAAGTCTATTTCTTGCTGGGCTCAGTGAAAGGGTTAAAGACCTGCTAATTGCTTATCCTACACCTGAAGATTTGCAACAGGCTATGCAATTAGCTATACGGGTGGATAGAAGACTGCGTGCTAGGGTTAATGAGAGCAAATCCTCTGCTATGTCAGTTTCTGGTTATGATAATGTGTGTACTAACAGTGGTGAACCGATGGAGATTGGATCGGTGGCACCTCGCTCTCAAGAAAAAGACCGTCGTTTTTCGCAAGGCTTGTGTTTCTACTGCGGAAAATCTGGTCATTTGATTAAAGGCTGTGAGCTTCGTATGAAGAAAGAAAAAAAAAATGGTCAGTCACGCCCGTATTGCCTGTTTAAATTCCAAGGGTATATTTTTAGCTGCTTCCACGATTGCTCAGGAAAAATTAATGGAATTTCGGGTGTTTGTTGATTGCGGGTCTACACTGAATGTAATTGATGGGGGATTCGTGGAAAAACTCAATTTAAAACCTGAACCTTTGTCATCCCCCATTGCTGTGGTTTCTGTGGATGGCTCCCCTTTGAAGAATATTACTCTCAAGGTCAGTGAATTTCCTCTCACTATTAATGGTGTTCACCATGAGAAATTGGATTTGGTAGTGTTGAATAACTTGCCTTCTCCAGTAATATTGGGTTTGCCCTGGTTAAAATTTCACAATCCTGTACTGGATTGGTCTACCAGTGAAATTAAATCCTGGAGCCATAAATGTTATGACAAGTGTTGTAACGGGCGTATTGCAGCTTTGGATAGGGGAGAATTGCCTGTTCCTATTCAGGATTTTTGGAGAGTTTTTTCTGAGAAGGAATCGCAGGTTTTGCCTCCCCATAGAGACTATGATTGTTCTATTGAATTTGTCCCTGGAGCGACTCTTCCTAAGAGTCGTTTATTTAACCTTACTATTCCTGAGAGGAAGGCTTTGGAGGAATACATACAGACAAGCTTGGCCGCCGGTCACATTAGGCCCTCTAAGTCTCCTGTGGCGGTTGGATTTTTTTTTGTAAAAAAAAAGGACGGCGGTTTACGTCCTTGTCTGGATTTTCGTGAGATTAACAAAATTACGGTACGCAATCCTTACCCACTGCCATTGATTCCTGATCTGTTTAACCAGTTATTGGGGGCCAAGTGGTTCTCTAAAATTGACCTTAAGGGGGCATACAATCTGTTGCGCATGAAGGAGGGTGATGAATGGAAGACTGCTTTTAACACTCCTGTGGGTCATTTTGAGAATCTGGTTATGCCTTTTGGTCTCACTAATGCTCCTGCATTTTTTCAGAATCTGATTAGTGACATCCTTAGACCTTTGATCGGTAAAAATGTGGTTGTGTATTTGGATGACATTTTGATTTATTCGCCAGATCTGGAGTCTCATTGGCGGAGCGTGCGTGAGGTATTACAGTTATTAATGGACAATTCGCTTTTTGCTAAGCTGGAGAAATGTGAGTTCGCTGTACAGAGAATTAGTTTTTTGGGCTACATTATCTCCAGCAAAGGTTTTGAGATGGATCCGGTTAAGGTTCAGGCTGTGCAGGAATGGCCTAGGCCTATTGGTTTGAAATCGATACAGAGGTTTTTGGGTTTCGCCAATTACTATAGAAAGTTCATAAAAAATTTTTCTAGTATTGTCAAACCTCTGACTGATCTCACCAGGAAAGGTGCTGATGCGGTTCAGTGGTCTTCTGAGGCCATTGAAGCTTTTGTGTATCTCAAGGAGAGGTTCACCTCTGCTCCCATCCTTATGCAGCCTGATGTTACTAGGCCGTTTTTGGTTGAGGTTGATGCTTCCTCTGTGGGGGTTGGCGCAGTATTGTCTCAGGATAACGGGGATGGATTACATCCCTGTGCCTTTTTTTCAAAAAAATTTTCGGAGACTGAATTGAATTACGATATTGGTAATCGGGAATTATTGGCTATTAAACTCGCATTTGAACACTGGCGCCACTTCTTGGAAGGTGCGGAATTTCCCGTTCAGGTTCTTACGGATCATAAAAATCTGATATATCTTGATGCTGCCAAGCGCCTGAATGCCCGTCAGGCTAGGTGGGCACTGTTTTTCTCGCGGTTTAATTTCTCCGTTACTTACATCCCTAGTACTAAGAATGTTAAGGCGGATGCCTTGTCTCGCAGTTTTTCTCCCATAGTCGGTGCTGAGAAAGAGGAAAACATTTTACAAGAAGGTGTTGTGATAGCTGCTTTAGACTCCGTTTTGGAAGATGAGATTCTTAAAGCTCAGGAGAATGCCCCATCTAACACTCCTCATGGGAGGTTGTTTGTGCCTGAGACCTTTAGGAGAGATTTGTTTGTTGAGTGTCACGAATCTCGGTTGGCAGGTCATCCCGGAATCTCTGAGACCAAGAGACTGGTGGGTCGCAGTTTTTGGTGGCCTGGATGGCAGAAGGAAGTCATTAAGTGGGTGCGCCAATGTACTATATGTGCTAGATCTAAGTCCTCACATACTCCTGCTGCGGGGTTGCTTTGTCCTTTGGAGGTCCCCAGTGCTCCTTGGACACATTTGGCTATGGACTTTATAACTGACCTTCCCCCCTCTGAGGGTTTTACTGTCATCTGGGTGGTCGTGGACCGCTTTAGCAAGATGTGTCACTTGGTTCCCTTCGTCAAACTGCCCTGCGCTAAAACTCTCGCTAAGGCCTTTGTCAAGGAAATTGTCAGACTTCATGGCGTTCCTACTGACATTGTTTCTGATAGGGGTCCTCAGTTTGTGGCTCGTTTTTGGCGTGCCTTTTGTGACAGGTTGGGAATTCATTTGTCGTTTTCGTCCGGATATCATCCTGAATCTAATGGCCAGACAGAAAGGAAAAACCAGGATGTTGAGCAGTTCTTGCGTTGTTTTGTGGCAGACAATCAAGAGGGGTGGTCTGAGTTTCTGCCACTTGCCGAATTTGCTCTGAACAATCATACATCTTCTTCTGCTGGTTGTTCGCCTTTTTTTTGTTGTTCTGGGAGACATCCGTCGTTTGGGTCGTTCTCCAAGTTGGGATCTGCCGTGCCTGAGGAGGAGAATTTTTCCGGTGATTTGGAAAGAGTTTGGACGGATGTGCGTGGTAATCTTCAGGAGGCCAACAGAAAATCTAAAGACTACTTTGATAGGAAACGACAGGAGGTTTTGTTCGCTGTTGGTGACATGGTTTGGTTGTCCTCTAGGAATCTGCGGTTGAGGATTCCTTCTAAGAAATTGGGTCCCAAGTTTGTAGGGCCCTTTAAGGTGCTTCAGGTTGTCAACCAATCTGCTGTTAGGTTGGAGGTTCCTACCTCCTGGAGAATTAATCCGGTCTTTCATGTCTCTCTGTTAAAAAAAGCTGTTGTGTCGGATGGTGACGCCTCTGCCTCTGTTCCTCCGGTGGTGGAGGACGGGGAATATGAAATTTCTCGCATCCTTGACTCTAGACGGTATAGAGGTAGTTTGCAGTATCTTGTGGCCTGGAAAGGTTTCGGACCCGAGGATAACTCTTGGGTGAGGTCAGATGATGTTTCCGCGTCCAGACTTATCAGAGCGTTTCACAGGAGATTTCCTGATAAGCCTGGTCCTAGGGGATCCAGAGGATCCTCTTAGAAGGGGGGGTACTGTTGGAACCTTGCTGTTAGGTTTTTTTTCCTTTGCTGGTCACATGACCTTGTTGGCCTATTTAGTCCTGCTCCGCCCTTCTGGCTTTGCTGGACTTCATTGTATATCTACTTTCTAGCTAGCCTGTGCTCTGTATCTAACTCTGTTAGTTTGCTTGGTCTACGGACCTCTATGTTCTATCTATTTTGTTTGTTCGTCTGTCTGCTACTATTTCTGTTAGGAGGTGTCCCATATTCCTCCCAGTCCTTAGTACTTGTAGGGATTCCCTCCCCACATCTATAGGTCTTCGTACAGACTAGATTAGGACTTTAGCAGGTCTGATCGCAGGATCAGGTTCCCTGTTACATCGTAGGGATTCAGCTGAGTTCTATCGTAGGGACAGATCTCCTCTCTTTCCTTAGCTCTGGTAGCAGAACATAACAGGCAGGGCTTCAGCAGCATTTGCAGCTTCCAGCTCACCTACTGGTGTGTGGCGTGACTATGCGTTGGAAATCAATGTTGCAAATGTTTGGAATGATTTTGAGCAGCAGAGAACAGTTGTTGAGTACCAGCTTCAACATGTCCGTCGGTATTCAGGTCAGCCTCTGCACATAAGAGCTGATGAGTGGGCATGGATTTTTGACATCTGTGCCCTCCTCCAAAACTTTGAGGACTCCACCAAGATGGTGAGTGGCTATGATGCTGTGTGACCCACGTGTGTCCTCTGTAAGCCCTACCCTGGGAAATGGGGGACTTGGGTCGGGTCCTTTGATGTAGAGATGGGGTGCAACCATGGCTCGGACTCGACCCGTGCCCAGGGTCGTCACACTGGAACAAAAGAGATGGTACAGGCTGATCCAGGTTGATTGGCTGATCTCGACTACTCCACCTGTGGCACCTGGTGAAGGCCACCAGCGCCGCTGCAGTCCGCTGAGGCATGGTATCATGGCAGCTGGAGTTGTTACTACTCCCCACAGGCGGAGCAAGGCCTCAGGGCAGATGAACAGGATGACAGGGGTAGTAGTCTAGGAGGCCTGGTGCTGCGTAGCGCGGTGTGATGCAGAATAAAGAGTCCGGAGGCCTTAGGGGTGAACTTCCAAGGCTTTACTCACGAAAGAGATGGCAGTAGGAAGGTGACTCCCTGCTCCTCGCGGAGTTCTGCGGTCACCAGAGACGAGGGTCCGACAACCTCCAAGTAAGTCCAGCGTTCAATCAGGACCCCACACCAGAGTGTTCCTAGACTTCAGACCGGGTACTTTCCTGTCTGTGTGTGTGTGTAGATAGGCCGGGTCTCCCTCTGAACTCCTCTCAGAAAAAGGGTACGGGTGGCAGCTCCGCTCCTTCCGTTACCCGGTGGGATACTCAGGGCCTACCGGGCTTTCCCGACCAGGACGTGGAGTAGCAAGGTCGGGTGTCGGGGGCCGGTACCCCTCTTGCAGCCGGAATCCCTCTGAATAGATCAGGTTGGCGAGGACAGGTGGCGTATACCGATCCGTCTGCATCCTCCCTGGGATCCATTTGCGGTGGAGCTACACTCTTAAGCTCCGGGCCTTCTTGGTCATGGTCCTTGACCGGGCTGAGACATTCATTATCTGCAACCTGCCCCTCGACCCAATGCCAAGGTACGAGGGCTGTGTCTCCATCCGATGCAGGCCCACACAGGATCAGCTTACAGGGTAGGAGTTCACAGTAAAACAGTCAAAGAACCATCATGGAGCAAACTGAAGGACAGCCTGACCGGCTGACGGACAGAAAGGACCATTAGAACGAAAAGGACCAAAGACCAAGATGGCTGGGTATTAAATATTAATTTTTTAAGTGTCACTAAAATGTGAGTCCTCCACCCTCACCCACTAAATGGTTCCCCTAGCTCTTGGTTCCCCAGGCTCCCGTTAACCAGGAGGGCAGCACCTAGTGCATTCTAGCCCCCTCTGGTGGGAGAAGTGTGGTATTGTATGTGAAGGAAGGGTCCTGACCATCGCACTGTTCTTACCTCAGAGGAGGAACACTACACTCCTTTAGAGAAGTGCAGCATCCCTGTGGCGGTCGAACCCTCAGGGGCGCCACATTGCCATAATTAGCGTCACCATCCAGCTTCTCTGTCTACTGAAACACTTGCTGCTCACAATTAAAGAGGAGGCATTGCAGGCAGAGCAAGGAACTGTACAGGGTGATGCTACCCAGCCCTGCCTCATCTCAGCGTGGATTGGGTGATTTTGAGGAGGAAGAGGAAGAGAACATAGACAGTAATACTCTTGGTGAGAACAGGGAAGTCTTGGCTGTTGGCAGTCTGGCACACAAGGCCGACTTTATGTTCCCCTGCCTATACCGTGACCAACGTGTTGTACGCATTTTGGGCATTACAGAAAACTGGCACGGCATATGAGAATTCTTGGAGACGGAGGTGTGAGGTTCTGATTAAGGAGGATGTCTGTCTTAAATCAGTTGCAGAATGCTGGGCACAGGAGGGGTGACACAGAAATGAGGGAAGAGATATAGGCCGGTGCAGAACTGTTGACAGCTTGGTGGGTGAGAGAGATGAGTTTGTATTGTATTCTGTAGTGATTGCTTAACCTAACCAGTGCAATGACTGGCACAGGGTAGAGGTGTCGGTGAAGCGGCTTGATAGATATATGACCCTGGCTGCTGCATTCAGAAGGGATTGGAGAGGAGACAGTTTGTTTAGAGGGAGACCGATTAGAAGAGAGTTGCAATAGTGAATAAGAGTGACAGTAAGGCTATGTGCCCACGATGCAGAAATGCTCAGGATTTATTCCTAAGCGTTTCTGCATCTCCCTGGCAGAAAAAACGCATGCGGATTGTACATGCATTTTTCCTGCCAGGGACATGCGGATGTGAAGTGTTCTTCACATGCATTTCTGCATGCGGGTTGACAAGCACTTTCCAAGAGATTTTAGCATCACTTGGAAAGTGCTTTTCAACTTGGTCACACTATATAAATCCATGCAAACGACATGGATTTATATACTTTATTTATATACTGTAAAAAAAATTTAAAAAAAAATCTATACTTACCTTCCGATAGCCCCCGGAGTCTTGCTTCGCTCCGTCCTGGCTTGCTGGCAGCTCGCGGTGCACTACATTGAAGGACCTGCCGTCACATGACTATGACGTCAGCGCAGGTCCTTCAGTCCACCGCGATCTGCCGGCAAGTGAAGACGAGCACACCGGGGGCCATCAGAAGGTAAGTATAATATTTATTTTTTATTTTATTCTTTTTTTTTACAGGTTCTATGGTACCCGGGTCCGGAGGAGAGTCTCCTGTCCTCCACACCTGGGTACCATCCGCATATTGAAACGCTTGGATTCCGCATGTACAGATGCAGTGATGCGGAATCCAAGCAATTCAATGCAAGTCAATGGCGGCGAAAATGCAGCGCTTCCGCAAAATAATTGGTAGTGCTGCTTTTTTTCCGCAATGATAACCCGCAGCGTAAATTTCCGCAGCATGTGCACAGCACATGCGGATAATCATTGGGGAACATGGCAGGCCTTCTACCATGCGTTTTTAAGCATTTCTGCAGCGTTTTTGCTGCTGCGGAAACACTTAAAAAATGCATCGTGGGCACACAGCCTAAGAATTTTTGCAGTATCAAAGGTGAGAAAAGGTCGACTTCTGGAGAAGTTTTAAAGGTGTAGGTGATATGAGCGAGTGAGTGATTTTCCAAGTTGAATAAAGTAAAGTTGTGTCAAATATGACTCCAAGATAGCAGGCATGCCATGTGGGAGATGTAAAGTTGTGTCAAATATGACTCCAAGATAACAGGCATGCCATGTGGGACTTATGATGGCAGCACCTAAAGGAAATTGCAAAGTCAACTATATGAAGGTTAGTACAAAGAGGAAACTGAAGGAGTTCATTTTGGGAGATTTTAAGTTCAGGCTCTTGTTGAAGAATTCTATCAAAAAAAAAATTCCCATCTGACAATGCTGGTGGCAGAGGTCACAGTCAGATAGTTCATTGAACAACCAAGGAGTACAAGCGTGGAAGACACAAACCAGATGCGGCAGAGGCAGGAGAACGCTGTCAAAGGTCTGGGACAGTTTTCTCAGACCCTCCCAGCACCCAGGCCCTGATACACAGGGTACTCTGACAAGGAGGGAAAAGTTTTGGAAGATGGAAGCTGGAAACGTGGCATAAACTGTCTTTCCAAGCCTTGGAGGTCCTAGCCACGAGCATTTTGTCAGAGATAGTTTAGTGCTTCCTGGGGCATTATAACTGATAAAACTGATAGGCGCATCCGCCTGTCAACTGAAAATGCTGATAGGCTGACTCTTATGAAAACTTCTCAACACCACCAGATGATAGCATCAAACATAAACTCAAATCCAGTGGTTATTTTTTGGGGGGTCTATTCCCATGCACCCCTTCACACCCAGACATGGGTATACGCTTCAGGAATTGTTCTATTTTATGTCGCCCTCCTCCTTCTCCTCATCCTCCATTACAATATCAGCAGGGAGACCATGATGCAACACCCACATAATTTTTTAAGGGTGTTTCTGATTAGAGATGGGCAAATATTTCAATATTCGTTTTGGATTACAATCGCCGTTTTTGCAATATTCGCCAATGTAATTGTATAATATTCGCCGAACATTGCCAAACGCCATTGGATCCAATGGGTGCCAAAGCCAAACGTATACACAACACCTTCAAACGGGACCAAAAGCTGCCAAAACACATCAATTTAGGAGCAGTCACCAGGAAAGTGCCAACAATTGACCCAGAGTACAAGTAGTATAATTATTATTATTCATTATTATAGCGCCATTTATTCCATTGCACTTTACATTTGAAATGAAGTCACTGACTGGTACAAGAGCAGAGAGGACCCTGCCCACGAGGGCGCACAAACAGTTTATAAGGGATGGTTGAGGATACAGTAGGTGAGGGTACAGCTGGTCGTGAAGCGGTATGGTGGAGCATGGGTTACTGCAGGTTGTAGGCTTGTTGGAAGAGGTGGGTCTTCAGCTTCCTTTAAAAGGTTTCAACAGTAGGCGAGAGTCTGAAATATTGGGGTGCACAGTTCAATAGTAGAAGGAATGCACAGGAAAAATCTTGTATGCGATAGTGGGAAGAGGAGAGAGGATGGGAGTAGCGAAGGAGATCTTGTGAGGATCGGAGGTTTGCGTGCTGGTATGTACCAGGAGACTAGGTCACAGATATATGGAGCAGAATCATTATGGATGGCTTTGCATGTCATGGTTATGGTTTTGAACTGAAGTCTCTGGCCAATGAGGAGCCAGTGAAGGGATTATAGATTGCAATCTTATACATTGCTGGAGCCAGTCGACAGTAAAAAAAAAAAAAGCAGCCACAGAGTGTTTTTCACTGACCCTGCTTCTCGGTTTGAGTTGTATTTCACCACAGCCATATTCTTTAGCTCAGTGAAAGGACTGGCATAGAGGGAAACCGTGTCTACTCCAGCTGTCATTTCTTCGCCACCACGTTCCACCCATTGTCACACACGACCATGCCTGGCTGTATGTTAAGCGGTAAAAGCCACAAATCAGGCTGCTGTGTTACAGCTTTCAACAACTCTGCAGCGGTGGTCACCTAAGCATTAAGCATATTATCTTCAGCACAGCCTGTTGCAGCATGGCCAAGGCAGTCCTGCAGTGCTTCCAGCTTGTGACTAATGTGGTCATTTTGGAGATGGAGGCCGAACTGGAGGAGGAGATGCAGGAGCTGAACAATGTGATTACATTGAGATTACATTGGTGAGTCTGGTTTTTATACTAAGGAAAGATCCTACTGTGTTTTATTTCATTTATTTTTTTACGTCTCTTGTAGATGTACTTGAAAAGATATTTTACACTTTTTATTGAAGCACAGATTTCTACGTTGATGTGACAGTTGTAGTGTTTTGATAAGTATGGGTTGTATGGAACTATCCATGAGTTATTTATAATTTTTTTGTTGCGAACAATGTTATCAATGTGTTGTCGCCGGTAGGATGGGTAGCCATCCAAGTCTTTAACAGTGTGCTGTTTGAACTCCTTTGGAAACCCTTTTGTACACTTTCTGTTTTCCATGCATGGACTTTTTGGATTTGCTATACCACATGGGCCATGAACCATATGAGAGACTACAATATTATACAGTTCAGGATACTTTTCTTGGTTAGGAATTTAAGCCCACACTATGTTGTCGATTTCTTCCTCCGTGCGAAACTTGAAATCCGCGTCTAAGATAATTAATATATGCGCATGAGGGAGACCTTGTTTCTGAAACTCTATGACGTGTACCATTGCTACGACTGTTCCAAAAAGCCGATTTTTGATGTATTTCAAAAGGCTGCTGAGTTTCAGTGAAAATACGCGTGTGACTAAGTCCGACCTGTGTTCAACTTGTTGCCAGGGTTCTAGATTTTCGGTAATTTCAGGCCATTTAGGATCACAGGTCATTGTCACAAAAATGTCAGGTCTTCCATACTTTGTTACTATTGCCAATGCATCTTGATAACGCTGTTGCATGTTGCGGGGGCTACCTTCAAATGACAACGGGAGAATTACTGTTTTTCAATTGGAATTCCCTTTTGAATTGATTGTTTTTGCAAATGTTCTTGAAGAACTCAGTAGTCTTCAACTTTAAGTTGTTTTTGGTCCATTCGTATGAAATTTAGATGATTAGTTTCAATTTTAACGTATACATCGACTAAGTACTGTTGTGTCAGTTTCCCACCGTTTAAAATAGGATTGAAGTAATTTAGGACAGACAGAAGAAAACTGCGGTACTGCAGTTGTGTAATTCTTCTTGAAGTTCCTTGCTGGTGTAGGTTTTCATGCCACCCTTGATCACCTCTTGGAAAGAATAGCGGATACAGAAGAGCATCAAGGTTGCTGTGCAAAATGCTAATCCGTTGTGTCTTAGGAACCAAAGGGTTGTTTTGGTCTGGCTTAAGATGGACTAATATATCACTTTGAAAAGGAGGCTCTCCGTCATTATTTTGAAAAACAACTGCGACCTCACTTACACGTGGTTTGTTGTAAAGTCGGGGATCCTGTTTGTTCTTGTTTAATGGCCATGACAATAGAAGGCATTTGAGTCCCATTTTCTATAGCCCTTTGTTCCTCCTCAGCTTCGACGTCTTTTCGCATGTGATATGCGTCAGCAAATGGGCTGATTTTTTTGTAAATGTACGGCAATTTCATTGCATCACACTTTTCGTTTGAATCAGCGAAGCGTGGTTCAAATCCCACGCCAATTCGGGGCCGGACTGCGCCTGTCGCTGATTGGTCGCGGGCGGCTGGCGCAACCAATCAGAAACGCAGGATTTCCGTTACAGACAAACAGACAGAATTAGACGATTATATATATAGATATATATGTTGTGGAATTTCTATGCTAACGAGATATTCAATGGACCCTCTTGTGCTGTATTATGCACTGCAGTCTGCCACATACCCTTCCTGCCTGTCTAACTCCTGCAATCACCACTGAATATATGCAGCTCGATTAGTCCTCAGAAGGACTATTAATTCAGTTGGATATAAACAGTGGGTACGTAAAGTATACAGACCCCTTTACATATTTCACTCTTTGTTTTATTGCAGCCATTTGGTAAATTCTAAAAAGTTCATTTTTTTCTCATTAACCCCTTAACAACATTAGACGTACTAATACGCGTCTGTGCCCTGGGACTTAAGAGCCAGACCCGTATTAGTACGTCATGGCGATCGCGCGAGCACACAGGCTGTGCGGGCGCGATCGCCGCCGGGTGTCAGCTGATTGTCACAGCTGACACCCGGTACTATGTGCAGGGAGCGGTCCTGCACCGCTCCCAGCACATTAACCCCGCGATGCTGCGATCGAAGTCGATCGCAGCATTGCGGAGGCAAGGGGAGGTGATCGCAGATACTCACCTCCTCTTCCGGCCTCCAGCGTTGTCTGCCGTGGCTTCCAGGATGTTGCCATGATGACCCGATGTCGTCATGACAACATTCGGTTCACCAGACAGCAGGAAGATTGTTTGGACATGCGCAGTGCATCTCCAAACAATCTTCTCCCTGTCCAGCGCTGACAGCCTGCACGGCACAGGGATGGTGCTTCATTCCTGTGCCATGCAGGCGATCAGAGAAAAAAAAGTGAAAGTCCTATAGTGGGACAAAGTAATAAAGTTTAAAAACTGTCAGAAAGTGAAAAAAAATAAAAAAAATAAATTGTAAAAATATAAAAAAATAAATAAAAAAAATAATCCACCAAAAATAAAAATATAATCTACCCATCAATAAATATTATTATTAAAAAAAACAATAAAAGTACACATATTTAGAATCTCCACGTCCGGAACAACCTGACCTATAAGACCGTCCCACTAGTTAACCCCTTCAGTGAACACGGTAAAAAAAATAAATAAAAAACAAAGCAAAAAACAATGCTTTATCACCATACTGCCAAACAAAAAATGGAATAACACGCGATCAAAAAGACGAATATAAATAAAAATGATACCACTGAAAACTTCATCCCGTCCTGCAAAAAACAAGCTGCCATACAGCTCCATCAGCCGAAAAATAAAAAAGTTATAGCTCTCAGAATAAAGCGATGCTAAAAAATAATTTTTTCTATAAAATTGCTTTTATTATGTAAAAGTGCAAAACATAGAAATACGATATAAATGTGGTACCTCTGTAAATGTACTGACCCAAAGAATAAAGCTGCCTTATCAATTTTACCACACGCGGAACAGAATTAAAAAAAACAAAAAAAACAATTCCTGAATTGTTGGTTTTTGTTTATTCTGCCTCCCAAAAATCGAAATAGAAAGCGATCAAAAAATGTCATGTGCCTGAAAATGGCACCAATAACAACGTCAACTCATCCCGCAAAAAACAAGCCGTCAAATGACTGTCTGCCAAAATCTGGAAAAATTATAGCTCTCAAAATATGGCGATGCAAAAATTAGATTTTACAAAAAATGCGTCTTTTAGTGTGTGACAGCTGTCAGTCATAAAAACCCCATATGATTCTGGTATCGCTGTAGTCTCACCGACCCGAAGAATAAGGTCATCTAATCACTTATACCGCATGAGGAACGGCGTAAAAAATAAACTCTCAGGTTAGGGTTGTGCTAGTGTTAGGGTTGTGCTAGTGTTAGGGTTGTGCTAGTGTTAGGGTTGTGCTAGTGTTAGGGTTGTGCTAGTGTTAGGGTTGTGCTACGGTTAGGGTTGTGTTAGGGTTAGGGCTGGGGTTGGGGTTAGGGTTGGGGTTAGGGTTGTGATGGGGTTGGGATTTTTTTCAAAAGTAAGAAAAAAAGATGACGATATGGCGACTAGTGTTGAGCGCAAGTGCTCGCTACTTGAGTTTGCATCGGGTGTTCTGGTATGCATTGAGTATCGTGGGTATTTGAGTGACATGCTCGAGTCTCCGCCCATATGCTTCACAGCCAAAAAAACTTTGCGGGGATTACCTGCCATGCACGAGCGATCCCCGCATGTTTTTTTTTGGGTGTCTAATAACCGTGAAACATCCGGGCGGGGACTCAAGCATGTCACTCGAGCACACGCAGTACATGGTGCATACCTGAGTACCCGATGCAAACTCAAGCAGCGAGCACTTGCGCTCAAGACCAATGACAACTTATTCAATATGATGACCTAATGTTATCAAATTCTGTGTCGTACCTCTGGGTTCAAAATGTTCACTATACCCCTTAATAAAATCCTTGAGGGGTATAGTTTCCAAAATGGGGTCACTTGTGGGGGAGCTCCACTGTTTAGGCACATCAGGGGCTCTCCAAATGCGACATGGTGCCCGCTAACAAATTGGAACCATGTCCCGTTTGGAGAGGCCCTGTTCATTTTTTTCTTCCACATTCCAAAAATTCCTGTGATGCACCTGAAGGGTTAATAAAGTTCTTGAAAGTGGTTTTGAGCTTCTTGAGGGGTGCAGTTTTTAGAATGGTGTCACTTTTGGGTATTTTCTGTCATAAAGACCTCTCAAAGTGACTTCAAATGTGATGTGGTCCCTAAAAAAAAAAATAGTTTTGTAAATTTTGTTGGAAAAATGAGAAATCGCTGGTCAACTTTTAACCCTTATAGCTCCATAACAAAAAAAAATTTTGGTTCCAAAATTGTGCTGATGTAAAGTAGACATGTGGGAAATGTTATTTATTAACTATTTTGTGTGACATATCTCTCTGATTTAAGGGCATAAAAATTAAAATTTTGAAAATTGCAAAATTTTCTAAATTTTCATCAAATTTCCATTTTTTTCACAAATAAACGCAAGTGATATCGAAGAAATTTTACCAAAATCATGAAGTACAATATGTCATGAAAAAACATTCTCAGAATCAGTGGGATCCGTTGAAGCGTTCCAGAGTAATTACCTCATAAAGTGACAGTGGTCAGAATTGTAAAAATTGGCCTGGTCATTAACGTGCAAACCACCCTCGGGGGTTAAGGGGTTAAAGTACACTCTGCACCCCATCTTAACTGAAAAAAAAATGTAGAAAGTTTTGCAAATGTATTAAAAAAGAAAAACTGAAATATCACATGGTCATAAGTATTCAGACCCTTTGCTCAGTATTGAGTAGAAGCTCCCTTTTGAGCTAGCACAGCTATGAGTCTTCTTGGGAATGATGTAACAAGTTTTTCACTCTTGGATTTGGAGATCCTCTGCCATTCTTCCTTGCAGATCATCTCCAGTTCCATCAGGTTGGATGGTGAACGTTGGTGGACAGCCATTTTCAGGTCTCTCCAGAGATGCTCAATTGGGTTTAGGTCAGGGTTGTATTGAAGCCACTCCTTTGTTATTTTAGCTGTGTGCTTAGGGTCATTGTCTTGTTGGAAGGTGAACCTTCAGCTAAGTCTGAGGTCCAGAGTACTCTGGAAGAAGTTTTCATCCAGGATATCTCTGTACTTGGCCGCATTCATTTTTCCTTCAATTGCAACCGGTCGTCCTGTCCCTGCAGCTGAAAAACACCCCCATAGCATGATGCTGCCACCACCATGTTTCACTGTTGGGATTATATTGGGCAGATGATGAGCAGTGCCTGGTTTTCTCCACACATACAGCTTAGAATTATCACCAAAAAGTTGTATCTTCACCTCACCAGACCAGAGAATCTTATTTCTCATAGTCTGGGAGTCCTTCATGTGTTTTTGAGCAAACTCTATGCAGGCTTTCATATGTCTTGCAATGAGGAGAGGCATCGGTCGGGCCACTCTGCCATAAAGGCCCGACTGGTGGAGGGCTACAGTGATAGTTGACTTTGTGGAACTTTCTCCCATCTCCCTACTGCATCTCTGGAGCTCAGCCACAGTGATCTCGGGTTCTTCTTTACCTCTCTCACCAAGGCTCTTCTCCCAGGATTGCTCAATTTGGCTTGACGACCAGACCTAGGAAGACTTCTGGTGGTCCCAAACTTCTTCCTTTTAAGGATTATGGAGGCCACTGTGCTCTTAGGATCCTTGAGTAATGCAGAAATTCTTTTGTAACCTTGGCTAGACCTGTGCCTTGCCACAATTCTGTCTCTGAGCTCCTTCGGCAGTTCCTTTGAACTCATGATTCTCATTTGGTCTGACATGCACTGTGAGCTGTGAGGTCTTATATATACAGGTGTGTGCCTTTCAAAATCAAGTCCTATCAGTTTAAATAAACACAGCTGGACTCCAATGAAAGAGTAGAACCATCTCAAGGAGGATCACAAGGAAATGGACAGCATGTGACTTAAATATGAGTGTCTGAGCAAGGGGTCTGAATACTTGTGACCATGTGATATTTCAGTTTTTCTTTTTTAATACATTTGCAAAACTTTCTACTTTTCTGTTTTTTTTCAGTCAAGATGGGGTGCAGAGTGTACTTTAATGAGAAAAAAAATGAACTTTTTCGACTTTACCAAATGGCTGAAATGAAACAAAAAGTGAAAAATTTAAAGGGGTCTGAATATTTTCGGTACCCACCGTGTGTGTGTGTGTGTGTGTGTGTATATATATATATATATATATATATGTTGTGGAATACCTATGCTAACTATAAACAAGCAAATCTTTCCCTGACGCACCAGCACCTCTCCCTCCTCTGCCTGATTCGGGGGTAGACTGTGACGAGCACAGCGGCGCCAGGTCTTATAAAGACTTGATGATGTTGTGCGGCCAGCCAATCACTATAATGCCCACAACCAACATGGCTACAGCATTACAGTGCATGGCAGGCAATCCCTGCATGTTCATTGGCTCTCTAAAGAGCACCAAACATGCAGGGAGGGGACCCGAGTTCCTGTCCAAGCAACCCGGAAATACTCGCCAAGCGCCGAGCTTGTCAAGAACAGTGATGCTCGGGCGAGTACTGAGCAGTGGCGAGCACGTTCGCTCATCACTAATTCTCAGTAATATCAGTGAAATTAGTCAGTTCTCTGATTATCTTTAGTAAATAACAATTGCATCTCTTTCATCATTTTTTCATGGATATGTCATGTATCCTGTTTCATATATGACTAGTTTATGTTTTTTTCATCTCTGAACATTAGATCATCATCTTGTGTATGCATTCATTGGTCGACATTCACCTCCCTCCCCCATTTTTTTATTCTTTAACCATTATTATCCCCATGATCCTTTTGTCCACATTTTATGTTTTTTATGTGTTGTAAGTTCAATACTATTAAACATACACCTACTTAAACTCTGAAACCTACAGTACAGACCAAAAGTTTGGACACACCTTCTCATTTAAAGCTTTTTCTGTATTTTCTTGACTATGGAAATTGTACATTCACACTGAATGCATCAAAACTATGAATTAACACATGTGGAATTATATACTTAACAAAAAAGTGTGAAACATCTGAAAATATGTCTTATATTCTAGGTTCTTCAAAGTAGCCACTTTTTGCTTTGATGACTGCTTTGCACACTCTTGGCATTCTCTTGATGAGCTTCAAGAGGTAATCACCGGAAATGGTCTTCCAACAATCTTGAAGGAGTTCCCAGAGATGCTTAGCACTTGTTGGCCCTTTTGTCTTCACTCTGCGGTCGAGCTCACCCCAAACCATCTCGATTGGGTTCAGGTCTGGTGACTGGAGGCCAGGTCATCTGGCGTAGCACCCCATCACTCTCCCTCTTGGTCAAATAGCCCTTACACAGCCTGGAGGTATGTTTGGGGTCATTGTCCTGTTGAAATATAAATGATGGTCCAACTAAACGCAAACCGGATGGAATAGCATGCCGCTGCAAGATGCTGTGGTAGCCATGCTGATTCAGTATGCCTTCAATTTTGAATAAATCCCCAACAGTGTCACCAGCAAAGCACCCCCACACCATCACACCTTCTCCTCCATGCTTCACAGTGGGAACCAGGCATGTAGAGTCCATCCGTTCACCTTTTCTGCGTCGCACAAAGACACGGTGGTTGGAACCAAAGATCTCAAATTTGGATTCATCAGACCAAAGCACAGATTTCCACTGGTCTAATGTCCATTTCTTGTATTCTTTAGCCCAAACAAATCTCTTCTGCTTGTTGCCTGTCCTTAGCAGTGGTTTCCTAGCAGCTATTTTACCATGAAGGCCTGCTGCACAAAGTCTCCTCTTAACAGTTGTTGAAGAGATGTGTCTGCTGCTAGAACTCTGTGTGGCATTGACCTGGTCTCTAATCTGAGCTGCTGTTAACCTGCGATTTCTGAGGCTGGTGACTCGGATAATCTTATCCTCAGAAGCAAAGGTGACTCTTGGTCTTCCTTTCCTGGGGCGGTCCTCATGTGAGCCAGTTTCTTTGTAGCGATTGATGGTTTTTGCAACTGCACTTGGGGACACTTTCAACGTTTTCCCAATTTTTCGGACTGACTGACCTTAATTTTTTAAAGCAATGATGGCCACTCGTTTTTCTTTACTTAACTGCTTTTTTCTTGACATAATACAAATTTTAACAGCCTATTCAGTAGGACTATCAGCTGTATATCCACCAGAGTTCTGCACAACATAACTGATGGTCCCAACCACATTTATAAGGCAAGAGATCTCACTTATTAAACCTGACAGGGCACACCTGTGAAGTGAAAAACATTTCCGGTGACTACGTCTTGAAGCTCATCAAGAGAATACCAAGAGTGTGCAAAGCAGTCATCAAAGCAAAAGGTGGCCACTTTGAAGAACCTAGAATATAAGACATATTTTCCGTTATTTCACACTCTTTTGTTAAGTATATAATTCCACATGTGTTAATTCATAGTTTTGATGCCTTCAATGTGAATGTACAATTTTCATAGTCATGAAAATACAGAAAAATCTTTAAATGAGAAGGTGTGTCCAAACTTTTGGTCTGTACTGTACATTCACACTGAAGCCATCAAAACTATTAATTAACACATGTGGAATTATATACTTCACAAAAAAGTGTGAAAAAACTGAAAACATGTCTTATATAGTGTTGAGCGAACACTAAAATGCTCGGGTGCTCGAAGCTCGGGCCGAGCTCACCGTGATACTCGGGTGCTCGACCCGAGCAACGAGCCCAATGTTAGTCTATGGGAGACCCGAGCATTTTTGCGGCGGCACCCCCGGCAGTCTGCAGAAAGCCTAAAAAGTGTCCAAAACGATAGTGACAGTGATCAGAAGACAAGGGGGCTGCATGGCGATCGCCCGTAGAAGCATTTCTGACCCCCAGGTCACTGCTGTCAACAACGTGGTCAGAGGTATTAAGCCACTTTTACGGACTCACAATAAAACGTTCAAAAACGAAACTGAAACTGCTTTCCTGTGAAATATGCATTGTTAAGGAATTTCCTTTCCGGGGTAAACACTTGTGTATAAGGTAAAATAAATTACAAAAAAAAAAAATACTCCTCCACACCTTGGGCTATGTTCACAAGTAGGATTTTAAATGCGTTTTTGCACTTTTGTATTGATTTCAACCGTGACAAATTCATTCACCGGGAAATGTCATTTTAACATTTTACAACCTTATCTGGCCATGTGCTGTGTGACACATGCATACAGTGCTGAAAAGACATGGGAACAGCATGGGGAAGACCACTGGAAGCATCTCTGACTCCCAGGTCACTGCCTAAAAGTGTGCCCATCAGAAGTGATCCTTGTAGCATCAGAAGATGCAGACTTGCAACTATCCCCGTGCAAGTCCTTGTCCCAGGGCAGTGTTCAATTGTATCTCCCCCATTCCTTGCAATGCAAGCGCAAATATGCAGCCAACCACCCAACCACCCGCAGGCTGCAATACCATACTGCTAGCTTTCACTTGAAATGGGGCCTTTTAGTTTGGAGGAGGCCAAAGCTGGCCACTAACTTATGGCTGCTTCAGAAGCGAGGTATCCATACTCAGTCCCCAGCTGCCCGGCGGCCGGGTGTCCACACTCGGTCCCCAGCCGCCATGGGACGGCCGAGTGTCCATACTCGGTCTCCAGTCGCCCCGCGTCCGGGTGTCCACACACGGTCCCCAGCCGCCTGGAGGCGGCAGGGTGTCTATAAACAGTCCCCAGCTGCCCCTATTTCTCCTGTCACCTTCCCCCACAGTTTTCTTAGCCTGGCCTGCTTTAGGGCAGCATTGGACGAGCCCACCAGAGAACCAGACTCCTCCCGTGAGCCCTGGCTTCTCCATCAGGGGAGTTGAGAGTACCAAGGTGAGGAGCATGATGATGATGATAGAAGTTAGCATCTGCTTTGATTTCTTTTAATGCAAGCGTAAATGTGCAGCCTGCCACCCACCCACCCCCAGGCTGCAATGCCATACTGCTAGCTTGCACTTGAAATGGGGCCTTTTAGTTTGGAGTAGGCCGAAGCTGGCCATTACCTCATGGCTACTTCGGCGGCCTGGTATCCATACTCAGTCCCCAGCTGCCCGGCGGCCGAGTGTCCATAAACGGTCCCTAACCACCCCTATTTCTCCTGTCACCTTCCCATACACTTTTCTTAGCCTGGCCTGCTTTAGGGCAGCATTGGACAAGCCCACCAGAGAACCAGACTCCTCCGGTGGGCCCTGGCTTCTCCATCAGGGGAGTTGAGCGTGCCAAGGTGAGGAGCATGATGATGATGATAGAAGTTAGCATCTGCTTTGTTTTCTTTTAATGCAAGCATAAATGTGCAGCCTGCCACCCACCCACCCCCAGGCTGCAATGCCATACTGCAAGCTTGCACTTGAAATGGGGCTTTTTAGTTGGGAGGAGGCCGAAGCTGGCCACTACCTCATGGCTGCTTCGGTGGCCTGGTATCCACACTCAGTCCCTAGCCTCCCGGCGGCCGGGAGTCCATAAACGGTCCCCAGCCACCCCTATTTCTCCTGTCACCTTCCCATACACATTTCTTAGCCTGGCCTGCTTTAGGGCAGCATTGAACGAGCCCACCAGAGAACCAGAATCCTCCGGTGGGCCCTGGCTTCTCCATCAGGGGAGTTGAGCGTGCCAAGGTGAGGAGCATGATGATGATGATGATGATGATAGAAGTTAGCATCTGCTTTGTTTTCTTGGAATGCAAGCACATGTATGTAGTAGCGGCTAGGCCTGAGGTGGTCAGCGTTTTGGCGCATATCCTACCCCCTTCGAGGATTGCTGGATGTTTTCCTGCTACTATCCCAGTTCTATGACTCACGTTAAAACAAAGCTTCAGGTGATAAATGATGGATGAGGTGGTGGCAAAGGAGACAGAGCAGGAGGAACAGGGACCATTCACATCAATATCAGGCCAGTCAAGCACACATGTCTTGTAGGATATGTTTCTGTACCAAAAGGAGCAGTTCGGCTACACAGTTACAGGGCATACAGTGAGTGCAATGCCTACCAAAAATTTAGAGGCACTCCAATGCCCCTTGGTAGTGACATGGAGGTCAGAGGTAGTGTTGAGCGAGCATGCTCGACACTGCTTGGTACTCACCCGAGCATCACGCTACTCGGGATGTTCGGCGAGCACCGAGCATTTCCGGGTTAATCGGGTGGGAGCTCGGGTCTCCGCCCTGCACGTTTGGCGCTCTTTACAGAGCCAATGAACATGCAGGGATTGCCCGCGAGTCTCTGTAATGCCGCAGCCATGTTTGTGGGCATTACAGTGATTGGCTGGCCGCACAGCGTCACCTCGAGTTTTAAAACTGGGCGCCGCCATCTTGGACACAGACGCTGCGGATCAGACAGTGTAGGGACGGCGCTGCAGAGCTAGGGAGAGATTTTTCTTGCGAAATAGTTAGTGTAGGGTCTGTAAAGGCTGCCAGGACAAACAAACAGTCCTTCTCAGGACTAATATCCATCCCAGATATCAGGCAGGCAAGCAGGCAGGCTGTATAGGAGACTCAGTGGTTATACCAGCAAAAGCTGCATTACAGTCCTGTGTGCTCCTGTTACTGAAATTGCTGGACTTAGCTGCAGGTCTCGGGGGCCAGTAAAAATCCTTTTTTTTCATCTAAATCCTCTTTTTTTTTTTCCTCCTACACACTGTACAAATACCCGTCTTATTAACCTATTGGTGCCCACCTCCCCCCCAAAAAAAAAGTGTGTCTCTGATTTTTCAGACACAAATATATCTGTTGAAAAGAGTCTGGTATAGGCCACAGAAACAGAAGTGTGGTTTTTCAGTTCCACGGGTAAAATCTCTGTAGTACCCAGTTTTGGGTCTTTTGGTATCTAAAAAAAACCAGTTTGAGTGTGTCGCTCACTGTTTAGCCGCAAATCTATATTTTAAAAATGTCTGGTATATACACCAGTAAATTAAAACTGTGGTTTTTCTGTTCCACGGTAAAAAATCTCTATTATCCTGCTTTTCGCATTTTTTGCAGTAAAAAAAAACAGTAGTGTCTCCTGAGTGTTCTGACACAAAAATATATCTGTTGAAAATAGTCTGGTGTACGCCTGACAAATCCCAGTGTGGTTTTGCAGTTCTATGGGTAAAATCTCTGTAGTATCCAGTTTTGGGCCTTCGGTATCTAAAAAAAAAACAGTTTGAGTGTGTCGCTCACTGTTCAGCTACAAATCTATATATTTTAAAAAGTGTGGTATACACCAGTAAACAATAACTGTGGTTTTGCCATTCCACGGTAAAAAATCTCTATTATTCAGCTTTTCGTATATTTTCCTTAAGGAAAAACAGTAATAGTTTCTCCCTGATTGTTCTCATTGTTTGAAAGAGTCGGGTGTAGGCCAGAGAAATAGAACTGTGGTTTTCCTCTTCCACGGTTCTAATCTACTTTCTATTACCCTTTTTCCATTGATAGTGTGAGTGTAAGCTATTTTACTTCCTTTACAATGGGCAAGGCGCGTGGCAAGGGACGTGGAACTGAAAGTTCTGGTGATGGTGCGTACAGAGGACGGGGCCGTGGCCAAGGTGAAAATTTGCCTCAACCAACAGCCACATCTTCTCGATCCCACTTCTTGACCGAATTACTAGGGAAGCACAGAACAACACCAGTATTGCGAACTGATCAGTGTGAACAGGTTATTAATTGGATAGCAGATAATACTTCCAGTTACCTGGGCACCACCACCTCCGGTCTGTCTTCCACATGGTCAACTCTTAGCAGCCGTGTGACTCGACCGCATACTCCTCCTCACCCTGATGCTCCTTTCTCCCACCATGCCGAGTGTTGTCAGACAGCAATTGATCCCACACTTGGACACTCTGTAGAGCTGTTCACTGGTCCATTTCCATATTTGTGCCCGTCGCCTGCTACGCTTGAAGTGGTGGAAGAGGAGATCCCATGTAGCGATGCCCAAATATTTGAACAGCCATGGCCACAGGAAGTCGACACTGGCAATTTGTCACAAGAGGTGGACGATGCCGAGACACAATTGCCAGGAAGTGAGGAGGAGCATCGTGGTGCGGAAGTGGAGGAGGTGGTGGATGATCTAGTAACTGACCCAACGTGGCAGGAGGACATGCAGAGTGAGGCCAGCAGCACACAGGGGGAGGGAAGCAGAGTACCCCAACAGGCAGGAAGAAGCAGTGTGGTGGTCGCAGACAGAAGGAGGGCAACCGTTCCCCGTAACACCAACACGAGGGACGTTGCCAGTACAAGCGGTAGGTCTTCCAGATTCTGGAATTTTTTTAAAAGGCCATTTGTACCACCTGCCATGCCAGTATCAGCAGGGGTGACAAAACTACCAGCCTGACCACCACCAGCATGATCAGGCACATGGCAGCAAAGCACCCGACTTTTTGGGCGAAACCCAGAGTCCACAACCAGTGTCAGTGGGTGTCACCACTGCTTCTTCTGCTGTTGTGCGTGCAATAGAACCCCCTGTTGTGTGTGCAAGGAAATCCCCTGTCCATACTGCATGTAAAGATGCTCCCTCCTCTCAGTCTTCACTTGTTATGGTAGTTTCTCAAGAAGCAGCATCAACATCCACGTCCACGTCCCTCCGCAGCATTCAGATGTCCATATCCCAGAGCTTTGAACGAAATCGGAAATACGCAGCTAACGCCCCACAGGCCACAGTCCTAAATTCACACATTTCATGACTGCTTGCGTTGGAAATGCTGCCTTTCAGGCTGGTGGAGACGGAATCCTTCCGCAACCTTATGGCGGTGGCCGTCCCTCGGCACTCGGTCCCCAGCCGACACTATTTTGCCCGGTGTGCCATCCCCGCACTACACAAGCACGTGTCTCAAAACATCTGCCGTGCCCTCAACAATGCAGTTACTGGGAGAGTCCACCTGACAACGGACACGTGGAAAAGTGCTTGTGGCCAAGGACGGTAAATCTCCCTTATGGCACACTGGGTAAACATAGTGGAAGCCGGGACCCAGTCGGACCTTGGGACGGAACACGTCCTCCCCACACCGAGGATTGCGGGCCCTATGTCAGTCAGAGTTGCCCCCACAGTGTACAGCTCCTGCGCATCATCCTCCTCCTCCTCATGTTCAGCCTCCATCTCAGATATCACCACATCAGTTACAAGCTGGAAGCACTGCAGTACTGCCTCCGCCAAGCAGCAACAGGCTGTGCTGAAACTCTTAAGCTTAGGTGATAAACCTCACACTGCTTGTGAGTTGTGGACAGCTGTGAAAGAGCAGGCAGATCTGTGGCTGAGACCGCTGAACCTACATCCAGGCATGGTCGTGTGTGACAATAGCCGTAACCTGGTGGCGTCTCTGAGGCGAGGCGAGATCACACACATACCATGCCTGGCTCATTTGCTTAACCTCGTGGTTCAGCGGTTTCTTAAATCGTACCCCGAGTTGCCAGATCTGCTCGTCAAAGTACGCCGCCTGTCAGCTCATTTTCGCAAGTCGGCTACAGCTTCCACCGCCCTTGCTGTGTTGCAGCAGCATTTTCAGCTTCCGGCACACCGACTTGTGTGTGATATCCCCACACATTGGAACTCTACCCTCCACATGTTACAAAGGATTTGTGAGCAGAAGAGAGCAGTTGTGGAGTACCAGCTGCAACAAGGCCATCGATATTCAGGTCAGACTCCACACATAAGACCTCATGAGTGGACCTGGGTGTCTGACATATGTACCATCCTGACAATCTTTGAGGAGGCCACCAAGATGGTGAGTGGTGATGATGCCATCATTAGTGTCAGCATCCCACTTATCTGTCTTTTGCAACGCTCTCTGCAGATAATTAAAGAGGAGGCATTGCAGCCAGAGTATGATGAGATGGATCAAGAAGCCGTAGTGGTCGATTACACACAGCCCAGCGTCATCTCATCCCAATGTGCATTGGGGGACAATGAGGGAGAGGAGGAGGAGGAGGAAGAACAGGAGCTGCTATCGGGCGCTGTAGACGTTAGTACCTGTACAAGTGTCCTACCGTCCGTTCAGCGTGGGTGGCCTGAGGACAGGGGGGAGGAGCAGGAGGAGGAGGAGAGCAGGGTCAGTCGTCATCTTGGTGAGGACACGGAAATCTGGCCCTTTACCAGTCTGGCACGCATGGCTGACTTTATGTTACGCTGCCTTAACCGTGACCCTCGCGTTGTCAAAATGTTGGGTGAGAGTCATTACTGGTTGGTGACACTTGTAGACCCCCGCTACAAGGAGAACTTTCACTCTCTTATTTCTGAGGTGGAGAGGTCTACAAAAATGGGCCAGTACCAGAAGGCCCTTGCTGCAGAACTGTTAAAAAATTCCCATCGGAACACGCTAGCGGCATAGGTCACAGTTCGTTGACCAACCAAAGAGCACAAGCGAGAGAGAGGGAACTCCAATCCAGCAGAGGCAGGGGAACACTGTCAACGTTCTGGGACAGTTTTCTCAGACCCTCCCTTCGGACAGACCCTGAGGCACAGGGTACTCTCACAAGGAGTGGAAAGTTTCAAAAGATGGTGAGGGAGTACCTTGCCGACCGTACCAGCGTCTTCCATGATTCCTTTGTGCCTTTTAATTATTGGTATCCAAGCTGGACACTTTGAATGAACTTGCTCTGTACACCTTAGAGGTCCTGGCCTGCCCTGCTGCTAGCGTGTTATCGGAGCGTGTTTTTAGTGCCGCTGGGGGAATTATAACTGATAAGCGCACTTGCCTGTCAACTGACAATGCTGACAAGCTGACCCTTATCAAAATGAACAAGGGCTGGATTGGGCCAGATTTCTGATCACCACCAATTGACAGCAGAGTAACATAACGTCAAATCCACTGTTTTATTTTGGGAGGTGTATTCCCATGCACCACTTCACACCCACACATGGGTATACGCTTCCTCATTTAGGCTGTTTTATGTTCTTCTCCTTATCCTCAGCCTCCACCACCACTATACCACCAGGGTGACCGTGGTCCGTGTAGCCATTATTGAAAGTTCCTCCCTCCTTATTTTTGTCAACTTTTGCTTGGAAGGCATAAGCAAAGACTGTGGGAGACCAACTCCCCAATAATAGGAATAATTTTTTTAAGATGCTACACTGTATGGCTCTTGTAAGGGGCATTAAAACCGTCTTGTTATACCACTCTGACCTCCACGTCTCTTGTAAGGGGCATTAAAAGCGTCTTTTTATACCACTCTGACCTGCACATATCTTGTAAGGGGCATTAAAAGCGTCTTGTTACACCACTCTGACCGACACGTCTCTTCTGAGGGGCATTAAAACCATCTTGTTATACCACTCTGACCTCCACGTCTCTTCTGAGGGGCATTAAAAGCGTCTTGTTATACCACTCTGACTTCCACGTCTCTTGTAAGGGGCATTAAAATCATCTTGTTATACCACTCTGACCTCCACGTCTCTTGCAAGGGGCATTAAAAGCGTCTTGTTATACCACTCTGACCTCCACGTCTGTTGTAAGGGGCATTAAAAGCGTCTTGTTATACCACTCTGACCTCCACGTCTCTTGTGAGGGGCATTAAAACCGTCTTGTTATACCACTCTGACCTCCACGTCTCTTCTGAGGGGCATTAAAAGCGTCTTTATATACCACTCTAACCTCTACGTCTCTAGTAAGGGGCATTAAAACCGTGTTGTTAAGCTACTGGGACCTCCACAAGTCTTCGAACTTGCATTGCATTTCCTCCTAATTTTTGGAAGCTTTTGCTTGGAAGGCATAAGCAAATACTATGGGAGACCCACTCCCCAAAAATGGGATATATGTTTGTAATATGCTGTTCTGCATGGCTCTTGTAAGGGGCATTGCAAGTTGCTCCGTCCTAATTTTTGGAAGCTTTTGCTTGGATGGCATAAGCCAATACTATGGGAGACCCACTCCCCAATAACGGCAATAATGTTTGTAATATGCTGTACTGCATGGCTCTTGTAAGGGTCATTGCAAGTTACTCCGTCCTAATTTTTGGAAGCTTTTGCTTGGAAGGTATAAGCAAATACTATGAGAGACACACTCCCCAATAATGGGAATAATGTTTGTGATATGCTGTACTGCATGGCTCTTGTAAGGGGCATTGCAAGTTGCTCCGTCTTAATTTTTGAAATCTTTTGCTTGGAAGGCATAAGCAAATACTATGGGAGACCCACTCCCCAATAATGGGAATAATGTTTGTAATATGCTGTACTGCATGGCTCTTGTAAGCGGCATTGCAAGTATTTCCGTCCTAATTTTTGGAAGCTTTTGCTTGGAAGGCATAAGCAAATTCTATGGGAGACCCACTCCCAAATAATGGGAATACTATTTTTATGATGCTGTACTGTATGGCTCTTGTAAGGGGCATTAAAAGCATCTTGTTAAGCTACTGTGACCTCCACGTCTGTTCCAAGGGGCATTCAAACCGTCTTGTTAAGCTACTGGGACCTCCACGTCTCTTCAAAAGCGTCTTCTTAAGCCACTCTAAACTCCACAGCTCTTCCAAGGGGCATTGAAATGTTGTTTTTAATTACCTCTAACCTCTATGACTCTTCCAACGGGCATTGCATTTCCTCCTAATTTTAGTCAGCTTTTGCTTTTCAATGCAAAGGCGAAAACAAAGAACCCACTCCCCAATAATGTGTAGAAGGTTTTTAGTACGCTGTAATCCACGTCTGTTTCAAGGGGCATTGCAGTTCCTCATAATTATTGGAAAGCCTTCCATTCACTGCTTAGGCTAACAGTGTACAGGAAACCCAGTTGCTATAAATGGAAAAAACGGTTTAGTTAAGGCCCTCTGACCTCCATGTCATTTCCAAGGGGCATTGGAGTGCCTCTAAATTTTTGGTAGGCATTGCACTCACTGTATACCCTATAACTGTGTAGCCGAACCACTCCTTTTGTTACAGAATCATATCCTACAAGACATATGTGGTTGACTGGCCTGATATTGATGTGAATGGTCAATGTTCCTCCTGCTCTTTCTCCTTTGCCACTACCTCATCCATCATTTATCACCTGAAGCTTTGTTTTAACGGGAGTCATAGAACTGGAATAGTAGCAGGAAAACATCCAGCAATACTCGGAGGAGGTAGGATATGCGCCAAAACGCTGACCACCTCAGGCCTAGCCGCTACTACATACATGCGCTTGCATTCCAAGAAAACAAAGCAGATGCTAACTTCTATCATCATCATCATGCTCCTCATCTTGGCACTCTCAACTCCCCTGATGGAGAAGCCAGGGCCCACCAGAGGAGTCTGGTTCTCTGGTGGACTCGTCCAATGCTTCCCTAAAGCTGGCCGGGCTAAGAAAAGTGTGTGGAGAGAAGTTGACAGGAGAAATAGGGGCGGCTGGGGACCGTTTATGGACACCAGGCTGCTCACTGGCGGCTGGGGACCGTGTGTGGACACCCGAACGCGGGGCGGCTGGGGACCGAGTATGGACACCCAGCCGCCCCCTGGCGGCTGGGGACCGAGTGTGGACACCCGGCCGCCGGGCGGCTGGGGACTGAGTATGGATTCCAGGCCGCCAACGCAGCCATGACGTGGTGGCCAGATTTCGCCTCCACATGCCTAAAAGGCCCAATTTCAAGTGCAAGCAAGCAGTATGGTATTGCAGCCTGGGGGTGGGTGAGTGGTTGGCTGCATATTTGCGCTTGCATTGCAAGGAATGGGGGAGGTACAATTGAACATTGCCCTGGGACAAGAACTTGCACGGGGATAGTTGCAAGTCTGAATCTTCTGATGCGGCAAGGATGACTTCTGATGGGCACACTTTTAGGCAGTGACCTGGGAGTCAGAGATGCTTCCAGGGGTCTTCCCCATGCTGTTCCCATGTCTTTTCAGCACTGTGTGCATGTGTCACACAGCACATGGCCAGATAAGGTTGTAAAATGTTAAACTGACATTTCCCGGTGAATGCATTTGTCACGGTTGAAAGCAATACAAAAGTGCAAAAGCGCATAAAAAATGCTACTTGTGAACATAGCCTAAGGTGTGGAGGAGTATTTTTTTGGGGGGGGTATTTATTTTACCTTATACACAAGTCTTCTTTACCCTGGAAAGGAAGTTCCTTAACATATTTCACAGGAAAGCAGTTTCAGTTTCATTTTTGAACCTTTTATTGTGAGGGCTTAATACCTCTGACCACGTTGTTGACAGCAGTGACCTGGGCGTCAGAAATGCTTCCTGGGGCGATCCCCATGCTGTAGCCATGTCATTTGAGCACTGTCACTATCATGTTGGGCACTTGTCAGGCTTTTAAAAGACTGCCGGGGGTGCCGCGCCAAAAATGCTCGGGTCTCCCATAGACTAACATTGGGCTCGTTGCTCGGGTCGAGCACCCGAGTATCACGTCGAGCTCGGACCCAGCTTTGAGCAACCGAGCATTTTAGTGCTCGGATCAACACTAATCAGAGGGCCTTAACTAAACCATTTTTTCCATTTATAGCAACTGGGTCTTCTGTGCACTGTTGGCCTAAGCAGTGAATGGAAGGCTTTCCAAAAATTATGAGGAACTGCAATGCCCCTTGAAACAGACGTGGATTACAGTGTACTAAAAACCTTCTACCCATTATTGGGGAGTGGGTCTCCCTTAGTGTTCGCTTATGCATTGAAAAGCAAAAGCTGACTAAAATTAGGAGGAAATGCAATGCCCGTTGGAAGAGTCGTGGAGGTCGCAGTAGCTTAACAAGACGGTTTTAATGCCCCTTACAAGCGCCCTACAATACAGCTTCTTAAAAACATTATTCCCATTATTGGGGATTGGGTCTCCCATAGTCTTTGCTTATGCCTTCCAAGGAAAAGCTGCCAAAAATAAGGATGGAGAAACTTGTAATGCCCCTTACAAGAACCATGCAGTACAGCATATTACAAACAATATTCCCATTATTGGGGAGTGGGTCTCCCATAGTCTTTGCTTATGCCTTCCAAGCAAAAGCTGCCAAAAATTAGGAGGAAATGCAATGCCCGTTCGAAGAGTCGTGGAGGTTAGAGTTAATTAAAAACAACATTTCAATGCCCCTTGGAAGAGCTGTGGAGTTCATAGTGGTTTAACAAGATGCTTTTAATGCCCCTCGGTAGTGACGTGGAGGTCCCAGTAGCTTAACAAGACGGTTTTAATGCCCCTCGGAAGAGACGTGGAGGTCGCAGAAGCTTAACAAGACGGTTTTAATGCCCCTTGGAAAAGTGGTGGAGGTCGCAGTAGCTTAACAAGATGGTTTTTATGCCACTTACAAGAGCCATACAGTACAGCATGCATCTTAAAAATATTATTCCCATTATTGGGGAGTGGGTCTCCCACAGTCTTTGCTTATGCCTTCCAAGCAAAAGCTGACAATAATAAGGACGGAGGAACTTTCAATAATGGCAACATGGACCACAGTCACCCTGGTGGTGTAGTGGTGGTGGAGGCTGAGGATAAGGAGAAGAACATAAAACAGCCTAAATGAGGAAGCGTATACCCATGTGTGGGTGTGAAGCGGTGCATGTGAATACACCTCCCGAAATAATACAGTGGATTTGACTTTATGTTACTCTGCGGTCATTTGGTGGTGATGAGAAGTCTGGCCCAATCTAGCGCTTGTTCATTTTGATAAGGGTCAGCTTGTCAGCATTGTCAGTTGACAGGCGAGTGCGCTAATCAGTTATAATTCCCCCAGCGGCACTAAAAACACGCTCCGATAACACGCTAGCGGCAGGGCAGGCCAGGACCTCCAAGGCATACAGAGTGAGTTCATTCCAAGTGTCCAGCTTGGATACCAATAATTAAAAGGCACAGAGGAATCACAGAGGACGCTGGTACGGTCAGCAAGGTACTCCCTCACCATCTTTTGAATCTTTCCACTCCTTGTGAGAGTACCCCGTGCCTCAGGGTCTGTCCGAAGGGAGGGTCTGAGAAAACTGTCCCAGAACATTGACAGTGTTCCCCTGCCTCTGCTGGATTGGAGTTGCGTCTCTCTTTCATGTACGCCTTGGTTGGGCAACGAACTGCGACCTCTGCCGCTAGCATGTTCAGATGGGAATTTTTTTAACAGTTCTGCAGCAAGGGCCTTCTGGTACTGCCCCATTTTTGTAGACCTCAGGAATAAGAGAGTGAAAGTTCTCCTTGTAGCGGGGGTCTAAAAGTGTCACCAACCAGTAATGATTGTCACCCAACATTTTGACAACGCGAGGGTCACGGATAAGGCAGCGTAACATAAAAGTCAGCCATGCGTGCCAGACTGTTAATGGGCAAGACTTCCGTGTCCTCACCAAGATGACGAGTGACCATGCTCTCCTCCTCCTCCTCCTCCCCCCTGTCCTCAGGCCACCCTCTCTGAACCGACGGTATGATAGTTGTACAGGTACAACCGTCTACAGCGCATGATAGAAGCTCCTGTTATTCCTCCTCCTCTCCCTCATTGTCCCCCAATGCACGTTGGGATGAGATGAGGCTGGGCTGTGTGTAATCGACCGCTACTGCTTCTTGATCCATCTCATCATACTCTGGCTGAAATGCCTCCTCTTTAATTCTCTGCAGAGAGCATTGAAAAAGACATAAAAGTTGAATGCTGACGCTAATGATAGCGTCATCGCCACTCACCATCTTGGTGGACTCCTCAAAGTTTGTCAAGATGGTACATATGTCAGACATCCTGGTCCACTCCTGAGGTCTTATGTGTGGAGTCTGACCTGAATATCGACGGCCTTGTTGCAGCTGGTACTCCACAACTGCTCTCTTCTGCTCATGTGGAGGGTAGAGTTCCAACGTGTGGGGACATCACACACCAGTCGGTGTGCCGGAAGCTGAAAACGCTGCTGCAACACAGTAAGGGCGGTGGAAGCTGTAGCCGACTTGTGAAAATGAGCTGACAGGCGGCGTACTTTGACGAGCAGATCTGGCAACTCGGGGTACGATTTAAGAAACCGCTGAACCACGAGGTTAAGTACATGAGCCAGGCATGGTACGTGTGTGTGATCTCGCCTCGCCTCAGAGCCGCCACCAGGTTACGGCCATTGTCACACACTGCCATGCCTGGATGTAGGTTAAGCGGTCTCAGCCACAGATCTGCCTGCTCTTTCACAGCTGTCCACAACTCACAAGCAGTGTGAGGTTTCTCACCTAAGGTTATGAGTTTCAGCACAGACTGTTTCCGCTTGGCGGAGGCAGTACTGCAGTGCTTCCAGCTTGTAACTGATGTGGTGATATCTGAGATGGAGGCTAAGCATGAGGAGGAGGAGGAGGAGGATGATGCGCAGGAGCTGTACACTGTGGGGGCAACTCTGACAGACATAGGGCCCCCAATTCTCGGTGTGGGGAGGATGTGTTCTGTCCCAAGGTCCGACTGAATCCTGGCTTCCACTATGTTTACCCAGTGTGCCATCAGGGAGATGTACTGTCCCTGGCCACAAGCACTTGTCCACTTGTCTGTTGTCAGGTGGACTCTCCCAGTAGCTGCATTGTTGAGGGCACGGCAGATGTTTTGGGACACGTGCTTGTGTAGTGCGTGGATGGCACACCGGGCAAAATAGTGTCAGCTGGGGACCGAGTATCGAGGTATGGCCACCGCCATAAGATTGCGGAAGGATTCTGTCTCCACCAGCCTAAAAGGCAGCATTTCCAATGCAAGCAATCGTGAAATCTGCGAATTTAGGACTGTGGCCTGTGGGGCGTTGGCTGCGAATTTCCGCTTTCGTTCAAAGGTCTTGGATATGGACAATTGAACGCTGCGGTCGGACGTGGATGTTGATGCTGTTTATGGAGAAACTGCCATAACAAGTGAAGACTGAGAGGAGGGGGCATCTTTGCATGCAGTATGGACAGGGGATTGCCTTGCACACATAACAGGAGGTTCTATTGCACGCACAACAGCGCAAGAAGCAGTGGTGACACCCGCTGGCACTGGTCGTGGACCCTGGGGATTGCCCTACAAAGTCGGGTGCTTTGCTGCCATGTGCCTGATAATGCTGGTGGTGGTCAGGCTGGTAGTTTTGTCACCCCTGCTGATGCTGGCATGGCAGGTGTTACAAATGGCCTTTTTGGGGATATCAGCAGAGTTTTTTTAAAAAAAATTCCAGACTCTGGAAGACCTACAGGTTGTGCTGGCAACGTCCCTCGTGTTGGTGTTACGGGGAACTGTTGCCTGGCTTCTGTGTGTGGCCACCACACTGCTTCTTCCTGCATGTTGGGGTACTCTGCCTCCCTCACCCTGTGTGCTGCTGGCCTCGCTCTGCATGTCCTCCTGCCACGTTGGGTCAGTTAATGGATCATCCACCACCTCCTCCTATTCCACTTGCGCACCACGATCCCCCTCCTCACTTCGTGGCAATTGTATCTCGTCATCGTCCACCTCTTGTGACAAATTGCCAGAGTCGACTTCCTTTGGCCGTGGCTGTTCAAATATTTGGGCATCGCTACATGGGATCTCCTCTTCCACCACTTCAAGCGTAGCAGGCGAGGGGCACAAATCTGGAAATGGACCAGTGAACAGCTCTTCAGAGTGTCCAAGTGTGGGATCAGTTGCTGTCTGACGACACTCAGCATGGTGGGAGGAAGGAGCATCAGGGTGAGGAGGAGTATGCGGTCGAGACTCACGGCTACTAAGATTTGACCATGTGGAAGACAGACCAGAGGTGGTGGTGCCCAGGTAACTGGAAGTATTATCTGCTATCCAATTAATAACCTGTTCACAGTGATCAGTTCGCAATACTGGTGTTGTTCTGTGCTTCCCTAGTAATTCGGTCAAGAAGTGGGAGCGAGAAGATGTGGCTATTGGTTGTGGCACATTTTCACCTTGGCCACGGCCCCGTCCTCTGCACGCACCATCACCAGAACGTCCAGTTCCACGTCCCTTGCCACGTGCCTTGCCCATTGTAAAGGATGTAAAATAGCTTATACTCGCACTATCAATGGAAAAAGGGTAATAGAAAGTAGATTAGAACTGTGGAAGAGGAAAACCACAGTTCTATTTCACTGGCCTACACCCGACTCTTTTAAACAATCTGAACAATCAGGGAGAAACTATTACTGTTTTTCTTTATGGAAAAAATACCAAAAGCTGAATAATAGAGATTTTTTACCGTGGAATGGCAAAACCACAGTTATTGTTTACTGGGATATACCAGAAATTTTAAATAGATATATTTGCGGCTCAACAGGGAGCGACACACTCAAACTGTTTTTTTAGGTAAAAATGGCCCAAAAGTGGATAATACAGAGGTTTGAACCGTGGAACTGCAAAACCACACTTCTATTTCTCTGGCCTACGCCAGACCATTTTCAACAATCAGGGAGACTGTAACGTGTCTGGGAGGCGGAACCTCGGAGCTACTATACAAGGGGGCGGTCCTTGTAAGGGAGCGGGTGGCGACCAGGGAAGACGGGCAGGCAGTCACAGCAGGTGACCGGGACAGTCTCTCGGTGAACGAGCTGGAGGTCACGGCAAGTGACCGGGGTAGTCTCTGGATGAATGGGCAGGAGGTCACGGCAAGTGACCGGGGCAGTCTCTGGGTAAAGGGTAGGTACGACCTGTGATGGCTGAGCCTCCAGGTAGGCTAGCAGGCAGATGGTAGATGTGTGCTCCCAGGTGAGCAAGCGAGAGTCTCTGGATAAACGGGTGGTCACAGCATGTGACGGCGGAGCCTCCAGGTAGGCCAACAGACAGGCAGCAGATGAGCGCTCCCAGGTGAGCGGGCAGGAGTCTCTGGAATGGCAGGTGGTCACAGCACGTGACGGCGGAGCCTCCAGGTAGGCTAGCAGGCAGGTAGCAGATGTGCGCTCCCAGGTGAGCGGGCAAGCTGGTCCATAGACAGACTGACAGGAGTAGGAAGGCAGACCTTCGGACCTCAGGCTAGCAAGCAGGTAGGAGGAATGTCAGGCAGGAAACAGACAGCAAACTGGCAGGTTTCTGCAGGTAACTGGCAGGTAACTGGCAACGGGACCTGAGGGCTGAAGCAGAGTAGTGAACAGTGCAACAACATTGCTCGGGCACCTCCATTTTGGAGGAGGTGCCTTATATATGGTGAAGTCCTCCGGCCATTGGCCGGGGACTCCTTAGGACGGCGCGCGCGCGGCCCCCTTAAGAGGGCGGGAGCGCGCGTGCGCGCGCCCTAAGCACAGTGGCCGGGAAGGAGCGCGCGCTGCCAGCAGAGCGGGAGGAGGACGCCGGGCTCGGAGCAGAGGGGTGAGGGGGAACAGCGTCCCTGCCTAGCAGAGGGCAGGGACGCCGGCGCTACAGTACCCCCCCCTTTAGGCCCCCCCTTTTTTAGGCCAGAGAGAAATTTAGCTAGGATGGGAGGGGCATGGATGTTCTTCCGGGGCTCCCACGTTCTCTCTTCAGGACCAAACCCCTTCCAATCTACTAGAAAAAAGGTCTTCCCTCTTACCCTTTTGGTGGCCAGAATGTTCTCTACCTCAAATTCGTTTTCAGCGGAAACCGGAGCAGGAGGCGTACCTGTAGACTTGGAAAAAGAGTTAAGAACCACAGGTTTGAGGAGAGATACATGGAAGGAGTTAGGGATCCGCAAGTTGGCCGGCAGTTTCAATTTATAGGCCACCGGGTTGATCTGACTGATGACCTCCAGAGGACCGATGAACCGAGGCCCTAACTTATAGGAAGGAATCTTGAGCCGGACATACTTGGACGAGAGCCAGACCTTATCCCCTGGATGGAATTGAGGAGGATCCAGATGTTTTTTGTCAGCATGTCTTTTCATACGCTCGGATGACAGAAGGAGTGCGGACCGGGTACTCTCCCATATGGAGGAAAATTTGTTAACGAGAGATTCCGCAGCCGGATTGTCCACCGAGGTGGAGACGGGAAATGGGATCCGAGGATGCTGACCGAAGACAACAAAAAACGGGGATTTGGAGGAAGATTCGCTCTCGTGATTGTTGTAAGAAAATTCGGCCCATGGCAGGAGATCCACCCAGTCTGAATGGTGGGCATTAACGAAGTGCCGGAGGTAACTGGTCAGGTTCTGATTGATCCGTTCCACTTGACCATAAGACTGTGGGTGGTAAGCGGAGGAGAAGTCCAGGGTGACGTCTAGCAGTTTACAAGTGGCTCTCCAGAAGCGTGAGGTGAACTGTACCCCACGATCCAACACTATGTGGAGGGGCAGTCCAAGAAGACGGAAGATGTGGCGGATAAAGTCTTTAGCCAGCTCGGGTGCAGACGGGAGGCCAGGCAGGGGAACGAAATGAGCCATCTTGGAAAAGCGGTCAGCGACCACCCAAATGACCGTACAACCGGCAGAGACGGGAAGATCAGTTATAAAGTCCATTGCTATATGCTGCCAGGGGGCAGCAGGTACTGGGAGTGGAAAGAGGCGACCGGCTGGCAGATGTCTCGGAACCTTGTTGCGGGTGCAGGACACACAGGCAGAAACAAAGTCTATTACGTCCTTGTGCAGGGTAGGCCACCAGTAGTGCCGGGTAATAAGCTGGAGGGTCTTTTTCTGACTGGCATGGCCAGCTAGTTTAGACGAGTGACCCCAGTGTAGGATCTTCTCCCGATCAGGTACTGATACGAACGTCTTACCGGGAGGGAGACGATTTAGACTCACAGGAGCCACCTGCATTACTCTGGCGGGATCGATGATGTGTTTCGGTTCTTCCTCGAGATCAGACACCAGAAAGGATCGGGACAAGGCGTCCGCCTTGATGTTTTTGTCAGCCGGGCGAAAATGAAGAATAAAATCAAAGCGAGCAAAAAACAAGGACCACCGAGCTTGGCGCGGGTTAAGTCTCTGGGCATGCTGGAGGTAAGCCAAGTTCTTGTGGTCAGTGTAAATTATTACCGGGTGAAGAGCCCCTTCGAGCAGGTAACGCCACTCCTCCAATGCCAGCTTGATGGCCAATAACTCTCGATCTCCTATGGAATAGTTGCGCTCAGAAGAGGAGAAGAGTTTGGAGAAGAAGCCACAAGTTACCATTCTCCCGGAAGATGATTTTTGGGTAAGTACCGCTCCGGCTCCAGAGGAGGAGGCGTCAACCTCCAGGAAGAACTGCTTGTTGCCATCTGGGCGATGCAGCACCGGGGCGGAAGAGAAGGCCTGTTTTAAGGAAAGAAAGGCCTCCTCTGTTTCGGGTGGCCACACTCTGGGATTAGTGCCCTTACGGGTGAGCGCAGAAATTGGGGCAGTCCGGGAAGAGAAGTGCGGTATGAAGAGGCGGTAGTAGTTGGCGAAGCCCAGGAACCGCTGAATGGCCTTCAACCCCTCCGGTCGGGGCCATTTCTCGATGGCAGACAGTTTCTCTGGATCCATTCGTAGGCCGGTCTGAGAAATAATGTAGCCCAAAAACGGAAGCGAGGTCTGCTCAAAGAGGCACTTCTCATATTTAGCGAAGAGGTGATTCTGCCTGAGCCTGAGCAGGACCTGACGAACGTCTCTCCGGTGAGTCTGGAGATCCGGAGAGAAGACCAAGATGTCGTCCAGGTACACCACTACGCAGGAGTAGAGAAGGTCCCGGAAGATGTCATTGACCAACTCTTGAAAGACGGCAAGAGCGTTACAGAGACAAAAGGGCATTACCAGATATTCATAGTGGCCGTCCCGGGTGTTGAATGCAGTCTTCCATTCATCCCCTTGACGGATACGGACCAGGTTGTACGCCCCACGGAGGTCCAGTTTGGTGAAGATTCTAGCCCAGCTCAGACGATCAAATAATTCTGGAATGAGCGGAAGGGGGTACTTATTCTTCACCATGATCTGGTTAAGGCCTCTATAGTCTATACAGGGACGGAGAGAGCCGTCCTTCTTTTTTACGAAAAAGAAGCCTGCTCCCGCCGGGGAGGTAGATTTCCGGATGAATCCCCTGGCCAAATTCTCCTCAATATATTCGGACATCGACCGGGTCTCAGCAGCGGACAATGGGTAAATACGCCCACGGGGAGGCGTAGTACCGGGTAACAGGTCGATAGGACAGTCGTATGGTCTATGAGGGGGTAATGTCTCTGCCTCCTTTTTATTAAAGACATCAGCAAATGACCAATAGGGAATCGGAAGTCCAGGTAGATTAGTTGGGGTAGGAGAAGGACGGGCGGGATGAACAGGAACCAAACAAGTCTTATGAGAGTCCTGTCCCCAGCGAAGGACTTCTCCGGTCTGCCAGTCAAGCACGGGTGCATGTCTCTGGAGCCAAGGTAGGCCTAGCAAGAGGGCGTGAGAGAGTCCAGGCAGAACATGGAAGAAGATGCTCTCAGAGTGCAGCATTCCCACCTGCAGAGTTATGGATTCGGTGATGAGTTGGATGGGACGTGGTAAGAGGCCCCCATCCACAGCAGCGACAGATAATGGTATAGCCAGAGGTTTGGTGGGAATGCGGTATTTTTCTACCAGGGCCTGTGAAATAAGATTCCCGGCCGCTCCAGAGTCAAGTTGGGCTAGTTCGAAATAACTATTCTCCCCGCAGAGAATTGAGACTGACAGCAGCAGAGATGGAGAGGATTTATTCTTGTCTAGGTCGACCTCTCTGAGCGAACCTATACACAGGCGTTTCCCGACCTCTCCGGGCAGGTACGGATCCGGTGCTCCTTACTGCCACAGTAGAAGCAGCTCCCCTCGGCACGGCGTAAGTCCTGACGGGTTTTGACCATCTTGGTCTGGTCGATCTGCATAGGCTCAGGAGAGTGTACCTGGGGAGAAACGGAGGGAGTGACGGGTTTCTGAAAAGTAGGAGCTAGACGTGGAAACCTCCTCTCACGGGTAACTTCTTTGGCACGCTCCTGGAACCGTAGGTCAATCCGGGTGGCAAGAGTTATTAGGTCATCGAGAGTGGTAGGAATGTCTCGACCGGCGAGTTCATCTTTAATACGGCCGGACAGACCCTCCCAGAAGACAGATACCAGAGCGTCGTTATCCCAGGCCAGCTCCGAGGCAAGGGTACTGAACCGTATGGCATATTGGCCCACGGTGAGACTTCCCTGACGGAGGCGTAGCAGAGATGATGCGGATGAGGTCTTCCGTCCGGGTTCGTCGAAGACTTTCCGGAAAGCCGTGAGAAAGGCAGGCAAGTCGGACACCAGGGGGTCTCCTCTCTCCCATAGAGGATTTAGCCAGGCCAGGGCCTCCCCAGTGAGATGGGACATGATGAAGGCAATTTTGGCCCGGTCGGAGTTAAACTGGTGGGACAGGAGTTCAAAGTGCAGGGTGCACTGATTTATAAAGCCCCGAGCCTGAGCGGAGTCACCTCCGAAGCGAGGAGGTGCAGAAAGCCGGGGTCCGGGGTAGGATACCATAGTATTGGTGGGCAGCGGAGCTGCCGGATTGCGAGTCATGGCACTGGCGGTGGTTGCTGGTGGAGCAGTCAGAGTGTCCAGGCGAGAATTGACATTATGCAGGTGACCCAGGATGGACTCCTGTTGGGACCTCTGACAGGACAGTTCATGACACAGGTCCGAGAGTGAGGGAGCTTGGGTGCCACCGGGTTCCATGGCCCGAGCAAACTGTAACGGGTCTGGGAGGCGGAACCTCTGAGCTACTATACAAGGGGGCGGTCCTTGTAAGGGAGCGGGTGGCGACCAGGGAAGACGGGCAGGCAGTCACAGCAGGTGACCGGGACGGTCTCTGGGTGAACGGGCTGGAGGTCACGGCAAGTGACCAGGGTAGTCTCTGGATGAACGGGCAGGAGGTCACGGCAAGTGACCGGGGCAGTCTCTGGGTAAAGGGTAGGTACGACCTGTGATGGCTGAGCCTCCAGATAGGCTAGCAGGCAGATGGTAGATGTGTGTTCCCAGGTGAGCAAGCGAGAGTCTCTGGATAAACGGGTGGTCACAGCATGTGACGGTGGAGCCTCCAGGTAGGCCAACAGACAGGCAGCAGATGAGCGCTCCCAGGTGAGCGGGCAGGAGTCTCTGGAATGGCAGGTGGTCACAGCACGTGACGGCGGAGCCTCCAGGTAGGCCAACAGACAGGCAGCAGATGAGCGCTCCCAGGTGAGCGGGCAGGAGTCTCTGGAATGGCAGGTGGTCACAGCACGTGACGGCGGAGCCTCCAGGTAGGCTAGCAGGCAGGTAGCAGATGTGCGCTCCCAGGTGAGCGGGCAGGAGTCTCTGGAATGGCAGGTGGTCACAGCACAGGAGTAGGAAGGCAGACCGTTGGACCTCAGGCTAGCAAGCAGGTAGGAGGAATGTCAGGCAGGAAACAGACAGCAAACTGGCAGGTTTCTGGCAGGTAACTGGCAGGTAACTGGCAACGGGACCTGAGGGCTGAAGCAGAGTAGTGAACAGTGCAACAACATTGCTCGGGCACCTCCATTTTGGAGGAGGTGCCTTATATATGGTGAAGTCCTCCGGCCATTGGCCGGGGACTCCTTAGGACGGCGCGCGCGGCCCCTTTAAGAGGGAGGGAGCGCGCGCGCGCGCACCCTAAGCACGGTGGCCGGGAAGGAGCGCGCGCTGCCAGCAGAGCGGGAGGAGGACGCCGGGCTCGGAGCAGAGGGGTGAGGGGAACAGCGTCCCTGCTTAGCAGAGGGCAGGGACGCCGCCGCTACAGAGACACTGTTAAATTTTTTTTTTTACGGCAAAAAATGCCAAAAGGAGGATAATAGAAATTTTTTACCGTGGAACGGCAAAACCACAGTTATAATTTACTGGTGTATACCAGATTCTTTTAAACAGATATATTGGTGTCTGAACAATCAGGAGACACTATTACTGCTTTTCTTTACGGAAAAAATACCAAAAGCTGGATAATACAGATTTTTTACCGTGGAATGGCAAAACCACAGTTATAATTTTCTGGTGTATACCAGACTTTTTTAAATAGATATATTTGCGGCTGAACAGTGAGCGACATACTCACTCAAACTGGGTTTTTTTAGGTAAAAATGGCCCAAAAGTGGATAATACAGAGGTTTGAACCGTGGAACTGTAAAACCACACTTCTATTTCTCTGGCCTACACCAGACTATTTTAAACAAATATATTTGTGTCTGAACAATCAGGGAGACACTATAAAATTTTTTTTTTTAAGGCAAAAGATGCCAAAAGCAGGACAATAGATATTTTTTACCGTGGAACAGCAAAACCACAGTTATAATTTACTGTTGCATACCAGACTCTTTTAACCTTCATCAGGCTGCATAATTTTACAATGTTAACAGGCTGCAGAGGTACAATTGTACCTTCATATATACCTCCACTGTGGGAAGACTTTCTCCTTTACTTGGTTTCAGAAACTAAAGTTCATTCAGCTACAAATGTTATGCTGATATCTATTGGCCAGTGTTGTTACTGCTCACTTATGTTGCTGTCAATTAAGTTGATTCAAGCTGGGAGTGGCTTCTACTTCTCTTCCTGCCTCCCTCCTCTCAGTAGCCATTTTGCTGTTCATCTCATTGCTGTGAGCACACACATTTCTAGGCTTGTGAAGTCTTCAATTTCTTGGATACGAAGGTAGGAAAGTCTCACAGCATCTAACAGCCAGTTATACCTTCATTCGCCTTATGTGGGGAAAGAACAGTCAGAAATTGTCTTTGAGCCTGGACTTGGCTTACATATATTTTGTATGAAACTTATCACTATAGGTATGATTTTTATACGAAAAATGGATAATAATTAGTATCTACATATTGTTTTACGATGTTTTACTTATATTCAGCACAAAATAAAGATGGTGGCTCTGTTACAATTTTCCTATTGGTCGAAAAAACAGTCGAAGATGGAATGAAAATTCTGAAACCGTATACGGTTTACATAATATATAAATGACATTTATAAATAATTATCGCTAGAAATAATTTACTTTTTCATCTGCACTTTAGAATCGAGTTTCATTCTACTTGCTACGTGTTACTGAACTAAATTACGAAGCCAAAATTCATCTACCAAGTCATCATGAGTGATAGTGATGCTGGATCTAGTTCCGCCATAATCCAAGAAAACGTGTTTGCAGGTTAGTATCATTTTGTGAAAAGCCAATAATGTAGTATTGTGTAGTATTTCGGAAAATTATTTATTTTTCATTTTTTCATATTTACAGATTTACGTTTGACGAAATAATGTGAATGCTAGAAGAATCTGATTCTGAGCACGAGGAAGAACCATATGTTGCATCTTATGATGAAAACTATGTACCACAAGTGGATGTTACTGAAGAAGATTCAGACATTGAACAAGAAATGGTCATAGAGCAGGAAAAAGAATACGACTCAGACGAAAGTGTTGAGGATGAGTCTGTGCCTCAAAGTGCAGGCGACATTTGGACTGCTAAGGATAAAACTCAATGGTGTAGTGATCCACTGCCAAATGCACAAACAAAATCTCGTAATGTCCTATGACAAAGAGGTGGCCCTGCAGCAATCAGCAACCTGTATACAGCAAAAGAGCTATTCAAGTCAATCATGACTCCCGAGATGTGTCACATCATATTACGAGAAACGAATCGAAAGGCCAAGAGAGTTTGTGATGCTTACAACAACGAACTGGTACAACGTTTTCCTGATTCTTCTGAACGGCCACCACAAAAAACATTCAAGCAATTTACTGAAACTGAACTCCATGCATTTTTGGGCATACTGATTGCTGCTGGTGTGCACAGAGACAACAAAGAGAATCTGGAGGAAATGTGGAATGTTGCTGCTCTGCCTCTTATACGTGCAGCCATGTCTCATGACCGCTTCAAGATGATACTTAGATTTATCAGATTTGACAACGAAAATACACGTGCAGAACGTGTGCTAACAGATAAAGCTGCATCAATACGGGACATCTGGACAATGCTGAACAGAAATCTGGAGAGAGCCTACAAGCCATATAATTGTATCACCGTCGATGAGCAATTATTTCCATTTAGAGGCCATACTAAATTTACCCAGTATATACCTTCAAAACCAGCCAAATATGGCATAAAGATTTTCTGGGCTTGTGACTCGTCAAACGCCTACCCATTACAAGGTCAGCTCTACACTGGGAAACCAACTGATGGTCCTCGACAAGTAAACATTGGTGAACGAACAGTATTGGACCTAGTGAGCTCGTATAAAGGCTCTGGAAGAAATGTCACCACCGATAACTTCTTTACAACCATGGAACTAGCTAAGGTATTGAACTCCTGGAACATGACACTAGTTGGTACAGTGAGAAAAAACAAAAGGTTCCTACCTAGCAACATGCAGCCTGCCAAAGAAAGGCCTGTAAACTCGACAAATTTTGCCTACAATCATGATGCAACAGTCTGTTCATATGTACCAAAGAAGAACAAATCAGTCATGCTTCTATCATCTATGCACATGACGGGAGAAGTTGAAGAGACACTAGCAGCCAAGCCAGAGATAATAAAATACTACAACAAAACAAAAGGCGGAGTTGATGTTATGGATAAAATGTTGGGAGAGTACACTGTGAAACGACGAACATTACGTTGGCCTCTGGCATTTTTCTACAGTATGATTGACGTCACTGGGTTAGCATCCTACATCATCTACAGAGAACACAATCCAAGCTTCAGGACAAAGGATCAACGAAGAAAGTTCCTGAAAGATCTCGCAAATCAGCTGTGTATGCCTGCAATTGAAGATCGTAGTACAAACCGAATGATGATGAGAAACCATTTTCTTCGAGGTGCAGTAGAAATGGTGCTTGGACGATGCATTCTGGTAGCATCGCAAGCAGCAGCTGGCCCTCAAATACCTCATGGTAGTCGTGGACCCTCCCCTGTTGTTGGTAGTTGCTATGTCTGCCAAGACCTGAGGCGAAAACAACGTAAGACTAGAAAGTCTTGTGTGGTTTGTGTGAAACCCATTTGCGATGAACACTCAGTAGCAAAGACAACATGCATTACTTACGAAGAAAATCAATAACAAAAGTTTCTTATTTTTTTTTTATAATGTAAATGAACAGTTTTTTTACTTGTTTATAATAATAAAATAGCATTATCATTAAAAAAAAATTATTCTTTTTTCCTTATCTTCATTCAAAATATATGAGGGTACATTTGCACCTATGCAGCTTGTTATGGATGCAAAAATATCTCGACCCCTTATCTCGGAAGGGGGTGGAGATATTTTATTGAAATTTGGCCAATATATTCTGGACCAAAAAAAGTTATTGCAATTTTAAAACGGAATAGTTACAATTGTACCTACTCAGCCGGACGAAGGTTAAACAGATATATTGGTGTCTGAAGAATCAGGAGACACTATTACTGTTTTTCTTTACGGAAAAAATACCAAAAGCCAGATAATAGAGATTTTTTTACCGTGGGACGGCAAAACCACAGTTTTAATTTACTAGTGTATACCAGACTCTTTTAAACAGATATATTTGTGTCTGAACAATGAGGAGACACTATTACTCTTTTTCTTTACAGCAAAAAATGCCAAAAGCAGGATAATAGAGATTTTTCACCGTGGAGCGGCAAAACCACAGATATAATTTACTGGTGTATACCAGACTCTTTTAAACAGATATATTGGTGTCTGAACAATCAGGAGACACTATTACTGTTTTTATTTATGGAAAAAATACCAAAAGCTTGATAATAGAGTTTTTTAACCGTGGAATGGCAAAACCACAGTTAAAATTTACTGGTGTATACCAGACTTTTTTAAATAGATATATTTGCGGCTGAACAGTGAGCGACACACTCAAACTGTTTTATTTTAGGTAAAAATGGCCCAAAAGTGGATAATACAGAGGTTTGAACCATGGAACTGCAAAACCACACTTCTATTTCTCTGGCCTACACCAGACTGTTTTCAACAAATATATATTTGTGTCTGAACTGTCACAGACACACTTTTTTTTTTTTTTTTTTTGTGGGGGGGACACCAAAAGGTTAATAAGATGGGAATTTGTACTGTGTGAAGGAGAAAAAAAAAAAAAAGAGGATTTAGATGAAAAAAAAAGCATTTTTCCTGGCCCTCGAGACCTGGAGCTAAGTCCAGCAATTTCAGCAACAGGAGCACACAGGACTGTAATGCAGCGTTTGCTGGTATAACCACTGCGTCTCCTATACAGCCTCCCTGCCTGCCTGATATCTGGGATTGATATTAGTCCTGAGAAGGACTGCTTGTTTGATCTGGCAGCCTTTACAGACCCTACACTAACTATTTGGCAGTATATACCTCTCCCTAAATCAGCAGCGCTGTCCCTACACTGTCTGATCCCAGCCGTCTGAGTCCAAGATGGCGGCACCCAGTTTTAAATACTCGAGGTGACGCTGTGCGGCCAGCAAATCAATGTAATGCCCACAACCAACATGGCTGCAGCATTACAGTGACTGGCTGGCAATCCCTGCATGTTCACTGGCTCGGAAAAGAGCGCCAAACATGCAGGGCGGAGACCCGAGCTCCCGCCCGAGTAACCCGGAAATGCTCGGTGCTCGCTGAACATCCCGAGTAGCGTGATGCTCGGGCGAGTACCGAGCAGTGTCGAGCATATTCGCTCCACACTAGTCTTATATTCTAGGTTCTTCAAAGTAGCCACCTTTTGCTTTGATGACTGCTTTGCACACTCTTGGCATTCTCTTGATGAGCTTCAAGTGGTAGTCACCGGAAATGGTCTTCCAACAATCTTGAAGGAGTTCCCAGAAATGCTTAGCACTTGTTGGCCCTTTTGCCTTCACTCTGCGGTCCAGCTCACCCCAAACCATCTCGATTGGGTTCAGGTCTGGTGACTGTGGAGGCCAGGTCATCTGGCGTAGCACCCCATCACTCTCCTTGTTGGTCAAATAGCCCTTACATAGCCTGGAGGTGTGCTTGGGGTCATTGACCTGTTGAAAAATAAATGATGGTCCAACTAAAAGCAAACCGGATGGAATAGCATGCCGCAGCAAGATACTGTGGTAGCCATTAGAGATGAGCGGTGTTCGACTCGAACTGTTCGCCAATCTCAAATTCGAGCTGTTTTGGGCGGTGTTCGAGCCGTTCGACGAACCCGAACGATTTGAAAAAAATTCGGCTGTTCGATAACTGTTCGTGCACCAAAATCATAACTGGATTTTTTCTCAGTAATGCTGAAAATTAATGTTAATACGCAGTTTGCGTGTACAGAGGGGCGGGGGGAGGGGCAGGGGATGGATCTCTGCAGAAATAATGAAGATCTCCATTTTTTTTTCTCTTTCCCGCATTTACAGTGGGGAGGTGCAATCTGGCAGAATATCAGTGCACACACGGAGCGAACTGCTTTTTTTCACACAAGCAAGGGCATGTGTCATTGGCAGTGAATGTCACATGTCCTTGCCCTATGACACCCAGCCATTTTCCCCGTCGCCACCATTTTCTCACTGCTGCAGCAGCGTGTTAGACGGCACTGCTGTTGCTGTGTGCACTATACTTTGTTAATTTCAAGCCAATTTTTGCACAAATATACAGATAGCTTGGGAGTAGGGAATAGTTGTGATTGCAGTCCTTTTAAGGACTAGGTTACATCATTTCCTACGACTTTTATCAGGCAGGTCTGTGCTCTTAAATAGATAGGTTGGGAGTAAAGACTAATTGTAATTGCAGTCCTTTTCAGGGCAAGATTACATCAGTTCCTATCACTTTTTGACAGGCAGGTCTGTGCCAGTGCTGTGCAAGTTTTTTTCACAGCATTTGGCTAAATCTAGCAAAGCAAATCCTTTTTGTCCTCTTGCAGTGTGTGTTAGTCAGTGGAGAAGCCTATCTGTGTTGCAAGCTACACCACCTGTGTAGAATACAATTTTTTTTACTGCACCTAGTGAAGTAAAACCTTTTGGGCATAGCATCATTCTGTTAGTCCATCTATACTAACCTCCATCAGGTTGCAAATTCAATCTAATTTTTTTCTGCATCTAGCTCTGAAAAAATATTTCGGCTGTAGCAGTGTGTGGGACTTGTTCTGTTAGTCCATCTATACTAACCTCCACCAGGTTGCAAATTCAATATAATTTTTATCTGCATCTAACCCAGCCAATACTTTTGGGCTAATACCACAGTTTGGCCACTCAGCTCTGCTCGGTTCCCATCTTCCAGCCAAACTAAGATGTCTACTTCTTTTAGCGGATAATGTGATAAGATCCCTTTCTTACGGCCACTCCAATCGCTACAAATTCCAGATGAGGCACAAAAACAGCAGGTGCTTCAACGCATATCAAGTGCTCCTTTAAGTGGGCTCTCCTCCACCTCAACTTCAACATCACAAATACTCCAGTCCTCAGAGGTGTCACCCCAATCGCACTTGCTTCCTCACAGCTCCCAAGTCTCCAGCTGCCCGTCTGAGTATGGGGTAGAACAGATGGTTGAGTCTGCAGATCTGTTTACTCATACTGTAGCCTGGGAAACAGAGGTAGGCTCCAGAGCTTCTGTGAATCCAGACGAGGAAATGATCTGCACTGATGCCCCGAATCTTTATGAGTCGGATCCAGGACCAGACGCAGAAGGTTCTGACCGTAATGCAGACCCTCGTTCCCAAACTGTAACTCCTGTTGGTGGAGACAATGAGGAAGATGATGATGAGACTCATATACATGATTGGAGCGACAACTTTAGCATTTTGTCAGGGCAGGAAGAGGTTGGCTCTGAGGACGACGGGTGTGATAACACACAGGGTGATGATGACGAGGTTGGAGATCCCACTTACTGTCAACCCACAGTCAGCCTAGAGATGAGGTCAGCAGAGGAGGTGGAGGAGGATGCTAATGATGACGAGGTCAGGTTGCGCCTTCCTGGACAGAGACGTAGTACTGGAAGCACGTCAACAACTGCATCCTCAAACACAACTCTACCTCTGACCACAAGTCGTGGTGGCTCTCCAAGTCGCATGGGTGCTAAGCCTTGCATAGCCTGGGCATTTTTTCAGATCGATAAAGATGACCCAACTCGTGTTATCTGTAACATTTGTCAGCAAAAGCTAAGTAGAGGCCAAAAAATACATAGTTTGAGTACTTCATGCATGAACCGGCACATGGATATGAAGCATAAGTTGCAGTGGGAAGCTCACTGTGCTACATTGCGGCCTAGCCGGCCGGGCCAACTACCGTCTGCCACATCTTGTGCATCCGCGGCCTCTTCATCCTCTGTGACTGGGGGGACAGCAGTCACACCTGTTTTGGGACGCAGACCTGCCACCTCTTTACCCGCAACAGCCAGCGTGATTGGCAGGTCATCATTTTCTTTGGAGGTGGAAACACCAGCTGGTGTTGAGCGCTGTCCGACATCGATAGCACCACCTTTGGATCAAGGCAACCTAACATGTCTGCCTGCATCTTCCTCACAGACCGGCAGTTTGCCGGGGACACCCTTCTCAACCCCGTCTAAGCACAACAGCCAGCCCTCGGTCCCTCAGATGTGGACAAGTAAAAGATCATTTCCTCCTAGCCATGAGAAAGCTAAGAGGTTGAATTTCACCTTCTGCAAGCTCTTGGCTACAGAAATGCTTCCTTTCCGCCTGGTGGACACAGAAGATTTTCGAGACCTTATGTCCGTCGGAGTGCCCCAGTACCAGATGCCCAGTCGGCACTACTTCTCAAAGAAAGGTGTGCCTGCGCTACACCAGCATGTCGCACGCAACATCACCGCTTCTTTGAGAAACTCTGTGTGTGACAGGGTGCATTTCACCACAGACACTTGGATGAGTAGGCGTGTTACATGTAGCTGATTGGGAACTGGGTAACTATGGTGACAGCAGGACAAGGGGCTGCTGTCCAAGTCTTGCCGTCCCCACGAGTTGTGCGTCAATCCTCTTTATCTCAAAGTTCCTCCTCTGATTCTGCCTCCTCAACCTCCTCTCGGTCCTCCACCTGCACCCAAAGCCTGTCTGGTCATGCCACAAGCTTTCTAACTGCGCAGAAGGGATCCCGCACACCTCCTTACTATGCTGACAGCAGGGCTCAACGTCATCAGGTGGTTTTTACTTTGAAATGTCTGGGAAATGTGCGTCACACAGCTGAGGAGTTGTGGTCAGCTCTGGAGAACCAGTTTCATGAATGGTTGTCTCCACTGGACCAGGAACCAAGGAAGGCTGTGTGAGACAATGCTGCAAACCTGGGTGCGGCCCTTCGCCGGGGCAATGTCACACACGTGCCTTGTATGGCTCACGTGTTGAACCTGGTTGTCCAGCAATTTTTAGCCCACTATCCCGGACTAGATGGCCTTCTGCAGAGGGCATGGTCGCTGTGTGCTCACTTCCGCCGTTCGCATCCCGCAGCTCAGTGACTTACATCTTTACAGAAGTCGTTGGGCCTGCCACTTCACCGGCTAAAATGCGATGTGCCTACCCGGTGGAATTCAACTCTGCACATGTTGCAGCGACTGTGGCAGCACCGACAAGCCCTGGTGCAATACGTTGTGACGTATAGCTTGGGCCAACGAGATACAGAGGTGGGGCAAATCACGCTGGAGGAGTGGTCTCAGATCATGACCTATGCACCCTTCTGCACAGTTTTGAAATGGCGACGAAGATGTTTAGTGCTGACGATGCCATTTTCAGCATGACTATTCCGGTGATTTACATGCTGGAGCACAGGTTAAACAGAATTCGGAGTCAGGTGGTGGCACAAGAGGAGGTGGAAGAAGTAGAGGAGGAGGAGTTGTATGCGGAAGGGCTAACATCTGCAAGGTCCAGACGGTCGGCAGCACCAAGGCGGCAGGCATGTGAGGGTGGGGGTGATGGTTTTACCAGAGCACATGGTAGCAGCCAAACTAGTGAGGAAGGTGCATGAGCCCAGGAAGAAGTGGAGGACGAACTGATGGAAGACTCATCAGATGAGGGAGACCTTGATGACATTTCTGTTGTGTGAGGTTGGGGGGAGAGGGCAGAGGAAGAAAGCATGATTGTTACCTCGCCACCAACACAACAGGGACTTGGTTCTCCTGGATGTGCAAGACACATGAGTGCCTTCTTGCTGCCCTACCTGCAACATGACCCTCGAATTGTGAGAATTAGAAATAATCCTGACTACTGTGTTGCCACACTGTTAGATCCCCGGCACAAAAGTAAATTTGCAGAAATTATTCCTGCCATAGAAAGAGATGCACGCATGCAGGAGTATCAGCAGAGACTGTTGCAGAATCTTACATGTGCTTTTCCCCAAAACACTAGTGGTGCACGTAGTGAATCTCACACTTCCAACTTGCCAACCATGGGACCGTCCAGTGTTCAGCACTCAAAACGTAACAGAAACACAGTATCTGCTGGTAACATCAATTTTGCGGAACCATTTCACCACTTTTGTAGCCCATCCTTTGCAAGGCCACAGGAGACAAGAAGTCTGACACATAGTCAACGCCTAGAGACGATGGTACAGGAGTATCTCCAAGTAAACATTGAAGCCATGACTGTGTCACTGGACCCTTGCTCTTTTTGGGCTTCCAATCTGGATAAATGGCCGGAGTTCGCCACTTACGCCTTGGAGATCTTGTCATGCCCCGCAGCCAGCGTTCTGTCTGAACGTGTGTTCAGCGCTGCTGGTGGTGTGCTGACAGATAAGCGCACGCGGCTCTCCACTGATAATGTAGACAGACTCACGTTCATAAAGATGAACAAATCATGGATCCGAAATGACTTTTCTACCCCTGTGTCATCCTGGGGAGAGTAAAAGCTTGATGATTTGTTAAAATCACTTCACCTAACTTGCCAACCGTGGTCTGTATGGAGTTGTTCAATAAAGGGCCCAAAATTAAGATAACATAGATGGGAGAGGTCTCTATGAATACGAATTCCTAAGTATTTGATACCCTGTGAGGGCCAGGCAAAGGGAAAGTTGGACTGGATGGAATCCTGTATGGATTTGGGGAGGGAGACATCGAGGGCCTCAGACTTCGCTGCATTGATTTTAAAATTTAACCATGTAACAAAGTGATCTATTTCAGCCATAACAGCATGGATGGATATATGTGATTGAGTGATATATACTAGGACATCATCAGCAAATGCAGAGCAAATGCAGAGCACTTGTACTCAGTGCCTCCCACCTCAATCCACCTAATATTGGGGTTATGGTGAATTGATGAGAGCAGGTGCTCCGTCACTAGGATGTATAAGAGAGGGGACAGAGGACATCCCTGCCTTGTCCCATTGGTGATTATGAAAGGTGATGAAAATGTTCCATTTATCTTCAGCCTAGGTGACGTATTGCGATACAGGGCCGTGATTTTGGCTATAAAAGGGTCCCCTAGACCCCTACCCCAAGCTTTTTAAGAGAATAATATATGGCGTTCCAGGAGACTCTATGGAATGCTTTCTCAGCATCCAACGAGAGTATCTAATTACAAATTTTTAACTGCATCTAGCCCAGGAAATACTTTGTGCCTAGTAGCAGCGTCTGCTAGTCAGCGGATTAACCCAGCTGTTAAGCAAGCTACACCACCTGTAGTTTGGACACTTAATTTTTTCAAAGGAAATGATTCGGGACCCCGGGACACTCAGTGAAGAGCATCGGGGAGGCACCCCAAGGCATAGGGGCTGGGACTGGCGGTAGGACGCCTTGCGGTGGACCGCCGAGCTCGATCCATATAAAAGCTTTTTAACTGCAGCAGCTTTAGTGGACGCTACTGGAGCTGGAATTACGCGGCTGCTGGCATGAGACTTGCCCTCCAATAGATCCTTGTAAAAGGATTTAAAGTGTACCCATTCAAATTAGAGAGACAATTTAAATTAAAAAGATTAGACCTGCCTCCACCGCAGGAGGGCTCGCTCGATCCACCAGCGGACAGGCACCAGTATTGGGAGAGGGGTGCTGGCCGTCAGGGTCCACCGCGGATCTGGCACAAACCCGGCGACACGGAGGTCGCACGGGCAGGAACGGACTGGCCGTGTCGGCTTCGCACTTTTTTGGTTTTAGAAGGGCATGACATGCCTATATCTGTGTCTCCCCCTCCTTTTACTCCTTCACCTCTTTTCTTTTCGCATGACTATAGGTACTTGTCACTTTTCCATGTGTTAGTTGTTTCTTCTGAGCAGTTTGTCAGCTTTTGGACACCTTTGAAGGTGTTTTCTATGTGTTTCTATGTGTTTTTGTTTGCCTGCCATTGGTTTTAATGGTGTTCAAAGGTGTTCGACGAACAGTTCGACCAACAGTTCGGCGAACATATGGGTGTTTGACAAACTGAACCATACTCGAACACTACGGGGGTGGCTCAACACTAGTTGCCATGCCGGTTCAGTATGCCTTCAATTTTAAATAAATCCCCAACAGTGTCACCAGCAAAGCACCCCCACACCATTACATCTCCTTCTCCATGCTTCACGGTGGGAACAAGGCATGTAGAGTCCATCCGTTCATCTTTTCTGCGTCGCACAAAGACACGGTGGTTGGAACCAAAGATCTCAAATTTGGACTCATCAGACCAAAGCACAGATTTCCACTGGTCTAATGTCCAAACAAGTCTCTTCTGCTTGTTGCCTGTGTTTCCTGTCCTTAGCTGTGGTTTCCTAGCAGCTATTTTACCATGAAGGCCTGCTGCACAAAGTCTCCTCTTAACAGTTGTTGAAGAGATGTGTGTGCTGCTAGAACTCTGTGTGGCATTGACCTGGTCTCTAATCTGAGCTGCTGTTAACCTGCGAATTCTGAGGCTGGTGACTCGGATAAACTTATCCTCAGAAGCAGAGGTAACTCTTGATCTTCCTTTCCTGGGGCGGTCCTCATGTGAGCCAGTTTCTTTGTAGCGCTTGATGGTTTTTGCAACTGCACTTGGGGACACTTTCAAAGTTTGCCCAATTTTTCGGACTGACTGACCTTCATTTCTTAAAGTAATGATGGCCACTCGTTTTTCTTTACTTAGCTGCTTTTTTCTTGCCATAATACAAATTCTAACAATCTGTTCAGTAGAACTATCAGCTGTGTATCCACTTGACTTCTGCACAACACAACTGATGGTCCCAACCCCATTTATAAGGCAAGAAATCCCACTTATTAAACCTGACAGGGCACACCTGTGAAGTGAAAACCATTTTCGGTGACTACCACTTGAAGCTCATCAAGAGAATGCCAAGAGTGTGCAAAGCAGTCATCAAAGCAAAAGGGGGCTACTTTGAAGAACCTAGAATCTAAGACATATTTTCAGTTGTTTCACACTCTTTTGTTAAGTATATAATTCCACATGTGTTAATTCATAGTTTTGATAGCTTCAGTGTGAATGTACAATTTTCATAGTCATGAATATACAGAAAAATCTTTAAATGAGAAGGTGTGTCCAAACTTTTGGTCTGTACTGTATGTCAGAGGGAAAGAATGAAACCTGAAGGTCAAGAAATGGCATATCAACTAAAACAGGTAATAAAAAAATGCATACACATGAGTTTCTACATTGTGCTTTATTAACGGCATATACCGAACTATATAGGTAAATATGTGCCGAAGTACTGCTTAAAGCCTAAGTAGAAAAGAAGAGGTTTTACATATTACAAATTGCAATTATAATTTCTTGTTAGCTGTTAATAAGCAAAACGGGTGATATAATTATGAAATTTGACTAAGTCACGGTTAGGTCATTAGCTAAATTGCATAAAGCACTTTATACTTATTGCTATGACTCATGCATAATATTATACACAATAATGAAAAAATGATATAATACAATGATCCATAAATTAAATGTTTTGTCAGAAGAAACGTAATTAAATAACAGCAGCATTGTATTTACATTTTGTTATTCATTGGCTGAAAATACATGGTTGACTTTGGTCAACTTTGTATATATTATGATTTATTTGTATGATATGATTAAATATATATTTGTTAATCTGAACTTAAAATTTTATTACTTGTGATGAGCGAGCATGCTCGCCACTGCTCGGTACTAGCCCGAGCATCTCAGTACTCGAGATGCTCGGAGCTCGCCGAGTACTTTCGAGATGCTCGGGCGGGAGCTCGGGTCCCCGTCCTGCATGTTTGGAGCTATTTAGAGCACCAATCATGCAGGGATTGTCTGCCATTCACTGTAATGTCACAGCCATGGTGGTTGTGGCATTACAGTGATTGCCCAAATCGATGGGAACAGTGCTCACAGTGAAACATGAAAAGCCGGCAATTCAGCAGCGGCATACACCGGTATCCGACACTTAAGAACAGAAAGAATAGAGCATCACACATAGATTAGATAGATAGAAACATGTCAGTCACATATATAATAAGTACAGCGATAGTGTTGGTTACTGTACTTGTTATTTAGTGTTAAAATAAAGGATTTATTAAAAAAAAATAATAGTGTTTTTGTCTCTTTAAAAAGGTCGGCCGGCAATTCATCAGCGGCATACATCGGTACCCGACAATTTAGAACAGAAAGAATAGAGCATCACACATAGATTAGATAGATAGAAACATGTCAGTCACATATATAATAAGTACAGTGACCGTCTTGGTTACTGTACTTGTCATTTAGTGTTAAAATAAAGGATTTATTAAAAAAAAAAATTGGCGTGGGGTTCTCCGTAATTTTAGTCTCTAGTGGAGGTTAAGCAGACGACTGGGGCAGATGTTTGAAGCCTGGGAAGGGGGTAATACCCACGGAGCTTCCCAGGCTACTAATATCAGGTGGGGAAGTTGCTTATTTTTCTGTCTGCAGCCAAAGATAGAGGTGTGTGTGATCTGTTCCTGACAGAAACACAGGCAAGTGAACAAAAGTGAAGTCAAGGGTGAAGCTAGGCAAAGGTCAGCTATACTGCATTGCTAGTTCAGGAAGTCTGTCATCAGGCAGGAAGATAAGGACTGGAAGGGATTTTGTTACAGGGATCATCTCCCTCATCAACCCCTCTGTCCCTCCATCTCAATGCAGGATAAAGAATGCTGTGTACTATTGTGCATTTGTGAAGGAAAAACCTGTTGTTGTGGGTGCATAGAAGTGTGCTGCTAAAGCAACTTGATCTGTGCTGTACTGTGCTGCTAAGAAAGACTGTTTATTAATGTGCCTTTGCAAGAAGAAGCTATTACTGTTATTGAAGCATGTTGCTTTAAGAGAATAAAGTTTTGGACTGTCCGAGCTGTTGCATTAAAATCTACTGTTCCACTGTTCATGAAGACTCTTGTCAAATGTGTCTGGTCAGCAAATGAATCCACCTACATGTCTGTACCTGAGAGAAGCTGCAGTATATGGTCACCCTGAGTGACTGTTCCCCCAGGATTCCAAAGAATTTATGAAACCTGTCTCGCCCCTATCTAAACCTAGCGGTGTGCTCTTAACATTGGTGGCCCATACAGGGAGTCCTGAGCGGGAATTAGCATGTAGAGGGAGAAAAGGTAATGTGACTGAAAAATACAGCAGCACAGCACCTCAACTCAACTCTGCTACACCAGTTAAAGGGGACCAGCAATAAAGAAAACTCACTAGCAGCAATGGATGTGTAAATACAAATGGACAGAATTAGTGAGCTGCTTCTTCAGTTAACCTGTGAAAAATTGAGAGCAGTAGCCGAACATATAAAGATGTCACGCACCCGCAGACAACTTTTAGCCGCCATTAATGCACAAATGGATGAGCTGGAGGAGAAAGAAGCTGAAGACGTCTTGGGGACGTTCCTCCAAGAGCTAACACAGTTTCTAACTGGGTTGAAGTTGGAAGATGGAGGGGCGGTGCCAATTACCAAGAGCGGGAATCTCCTTCCGCAGACAGAACTAGAGGAATTGAAAGAACAATTCAAAGCCTTAACAACAGCCCTGCAGAAATCTACCAAACCCTCTGAATGTGTGACAAACTCTGACAGAACCTTTAACCTGTTTGGGTTAGATAAATCAGGAAAACAGTCCTCTTCAACACCACATATCACCATAAGGAAAGAGTTCAAGATCTTGGGACAGATTAGAGAGTGTGAGAGAGAAACTGTCTTATATGAACTTGTTGCACCAGATGGATGCAGGATTACAGAAAGGCTACCAGCCTGATGAGATCATTGAGGGGGTGGTGAAAGCGATCAGCCCAGGACTGAACCTCTGTAGTATGCTAGAAATGAAAAGTCAATTGACCTTACCACAGCTGAAAATGATTTTAAAAGGGCACTATAAAGAAGAAAGTACTTCAGAATTGTTCCACCGGCTCAATAACATCTCACAGAACAATAATGAATCACCCCAAAGTTTCTTGTTTAGAGTGATTGAACTTAAGGATAGACGGTTGTTTGCATCCCGAGATGTAGAAGCTGAAGAGAAGTTTGATGCTGGATTAGTCCAGAAGAAGTTCTTGAGATTGTTGGGGAATGGGTTTAATCAGCAAAGATATCAAGTTGCAGCTGAAACAGTACCTTGAAGATCTAGAAGATCCTGGCATTCTGGATGAAGTCCTAATTGAAAAAATGAATGAGTCAGCTAGTTTGGAGTCAGAGAGCAAGCAAAAGTTAAAGAAAGGCTCTGCTCTTAACCCCTTAAGCCCCGGAGCATTTTTCGTTTTTGCATTTTCGTTTTTGCTCCCCTTGTTCCCAGAGCCATAGCGTTTTTATTTTTTGGTCAATATGGCCATGTGAGGGCTTATTTTTTGCGGGACGAGTTGTACTTTTCAACGCCATTACTAGTTTTATCATATCCTGTACGGGAAAACAGGAAAAAAATTCCAAGTGCGGTAAAATTGCAAAAAAAGTGCAATACCCCAGTTGTTTTTTATTTATTTTTTTACCATGTTCACTGAATGCTAAAACTGACCTGCCCTTCTTATTCTACAGGTCATTACGAGTTCATAGACACCAAACATGTATAGGTTCTTTTATATTTAAGTGGTGAAAAAAAATTCCAAAATTTGGTAAAAAAAAAAATAAAAAAATAGCGCCATTTTCTAAGACCCGTAGCGTCTCCATTTTTCGTGATCTGGGGCTGGTTGATGGCTTATTTTTTGCGTGCCAGGCTGACGTTTATATTGATAACATTTGGGGTAGATCCGATGTTTTGATCGCCCGTTATTGCATTTTATTGCAATTTTGCGGCGACCAAAAAACGTAATTCTGGCGTTTAGAATTTTTTTCTCGCTACGCCGTTTACCGATCGGAATAATTCTTTTTTTATTTTGATAGATCGGGCGATTCTGAACGCGGCGATACCAAACATGTGTATGTGGGGGTTTTTTTTATATATTTTATTTTGAATGGGGCGAAAGGGGGGTGATTTAAACTTTTATATTTTTTTATTTTTTTTTATATTTTTAAACTTTTTTTTTTTACTTTTTGCATGCTTCTATAGTCTCCATAGGAGACTAGAAGCAGCAACTGTCCGATCGCCTCTGCTACATACAGGGGACCAGCAGATCCCCTGCATGCAGCAGAAATGGTCCTGTGCTATGAGCGCCGACCACTAGGTGGCGCTCATAGCGACAAGATCATGACAACCACAGGCGTCTGCTGCAGACCCTGGGTTGTCATGCACGCCCATCGGCGACCCGCGATCACGTGACGGGGTCGCTGGTGGGCGGGGCTTATGACGCGCTACCCGGAAGCGCGCGTTAAATGCTGCTGTCGGAGATTGACAGCAGCATTTAACTGGTTAACAGCCGCGGGTGGATCGCGATTCCACCCGCGGCTGTTGCGGGCACATGTCAGCTGTAAGAATCAGCTGACATGTGCTCGGTTCAGTGAGGGCTCAGCGCCGGAGCCCTCACTGAACCGGCGGTACGCAGATATGCGTACTAATACGTCCCCGGTAAGTAAGGGGTTAAAATCACCAAAATGAGTCAGCTGAAGTTGGAGACCCCTGGTGGCCAGTCCGAAGATCATCATGGAGACCCTCCAGTGCCACCTCCAAGAGGGAACCTTAAAGCACCAACAAAAGAGTGGACTGCCAGCACTGACTGGGAGGAAGTAATAGGAGAACTGTGAGCCGAGTTGATTGAGGTGAAAAAGTTGATTAGTTCCAGGCCAGAACCGGTATCCCTCAGATCCAGGAGTGGGTTGCAAAACAGAAGACACCCGGCTTGTGAAGCGTGCCGTTCATCAAATCAGAGTACGGTGTGTGTCCACTGTCTAAGATGTGGTGAGGAACAACATTATGCCAAGGAATGCCAATGGTCACGGTCGTTTGGGTTAAAAGACAGGAGGTTACCAGTGCGGGGCGACTGGCAACTGCAACACGGAGGAGACCCCAGAAGCAAATCCAAATCTCACCAAATCCCAGAACGGCGCATGAGGTAAAACATCTGTGTTAGTACTGTCCACAAGTGTGTTCCCATCTACAACAGGGGCAAGAGAGATAGGGGCATCAGTTACTTAATGCTCAGTGCCGAGGTCAAACGATGTACTCCTAGAAAGAGGAATCTTTGGTCAGTACTGATAGCCTCATCAACTTAATCGGTGAAAAGTGCTTCATACAGTGCCAGCTATATGGACTCCTGGTAAAAGCACTGTGGGACACAGGAGCCCAAGCGAGCCTTTTAAATTAAGAATGGAGAAGGCGATACCTGCCACATACCTGCCTTCAGTCACAACAAGAACTCTTAGGACCAGTGGAACTCCACAGAAAAGCCGTCAACCAGACCGAAATTCCTTTCATAGGCTGGGTGGAAGCTACTTTCCCACTCAGGGTCATGAAGAACAGCAACACCATGGAGCTTTGATACCTTCTCTCGTGACCAGTGACCAGAACGTGGCAGAGAATCCTATCCTGAATTATAATGTAATCAGTGAGGTTATTGCGAAACACAAGTCAGGAACGGTGGTGGTGGATGAAATTGCCGCATCGCTCACCATACCCAACGCTGTGGCGGAATTCATAGAGTAAAGAAAGCACAGAATACAATGAAAAGAAGTCAAGGTAGGCTTGAACCCAACCATCATCCCTGCAAACCAAATGGTGGGGGTGAGGTGTGGAATCCGGGTAGAACCGGGAAGAAAAGCCCAGAAGAGAGTGTTCGTGCCAAAAGACTCCTCAAAACTTCCAGAAGGCCTAGTTCAAGGTGAGACTGTGCTTGCAATTCCAACTGGTGGGTTTGCTCAAGCGACAGTACTGGTGATGAATACTACGAGACACAAAATTAGACTGGATCCAAAGACTGTGATAGTTCACATCAAAACTGTTAAAAAGGTATACGCAGCCAGTGTGACACCAGCCCAGGGGGTATACCGTGAATTCAGTCTCCCTACCAAGGAACAGGAGTTGCCCAGAGGAGGAAATTACATGACCCACCTCGGGGTCCTGGGATCCCTTAGTACCCCTGGGTTCCCTACAAGGTTACACTACAACCAAGGAAGAGAATTTGAGAACCAGCTCTTTGCCAAGTTAGGAAAGTACTGTAGAATTCAGAGATCCCACACAACATCCTATCACCCAGAGGGTAATGAACAAGTAGAACGTTTTAACCAGACATTATTGTCGATGTTGCGCACTTTAACAGCTGATGAGAAGAAAGACTGGAATAGTTCTGTGTCAAAAGTGGTACATGCCTATAACTGTACAAAGAGCGAGGCAACTGGTTACTCACCTTTCTTCCTATTGTATGGACGATCGCCAAGAATGCCGATTGACATCATGTTCAATACTCCGGTGTCAGAGACTTGCAAAACTTATCCGGAGTATGTTTGGAAATGGAAGGAATGGATGGCAGAGGCATACAACATAGAGTCCAAAGTGATTATGCAAAGGCAGAACAAGAGTAAGGAGTAGAGATGAGCGTTGTTCTACTCGAACTGTTCGCCAATCTCAAATTCGAGCTGTTTTGGGCGGTGTTCGAGCCGGTCGGCGAACACGAACAATTTGAGAAAAATTCGGCTGTTCGAGGTTATGTTCGATAACTGTTCGTGCACCAAAATCATAACTGGATTTTTTCTCAGTAATGATGAAAATTAATGTTAATACGCAGTTTGAGTGTACAGCGGGGCGGGGGGAGGGGCAGGGGATGGATCTCTGCAGGAACAATGAAGATCTCCATTTTTTTTTCTCTTTCCCGTATTTGCAGTGGGGAGGTGCAATCTGTCAGCCTATCAGCAGCGCACACACGGAGCGAAGTGCTTTTTTTCACACAAGCAAGGGCATGTGTGATTGGCAGTGTATGTCACATGTCCTTGCCCTATAAGACCAAGCCATTTTCCCCGTCGCCACCATTTTCTCACTGCTGCAGCTGCGTGTTAGACGGCACCGCTGTTGCTGTGTGCGCTATACCTTGTTAATTTCAAGCCAATTTTCGCACAAATATACAGATAGCTTGGGAGTAGGGAATAGTTGTGATTGCAGTCCTTTTAAGGACTAGGTTACAGCATTTCCTACGACTTTTATCAGGGAGGTCTGTGCTCTTAAATAGATATGTTGTGGGAGTAAAGACTAATTGTAATTGGAGTCCTTTTCAGGACTAGGTTACATGAGTTCCTATCAGTTTTTGCCAGGCAGGTCTGTGCCAGTGCTGTGCAAGTTTTTTTCACAGCATTTGGCTGAATCTAGCAAAGCTAATCCTTTTTGGCCTATTGCAGAGTGTGTTAGTCAGTGGAGTAGCCTATCTGTGTTGCAAGATATAACACCTGTGTATAGAATACCAATTTTTTTACTGCACCTAGTGAAGTAAAATCTTTTGGGCATAGCATCATTCTATTAGTCCATCTATACTGACCTCCATCAGGTTGCAAACTGAATATAATTTTTTTCTGCATCTAGCTCTGAAAAAATATTTGGGCTTCTAGCGGTGTGTGGGACTTGGTCTATTAGTCCATCTATACTGACCTCCATCAGGTTGCAAATTAAAAATAATTTTTTTCTGCATCTAGCTCTGAAAAAATATTTGGGCTTCTAGCAGTGTGTGGGACTTGGTCTATTAGTCCATCTATACTGACCTCCATCAGGTTGCAAATTAAAAATAATTTTTTTCTGCATCTAGCTCTGAAAAAATATTTGGGCTTCTAGCGGTGTGTGGGACTTGGTCTATTAGTCCATCTATACTGACCTCCATCAGGTTGCAAATTAAAAATAATTTTTTTCTGCATCTAGCTCTGAAAAAATATTTGGGCTTCTAGCAGTGTGTGGGACTTGGTCTATTAGTCCATCTATACTGACCTCCATCAGGTTGCAAATTAAAAATAATTTTTTTCTTCATTTATCTCTGAAAAAATATTTGGGCTTCTAGCAGCGTGTGGGACTTGTTCTATTAGTCCATCTATACTGACCTCCATCAGGTTGCAAATTAAAAATAATTTTTTTCTGCATCTAGCTCTGAAAAAATATTTGGGCTTCTAGCAGTGTGTGGGACTTGGTCTATTAGTCCATCTATACTGACCTCCATCAGGTTGCAAATTAAAAATAATTTTTTTCTTCATTTATCTCTGAAAAAATATTTGGGCTTCTAGCAGCGTGTGGGACTTGGTCTATTAGTCCATCTATACTGACCTCCATCAGGTTGCAAATTAAAAATAATTTTTTTCTGCATCTAGCTCTGAAAAAATATTTGGGCTTCTAGCAGTGTGTGGGACTTGGTCTATTAGTCCATCTATACTGACCTCCATCAGGTTGCAAATTAAAAATAATTTTTTTCTGCATCTAGCTCTGAAAAAATATTTGGGCTTCTAGCAGTGTGTGGGACTTGGTCTATTAGTCCATCTATACTGACCTCCATCAGGTTGCAAATTGAATAAAAAAAATTTCTGCATCTAGCTCTGAAAAAATATTTGGGCTTCTAGCAGTGTGTGGGACTTGGTCTATTAGTCCATCTATACTGACCTCCATCAGGTTGCAAATTAAAAATAATTTTTTTCTTCATTTAGCTCTGAAAAAATATTTGGGCTTCTAGCAGTGTGTGGGACTTGTTCTATTAGTCCTTCTATACTGACCTCCAGCAGGTTGCAAATTGAATATAATTTTTTTCTGCATCTAGCTCTGAAAAAATATTTGGGCTTCTAGCGGTGTGTGGGACTTGGTCTATTAGTCCATCTATACTGACCTCCATCAGGTTGCAAATTAAAAATAATTTTTTTCTGCATCTAGCTCTGAAAAAATATTTGGGCTTCTAGCAGTGTGTGGGACTTGGTCTATTAGTCCATCTATACTGACCTCCATCAGGTTGCAAATTAAAAATAATTTTTTTCTTCATTTATCTCTGAAAAAATATTTGGGCTTCTAGCAGCGTGTGGGACTTGTTCTATTAGTCCATCTATACTGACCTCCATCAGGTTGCAAATTAAAAATAATTTTTTTCTGCATCTAGCTCTGAAAAAATATTTGGGCTTCTAGCAGTGTGTGGGACTTGGTCTATTAGTCCATCTATACTGACCTCCATCAGGTTGCAAATTAAAAATAATTTTTTTCTGCATCTAGCTCTGAAAAAATATTTGGGCTTTTAGCAGTGTGTGGGACTTGGTCTATTAGTCCATCTATACTGACCTCCATCAGGTTGCAAATTGAAAAGAAAAATTTTCTGCATCTAGCTCTGAAAAGATATTTGGGCTTCTAGCGGTGTGTGGGACTTGGTCTATTAGTCCATCTATACTGACCTCCATCAGGTTGCAAATTAAAAATAATTTTTTTCTTCATTTAGCTCTGAAAAAATATTTGGGCTTCTAGCAGTGTGTGGGACTTGTTCTATTAGTCCTTCTACACTGACCTCCAGCAGGTTGCAAATTGAATATAATTTTTTTCTGCATCTAGCTCTGAAAAAATATTTGGGCTTCAAGCGGTGTGTGGGACTTGGTCTATTAGTCCATCTATACTGACCTCCATCAGGTTGCAAATTAAAAATAATTTTTTTCTGCATCTAGCTCTGAAAAAATATTTGGGCTTCTAGCGGTGTGTGGGACTTGGTCTATTAGTCCATCTATACTGACCTCCATCAGGTTGCAAATTAAAAATAATTTTTTTCTGCATCTAACCCAGCCAATAGTTTTGGCCTAATACCACAGTTTGGCCACTCAGCTCTGCTCGGTTACCATCCATTGTTTTTTTGTGCAAACAACTCCAGAGTTGTGAATTAGTTAACCACCAAAATGAGTGGAAAAAGGCCTGCTGCTGGTGGAAAGGGGAATAGGCGTGTTGGGAAGGGGAAAAAAGGTTGTGTCCGTGGGGTAGGTGCAGAAGAAAGACCATCTTCCAGCCAAACTAAAATGTCTACTTCTTTTAGCGGACAATGTGATAAGATCCCTTTCTTACGGCCACGCCAATCGCTACAAATTCCAGATGAGGCACAAAAACAGCAGGTGCTTCAACGGATATCAAGTGCTCCTTTAAGTGGGCTCTCCTCCACATCAACTTCAACATCACAAATACTCCAGTCCTCAAAGGTGTCACCCAAATCGCACTTGCTTCCTCACAGCTCCCAAATCTCCAGCTGCCCGTCTGAGTATGAGGTAGAACAGATGGTTGAGTCTGCAGAGCTGTTTACTCATACTATAGCCTGGGAATCAGAGGTCGACTCCAGCGCTTCTGTGAATCCAGACGAGGAAATGATCTGCACTGATGCCCAGAATCTTTATGTGTCGGATCCAGGACCAGACGCAGAAGGTTCTGACCATAATGTAGACCCTCATTCCCAAACTGTAACTCCTGTTGGTGGAGACAATGAGGAAGATGATGATAAGACTCAAATACCTGATTGGAGCGACAACTTTAGTTTTTTGTCAGGGCAGGAACAGGTTGGCTCTGAGGACGACGGGTGTGATAACGCACAGGGTGATGATGATGAGGTCGGAGATCCCACTTACTGTCAACCCACAGTCAGCCAAGAGATGAGGTCAGCAGAGGAGGTGGAGGAAGATGCTAGTGACGACGAGGTCAGGTTGCGCCTTCCTGGACAGAGACGTAGTACTGGAAGCACGTCAACAACTGCATCCTCAAACACAACTCTGCCTCTCACCACAAAGTCGTGGTGGCTCTTCAGGTCGCATGGGTGCTAAGCCTTGCATAGCCTGGGCATTTTTTCAGATCGATAAAGATGACCCAACTCGTGTTATCTGTAACATTTGTCAGCAAAAGCTAAGTAGAGGCCAAAAAATACATAGTTTGAGTACTTCATGCATGAACCGGCACATGGACATGAAGCATAAGTTGCAGTGGGAAGCTCAGTGTGCTACAATGCGGTCTAGCCGGCCGGGCCAACCACCGTCTGCCATATCTTGTGCATCCGCGGCCTCTTCATCCTCTGTGACTGGGGGGACAGCAGTCACACCTGTTTTGGGGCGCAGACCTGCCACCTCTTTACCCGCAACAGCCAGCGTGATTGGCAGGTCATCATTTTCTTTGGAGGTGGTAACACCAGCTGGTCTTGAGCGCTGTCCGACATCGATAGCACCACCTTTGGATCAAGGCAACCTAACATGTCCGCCTGCATCTTCCTCACAGACCGGCAGTTTGCCGGGGACACCCTTATCAACCCCGTCTAAGCACAATAGCCAGCCCTCGGTCCCTCAGATGTGGACAAGTAAAAGACCATTTCCTCCTAGCCATGAGAAAGCTAAGAGGTTGAATTTCACCATCTGCAAGCTCTTGGCTACAGAAATGCTGCCTTTCCGCCTGGTGGACACAGAGGATTTTCGAGACCTTATGTCCGTCGCAGTGCCCCAGTACCAGATGCCCAGTCGGCACTACTTCTCAAAGAAAGGTGTGCCTGCGCTCCACCAGCATGTCGCACACAACATCACCGCTTCTTTGAGGAACTCTGTGTGTGACAGGGTGCATTTCACCACAGACACTTGGACGAGTAGGCATGGACAGGGGCGTTACATGTCGCTGACTGGGCACTGGGTAACTATGGTGACAGCAGGACAAGGGGCTGCTGTCCAAGTCTTGCCGTCCCCACGAGTTGTGCGTCAATCCTCTTTATGTCATTTTTCCACCACTGCTTCTGCCTCCTCAACCTCCTCTCGGTCTTCCACCTGCACCCAAAGCCTGTCTAGTCATGCCACAAGCTTTCTAACTGCGCAGAAGGGATCCTGCACACCTCCTTACTATGCTGGCAGTAGGGCTCAACGTCATCAGGCGGTTTTTACATTGAAATGTCTGGGAAATGTGAGTCACACAGCTGAGGAGTTGTGGTCAGCTCTGGAGAACCAATTTCATGAATGGTTGTCTCCACTGGACCTGAAACCAGGGAAGGCCGTGTGCGACAATGCTGCAAACCTGGGTGCGGCCCTTCGCCGGGGCAATGTCACACACGTGCCTTGTATGGCTCACGTGTTGAACCTGGTTGTCCAGCAATTTTTAGCCCACTATCCCAGAGTAGATGGCCTTCTGCAGAGGGCACGGTCGCTGTGTGCTCACTTCCGCCGTTCGCATCCCGCAGCTCAGCGACTTACATCTCTACAGAAGTCGTTGGGCCTGCCACTTCACCGGCTAAAATGCGATGTGCCTACCCGGTGGAATTCAACTCTGCACATGTTGCAGCGACTGTGGCAGCACCGACAAGCCCTGGTGCAATACGTTCTGACGTATAGCCTGGGCCAACGAGATTCAGAGGTGGGGCAAATCACGCTGGAGGAGTGGTCTCAGATCAGGGACCTATGCACCCTTCTGCACAGTTTTGAAATGGCGACGAAGATGTTTAGTGCTGACGATGCCATTATCAGCATGACTATTCCGGTGATTTACATGCTGGAGCACATGTTAAACAGAATTCGGAGTCAGGTGGTGGCACAAGAGGAGGTGGAGGAAGTAGAGGAGGAGGAGTTGTATGCGGAAGGGCTAACATCTGCAAGGTCCAGACGGTCGGCAGCACCAAGGCGGCAGGCATGTGAGGGTGGGGGAGATGGTTTTACCAGGGCGCATGGTAGCAGCCAAACTAGTGAGGAAGGTGCAGGAGCCCAGGAAGAAGTGGAGGACGAACTGATGGAAGACTCATCAGATGAGGGAGACCTTGATCACATTTCTGTTGTGCGAGGTTGGGGGGAGAGGACAGAGGAAGGAAGCATGATTGTTACCTCGCCACCAACACAACAGGGACTTGGTGCTCCTGGATGCGCAACACACATGAGTGCCTTCTTGCTGCACTACCTGCAACATGACCCTCGAATTGTGAGAATTAGAAATAATCCTGACTACTGGGTTGCCACACAGTTAGATCCCCGGTACAAAAGTAAATTTGCAGAAATTATTCCTGCCATAGAAAGGGATGCACGCATGCAGGAGTATCAGCAGAGACTGTTGCAGAATCTTACATGTGCTTTTCCACAAAATACCAGTGGTGCACGTAGTGAATCTCACAGTTCCAACTTGCCAACCGTGGGACCGTCAAGTGTTCAGCACTCAAACCGTGACAGAACCACAGTATCTGCTGGTAACATCAATTTTGCGGAATCATTTCACCACTTTTTTAGCCCATCCTTTGCAAGGCCACAGGAGACAAGAAGTCTGACACATAGTCAACGCCTAGAGACGATGGTACAGGAGTATCTCCAAGTAAACATTGAAGCCACGACTGTGTCACTGGACCCTTGCTCTTTTTGGGCTTCCAATCTGGATAAATGGCCGGAGCTAGCCACTTACGCCTTGGAGATCTTGTCATGCCCCGCAGCCAGCGTTCTGTCTGAACGTGTGTTCAGCGCTGCTGGTGGTGTGCTGACAGATAAGCGCACGCGGCTCTCCACTGATAATGTAGACAGACTCACGTTCATAAAGATGAACAAATCATGGATCCGAAACGACTTTTCTACCCCTGTGTCATCCTGGGGAGAGTAAAAGCTTGATGATTGGTTAAAATCACCCTACCAACCGTTTTAAGCTTTCAAATTACTAATCATGTTTATCTGTATCTTGACTGGAACATAATTTGGGCTTTGTAGCAGTGTGCAGCACTGATCCTATTAGGCCATCTATACTAAAGCTTCACCAGATTTAAAATTAAAAATAATATTTAGCTGCATCTAGCCCGGAAAATAATTTTGGGGCTCCGAGATGCGCAAGGCACATAAGTGCCTTCTTGCTGCACTACCTGCAGCATGACCCTCATATTGTCAGAATTCGAAGTAATCATGACTACTGGGTTGCCACACTCTTAGATCCCCCAAACTTTTCGATCAACCTTTTCATTTTAATAAAGACCAAAAAAATGGTCATTTTTGAAATTATAAGCATTAGCAGGTTGTTAGAAACTGAAATCAAACAGTTTTCAACTCAAAACTTTATTCTAGGTGATGTTACATTTTCACATAGGACCCCTTGTTCGAAAGGAGCTTCTGAACTCTCTCGTCCATTGAATTTGTCAGGTTTTGGATGGTTTCTGCTTCAATTGTTTTGCATGAGGACAGAATACCCTCCCAGAGCTGTTGCTTAGATGTGAACTGCCTCCCGCCATCATAGACACTCCTTTTAATGATGCTCCAAAGGTTCTGAATGGGGTAGAGGTCAGGGGAGCATGGGGGTCACACCATAAGTTTGTCCCCTTTTATGCCCATATCAGCCAGAGATGCAGATGTTTTATGTGCAGCATGAGATGGTGCATTATCATGCAGAAAAATGATCTTGCTGTGAAATACACGGTTCTTCTTCTTGAACCATGGCAGGAAGTGCTGTTTGAGAAAATCCACATACATTATGGAGTTCATCTTTAGCGCCTTCAGGGATCCTAAAGGGGCCAACAATCTCTCTCCCCATGATTCCAGCCCAAAACATTACTCCACCTCCTCCTTGTTGGCGCTGTAGCCGTGTTTGCGTGGGGTGTCCATCAACCAGCCATCCTCCACTCCATCCATCTGGACCATCGAGCGCTGCACGGCACTCATCCGTGAACAAAACAGTTTTCAAATCAGTCTTCATGTAATGTTTGGCCCACTGGAGCCGTTTCTGGTTGTGTGAAGTGGATAGAGGAGGTCGACAGGATGGCGCATGCACAGCTGCAAACCTCTGAAGGACCCTGCATCTTGTTGTTCGGGGGACGTTGGAGGCACAAGCAGCTTCAAAAACTTGTCTGCTGCTATGACAAGGCTTTTTTGCCGCTGCTCTTTCAACCTGTCGTAATTGCCTGTAGGAAAGAGTCCTCAATTTGCCCTTATCAGCACGCACACGTGTGTACTGTGAATCTGCTACATACTTCTTGATTGCCAAGACGCTTCATCCTGATCATCGCACAATGTTGATTGTAGTCATGCCTTGACCTAAACACTCCACAATTTGTTGCTTCTCAGCAGCCGACACATCCTTTTTCTTTCCCATTTTGGCAGAAAATGTAGGCTGCTTAATAATGTGAGAGAGCCTTCTTAAGTAGTCTTGCCTTTCATTGGACACACCTGCCAAACTAATTAGCACAGGTGTCTGCAATTGCTTACAGTGATATAAAGAGCCCTGACACACATCACCATCAATGAGTTTAACTGACAAACAAACAAATTCTTCCCTTATCATTCCTAAACACTTTTTGTATAATAATTTGGAACGCAGTGTACATGTGCTTTTCCACAAAACACCAGTGGTTCACGTAGTGAATCTTACAGTTCTAACTTGCCAACCGTGGTCTGTATGGAGTTGTTCAATAAAGGGCCCAAAATTAAGATAACATAGATGGGAGAGGTCTCTATGAATAGGAATTCCTAAGTATTTGATACCCTGTGAGGGCCAGGCAAAGGGAAAGTTGGACTGGATGGAATCCTATATGGATTTGGGGAGGGAGACATCGAGGGCCTCAGACTTCGCTGCATTGATTTTAAAATTTTACCATGTAACAAAGTGATCTATTTCAGCCATAACAGCATGGATGGATATATGTGATTGAGTGATATATACTAGGACATCATCAGCAAATAGAGAGCACTTGTACTCGGTGCCTCCCACCTCAATCCACCTAATATTGGAGTTATGGCGAATTGATGAGAGCAGGTGCTCCGTCACTAGGATGTATAAGAGAGGGGACAGAGGACATCACTGCCTTGTCCCATTGGTGATTGTGAAAGGTGATGAAAATGTTCTGACGCACCCCCTGGGCCTTGGGACACCCGGAGCCGGACCCTTTTTGGTGGATGCTGGTGGTTGTAGTCTTCGTGGCGGCGACCCAGTTCCGTGGCTCAGGGCGGTCAAACCAGTGGCGGAACTATTTATGTGGTTTTCATGTTTAAATGTCCGACTACGCCATCCGTGGATTGCGGTCAGAGTGAACCGCCGCTACAGGGCAGACCACTGAGGCTGGTGTTGTGGGTGCTGCAGAGCGTAGCATAACTCCCCACGGGAGGAGTATAGCCTCAGGGCAGTGTATGCGGAGGATGGGGGTGATGGTGCAGGGCAGCAGCAGTAACGACACGGAGTCAGTGATGCAGTTCAGGGCCTTTACTCACAGTTCTTATTATCCAGACCACGTCTGCAGGTAACGGCTGCCCACGTCGTACTGTGCTCACCAGGTGAGGGGCTCAGACAACTCCCAGATAACTTTGGAGCACTTCACAGGACCCCCTTTGTGTGTCCTTTGTCTGGCCTTTCTTACCAACACTTCTGTCCGGCTGCCTCGGGCCTCCTCTTGGTAAACTTGGCGCCAGTTTCCCTGACCCTATGTGGTGCCTTCCTAGCGGGTGTAGCGAGGGGCTGCGCCACATAAAATGTCAGAGCCTCCGATTTCTAGCTGAGGGTCGTTTCCTGCCTCCACTAGTTCGGGGACCGGTCTCCCCCTTTGGCCTGACCCCTCCACGCAGGTGGATTCGGGCGTGCGGTGGCGACTCGCCCGTCCGCACCCCTGGGATCCCTTCATTCCTCGTTCCTGGAGCCTTCTCCGCTCCTCTTCCTTCCTTCTCCCTCTTCCAGGCCTGGGCCTCTGTTACTAGGCCCGCCTCCGGAGCAGAGCTCATGCAGAGCCCCTGCTCCCTGCCACTTCTGCTCAGACTTCTCTGCACTGAACTAAGATGGTGCCCACCTTTTATACTCCCTTCTCAATGCACCCAGGAACTGCTTCCTCCCTGCTCCTGCACTACAGGGTTCCCCTTCCTCAGTGTTCCCTCCCCCCACTCCAGCCAGGGACAGGGACTGTCGTGCCCATCTCAGGGGCATATTGGTCGCCCTGCCCCACGGCAATGTGGTGTAATGCATGCAGGTGTCGGGTCCTGATCCACACTCCATCCTTACCTGAGAGTGAGATATCACACCTCTGGGTGAGGTGCAATACGTCTTTAGCAACCGAGCCCTCAGGGTGCTACAGTTCCATTTATCTTCAGCCTAGGTGACGTATTGCGATACAGGGCCGTGATTTTGGCTATAAAAGGGTCCCCTAGACCCCTACCCCAAGCTTTTTAAGAGAATCATATATGGCGTGCCAGGAGACTCTATGGAATGCTTTCTCAGCATCCAACGAGAGTATCTAATTACAAATTTTTAACTGCATCTAGCCCAGGAAATACTTTGTGCCTAGTAGCAGTGTCTGCTAGTAAGCGGATTATCCCGGCTGTTAAGCAAGCTGCACCACCTGTAGTTTAGACACTTAATTTTTTCAAAGGAAATGCTTCGGGACCATGGGATACTTAGTGAAGAGCATCAGGAGGCACCCCAAGGCATAGGGGCTGGGACTGGCAGTAGGATGCCTTGCGGTGGACAGCCGAGCTCGATCCTTATAAAAGCTTTTTAACTGCAGCAGCTTTAGTGGACGCTACTGGAGCTGGAATTACCGCGGCTGCTGGCATGAGACTTGCCCTCCAATAGATCCTTGTAAATGGATTTAAAGTGTATTCATTCAAATTAGAGAGACAATTTAAATTAAAAAGCTTAGAGCTGCCTCCACCACAGGGGGGCTCGCTCGACCCACCAGCGGACAGGCACCAGTATTGGGAGAGGGGGGCTGGCCGTCAGGGTTCACCGCGGCTCTGGCACAAACCCGGCGACACGGAGGTGGCACGGGCAGGAGCGGACTGGCCGTGTCGGCTTCTCACTTTTTGGATTTTAGAAGGGCATGACATGCCTATATCTGTGTCTCCCCCTCCTTTTACTCCTCCACCTCTTTTATTTTCGCATGACTATATGTACTTGTCACTTTTCCATGTGTTAGTTATGTCTTCTGAGCAGTTTGTCAGCTTTTGGACACCTTTGAAGGTGTTTTCTATGTGTTTCTATGTGTTTTTGTTTGCCTGCCATTGGTTTTAACGGTGTTCGAAGGTGTTCGACGAACAGTTCGGCGAACACACGGGTGTTCGACGAACCGAACCGAACTCGAACACTACGGGGGTGGCTCAACACTAGTAAGGAGTACAATGATCGAAAATGTTATGGAGCAAAATTGACACCGGGAAGCTGGGTGCCAGTCAAGAACAAACGTGAAAAAGGTGGTCCAAGAAAACTTTGTTCGTACTGGGAAGACAAGGTGTATGTGGTAGTAAAAGAGGAAAGCAGAAGACAGTCCAGTGTATGAAAACTGCTTGGAAACAGGGGACAAGAAAACCAGAATGATCCATCTGAATTTATTACTACCCTGTGATTATCTCCCACCAAAACAAAACTTCCCAGAAGCAGACCGACATCGACTGAGATTGAATAAGGGACCACCACAGACTGAAGTTCCGGAGGTGGATAGTGACCTTGAAAGTTCCGATGAGGAAGATCACACTGTTGTATTTCTTGGACTGGCAAGGAGAGGGATGTACTACCCTAAGGAGAGTGAACTAAGTCCCGAGGCTCAAAAGTTTGATACCAAGGAGTACAGATGAAGTCCAATTCAGATCTGATGATCGAACACCGGTCACTGAAGAGACTGATCAACACTTAGGAGTAGCAGAATTACCAGACCAGGTGGAAATGGATGATTCAAGAGAAGTTCAGGAACTTAGAGGGAGTTCCAAGATCATCTGAGGAAGAACGAGAAATGAATGCGGCAGAAGAAATTCCTGCAACCGAGAAACCCGTGATATCTGAGGAAAAACCTACCAGAAGGATGTCAACTCGAAAAGTGAGGAGGCCTGTGATGCTGGAGTATGAAACACTTGGTGAACCGAGCCAAGTGCCAAGGACTGTCGATTGGAAACAGGTATCTCTGCCTTCGGAACATGTAAGCCCACTTGAGTGGTATTCACCCCTGGGAGACAGTATGGACAACGCTACCTGGTGGAAAGACTTGTTTTGGCCTAGTCAGAGAGAGAGCTGGTTGAAGACGTATGAAAAGCTCCAGCTGAAGAAATGTTAATTGTGTTAATTGTTTATTTCTTACAGGAGTACTACAAGAAAAAGGTCGCAGAATAGGTTGTTATCAGTTCTTAGAAATGTTATACCAATTTGACAATGAAAATTTGTATATAACGTTACTTAAATTTCACCACTGTCTCAGAATTGGTCAGATTGACCAATTAAGGTAAACGTCGAGGATGACATTCAAAAACTAGGGAAGATTGTGACATGCAGAAGTAGTGTTGTTGCTTCAAAAGCATCCAGCAACTATAAGAGTTAAAACAATCACAGGAGAAAGGAAGTGTTGTGCTTCAGAAGCATCCAGCAACTAGGGGGGTTAACACAGTCAAAGGAGACAGGGAGTGGTTAGCAGAGCCCCAGTGAGATTGTGGGGGAGTTGTTTATTATTCTGGCAGCAGCCAAAGAGAGAGGTGCGTGCGATATGTTCCTGACAGAAACACAGGCAAGTGAACAGAAGTCAAGTCAAGGATGAACCTAGGCAAAGGTCAGCTACCCTGCATTGCTAGTTCAGGAAGTCTGTCATCAGGCAAGAAGATAAGGACTGGAAGGGATTTTGTTACCGGTTCATCTCCCTCATCAACCCCTCCGTCCCTCCATCTCAATGCAGGATAAAGAATGGTGCGTACTATTGTGCCTTTGTGAAGGAAAAACCTGTTGTTGTGGGTGCATAGAAATGTGCTGCTTAAGAGACTTGGTCTGTGCTGTATTGTGCTACTAAGAAAGACTGTTTATTAATGTACCTTTGCAAGAAGAAGCTATTACTGTTATTGAAGCCTGTTGCTTTAAAATTAATGTTTTGGACTGTCCGAGCTGTTGCATTAAAATCTACTGTTCCACTGTTTATGAAGACTCTTGTCAAATGTGTCTGGTCAGCAAGTGAATCCACCTACATGTTGTGCCTGAGAGAAGCTGCAGTATATGGTCACCCTGAGTGACAGTTCCCCCAGGATTTCAAAGAATTCATGAAACCTGTCTTGCCCCTATCTAAACCTAGCAGCGTGCTCGTAAAACTAGTATTACTAAAGATGAGCTAGTTGGACCTTCTTGGGTTGAAGATTAGTGTTGAGCCACCCCCGTAGTGTTCGAGTTCGGTTCGGTTCGTCGAACACCCGTGTGTTCGCCGAACTGTTCGTCGAACACCTTCGAACACCGTTAAAACCAATGGCAGGCAAACAAAAACACATAGAAACACATAGAAAACACCTTCAAAGGTGTCCAAAAGCTGACAAACTGCTCAGAAGAAACAACTAACACATGGAAAAGTGACAAGTACATATAGTCATGCGAAAAGAAAAGAGGTGGAGGAGTAAAAGGAGGGGGAGACACAAATATAGGCATGTCATGCCCTTCTAAAATCCAAAAAGTGAGAAGCCGACACGTTCAGTCCGCTCCTGCCCGTGCCACCTCCGTGTCGCCGGGTTTGTGCCAGAGCCGGGGTGAACCCTGACGGCCAGCCCCCCTCTAACAATACTGGTGCCTGTCCGCTGGTGGGTCGAACGAGCCCCCCTGTGGTGGAGGCAGCTCTAAGCTTTTTAATTTAAATTGTCTCTCTAATTTGAATGAATACACTTTAAATCCATTTACAAGGATCTATTGGAGGGCAAGTCTCATGCCAGCAGCCGCGTAATTCCAGCTCCAGTAGCGTCCACTAAAGCTGCTGCAGTTAAAAAGATTTTATAAGGATCGAGCTTGGCTGTCCACCGCAAGGCATCCTACTGCCAGTCCCAGCCCCTATGCCTTGGGGTGCCTCCTGATGCTCTTCACTGAGTATCCCGTGGTCCCGAAGCATTTCCTTTGAAAAAATTAAGTGTCCAAACTACAGGTGGTGTAGCTTGCTTAACAGCCGGGATAATCCGCTGACTAGCAGACACTGCTACTAGGCACAAAGTATTTCCTGGGCTAGATGCAGTTAAAAATTTGTAATTAGATACTCTCGCTGGATGCTGAGAAAGCATTCCATAGAGTCTCCTGGCACGCCATATATGATTCTCTTAAAAAGCTTGGGGTAGGGGTCTAGTGGACCCTTTTATAGCGAAAATCACGGCCCTGTATCACAATACGTCACCTAGGCTGAAGATAAATGGAACTGTAGCACCCTGAGGGCTCGGTTGCTACAGAGGTATTGCACCTCACCCAGAGGTGTGATATCTCACTCTCAGGTAAGGATGGAGTGTGGATCAGGACCCGACACCTGCATGCATTACACCACATTGCCATGGGGCAGGGCGACCAATATGCCTCTGAGATGGGCACGACAGTCCCTGTCCCTGGCTGGAGTGGGGGGAGGGAACACTGAGGAAGGGGAACCCTGTAGTGCAGGAGCAGGGAGGAAGCAGTTCCTGGGTGCATTGAGAAGGGAGTATAAAAGGTGGGTACCATCTTAGTTCAGTGCAGAGAAGTCTGAGCAGAAGTGACAGGGAGCAGGGGCTCTGCATGAGCTCTGCTCCGGAGGCGGGCCTAGTAACAGAGGCCCAGGCCTGGAAGAGGGAGAAGGAAGGAAGAGGAGCGGAGAAGGCTCCAGGAACGAGGAATGAAGGGATCCCAGGGGTGCGGACGGGCGAGTCGCCACCGCACGCCCGAATCCACCTGTGCGGAGGGGTCAGGCCAAAGGGGGAGACCGGTCCCCGAAACTAGTGGAGGCAGAAAACGACCCTCAGCTAGAAACCGGAGGCTCTGACATTTTATGTGGCGCAGCCCTTCGCTACACCCGCTAGGAAGGCACCACATAGGGTCAGGGAAACTGGCGCCAAGTTTACCAAGAGGAGGCCCGAGGCAGCCGGACAGAAGGGTTGGTAAGAAAGGCCAGACAAAGGACACACAAAGGGGGTCCTGTGAAGCGCTCCAAAGTTATCTTGGAGTTGTCTGAGCCCCTCACCTGGTGAGCACAGTACGACGTGGGCAGCCGTTACCTGCAGACGTGGTCTGGATAATAAGAACTGTGAGTAAAGGCCCTGGACTGCATAACTGACTCCGTGTCGTTACTGCTGCTGCCCTGCACCATCACCCCCATTCTCCGCATACACTGCCCTGAGGCTATACTCCTCTCGTGGGGAGTTATGCTACGCTCTGCTGCACCCACAACACCAGCCTCAGCGGTCTGCCCTGCAGTGGCGGTTCACTCTGACCGCAATCCACGGGTGGCGTAGTCGGACATTTAAACATCAAAACCACATAAATAGTTCCGCCACTGGTTTGACCACCCTGAGCCACGGAACCGGGTCGCCGCCACGAAGACTACAACCACCAGCATCCACCAAAAAGGGTCCGGCTCCGGGTGTCCCAAGGCCCAGGGCGTGCATCAGAACATTTTCATCACCTTTCACAATCACCAATGGGACAAGGCAGGGATGTCCTCTGTCCCCTCTCTTATACATCCTAGTGACGGAGCACCTGCTCTCATCAATTCGCCATAACCTCAATATTAGGTGGATTGAGGTGGGAGGCACCGAGTACAAGTGCTCTCTATTTGCTGATGATGTCCTAGTATATATCACTCAATCACATATATCCATCCATGCTGTTATGGCTGAAATAGATCACTTTGTTACATGGTCAAATTTTAAAATCAATGCAGCGAAGTCTGAGGCCCTCGATGTCTGCCTCCCCAAATCCATATAGGATTCCATCCAGTCCAACTTTCCCTTTGCCTGGCCCTCACAGGGTATCAAATACTTAGGAATTCCTATTCATAGAGACCTCTCCCATCTATGTTATCTTAATTTTGGGCCCTTTATTGAACAGCTCCATACAGACCACGGTTGGCAAGTTAGAACTGTAAGATTCACTACGTGAACCACTGGTGTTTTGTGGAAAAGCACATGTACACTGTGTTCCAAATTATTATGCAAAAAGTGTTTAGGAGTGATAAGGGAAGAATTTGTTTGTTTGTCAGTTAAACTCATTGATGGTGATGTGTGTCAGGGCTCTTTATATCACTGTAAGCAATTGCAGACACCTGTGCTAATTAGTTTGGCAGGTGTGTCCGATGAAAGGCAAGACTACTTAAGAAGGCTGTCTCACATTATTAAGCAGCCTACATTTTCTGCCAAAATGGGAAAGAAAAAGGATGTGTCGGCTGCTGAGAAGCAACAAATTGTGGAGTGTTTAGGTCAAGGCATGACTACAATCAACATTGTGCGATGATCAGGATGAAGTGTCTTGGCAATCAAGAAGTATGTAGCTGATTCACAGTACACACGTGTGCGTGCTGATAAGGGCAAATTGAGGACTCTTTCCTACAGGCAATTACGTCAGGTTAAAAGAGCAGCGGCAAAAAAGCCTTGTCATAGCAGCAGACAAGTTTTTGAAGCTGCTGGTGCCTCCAACCTCCCCCGAACAACAAGATGCAGGGTCCTTCAGAGGTTTGCAGCTGTGCATACGCCATCCTGTCGACCTCCTCTATCCACTTCACACAAGCAGAAACGGCTCCAGTGGGCTAAACATTACATGAAGACTGATTTCAAAACTGTTTTGTTCACGGATGAGTGCCGTGCAGCGCTCGATGGTCCAGATGGATGGAGTGGAGGATGGCTGGTTGATGGACACCCCACGCAAACACGGCTACAGCGCCAACAAGGAGGAGGTGGAGTAATGTTTTGGGCTGGAACAATGGGGAGAGAGATTGTCGGCCCCTTTAGGATCCCTGAAGGCGCTAAAGATGAACTCCATAATGTATGTGGATTTTCTCAAACAGCACTTCCTGCCATGGTTCAAGAAGAAGAACCGTGTATTTCACAGCAAGATCATTTTTTTGCATGATAATGCACCATCTCATGCTGCACATAAAACATCTGCATCTCTGGCTGATATGGGCATAAAAGGGGACAAACTTATGGTGTGACCCCCATGCTCCCCTGACCTCTACCCCATTCAGAACCTCTGGAGCATCATCAAAAGGAGTGTCTATGATGGCGGGAGGCAGTTCACATCTAAGCAACACCTCTGGGAGGGTATTCTGTCCTCATGCAAAACAATTGAAGCAGAAACCATCCAAAACCTGACAAATTCAATGGACGAGAGAGTTCAGAAGCTCCTTTCGAACAAGGGGTCCTATGTGAAAATGTAACATCACCTAGAACAAAGTTTTGAGTTGAAAACTGTTTGATTTCAGTCTCTAATAACCTACTAATGCTTATAATTTAAAAAAATGACCATTTTTTTGGTCTTTATTAAAATGAAAAGGTTGATCGAAAAGTTTGGGGGATCTAAGAGTGTGGCAACCCAGTAGTTATGATTACTTCGAATTCTGACAATATGAGGGTCATGTTGCAAGTAGTGCAGCAAGAAGGCACTTAAGTGTCTTGCGCATCTCGGAGACCCAAAATTATTTTCCGGGCTAGATGCAGCTAAAAATTATTATTAATTTTAAATCTGGTGGAGCTTAGTTTAGATGGCCTAATAGGATCAGTGCTGCACACTGCTACAAAGCCCAAATTATTTTCCAGCCAAGATACAGATAAACATGATTAGTAATTTTAAATCTGGTGGAGCTTATTATAGATGGCCTAATAGAATCAATGCTGCACACTGCTACAAAGCCCAAATTATTTTCCAGCCAAGATACAGATAAACATGATTAGTAATTTGAAAGCTTAAAACGGTTGGTAGGGTGATTTTAACCAATCATCAAGCTTTTACTCTCCCCACGATGACACAGGGGTAGAAAAGTCGTTTCGGATCCATGATTTGTTCATCTTTATGAACGTGAGTCTGTCTACATTATCAGTGGAGAGCCGCGTGCGCTTATCTGTCAGCACACCACCAGCAGCGCTGAACACACGATCAGAGAGAACGCTGGCTGCAGGGCATGACAAGATCTCCAAGGCGTAAGTGGCTAGCTCCGGCCATTTATCCAGATTGGAAGCCCAAAAAGAGCAAGGGTCCAGTGACACAGTCATGGCTTCAATGTTTACTTGGAGATACTCCTGTACCATCGTCTCTAGGCGTTGACTATGTGTCAGACTTCTTGTCTCCTGTGGCCTTGCAAAGGATGGGCTAAAAAAGTGGTGAAATGATTCCGCAAAATTGATGTTACCAGCAGATGCTGTCTTTCTGTTACGGTTTGAGTGCTGAACACTTGACGGTCCCACGGTTGGCAAGTTGGAACTGTGAGATTCACTACGTGCACCACTGGTGTTTTGTGGAAAAGCACATGTAAGATTCTGCAACAGTCTCTGCTGATACTCCTGCATGCGTGCATCCCTTTCTATGGCAGAAATAATTTCGGCAAATTTACTTTTGTACCGGGGATCTAACAGTGTGGCAACCCAGTAGTCAGGATTATTTCTAATTCTCACAATTCGAGGGTCATGTTGCAGGTAGTGCAGCAAGAAGGCACTCATGTGTGTTGCGCATCCAGGAGCACCAAGTCCCTGTTGTGTTGGTGGCGAGGTAACAATCATGCTTCCTTCCTCTGTCCTCTCCCCCCAACCTCGCACAACAGAAATGTGATCAAGGTCTCCCTCATCTGATGAGTCTTCCATCAGTTCGTCCTCCACTTCTTCCTGGGCTCCTGCACCTTCCTCACTAGTTTGGCTGCTACCATGCGCCCTGGTAAAACCATCTCCCCCACCCTCACATGCCTGCTGCCTTGGTGCTGCCGACCGTCTGGACCTTGCAGATGTTAGCCCTTCCGCATACAACTCCTCCTCCTCTACTTCCTCCACCTCCTCTTGTGCCACCACCTGACTCCGAATTCTGTTTAACGTGCTCCAGCATGTAAATCACCGGAATAGTCATGCTGATAATGGCATCGTCAGCACTAAACATCTTCGTCGCCATTTCAAAACTGTGCAGAAGGGTGCATAGGTCCCTGATCTGAGACCACTCCTCCAGCGTGATTTGCCCCACCTCTGGATCTCGTTGGCCCAGGCTATACGTCAGAACGTATTGCACCAGGGCTTGTCGGTGCTGCCACAGTCGCTGCAACATGTGCAGAGTTGAATTCCACCGGGTAGGCACATCGCATTTTAGCCGGTGAAGTGGCAGGCCCAACGACTTCTGTAGAGATGTAAGTCGCTGAGCTGCGGGATGCGAATGGCGGAAGTGAGCACACAGCGACCGTGCCCTCTGCAGAAGGCCATCTAGTCTGGGATAGTGGGCTAAAAATTGCTGGACAACCAGGTTCAACACGTGAGCCATACAAGGCACGTGTGTGACATTGCCCCGGCGAAGGGCCGCACCCAGGTTTGCAGCATTGTCGCACACGGCCTTCCCTGGTTTCAGTTCCAGTGGAGACAACCATTTATGAAATTGGTTCTCCAGAGCTGACCACAACTCCTCAGCTGTGTGACTCACATTTCCCAGACATTTCAATGTAAAAACCGCCTGATGACGTTGAGCCCTACTGCCAGCATAGTAAGGAGGTGTGCAGGATCCCTTCTGCGCAGTTAGAAAGCTTGTGGCATGACCAGACAGGCTTTGGGTGCAGGTGGAAGACCGAGAGGAGGTTGAGGAGGCAGAAGCAGTGGAGGAACTTTGACATAAAGAGGATTGACGCACAACTCGTGGGGACGGCAAGACTTGAACAGCAGCCCCTTGTCCTGCTGTCACCATAGTTACCCAGTGCCCAGTCAGCGACATGTAACGCCCCTGTCCATGCCTACTCGTCCAAGTGTCTGTGGTGAAATGCACCCTGTCACACACAGAGTTTCTCAAACAAGCGGTGATGTTTTGTGCGACATGCTGGTGGAGCGCAGGCACACCTTTCTTTGAGAAGTAGTGCCGACTGGGCATCTGGTACTGGGGCACTGCGACGGACATAAGGTCTCGAAAATCCTCTGTGTCCACCAGGCGGAAAGGCAGCATTTCTGTAGCCAAGAGCTTGCAGATGGTGAAATTCAACCTCTTAGCTTTCTCATGGCTAGGAGGAAATGGTCTTTTACTTGTCCACATCTGAGGGACCGAGGGCTGGCTATTGTGCTTAGACAGGGTTGATAAGGGTGTCCCCGGCAAACTGCCGGTCTGTGAGGAAGATGCAGGCGGACATGTTAGATTGCCTTGATCCAAAGGTGGTGCTATCGATGTCGGACAGCGCTCAACACCAGCTGGTGTTACCACCTCCAAAGAAAATGATGACCTGCCAATCACGCTGGCTGTTGCGGGTAAAGAGGTGGCAGGTCTGCGCCCCAAAACAGGTGTGACTGCTGTCCCCCCAGTCACAGAGGATGAAGAGGCCGCGGATGCACAAGATATGGCAGACGGTGGTTGGCCCGGCCGGCTAGGCCGCATTGTAGCACACTGAGCTTCCCACTGCAACTTATGCTTCATGTCCATGTGCCGGTTCATGCATGAAGTACTCAAACTATGTATTTTTTGGCCTCTACTTAGCTTTTGCTGACAAATGTTACAGATAACACAAGTTGGGTCATCATTATCGATCTGAAAAAATGCCCAGGCTATGCAAGGCTTAGCACCCATGCGACCTGAAGAGCCACCACGACTTGTGGTGAGAGGCAGAGTTGTGTTTGAGGATGCAGTTGTTGACGTGCTTCCAGTACTACGTCTCTGTCCAGGAAGGCGCAACCTGACCTCGTCGTCACTAGCATCTTCCTCCACCTCCTCTGCTGACCTCATCTCTTGGCTGACTGTGGGTTGACAGTAAGTGGGATCTCCAACCTCATCATCATCACCCTGTGCGTTATCACACCCGTCGTCCTCAGAGCCAACCTGTTCCTGCCTTGACAAAAAACTAAAGTTGTCGCTCCAATCAGGTATTTGAGTCTCATCATCGTCTTCCTCATTGTCTCCACCAACAGGAGTTACAGTTTGGGAATGAGGGTCTACATTACGGTCAGAACCTTCTGCGTCTGGTCCTGGATCCGACTCATAAAGATTCTGGGCATCAGTGCAGATCATTTCCTCGTCTGGATTCACAGAAGCGCTGGAGTCGACCTCTGATTCCCAGGCTATAGTATGAGTAAACAGCTCTGCAGACTCAACCATCTGTTCTACCTCATACTCAGACGGGCAGCTGGAGATTTGGGAGCTGTGAGGAAGCTAGTGCGATTGGGGTGACACCTTTGAGGACTGGAGTATTTGTGATGTTGAAGTTGATGTGGAGGAGAGCCCACTTAAAGGAGCACTTGATATCCGTTGAAGCACCTGCTGTTTTTGTGCCTCATCTGGAATTTGTAGCGATTGGCGTGGCCGTAAGAAAGGGATCTTATCACATTGTCCGCTAAAAGAAGTAGACATTTTAGTTTGGCTGGAAGATGGTCTTTCTTCTGCAGATGTTACTGTTGCTTTAACACCTACCCCACGTACACAACCTTTTTTCCCCTTCCCAACACGCCTATTCCCCTTTCCACCAGCAGCAGGCCTTTTTCCACTCATTTATTTTGATGGTTAACTAATTCACAACTATGGAGTTGTTTGCACAACAAAACAATGGATGGGAACCGAGCAGAGCTGAGTGGCCAAACTGTGGTATTAGGCCAAAACTATTGGCTGGGTTAGATGGAGAAAAAAATTATATTCGATTTGCAACCTGATGGAGGTCAGTATAGATGGACTAATAGAACAAGTCCCACACACAGCTAGAAGCCCAAATATTTTTTCAGAGGTAGATGCAGAAAAAAAATATATTCAGTTTGCAACCTGATGGAGGTCAGTATAGATGGACTAATAGAGAAAGTCCCACACACTGCTAGAAGGCCAAATATTTTTTCAGAGCTAGATGCAGACAAAAAATTATTTTTAATTTGCAACCTGATGGAGGTCAGTATAGGTGGACTAATAGAACAAGTCCCACACACTGCTAGAAGGCCAAATATTTTTTCAGAGCTAGATGCAGAAAAAAATTATATTCAGTTTGCAACCTGATGGAGGTCAGTATAGATGGACTAATAGAACAAGTCCCACACACAGCTAGAAGCCCAAATATTTTTTCAGAGGTAGATGCAGAAAAAAATTATATTCAGTTTGCAACCTGATGGAGGTCTGTATAGATGGATTAATAGAACAAGTCCCACACACAGCTAGAAGCCCAAATATTTTTTCAGAGGTAGATGCAGATAAAAGTTATTTTTAATTTGCAACCTGATGGAGGTCAGTATAGATGGACTAATAGAGAAAGTCCCACACACTGCTAGAAGGCCAAATATTTTTTCAGAGCTAGATTCAGATAAAAATTATATTCAGTTTGCAACCTGATGGAGGTCAGTATAGATGGACTAATAGAACAAGTCCCACACACAGCTAGAAGCCCAAATATTTTTTCAGAGGTAGATGCAGATAAAAATTATTTTTAATTTGCAACCTGATGGAGGTCAGTATAGATGGACTAATAGAGAAAGTCCCACACACTGCTAGAAGGCTAAATATTTTTTCAGAGCTAGATGCAGATAAAAATTATTTTTAATTTGGAACCTGATGGAGGTCAGTATAGATGGACTAATAGAGAAAGTCCCACACACTGCTAGAAGGCCAAATATTTTTTCAGAGCTAGATGCAGAAAAAAATTATATTCAGTTTGCAACCTGATGGAGGTCAGTATAGATGGACTAATAGAACAAGTCCCACACACAGCTAGAAGCCCAAATATTTTTTCAGAGGTAGATGCAGATAAAAATTATTTTTAATTTGCAACCTGATGGAGGTCAGTATAGATGGACTAATAAAGAAAGTCCCACACACTGCTAGAAGGCCAAATATTTTTTCAGAGCTAGATGCAGATAAAAATTATTTTTAATTTGCAACCTGATGGAGGTCAGTATAGATGGACTAATAGAGAAAGTCCCACACACTACTAGAAGGCCAAATATTTTTTCAGAGCTAGATGCAGAAAAAAATTATATTCAGTTTGCAACCTGATGGAGGTCAGTATAGATGGACTAATAGAACAAGTCCCACACACAGCAAGAAGCCCAAATATTTTTTCAGAGGTACATGCAGAAAAAAATTATTTTTAATTTGCAACCTGATGGAGGTCAGTATATATGGACTAATTGAGAAAGTCCCACACACTGCTAGAAGGCCAAATATTTTTTCAGAGCTAGATGCAGATAAAAATTATTTTTAATTTGCAACCTGATGGAGGTCAGTATAGATGGACTAATAGAGAAAGTCCCACACACTGCTAGAAGGCCAACTATTTTTTCAGAGCTAGATGCAGAAAAAAATTATATTCAGTTTGCAACCTGATGGAGGTCTGTATAGATGCATTAATAGAACAAGTCCCACACACAGCTAGAAGCCCAATATTTTTTCAGAGGTAGATGCAGAAAAAAAATATATTCAGTTTGCAACCTGATGGAGGTCTGTATAGATGGATTAATAGAACAAGTCCCACACACAGCTAGAAGCCCAATATTTTTTCAGAGGTAGATGCAGAAAAAAAATATATTCAGTTTGCAACCTGATGGAGGTCAGTATAGATGGACTAATAGAACAAGTCCCACACACAGCTAGAAGCCCAAATATTTTTTCAGAGGTAGATGCAGATAAAAATTATTTTTAATTTGCAACCTGATGGAGGTCAGTATAGATGGACTAATAGAGAAAGTCCCACACACTGCTAGAAGGCCAAATATTTTTTCAGATCTAGATGCAGATAAAAATTATTTTTAATTTTCAACCTGATGGAGGTCAGTATAGATGGACTAATAGAGAAAGTCCCACACACTGCTAGAAGGCCAAATATTTTTTCAGAGCTAGATGCAGAAAAAAATTATATTCAGTTTGCAACCTGATGGAGGTCAGTATAGATGGACTAATAGAACAAGTCCCACACACTGCTAGAAGCCCAAATATTTTTTCAGAGCTAGATGCAGAAAAAAATTATATTCAATTTGCAACCTGATGGAGGTCAGTATAGATGGACTAATAGAATGATGCTATGCCCAAAAGATTTTACTTCACTAGGTGCAGTAAAAAAATTGGTATTCTATACACAGGTGGTATGTCTTGCAACACAGATAGGCTACTCCACTGACTAACACACTCTGCAATAGGCCAAAAAGGATTAGCTTTGCTAGATTCAGCCAAATGCTGTGAAAAAAACTTGCACAGCACTGGCACAGACCTGCCTGGCAAAAACTGATAGGAACTGATGTAACCTAGTCCTGAAAAGGACTGCAATTACAATTAGTCTTTACTCCCACAATCTATCTATTTAAGAGCACAGACCTGCCTGATAAAAGTCGTAGGAAATGCTGTAACCTAGTCCTTAAAAGGACTGCAATCACAACTATTCCCTACTTCAAGCTATCTGTAGATTTGTGCGAAAATTGGCTTGAAATTAACAAGGTATAGCGCACACAGCAACAGCGGTGCCGTCTAACACGCAGCTGCAGCAGTGAGAAAATGGTGGCGACGGGGAAAATGGCTTGGTCTAATAGGGCAAGGACATGTGACATACACTGCCAATGACACATGCCCTTGCTTGTGTGAAAAACAGCAGTTCGCTCCGTGTGTGCGCTGCTGATAGGCTGACAGATTGCACCTCCCCACTGTAAATGCGGGAAAGAGAAAAAAAAATGGAGATCTTCATTGTTCCTGCAGAGATCCATCCCCTGCCCCTCCCCCCACCCCGCTGTACACTCAAACTGCGTATTAACATTAATTTTCATCATTACTGAGAAAAAATCCAGTTATGATTTTGGTGCACGAACAGTTATCGAACATAACCTCGAACAGCGAATTTTTCTCAAATCGTTCGTGTTCGCCGAACGGCTCGAACACCGCCCAAAACAGCTCGAATTTGAGATTGGCGAACAGTTCGAGTAGAACAACGCTCATCTCTATTGAAGATGAACTCAAAATAAACTACCAAACCAATTGCCAGTTTTTACAAGACACTTTCTTCAAGCAGTTGTACAGGAAAAAGTCTGCAACTTTCAAGAAAATCATGATTTTTATGCAGGACAATGCTCCATCGCATGCAATGAAGTATCCACTGCTTGGCTAGCCAGTAAAGATGTTAAAGATGAAAGAGTAATGACATGGCCCCTTTCCTTCCTGACCTACACCCTATTGAGAACTTGTGGGCCCTTCTTAAATGGGAGTTTTTCGGTGAAGGAAAACAGTACACTTCTCTAAACAGTGTCTGGGAGACTGTGATTGTTGCTGCTCAAAAAGTGAATCGTCAGCAGATTAAGAACCTAATAGACTTTGTGAATGGAAGGATTATGATGGTCATTGAAAAGAATGGTGCCTATTTTGGTCCCCGATAGTTTTTTTTTTTAAATGTCAGATATGTATTTTTGTAAATTTTCAGTTGTTTGTTATTATTTTCACTCTAACAGATGAAAATAAACAACTGAGATTTGAAAATATACCTTTTTTAATTTAGTTGCATAATAATTCTGCACACTACTAGCTGCCCAATAATTATATACACGTAGATCTTCCAAAAAACACAAATACTCTCTTTTACTTTCTTAAATATTCAGGCTTCAGGTTTAATAACATTTTGGAAAGTCTAACAACACTGTAGTTGTACAATAATAAAATTAATTAGCAAAATACAAATTGCCTAATAAGTGTGCACAAAATGTATTTACAGTGGTGGCCAAAAGCATTGGCACCCCTGCAATTCTCTCAGATAATACTCAGTTTCTTCCTGAAAATGATTGCAATCACAAATTCTTTTGTATTATTATCTTAATTTAATTTGTCTTTAATGAAAAAACACAAAAAGAATTGTCCTAAAGCCAAATTGGATATAATTCCACACCAAACCTAAAAAAGGGGGTGGACAAAAGTATTGGCACTGTTTGAAAAATCATGTGATGCTTCTCTAATTCGTGTAATTAACAGCACCTGTAACTTACCTGTGGCACCTAACAGGTGTTGGCAATAACTAAATCACACTTGCAGCCAGTTAACATGGATTAAAGTTGATTCAACCTCTGTCCTGTCTCCTTGTGTGTACCACATTGAGCATGGAGAAAAGAAAGAAGACCAAAGAACTGTCTGAGGACTTGAGAAACCAAATTGTGAGGAAGCATGAGTAATCTCAAGGCTACAAGTCCAAAGACCTGAATGTTCCTGTGTCTTCCGTGCGCAGTGTCATCAAGAAGTTTAAAGCCCATGGCACTGTGGCTAACCTACCTAGATGTGGACAGAAAAGAAAAATTGACGAGAGATTTCAACGCAAGATTGTGCGGATGGTGGATAAAGAACCTCGACTAACACCCAAACAAGTTCAAGCTGCCCTGAAGTCCGAGGGTACAACAGTGTCAACCCATACTATCCGACCGGCGTCTGATTGAAAAGGTACTGTATGGTAGGATACCCAGGAAGACCCCACTTCTTACCCCGAGACATAAAAAAGCCAGGCTGGAGTTTGCCAAAACTTACCTGAGAAAGCCTAAAACGTTTTGGAAGAATGTTCTCTGGTCAGATGAGACAAAAGTAGAGCTTTTTGGGAAAAATCATCAACATAGAGTGTACAGGAAAAAAAAAGAGGCATTCAAGGAAAAGAACACGGTCCCTACAGTCAAACATGGCGGAGGTTCCTTGATGTTTTGGGGTTGCTTTGCTGCCTCTGGCACTGGACTGCTTGACCGTGTGCATGGCATTATGAAGTCTGAAGACTACCAACAAATTTTGCAGCATAATGTAGGGCCCAGTGTGAAAAAGCTGGGTCTCCCTCAGAGGTCATGGGTCTTCCAGCAGGACAATGACCCAAAACACACTTCCAAAAGCACTATAAAATGGTTTGAAAGAAAGCACTGGAGACTTTTAAGGTGGCCAGCAATGAGTCCAGACCTGAATCCCATAGAACACCTGTGGAGAGATCTCAAAATGGCAGTTTGGAGAAGGCACCCTTCAAATATCAGGGACCTGGAGCAGTTTGCCAAAGAAGAATGGTCTACAATTCCAGCAGAGCATTGTAAGAAACTCATTGATGGTTACCGGAAGCGGTTGTTCGCAGTTATTTTGGCTAAAGGTTGTGCAACCAAGTATTAGGCTGAGGGTGCCAATACTTTTGTCTGGCCCATTTTTGGAGTTTTGTGTGAAATGATCAATGATTTGATTTTTGCTTCATTCTTTTTTGTGTTTTTTCCTTGCAAGCAAATTAAATGAAGATAATAATACCAAAGAATTTGTGATTGCAATCATTTTCAGGAAGAAACTGAGTATTATCTGACAGAATTGCAGGGATGCCAATACTTTTGGCCACCACTGTAAATTTAGAAAGATGCCCTACTCTTGAGCGATTAGTCCCAGTCCTGGGGTCCAAACACTTCTGTGTCTGGCTTCAGTTTTAAATTGGAGAGAACTTCCTGTTCAGCACATTAGGTGTGATGGCTGCCTAGCTGACTACTTCACTTGAAAGCTAGCTGGCTTAATTTTAATGGAGCCATCGAACAGCTCCTTTCTCAAAGAGCACTGATGATGATATATCAACACAGGAAGCTTTACCCTATGCCAAAAACAAGCCTGAAGTGGAACTAACAAGATCTTGGACTGCTGCTAACTGCTGAAGGCCATGGAGATTTTTTAATTCACGTATATTAGTAAGTTGTATATGTTTCTATTTTAAACAGATGTAAAAATATGTATTGCTAAATAATCAGCTCCTATTCGTTTGAATCTGAGAATGAGATAAATGTTGTCAATCTTTGAAAAGAATGTTTTAATAAGACTCAATATTGGCTTACCATCCTGATATAAGGGCAATGGATTAAATGAAGGTCATAAAGATGAAGCCTATGTGATAATAACAATCGACGCTCACTATAATCTGACATTGCAGCAGCATAGTGCATTGTGAGGGCACAGTGAGACAGATTTATCAATGGGTTCATAATACTGTACAGTAAATGAAACAATAAAACAAAGTTTTATTTTGGACTTTAATTAGTGCCGGATCCTACCAGCCCTTTAAATTTGTGGGCTTTTAGCCCAGGAGAGGCATATTTGATAAATATTAGGTTTAGAGTCCCATCAAAGAAATGGCCAATTTATGTGCTAAGTACCTTCATTTTATAAGTATATTCTATACGGCAGTAATGGAGTTTAACTTTCATATATTCAATGTTTGCATACATCTTAGAGCTTACAGAGTGCTGCTGTATCCTTTTGTTTGTATCTATCTATCTATCTATCTATCTATCTATTTATCTGTGTTCTCTAATCTCTAATCTATTTATTTAGGACCACAAATCTATTTTACAATTTGTTTTAGCTATATAGTGTACTTTGATAGCCTAAGGCTTAATATTTTGCAGAGGTGTTGCTGAAACAAATAGACCATCAGATTTAAAAAAACTTATAGTGCCAGCAAAGTAGAAGAAATCAACATTTTATTGGTTGAGATAAAAGTGCCTCATGCACTCTTTATAAACTAAAAGGCCTTAAGTAGCGTTTCTTTGTCTTGACACTTATTTACCCTGAAGTCTCTGCCAGAGAAATGAATATGTAAACAAGTCAAATTTCTTATTGTGTTCCACTTCGCTCGATCAGCTCTTTTCATCAGACCTTGAGTATGCACAGCCATTGATTTCTCTTTAGCGACAGAAGATGATGAGTTTGAACATATCTTATCACAAGGGTAAGCATGTCCCAGATTCAAAGTATACATGTTAGTAACTGGTATTCAGTATTTTATTTTATTTGGTTTTGCCTTTCCAGACATCCCCCTCAGAATAGCATAATGTGGCCCAAATTATTTGCTAAAATAATTATATTACATAACCATTATGGAAAATTGTATCTTTCCATAAAGAGAATTTTTAGCAAAGTAGCTTAGGTCTCTAACAGCAATCCTAAGTTTGCAGGATACTATTGTGCAAATTCATCCAAACAAGCAAAAAGGAGAGGCATATTAGTTGTCTACCACTAATAAGATATTAAGTAACACTTTCCAAAGAGTCTTTGGAAACATCCTGTATATTTTATTGGCCACTCCATCACTTTCCACTAATTTACCCTTAGAGACCCGCTCTTTTTGTGCCAGCTTCACTAATTCTGCAGCATTCAATCTCTAGTCGTTTTAGAAGATTTAATTAGTGTTGAGCCACCCCCGTAGTGTTCGAGTTCGGTTCGGTTCGTCGAACACCCGTGTGTTCGCCGAACTGTTCGTCGAACTGTTCGTCGAACACCTTCGAACACCGTTAAAACCAATGGCAGGCAAACAAAAACACATAGAAACACATAGAAAACACCTTCAAAGGTGTCCAAAAGCTGACAAACTGCTCAGAAGACATAACTAACACATGGAAAAGTGACAAGTACATATAGTCATGCGAAAATAAAAGAGGTGGAGGAGTAAAAGGAGGGGGAGACACAGATATAGGCATGTCATGCCCTTCTAAAATCCAAAAAGTGAGAAGCCGACACGGCCAGTCCGCTCCTGCCCGTGCCACCTCCGTGTCGCCAGGTTTGTGCCAGAGCCGCGGTGAACCCTGACGGCCAGCCCCCCTCTCCCAATACTGGTGCCTGTCCACTGGTGGGTCGAGCGAGCCCCCCTGTGGTGGAGGCAGCTCTAAGCTTTTTAATTTAAATTGTCTCTCTAATTTGAATTAATACACTTTAAATCCATTTACAAGGATCTATTGGAGGGCAAGTCTCATGCCAGCAGCCGCGGTAATTCCAGGTCCAGTAGCGTCCACTAAAGCTGCTGCAGTTAAAAAGATTTTATAAGGATCGAGCTCGGCTGTCCACCGCAAGGCATCCTACTGCCAGTCCCAGCCCCTATGCCTTGGGGTGCCTCCTGATGCTCTTCACTAAGTATCCCATGGTCCCGAAGCATTTCCTTTGAAAAAATTAAGTGTCTAAACTACAGGTGGTGTAGCTTGCTTAACAGCCGGGATAATCCGCTGACTAGCAGACACTGCTACTAGGCACAAAGTATTTCCTGGGCTAGATGCAGTTAAAAATTTGTAATTAGATACTCTCGTTGGATGCTGAGAAAGCATTCCATAGAGTCTCCTGGCACGCCATATATGATTCTCTTAAAAAGCTTGGGGTAGGGGTCTAGGGGACCCTTTTATAGCCAAAATCACGGCCCTGTATCGCAATACGTCACCTAGGCTGAAGATAAATGGAACTGTAGCACCCTGAGGGCTCGGTTGCTACAGACGTATTGCACCTCACCCAGAGGTGTGATATCTCACTCTCAGGTAAGGATGGAGTGTGGATCAGGACCCGACACCTGCATGCATTACACCACATTGCCGTGGGGCAGGGCGACCAATATGCCCCTGAGATGGGCACGACAGTCCCTGTCCCTGGCTGGAGTGGGGGGAGGGAACACTGAGGAAGGGGAACCCTGTAGTGCAGGAGCAGGGAGGAAGCAGTTCCTGGGTGCATTGAGAAGGGAGTATAAAAGGTGGGCACCATCGTAGTTCAGTGCAGAGAAGTCTGAGCAGAAGTGGCAGGGAGCAGGGGCTCTGCATGAGCTCTGCTCCGGAGGCGGGCCTAGTAACAGAGGCCCAGGCCTGGAAGAGGGAGAAGGAAGGAAGAGGAGCGGAGAAGGCTCCAGGAACGAGGAATGAAGGGATCCCAGGGGTGCGGACGGGCGAGTCGCCACCGCACGCCCGAATCCACCTGCGTGGAGGGGTCAGGCCAAAGGGGGAGACCGGTCCCCGAACTAGTGGAGGCAGGAAACGACCCTCAGCTAGAAACCGGAGGCTCTGACATTTTATGTGGCGCAGCCCCTCGCTACACCCGCTAGGAAGGCACCACATAGGGTCAGGGAAACTGGCGCCAAGTTTACCAAGAGGAGGCCCGAGGCAGCCGGACAGAAGTGTTGGTAAGAAAGGCCAGACAAAGGACACACAAAGGGGGTCCTGTGAAGTGCTCCAAAGTTATCTGGGAGTTGTCTGAGCCCCTCACCTGGTGAGCACAGTACGACGTGGGCAGCCGTTACCTGCAGACGTGGTCTGGATAATAAGAACTGTGAGTAAAGGCCCTGGACTGCATCACTGACTCCGTGTCGTTACTGCTGCTGCCCTGCACCATCACCCCCATCCTCCGCATACACTGCCCTGAGGCTATACTCCTCCCGTGGGGAGTTATGCTACGCTCTGCTGCACCCACAACACCAGCCTCAGCGGTCTGCCCTGTAGCGGCGGTTCACTCTGACCGCAATCCACGGATGGCGTAGTCAGACATTTAAACATCAAAACCACATAAATAGTTCCACCACTGGTTTGACCTCCCTGAGCCACGGAACCGGGTCGCCGCCACGAAGACTACAACCACCAACATCCACCAAAAAGGGTCCGGCTCCGGGTGTCCCAAGGCCCAGGGGGTGCGTCAGAACATTTTCATCACCTTTCACAATCACCAATGGGACAAGGCAGGGATGTCCTCTGTCCCCTCTCTTATACATCCTAGTGACGGAGCACCTGCTCTCATCAATTCGCCATAACCCCAATATTAGGTGGATTGAGGTGGGAGGCACCGAGTACAAGTGCTCTCTATTTGCTGATGATTTCCTAGTATATATCACTCAATCACATATATCCATCCCTTCTGTTATGGCTGAAATAGATCACTTTGTTACATGGTAAAATTTTAAAATCAATGCAGCGAAGTCTGAGGCCCTCGATGTCTCCCTCGCCAAATCCATATAGGATTCCATCCAGTCCAACTTTCCCTTTGCCTGGCCCTCACAGGGTATCAAATACTTAGGAATTCCTATTCATAGAGACCTCTCCCATCTATGTTATCTTAATTTTGGGCCCTTTATTGAACAATTCCATACAGACCACGGTTGGCAAGTTAGAACTGTAATATTCACTACGTGAACCACTGGTGTTTTGTGGAAAAGCAGATGTACACTGCGTTCCAAATTATTATGCAAAAAGTGTTTAGGAGTGATAAGGGAAGAATTTGTTTGTTTGTCAGTTAAACTCATTGATGGTGATGTGTGTCAGGGCTCTTTATATCACTGTAAGCAATTGCAGACACCTGTGCTAATTAGTTTGGCAGGTGTGTCCAATGAAAGGCAAGACTACTTAAGAAGGCTCTCTCACATTATTAAGCAGCCTACATTTTCTGCCAAAATGGGAAAGAAAAAGGATGTGTCGGCTGCTGAGAAGCAACAAATTGTGGAGTGTTTAGGTCAAGGCATGACTACAATCAACATTGTGCGATGATCAGGATGAAGCGTCTTGGCAATCAAGAAGTATGTAGCTGATTCACAGTACACACGTGTGCGTGCTGATAAGGGCAAATTGAGGACTCTTTCCTACAGGCAATTACGTCAGGTTAAAAGAGCAGCGGCAAGAAAGCCTTGTCATAGCAGCAGACAAGTTTTTGAAGCTGCTGGTGCCTCCAACGTCCCCCGAACAACAAGATGCAGGGTCCTTCAGAGGTTTGCAGCTGTGCATACGCCATCCTGTCGACCTCCTCTATCCACTTCACACAAGCAGAAACGGCTCCAGTGGGCCAAACATTACATGAAGACTGATTTCAAAACTGTTTTGTTCACGGATGAGTGCCGTGCAGCGCTCGATGGTCCAGATGGATGGAGTGGAGGATGGCTGGTTGATGGACACCCCACGCAAACACGGCTACAGCGCCAACAAGGAGGAGGTGGAGTAATGTTTTGGGCTGGAATCATGGGGAGAGAGATTGTCGGCCCCTTTAGGATCCCTGAAGGCGCTAAAGATGAACTCCATAATGTATGTGGATTTTCTCAAACAGCACTTCCTGCCATGGTTCAAGAAGAAGAACCGTGTATTTCACAGCAAGATCATTTTTCTGCATGATAATGCACCATCTCATGCTGCACATAAAACATCTGCATCTCTGGCTGATATGGGCATAAAAGGGGACAAACTTATGGTGTGACCCCCATGCTCCCCTGACCTCTACCCCATTCAGAACCTTTGAAGCATCATTAAAAGGAGTGTCTATGATGGCGGGAGGCAGTTCACATCTAAGCAACAGCTCTGGGAGGGTATTCTGTCCTCATGCAAAACAATTGAAGCAGAAACCATCCAAAACCTGACAAATTCAATGGACGAGAGAGTTCAGAAGCTCCTTTCGAACAAGGGGTCCTATGTGAAAATGTAACATCAACTACAATAAAGTTTTGAGTTGAAAACTGTTTGATTTCAGTTTCTAACAACCTGCTAATGCTTATAATTTCAAAAATGACCATTTTTTTGGTCTTTATTAAAATGAAAAGGTTGATCGAAAAGTTTGGGGGATCTAAGAGTGTAGCAACCCACTAGTCATGATTACTTCGAATTCTGACAATATGAGGGTCATGCTGCAGGTAGTGCAGCAAGAAGGCACTTATGTGTCTTGCGCATCTCGGAGCCCCAAAATTATTTTCCGGGCTAGATGCAGCTAAAAATTATTTTTAATTTTAAATCTGGTGGAGCTTATTATAGATGGCCTAATAGGATCAGTGCTGCACACTGCTACAAAGCCCAAATTATTTTCCAGTCAAGATACAGATAAACATGATTAGTAATTTGAAAGCTTAAAACGGTTGGTAGGGTGATTTTAACCAATCATCAAGCTTTTACTCTCCCCAGGATGACACAGGGGTAGAAAAGTCGTTTCGGATCCATGATTTGTTCATCTTTATGAACGTGAGTCTGTCTACATTATCAGTGGAGAGCCGCGTGCGCTTATCTGTCAGCACACCACCAGCAGCGCTGAACACACGTTCAGACAGAACGCTGGCTGCGGGGCATGACAAGATCTCCAAGGCGTAAGTGGCTAGCTCCGGCCATTTATCCAGATTGGAAGCCCAAAAAGAGCAAGGGTCCAGTGACACAGTCGTGGCTTCAATGTTTACTTGGAGATACTCCTGTACCATCGTCTCTAGGCGTTGACTATGTGTCAGACTTCTTGTCTCCTGTGGCCTTGCAAAGGATGGGCTAAAAAAGTGGTGAAATGATTCCGCAAAATTGATGTTACCAGCAGATACTGTGGATCTGTTACGGTTTGAGTGCTGAACACTTGACGGTCCCACGGTTGGCAAGTTGGAACTGTGAGATTCACTACGTGCACCACTGGTATTTTGTGGAAAAGCACATGTAAGATTCTGCAACAGTCTCTGCTGATACTCCTGCATGCGTGCATCCCTTTCTATGGCAGGAATAATTTCTGCAAATTTACTTTTGTACCGGGGATCTAACAGTGTGGCAACCCAGTAGTCAGGATTATTTCTAATTCTCACAATTCGAGGGTCATGTTGCAGGTAGTGCAGCAAGAAGGCACTCATGTGTGTTGCGCATCCAGGAGCACCAAGTCTCTGTTGTGTTGGTGGCGAGGTAACAATCATGCTTCCTTCCTCTGTCCTCTCCCCCCAACCTCGCACAACAGAAATGTGATCAAGGTCTCCCTCATCTGATGAGTCTTCCATCAGTTCGTCCTCCACTTCTTCCTGGGCTCCTGCACCTTCCTCACTAGTTTGGTTGCTACCATGCACCCTGGTAAAACCATCTCCCCCACCCTCACATGCCTGCCGCCTTGGTGCTGCCGACCGTCTGGACCTTGCAGATGTTAGCCCTTCCGCATACAACTCCTCCTCCTCTACTTCCTCCACCTCCTCTTGTGCCACCACCTGACTCCGAATTCTGTTTAACATGTGCTCCAGCATGTAAATCACCGGAATAGTCATGCTGATAATGGCATCGTCAGCACTAAACATCTTCGTCGCCATTTCAAAACTGTGCAGAAGGGTGCATAGGTCCCTGATCTGAGACCACTCCTCCAACGTGATTTACCCCACCTCTGAATCTCGTTGGCCCAGGCAATACATCAGAATGTATTGCACCAGGGCTTGTCGGTGCTGCCACAGTCGCTGCAACATGTGCAGAGTTGAATTCCACCGGGTAGGCACATCGCATTTTAGCCGGTGAAGTGGCAGGCCCAACGACTTCTGTAGAGATGTAAGTCACTGAGCTGCGGGATGCGAACGGCGGAAGTGAGCACACAGCGACCGTGCCCTCTGCAGAAGGCCATCTAGTCTGGGATAGTGGGCTAAAAATTGCTGGACAACCAGGTTCAACACGTGAGCCATACAAGGCACGTGTGTGACATTGCCCCGGCGAAGGGCCGCACCCAGGTTTGCAGCATTGTCGCACACGGCCTTCCCTGGTTTCAGGTCCAGTGGAGACAACCATTCATGAAATTGGTTCTCCAGAGCTGACCACAACTCCTCAGCTGTGTGACTCACATTTCCCAGACATTTCAAAGTAAAAACCGCCTGATGACGTTGAGCCCTACTGCCAGCATAGTAAGGAGGTGTGCAGGATCCCTTCTGCGCAGTTAGAATGCTTGTGGCATGACCAGACAGGCTTTGGGTGCAGGTGGAAGACCGAGAGGAGGTTGAGGAGGCAGAAGCAGTGGAGGAACTTTGACATAAAGAGGATTGACGCACAACTCGTGGGGACGGCAAGACTTGGACAGCAGCCCCTTGTCCTGCTGTCACCATAGTTACCCAGTGCCCAGTCAGCGACATGTAACACCCCTGTCCATGCCTACTCGTCCAAGTGTCTGTGGTGAAATGCACCCTGTCACACACAGAGTTTCTCAAAGAAGCGGTGATGTTGTGTGCGACATGCTGGTGGAGCGCAGGCACACCTTTCTTTGAGAAGTAGTGCCGACTCGGCATCTGGTACTGGGGCACTGTGTCGGACATAAGGTCTCGAAAATCCTCTGTGTCCACCAGGCGGAAAGGCAGCATTTCTGTAGCCAAGAGCTTGCAGATGGTGAAATTCAACCTCTTAGCTTTCTCATGGCTTTTACTTGTCCACATCTGAGGGACCGAGGGCTGGCTATTGTGCTTAGACGGGGTTGATAAGGTTGTCCCCGGCAAACTGCCGGTCTGTGAGGAAGATGCAGGCGGACATGTTAGGTTGCCTTGATCCAAAGGTGGTGCTATCGATGTCGGACAGCGCTCAACACCAGCTGGTGTTACCACCTCCAAAGAAAATGATGACCTGCCAATCACGCTGGCTGTTGCGGGTAAAGAGGTGGCAGGTCTGCGCCCCAAAACAGGTGTGACTGCTGTCCCCCCAGTCACAGAGGATGAAGAGGCCACGGATGCACAAGATATGGCAGACGGTGGTTGGCCCGGCCGGCTAGGCCGCATTGTAGCACACTGAGCTTCCCACTGCAACTTATGCTTCATGTCCATGTGCCGGTTCATGCATGAAGTACTCAAACTATGTATTTTTTGGCCTCTACTTAGCTTTTGCTGACAAATGTTACAGATAACACGAGTTGGGTCATCTTTATCGATCTGAAAAAATGCCCAGGCTATGCAAGGCTTAGCACCCATGCGACCTGAAGAGCCACCACGACTTGTGGTGAGAGGCAGAGTTGTGTTTGAGGATGCAGTTGTTGACGTGCTTCCAGTACTACGTCTCTGTCCAGGAAGGCGCAACCTGACCTCGTCGTCACTAGCATCTTCCTCCACCTCCTCTGCTGACCTCATCTCTTGGCTGACTGTGGGTTGACAGTAAGTGGGATCTCCAACCTCATCATCATCACCCTGTGTGTTATCACACCCGTCGTCCTCAGAGCCAACCTGTTCCTGCCCTGACAAAAAACTAAAGTTGTCGCTCCAATCAGGTATTTGAGTCTTATCATCGTCTTCCTCATTGTCTCCACCAACAGGAGTTACAGTTTGGGAATGAGGGTCTACATTATGGTCAGAACCTTCTGCGTCTGGTCCTGGATCCGACTCATAAAGATTCTGGGCATCAGTGCAGATCATTTCCTCGTCTGGATTCACAGAAGCGCTGGAGTCGACCTCTGATTCCCAGGCTATAGTATGAGTAAACAGCTCTGCAGACTCAACCATCTGTTCTACCTCATACTCAGACGGGCAGCTGGAGATTTGGGAGCTGTGAGGAAGCAAGTGCGATTTGGGTGACACCTTTGAGGACTGGAGTATTTGTGATGTTGAAGTTGATGTGGAGGAGAGCCCACTTAAAGGAGCACTTGATATCCGTTGAAGCACCTGCTGTTTTTGTGCCTCATCTGGAATTTGTAGCAATTGGCGTGGCCGTAAGAAAGGGATCTTATCACATTGTCCGCTAAAAGAAGTAGACATTTTAGTTTGGCTGGAAGATGGTCTTTCTTCTGCTGATGTTACTGTTGCTTTAACACCTACCCCACGGACACAACCTTTTTTCCCCTTCCCAACACGCCTATTCCCCTTTCCACTAGCAGCAGGCCTTTTTCCACTCATTTTGGTGGTTAACTAATTCACAACTCTGGAGTTGTTTGCACAAAAAAACAATGGATGGTAACCGAGCAGAGCTGAGTGGCCAAACTGTGGTATTAGGCCAAAACTATTGGCTGGGTTAGATGCAGAAAAAAATTATATTCAATTTGCAACCTGATGGAGGTCAGTATAGATGGACTAATACAACAAGTCCCACACACAGCTAGAAGCCCAATATTTTTTCAGAGGTAGATGCAGAAAAAAATATATTCAGTTTGCAACCTGATGGAGGTCAGTATAGATGGACTAATACAACAAGTCCCACACACAGCTAGAAGCCCAATATTTTTTCAGAGGTAGATGCAGAAAAAAATATATTCAGTTTGCAACCTGATGGAGGTCAGTATAGATGGACTAATACAACAAGTCCCACACACAGCTAGAAGCCCAATATTTTTTCAGAGGTAGATGCAGAAAAAAATATATTCAGTTTGCAATCTGATGGAGGTCAGTATAGATGGACTAATACAACAAGTCCCACACACAGCTAGAAGCCCAAATATTTTTTCAGAGGTACTGTAGATGCAGATAAAAATTATTTTGAATTTGCAACCTGATGGAGGTCAGTATAGATGGACTAATAGAGAAAGTCCGACACACTGCTAGAAGGCCAAATATTTTTTCAGAGCTAGATGCAGAAAAAAATTATATTCAGTTTGCAACCTGATGGAGGTCTGTATAGATGGATTAATAGAACAAGACCCACACACAGCTAGAAGCCCAATATTTTTTCAGAGGTAGATGCAGAAAAAAATATATTCAGTTTGCAACCTGATGGAGGTCAGTATAGATGGAATAATACAACAAGTCCCACACACAGCTAGAAGCCCAAATATTTTTTCAGAGGTACTGTAGATGCAGATAAAAATTATTTTGAATTTGCAACCTGATGGAGGTCAGTATAGATGGACTAATAGAGAAAGTCCGACACACTGCTAGAAGGCCAAATATTTTTTCAGAGGTACTGTAGATGCAGATAAAAATTATTTTTAATTTGCAACCTGATGGAGGTCAGTATAGATGGACTAATAGAGAAAGTCCGACACACTGCTAGAAGGCCAAATATTTTTTCAGAGCTAGATGCAGAAAAAAATTATATTCAGTTTGCAACCTGATGGAGGTCTGTATAGATGGATTAATAGAACAAGACCCACACACAGCTAGAAGCCCAATATTTTTTCAGAGGTAGATGCAGAAAAAAATATATTCAGTTTGCAACCTGATGGAGGTCAGTATAGATGGACTAATACAACAAGTTCCACACACAGCTAGATGCCCAAATATTTTTTCAGAGGTACTGTAGATGCAGATAAAAATTATTTTGAATTTGCAACCTGATGGAGGTCAGTATAGATGGACTAATAGAGAAAGTCCGACACACTGCTAGAAGGCCAAATATTTTTTCAGAGGTACTGTAGATGCAGATAAAAATTATTTTTAATTTGCAACCTGATGGAGGTCAGTATAGATGGACTAATAGAGAAAGTCCGACACACTACTAGAAGGCCAAATATTTTTTCAGAGCTAGATGCAGAAAAAAATTATATTCAGTTTGCAACCTGATGGAGGTCAGTATAGATGGACTAATACAACAAGTCCCACACACAGCTAGAAGCCCAATATTTTTTCAGAGGTAGATGCAGAAAAAAATATATTCAGTTTGCAACCTGATGGAGGTCAGTATAGATGGACTAATACAACAAGTCCCACACACAGCTAGAAGCCCAATATTTTTTCAGAGGTAGATGCAGAAAAAAATATATTCAGTTTGCAACCTGATGGAGGTCAGTATAGATGGACTAATACAACAAGTCCCACACACAGCTAGAAGCCCAATATTTTTTCAGAGGTAGATGCAGAAAAAAATATATTCAGTTTGCAACCTGATGGAGGTCAGTATAGATGGACTAATACAACAAGTCCCACACACAGCTAGAAGCCCAAATATTTTTTCAGAGGTACTGTAGATGCAGATAAAAATTATTTTGAATTTGCAACCTGATGGAGGTCAGTATAGATGGACTAATAGAGAAAGTTCGACACACTGCTAGAAGGCCAAATATTTTTTCAGAGCTAGATGCAGAAAAAAATTAGATTCAGTTTGCAACCTGATGGAGGTCAGTATAGATGGACTAATAGAATGATGCTATGCCCAAAAGATTTTACTTCACTAGGTGCAGTAAAAAAATTGGTATTCTATACACAGGTGGTATATCTTGCAACACAGATAGGCTACTCCACTGACTAACACACTCTGCAATAGGCCAAAAAGGATTAGCTTTGCTGGATTCAGCCAAATGCTGTGAAAAAAACTTGCACAGCACTGGCACAGACCTGCCTGGCAAAAACTGATAGGAACTGATGTAACCTAGTCCTGAAAAGGACTCCAATTACAATTAGTCTTTACTCCCACAACCTATCTATTTAAGAGCACAGACCTGCCTTATAAAAGTCGTAGGAAATGCTGTAACCTAGTCCTTAAAAGGACTGCAATCACAACTATTCCCTACTCCCAAGCTATCTGTATATTTGTGCGAAAATTGGCTTGAAATTAACAAGGTATAGCGCACACAGCAACAGCGGTGCCATCTAACACGCAGCTGCAGCAGTGAGAAAATGGTGGCGACGGGGAAAATGGCTTGGTCTTATAGGGCAAGGACATGTGACATACACTGCCAATGACACATGCCCTTGCTTGTGTGAAAAAAAGCACTTCGCTCCGTGTGTGCGCTGCTGATAGGCTGACAGATTGCACCTCCCCACTGTAAATGCGGGAAAGAGAAAAAAAAATGGAGATCTTCATTGTTCCTGCAGAGATCCATCCCCTGCCCCTCCCCCCACCCCGCTGTACACTCAAACTGCGTATTAACATTAATTTTCATCATTACTGAGAAAAAATCCAGTTATGATTTTGGTGCACGAACAGTTATCGAACATAACCTCGAACAGCCGAATTTTTCTCAAATTGTTCGTGTTCGCCGAACGGCTCGAACACCGCCCAAAACAGCTCGAATTTGAGATTGGCGAACAGTTCGAGTAGAACAACGCTCATCTCTAGATTTAATATAATCTTTTATTAATTTGTACATTAAATGCTTATACAACCCCTGGCAAAAATTATGGAATCAACGGGCTCGGAGGATGTTCATTCAGTTGTTTAATGTTGTTGAAAAAAAGCAGATCACAGACATGGCACAAAACTAAAGTCATTTCAAATGGCAGCTTTATGGCTTTAAGAAACACTCAAAGAAATCAAGAAAAAAAATGTGGTACTCAGTAAGGGTAATTTTTTTCATACCAAGCAGAGGGAAAAAATTATGGAATCACTCAATGCTGAGGAAAAAATAATGGAATCATGAAAAACAAACACACAAAAGAACACTCCAATACATCACTAGTATTTTGTTGCACCACCTCTGGCTTTAATAACAGGCGGCGCTCGTCACTTCCCATGCACGCCCCAGCCCGCCAGAGAAGCTCCAGAAGAGAGACAGCAGTTTTGGTGCCTCACAGAGGAAAAAGGAAACAATGTACGCAGCTGGAGTGCTACGTGAGGCCCCCAGCTACTCTCACCATTCAACAATACCATGGGCGCAGGAGGATGGTGCGGTCCTGCTCAGAAGCAGGAACAGTGCAGGGAAGGAAGGTACGGGACAATCGATCCCAGCCTGCCCGGCTCAAGGTACACAAATGGAGAGATTGCTTGCTGGCCACAGAACTCCAGAAAGAAACTTCTTCATCCCTCAGGGATAGGAAAAACACTGATGATGGAAAGAGTCTGGGCTATTTAAACCTTTTGTGATTCCTGTCCAAAATTAGGATGGGGATACAACCTCCTGTGATGCTGTCGTGGACAGGATTAGAGAAAAAAAAATTTATATATGTACAGTGGTGTGAAAAAGTGTTTGCTCCCTTCCTCATTTCTTATTCTTTTGCATGCTTGTCACGCTTAAATGTTTCAGATCGCAAAACAACTTTAAATATTAGACAAAGATAACACAAGTAAGCACAAAATGCAGTTTTTAAATGAAGGTCTTTATTATTAAGGGAAAAAAAATCCAAGCCTACAGGGCCCTGTGTGAAAAAGTGATTGCCCCCTAAACCTAATAACTGGTTGGGCCATGCTTAGCAGCAACAACTGCAATCAAGCATTTGTGATAACTGGCAATGAGTCTTTTACAATGCTATGGAGGAATTTTGGCCCACTCATCTTTGCAAAATTGTTGTAATTCATCCACATTGGAGGGTTCCCAAGCATGAACCGCCTTTGTTAGGTCATGCCACAGCATCTCAATCAGATTATGGTCAGGACTTTAACTAGGCCACGCCAAAGTCTTTATTTTGTTTTTGATAAGACATTCAGAGGTGGACCTTGCTGGTGTGTTTTGGATCATTGTAATGCTGCATAACCCAAGTCCGCTTCAGCTTGGGGTCGTGAACAGCTGGCAGAAATTCTCCTTAAGAATTTTTTGGTAGACAGCAGAATTCAAGGTTCCATTTACCACAACAAGTCTTTCAGGTCCTGAAGCAGCAAACAGCCCTAGACCATCACACTACCACCACCATATTTTACTGTTGGTATGATGTTCCTTTTCTGAAAGATTGTGTTACTTCTATGTCAGATGTAATGGAACATACACTTTCTAAAAAGTTCAACTTTTGTCTCGTCAATCCACAGAGTATTCTCCCAAAAGTCATGGCGATCATCAAGATGTTTTCTGACAAAACTGAGAGGAGCCTTTATGTTCTTTTTGCTCAGCAATGGTTTTTGTCTTGGAACTCTGAAATGCATGAACACTGACCTTAACTAAGGCATGTGTTTGGATGTTGTTGTGGAGTCTTTTGTGACCTCTTGGATGAGTTATCGCTGTGCTCTTGGGGTAATTTTGGTTGGCCAGCCACTACTGGGAAGGTTCACCACTGTTCCATGCTTTTCACCATTTGTGGAGTCCCAAAGCTTTAGAAATGGCTGTATAATCTTTTTCAGACTTAAAGATCTGATTTACTTTGTTTATCATTTGTTCCTGAAATTCTTTGGATCGCAGCATGATATCTAGCTTTTGAGTATCTTTTGGTCTACTTCACTTTGTCAGGTCCTATTTAAGTTATTTCTTGATGGAGAACAGGTGAGGCAGTAAACAGGCCTGTGTGTGGCTAGGGAAATTTAACTCAGCTTCCCAAAGATGTGATAAACCACAGTTAATTTATGCTTTGAAGGGGGGGGCAATCATTTTTCACACAGGGCCCTGTAGGTTTGGTTTCCTTTTTACAATAATAACAAAGACCTTCATTTAAAAACAGCATTTATTGTTTACTTGTGTTATCTTTGTCTAATATTTAAATTTGTTTTGTGACCTGAAACATTTAAGTGTTACAAACATGCAAGAGAATAAGAAATCAGGAAGGGGGCAAACACTTTTTCACACCACTATATATATACAGTTGAAACTAGAAGTTTGCATACACTATATAAAAAGACACATATGCATGTTTTTCTCAATATCTGACATGAAATCAGAATAAACCTTTCCCATTTTAGGTCAATTAGGATTACCATTATTTTTAATATTTGCCAAATGCCAGAATAATGAGAGAGAATGTTTTAAAGCATTTTTATTACTTACTGCAAAGTCAAACGTTTACATGCATTTCTTAAGTATTTGGTGCCATTGCCTTTAAACTGAATAACTTGAGTCAAACGTTTGGGATATCCTTCCACAAGCTTCTCACAATAGTTGGTCGGAATTTGGGCCCATTCCTTCTGACAAAACTGGTGTAACTGATCCATGTTTGCAGGTCGCCTTGTTCACACCTGCCTTTTCAGCTTTGCCCATAAATTTTCAATACGATAGAGATCAAGGCTTTTTGATGGTCACTCAAAAACATTGACTTTGTTATCCTAAAGCCACTTTGTTATGATTTTGGCATTATGCTTCGGGGCACTGTCCATTTGAAAGACCCATTTCTGCATAAGCTTTAACTTCGTGGCTGATGTATTGAGATGTTGCTACAGTATTGCTATATAATCTTTTCTCATGATGCCATCTATTTTGTGAAGTGCATCAGTACTTCCTGCAGCAAAACAACCCCACAACATGATGCTGCCACCCCTATGTTTCACAGTTGGGATGGTGTTCTCAGGCTAACAAGCTTCTCCCTTATTCCTCCAAATGTAACAATGGTCATTATGCCCAAAAAGTAAAATTTTAGTTTCATCAGACCACAGGACATGGGGTCTTTGTTCCAGTGTCCATTTGCAAAAATTAATCTGGCTTTTTTAGGTTTCTTTTGGAGTAATGGCTTCTTCCAGGCAGAGTGGCCTTTCAGACCATGTTGATACAGTACATGTTTCACTGTGGATATTAACACAATCTTACCAGCTTCCGCCATCATCTTCACAAGGTCTTTTGCTTTTGTCCTTGGGTTGATATGCACATGTCGGACCAAAGCACGTTCATCTTTGGGACACAGAACCTGCCTCCTTCCTGAGCGGTATGATGCCAGGACATTCCCATCTTGTTTGTACTTGCATATAATTGTTTGTACAGATGAACGAGGCACATTCAGGTATCTTGAAATTGTACCCAAGGATGACCCAGACTTGTGCAAGTCCACAATTCTCTTCCTGATATCTTTGTTGTTTCTTTTAGACTTTCCCATGATGCTACACAAAGATGCAGTGTGTTTTAGGTGTGTATTAAAATACATCCACAGGTGTGTCACTAATTAACTCAGATGTTGCCAAAAAACTATCAGAATCTTCCAAACACATGACATCATCATATTGGCAGTCCAGCATTTTTTAAAGGCATAGTAATCTTAGTGTATGTAAATTTTTGACTTTGCAGTAAGTAATAAAAATGCCTTAAAACATTCTCTCTCTCTCATTATTCTGGCATTTGGTAAAAATTATGGTAATCCTAATTGACCTAAAATGGGAAAGGTTTATTCTAATTTCATGTCAGATATTGAGAAAAACATGCATATGTGTCTTTTTATATAGTGTATGTAAACTTTTGGTTTTAACTGTTTATATATACAGTGGGTTCAAAAAGTATTCAGACCCCTTTACATTTTTCACTCTTTGTTTCATTGCAGCCATTTGGCTAATTCTTAAAAAATCATTTTTTCTTCTCATTACAGTACACTTTGCACACCATCTTGACTGAAAAAAAGAAATGTGGAAATTTTAGAAATTTTTGCAAATTTTTTATAAATGAAAAACTGAAATATCACATGGTCTTAAGTATTCAGACCCTTTGCTCAGTATTGAGTAGAAGCATCCTTTTGAGCTAGTACAGCCATGAGTCTACTTGGGAATGAAGCAACAAGTTTTTCATACCTGGATTTGGGGATCCTTTGCCATTCTTCCTTGCAGATTCTCTCCAGTTCCATCAGGTTGGATGATGAACGTTGGTGGACAGCCATTTTCAGGTCTCTCTCGAGATGTTCAATTGGGTTTATGTCAGGGCTCTGTCTGGGCCAGTCAAGAATAATCACAGAGTTGTTCTGAAACCACTCCTTTGTTATTTTAGCTGTGTGCTTAGGGTCATTGTCTTGTTGGAAGGTGAACCTTCGGCCAAGTCTGAAGTCCAGAGCACTCTGGAAGAGGTTTTCATCTAGGATATCTCTGTACTTGGCCGCATTCATTTTTCCTTCAATTGCAACCAGTCGTCCTGTCTCTGCAGCTAAAAAACACCCCCATAGCATGATGCTGCCACCACCATGTTTCACTGTTGGGATTATATTGGGCACGTGATAAGCAGTGCCTAGTTTTCTCCACACATGCTGCTTAGAATTATCACCAAAAAGTTCTATCTTCGTCTCATCAGACCAGAGAATCTTATTTCTCATAGTCTGGTAGTCGTTCATGTGTTTTTGAGCAAATTCTATGCGGGCTTTCATATGTCTTGCACTGAGAAGAGGCTTCCGTCAGGCCACTCTGCCATAAAGGCCCGACTGGTGGAGGGCTACAGTGATAGTTGACTTTGTGGAACTTTCTCACATCTCTCCACTGCATCTCTAGAGCTCAGCCACAGTGATCTTGAGGTTCTTCTTTACCTCTCTGACCAAGGCTCTTCTCCCACGATTGCTCAGTTTGGCTGGACAGCCAGGTCTAGGAAGACTTCTGGTGGTCCCAAACTTCTTCCATTTAAGGATTATGGAGGCCACTGTGCTCTTAGGAACCTTGAGTAATGCAGAAATTCTTTTGTAACCTTGGTCAGATCTGTGCCTTGCCACAATTCTGTCTCTGAGCTCCTTAGGCAGTTCCTTTGAGCTCATAATTCTCATTTGGTCTAACATGCACTGTGAGCTGTGAGGTCTTATATAGACAGGTGTGTGCCTTTCCAAATCAAGTCCTATTAGTTTAATTAAACACAACTGGACTCCAATGAAGGAGTAGAACCATCTCAAGGAGGATCACAAGGAAATGGACAGCATGTGACTTAAATATGAGTGCCTGAGCAAAGGGTCTGAATAATTATGACCATGTGATATTTCAGTTTTTCCTTTTTAATAAATTTGCAAAAATTTCTACATGTCTGTTTATTTTTCAGTCAAGATGGGGTGCAGAGTATACTTTAATGAGAAAAAAAAATTCACTTTCTACAATTTACTAAATGGCTGCAATGAAACAAAGAGTGAAAAATGTAAAGGGGTCTGAATACTTTCTGCACCCACTGTATGTGTGTATATATATATATGTATATATATATATATATACACAGTAGGGTAAAAAAAAGTATTTGATACACTACCGATTTTGCAAGTTTTCCCACCTACAAAGAATGGACAGGTCTGTAATTTTTATCGTAGATACACTTCAACTGTAAAAGTCAGAATCTTTAAAAAAAATCCAGAAAATCACATTGTATGATTTTTACATAATTCATTCATATCTTATTGCATAAAATAAGTTTTTGAAAAAATAGAAAAACAGAACTTAATATTTGGTACAGAAATCTTTGCAATTACAGAATTCAGATGTTTCCTGTAGTTCTGGACCATGTTTTCACACACTGCAGCAGGGATTTTGGGGATCTTCTCCAGATCTTTCAGGTTTCAGGGCTGCTGCTGGGCAACATTGAGTTTCAGCTTCCTCCAAAGATTTTCTATAGAGTTCAGGTCTGGAGACTGGCTAGACAACTCAAGGACCTTGAAATGCTTCTTACAGATGCACTCCTTAGTTGCCCTGGCTGTGTTTCTGGTCATTGACATGCTGGAACAGGGCTGCCACCAGGAATTTCAGGGCTCCATACTGTCAAAATTTACGGGCCCCCTTGAGACTCTGCCCAGGCTCCAACTCCACCCCTCGACCTTTTCGCACATTTTTGGAAAAACTCCTCTTCTGCACCACACCCTTACTAGAGATAAGCGAATATTTCAATATTCGGTTTGGATTACGATCGTAGAATTTGCAATATTCACTGAATTTTCGCCGAACATAGCCGAATGCCATTGGATTCAATGGGGGGCAAAACCAAACGCATACACAACACCTTCAAAAGGGCCCAAAGGCTGCAAAAACACATCAAATTAGGGCAGACGCCAGGAAAGTGACCTCAATTGACCCACAGTACAAATTTTATAATGGCACAGCAGCAATCAGCCATGGGCCATGCATGAGGTATCAGGGTCAGCGCCAGCATTTACTGCTTTGAATTGAACTTCAATTTAAGATGAGGTGGGTGAGGGATCGGTGTAGGTCTGCTATGCTGGGAGCCCTAATACCACATGCAACAGCTCAATCTGCTTTTATGCTCAGCCACACTCAGATGCCAGAAAAATCAGCTTCATAGAACTAGTGTTGGTACAAAAATTTAAGGAAAGCAACACGGGTAGTTGATTGAAAGTAAGTGGTGGCCTGCTGGTCTAGGAGGCCTACTGCTACAGGCAACACATATGAAGGAGACCCAACCTGGAGTCTCTCCATTTCCAAAAATTAAAGGCTGACACCACCAAAGTGGCATCAATTTCACCATAGTAGAAATATTATAATGGGGACCGACACCTCTTCCACTACAGCCAACCCAGAATATGGAGACCCAATCATGAGTGCTCACATTTCCCTAAATTAGGGGCTGACACAACCAAAGTGGCATTAATTTCATCAGAGTAGAAATATTATATTGGGGACTGACACCTCTTAAAAACTACAGCCAACCCAGCAGAAGGAGACCCAACCAGGAGTCTCCACATTTCCAAAAATTAGTGGCAGACACTGCCGAAGTGGCATTTATTTCACTACAGTAAAAATAGTATAATTAGGACTAACACCTCTTCCACTACAGCCAACCCAGCAGATGGAGACCCAATCAGGAGTCTCCACAATTCCAAAAATTAGTGGCAGACACCACCGAATTGGTATCAATTTCAGTAGAGTAGAAATAGTATAATTAGGACCGACACCTCTTTCCCTACAGCCAACCCAGCAGATGGAGACCCAATCAGGAGAGTTCACATTTCCCTAAATTAGGGGCTGACACCACCAAAGTGGCAAAAATTTCACTAGAGTAGAAATATTATATTGGGGATCGAAACCTCTTCCACTACAGCCAATCCAGCAGATGGAGACCCCATCAGAAGTCTCCACATTTCCAAAAATTAGTGGCAGACACTACCGAAGTAGCATAACTTTCACTACTGTAGAAATAGTATAATTAGAAACAACACCTTTTCCACTACAGCCAACCCATCAGATGGAGACCCAATCAAGAGTGTTCACATTTCCCTAAATTAAGGGCTGACACCACCAAAATGGTATCAATTTCACCAGAGTAGAAATATTATAATGGGGACCGACACCTCTTCCACTACAGCCAAACCAGCAGAAGGAAACCCAACCAGGAGTGTTTACATTTCCCTAAATAAGGTGCTGACACCACCAAAGTGGCATCAATTTCACTAGAGTAGAATTATAATGGGGACCGACACCTCTTCCACTACTGCTAACCCAGCAGATGGAAACCCACTCAGGAGTCTCCACAGTCCCCAAATTTTGTGGCAGACATCACCAAAGTGGCATCAATTTCACTACAGTAGAAATAGTATAATTAGGACCGACATCATTTCCCCTACAGCCAACCCAGCAGATAGAGACCCAATCAGGAGTCTCCACATTTCCAAAAATTTGTGGCAGACACCAGCGAATTTGGCATCAATTTCACTAGAGTAAAAATAGTATAATTAGGACCGACACCTCTTCCACTACAGCCAACCCAGAATATGGAGACCCAATCATGAGTGCTCACATTTCCCTAAATTAGGGGCTGACACAACCAAAGTGGCATCAATTTCATCAGAGTAGAAATATTATATTGGGGACTGACACCTCTTAAAAACTACAGCCAACCCAGCGGAAGGAGACCCAACCACGAGTCTCCACATTTCCAAAAATTAGTGGCAGACACTGCCGAAGTGGCATCTATTTCACTACAGTAAAAATAGTATAATTAGGACTAACACCTCTTCCACTACAGCCAACCCAGCAGATGGAGACCCAATCAGGAGTCTCCACAATTCCAAAAATTAGTGGCAGACACCACCGAATTGGTATCAATTTCAGTAGAGTAGAAATAGTATAATTAGGACTGACACCTCTTTCCCTACAGCCAACCCAGCAGATGGAGACCCAATCAGGAGAGTTCACATTTCCCTAAATTAGGGGCTGACACCACCAAAGTGGCAAAAATTTCACTAGAGTAGAAATATTATATTGGGGATCGAAATCTCTTCCACTACAGCCAACCCAGCAGATGGAGACCCCATCAGAAGTCTCCACATTTCCAAAAATTAGTGGCAGACACTACCGAAGTAGCATAACTTTCACTACAGTAGAAATAGTATAATTAGAAACAACACCTTTTCCACTACAGCCAACCCATCAGATGGAGACCCAATCAAGAGTGTTCACATTTCCCTAAATTAAGGGCTGACACCACCAAAATGGCATCAATTTCACCAAAGTAGAAATATTATATTGGGGACCGACACCTTTTGCACTACAGCCAATCCAGCAGGTGGAGACCCAACCAGAAGTGTTCACACTTCCAAAAAATTGTGTTTACACCTGCAGCAGCAGCAAGAACAGGCACAGAAGCCACGCTAAAAATTTCACAGACTGCAATTACGCGAGGTCAATGCAGAACACTAAAAGGTACAACATCGCCTAGTCTGTACAGTCTGTGATTGGAGTCCAAAAGTCCTTGGAGATCCATGACTTGTTCGTCTTGATGAAAGTTAGATGGTCTACACTTTCATGGGACAGCAGGCTAATATATCAGGACACTCCCAGAAGCGCTGAAGACACGTTCTGAGAGAACGCTGGCTACCAGGCGTGATAAAACCTCCAAGGCGTGACAGGTGAGCTCTTGCCATTCATCCATTTTTGAAGACCAAAATGTAAAAGGGTCCAAATTCTCCCTGATGATATTATTGAGTTCTAGATACTCCTGCACCATCCTCTCCATTCTTTCACCTTGTGTAAGACTTGTACTCTCTTGTGATGGTGCTAGAGCTGGAGTAAAAAATGTGTGAAAGAACTCATAGAAATTGCTTCTGCCATTTACACTGCTGCTGCTGCTAATGTTTTGGCATTGATGAACTGACGAGCCGGAGGTTGAAAGTCTACAGCTGTGATGCACAACACACTGTGTGCCTTACTGCAGTCTTGGGGAAAACCTCTTTCAACGCTGTGTAAAAGCATGTTTCGATACTCCAGCATTCGCTGGTCCCTTTCCAGGGCGGGAAGCATCTGGCAAAATGTACTCTTATAATGTAAATCTAACAGAGTGGCAACCCAGTAGTCAGCACTAGTTATGAGCGAGCATGCTCTCAACTGCTCAGTGCTTGCCCGAGCATCTCACTGCTCGAGATGCTTGGCGTTCGTCGAGTATTTCCGGGGCTGCTAGGCGGGAGCTCGGGTCTCCTCCCTGCATGTTTGGCACTCTTTACAGAGCCAATGAACATGCAGGGATTGCCTGCCACTCATTGTAATGCCGTAGCCATGTTGGTTGTGGCATTACAGTGATTGGCTGGCCGCACAGCATCATGAGGTCTATATCAGACCTGGCGCTGCCATGCTCGTCACAGTCACTCCGGAATCAGAAAGTGTAGGGAGAGGTGCTGCTGTGTTAGGGAGAGATTTGCCTGTTTTTATTTAGTGTAGGTGTACCAAACTATATTAGAGACACATATCCATCTCAACAAACAGTCCTTCGGAGGACTAATCCATCTGCAGAGATATCAGGCAGGCAGGGTATATAGGCAGGCAGGCCTGGTATATAGCAGACTGAAGTGCACATAGCACAAGAGGCTCCATTCCAGTTTTGTCTGCTGCTGCTGTTACATATTTCTAGAAATAGGCCCAGGTCTCAGGGGCCAAGACTAATTTTTTGGGGATCTTAATCCTCATTATTTGCTTAAAAAGCAAACCAGAGAACACCGTTGTTCTGCACCATTTGCTTGTTGGCACTGCAGAATACAGCCAGGTCCTTTCCATATTACAGCGCTAAAAATCCAGCTATTTAAAATTGTGGTTTGTCGGTCACATGGATCACATATAATTGCGCTGACAATAATGCCATTTCTGGCATCCATTAAAAATTTGTTTCAGTGTGTCAGTGAAGCAATTGACACTAGTTTGCTGTTCAATCTAGTTACCTACAGGCAAGGTATGTAAAACCATGTTTTCTCCGTCACACAGATCAGATATACGTTTTCAGAAAATACTGACATTTTTGGCCTCCATTCAAATTTTTATTCAGTGTGTCAGCAAAGTTTTTGGCACCGGTTTGCTGTTCAAAATAGTTACCTACAGGCCAGGCATTTAAAACTGTGTTTTCTCCATCACATGGATTACATATACCTTCTCTCCCATTTCAGCCATTTGTAGTGAGCGTGGAAGATATTGTTCTCCATTTAAAATAGGGAAGGCTCGTGGCAAGGGATGGGGAACTGGACGTGATGGTGATGGAGCATGCAGAAGCCGAGGCCGAGGCTGTGGGCAAGCTGAAATTGTGCCACAATAAACACTAGAGATGAGCGGTGTTCGACTCGAACTGTCCGCCAGTCTCAAATTCAAGCTGTTTTGGGCAGTGTTCGAGTTGTTCGACGAACTAGAACGATTTGCAAAAAATTCGGCTGTTCGAGGTTATGTTCAATAACTGTTCGTGCACCAAAAGCATAACTGCATTTTTTCACAGTAATACTGTTAAGCAATGTTAATAGACAGTTTCAGTGTAGAGTGGGTGGGGGTAGGGGCAGGGGATGGATCTCTGCAGAAATAATGCCGATCTCCATTTTTTTTTTCTTTACCGCATTTACAGTGGGGCGGTGCAGTCTGTCAGCATATCAGCAGCGCACACACGCAGCGAAGTGCTTTTTTTTTCACACAAGCAAGGGCATGTGTCATTGGCTGTGTATGTCACATGTCCTTGCCCTATAAGACCCAGCCATTTTCCCCATCGCCACCATTTTCTCACTGCTGCAGCTGAGTGTTAGAGTGTTAGATGGCACCGCTTCGGCTGTGGGCACTATACAATATAATTGTGTGAATTGCGAGCGAATTTCCAGTTACATAGAGAGATAGGTTTAGGGAGTAGGGACTAGTTCTAATTGCAGCCCTTTTGAGGGCTAGGTCACAGCAGTTCATAGCACTTTTTGCCAGGCAGGTCTGTGCCAGTGCTGTGCAATTGTTTTTCACAGCATTTGCGAAATGTAGCTCAGCCAATCCTTTTGGGCCTGTAGCAGTGTCTTTTAGTCATTGGAGTAGCCTATCTGTGTTGCAAGCTACACCACCTGTGAATCGAATACCAATTTTTTACTGCATCTAAGCCAGCCAATCCTTTTGGGCCTGTAGCAGTGTCTGGTAGTCAGTGGAGTAGCCCATCTGAAGCAAGCTATACCACCTGTGTATGTAATAAATTTTTTTTACTGCATCTAACCCAGTAAATCCTTTTGGGCATAGTAGCAGTGTCTCGTAGTCAGCGGAGTAGCCCACCTGTGAAGGAAGCTACACCGCCTGTGTATCTAATTCTAATTTTTTACTGCATCTAACAAAGGAAATCTTTTTGGGCCTAGTAGCATTGTCTGGTAGTCAGCGGAGTAGCCCACCTGTGAAGCAAGCTACACCGCCTATGTATCTAATTCTAATTTTTTACTGCATCTAACCCAGGAAATCTTTTTGGGCCTAGTAACAGTGTCTGGTAGTCAGCGGAGTAGCCCACCTGTGAAGGAAGCTACACCGCCTGTGTATCTAATTCTAATTTTTTACTGCATCTAACCCAGGATATCCTTTTGGGCCTAGTAGCAGTGTCTGGTTGTCAATGGAGTAGCCCATCTGAAGCAAGCTACACCACCTGTGTATCTAATAACAATTTTTTACTGCATCTAACCCAGTAAATCCTTTTGGGCATAGTAGCAGTGTCTTGTAGTCAGCAGAGTAGCCCACCTGTGACGGAAGCTACACCACCTGTGTATCTAATTCTTATTTTTTACTGCATCTAACCCAGGAAATCTTTTTGGGCCTAGTAGCAGTGTCTGGTAGTCAGTGGAGTAGCCCACCTGTGAAGGAAGCTACACCGCCTGTGTATCTAATTCTAATTTTTTACTGCATCTAACCCAGGAAATCCTTTTGGGCCTAGTAGCAGTGTCTGGTAGTCAGTGGAGTAGCCCATCTGAAGCAAGTTACACCACCTGTGTATGTAATAACAATTTTTTACTGCAACTAACCCAGTAAATACTTTTGGGCATAGTAGCAGTGTCTCGTAGTCATTGGAGTTGCCCAGCTGTGAAGCAAGCTACACCGCCTGTGTATCTAATAAAATTGTTTTACTGCATCTAACCCAGCCAATCCTTTTGGGCTTGTACCACAGTTTGGCCACTCAGCTCTGCTCAGTTTCCATCCATCATTTTTTGTGCAAACAACTACAGAGTTGCCAATTAGTTAACCACCAAAATGAGTGCCAAAAGGCCTGCTGCTGGTGGAAAGGGGAATAGGCGTGTTGGAAAGGGAAAAAAAGGTTGTGTCAGTGGGGTAGGCGGTAAAGCAACAGTACCATCTGCAGAAGAAAGACCATCTTCCAGCCAAACTAAGATGTCTACTTCTTTTCGTGGACAATGTGATATGATCCCTTTCTTAACCCATCGCTACAAATTCCAGATGAGGCACAAAAACAGCAGGTGCTTCAACGGATATCAAGTGCTCCTTCAAGTGGGCTCTCCTCCTCCCCAACTTTAACATCACAAATACTCCAGTCCTCAGAGGTGTCACCCCAATTGCACTTGCTTCCTCACAGCTCCCAAGTCTCCAGCTGCCTGTCTGCGTATGGGGTAACACAGATTGTTGAGTCTGCAGAGCTGTTTACTCATACTATAGCCTGGGAATCAGAGGTCTGCTCCAGAGCTTCTGTGAATCCAGACGAGGAAATGATCTGCACTGATGCCCAGAATGTTTATGAGTTGGATCCAGGCCCAGATAAAGAAGGTTCTGACCATAATGTAGACCCTCGTTCCCAAACTGTAACTCCTGTTGGTGGAGACAATGAGGAAGACGATGATGAGACTCAGATACCTGATTGGAGTGACAACTTGACTTTTCGGTCAGGGCAGGAAGAGGTTGGCTCTGAGGAAGTACAGGAGGAGTTGTATGCCGAAGGAATAACATCTCCAAGGTCCAGACGGTCGGCAGCACAAAGGCGGCAGGCATGGGAGAGTGGGAGAGAGGGATTAACGAGGGCACATGGTAGCAGCCAAACTGTTGAGGAAGGTGCAGGAGCTGAGGAAAAAGTGTAGGACGAACTGGCGATGGGCATGGAAGACTCATCAGATGAGGGAGACCTTGATCACATTTCTGTTGTGTGAGGTTGGGGGGAGAGGGCAGAGGAAGGAAGCATGATTCTTACCTCGCCACGAACACAAAAAGAACTTGGTCCTCCTGGATGCGCAAGACACATGAGTGCCTTATTGCTGCACTACCTGCAACATGACCCTCGGATTGTCAGAATTCAAAGTAATCCCGACTACTGGGTTGCCACACTCTTAGATCCCCGGTACAAAAGTAAATTTGCCGAAATAATTCCTGCCATAGAAAGGGATTCACTCATGCAGGAGTATCAGCAGAGGCTGTTACAGAATCTTACATATGCTTTTCCACAAAACACCAGTGGTGCACGTAGTGAATCTCACAGTTCTAACTTGCCAACCATGGGACTGTCGAGTCTTCATCACTCAAACCATAAAAGTAACACCGTATCTGCTGGTAACAGCAATTTTGTGGAATCGTTTCACCAATTTTTTAGACCATCCTTTGCAAGGCCACAGGAGACAAGAAGTCTGACACATAGTCAACGCCTAGAGAGGATGGTACAGGAGTATCTCCAAGTGAACATCAAAGCCATGACTGTGTCACTGGACCCTTGCTCATTTTGGGCTTCCAATCTGGAAAAATGGCCTGAGCTCGCCACTCACGCCTTGGAGATCTTGTCGTGCCCCGCAGCCAGCGTTCTCTCTGAACGTGTGTTCAGCGCTGCTGGTGGTGTGCTGACAGATAAGCGCACGCAGCTGTCACTGAGAATGTAGACAGACTCACGTTCATAAAGATGAACAAATCATGGATCCGCAAGGACTTTTCTACCCCTGTGTCATCCTGGGGAGACTAAAAGCTTGAGGATTTTGGAAAATCACCTCACCAACCATTTTAAGCAACTCTGAGGCAATTGATGCCACTTAAGTGGTGTCTGTGCCACAATTGTTGGAAAAAATGGAGACTCTTTTTGGAGTCCCCTTGCTGTGTTTTACATGACGTTAGCATCGGCAATTCCAGGTGGGTCGGGTCACCCCCCCCCCTTTTAACCGTAAGAAACTACAAACACTATGGCTTGGGGTAACACAGATTGTTGAGTCTGAAGAGCTGTTTACTCATGCTATAGCCTGGGAATCAGAGGTCTGCGCCAAAGCTTCAGTGTCTGCTAGTCAGTGTAGTAGCGCAGCTGTGAAGCCAGCTACACTGCCTGTGTATCTAATAACAATTTTTTACTGCATCTAACCCAGCCAATCTTTTTGGGCTAGTAGTAGTGTCTCGAAGTCAGCGGAGTAGCCCATCTGAAGCAAGCTACACCACCTGTGTATCTAATAACAATTTTTTACTGCATCTAACCCAGCCAATCATTTTGGGCTAGTAGTAGTGTCTCGAAGTCAGCGGAGTAGCCCATCTGAAGCAAGCTACACCACCTGTGTATCTAATAACAATTTTTTACTGCATCTAACCCAGGAAATCCTTTTGGGATAGTAGCAGTGTCTCATAGACAGCGGAGTAGCCCATCTGAAGCAAGCTACACAGCCTTTGTATCTAATAACAATTTTTTACTGCATCTAACCCAGGAAATCCTTTTGGGATAGTAGCAGTGTCTCGTAGTCAGCGGAGTAGCCCATCTGAAGCAAGCTACACAGCCTTTGTATCTAATAACAATTTTTAACTGCATCTAGCCTAGGCAATACTTTGGGCCTAGTAGCAGTGTCTGCTAGTCAGTGGAGTAGCCCTGCTGTTAAGCAAGCTACATCGCCTGTAGATCTAATTACAAATTTTTTACTGCAGCTAGCCCAGGCAATAATTTGGGCCTAGTAGCAGTGTCTTCTAGTCAGCGCAGTAGCCCAGCTGTTAAGAAAGCTACACCACCTGTGCTTTGGACACTTAATTTTTTCAAAGGAAATGCTTCGGGCCCCCGGGACACTCAGTCCAGAGCATCGGGGAGGCGCCCCAAGGCAAAGGGGCTGGGACTGGCGGTAGCACGCCTTGTGGTGGACCGCCAAGCTCGATCCTTATAAAAGCTTTTTAACTGCAGCAGCTTTAGTGGATGCTACTGGAGCTGGAATTACTGCGGCTGCTGGCACCAGACTTGCCCTCCAATAGATCATTGTAAAAGGATTTAAAGTGTACTCATTCAATTTGCAGAGCCAATTTAAATTACAGAGCTTAGACCTGCCTCCACCGAGGGAGGTCTCGACCCACCAGCGGACAGGCACCAGTATTGGGAGAGAGGGGCTGGCCGTCGGGGTCCACTACGGCTCTGGCACAAACCCAGCGACACGGAGGTCGCACGGGCAGGAACGGCGTGGCCGTGTCGGCTTTGCAATCCAGTGTAGTCCCTCTGCCCGCTCGCGCCCGTAACCTCAAAGGGATGCGCAAGCGGCTTTTCTTCCCAGGACTGTTCCCCGCCCAGCAGGAACGTGGGGGAGCTCAGGTTGGCCTTCCACTGTACTCCCTTACCTCCCTCACCCTCTTTCCTTCTTCCGTTCTCCATCTAACCCCTTAGCTCTGTGCTGTCCGCTATCCCTCCAGCTCTCTCCTTCTCACAGGTGGACTACCGCGTGTGTATTCACACTGTGGCGAATCTTTTGGGCCCAGGCTTAAGAAGTTTTCGAGGTAATGGATAATATGTGCCCCCTTAGAAACGTCCATGACGACCCATTCGAGGAAGCAACTAAACGCCTCAAATAGTGAGCAGGATATGGAGCACCCCATGGGCAAACAGCGATCTATATAGTATGCTCCTTCCAGGAAACAGCCCAATAGACGGACACTATTCGCAGGCACAGGTAGTAAGGAACCGGAACGCCCCCTCTATGTCTGTTCTGGCCATTAGGGTGCCCCTTCCCAACTTCTTGACCCGCCTGATTGCCTTGTCAAAGTAGGTACAGTATATACTACTGTACTTGGTTCCGCAAAGATGTTGTCGTTTACTGACCTGCCCCTTGGATATGACAAATGGTGGATTAGTCCGAATGCATTGGGTTCCGTTTTTGGCACGACTCCCAACGGGGATACCACTACGTCTTGTAAGGAAAGTGTTCTGAATGGAACCGCCATTCTACCTAAAGATATTTATTTTTTTTATTTTTCTTGTCACGACGTCTGGGTGTTGGTAGGCTGATTTTAGATTTTTACTTCAGCCTTTCTTGATTTTAGAATGGCATGACATGCCTATATCTGTGTCTCCTCCTCCTTTTACTCCTACACCTCTTTTCTTTTCTCATGACTATATGTACTTTTCCATGTGTTAGTTGTGTCTTCTGAGCAGTTTGTCAGCTTTTGGACACCTTTGAAGGTGTTTTGTATGTGTTTTCTATGTGTTTCTATGTGTTTTTGTTTGCTGCTATTGGTTTTAGCGGTGTTCGACGGTGTTCGACAAACCGTTCGACGAACCATTCGGCGAATATGGCAGTGTTCAACGAACCGAGCCGAACCCGAACACTACGGGGGTGGCTCAACACTAATAAACACCTACATCTTCTCGGCCAACCTTCGTGTCCCAATTCCTAGGGGACCGGAGCACATCACTATTGAACCCAGAGCAGTGTTAAAAGGTTGTTGGTTGGATAGAGGATAATACTTCCAGTCACTTAGTCACCACACGGTCAAGTATCAGTAGCTGTGAGTCTGGATCGCATATCCCTCAACCTGATGCACCTTCTTCCCACCATGCCGAGTACCCAGAGGCAATTGATCCCACACTTGGACACTCTGAAGAGCTAGTCACTTTTCCATTTATAGATTGCCCGGTCAACTTGAAGCAGGGCAAGAGGAGATCGCATGTAGCGATGCCAAAACTTTTGAGCAGCCACGGTCACACGAAGGTGACGGTGGGAAAGTGTCACAAGAGGTGGACAATGATGAGACGCAATTGCCAGAAAGTCAGGAGGAGTACCAGGGTGCGGAAGTGGAAGACGAGGTGGTGGATGATATAGTAACTGACCCAACCTGGCAGGAGGACATGCAGAGCGAGGACAGCAGTACACAGGGGGAGAAAGGCAGAGCACCCCAACAGGCAGCAAGAACCAGTGTGGTGGACGCAGACAGAAGGCAGGAAACCACCAACACGAAGAAAGTTGCCAGTACAACTGTTAGGTCTTCCCGAGTCTGGTTGTTTTCTAAAGACTCTGACGATAACCCCAAAAAGGCCACTTGCACCACCTGTCAGGCCAGCATCAGCAGGGGTGGCAAAACTAGCTGCCTGACCAGCACCAGCATGATCAGGCACATGGCAGCAAGGCACCCGACTTTGTGGGCCGAACCCCAGGGTCCAGGAACAGTGTCTGCGGGTGGCACCATTGCTTCTTCCTCTGTTGTGCATGCAAGCCAATTCCCCATCCATGGTGCATGCAAAGATATCTCCTGCCCTGGACCTGTTGTTGCACACTCTCAAGTAGCAGCATCAGAAAGCATGTCCACAACCTTGACCCAGGACAGCATTCAGTTGTCCATACCCCAGTCCTTGGAACGCAAGCGCAAATATGCAGTCAACGCCCCACAGGCCACACTACTAAATTCCCACATTTCACAACTACTCGCTCTCGAAATTTTGCCTTTTAGGCTATGGAGACGGAAGCATTCCGCAACCTGATAACAGTGGCTGTGCCTCGGTACTCGGTGACCAGCTGCCACTGTTTCTCCCGGTGTGCCGTACCTGCATTACACAAGCACGTGTACCAAAACATTAGCCGTGTCCTCAACAACGCAGTTACCGGGAAAGTTCACCTAACCATGGACAAGTGCTTGTGGGCAGGGACGGTACATCTCGCTGACGGCACACTGGGTTAACATAGCGGAAGCCGGGACCCAGTCGGTCCTGGGTTGGAACACGTCCTCCCAACGCCAAGGATTGCGGACCCTAGGTCAATCAGGGTTGCCCCCACGGTCTACAGCTCCTGCACCTCATCCTCCTCAGCCTCCTTCTCCTCTTAAGCCTCCAGCTCCGAAATGACCACAACAGTCACAAGCTGGAAGCACTGCAGTGCCGATGGTGGAATTATAACTGATAAGCGCATCCGCCTGTCAACTGAAAATGCTGACAGGCTGACTCTTATAAAAATGAACTAGGGCTGGATTGGGCCAGACTTCTCAACACCACCGAATGATAGCAGCGTAACATAAACTCAAATCCAGTGTATTTTTTTGGGAGGCGTATTTCCATGCACCTCTTCACACCCACACATGGGTATACACTTCCATACACTTAGTGCATGGGCATTACAAGTATAGGAGGCCCTCTCCTTTCTAAGGGAAATATTTTTTATGAGGCCCTCCTCCACGTCTCTTCCAAGGGGCAATTTTTGGCAGCCCTTGCATTCACTGGATAGACAAACACAATGGGAGACCCACTTCCTAATAATGCGAACATTGTTTTCAGGAGGCCCTCCTCTAAGTCTCTTCAAAGGAGTATTGGGGTGCGTCCAAATTTTGGGCAACTTTGCCATTCTCTTCATACGCAATAACAGTATAGGAGACACACTCCTTAGTAATGGGAACAATAAAACATAGCTGGCTGATGGCTCTCTAAGAATTGTGAGTGCCGACTGCTGGCCCTTTAAGAATAGAAAAGGCTGCCTGATGGCCCTATAAGAATAGGCTTTGTGACTTTCAGAGTCCCATATTCATAAATAAAACACAATGTGTCTGATGATATCTCACACACCACATGGCTAGATAAGGTTCTAAAATGTTAAAATGACATTTCCCAGTGAATGCATTTGCCACAGTTGAAAGCAATGCAAAAGTTCAAAAACACATCAAAAACGCTATGTGTGAACATATCCCAAGGTGTGGAGGCTTATTTTTGCTTTTGGTTATTTATTTTGCTTTATATTAAAGTCATTACCCTGGAAAGGATGTTCCTTAACATATTTCCCAGGAAAATCTATTTTGGTTTCATTTTGGTATGTTTTATTGTGAGTCCGTAAAAAGTGGGGTAATACCTCTGACAACGTTGTTGACAGAAGTGACCTGGGAGTCAGAAATGCTTCCAGGGGTCTTCCCCATGCTGTTACCATGTCATTTGAGCACTGCTCCCATCGATTTGGGCAATTTTTAGGCCATCTGCAGACCGCCGGGGGGAGCTGCCTGAAAAATGCTTGAGTTTCCCATAGACTTAAATTGGGCTCTTTGCTTGGGTCGAGCACCCGAGTATTCTAATGTGCTCGACCCGAGCATCGAGCACCCAAGCATTTTAGTGCTCGCCCATCACTAGTCAGTACTATTTTGAATCATAACTATACGGGAATCATGTTGCAGATAGTGCAGCAAGAAGACCCTCATATGTCGGGCTCTTCCATGAGGTCCATGCCCAGCTGTGTTAGTGGCTGGGTAACACTGATGCTTGTTTCCTACATCTCCTCCTGTCAACCATGAACAACAGAGAGGGGATGATTATCCTCTTCATCTCTTGACTGTTGCTCATCCATCCCCTTTTCCTCCTCCATTTGTTCTACAGCTCTTGCACCTTCACTCACAGTTTGTCTGGTATTAACAGACCCCCTCGCTTGCAGTAATCTAGCCTCCCTTGGCATCCGCCTGTGTAATAACAGTCTGGAACTTTGACATATTCTTATTAGTGATGAGCGAGCATCTCACTGGGGTTTCTCGGCAGGAGCTCGGGTCCCCTCCCTGCATGTTTGGTGCTCTTTAGAGCGCCAATCAACATGCGTCAGAGAAAGATTTGCTTGTGTATTAGGTAGTGTAAGGAGAAAAACCATACATTACACATTTCCATCTTAACAAACAGTCCTTTTGAGGACTAACTAATCCATCTGCAGAGCTATCAGGCAGGCAGTGTATATAGGCAGGCAGGGTATATAGCAAACTGCAGTGCATATAGCACAAGAGGCTCCATTCCAATTCTGCCTTCTGCTGCTGTTAGATATTTCTATACAAAGACCCAGGTCTCAGGGGCCAGGAATACTTTTTTTGGAACTTAATCCTCGTTATTTGCTTAAAAAGCAATCCAGAGAACATCGTTTTTCTGCGCTATTTGCTTGTTGGCACTGCAGAATACAGCTAGATCCTTTCCATATTACAGCGCTAGAAATCCAGCTATTTAAAACTGTGCTTTCTCTGTTTTCTCCGTCACATGGATCACATATACGTTGTCAGAAAATATTGCCATTTCTGACCTCCATTAAAAATTTCTTTCAGTGTGTCAGTGAAGCAATTCACAGCAGTTTGCTGTTCAAACTACTTTCCTACAGGCCAGGTATTTAGAACTCTGCTTTCTCCGTCAAACAGGTCACATATATGTTGTCAGAAAATACTGCCATTTCTGGCCTCCATTAAAAATTTCCTTTAGTGTGTCAGTGAAGCAATTCACACCAGTTTGCTGTTCAAACTACTTACCTAAAGGCCAAGAATTTAAAACTCCGTTTTCTCCGTCACACGGATCACATATACGTTGTCAGAAAATACTGCCATTTCTGGACTCCATTGAAAATTTCCTTTAGTGTGTCAGTGAAGCAATTCACACCAGATTGCTGTTCAAACTACTTACCTACAAGCCAGGTATTTAAAACTCTGTTTTCTCCGTCACACGGATCACATATATATTGTCAGAAAATACTGCTATTTCTGGTCTCCATTAAAAATTTCTTTCAGTGTGTCAGTGAAGCAATTCCCACCAGTTTGCTGTTCAAACTACTTACCTACAGGCCAGGTTTTTAAAACTCTGTTTTCACACGGATCACAAATACGTTGTCAGAAAATACTGCCATTTCTGGCCTCCATTAAAAATTTCCTTTAGTGTGTCAGTGAAGCAATTCACACCAGTTTTCTGTTCAAACTACTTACCTACAGGCCAGGTATTTAAAACTCTGTTTTCTCCGTCACACGGATCACATATAAGTTGTCAGAAAATACTGCCATTTCTGGTCTCTATTAAAAATTTCTTTCAGTGTGTCAGTGAAGCAATTCACACCAGTTTGCTGTTCAAACTACTTTCCTACAGGCCAGATATTTAACACTGTGATTTCTCCATCAAACGGATCACATATACGTTGTCAGAAAATCCTGCCATTTCTGGCCTCCATTAAAATTTTTCTCTAGCGTGTCAGTGAAGCAATTCACACCAGTTTGCTGTTCAAACTACTTTCCTACAGGCCAGGTATTTAAAACTCTGTTTTCTCCGTCACACGGATCACATATACGTTGTCAGAAATTACTGCCATTTCTGGACTCCATTGAAAATTTCCTTTAGTGTGTCAGTGAAGCAATTCACACCAGTTTGCTATTCAAACTGCTTACCTACAGGCTAAGTATTTAAAACTCTGTTTTCTCCATCACATGGATCACATATACATTGTCAGAAAATACGGCCATTTCTGGCCTCCATTAAAAATTTCTTTCAGTGTGTCAGTGAAGCAATTCACACCAGTTTGCTCTTCAAACTACTTACCTACAGGCCAGGTTTTTAAAACTCTGTTTTCTCCGTCACACGTATCACATATAATCTACTGTATCTGTATCTACTGTATCTACTGATACAGTAATCTACTGTATCGTTTGCCCGTGTAAAATGTTCTATGTTAGGATGACCACTAGAAAATTGAAAATCCGGATCCGAGAACATGAATTGGACATCATGAACTCGTATAAAATCGAAGACCTAACACAGCTAAAGCCAATACCCCGCCATTTAAAAGACTATCACAATTGTGACCATACTTTGCTGAAAGCGTTTGGAATGGATCGCATTCTGACAAATTTGAGAGGTGTTGATCTGAAAAGACAACTGTTACAGCTAGAAACTAAGTGGATTTGGCGAATGAAGACCGTGCGTCCTGATGTTCTCAATGAGATTTTGAGCTTTGCCCCTTTCCTATAGATTTATTATTTTTAGTTGTTTATACTTTTTAGTTGGTCAGGTTTTAAGTGTTTTTAGTGTTTTTTTATTTTTTCCAGTCGGTCTGGGTAGTGCCGCCTTGGACGAAGATAAATGATCCTGATGTGACACCCCAGGGGTCTGGTTGCCACAGTAACGTAATGTTATGTCTGAGAGCAGGTGGGAGGTCCTTTAGTCAGGGATCCTGTGCATGCCACACCTCCTGCCCAGTCTTGGGAGGGGAAGAACTTCCCCTATATAAACCTGGGGCTGAGGCAGGGTGAGTGAGTAGAAGAAGAGAAGAAGTAGAGACAGCATAGGAAGAAACAGCAGTTACAAGGAGTCAGGGGCTGGCAGCTGCAGAGTTCGCCCTGACTAAGAAGACTTTTTACCGGACCCGGAGTCCGAGGCTGTGGGGACTAATTCCTGCCCAGCAGCAGAATCCGTCAGGCAGGGGATTTCAGGTCCTCTGGCCCAGAAGCCCGAAGGCACGGTCACACGCGTGGGACCAGCACCGCCATCGTGGAGCGGAAGCCATTAGAAGGCCCCGAGTCACCGGCCATACGGGTGAGCACCACACGGTACACTCAGGGACGTGGGCTACTTACATCAGCTCCTAGCAAGGTAGCCAGAAGAGTACAGTCAGTTTGGGAGGCCTACAACTACGCCTGGCCAGGGGAGATCCCATCTGCTCAAGGACTGACCAGGCCCCATCCGCTAGCAAGTACTCCGGGAGGGTCTTTTGTTGTTACCAGTAAAGACCCTGAACTACACCGTACCGTCTCTGAGTGGTTCCTGCTACCCCCATCATCCACGTCGGCTGCCCTGAGGCCATACCCCTCCCGTTGGGGGTTATACTATCACGCTGCACAATCCCACCATCGGCCTCAGCGGTCTGCCCTGCAGCAGCAGCCCCCTGGCTGCACTCAACGGGTGGCGTAGTCATCAACCATTTACTACTAATGGACTGCCGTCTAGTTTGACTCCCTGGGCACGGACCGGGTCACCGCCACGAGACTACAACCCTCCACAGATCCGGCTCCGGGTAAGCTCCCGCATGCGCAGCGCAGCGCGACACAGGCCCAGGGGCGCGTCAACTTTGGCGTAGTCGGCAGGATTTCGTGCCCGCAACCACCGGGTACTGCGTGCCTGAAAAGCAAAGACTGTTCAAACTTACCAGTGGTGAAGATTCCCGCTATCCGTGGAGGTTTCCCGCCATCCGGCGCCATCTTCTACCTTCTTCCCGCCATCCGCGAAGTTTTCCCGCCATCCGGCGCCATCTTCGACCTTCTTCCCGCCATCCGTGGAGTTTTCCCGCCATTGGACGCCATCTTGAGGACGCCGCGCGGGAAGAAGAGGGGCGTGGACTCCGAAAGCACGCGAGAACTGAAGCCCCGCCTCACGTCCGGACGTTGCGTAAGGTCCTGGAAGGAGCCCAGCAGACGCCGACGTCACAGGAGCGCGACGGAAGGTCCTCAACCCTGACGATCCACTGCGGAGCCGCGGCCTACGGAAGAGGATCATCGCAAGGTAGGCCACGGTCCACTAGGGGGGAGGAAGATGTCGGATACGGAGGAGAGCTTCACTGCCTCAACCCCCGCCAGCGCTACCGCTGCTGCAGTTATGCCCTTCACCATGCCCTATATCCCGGGAGCAGCTTGGCTACCCCAGTACTCAGGGGAGTCACATACCCTGCATGACTTTAGAGAAAAGCTGGATAGCCTCTTCCAGGTGTACCCCCTCACAGAAGAGCAAAAAGTGAGCATCCTGGTGGCCCAACTAACCGGGGCAGCCAAAAGAGAAGTAAAATCTTGGCCACCTGGGAGGAGGACTGTCGCAGAGATACTAACCCGGCTGAGGGACACCTTCGATACCCGCACCTCAGCCGAGATCAAGCTTAGATTCTACGGGTGCAAGCAGCGAGCGCATGAGAGTATAAGGGACTATGCACTAAACCTACAAGAGGCCCTGAGGGCCATAAAGCAGACCGACCCTGATGGGGTGGGAAACGAGGACAGGCTGTTGACTGAACAATTTATAGAGGGTTTATATTGCAATGCCCACCGAACCCAGTTGCGGGCAATGGCCTTACAGGATCCCCATCTGGACTTTGCACAGTTCAAGGATAGAGCTATCCGGGTGCTCCGAGAACCAGCACCGGGTGGCGTTGTGACCCACAGGCGCCCAGCTATCACTTACCACCAGGAGGCGGCGCCCTTGTCGACAGGGCCTGTGGGAGCTCATGCGCAGGCTTTGGACAATGACCCGGCTCCAGACCTACACCATCAGGTCCAAGAGCTAGTTAAGAGCGTTGCTGCGCTAACCCGAACTGTGCAGTCTTTACAGGTTTCCACCCCAGGGAAGATCCAGCTGGCATCCGGACCGGAGGACATCCCGTGGCGTCGACCAAGGAGGACCCCACCGGCCAGAGGAAGACCCAGTGACCGATACAGCGAGGACGGACGACCCATCTGCCGCCGCTGCAATCAACCCGGACATATGGAAAGGTACTGTTCTTTAAACGGGCACAACCTGGGGTAGAGGGCCAACCCCCAGGAAAAAGATCACCAGGCCCATCGAACTGGCGCGACAGATATGTGGGAGGACGTCCAGTCTTGCCTGTGGTACTGGATGGCATTCCCATGAGTGCCCTACTGGATACCGGGTCACAGGTCACCACCATCCCGTACGTGCTCTTCAAGCAGTACTGGAATGACTCGGATATTACCCGCTACCCTGACGACGACTTGAGTATCATCGCCAGCAATGGCCAGCCCGTGCCACAGATCGGATTTAAAGAGGTGACCCTCAAAATCGGTAGAGTCGAACTGGCCGCACAGGGACTGATCATTGTAGATATTGATAAACATGAGAGTCACCCAAAAATAACTCTAGGAACTAACGTAATTGAAAATTGTCTTGCAGAGGTGATTTTCCTTTTACAGCAGGTTGCCAAGAACGCCAGCTCCGGCGAGCAGCGGGTGCTCCAGAAAGAGATCCGGGCACTGATGCAACGGCAACAAGTGGAACTCTCCGGCGGTGAGATTGGTAGCGTAAGAATGTGTGACCCTTTTCCTATTGCCATGCCCCCAAAAAGTGAAATGATGATTTGGTGCCGGGCAGCTATTGGTCTGAGAGGTAGAGATTACCAGGCAATGGTAGAACCAGTTTACTCAGACAGTAGGCCCACCATTTTGACAGCACGGGGGGTGGTCAATGTACGCCATGGGAGGGTGCCCGTTCGCATAATAAATATCGGGGAGAGGGAAGTGTACCTGCCCCGGTATGCCACGCTAGCCAAATTATATACCACTAATCAAAATTCTATACAATCTGTGGGACCCTTGCCTCCATCTCACCCGGAGGAAGGTAACGGCTCTAAGAAAGACATGGAGGACTGGTGTCAGCAACTACATCTGGGTACTGACTCCACTCCCTCACATCAGAAACAAGGAGTCTATCGGGTGGTTCAAGAGTATGAGAGAGTGTTTAGTAAACACCCGTTAGACTTCGGGCGAGTCAAGGGGGTAGAACACCGCATCCCCACGGGAGATCATCCTCCCATAAAAGAGAGGTATCGACCCGTACCCCCTGCACATTACCAACACGCCAAGGGGATGCTTAGAGACATGAAGGAGGCTGGGGTAATCCGGGATAGCTGTAGCCCCTGGGCAGCCCCACTAGTTTTAGTCAAAAAGAAAGACAACACCATGAGGATGTGTGTAGATTACCGGAAAATCAACCGTATCACACACAAGGATGCGTACCCCTTACCAAGGATAGAGGAGTCATTGGCTGCTTTAAGATCTGCTAACTTCTTCTCTACCTTGGATCTCACTAGCGGGTACTGGCAGGTTCCTGTAGCAGAGGCGGACCGGGAGAAGACCGCATTCACCACCCCGATGGGACTTAGCGAGTTCACCTGCATGCCGTTCGGACTCTGCAACGCCCCAGGAACCTTCCAGCGATTAATGGAGTGCTGTCTGGGCCACAGAAACTTCGAGACGGTCCTGTTGTACCTGGACGATGTCATCGTATACTCCAAAACTTATGAGGACCACCTGAAACACCTGGCGGAGGTGTTCGAAGCTCTGGCGAGTTACGGCCTAAAGGTGAAACCCTCCAAGTGTCACCTCCTGAAACCAAAGGTGCAATACCTGGGACACGTGGTGAGCGCTGACGGAGTGGCTCCCGACCCCGATAAGATCACCGCAATTAAGGGATGGCCAAGCCCCTCCAGCGTAAAAGAAGTGCGGCAGTTCCTAGGGTTGGTAGGCTACTACCGAAGGTTTATTCCCGGTTTCACCAAAAAGGCAGCACCTATGCAGGACCTCCTGATAGGCCAGTCCCGGAAGGCCAAGAACCAGAAGCCGCCCTTCAAATGGGAAAAGCTAGAAGAAGAGTCCTTCCGCCAGCTGAAGATGGCCCTCACGGGGGATGAAATCTTGGCGTACCCGGACTATAGCCAGCCCTTCATCCTCTACACCGACGCCAGTAACATCGGGCTAGGAGCCGTACTGTCCCAGATTCAGCAGGGGAGAGAACGAGTAATCTCCTATGCCAGCCGAAAACTGCGACCCACCGAAAGGAACCCCGAAAATTACAGCTCATTTAAGCTAGAGTTCCTGGCCGTGGTATGGGCAGTCACCGAGCGCTTTAGGCATTACCTCGCTTCTTCCCGGTTCACCGTATACACGGATAACAACCCGTTGACACACCTGGACACGGCAAGACTCGGTGCCCTGGAGCAGAGGTGGATGGCCCGTCTGTCCAACTACGAGTTCACAATCAAATACCGGGCAGGACGCTCCAATACTAACGCGGACGCCCTGTCCAGGATGCCCAACCTGCCGGACAAAGGAGAAGATCCGGAGGGACTGGAAGAAGTTGAACTCCCTGCGTTCCACCGTCATGGGACTATCCAGTATTCCCACCGGGTAAGGGGTAAGCAGGCTGCTACGTTGAACCCCTTACCCCACTACAACTGGGCGGAAACGCAAGACAGCGACCCTGCCGTCCGACTGGTGAAGGAGATGCTGACTCGGCCGGAGGCTCGCCTTGAACCAGACGCTCCGGAGGAAGCCAAACAACTATGGGCGGAGAAGAGTCGACTATTCCTTTACAAGGGGAAGTTGTGCCGCAGAATGGTCAACTCCCGGACGCATGAACTACTCTGGCAAGTAGTGGTGCCCCGAAGAGACGCAGCCATGGTGATGGAGGCATACCACGACGGAGCTGGACACTTCGGGTGGAAAAAGCTGGAGTTCCTGCTGCGCGAGCGGTTCCACTGGGTAGGCATGAGGGGAACCATCGAGAAGTGGTGCAGAGACTGTGGCCCGTGCAATCTGAGAAGGAAGGACCGGGCCAGCCAGAAGACTCCCCTGCAGTCCATCGTCACCCGGCAACCGTTGGAACTGGTAGCCTTGGATCATGTAAAACTGACCCCAAGCAGAAGTGGCTACGTCTACGCGTTAACCATCGTGGATCATTACTCCCGGTTCTTGGTTGTCGTCCCCGTCAAGGACTTAACGGCTCAAACAGCAGCTAGGGCCTTCCAGCAGCACTTCTGCCGTCCACACGGGTACCCGGACCAAGTGCTGACGGACCAGGGACCTGCCTTTGAAGCGGTGGTCTTCCAGGAATTCTGCAATCTGTATGGCTGCCGGAAGATAAGGACGACACCCTACCATCCGCAAACTAATGGACTTTGTGAAAAAATGAACCAGGTGGTAATGGATCTTCTAAAAACATTGCCCCTGGAAGAACGCAGTCTGTGGCCTGAGAAGTTGCCCGATCTGGTGGACCTATACAACCACATCCCGGTAGGTTCCACCAACTGTACCCTGGCTTACCTAATGAGGGCGAGACCTGGTAAGTTACCTGTTGACCTGGAAATGGGAGTCCTGACACCTGAGGACACTTCACCAGAAACAGACTGGGACACAGAGAGGCAGCAGCAGTACCGGAGAGTACAGGAGAGCGTGGAGCGAAGTCTCTGTCAGGCTAGGGAAAGACAAGAGAAGACTTACAACCAGTATGCTCCCGCTGTTCCCCTGGTACCCGGAGAGCAGGTCTTGAAGAGGAAAAGACGGCTCCACAAGTTGGATGACCAGTGGGAGAAGGACCCGTACACCGTACTGCCCTCAAGCCACGAGAACCCGAAGGTCTGTACCATCAGTAAAGACGGAGGGGAAACCACAGCCATTGTATCCCGGGACCACCTGAAGAAGTGTCCCGAACAACTGAGGAACCCTGAAGAGGAACAAGAAGACCATCGACCCGTGGGAGAAAGGGAAGATATGGTTAGTACCGTGCTCGGGGACTTCCCTCGGTCTTGGACTCAAGTCAATGGTGCAGTTGTGGTACCCGTACTCACCTTCCTCCAACCATCATCCCAAGAACCTACGGAGCAACGGGTAGAGCTGGAAGAACAGCCGGTCCAGGAGGCAGAAGACTCCACACAAGTAGAACAGGAGAATCAACCCTCTGCTTATAGTGAGCCTGCCGTACCCCTAGTGAGACAAAGAGCCGGTAGACAGCTGCCCAGTTTACCCTTGACAGCTCCTACACCCTGTAGTTCAGGGCCAGACAGTCAGCTCCGTAGGTCCACTAGGGCCACTAGAGGCCAGTTACCCGCACGTTGGAGGATCTAAATGTTTAAGCTATTTTATAATGTTCACCTGTCTATAGTTGCTTGTGTGTAATTTTGTATTTCTAGTTGTTTTAGGAATCCTTGGTGGATTTACCGGGAATCCTTGTATATAGTTGGAGCGTAACCCAGGATGGACTAAAGACTGTCAAGGACTCGGGGTAGAACAGACCCCTACCTGGTTACGTCTCCCTGTGTTGGTGAAATGGACACCTTGCTTTCTTCAGAGACTGCACCCGGTTGCGGACACGCCGTAACCATCTTTATGTGTTTTCTTATTGTATTATTAATGTTTTGCCTTGTTATGTTTTCTAAATGTGTTTAGTCCCGGAGTACTAAATTTTACTAGGGGGGAATGTGACACCCCAGGGGTCTGGTTGCCACAGTAACGTAATGTTATGTCTGAGAGCAGGTGGGAGGTCCTTTAGTCAGGGATCCTGTGCATGCCACACCTCCTGCCCAGTCTTGGGAGGGGAAGAACTTCCCCTATATAAACCTGGGGCTGAGGCAGGGTGAGTGAGTAGAAGAAGAGAAGAAGTAGAGACAGCATAGGAAGAAACAGCAGTTACAAGGAGTCAGGGGCTGGCAGCTGCAGAGTTCGCCCTGACTAAGAAGACTTTTTACCGGACCCGGAGTCCGAGGCTGTGGGGACTAATTCCTGCCCAGCAGCAGAATCCGTCAGGCAGGGGATTTCAGGTCCTCTGGCCCAGAAGCCCGAAGGCACGGTCACACGCGTGGGACCAGCACCGCCATCGTGGAGCGGAAGCCATTAGAAGGCCCCGAGTCACCGGCCATACGGGTGAGCACCACACGGTACACTCAGGGACGTGGGCTACTTACATCAGCTCCTAGCAAGGTAGCCAGAAGAGTACAGTCAGTTTGGGAGGCCTACAACTACGCCTGGCCAGGGGAGATCCCATCTGCTCAAGGACTGACCAGGCCCCATCCGCTAGCAAGTACTCCGGGAGGGTCTTTTGTTGTTACCAGTAAAGACCCTGAACTACACCGTACCGTCTCTGAGTGGTTCCTGCTACCCCCATCATCCACGTCAGCTGCCCTGAGGCCATACCCCTCCCGTTGGGGGTTATACTATCACGCTGCACAATCCCACCATCGGCCTCAGCGGTCTGCCCTGCAGCAGCAGCCCCCTGGCTGCACTCAACGGGTGGCGTAGTCATCAACCATTTACTACTAATGGACTGCCGTCTAGTTTGACTCCCTGGGCACGGACCGGGTCACCGCCACGAGACTACAACCCTCCACAGATCCGGCTCCGGGTAAGCTCCCGCATGCGCAGCGCAGCGCGACACAGGCCCAGGGGCGCGTCACTGACCAGGAAGAATAATAACATGGACATGGATGTGGAACCAAGAATAGGCTTTTTTTGCATAATACGCTTGTGCTTGTTGCTTATATGGAGAGAGAGATATAGAGTCATGTCCCCAGATATTATGTCCTTCATTTATTTTTTGTTTGCAGGTCTTTTTGTTTTTTGTTTTTTTATAGGGCCTCCTTGTATGTTTGTGGCTCTTGACTATCAGTAATGGTAAAGTATCATCACTGGTCACTTCCTGCACCACTGCACAATTCTGCTGCACTTATTCAACTCTCCATATATGTATATTCTTCTGAAGGATTAGTGAAGAGTGTATATATAAAAAAAATTTTGCACGTGTGGTTTTAAGAAGGGATATCTATGAGGGTACCATTGGCACTAGTCACTTTAATGCAGTATATTTTTCTCAATTAAAATCATGTATATGTTCCTATTGATACAGTTAGGTCCATATATATTTGGACAGAGACAACATTTTTCTAATTTTGGTTCTAGACATTACCACAATGAATTTTAAACAAAACAATTCAGATGCAGTTGAAGTTCAGACTTTCAACTTTCATTTGAGGGTATCCACATTAAAATTGGATGAAGGGTTTAGGAGTTTCAGCTCCTTAACATGACCCACCCTGTTTTTAACCCCTTAAGCCCCGCGGGTGGTTTGCACGTTAATGACCGGGCCAATTTTTACAATTCTGACCACTGTCATTTTATGAGGTAATTACTCTGGAACGCTTCAACGGATCCCCCTGATTCTGAAAATTTTTTTTTGTGACATATTGTACTTCATGATTGTGGAAAAATTTCTTCGATATCACTTGCGTTTATTTGTGAAAAAAAATGGAAATTTGGCGAAAATTTAGAAAATTTTGCAATTTTCAAAATTTGAATTTTTAATCCCTGAAATCAGAGCGATATGTCACACAAAAGAGTTAATAAATAACATTTCCCACATGTCTACTTTACATTAGCACAATTTTGGAACCAAAATTTTTTTTGTTAGGGAGTTATAAGGGTTAAAAGTTGACCAGCGATTTCTAATTTTTCCAACAAAATTTACAAAACCATTTTTTTAGGGACCACATCACATTTGAAGTCACTTGGAGAGGTCTTTTTGACAGAAAATATCCAAAAGTGACACCATTCTAAAAACTGCACCCCTCAAGGTGCTCAAAACCACATTCAAGAACTTTATTAACCCTTCAGGTGCTTCACAGGAATTTTTTGAATGTGGAAGAAAAAAATGAACATTTAACTTTTTTCACAAAAATGTTAAATTAGACCCAATTTTTTTTATTTTCACAGGGGTAACAAGAAAAAATGGACCCCAAAATTTGTTGTGCAATTTCCCCTGGGTACGCAGATACCCAATATTTGGGGAAAAAACACTGTTTGGGCGCACGGCAGGGCTCGGAAGGGAAGGAGCGCCATTTGACTTTTTGATTGTAAAATTTGCTTGAATAATTAGCGGACGCCATGTTGTGTTTGGAGAACCCCTGTGTGCCCAAACTTTGGAGCTCCCCCACAAGTGACCCCATTTTGGAAACTAGACCCCCCAAGGCACCTTTATAGATGCATAGTGAGCACTTGGAACCCCCAGGTGCTTCAAAAATTGATTCGTAAAAATGAAAAAGTGAAAAAAAAAACACTTTTTCATTTTTACGAATCAATTTGTGAAGCACCTAGGGGTTCCAAGTGCTCACTATGCATCTAGATAGGTGCCTTGGGGGGTCTAGTTTCCAAAATGGGGTCACTTGTGGGGGAGCTCCAATGTTTGGGCACACAGGGACTCTCTAAATGCAACATGGTATCCGCTAACAAATTGAATGGAAAATCGGCTCAAATTGTTAGCGGACACCACATTGCGTTTGGAGAGCCCCTCTGTGCCCAAACTTTGGAACTCCCCCACAAGTGACCCCATTTTGGAAACTAGACCCCCCAAGGCACCTTTCTAGATGCATAGTGAGCACTTGGAACCCCCAGGTGCTTCACAAATTGATTCGTAAAAATGAAAAAGTGAAAAAAAAAAACACTTTTTCATTTTTATGAATCAATTTGTGAAACACCTGGGGTTCCAAGTGCTCACTATGCATCTAGATAGGTGCCTTGGGGGGTCTAGTTTCCAAAATGGGGTCACTTGTGGGGAAGCTCCAATGTTTGGGCACACAGGGACTCTCCAAATGCAACATGATATCCGCTAACAAATTGAGCCGACAATTTGTTAGCGGATATCATGTTGCATTTGGAGAGTCCCTGTGTGCCCAAACATTGGAGCTCCCCCACAAGTGACCCCATTTTGGAAACTAGACCCCCCAAGGCGTCTATCTAGATTCATAGTGAGCACTTGGAGCGCAAGTGCTCACTACTTGAGTTTGCATCGGGTACTCAGGTATGCACCATGTACAGCGTGTGCTCGAGTGACATGCTCGAGTCCCTGCTCCGCATGTTTCACGGTTATTAGACACCCAAAAAAAAACATGCGGGGATCGCTCGTGCATGGCAGGCAATCCCCGTAAAGTTTTTTGGCCGCAAAGCATATGAGGCAGAGACTCGAGCATGTCACTCAAATACCCACGATACTCAATGCATACCAGAGCACCCGATGCAAACTCAAGTAGCGAGCACTTGCTCTCAACACTAGTCGCCATATCGTCATCTTTTTTTCTTACTTTTGAAAAAAATCCCAACCCCAGCCCTAACCCTAGCACAACCCTAGCCCTAGCACAACCCTAGCCCTAGCACAACCCTAGCCCTAGCACAACCCTAGCCCCAGCACAACCCTAGCCCCAGCACAACCCTAGCCCCAGCACAACCCTAGCCCCAAACCCAGCCCTAACCCTAGCCCAATCCTAACCCAAGAGTTTATTTTTGACGCCGTTCCTTGTGCGGTATAAGTGATTAGACGACTTTATTCTTCGGGTCGGTGTGATTACAGCAATGCCAGAATCATATGGGGTTTTTATGACTGACAGCTGTCACACACTAAAAGACGCATTTTTTGTAAAATCTAGTTTTTGCATCGCCATATTTTGAGAGCTATAATTTTTCCAGATTTTGGCAGACAGTCATGTGACGGCTCGTTTTTTGCGGGATGACTTGACGTTGTTATTGGTGCCATTTTCAGGCACGTGACATTTTTTGATCGCTTTCTATTCCGATTTTTGGGAGGCAGAATAAACAAAAACCAACAATTCAGGAATTGTTTTTTTTTTTTTATTTTATTCTGTTCCGCGTGTGGTAAAATTGATGAGGTAGCTTTATTCTTCGGGTCAGTACGTTTACAGCGGTACCACATTTGTATCATTTTTCTATGTTTTGGCGCTTATACACAATAAAAGCTATTTTATAGAAAAAAATATTTTTTAGCATCGCTTTATTCTGAGAGCTATAACTTTTTTATTTTTCGGCTGATGGAGCTGTATTGCAGCTTGTTTTTTGCGGGACGAGATGACGTTTTCAGCGGTATCATTTTTATTTATATGCGTCTTTTTGATCGCGTGTTATTCCACTTTTTGTTTGGCGGTATGGTGATAAAGCATTGTTTTTTGCTTCGTTTTTTTTTTTTTTTTTTTTTTTTTTTTACCGTGTTCACTGAAGGGGTTAACTAGTGGGACAGTTTTATACGTCAGGTTGTTCCGGACGCGGCGATACCAAATATGTGTACTTTTATTGTTTTTTTTGTTTTTTTTTTTATAATAATATTTATTGATGGGTACATTATATTTTTATTTTTGGTGTATTATTTTTTTTATTTTTTTATAATATTTTTGCACATTTTTTTTTTTTTTTTTTCGCTTTCACACAGTTTATACACTTTATTACTTTGTCCCACTCTGGGACTTTCACTTTTTTTTTTCTGATCGCCTGCATGGCACAGGAATGAAGCACCATCCCTATGCCATGAAGGCTGTCAGAAGTGCACAGTGTGAAGATTGCTTGGAGATGCACTGCGCATGCCCAAGCAATCTTCCTGCTCTCTGGTGACCCGGATGTTGTCATGACGACATCGGGTCGTCATGGCAACACCCGGGAAGCCTTTGCAGTCTGCGCTGGAAGCCGGAAGAGGAGGTGAGTATCTGCGATCACCTCCCCTTGCCCCCGCAATGCCCCGATCGACTTCGATCGACTTCGATCGCAGCATCGCGGGGGTTAATGTGCTGGGAGCGGTGCAGGACCGCTCCCTGCACATAGTACCGGGTGTCAGCTGTGACAATCAGCTGACACCCGGCGGCGATCGCGCCCGCACAGCCTGTGTGCGCGAGCGATCGCCATGACGTACTAATACGGGTCTGGCTCTTAAGTCCCAGGGCACAGACGCGTATTAGTACGTCAGATGTTATTAAGGGGTTAAAGGGACCAAAAGTAATTGGACAATTGACTCCAAGGCTATTTCATGGACAGGTGTGGGCAATCCTTTAATTATGTCATTCTCAAATAATCAGATAAAAGGCCTGGAGTTGATTTGAGGTGTGGTGCTTGCATTTGGAAGGTTTTGCTGTGAACTAAACATGCGGTCAAAGGAGCTCTCCATGCAGGTGAAACAAGCCATCCTTAAACTGCAAAAACAGAAAAAAAACATCCGAGAAATTGCTACAATATTAGGAGTGGCAAAACCTACAGTTTGGTACATCCTGAGAAAGAAAGAAAGCACTGGTGAACTCATCAATGCAAAAAGACCTGGGTGCCCACGGAAGACAACAGTGGTGGCTGATCGCAGAATAATCTCCTTGGTGAAACCCCTTCACAACAGCCAACCAAGTGAACAACACTCTCCAGGAGGTAGGCATATCAATATCCAAATCTACCATAAAGAGAAGACTGTATGAAAGTAAATACAGAGGGTTCACTGCACGGTGCAAGCCACTCATAAGCATCAAGAATAAAATGGCTAGTCTGGACTTTGCTAAAAAACATCTAAAAAAGCCAGCACAGTTCTGGAAGAACATTCTTTGGACAGATGAAACCAAGATCAACCTCTACCAGAATGATGGAAAGAGAAAAGTATGGCGAAGGCGTGGTACAGCTCATGATCCAAAGCATACCACATCATCTGTAAAACACGGCGGAGGCAGTGTGATGGCTTGGGCATGCATGGCTGCCAGTGGCACTGGGTCACAAGTGTTTATTGATGATGTGACACAGGACAGAAGCAGCCGAATTAATTCTGATGTATTCAGAGCCATACTGTGTGCTCAGATCCAGCCAAATGCAGCCAAACTGATTGGTCGTCGTTTCATACTACAGACGGACAATGATCCAAAACATAAAGCCAAAGCAAAGTTTATTAAAGCAAAGAAGTGGAATATTCTTGAATGGCCAAGTCAGTCACCTGATCTCAACCCAATTGAGCATGCATTTCACTTGTTAAAGACTAAACTTCAGACAGAAAGGCCCACAAACAAACAGAAACTGAAAACCACCGCAGTGAAGGCATGGTAGAGCATCAAAAAGGAGGAAACACAGCGTCTGATGATGTCCATGAGTTCAAGACTTCAGGCAGTCATTGCCAACAAAGGGTTTTCAACTAAGTACCAGAAATGAACATTTTATTTACAATTATTTAATCTGTCCAATTACTTTTGGTCCCTTTAAAAACAGGGTGGCACATGTTAAGGAGCTGAAACTCCTAAACCCTTCATCCAATTTTAATGTGGATACCCTCAAATGAAAGCTGAAAGTCTGAACTTCAACTGCATCTGAATTGTTTTGTTTAAAATTCATTGTTGTAATGTCTAGAACCAAAATTAGAAAAATGTTGTCTCTGTCCAAATATATATGGACCTAACTGTATATCAGTCACGCAACTAATTAGTATATTTGTGTAAAAAAAAATTATTTTTTTTCATACTTTTGTTTAATTTTTCACTCATCCCCGAATGGTACGTGGTCCTAAATTGGTTTTTTCACATCCCTTTTCTGGCTTTGCCACTTCGAGCTGTAAAAATAGTAGAAAGTTGATTGATAAATATGAGACGTGTGTGTGTGCTGTAAGGACAAATGTATGGGTGACTGCTATGTCTAATATAGTTATGGATGATTGGTATACAATTAGATTTTATGGTATTTTATATGCTATATATAGGTCGTATTTATATTATTTTTTCTTCTATATGCATCCTTTTTGCATTTTTAAAAAAAAAAAATTATTGGGAGTGGCCACTCTCAGTTTTTCTTTTTCTTTTTATTTACGTGTCTTTATTATAGGTAACACTTTCATTGTACTTTAATTATGTTTCTATTATAAAGATATCTAATGATATTACTTTTTAATTCTTTGGATATAACAAGGGGTTCGGTCACATTTGTTAGGGTTATGATTAATGATGGATTTTGTTGTTGTATGTTTGATCTAATTATGAAGAAAAAATATTTAATTCTGATGTATATTTTATTTTGTTGTATATATGTGCATTGGGTGACTAAAAGGCCTTTTGGTCTCTATGTTTGTCTTTTAGAGAAAAAATCATATATGTACCTGTATATATATACACTCTAATCTGTCTATTTATATTCAGTCTTAGGTATATGACTTCAGAGTGACATGCATCAGAGTGCTCTATATTACATTGCTTGGGTGTTGTCATGGGAACGCGTCCTTGTTTGTATACTTACCTAGCGTCTCCACCTATGACCATTTCCGGCCAGCTGGGTGTTATCACATGACTCGGATGTAGCCATGTGATAGCGCTGAATGAGATGTGAAATACACAGCTGCTTGACTGCTATGCGCAGCCCATTGGCTGTGATTCTAGATATAATCCACAACTAGTTTATACGCCCTTTCTGAGGAATCAAGACAAGCAAAAAGTACATTAGAGGGCTATGTCTGGTAACTATAGTGTGGACCTACTCACATGTGTGCATATATTTTTATCTGCTTTACCAAGAAGCACTTGCGGTTGACTTAGAATTTATTTATACTTACATTTGCATTTTTGTTTACCAAATTAAAATACCTAGACAAAATGTTCAAGTGATCTTCTTTTGTGTAGCGTAGTTACAATCTCCAGTAATATACATGTTTTTTCTCTTCTGATGTTGTATTTATATTGGTTTATTTATATTTACCTATATATATTAAGGGGGCATGTGTGTGCATATGACGCGCCCCCTGGGCCGTGGGGATACCCGGAGCCGGGCCTGTAGCTGCTGGGGGTTGTAGTCACCATGGCGGTGACCTGGTTTGTGACCCAGGGCGGTCAAACCAGGGTAGTTTATGTGAATCTGTTTGTATAGTCCGACTGCGCCACCTGTGGAATGCGGTTATTGGGAACCGCCGCTGCGGAGCAGTCCGCTGAAGCTGGTGGTATGTGCAGCAAGGTGATGTGACTCCACACAGGAAGAGTGGCGCTTCAGGGCAGCGTATATGGATGATGGTGGTGATAGTGCCTGGATCAGTAATGATAACGCGGAGTCGTTGCAGTGCAGTCCTAGGGTTTTTACTGGTGGTAATTATAAAGGCCCAATGGGAGTACTCGCTAGGGATGAGGGCCTGATCAGTCTAGGAGCAATCCTAGAATTTCCCTGGCCAGGTGGAGTTGTAGGCCTGCCGTTCTGACTGTACTCTTTTGGCTATCCCGCTTATAGTCGTGTTGTAGCCCACGTCCCTGAGTGTGACGTGCTGTGCTCACCCGTATGGCTGGCAACTCGGATCCTGTGTATTCCTCGCTCCTCTGTGGCGGTACTGGTCCTTTTGTGTGCCTGAGCCTACGGGCTTCTGTGGACCAGGAGACCTACAATCTCCTGCCGTGCGGTTTCTGCTGCTGGATATACAATCCCCACAGCCTCGGACTCCGGTGTCCGGCTCTCTGTAAGTACTTTGGCCTGGACGAGCTCTGCCAGCTCCAGTCCTCAGCTCCTTGCTCCTTTGTGTCCTATCTGACTCCTGACACTGAACTTCACTCAGACTTGACTCACTAACCCCACCTCCAGACCCAGTTATTAAGGGCAGGATCCTCCCCTTTCTGGTCTGGAGCAGGAGGTGTTGCATGTTGTGCGTCCCTGACCAGGAAACCCCTGTTTTGCTCCCAGACATGGTATTACTACCACTGTGGCATCCAGACCCTCTGGGGTGCCACATTCCCCCCTAGTAAATTTCAGTACTCCGTGACTGAACATATTTTGTAAAAATAACAGGTAACAAACACAATACATGAACATATTTACAGTCATTACTGTCTCTTTAGGTCATGGTATAATCCGTTCCCAGGTGTCCATTCCACTGAAGATGTAGTTTGAGGGACCCATCCCAAACCCTCCATGGAGGCCCTGGGGTGCCTACAGGGCATTGATGATCCAGATGTTGGACCACGTCTTCAACCAACTCCACCGGTTTTTGTTCTGTGGTCTGGCACAAAAGGGTCACTTTCCAGGTGCAACTATTTACAGGCAAAGTTTTTGGTTATCCATTGTCCATAACCTGAATGTCTTTTTGGACCCTGTCGGGTAACTGGAAAAACATATTTAATACACACAAAACATTTCAACATTACAGTTATAGTTACATTTAAATTCTCAAGCGAGCAGGGATTTGACCTCTGGCGATTCTGGTAGACCTACGTAACACACTGTCTGTGTTCTACCTTGGTCCCCTGTATTTACCCCTGGTGTGGTGGGCTCAATGTTCACCTCACTACAGGTGTTTGGAGGTGCCTCTGGTAGGTTGGGCAGCTTCCTACAGATCCTTTGGCTTACCATGGGTACGACAGGCTCGCTACTAGCAGAGGGTAGATTATCCTGGTCTGCTGATGAGGAATCTTCTGTCTCTGGGGCCAATGGTTCTTCCAACTCTACTGGGACTTCTACAGCTTCTTGAGGGGCTGCTTGGAGAAATGTAAGGACTGGCACAACAATGGCGTTATTCACTTGCGTCCATGACCGGGGAAATTCTCCGTGTACTGTGCTGATCATTTCTTCCACTTCCTCTGCGGGTTGAGGGATATCTTGGCCTTCTTCAGCATGCTGTAGCTGCTCGGGACATTTCTTCAGGTGGTCTCTGGAAACTGTTGCTGTTGTCTCACCTCTGTCCTTACTTATGAGGCACACCTTGGTGTTATCATGACTTGATGGTAGAATTGTGTACGGCTCTTTTTCCCACTGGTCATCCAACTTGTGGAGTCGCCTTTTTCTCATTAGGACTTGCTCTCCCGGTGACAAGGGGGCAGCAGGTGCATGTTGATTGTAAGTCTTCTCTTGCCTTTATCTTGCTTTGGACAGACTTCTTTCAACACTTTCCTGTACCTTACGGTATTGCTGTTGCCGCTCAGTGTCCCAATCCGCATCCGGTGAGGCGTCCTCTGGTGTCAGAACTCCCATATCCAGATCGATGGGCAGCTTACCAGGTCTCGCTCTCATCAGGTAAGCTGGTGTGCAGCTGGTGGAGTTCACTGGGATGTGGTTGTAGAGGTCCACCAGGTTTGGCAACTTTTCTGGCCACAGACTGCGTTCCTCCAGGGGCAATGTCTTCAGTAGGTCTATCACCACCTGGTTCATCTTTTCACACATCCCGTTGGTCTGGGGGTGATAAGGCGTTGTCCTGATCTTCTTGCAGCCGTACAGGTTGCAGAACTCCTGTAATGCTTCTGCTTCGAAGGCCGGACCTTGGTCAGTTAGCACACATTCTGGGTAACCGTGTTGTTGGAAAGCTCTGGCTGCTGTCTGAGCCGTTTGGTCCTTGACTGGCACTACTACCAGGAACCGGGAGTAGTGGTCTACGATGGTGAGAGCGTAGACATAGCCTGACCTGCTCGGGGATAGCTTCACATGGTCCAGGGCTACCAGTTCGAGTGGCTGCTTGGTGATGATGGGCTGCAGGGGGGCCCTCTGGCTGTCACGGTCTTTTCTTCTCAGGTTGCATGGTCCGCATTCTCGAAACCACCTCTCGACTGCAATCCTCATGCCAACCCAATAGAACCGTTCACGTAGCAGGACTTCCAGGTTCTTCCATCCAAAATGTCCCGCTCCATCGTGGTACGCTTCCAGGACCATAGAAGCATCTCGCCTCGGGACTACCACCTGCCAGACCAGCTCTTGTGTCCGGGAGTTGACAGTTCTTCGACACAGCTTCCCTTCATAGATGAACAGCTTGTTTTTTTCTTTCCACAGCTGTTTGGTCTCTTCTGCGGCATCTGAATCAGGGTATGAGTCAGCTTGTGTCAGCAACTCTTTGCCTAGGCGAATAGCCGGGTCATTGTCTTGTGTTTCTGCCCATCCATGGTGGGGCAATGGATTGAACGTGGCTTCTCTGTTGGCAGAGCACCTGTTCTTCACAAAATGAGAGCACTGCTTTATCCCATGGCGGTGGAACGAGGGAATTTCTATCTCTTCCAGCTCCTCCGGGTCTTCTCCCCCATCTGGCAAGTTAGGCATTCTGGACAGCGCATCTGCGTTTGCATTCTTGTGCCCAGCCCGGTACTTGATGGTGAACTCGTAATTAGACAGTCGGGCCATCCATCTTTGTTCCAGGGCACCAAGATTTGCAGTGTCCAGGTGTGTCAGCGGGTTATTATCCATGAAGACGGTGAATTTGGAGGAGGCGAGATAATGCTTGAAGCGCTCTGTCACGGCCCAGACGATGGCAATGAACTCCAACTTGAAGGAGCTGTAGTTTTCTGGGTTTCTTTCTGTGGGCCAGATCTTCCTGCTGGCATAGGCTATTACCCTTTCTCTGCCTTGTTGGATCTGGGACAGCACCGCTCCCAGTCCCACGTTGCTCGCATCCGTGTGAAGGATGAAGGGCTGTCCATAATCAGGGTAGGCCAGGACCTCATCTCCTGTGAGAGCCATCTTCAGCCTGGTGAAGGACTCATCTTCCAGCTTGTCCCATTTGAATGGTGGTTTCTGATTCTTGGCCTTTCTGGACTGGCCAATCAGGAGGTCCTGCATAGGTGCCGCCATCTTGGTGAAGCCTGGTATAAACCTTCGGTAGTAGACTACCAACCCAAGGAACTGCCGCACTTCTTTGATGGTGGAAGGTCTCGGCCAGTCCTTGATTACGGTGATCTTGTCGGGGTCTGGTGCTACACCGTCAGCACTTACCACATGTCCTAAGTACTGTACTTTGGGCTTCAGCAGGTGGCACTTTGATGGCTTCACCTTCAGGCCAAAGTCAGCCAGGGCTTCAAACACTTCCGCCTGGTGCTCCAGATGATCCTCATATGTTTTGGAGTATACTATGATGTCATCCAGGTACAGGAGGACCGTCTCGAAATTATTATGTCCTAGACAGCACTCCATCAACCGCTGGAAGGTTCCTGGGGCGTTGCTGAGCCCGAATGGCATGCTTTTGAACTCGCTGAGGCCCATCGGGGTGGTTAATGCAGTCTTTTCCTTATCCGCCTCTGCTACAGGAACCTGCCAATACCCTCTAGTAAGATCCAAAGTAGAGAAATAATTAGCAGATTTTAATGCAGCTAGTGACTCCTCTATCCTGGGTAGCGGGTATGCATCTTTATGAGTTATGCGGTTAATTTGCCTGTAGTCTACACACATTCTCATTGTGCCATCCTTTTTCTTTACAAGGACTAATGGAGCTGCCCAGGGGCTACAACTGACTCTTATTACCCCAGCCTCCTTCATCTCTCGTAACATCCCTTTGGCATTTTGGTAGTGTGCTGGCGGTACAGGCCGGTACCTTTCTTTAATGGGTGGATGGTCTCCCGTGGGGATATGGTGTTGAACCCCCTTTACCTGCCCAAAGTCGAGTGGGTGTTTGCTGAAGACCCTCTCATACTCCTGGACCACCCGGTATACTCCTTGTTTTTGATGTGAAGGGGTGGAGTCAGTGCCCACATGCAGCTTCTGACACCAGTCCTCCATCTGTCCTTTGGAGCCATTATCCTCCGCCTGTTTGGATGGAGGTAAGGGTTCCACTGTCTTTATAGAATTTTGATTGACGGTGAATAGCTTGGCTAGGGTGGCATACCGGAGCAAATGGACTTCTTTTTCCCCAATGTTCAGGATGCGGACTGGCACTCTCCCATGGTGGACATCAACCACCCCTCTTGCTGTCAAGATGGTGGGCCTACTGTCAGAGTATACGGGCTCTACCAGGGCCTGGTAATCTCTTCCCCTTAGACCGATGGCTGCCCGGCACCATATCAGCATTTCACTTCTTGGGGGCATGGCAATAGGGAATGGGTCACTCATCCTAACACTGCCAATCTCACCACCAGACAGTTCTACCTGTTGTCTTTTCATCAGGGCTCTGATCTCTCTTTGCAGAACCCACTGCTGGCTGGAACTGGCGGTCTCTGCAACCTGCTGTAACAAGACAATTATTTCTGCAAGACAATTTTCAATGACATTAGTGCCTAAGGTTATCATGGGATGACTTTGTCGGCGATCAATGTCGACAATAATCAGTCCTTGTGCTGGCAGTTCAACCTTGCCAACCTTTATGGTCACTTCTTTGAACCCCACCTGAGGTACGGGCTGACTGTTGCTGGCATAAATGCTCAAATGTTCATCTGGACGGTGGGTGATGTCAGTCAGTCCAGTACCGTTTGAAAAGAATGTAGGGGATGGTGGTCACCTGGGATCCAGTGTCCAGCAACGTGCTCATTGGAAAGCCGTCCAGCACGACAGGTAGGACCGGTCGTCCTCCCACATATTTGTCTCGCCAGCTTGATGGGCCTGGCGGTCTTACGCCTGGGTGTTGGCCCTCTGCCCCAGGTTTTGCTCGTTTAAATTATAGTACCTTGCATAATGTCCTGGCTGGTTGCAGCGGCAGATGGGTTGTCCGTCCTGGTCGTAGCGGTCACTGTTCCTCCCTCTGAATGGTGGAATTCTCTCCTGTCAGTGCCACGGGACGTCCTCCAGACTGGAAGCCAGCAGGATCTTTCCTTTGGGAGACACCTGCAAGGAGTGTACAGTTTTGGTTAGCGCAGCTACACTTTTAGTTAACTCTTGGACCTGATGGTTAGTGTTGAGCCACCCCCGTAGTGTTCGAGTTCGGTTCGGTTCGTCGAACACCCGTGTGTTCGCCGAACTGTTCATCGAACTGTTCGTCGAACACCTTCGAACACCGTTAAAACCAATGGCAGGCAAACAAAAACACATAGAAACACATAGAAAACACCTTCAAAGGTGTCCAAAAGCTGACAAACTGCTCAGAAGACATAACTAACACATGGAAAAGTGACAAGTACATATAGTCATGCGAAAATAAAAGAGGTGGAGGAGTAAAAGGAGGGGGAGACACAGATATAGGCATGTCATGCCCTTCTAAAATCCAAAAAGTGAGAAGCCGACACGGCCAGTCCGCTCCTGCCCGTGCCACCTCCGTGTCGCCGGGTTTGTGCCAGAGCCGCGGTGAACCCTGACGGCCAGCCCCCCTCTCCCAATACTGGTGCCTGTCCGCTGGTGGGTCGAGCGAGCCCCCCTGTGGTGGAGGCAGCTCTAAGCTTTTTAATTTAAATTGTCTCTCTAATTTGAATGAATACACTTTAAATCCATTTACAAGGATCTATTGGAGGGCAAGTCTCATGCCAGCAGCCGCATTAATTCCAGCTCCAGTAGCGTCCAATAAAGCTGCTGCAGTTAAAAAGCTTTTATAAGGATCGAGCTCGGCTGTCCACCGCAAGGCATCCTACTGCCAGTCCCAGCCCCTATGCCTTGGGGTGCCTCCTGATGCTCTTCACTAAGTATCCCATGGTCCCGAAGCATTTCCTTTGAAAAAATTAAGTGTCTAAACTACAGGTGGTGTAGCTTGCTTAACAGCCGGGATAATCCGCTGACTAGCAGACACTGCTACTAGGCACAAAGTATTTCCTGGGCTAGATGCAGTTAAAAATTTGTAATTAGATACTCTCGTTGGATGCTGAGAAAGCATTCCATAGAGTCTCCTGGCACGCCATATATGATTCTCTTAAAAAGCTTGGGGTAGGGGTCTAGGGGACCCTTTTATAGCCAAAATCACGGTCCTGTATCGCAATACGTCACCTAGGCTGAAGATAAATGGAACTGTAGCACCCTGAGGGCTCGGTTGCTACAGACGTATTGCACCTCACCCAGAGGTGTGATATCTCACTCTCAGGTAAGGATGGGGTGTGGATCAGGACCCGACACCTGCATGCATTACACCACATTGCCGTGGGGCAGGGCGACCAATATGCCCCTGAGATGGGCACGACAGTCCCTGTCCCTGGCTGGAGTGGGGGGAGGGAACACTGAGGAAGGGGAACCCTGTAGTGCAGGAGCAGGGAGGAAGCAGTTCCTGGGTGCATTGAGAAGGGAGTATAAAAGGTGGGCACCATCTTAGTTCAGTGCAGAGAAGTCTGAGCAGAAGTGGCAGGGAGCATGGACTCTGCATGAGCTCTGCTCCGGAGGCGGGCCTAGTAACAGAAGCCCAGGCCTGGAAGAGGGAGAAGGAAGGAAGAGGAGCGGAGAAGGCTCCAGGAACGAGGAATGAAGGGATCCCAGGGGTGCGGACGGGCGAGTCGCCACCGCACGCCCGAATCCACCTGCGTGGAGGGGTCAGGCCAAAGGGGGAGACCGGTCCCTGAACTAGTGGAGGCAGTAAACGACCCTCAGCTAAATACCGGAGGCTCTGACATTTTATGTGGCGCAGCCCCTCGCTACACCCGCTAGGAAGGCACCACATAGGGTCAGGGAAACTGGCGCCAAGTTTACCAAGAGGAGGCCGGAGGCAGCCGGACAGAAGTGTTGGTAAGAAAGGCCAGACAAAGGACACACAAAGGGGGTCCTGTGAAGTGCTCCAAAGTTATCTGGGAGTTGTTTGAGCCCCTCACCTGGTGAGCACAGTACGACGTGGGCAGCCGTTACCTGCAGACGTGGTCTGGATAATAAGAACTGTGAGTAAAGGCCCTGGACTGCATCACTGACTCCGTGTCGTTACTGCTGCTGCCCTGCACCATCACCCCCATCCTCCGCATACACTGCCCTGAGGCTATACTCCTCCCGTGGGGAGTTATGCTACGCTCTGCTGCACCCACAACACCAGCCTCAGCGGTCTGCCCTGTAGCGGCGGTTCACTCTGACCGCAATCCACGGGTGGCGTAGTCGGACATTTAAACATCAAAACCACATAAATAGTTCCGCCACTGGTTTGACCGCCCTGAGCCACGGAACTGGGTCGCCGCCACGAAGACTACAACCACCAGCATCCACCAAAAAGGGTCCGGCTCCGGGTGTCCCAAGGCCCAGGGGGTGCGTCAGAACATTTTCATCACATTTCACAATCACCAATGGGACAAGGCAGGGATGTCCTCTGTCCCCTCTCTTATACATCCTAGTGACTGAGCACCTGCTCTCATCAATTCGCCATAACCCCAATATTAGGTGGATTGAGGTGGGAGGCACCGAGTACAAGTGCTCTCTATTTGCTGATGATGTCCTAGTATATATCACTCAATCACATATATCCATCCCTGCTGTTATGGCTGAAATAGATCACTTTGTTACATGGTAAAATTTTAAAATCAATGCAGCGAAGTCTGAGGCCCTCGATGTCTCCCTCCCAAAATCCATATAGGATTCCATCCAGTCCAACTTTCCCTTTGCCTGGCCCTCACAGGGTATCAAATACTTAGGAATTCCTATTCATAGAGACCTCTACCATCTATGTTATCTTAATTTTGGGCCCTTTATTGAACAATTCCATACAGACCACGGTTGGCAAGTTAGAACTGTAAGATTCACTACGTGAACCACTGGTGTTTTGTGGAAAAGCACATGTACACTGCGTTCCAAATTATTATGCAAAAAGTGTTTAGGAGTGATAAGGGAAGAATTTGTTTGTTTGTCAGTTAAACTCATTGATGGTGATGTGTGTCAGGGCTCTTTATATCACTGTAAGCAATTGCAGACACGTGCTAATTAGTTTGGCAGGTGTGTCCAATGAAAGGCAAGACTACTTAAGAAGGCTCTCTCACATTATTAAGCAGCCTACATTTTCTGCCAAAATGGGAAAGAAAAAGGATGTGTCGGCTGCTGAGAAGCAACAAATTGTGGAGTGTTTAGGTCAAGGCATGACTACAATCAACATTGTGCGATGATCAGGATGAAGTGTCTTGGCAATCAAGAAGTATGGAGCTGATTCACAGTACACACGTGTGCGTGCTGATAAGGGCAAATTGAGGACTCTTTCCTACAGGCAATTACGTCAGGTTAAAAGAGCAGCGGCAAGAAAGCCTTGTCATAGCTGCAGACAAGTTTTTGAAGCTGCTGGTGCCTCCAACGTCCCCCGAACAACAAGATGCAGGGTCCTTCAGAGGTTTGCAGCTGTGCATATGCCATCCTGTCGACCTCCTCTATCCACTTCACACAAGCAGAAACGGCTCCAGTGGGCCAAACATTACATGAAGACTGATTTCAAAACTGTTTTGTTCACGGATGAGTGCCGTGCAGCGCTCGATGGTCCATATGGATGGAGTGGAGGATGGCTGGTTGATGGACACCCCACGCAAACACGGCTACAGCGCCAACAAGGAGGAGGTGGAGTAATGTTTTGGGCTGGAATCATGGGGAGAGAGATTGTCGGCCCCTTTAGGATCCCTGAAGGCGCTAAAGATGAACTCCATAATGTATGTGGATTTTCTCAAACAGCACTTCCTGCCATGGTTCAAGAAGAAGAACTGTGTATTTCACAGCAAGATCATTTTTCTGCATGATAATGCACCATCTCATGCTGCACATAAAACATCTGCATCTCTGGCTGATATGGGCATAAAAGGGGACAAACTTATGGTGTGACCCCCATGCTCCCCTGACCTCTACCCCATTCAGAACCTTTGGAGCATCATTAAAAGGAGTGTCTATGATGGCGGGAGGCAGTTCACATCTAAGCAACAGCTCTGGGAGGGTATTCTGTCCTCATGCAAAACAATTGAAGCAGAAACCATCCAAAACCTGACAAATTCAATGGACGAGAGAGTTCAGAAGCTCCTTTCGAACAAGGGGTCCTATGTGAAAATGTAACATCACCTAGAATAAAGTTTTGAGTTGAAAACTGTTTGATTTCAGTTTCTAACAACCTGCTAATGCTTATAATTTCAAAAATGACCATTTTTTTGGTCTTTATTAAAATGAAAAGGTTGATCGAAAAGTTTGGGGGATCTAAGAGTGTGGCAACCCAGTAGTCATGATTACTTCGAATTCTGACAATATGAGGGTCATGCTGCAGGTAGTGCAGCAAGAAGGCACTTATGTGTCTTGCGCATCTCGGAGCCCCAAAATTATTTTCCGGGCTAGATGCAGCTAAAAATTATTTTTAATTTTAAATCTGGTGGAGCTTATTATAGATGGCCTAATAGGATCAGTGCTGCACACTGCTACAAAGCCCAAATTATTTTCCAGTCAAGATACAGATAAACATGATTAGTAATTTGAAAGCTTAAAACGGTTGGTAGGGTGATTTTAACCAATCATCAAGCTTTTACTCTCCCCAGGATGACACAGGGGTAGAAAAGTCGTTTCGGATCCATGATTTGTTCATCTTTATGAACGTGAGTCTGTCTACATTATCAGTGGCGAGCCGCGTGCGCTTATCTGTCAGCACACCACCAGCAGCGCTGAACACACGTTCAGACAGAACGCTGGCTGCGGGGCATGACAAGATCTCCAAGGCGTAAGTGGCTAGCTCCGGCCATTTATCCAGATTGGAAGCCCAAAAAGAGCAAGGGTCCAGTGACACAGTCGTGGCTTCAATGTTTACTTGGAGATACTCCTGTACCATCGTCTCTAGGCGTTGACTATGTGTCAGACTTCTTGTCTCCTGTGGCCTTGCAAAGGATGGTCTAAAAAAGTGGTGAAATGATTCCGCAAAATTGATGTTACCAGCAGATACTGTGGTTCTGTTACGGTTTGAGTGCTGAACACTTGACGGTCCCACGGTTGGCAAGTTGGAACTGTGAGATTCACTACGTGCACCACTGGTATTTTGTGGAAAAGCACATGTAAGATTCTGCAACAGTCTCTGCTGATACTCCTGCATGCGTGCATCCCTTTCTATGGCAGGAATAATTTCTGCAAATTTACTTTTGTACCGGGGATCTAACAGTGTGGCAACCCAGTAGTCAGGATTATTTCTAATTCTCACAATTCGAGGGTCATGTTGCAGGTAGTGCAGCAAGAAGGCACTCATGTGTGTTGCGCATCCAGGAGCACCAAGTCCCTGTTGTGTTGGTGGCGAGGTAACAATCATGCTTCCTTCCTCTGTCCTCTCCCCCCAACCTCGCACAACAGAAATGTGATCAAGGTCTCCCTCATCTGATGAGTCTTCCATCAGTTCGTCCTCCACTTCTTCCTGGGCTCCTGCACCTTCCTCACTAGTTTGGCTGCTACCATGCGCCCTGGTAAAACCATCTCCCCCACCCTCACATGCCTGCCGCCTTGGTGCTTCCGACCGTCTGGACCTTGCAGATGTTAGCCCTTCCGCATACAACTCCTCCTCCTCTACTTCCTCCACCTCCTCTTGTGCCACCACCTGACTCCGAATTCTGTTTAACATGTGCTCCAGCATGTAAATCACCGGAATAGTCATGCTGATAATGGCATCGTCAGCACTAAACATCTTCGTCGCCATTTCAAAACTGTGCAGAAGGGTGCATAGGTCCCTGATCTGAGACCACTCCTCCAGCGTGATTTGCCCCACCTCTGAATCTCGTTGGCCCAGGCTATACGTCAGAACGTATTGCACAAGGGCTTGTCGGTGCTGCCACAGTCGCTGCAACATGTGCAGAGTTGAATTCCACCGGGTAGGCACATCGCATTTTAGCCGGTGAAGTGGCAGGCCCAACGACTTCTGTAGAGATGTAAGTCGCTGAGCTGCGGGATGCGAACGGCGGAAGTGAGCACACAGCGACCGTGCCCTCTGCAGAAGGCCATCTAGTCTGGGATAGTGGGCTAAAAATTGCTGGACAACCAGGTTCAACACGTGAGCCATACAAGGCACGTGTGTGACAATGCCCCGGCGAAGGGCCGCACCCAGGTTTGCAGCATTGTCGCACACGGCCTTCCCTGGTTTCAGGTCCAGTGGAGACAACCATTCATGAAATTGGTTCTCCAGAGCTGTCCACAACTCCTCAGCTGTGTGACTCACATTTCCCAGACATTTTAAAGTAAAAACCGCCTGATGACGTTGAGCCCTACTGCCAGCATAGTAAGGAGGTGTGCAGGATCCCTTCTGCGCAGTTAGAAAGCTTGTGGCATGACCAGACAGGCTTTGGGTGCAGGTGGAAGACCGAGAGGAGGTTGAGGAGGCAGAAGCAGTGGAGGAACTTTGACATAAAGAGGATTGACGCACAACTCGTGGGGACGGCAAGACTTGGACAGCAGCCCCTTGTCCTGCTGTCACCATAGTTACCCAGTGCCCAGTCAGCGACATGTAAAACCCCTGTCCATGCCTACTCGTCCAAGTGTCTGTGGTGAAATGCACCCTGTCACACACAGAGTTTCTCAAAGAAGCGGTGATGTTGTGTGCGACATGCTGGTGGAGCGCAGGCACACCTTTCTTTGAGAAGTAGTGCCGACTGGGCATCTGGTACTGGGGCACTGCGACGGACATAAGGTCTCGAAAATCCTCTGTGTCCACGAGGCGGAAAGGCAGCATTTCTGTAGCCAAGAGCTTGCAGATGGTGAAATTCAACCTCTTAGCTTTCTCATGGCTAGGAGGAAATGGTCTTTTACTTGTCCACATCTGAGGGACCGAGGGCTGGCTATTGTGCTTAGACGGGGTTGATAAGGGTGTCCCCGGCAAACTGCCGGTCTGTGAGGAAGATGCAGGCGGACATGTTAGGTTGCCTTGATCCAAAGATGGTGCTATCGATGGCGGACAGCGCTCAACACCAGCTGGTGTTACCACCTCCAAAGAAAATGATGACCTGCCAATCACGCTGGCTGTTGCGGGTAAAGAGGTGGCAGGTCTGCACCCCAAAACAGGTGTGACTGCTGTCCCCCCAGTCACAGAGGATGAAGAGGCCGCGGATGCACAAGATATGGCAGACGGTGGTTGGCCCGGCCGGCTAGGCCGCATTGTAGCACACTGAGCTTCCCACTGCAACTTATGCTTCATGTCCATGTGCCGGTTCATGCATGAAGTACTCAAACTATGTATTTTTTGGCCTCTACTTAGCTTTTGCTGACAAATGTTACAGATAACACGAGTTGGGTCATCTTTATCGATCTGAAAAAATGCCCAGGCTATGCAAGGCTTAGCACCCATGCGACCTGAAGAGTCACCACGACTTGTGGTGAGAGGCAGAGTTGTGTTTGAGGATGCAGTTGTTGACGTGCTTCCAGTACTACGTCTCTGTCCAGGAAGGCGCAACCTGACCTCGTCGTCACTAGCATCTTCCTCCACCTCCTCTGCTGACCTCATCTCTTGGCTGACTGTGGGTTGACAGTAAGTGGGATCTCCAACCTCATCATTATCACCCTGTGTGTTATCACACCCGTCGTCCTCAGAGCCAACCTGTTCCTGCCCTGACAAAAAACTAAAGTTGTCGCTCCAATCAGGTATTTGGGTCTTATCATCGTCTTCCTCATTTTCTCCACCAACAGGAGTTACAGTTTGGGAATGAGGGTCTACATTATGGTCAGAACCTTCTGCGTCTGGTCCTGGATCCGACTCATAAAGATTCTGGGCATCAGTGCAGATCATTTCCTCATCTGGATTCACAGAAGCGCTGGAGTCGACCTCTGATTCCCAGGCTATAGTATGAGTAAACAGCTCTGCAGACTCAACAATCTGTTCTACCTTATACTCAGACGGGCAGCTGGAGATTTGGGAGCTGTGAGGAAGCAAGTGCGATTTGGGTGACACCTTTGAGGACTGGAGTATTTGTGATGTTGAAGTTGATGTGGAGGAGAGCCCACTTAAAGGAGCACTTGATATCCGTTGAAGCACCTGCTGTTTTTGTGCCTCATCTGGAATTTGTAGCGATTGGCGTGGCTGTAAGAAAGGGATCTTATCACATTGTCCGCTAAAAGAAGTAGACATTTTAGTTTGGCTGGAAGATGGTCTTTCTTCTGCAGATGTTACTGTTGCTTTAACACCTACCCCACGGACACAACCTTTTTTCCCCTTCCCAACACGCCTATTCCCCTTTCCACCAGCAGCAGGCCTTTTTCCACTCATTTTGGTGGTTAACTAATTCACAGCTCTGGAGTTGTTTGCACAAAAAAACAATGGATGGTAACCGAGCAGAGCTGAGTGGCCAAACTGTGGTATTAGGCCAAAACTATTGGCTGGGTTAGATGCAGAAAAAAATTATATTCAATTTGCAACCTGATGGAGGTCAGTATAGATGGACTATTACAACAAGTCCCACACACAGCTAGAAGCCCAAATATTTTTTCAGAGGTACTGTAGATGCAGATAAAAATTATTTTTAATTTGCAACCTGATGGAGGTCAGTATAGATGGACTAATAGAGAAAGTGCGACACACTGCTAGAAGGCCAAATATTTTTTCAGAGCTAGATGCAGAAAAAAATTAGATTCAGTTTGCAACCTGATGGAGGTCTGTATAGATGGATTAATAGAACAAGTCCCACACACAGCTAGAAGCCCAATATTTTTTCAGAGGTAGATGCAGAAAAAAATATATTCAGTTTGCAACCTGATGGAGGTCAGTATAGATGGAATAATACAACAAGTCCCACACACAGCTAGAAGCCCAATATTTTTTCAGAGGTAGATGCAGAAAAAAATATATTCAGTTTGCAACCTGATGGAGGTCAGTATAGATGGACTAATACAACAAGTCCCACACACAGCTAGAAGCCCAAATATTTTTTCAGAGGTACTGTAGATGCAGATAAAAATTATTTTGAATTTGCAACCTGATGGAGGTCAGTATAGATGGACTAATAGAGAAAGTCCGACACACTGCTAGAAGGCCAAATATTTTTTCAGAACTAGATGCAGAAAAAAATTATATTCAGTTTGCAACCTGATGGAGGTCTGTATAGATGGATTAATAGAACAAGACCCACACACAGCTAGAAGCCCAATATTTTTTCAGAGGTAGATGCAGAAAAAAATATATTCAGTTTGCAACCTGATGGAGGTCAGTATAGATGGACTAATACAACAAGTCCCACACACAGCTAGAAGCCCAAATATTTTTTCAGAGGTACTGTAGATGCAGATAAAAATTATTTTGAATTTGCAACCTGATGGAGGTCAGTATAGATGGACTAATAGAGAAAGTCCGACACACTGCTAGAAGGCCAAATATTTTTTCAGAGGTACTGTAGATGCAGATAAAAATTATTTTTAATTTGCAACCTGATGGAGGTCAGTATAGATGGACTAATAGAGAAAGTCCGACACACTACTAGAAGGCCAAATATTTTTTCAGAGCTAGATGCAGAAAAAAATTATATTCAGTTTGCAACCTGATGGAGGTCAGTATAGATGGACTAATACAACAAGTCCCACACACAGCTAGAAGCCCAATATTTTTTCAGAGGTAGATGCAGAAAAAAATATATTCAGTTTGCAACCTGATGGAGGTCAGTATAGATGGACTAATACAACAAGTCCCACACAAAGCTAGAAGCCCAATATTTTTTCAGAGGTAGATGCAGAAAAAAATATATTCAGTTTGCAACCTGATGGAGGTCAGTATAGATGGACTAATACAACAAGTCCCACACACAGCTAGAAGCCCAAATATTTTTTCAGAGGTACTGGAGATGCAGATAAAAATTATTTTGAATTTGCAACCTGATGGAGGTCAGTATAGATGGACTAATAGAGAAAGTCCGACACACTGCTAGAAGGCCAAATATTTTTTCAGAGCTAGATGCAGAAAAAAATTAGATTCAGTTTGCAACCTGATGGAGGTCAGTATAGATGGACTAATAGAATGATGCTATGCCCAAAAGATTTTACTTCACTAGGTGCAGTAAAAAAATTGGTATTCTATACACAGGTGGTATATCTTGCAACACAGATAGGCTACTCCACTGACTAACACACTCTGCAATAGGCCAAAAAGGATTAGCTTTGCTAGATTCAGCCAAATGCTGTGAAAAAAACTTGCACAGCACTGGCACAGACCTGCCTGGCAAAAACTGATAGGAACTGATGTAAACTAGTCCTGAAAAGGACTCCAATTACAATTAGTCTTTACTCCCACAACCTATCTATTTAAGAGCACAGACCTGCCTGATAAAAGTCGTAGGAAATGCTGTAACCTAGTCCTTAAAAGGACTGCAATCACAACTATTCCCTACTCCCAAGCTATCTGTATATTTGTGCGAAAATTGGCTTGAAATTAACAAGGTATAGCGCACACAGCAACAGCGGTGCCGTCTAACACGCAGCTGCAGCAGTGAGAAAATGGTGGCGACGGGGAAAATGGCTTGGTCTTATAGGGCAAGGACATGTGACATACACTGCCAATGACACATGCCCTTGCTTGTGTGAAAAAAAGCACTTCGCTCCGTGTGTGCGCTGCTGATAGGCTGACAGATTGCACCTCCCCACTGTAAATGCGGGAAAGAGAAAAAAAAATGGAGATCTTCATTGTTCCTGCAGAGATCCATCCCCTGCCCCTCCCCCCACCCCGCTGTACACTCAAACTGCGTATTAACATTAATTTTCATCATTACTGAGAAAAAATCCAGTTATGATTTTGGTGCACGAACAGTTATCGAACATAACCTCGAACAGCCGAATTTTTCTCAAATTGTTCGTGTTCGCCGAACGGCTCGAACACCGCCCAAAACAGCTCGAATTTGAGATTGGCGAACAGTTCGAGTAGAACAACGCTCATCTCTACTGATGGTGCAGGTCTGTAGACGGGGCACTGTCCAGAGTTTGTGCATCAGCTCCTACAGGCTCCTGGGAAAAGGGTGCCACCTCCTGGTGGTAGGTGATAGCTGGGCGCCGGTGAGCTGTAGCACCACTTGGTGCTGGTTCTCGTAGCACACGGATGGCCCTGTCCTTAAACTGAGCAAAGTCTAAGTCAGGGTTTTGCAGAGCCATTATGCGCAGCTGGGTTGGGTGGGCGCTGGACAGTAAACCCTCAATAAATTGTTCAGTTAACAGTCTGTTTTCATCATGCACACTGTCAGGGTCTACCTGTTTGATGGCCCTCAGCGCCTCCTGCAGGTTTAAAGCATAGACCCGTACACTATCCTGTGCCAGTTGTTTGCACCCATAAATCTTTATCTTTATCTCGGCTATAGTACGTGTGTCAAAAGTGTCCTTTAGGCAGGCCAGTATCTCTTTTACAGTCCCTTTTTCCCTGGTTGACCAGGACTTTACTTCTCTCTGGGCTGCACCAATCAGCTGGCCTATAAGGATGCTCACTTTCTGCTCCTCAGAAAGGGGGTATACTGTAAATAAACTGCTTAGTCTCTCCTTGAAGTCACTCAGGGTGTGCGACTCTCCTGAGTACTGGGGCAACCACGCTGCCCCCGGTATATAATGCATGGTGAATGGCATTACCGCGGCAGCGGCCACGCCGGTGGTTAAAGTTCCCTCCATATCGGCCGTCTTCCCCCCCCCCCTAGTGAACCGTGGCCTACCTTCCTTCCGTAGGCCGCATTGCCGCAGGCGATGGTCTCCGTCAAGGACCTGGCGTCACACTTGTCTGACGTCAGCGTGCGCTGTGGCTCCTTCCAGGACCTGGCGCTGCATCAGTGCATGGGGCGGGGCTTTGGACTTCGCGCGTTTTCAGCGATCACGCCCCTCTTCTTCCTGCACGGCGACCCGAAAATGGTGGACAATGGCGGGAAAATGGCAGCAGATGGCGGGAAATCTTCACCACGGTCTGCGACAGAGTCTGTGAAGGCGCGAAGTACTCAGTGGTAGCGGGCACGTAATCCTGCTGAATAGGCCAAAGTTGACGCGCCCCCTGGGCCGGGGGATACCTGGAGCCGGGCCTGTAGATGCTGGGGGTTGTAGTCACCGTGGCGGTGACCCGGTCCGTGACCCAGGGCGGTCAAACCAGGGTTGTTTATGTGAATCTGTTTGTATAGTCTGACTACGCCACCTGTGGAATGCGGTTATTGGGAACCGCCACTATGAAGCAGTCCGCTGAAGCTGGTGGTATGTGCAGGAAGGTGATGTGACTCCCCACAGGAAGAGTGGAGCTTCAGGGCAGCATGTATGGATGATGGTGGTGATAGTGCCTGGATCAGTAATGATAACGCGGAGTCATTGCAGTGCAGTCCTAGGGTTTTTACTGGTGGTAATTATATAGGCCCAATGGGAGTACTCGCTAGGGATGAGGGCCTGATCAGTCCGGGAGCAATCCTAGAATTCCCCTGGCCAGGTGGAGTTGTAGGCCTGCCGTTCTGACTGTACTCTTTTGGCTATCCCGCTTATAGTCGTGCTGTAGCCCATGTCCCTGAGTGTGACGTGCTGTGCTCACCCGTATGGCTGGTGACTCGGATCCCGTGTATTCCTCGCTCCTCTGTGGCGGTACTGGTCCTTTCATGTGCCTGAGCCTCCGGGCTTCTGTGGACCAGGAGACCTACAATCTCCTGCCGTGCGGTTTCTGCTGCTGGATATACAATCCTCACAGCCTCGGACTCCGGTGTCCGGTTCTCTGTAAGTACTTTGGCCTGGAAGAGCTCTGCCAGCTCCAGTCCTCAGCTCCTTGCTCCTTTGTGTCCTATCTGACTCCTGACACTGAACTTCACTAACCCCGCCTCCAGACCCAGTTATTAATTGCAGGATCCTCCCCTTTCTGGTCTGGAGCAGGAGGTGTTGCTTGTTGTGTGTCCCTGACCAGGAAACCCCTGTTTTGCTCCCAGACATGGTATTACTACCACTGTGGCAACCAGACCCTCTGGGGTGCCACACATATGTCTCTCTGCATATAAGTGAACATATTTATATGGTATTTAATCTGAATTTATTATATGCATGTGACACACTTAGGTTTTGTATACCAGCTGTTTTCATTCTGAAGTATATCTTTACCTGTTTTTATAATGTTTTTGTATAAAAATAAAGATTAACTATTTAAATAAGGTTTTTGTATGGAAGTATTCTTTGTTGGTTTACTTGCCTACAGGCCAGGTATTTAAAACTGTTTAATCCGTCACAAAGTTCACATATACGTTGTCAGAAAATACTGCCATTTCTGGCCTCCATTAAAAATTTCCTTTAGTGTGTCATTGAAGCAATTCACTGCAGTTTGCTGTTCAAATTACTTACCTACAGGCCAGGTATTTAAAACTCTATTTTCTGCGTCACACGGATCACATATAAGTTCGCTCCAAACTCAGTCATTTGTAGTTAGCGTGGAAGATACTGTCCTCTATTTAAAATGGGCAAGGGATGAGTAACTGGACGTGATTGTGATGGTTCATGCAGAGGACAAGGACAAGGCCGTGGGCAAGCTGAAATTGTGCCACAACAAACACCCGCATCTTCTCACCTGACCTTCCTGTCCCAATTACTAGGGGACCGCAGCACACCACTATTGAACCCAGAGCAGTATCAAAAGGTTGTTAGTTGGATAGCGGATAATGCTTCCAATCACTTAGCCACCACCACCAGGGTGTCTTCCACACGGTCAAATCTCAGTAGCTGTGAGTCGGGACCGCATATTCCTCATCCTGATCCTCCTTCTTCCCACCATGCCGAGTGCCCGGAGACAACTGATCCCACACTTGGACACTCTGAAGAGCTGTTCACTTTTCCATTTAGAGATTCGGGCCTCTCGTCCGGTCCACTTGAAGCAGGGCAAGAGGAGATCGCGTGTAGTGATGCCCAAATATTTGAGCAGCCACGGTCACACGAAGGCGATGGTGGGAAAGTGCCACAAGAGGTGGATGATGATGAGACACAATTGCCAGAAAGTCAGGTGGAAGACCAGGGTGCGGAAGTGGAAGGTGAAGTGGTGGATGATATAGTAACTGACCCAACCTGGCAGGAGGACATGTAGAGCGAGGACAGCAGCACACAGGGGGAGGTAGGCAGAGTGTTATGATCTGCAACAAGTACTAAGGAAAGATAGGGGAAAGCTGCCCCTACAGTAAGACTAACCTGAATCCCTACGATGTAGCGGGTTGCCTGTTCCTAGTGAACAGACCCGCCTACTCCTCGGCTAGTCTGAACGAAGACTTATAGAATTAAGGGAGGGGTCCCTAAAAGAACTAAGGACTGGAACAAAAATGGGACACCTCCTAAATAGAAGTTGCTGCAGAACACAAAAAGACAAACTGACAAAACTGACAAAAAATGGTCAGCTTTACCACAATAAAGACACAATCTCTCAGCGAATCTCCGGTCTCTTTTCTGAGAGCGGAGTGACATAGCCCCAACCTCCATCGGTTCCCCGCCATCAGAGCAGATTTTCTGAGGACTAGGACCTGACATTACAGGAGTCTTTACCTCATTGAGCCTGCACCTCAGTCTCTTGTCTATACGAACAGCTAACTGCATAGCTTCCTGCAGAGTCTCAGGTGCAGGGAATTCAATTAGCAAATCCTTAATCCTTTCACTCCTGAAGCCCATCTGCTGAAGTGTGTGAAATAATTTTCAACATCATCTGACCCCTGATTCAAACGTCTAAGTTCTGATTCAGCAGATGAGATTCGATCAGGATTGTCATATAGTAGCACCATAGCAGAAAAAAATTCTTCAACAGACCTTAAACATGGATCATTAGGCTGGAGAGAAAAGGCCCACCCCTGTGGTTCATTGCGCAAAAGTGACATAATAAAACCAATGCGCTGTGATTCATTCTTGGTCTCAAACGAAAATATGTTAGAACCCTCCTGTTTGTTTTTTCCATCTTGTGTTTTGCGGTCACGTGACCATCTGCCTTTATATTCCAGCTCCGCCCTTTTGGCTGTGCTGGACTTCAGGGTTTTACTGTCTCTCTAGCCTGGTGCTTCTTTGCCTTTCTCTGTCAAGTTTGCTTGGTCCTCTGGGACCTTTAGTACATTTTTGTCAGTTTGTCTTTTTGTGTTCTGCAACAACTTCTGTTTAGGAGGTGTCCCATTTTTGTTCCAGTCCTTAACTCTTTTAGGGACCCCTCCCTTAATTCTATAGGTCTTCGTTCAGACTAGCTGAGGACTAGGTGGGTCTATTCACTAGAAACAGGCAGCCCGCGACATCGTAGGGATTCAGCTTAGTCTTACTGTAGGGACAGCTTTCCCCTACCTTTCCTTAGTACATGTTGCAGATCATAACACCGACAGCACCAATGTCCTCCTTGATTCCTCTGACCCTTATAATTATTGGGTATCCAAGCTGGATACGTGGAATGAACTGGCTCTCTACGCCTTGGAGTTCCAGGCCTGCCTTGCCATCAGCGTTTTATCAGAGCGGGTTTTTAGTACCCCTGGTGGAATTATAACTGATAAGCGCATCCACCTGTCAACTGAAAATGCTGACAGGCTGACTCTTATAAAAATGAACAAGGGCTGGATTGGGCCAGAATTCTCAACACCACCGAATGATAGCAGCGTAACATAAACTTAAATCCGTATCTTTTCTTGGGAGGTGTATTCCCATGCACCTTTTCACACCCACACATGGGTATATGCTTCCTGATTTTGGCCATTTGCTCTTGTCCTCCTTCTCCTCATCCTCCACCACCATATCAGCAAGGTGACTGTGGTCCGTGATGCAACACCCACATAATTTTTTTAAAGGGTGTTTATGATGCCCATAAAAAAAAAAAAATTATACAGTATGTTCATGTATACCCCCCAGGGGTAAATGTTTGTCAGCCCATACACTTGTGCATGGGCATTACAAGTATAGGAGGCCCGCTCCTTTCTAATGGGATCATTTTTTTATGAGGCCCTCCTCCATGTCTCTTCCAAGGGGCATTGAAGTGCCTTCAAATTTTTGGCAACCCTTACATTCACTGCATAGGCCAACACTATTGGAGACTCTCTCCTTTCTAATGGGAACATGTCATACTTGTTACTGTGGCCCTGCTCTTTGTGTCTTTAAATTCTTAGTGGGGTTTTTCCCAAATTTTGGCAGCCCTTGCAGTCACAGCATGGGCATTACCACTATAGGAGACCCGCTCCTTTAAAATGGGAATGTTTTTTTTACTGAGACCCTCCTCTATGTCTCTTCAAAGGGGTATTGGGTTGCGTCCAGATTTTTGGCAGCCCTTGCAGTCACTGGATATGCAATAACAGTATAGGAGACCCACTTGTTCATAATAAGGACAACAAAGTATAGCCGGCTGATGGCTCTCTAACAATAGTGAGGGCCGACTGCTGGCCTTTTAAGAATAGTAAGGGCTGTCTGAGTTTCAGAGTCCCAACATCATAAATAAAACAGGATGTGTCTGATGTGTCACACACCACATTGCCAGATAAGGTTGCCAAATGTTAAAATGACATTTCCCGGTGAATGCATTTGTCTTAAAAAATAACGTAAATAAACAAAACAATAGGATCTACCTTGAGCATAAAAAACAGCATCACCAATTTAACCTCAATGTAATCACATTGTTCAGCACCGGCATCTCCTCCTCCATCTCCGAAATGACCACATCAGTCACAAGCTGACAGCACAGCAGCACTGCCTTGGCCAAGTGGCAACAGGCTGTGCTTAAGATAACATGCTTAATTGACAAACCGCCCAGCGCTGCAGAGTTGTTGAAAGCTGTAACACAGCAGCCTGATCTGTGGCTCTCACAGCTGAACATACAGCCAGGCATGGTCGTGTGTGACAATGGGCGGAACCTGGTGACGGAGAAATGACACCCAGAGTAGATACGGTATCCCTCTATGCCAGTCCTTTCACCGAGCTAAATACAACTCTCAGCAAAAAAAGCTGTGGACTGGCTCCGCACCGTCTCTGTCCATGTGTTTGTGGGTAGGCGGTCCTTCCCAGTAAGTGCACTGGGGAGGGCACGGGTAAAGTGGGACCCGTGCTGGTGGAAGGCGGAGACAATACAGGGAAAAATTATGGTGGCTGGGCACCGAGTATGGAAACCCGGCCGCCGCCGGCATGAGCTTATGAAAAGCTTCCGCCTCCACAAGCCTGAAAGGCCACATTTCAAGTGCAAGCAGCTGTCAAAAATTGGCAGTATAGAATTACAGCCTGTGGTTGGGTGGGTGGCTGGCTGCATACTTGCGCTTACATTCCAAGTAACAGAAAACAAAGCAGATCGTGGCCTCTATCATCATCATTGCCTCACTTTGGCACTATGAACTCTCCTGAAGGAGAAGCCAGGGCCCACCGGAGGAGTCCAATCCTGCCGAGAAGCAGCCCTGGCTAAGAAAAGGTTCCTGGACACTTTATGGCTGCTTTTTAATGTGTATCAGACATGCTTATGCATGTTATTTCTTAAACCGCATTGCAGATCAGGCCATTGTCCAACTCTGTAATCATGAAATTAAATGCGCAAGGAAAGATGTGTGTGTGTCAAAGCACCACCGACAAGTGCGAGTTGATGTTAGACGGGCTGCCATTGCTTCTGCAACAAGCTGCATTAGAGGACTTCCTGGGAGAAATGACACGTAGGGTAGATACGGTTTCCCTCTATGCCAGTCCTTTCACCGAGCTAAATACAACTATCAGCAAAAAAAGCTGTGGACTGGCTCCATACCGTCCCTGGCCACATTCACCTGTACCCGTGTTTGTGGTTAGGCGGTCCTTCCCAGTAAGTGCACTGGGGAAGGCACGGGTAATGTTGTGGGACCTGTGCTTGGGAAGGCAGAGATGATACCGGGAGAAATAGTGGCGGCTGGGGACCAAGTATGGACACCCGGCCACCACCGGCATGAGGTTTTGAAAAGCTTCCGCCTCCATGAGCCTAAAAGGCCACATTTCAAGTGAAAGCAGCTTTAGAGGACTTCCTGGGAGAAATAACAGCTGGGTAGATATGGTTTCCCAAGTCCTTTCACCAAGCTAAAGAATATGGCTGTGGTAAAATACAACTCAGCAAAAAAAGTTGTGGACTGGCTCCGTACAGTCCCTGGCCACATTCACCTGTCCATGTGTTTGTGGTTAGGCGGTCCTTTCCAGTAAGTGCACTGGGGAGGGCACGGGTAATGTTGTGGGACCCGTGCTTGTGGAAGGCGGAGACCACACCAGGAGAAACAGTGGCGGCTGGGGACCGAGTATGGACACCCGGCCACCGCCGGCATGAGGTTATGAAAAGCTTCCGCCTCCACGAGCCTATAAGGCCACATTTCAAGTGCAAGCAGCTGTCAAAAATTTGGCAGTATAGTATTACAGCCTGTGGGTGGGTGGGTGGCTGGCTGCATACTTGCGCTTGCATTCCAAGGAATGAGGTAGGGACAACTGAATGCTGCACTGGGACAAGGACGTGGACGGTGATTGTTGCAAGTCTGCAATGACAGGTGCATGGCGGGAAGCATCTTCGCATGCGCCAAGGATCACTTATGATGGGCACACTTTTAGGCAGTGACCAGGGAGTCAGAAATGCTTCCAGAGGTCTTCCCCATGCTGTTCCCATGTCTTTTCAGCACTGTATGCATGTTTCTGATGATGTGTTACACACCCCATGGCCAGATACGGTGGTAAAATGTTAAAATGACATTTCCCAGTGAATGCATTTGTCTTTGTTGAAAGCAATGCAAAAGTGCAAAAACACATCAAAAACGCTGTGTGTGAACATAGCCCAAGGTGTGGAGGAGTATTTTTGGTTTTGGTTATTTATTTTGCCTCATATACAAGTCATTACCCTTGAAAGGATGTTCCTTAATATATTTCCCAGGAAAATCCATTTTGGTTTTATTTTTGTATGTTTTATTGTGAGTCTGTAAAAATGGCGTAATACTCTGACAATGTTGTTGACAGCAGTGACCTGGGAGTCAGAAATGCTTCCATGGGTCTACCCCATGCTGTTCCCATGTCATTTGAGCACTGTTCCCATCGATTTGGGCAATTTTTAGGCACTCTGCAGACCGCCAGAGGGAGCTGCCTGAAAAATGCTCGAGTTTCCCATAGACTTATATTGGGCTCGTTGCTCGGGCCGAGCACCCGAGTATTCCAATGTACTCGACCCGAGCAACGAGTACCCGAGCATTTTAGTGCTTGCTCATCACTAATTCTTATCGCTTCCGCATCCTCCTCTTCTTCTGGGGCCACCACCTTCTGCCGCAGGTTATTCAAAGTCTGCTCCAGCATGTAGATGACTGTAATAGTGATGCTGATGACGGCTCCGTCAGAGCTAACCATCTTAGCAGCCATTTCAAAACTGTGCAGAAGGGTGCAGAGGTCCTTAATCTGTGCCCAATCCATAAACGTCATATGCCCCACATCCATGATTAGTTGGCCCAGGTTATATTACATGATATACTGTGTCAGGGCTCGTTGCTGCTGCCACAGCCGCTGCAACATGTGCAGAGTAGAATTCCACCGTGTCAGCACATTGCATATCAACCTGTTAATCGGCATGGACAAAGACCTCTGTATCGATGCAAGTCAATGACCTGAGGGGTGTGAATGGCAGAAGTGAGCACACAGCTTACTTGCTTTCCAGGCCAGGATAGTGGCAGAGAAATCGCTGTACCACCATGTTGAGGACTTGACCCATACAAGGCACATGCGTGAGCTTGCCTGGTGTAGGGCCAACACAGGGTTAACCCAGTTATCGCATACGGACTTCCCTGACTTCAGGTTTAGCGCAGACAGCCATTACTCAAACTCAGCATGGAGAGCTGTCCACAAGTCTTCAGCTGTATGACTGTGATCTTCAAGGCATATTAATTTTCACACTGCCTGAATACGGTGAGCCCTGGCTGCACAATACGGAGGTGGTGTGGATTCGCTCAGCACTGTTGGAACATGTGTTTCATTAAGGCAGAGGTTGAGTGCACAGATGGAGGCCCTAGAGGAGGTGGAGGATGCAGAAGCAGTGGAAGAAGTGTGAAATACAGAGGTTTGTTCTGTAAGCGTTGGCGAGTTCCAAGGCTTGTGGAGCAGCCCCTTCCCCACCTGCCCTCACAGCCACTAGAGTCACCCAGTGCCCAGTCAGTGAGATGTAACGCCCTTGGTATCTGTGGTGAAATGCACCCTGGCAGACATAGATTTAGTCAAGGAACAGGTGATGTTGTCTGTGACATGTTGGTGTAGTGCAGACACAGCTTTTTTAGAGAAGAAATGGTGACTGGGCAACTGGTACCGGGGGACAGCGACGGCCATCTGCTTTCGGAAACCGTCTTTATCTACCTGGCAGAAAGGGAGCATTTCCGTGGCCAACAGATTGGAGATGGTGGAGTTAAACCTCTTAGCTTTTTCATTTGTAGGATGAAACAATCTTTTACGTGACCATAACTGTTGGACCGAAGGCTGGCTGCAGTGCTGAGAGAGGGTGGAGTAAAATGAACTGGACAAACTGCTGGATCATGAGTGAGGTGCAAGCAGAGATGTTATGGTGGTTTGAGAAACATGTGGTGTGCTCGGTGAAACAAACACAGCAGTCAAGTCTGCTTCCATTACAGCTGACGGGCTCTCACTCAGCCTGACTGGAGCGGGTAAAGAACCGGAGGTTCTGCAGTCAGAGACTTGCATGACAATACTTGGCACAGTAACAGAGGAGCAGGAAGAAGCAGCCGATGCAGTTGATGGGGCGGCTGATGGTTGTTGAAGTCCCCTGGTCCGCAGTGAGATTGCCAGACTAATGCATGTTGATTGCGCATGTGAAGGTTCATGCATGTAGTAGTCAAATTATTGCACTTTTTCCCTCTACTGAGTTTTTTCCACAAAGTTTGCAGATAACGTGAGTTGGCTCATCCTTTGCAGTGTCAAAAAAGGCCCAGGCTAGGCAACCCTTGTCACCCCTGCTAGCTGCAAACCCCAGACCGCTGCTGCCCACAGCCACAGCTGTGGCTAAGGATGCAGTGCTCCTCGTGCTTGCATCACTCCGTGTCTGCACCGTAGGGTGCAGCGTAACCTCCTAATCTTCCTCCTTCTCCTCATTTGAGTTACTCACCTGCGTGCCTCTGGGTTCACACCATCACAACCTCATCATCATCCAATGTTTTATCCCATTCCTCACCCTGAGTGTCACCCTTCTCCTCTTCTTGCCCTGACAGCAAAGTACAGCCAGTGTGAGTCTCAGGTATCACCTCTTCCCCAGGAGTTAATATCTGATGACAAGGGTCAGGAAGCTGCTCGAACCCTACTTCATCCTGCCCCAAATCCAACCTAAAAAAAAAATTTAGTTATCGGTGCAGATACTTTCCTCCTCTTGACTCTGTGAATCTTTGGAGTACACGTCTGATGCCCATGGCATAGAATGTGTGAACAGTTCTGAAGACTCATCTGTAGTTCCCTACAATCAGTTGGGCGGTTGGACAGTTGTGACGCGGGGAGAAGCAAGGGTAATTGGGGTGCTACCTCTGTGGACTGTACTATGTGTGATGTTGAGGTGGATGAAAAGGAGGATAGGCTTGCCATCCACTGGAGCACATGCTCTTTCTGGCCCTCATCAACAAGGCATACCGCTGACTGGCTACCAAAGAAAGAGAGCGGAGTAGCCCGTCGAGTAGCAGAAGATGTCAGTTGTCCTTGGATAGGAAATGACGGTGTTGGTTCACTAGTGATTTCACTAATATTACCACCTACCCCATGTATACCTTGAACACCAAGTCTATTCCCCCTTCCACCACGACCTCTCTTTTTCACACTTATGTTGCTCAGATAGTGTGGTAGGAGCACACTGTTAGCAACAAAAAATTAGAGTTTTTACTCTACACACCCGTTATTTTCAGCAGCACTTAAAGGGGTTTTCCCATGAACAAAAGTTCATTTTAATCAATAGATCTTGGAATAATAATAACTTCCACAATTTGATTTGTTTAAATAAAATGTTCCTGCGCTGAAATAATCTTATAAATGTGTCCCTGTTGTGTACTGTGTAATGGCTGTGTCTGACCGTACAGGAACATGGTCTGATCATACCACATCTCCTGAGCAGGAAGGAGGGGGAAAGAGTATACAGACATTACAGCAGGGGATCACAAACAATTCTTTCTTTGAAGTAAAACATTGCTTAAAAACAGGCAGGGAAATGTTTTACCTCACAAAACGAATCAGCTGCAATCCTGTGCTGTGATATTTGTACACTTCCCCCCCCCCCCCCCCCCAGCCCAGAAGCTGTGGTATGATCAGACCATGTTCCTACACGGTGAGACACAGCCGTTACACAGTACACAGCAGGGGCACATATATAAGATTATCTCAGCACCGGAACATTTTATTTCATGAAATCCAATTGTGGAAATTATTATTATTCCAAGATCTATTGATTAATATGAACTTTTGTTCATGGGAAAACCCCTTTAATGACAAGGTGAAACATGGCTTGCTGTATCACGTTGGAAACTGAAAAAGATATTTTTTTTACTCTGCAACAGCTCTGCACACAGCTGAGTTTCAGCGGCACTAAATGACAAGGTGAGATATCGCTTGCTGTATCATGTTAGTAACAGAAGAAAGTATTTTTTTAGTGTGTATGAAGCCTGTATAACATACAAGATACAGTGGGTATGTAAAGTATTCAGACTCCTTTAAATTTTTCACTCTTTGTTTAATTGCAGCCATTTGGTAAATTCTAAAATGTTCATTTTTTTTCTCATTAGAGTACACTCTGCACCCCATCTTGACTGAAAAAAAACATAAATGTAGAAATTTTTGCAAATTTATTAAAAAAAGAAAAACTGAAATATCAAATGGTCATAAGTATTCAGACCCTTGGCTCAGACACTCATATTTAAGTCACATGCTGTCCATTTCCTTGTAATACTCCTTGAGATGGTTCTACTCCTTCATTAGAGTCCAGCTGTGTTTAATTAAACTAATAGGACTTGATTTGGAAAGGCACACACCTGTCTATATAAGACCTCACAGCTCACAGTGCATGTCAGACCAAATGAGAATCATGAGCTCAAAGGAACTGCTCAAGGAGCTCAAAGACAGAATTGTGGCAAGGCACAGATCTGGCCAAGGTTACAAAAGAATTTCTACATTACTCAAGGTTCCTAAGAGCACAGTGGCATCCATAATCCTTAAATGGAAGAAGTTTGGGAGCACCAGAAGTGTTCCTAGACCTGGCCATCCAGCCAAACTGAGCAATCATGGGAGAAGAGCCTTGGTCAGAGAGGTAGAGAAGAACCCTAAGATCACTGTGGCTGAGCTCCAGAGATGCAGTTGGGAGATGGGAGAAAGTTCCACAAAGTCAACTATCACTGCAGCCCTCCACCAGTCGGGCCTTTATGGCAGAGTGGCCCGACGGAAGCCTCTCCTCAGTGCAAGACATATGAAAGCCCGCATAGAGTTTGCTCAAAAACACATGAAGGACTCCCAAACTATGAGAAATAAGATTCTCTGGTCTGATGAGACGAAGATAGAACTTTTTGGTGATAATTCTAAGTGGCATGAGTGGAGAAAACTAGGCACTGCTCATCACCTGCTCAATACAATCCCAACAGTGAAACATGGTGGTGGCAGTATCATGCTATGGGGGTGTTTTTCAGCTGCAGTGACAGGATGACTGGTTGCAATTGAAGGAAACATGAATGAGGCCAAGTACAGAGATATCCTGGATGAAAACCTCTTCCAGAGTGCTCTGGACTTCAGACTTGGCCGAAGGTTCACCTTCCAACAAAACAATGACCCTAAGCACACAGCTAAAATAACAAAGGAGTGGCTTCAGAACAACTCTCTGACCATTTTTGACTGGCCCAGCCAGAGTCCTGACCTAAACCCAATTGAGCATCTTTACAGAGACCTGAAAATGGCTGTCCACCAACATTCACCATCCAACCTGACAGAACTGGAGAGGATCTGGAAGGAAGAATCGCAGAGGATCCCCAAATCCAGGTATGAAAAACTTGTTGCATCATTCCCAAGTTGACTCATGGCTGTACTAGCTCAAAAGGGTGCTTCTACTCAATACTGAGCAAAGGGTCTGAATATCATGTGATATTTCAGTTTTTCTTTTTTAATAAATTTGCAAAAATGTATACATTTCTGTTTTTTTTTCAGTCAAGATGGGTTGCAGAGTGTACTTCAATGAGAAAAAAAATGAACTTTTTAGAATTTTCCAAATGGCTGCAATGAAACATAGAGTGAAAAATTTAAAGGGGTCTGAATACTTCCCGTACCCATTGTATGTTCCAAACAATTTCAAACTGATATCTCCTTTACTGTATCACCTTAGTAACAGGAGAAAATATTTTTTCAGCGTGGATGAGGCCTGTTTAATATACAAGATGTGCTCCAAAAGATTTCAAACTGAGATCTCCCCTACTGTATCACGTTAGTCACAGAAAAAAGTTTTTTTTTATTGTGGATGAGGCCTGTATAACATACAAGATATGCTCCAAATAATTTCTAATTGACATCTCTCCTACTGTATCATGTTAGTAACAGAAGAAAGTCTTTTCTTAGTGTGAATGAGGTCTGCATAACATACAAGATATGCTCCAAACAATTTTAAACTGCGATCTCCCCTAGTGTATCACGTTAGTAACAGAATAAAGGTATTTTTAGTGTGGATGAGGCCTGTATAACAGGGAAGATATACTCCAAACAATTTCAAACTGAGATCTCCCCTACTGAATCACATTAGTAACAGAAGAAAGTATTTTTTTGGCATGGATGAGGCCTGTATAACAGAGAAGATATCCTCCAAAAATGTTCAAACTTAAATCTAGCCTGCTGTATCACATTTGTCACAGAAAAAAATGGATTTTTTTACTCTGCATGAGCAGTGCATACAGCTAAATAACACCGCCACAAAATGACAAGGTGAGATATGGCTTAGTGTATCACGTTAGCAACTGAAAAAAATAGATTTTTTTACTCTGCAAACAGCTCTGCACACAGCTGAATTTCAACATTGTAAAGAACATATTGATACTCATGCTAGAGCAACTCCATTTTGTCTGCTTGCTTTAAAATCATGTTATTATCACTCCTTGCATAACATACATTCTTTCTTTCTCTTCCCATGGAACTTCTCTTACACTAACTTTTTCTCAAGAGAACATTTTTTCAGACACTCTGTTATCTAACTTGTTTAGGCCAGGTTTGACCTTGTAAAATTTCCATAGTGCTTCGAACTATCAATGATAATATGACCATATATGTGTTTCCGTAATAATTGTACTAAGATTGGTTAGCCTATAGTACTGTAGTATGGCTGCAGAGTTGATTGGCTGTTGATATACTCAAAACAATATAAAATGCTAAGCAAAATAAACGGGATCAGAGATTCTTTGAATCCTCCCAATACAGAGCACGCATTGCCTCCGTTTGGTTTTTTGTGGATTGCGCAATCAACATAATAACATAATAATTTGACACTCACTTGGTCAACCGTGAAGGGTTATTGCCCTCCCTTAACAACATAACTATATGAAAAGGTGAGATATGGCTTGCTGTATCAAGTTAGTCACAGAAAAAAATAGATTTTTGTACTCTGCCTACAGCTGAATTTCACCGCCACAAAATGACAAGGTGGCCTATGGCCTGCTGCGTCATGGTACTCGCAGAAAACAATGTTTGTTTTACTCTGCATACAGCTGAATTTCACCCCCACAAAATGACAAAGTGGACTACTATGGCTTGCTTTATCACGTTAGCAACTGAAAAAAATAGATTTTTGTACTCTGCAGGAGCTCTGCCTACAGCTGAATTTCACCCCCATAGAATGACATGGTGGGCTACTATGGCTTGCTGCATCATGTTAGCACCTGAAAAAAATAGATTTTTGTACTCTGCAGGAGCTCTGCATACAACTGAATTTCAACCCAACAAAATGACAAGGTGGGCTACTATGGCTTGCTGTTTCTCATTAGCAACTGAAAAAAATAGATTTTTAAAGGTACAGTGGTGTTCAAAAGTTTACATACCCCGGAAGAATTTTTCCTTTCTTGGCCTTGTTTCAGAGAATATGAATGATAGCAAAAAAACTTTTTCTCCACTCATGGTTATTGGTTGAGTGAAGCCATTTATTGTTAAACTACTGTGTTTTCTCTTTTTAAATCTTAATGACAACCAAAACATCCAAATGACCCTGATCAAAAGTTCACATAACCCGGTGATTTTGGCCTGATGGCATGCACAGAATTTGACACAAATGGGTTTGAATGGCTACTAAAGGCAACATCCTCACCTATGACCTGTTTGCTTGTAATCAGTGTGTGTGCATAAAAGATGAGTGAGTTTCTGGGATTCAGACAGACTCTTGCATCTTTCATCCAGCCACTGACGTTTCTGGATTGTGAGTCATAGGGAAAACAAAAGAATTGTCAATGGATCTATGGGAAAAGGTAGTTGAACTGTATAACACAGGAAAGAGATACAAAAAATATCCAAGGAATTGATAATGCCAGTCAGCAGCATTCAAACTGTGATTAACAAATTGAAAATCATGGGCTCTAATCAAACTACGGTCAGGTAGATCAACAAAACTTTCAGCCACAACTGCCAGGAAAATTTTCGGGTTGCAAAGAAAAACCCACAAATAACATCAGCTGAAAATCAGGACTCTCTGAAAACTCTGGCTGTTTCAAGATGCCCAAAAATGAGGCACTTGAAGAAAAATGGGCTGCATGGCCGAGTCGCCAGAAGAAAGCCATTATTGCGCAAATGCCACAAAGTATCTCGCCTACAATACGTCAAACAGCACAGAGACAAGCCTCAAAACTTCTGGAACAAGGTAATTTGGAATGATGAGACCAAAATTTAACTTTTTGGCCACGACCATAAATGATGCATTTGGAAAGAGGTCCACTAGACCTACGATGAAAGGAACACCATTCCTACAGTAAAGCACGGAGGTGGATCGCTGATGTTTTGGGGATGTGTGAGCTATAAAAGCACAGGAAACCTGGTAATAATTGAAGGAAAGATTAATGCAACATGTTATCAGCAAATACTGGACGGAAATTTGCACTCATCAGCCTGGGAAGCTGCGCATGGGACGTACTTGGATTTTCCAACATGACAACGATCCAAAACACAAGACCAAGTCGACCTGTCATTGGTTACAGCAGAGCAAAGTGAAGGTTCTGGAGTGGCCATCTCAGTGGCCATCTCAGTCTCCTGACCTCAATATCATTGAGCCACTCTGGGGAGATCTGAAGCGCTCAGTTCATGCTAGACAGTCCAGGAATTTACAGGAACTGGAGGCTTTTTGCCAAGAAGAATAGGAAGTTTTACCAGCTGAGAAAATAAAGAACCTCATCCACAACTACCACAATAGATGTCATTGATGGTAGAGGGGGCAATACACGGTATTAAGAACTTGGGGTATGCAAACTTTTGATCAGGGTCATTTGGATGTTTTTGGCTGTCATTAAGATTTAAAAAGCGAAAACACTAGTTTGACAATAAATGGCTCCACCAAACCAATAACCATGAGTGGAGAAAAAGTTTTTTTGTTATCATTCATATTCTCTGAAACAAGGCCAAGAAAGGCAAAAATTTTGCTGGGGTATGTTAACTTTTGAGCACAACTGTACTTGTGCATCGAGCACAATAGAAGCAGTGCACAATAGACTTCTATGAAATGTGCCCTGCTGTCTTTGTGTGGACCTCAGTACTGGCACAAGAAAAAAAAAATCTGCTGGAAGGTCGATTTCACAGCCACACAGGACACTATCTACCTAAACTATCTGACTTAGAAGCAACCGACTAGCTAACTAATTAACATCTCTAATGAGTCCAGGAGTGTGCTTCAGCAGCAGCCTCTGTGACCTGTTATAATGACAAAATGGTGATAAAGCAACATGTCCGCTCTTTATATAGAGAAGGACATATGATTTCAGCAGCCAATTGCAAAAGCCCTTGTGTCTGGACATTGTGGATGGTTTCTGAGCCCTGATTGGCTAGCTGCGATTTGCACACTTAAAGTTAGGAAAATAAAAGAAAAAAGATTACAAGCATGCCGCTGCTCTGAGCTCCTCTGAGCTCTCCCCAGCCCCTCCCCTCATGAAACATGTCCTCCAGCTTATCATACACCACCACTATCCTAGCCAAAGTGCTATAAATACTTTAGTTGCAACTTAATCATTTCCCGCACTTTTACAGAATTTTACTGATTTTTGCTGATTTTAAGACAAAATGCTCGGGTTTCCAATCACGAATTCGAATTTGCCATATTAGTGCCGAATTTGAAATTGGCGATCGTTTTTCGAACATATTCGCTCGTCTCTAGTGTTCATTGATGAAATGAAAATTACACTCTATATAACATTAAGTGTTATGTCGGTGGAATAAGTGGACTGAGCTGAACACTGCCTCCTGCTGATGTTGTTGTTGTCAGAGGCTACATCATGCTGCTGTGATTAAGATAAGTATTGTGATAGATATTCCATTATACCTTCCACTTCTTCTCTACAGATATGCTTGCCAAAGGCAAATGTAGCCTCGGTATGATACTTTTACAGCCTAGTTGGTTGCTGACAGCAGTGCTGGCGAGTTTTTTTTTACATAGTACAGATTTTTTTCCTATCATGCTTCCACATCTGGCTCTCATGCCACATTTTGGTTTAACATACTGTACATTTTTTAGGCAAGTATAATATTCAATTTATGTACAAACTTTGTTATTACATTTATAAAAACTTGGATTTAATCAGAAATGCTAAGCAAGGTTCACGTAACAGACAAAAAGTATCATTTAACAACAGTATTCCTGTAATTTTGGTGTGGTATTTATGTGTCTCCAATTGGACAGTTTAAACAGGTATGGCAAAACAGACTAGTACAGTTAAATCTTTCGATTTACAGTAGAAATCTGTTCGCCAGCTTTGGGTTAAAGAACATTAATTTCCCCTGGCCAAAAAGGACCATGTCAAAACAAATGCAAGGAGGTAGGAACACCCCCTAAAAATGCTACAACAGAGAATAGTATAGTTACAGTCATGGCCAAAAGTGTTGGCACCCTTGAAACACAGTTTTGCTATTCACATGTTTATTTCCTTTGTGTGTACTGGAACACCACAAAAAAAATAGAGAAAAAAGGGCAAATTGGACATAATTTCCCACAAAACCCCAAAAAAGGGCAGGACAAAATTGTTGGCACCCTCAAATTTACATTTGGTTGCACACCCTTTGGAATAAATAACTGCAATAAGTTTCTTCCCATAACCATCAACAAGCTTCTTACAACTCTCAACTGAAATTTTGGACCAATTTTCTTTTGCAAACTGCTCCAGGTCTCTCATACTTGAAGGGTGCCTTTACTCAAGAGCAATTTTAAGATCTCTCCACAGGTGTTCAATGGGATTTAGATCCAGACTCCTAACTGGCCACTTCAGAACTCTCCAGCGCTTTGTTTCTATCCATTTCTGGGTGCTTCTTGAAGTATGTTTGGAGTCATTGTCCTGCTGGAAGACCCATGACCTAGGACTCTGTCACCAGGTTTTTATTACTCCACATAAGATCAGCATAATGGAATGTAGAGACTAGTGTTGAGCCACCCCTGTAGTGTTCGGGTTCAGTTCGGTTCGTCGAACACCGGGATGTTCGAGGAACTGTTCGTCGAACTGTTCGTCGAACACCTTAGAACACCGTCGAACACCGTTAAAACCAATGGCAGGCAAAAAAAAAACACATAGAAACACATAGAAAACAACTTCAAAGGTGTCCAAAAGCTGACAAACTGCTCAGAAGACGCTCTCTTTAAAAAAGTCGGCCGGCAATTCAGCAGCGGCATACACCGGTACCCGACAATTTAGACAAGAATGAATAGAGCATCACACATAGATTAGATAGATAGAAACATGTCAGTCACATATATAAGAAGTACAGTGACAGTGTTGGTTACTGTACTTGTCATTTAGTGTAAAGGATTTATTAAAAAAAAATTAGTGTTTTCATGCACAGTCTCTTTAAAAAAGCCGGCCGGCAATTCAGCAGTGGTACCCGACAATTTAGAACAGAAAGAATAGAGCTTCACACATAGATAAGATAGACAGAAACATGTCAGTCACATATATAAGAAGTACAGTGACAGTGTTGGTTACTGTACTTGTCATTTAGTGTAAAGGATTTATTAAAAAAAATAATAGTGTTTTCATGCACCGTCTCTTTAAAGAAGCCGGCCGGCAATTCAGCAGCGGTACCCGACAATTTAGAACAGAAAGATAGAGCATCACACATAGATTAGATAGATAGAAACATGTCAGTCACATATATAAGAAGTACAGTGACAGTGTTGGTTACTGTACTTGTCATTTAGTGTTAAAATAAAGGATTTATTAAAAAAAAAATTGGCGTGGGGCTCCCCGTAATTTTAGTCTCCAGCGGAGGTTAAGCAGACGGCTGGGGCAGATGTTTGAAGCCTGGGAAGGGGGTAATACCCATGGAGCTTCCCAGGATACTAATATCAGCCCCCAGCTGAATACCTAGCCTTTACTAGCTATTAAAATGGGGGACCCCCCCAAAAAAATGACAGTTAGTCCCCCCTATTTTAATAGCTAGCAAAGGCTAGGCAGACAGCTGGGGTCTGATATTAATAGCCCAGGAAGGGTGCCATGAATATTGGCCCCCTCCCAGGCTAGAAACACCAGCCGTCAGCCGTCCCAGAAATGGCGCATCCATAGGATGCGCCAATTCTGGCACTTAGCCTCGCTCTTCTTCTGTAGCGGTGGCAGTGGGGTAATAGGTTTGGGGTTGATGTCAGCTTATAATGCCAGCTGACATCAAGCCCAGGTTAGTAATGGAGAGGCGTCTATATGACACCCCCATTACTAACCCCATAGTCAAAGTTAAAAAAAAACACAAACACCAAGAATAAAGTCCTTTAATTGAAATAAACACACAATTCTTTATTGTTCTAAATTAAACCATACTTAACATCACGCCCATTCCAGCTGAAGCCAACGATCTCCTGCAATAAAAGAAAAATAAGCGCTGAGCGCAGGAGAATTCTCCCACGCTGTCAGTGACGTGCATGAGGTGAGCCGAGTTCATTGGACATGACCTCGGCTCATCTTTATGCCGTCACAGCGAGACACTGAGGAGCGCAAGCATGCCTGCGCTTCTCAGTGTGTACGGCATGGCAAGCTGGATGGCAGCGTTCTGCTGTGATCCAGCCTGTTATGTGAATGTAGCAGAGCTGAAGCTGTCGTGGGAACCATGGAAAGGTAAGGATGATGTTGCTTTATTATTTTATTTTTATTGCAGAAGACATTGGCTTCAGCTGGAATGGGCGTGATGGTAAGTATGGTTTAATTTAGAACAATAAAGAATTGTGTCTTTATTTCAATTAAAGGACTTTATTCTGGGTGTTTGTGTTTTTTTTTAACTTTGGCTATGGGGTTAGTAATGGGGGGGGGTCTTATAGATACCTCTCCATTACTAACCTGGGCTTGATGTCAGCTGGCATTATAAGCTGACATCAACCCCAGCCCTATTACCCCACTGCCACCGCTACAGGGCAGTGGGAAGAGCGAGGCTAAGTGCCAGAATTGACGCATCCTATGGATGCGCCATTTCTGGGGCGGCTGTCGGCTGGTGTTTCTTGCCTGGGAGGGGGCCAATATTCATGGCACCCTTCCTGGGCTATTAATATCAGCCCCCAGCTGACTGCCTAGCCTTTGCTAGCTATTAAACTAGGGGGGACCCCACATCATTTTTTTTGGGGGGTGCCCCATTTTAATAGCTAGTAAAGGCTAGGTATTCAGCTGGGTGCTGATATTAGTAGCCTGGGAAGCCCCCTTCCCAGGCTTCAAACATCTGCCCCAGCCGTCTGCTTAACCTCCGCTAGAGCCTAAAATTATGGGGAACCCCACGCCAATTTTTTTTTAAATAAATCCTTTATTTTAACACTAAATGACAAGTACAGTAATCAACACTGTCACTGTACTTCATATATATGTGACTGACATGTTTCTATCTATCTAATCTATGTGTGATTCTCTATTCTTTCTGTTCTAAATTGTCGGGTACCGGTGTATGCCACTGCTGAAATGCCGGACGGCTTTTTTAAAGAGACTGTGCATGAAAACACTATTATTTTTTTTAATAAATCCTTTAACACTAAATGACAAGTACAGTAAGCAACACTATCACTGTACTTCTTATATATGTGACTGACATGTTTCTATCTATGTAATCTATGTGTGATTCTCTATTCTTTTTGTTCTAAATTGTCGGGTACCGGTGTATGCCGCTGCTGAATTGCCGGCTTTTCATGTTTCACTGTGAGAACTGTTCCCATCGATTTGGGCAATCACTGTAATGCCACAACCACCATGGCTGTGGCATTACAGTGAGTGGCAGACAATCCCTGCATGATTGGTGCTCTAAATAGCGCCAGACATGCAGGACACGCTTTTGGTGCACGAACAGTTATCGAACATAACCTCGAACAGCCGAATTTTTTGCAAATCGTTCGGGTTCGTCGAACAACTCGAACACCGCCCAAAACAGCTCGAATTTGAGATTGGCGAACAGTTCTAGTCGAACACCGCACATCTCTAGTAGAGACAAAGATGTGTCATTTACTGGGTTGCATGTTTGTTTGCTTTTAAAATCCAATTTTATCTGCTGCATTTCTCTGAATGCTGAGATCTTTGTAGCCCCACCCACAACACTGATTGACAGCTTTCTGTGTACAATGTGCATAGGAAGAAAGCTGACAATCATTGGTGGGTCATGGTTATACAGAGTTTGTAAATATTGAGCATTACATGACAACAGGTTTGCTAGTTCTCTGGTGATAAATTCATTGTTTTATCATCAGGAAATCAAAACTACAGAAAGCAGCACAGTACATGACACATTACTATAATCAGGCTATCTGTCTCTACATTATCCTGCTCTTAGACATGGTGACAGATTATCTTTAACTTTCTTGTAATTTTTATATACATTTTTTAAAAAATGTTTACAATATGATCAAATTTAGTTTTATTAACCTCTCCTTTCACCACAAATTCAATATAAGTTACGCTGCCTTAAAATTCTTTTTTGTGAAGTAGCTACACTTAGCTTCACAGCCAGAAATCAAAATGCAGCAATAGCATGCAAAATGGTCTTCTTCTTCTCTTCTCTCTCTACATGGCCCCAATTGGACAGGCCATCAGCAAATTTGGCTTTCAGTACTATCTTTATGCTGATGACTAGTGTTGAGCGAATTTGTTCAGCATTTCAAATTCGTGTTCGTGTTCGGGGTCCGATAACATCTGCGTGATAGCGTGGCAAATCAGGGATGTTCGTGGGAGGAGACATTATTTTGGCGCGAACAAGCTGGAACCCCGAACACGAACCCGAATTTGAAATGCCGAACAAATTCACTCAACACTACTGATGACACACAACTAATACACCTCATCGCCTGACCTTACTCCCACTGTACTACAGAACACCAGTGACTGCCTGGCCGCAGTTCCCAACATCATGTCCGCTCTCTATCTGAAACTCAACCTTTCCAAAACTGAACTTCTTCTGCTCCCGCCGTCAGCTCACCTCCCTAAATCTGATATCTCCCTCTCCATGTGTGGCACCATAACAATGCCAAGCCAGCAGGCGTGCTGTCTAGACGTTGTGTTTGACACTAATCTTTCTTTCACCTTCCATATACAATCTCTTGCCCGCTCTTGTCACTGGCACCTGAAGAGCATCTCTAGAATCTGCCCCTTTCTCACCTTGGAAACAACAAAAACCCTCACTGTTGCCCTGATCCACTCCCACCTTGACTTCTGTAACTCTCTATTAATTGGCCTCCTCCTCACTCGACTTTCCCCTCTCCAGTCCAGTCCATTGATATGCTTGGTCACATGAGAGTGTGAACAGGGTGCATAATTAGTGTGAGCCAATCACATAAAATGGAAAAAACAATAAAACCATTATAGAGAGAAAGAACAAGAAAAGAGTTAAAATTCATTTTAACATAGAATGTTACATGAAATAGATAAAATAAACTGACAGAAACATGAAGTAGAATCAATAATGAAGCATGATTTCACGGCGTGCATTGAGTCCGTCTGGGAAACGGGATCCAAGGTTGTAAATCCAGAATGCTTCTCTGGTGAGTAAACGGTGTCTGGAATCTCCTCCTCGATGTGCAGGTTTAACCCTCTCTATACCAATGACCTGTAGAGAACTGCACGATCTCTGGTGAAATTGAATAAAATGCCTAGAGGCATGTGAAATATTACGGTTGGTACTAGAAAGAGAAGATATATCAGTTAAATGTTCTGAAATGCGAACTTTAAGATTTCTTGTTGTGCAACCAACATATATAAGATCACAAATTTTGCATAGAATTATATAAACCACATTCGTGCTGTTACAATTTATGTGTCCTTTGATTTTGAAAGTTTCTGTGTGGTTATAATTGAAAAATTCTTTAGTAGCTGATGTATATTTGCATGTCCGACATCTATTTTGGCCGCACTTATAGAAACCAGAGTAATTTAGCCAAGTATTACTTTTTAAATTATTAGAGGAGAAAAAAGACGGTGAAACGTTGTTACCAATAGTGACACCTCTCCTTGCTACTACAGAGCAATTGGATTTTAAAATTTTAGATAAAGTTGCATCCTCATACAAAATGAATATGTGTTTGAAAAAAATAGATTTGATTATATTAAACTGAGGGCTATACTGCAATGACAGGACTAGTCTATTAGAATTATTGTGAACAATACGTGGTCCCAAATTTTGGTGTCTCTTGTGTTTGATTATATGTTTGGCTCTACTCAGGGTCCATTTAGGATACCCCCTTTCTGAAAGTTTGGACCATGTATGTGTAAGTTCTGTAGATAGAGTGTTTTCATCATTGCAATTCCTTGCAACACGTGTGAATTCACCCACAGGTAATGCTTTGATAGTATGGGGCGGATGACTACTACTTGCATGCAAAATAGTATTTCCAGACTGTGGTTTACAGTAAGTACTAGTCAATATGTGTCGATCTGGGATGCCCTGCAAATTCAAATCCAGAAATGAAATTGCAGAAATTTCAACCCTATGCGTAAATGTCAGATTGCAATGATTGACATCTAAATATTGCACAAAGTCGGGTATGGCAGACACATCGCCTGACCACACCAACAGTAGGGTCATCTATGTATCTGCCATACCATACCAGGTGTTTGGTAAAAGGATTATCAGTACTGTAAAGATAACCTTCCTCCCAATAGGCCATAACTAGATTGGCCAATGATGGAGAGTGTTTAGCACCCATTGACACGCCTCTAGATTGTAAATAATATTGGCCATCAAAAGAAAAATAATTACATGTCATAAGAAAACTGACCACTTGTATAATAAATGTACATAGGTCTTCCGTATAATCACTGTATTTTTTCAAATGATATGAGAGTGCTTCCACTGCAATTTCTCGGGGGATTGAGGTATATAATGCCGTTACGTCACAAGCAATCCATGCAAAATCTTGTCTCCAAACTATATTAGACAGTTGTCCCAATACATTTCCAGTATCTTTGAGAAAACCAGCTGTTCATTGTGATACAGTTGGTATTATAGTGGAATTATTCCACTATATTATAGTGGAATTGTGAGCACAAAAATGTGACCATTCAAAGTGAAAAAAGAGGAAAGTAGATTCAGCTCACCTGATTGCTGTAGGCTTTGGAAGGAAGCACGGGTACGTGTGGCTACACGTGTTTGCATGAATTTTGTACTAGACCGTAATTTCAACCTTTTCTCCACTCTATTGGATCTGAATAAATTCATACGGAATCTTGCTATAAAAAAACACTTTACAACAGAGGACAATGAGCAACCTGAACTCCCTCAAATTACTGTCAATGAATACAGAGACTTGAATTTCAAGAAACAGATGTCTTTATTGCATTTGCAGGATCTTCAGAATCCTTTGGAACCGGTTTCTATTCAAACCTCGATGTCTACTTCGTTCATAACTAGAAATCCTTCTTTTTATCCCTTACAGACAAGGGTGGACTGTATGGATCGCTTCCAGGATACAATGGAAAGAGAGCTCAAATCACTGGCACAGGATGTCAAGCATCATGGTTCCCACCATAACTTATCATCTTTACACTATCAAGCATTGCAGGAATTGAGATGTATGCCACATATTGTTATACGTATGGCTGATAAGGGGGGCTTAGTAGTAGTGCTGGACACTGACACATATAGATCCCAGGTTGCATCTTTATTGGAGTATTCATCCACATATCGTAAATTAAGGTGTGATCCGATTGTAGATATTAAAAAACAAACCTATGAGATTGTAAGTGATGGTTATATGTTGGGTGTATTATCTAAAAACCAAAGAGATTACCTTTTGGTAGATTTTCCAATCACCCCTATTATGCACGCATTGCCCAAAGTACATAAGGGAGTCAGCCCACCCCCTTTGAGGCCCATCATCTCGGGCATAGGATCGGTCACTGAAAGATTAAGTGAGTGGGTTGAGTCGCTTTTGCAACCATTATCACAACGAACAGCTGGTTTTCTCAAAGATAGTGGAGATGTATTGGGACAACTGTCTAATATAGTTTGGAGACAAGATTTTGCATGGATTGTTTGTGACGTAACGGCATTATATACCTCAATCCCCTGAGAAATTGCAGGGGAAGCACTCTCATATCATTTGAAAAAATACAGTGATTATACGGAAGACCTATGTACATTTATTATACAAGTGGTCAGTTTTCTTATGACATGTAATTATTTTTCTTTTGATGGCCAATATTATTTACAATTTAGAGGCGTGTCAATAGGTGCTAAACACTCTCCATCATTGGCCAATCTAGTTATGGCCTATTGGGAGGAAGGTTATCTTTACAGTACTGATAATCCTTTTACCAAACACCTGGTTTGGTATGGCAGGTACATAGATGACCTACTGTTCGTTTGGTCGGGCGATGTGTCTGCCATACCCGACTTTGTGCAATATTTAGATGTCAATCATTGCAATCTGACATTTACGCATAGGGTTGAAATTTCTGCCATTTCATTTCTGGATTTGAATTTGCGGGGCATCCCAGATCGACACATATTGACTAGTACTTACTGTAAACCACAGTCTGGAAATACTATTTTGCATGCAAGTAGTAGTCATCCGCCCCATACTATCAAAGCATTACCTGTGGGTGAATTCACATGTGTTGCAAGGAACTGCAATGATGAAAACACTCTATCTACAGAACTTACACATACATGGTCCAAACTTTCAGAAAGGGGGTATCCTAAATGGACCCTGAGTAGAGCCAAACATATAATCAAACACAAGAGACACCAAAATTTGGGACCACGTATTGTTCACAATAATTCTAATAGACTAGTCCAGTCATTGCAGCATAGCCCTCAGTTTAATATAATCAAATCTATTTTTTTCAAACACATATCCATTTTATATGAGGATGCAACTTTATCTAAAATTTTACAATCCAATTGCTCTGTAGTAGCAAGGAGAGGTGTCACTATTGGTAACATCGTTTCACCGTCTTTTTTCTCCTCTAATAATTTAAAAAGTAATACTTGGCTAAATTACTCTGGTTTCTATAAGTGCGGCCAAAATAGATGTCGGACATGCAAATATACATCAGCTACTAAAGAATTTTTCAATTATAACCACACAGAAACTTTCAAAATCAAAGGACACATAAATTGGAACAGCACGAATGTGGTTTATATAATTCTATGCAAAATTTGCGATCTTATATATGTTGGTTGCACAACAAGAAATCTTAAAGTTCGCATTTCAGAACATTTAACTGATATATCTTCTCTTTCTAGTACCAACCGTAATATTTCACATGCCTCTAGGCATTTTATTCAATTTCACCAGAGATCGTGCAGTTCTCTACAGGTCATTGGTATAGAGAGGGTTAAACCTGCACATCGAGGAGGAGATTCCAGACACCGTTTACTCACCAGAGAAGCATTCTGGATTTACAACCTTGGATCCCGTTTCCCAGACGGACTCAATGCACGCCGTGAAATCATGCTTCATTATTGATTCTACTTCATGTTTCTGTCAGTTTATTTTATCTATTTCATGTAACATTCTATGTTAAAATGAATTTTAACTCTTTTCTTGTTCTTTCTCTCTATAATGGTTTTATTATTTTTTCCATTTTATGTGATTGGCTCACACTAATTATGCACCCTGTTCACACTCTCATGTGACCAAGCATATCGATCTGATTGGTTGTTATTGGATATAATACTATAGAGTGTCATATGCATGTCAGCTTTGACAAAGAACACAGCTCTGTGTTCGAAACGCGTTGCGTTTTTTCCATGTGAGATTCCCTGATGTAATTTGGAAATTTTTTAAACTGCGTGGATTTGCTTCAATAAATATTTGCACTTTTGGAAGCTGGTTTCTTCAACTTTTTTTCATGCAAACACATGAGGCCACACGTACCCGTACTTCCTTCCAAAGCCTACAGCAATCAGGTGAGCTGAATCTACTTTCCTCTTTTTTCGCTTCCACTCTATACCAGTCATAGTACTGGCTGCCCATACATTATAGGATCCAATTCAAATTGCTTGTTCTCACCCACAAAGCTCTCCACAACGCGGCACCCCCTACATCTCCTCCCTCATTTCTGTTTATCGGCCTAACCATTCTCTACGCTCTGCAAGCGACTTTCAATTAAGATCCGCACAAATCCGTACCTCCCACTCCTGGCTCCAAGACTTCTCCCACGCTGCATCTATTCTTTGGAATACTCTACTGCAAGAAATTAGGATGAACCACAACTTACACAGTTTTAGGTGCTCCCTAAAAACACACCTGTTTAGGGTGGCCTATCATGTTCCCTAATCAAAGTCCTTTCATACTTTTATAGCCCATTCATTATTTCTCCAAACATAAGTCTCCACCAAACTCTACCGCACCCAAAAGCACTACAGATACTGGCTGGTGATGAGCTCATGCAGCCTTTATCTATCAATAATCCTCTCAAGATGGCTGGACCATCATTGTAAATAAGACCCTGTACTTTGTGTCACCCACACCTCATTGTAGATTTTAAGCTCTTACGAGCATGGTCATCATTATTTTTGCTTTAATTATTGTATTATCTTTAGCTATGTTACTTATGACTTTTGTATATAAACCTCTGAATTGTAAAGCACTGCAGATAATATTGGCACTATATAAATAAAGATTATTATTATATGGTTATGGGTTGTATGTTCTACGAGGAAAGATTGGCCAATTGAAACAGTTTTTAGGCTCACCTGCTGAGGTAAATCCTCTAAATCTCAAGTCCCAGTGGGCACACGGACCCTGAGCATTGTTTCAAAAAGCTGAAAGGCACTGTGAAGCAAGAACTTGGCACACTCAAAAATCTCAAGACTGATGAAATGGAACCCAGCAGGGATAGAAGCAAGTTCACACACAGTATGCACAGAAAGTGGAGCACACCAAACAGAAGTCTAAAATCCCAATCCTAAAACACAGGTGTGTGTCCTAATGGGCCTTATATAGGATTAGGAAGATAATGCCACTTAGCCATGTTGGGCAACTTGCAAAACTCAATGTGGAGCGCAACAGAGGACGGTGGACCTAGGGGAAGGAAGCAGAGCTTGGGATACCAAGGAAAGGTGTTTAACGAACAGGTTTTCAATAACTAAAATGTGACCTTTCTTTAAAAGAATTAAAAAAAGCAAAAAACATGGCTTGAGCTTTTTACAAAATAGGATGGGACATAACAATGAGGCATAGGAAGATTTATGTTCCAAAAGCAAACATCTGCAACAGGGTGCTATATTTAGGTGGCATGGGTACGAGTCTAATATTGAGCTATTACAAGGATGTGAGCAAAAAAATATTTCATTTACTACGAACACACTTTGTGAGGTAGACAGTTATGTTTACATTTTTGCATTATAGAAAACTTTTTTTAGGATTTAAAAAAATGCTTGCCTGTCTTAAAGTGCAGAGAGCACACTTTCTATGACACAGCCTTGCAATCAGGTTTTTGTTTTAGTTGCAAAAATAGTACTTAAGGGTTTTTATAATACCTTTCTTGTTTGTAGTTGTGAACAATAAAAAATACTGTTATTAAGGTACTGTTACTGTTGTAAAATTTGCATCAGTCAATTTAGTCACAATAGGGACTCCTCCGCTACAAAACTTCCCTACATGTTACTTATTAGATTGACACTAGCACTCCCATTTTCAATCAGCTTGAGTCTGAAAAGCTGTGTGCTCTGAACTCTTATCCCTACACTATACAAGCATAAAATGACACTCCTTGAATGGCCTTCATGTTTGATGCTGTCTGATATAGCCTCCCATGTGATTTTATAGCTGCAGGACTTTATGGGGAAGCCCGACTGGCAATGTCTGTCACCGTTAGCCGACTGTCTGAATATGTGAAATTGTGCTTGGCATTTTTTATTCTTTGCAGATCTCTACGATTCGAATTGCAGAGTGTTGAAATTTGGATGAATATCAGGCAATTCAACTTGAAGTTTTTCCTTTGTAGAATGACTCATGGGGCTCATACCCCTTTAGTAGACTGCCAGATCTAAACTTTTCTTTGGTCACCAGTTACTTTAGCAACATGACTTGGTATAGATAAAACATAGGAGAAACTGGAGCAGAAGAAAAGAAGGCTTATAATTTCTTAGAAACCAGACTAACAAAAGTCGTTCTCGCTCACTAAGACAGAAAGCAGGAACCCAATGCTAGACTAGGGTGACATGAGTAAGAGCATGTGCAGAAGAGCATGTTTTCGGGCCAAGTGCGATCTGACAAAACATTGGATCGCACCTGGACCAATTTTATGCTATGAGGCAATGCAGATGTCCCATTTTTTTCTCAGACAGAGCCATTCCTGGGAAAAAATTGCAACATGTCAAAGTGTGATCCGATATTCGGATAGCACCAGGCCAATAGAGTCAATGAATGCGTGGGAAACAGCGGACTGCACTTGGATGACATAGGAATGAATCTGATTTCCATGGACTGAAACAATGAAGAAGTTGGAGAATTTTTTTTCTCCATCTTCTCATTCGAGAAAATCGAATCACACACTGATTTGCATAATTGACCCGATTATCTGGGATGAGAAAATACGTGGTCATCTGCACCTGCCCTAACACTGGGGCTCACTCTTCTTTTCTGTGCATGTTGGAGTCATCGCAACTGCTAAGCAGCCAGCTAGTAGGGAATTACTGTTAACTATTGGTGTTATGTCCTAGTTGACCTAGTAGAACAGTGATTGCCTTATTTATTGATTTCCGGACACTGAAGTTGACAGGTAGTATGGTATAAAATAAAGTTATATCACAAATGGCTACAAAAAGCAAAATGTAATGGCAACCTTCTCTTGTTAAACATAAAGGGCATCTCTAAACATATCACTTTCTATGTGAGAAAAAACAACTTGTCAAAATATATGCAATGAATACTTAGCACCATCACACTGTATGTTGGGAAAATAGCAGCCAACATCTTTTTTTAAGTCAAAATGTGCAGTTGTTCTTTTTAATGTTAGCATTTCTTTACACAATGCTGGAGGATACATCCTTCACTAAGAAAATGGAAGATCAAATGGCAAACAATAATAAATTTTGAATGCAAGTGCTTAAGCTATTTGATCCTTATGTGAACTGTAAACAGTTTCTAGCTGTAAAGAAAAGTTAAATTATGAGGAAAGTTAAATGAAAAACAACCAGGAAAGATATGCCATAGCCTTGAACAGAATTAATAAAGCTGCTATCTTATTTTTAAATACTGTTAAAATGGTGAGGATGTGATAATATCTCTTGATCTGTGATTTGATATTTGTAAGAAAGAAAATAATACTTCAAACACAAATCTGTAAAAGAATTATAGTGATTTGTCTGTGTGGTATGAGTGGTATGTGTTTTTTTTTAATAGAAATGATTTTGTACTACTCTGTCAAGCAATGTTTATGCTATATGTGTCTATGGGTGGCCACTCCGTGGTGATGATGTGGGTTGCAGTCTGTCTAGATTTTTTGCAAACATACCACAGTGTTTTATTGATTTTGTTTTGTGAGAAATTGGAGTCTTTAACCAAATTTAAGTAAAAGTAGAGACAAATTGCAATAAATTACAAATATTTGGTAATTATTTGCAATAAGGTGCAAAGAACTATGTATTGTATTGTATTGACAGAGATGATGCTGGCTATTGACCCTTCTCTCAACCAAACCACTAGATCTTTTTTTTCAATATTGAACTTTCTATTATTTTTATCCAAAAAATATTGACTGATAATTTCAACTCCAGAAGTCACTGCACTGGGTACTAGCAGCAGGGCACACAGCCTCCTGGGATGGGAGCACACTATGAACATGTGTGTGGCAGCACCTGGAGCTTAAGAAGTGTGTAGAAACAAGGAGTAATAAGTAGATTGAGTGATTAGGTTTAGGGTTTGAATTTGAAGATATGGTCTAAGGTATGAATTTATTTAAGGATCTGGTCTGTAGTCTAAAATAATTTAAGGGGTTTGTCAGTGTGAATTAGTTAAAGGAGCTGTTCGGCCTTAAGCTACAAGGCTGCAGATACTACACTGCTCAAAAAAATAAAGGGAACACTCAAATAACACATCCTAGATCTGAATGAATGAAATATTCTCATTGAATATGTGGCGCCCCTGAGGGTTCGGTCGCCACAGAGGTACTGCACCTCACCCTGAGGTGTGGTGCCTCCCTTCACTCAGGTAAGGAGGGAGTGCTGCACGGAACCCCAACACCTGCATCCAACACTACACTACCCCCAGGCCAGCTGGAGGGGCAACATGCAGAGCGCAGCTGCTGAGCCCTGACTCTGGCTGGGGTGGGGGGAACCCGAAGTTAGGGGAAACCAGTAGTGGGTGTGGGTGGAGGAAGTAGTTCATGGGAGCACTCATACAGTAAAGATATAAAATAGGGAAGCCATCTTAAGGGAAAAAAGAAACAAAGAGTCTAGTAGTTGGAGTACAGACAGGAAGCAGAGTCTCTCTAGGAGCTCTGCTCCACTACTAAGGGCCCAGGACTGAGGACCAGGAGAGGAGCAGGTAGTAGGCTCCGTTCTACTCAAGGGATCCTAGGGGGTACGGCAAGTGCAGGTGGCACCCGTACACCCCGAACCTGCCAGGTGTCAGGAGGATCTTGGCCGCAAGAAGGGGACCGGCCCCTGGCCCAGTCGTGCAGCTTCAAGCCTCAGCTGGAAAAACCGGAGGCTTCTGACTTCTATAGCAGGAGCCAAACTCTCACTCCAGTCCAAAAGTAAGGTCGAGCAGGTCTGAGCAACTCCGACGGACAGGGGGGACCTCGCAGCACCTGAACAGGATTCACAGTGAGAAGCGCAGGGCAGGAGGGAGTAAAGACCCTGCGTGAAGTCGGTCTAGGAAGGTACATATAAAAGTGGGGTTCCGCCAGGTATGCCCGAGCTGCCTGAGGAAGGACTGAACCCCTGCCCGGTGAATGCAGTGCGACACGGGAGGATTGCACCAGTACTGTGCACCTGAGAAACTTGAACGGAACTGTGCGTAAACCCAAAGTTAGGGGGAACCAATGGTGGGTGTGGGTGGAGGAACTAGTTCATGGGAGCACTCATACAGTAATGATATAAAATAGGGAAGCCATCTTAAGGGAAAAAAGAAACAGAGAGTCTAGTAGTTGGAGTACAGACAGGGAGCAGAGTCTCTCTATGAGCTCTGCTCCACTACTAAGGGCCCAGGACTGAGGACCAGGAGGGGAGCAGGGAGTAGTCTCTGTTCTACCCAAGGGATCCTAGGGGGTACGGCGAGTGCAGGTGGCACCCGTACACCCCGAACCTGCGAGGTGTCAGGAGGATCTTGGCCGCAAGAAGGGGACCGGCCCCTGGCCTAGTCGTGCAGCTTCAAGCCTCAGCTGGAAAAACCGGAGGCTTCTGACTTCTATAGCAGGAGCCAAACTCTCACTCCAGTCCAAAAGTAAGGTCGAGCAGGTCTGAGCAACTCCGACGGACAGGGGGGACCTCGCAGCACCTGAACAGGATTTACAGTGAGAAGCGCAGGGCAGGAGGGAGTAAAGACCCTGCGTGAAGTCGGTCTAGGAAGGTACATATAAAAGTGGGGTTCCGCCAGGTATGCCCGAGCTGCCTGAGGAAGGACTGAACCCCTGCCCGGTGAACGCAGTGCGACACGGGAGGATTGCACCAGTACTGTGCACCTGAGAAACTTGAACGGAACTGTGAGTAAACCCAAAGTTAGGGGGAACCAGTAGTGGGTGTGGGTGGAGGAACTAGTTCATGGGAGCACTCATACAGTAATGATATAAAATAGGGAAGCCATCTTAAGGGAAAAAAGAAACAGAGAGTCTAGTAGTTGGAGTACAGACAGGGAGCAGAGTCTCTCTAGGAGCTCTGCTCCACTGCTAAGGGCCCAGGACTGAGGACCAGGAGGGGAGCAGGGAGTAGTCTCTGTTCTATCCAAGGGATCCTAGGGGGTACGGCGAGTGCAGGTGGCACCCGTACACCCCGAACCTGCCAGGTGTCAGGAGGATCTTGGCCGCAAGAAGGGGACCGGCCCCTGGCCCAGTCGTGCAGCTTCAAGCCTCGGCTGGAAAAACCGGAGGCTTCTGACTTCTATAGCAGGAGCCAAACTATCACTCCAATCCAAAAGTAAGGTCGAGTAGGTCTGAGCAACTCTGACGGATAGGGGGGACCTCGCAGCACCTGAACAGGATTCACAGTGAGAAGCGCAGGGCAGGAGGGAGTTAAGACCCAGCGTGAAGTCGGTCTAGGAAGGTACATATGAAAGTGGGGTTCCGCCAGGTACGCCCGAGCTGCCTGAGGAAGGACTGAACTCCTGCCCGGTGAACGCAGTGCGACGTGGGAGGATTGCACCAGTGCTGTGCACCTGAAAAACTTGAACGGAACTGTGAGTAAGCTCGGATGACTGCACTTAACTGCCTTCGCTCCTTCATTTCGCCAGTACCTTTTCCCTCCATGCACTACAACGCCCAGCGCACCTCCTCCATTTATCTCCTACACTGCCCTGAGGCCTGCTCCATCTGTGGGGGGCCGTTCCATCTTAAGCTTCCCTATCATCTGCCTCAGAGGACTGCCGCAGCGTTGGTGACCCTAACCAGACACCACAGGTGGCGTCACGACAATTTTCCCCAACCAATAAGTTCCCTTTTCAGTGACCGCCCTGGGCCACGGACCGGGCCAGCCATCGTGATATCCCCCGGCTACCAGAGGCCCGGCTGCCGAGTACCCCACGTCCCCGGGGGCGCGTCAAATACTTTGCTCTGTACAAAGTTGAATGTACTGACATCAAAATCACACAAAAATCATCAATGGAAATCAAATTTATTAACCAATGGAGGCCTGGATTTGGAGTCACCCCCAAAATTAAAGTGGAAAAATACACTACAGGCTGATCCAACTTTGATGTAATGTCCTTAAAACAAGTCAAAATGAGGCTCAGTATTGTGTGTGGCCTCCACGTGCCTGTATGACCTCCCTACACCTCCTGGGCATGCTCCTGATGAGGTTGAGGATAGTCTCCTGTGGGATCTCCTCCCAGACCTGGACTAAAGCATCCGCCAACTCCTGGACAGTCTGTGGTGCAATGTGACATTGGTGGATGATATAAAATTTCCATACAATCCATAAAATGTGTCTAGGGGACAGGTAGTCACCAGGTACATAAACTCCAAAAGTGGATAAAAAAGAGGAAAAGGAAAAGGAAAAAGGAGGAGAGAAGGTGTGCAATTCAAGATATTTTAATCAAGTGATAATATATAATTTTCACAGTTTATTTCTGGAACCAGAGGTGGATGCAAAAAGAGGTCAATGCATGTTACATACAATCATGCGCTTAATGGTATACAATCATTAGTCCACATGTTGTGGTAGTAAATAGTGTTGAACGAGCACTAAAATGATCGGGTGCTCGAAGTTCGGGCCGGGCTAACCGTGATACTCGGGTGCTCGACCCGAGCAACGAGCCCAATGATAGTCTATGGGAGACCCGAGAATTTTTGCGGCGGCACCCCCAGCAGTCTGTAGAAAGCCTAAAAACTGCCCAAAACGATAGTGAAAGTGCTCAAGTGACATGGGGATAGCATGGGGATTGCCCCAGGAAGCATTTCTGACCCCCAGGTCAATGCTGTCAACAACGTGGTCAGAGGTATTAAGCCAATTTTACGGGCTCACAATAAAATGTTCAATAACGAAAGAAACTGTTTTCCTGTGAAATATGTTAAGGAACATCCTTTCCAGGTAAAGACTTGTGTATAAGGTAAAATAAATAACCAAAACCAAAAATACTCCTCCACACCATGGGCTATGTTCACAAGTAGCATTTTTTATGCGTTTTTGCACTTTTGTATTGCTTTCAACCGTGACAAATGCATTCACCGAGAAATGTCATTTTAACATTTTACAACCTTATCTGGCCATGTGCTGTGTGACACATGCACACAGTGCTGAAAAGACATGGGAACAGCATGGGGAGGAACCCTGGAAGCATCTATGACACCCACGTCACTGCCTAAAAGTGTGCCCATCAGAAGTAAAACTTGCAACTATCCCCGTGCAAATCCTTGTCCCACGGCAGTGTTCAATTGTACCTCCCCCATTCCTTGCAATGCAAGCGCAAATATGCAGCCAACCACCCACCCACCCTCAGGCTGCAATACTATACTGCTAGCTTGCACTTGAAATGGGGCCTTTTAGTTTGGAGGAGGCTGAAGCTGGTCACTACCTCATGGCTGCGTCGGCGGCGAGGTCTCCATCCTCAGTCCCCAGCCGCCACTGTTTGTCCCGGGAACCTTCCCGACACTTTTCTTAGCCTGGCCTGCTTTAGGGCAGAATTGGACGAGCCCACCAGACAACCAGACTCCTCCGGTGGGCCCTGGCTTCTCCATCATGGGAGCTGAGAGTACCAAGGTGAGGAGCATGATGATGATGATAGAAGTTTGTATCTGCTTTGTTTTCTTAGAATGCAAGAGTAAGTGTGCAGCCAACCACCCACCCACCCCCAGGCTGCAATACCATACTGCTAGCTTGCTTGCACTTGAAATGAGGCCCTTTAGGTTTGTGGAGGCAGACGCTGGCCACCATGTCATGGCTGCGTCGGCGGCCTGGTATCCATACTCAGTCCCCAGCCGCCCGGCGGCCGGGTGTCCACACTCTGTCCCCAGCCGCCTGGGGGTGGCCGGGTGTCCATACTCGGTTCCCAGCCGCCCCTATTTGTCCCGGTGCGCCTTATACACAAACATGCATACCAAAACATTACCTGTGCCCTCCCCAGTGCATTTAGTGGGAAGGACAGCCTAACCACAAACATGTGGACAAGTGAATGTGGCCAGGGATGGTCCATCTCACTGACGCCTTCACACTGGGTTAATATTGTGGAAGCTGGGACACAGTTGGACACTGGGATGCAACACATCCTCCAGACATAGAGGATTGCGGGTCCTGGGTCAATCAGGCTTCAACACAAAGTTCAGAAGGTAGACAGCAGTAGTGGTCGGCCTCCTACACAACGAGTAAATTATTCATGATCATGAGGCCATCCATCTCTTTCGCTTTCTGTTCCTTGGAATGCAAGCGCATGTATGTAGAAGCGGCTAGGCCTGAGGTGGTCAGCGTTTTGGTGCATATCCTACCTCCTCCGAGGATTGCTGGATGTTTTCCTGCTACTATCTCAGTTCTATGACTCCCGTTAAAACAAAGCTTCAGGTGATGAATGATGGATGAGGTGATGGCAATGGAGAAAGAGCAGGAGGAACAGGGACCATTCACATCAATATCAGGCCAGTCAACCACACATGTCTTGTAAGATATGTTTCTGTACCAAAAGGAGTGGTTTGGCTACACAGTTATAGGGCATACAGTGAGTGCAATGCCTAACAAAAATTTTGAGGTATTCTAATACCCCTTGGAAGTGATATGGAGGTCAGAGGGCCTTAACTAGAGATGAGCGTTGTTCTACTCGAACTGTTCGCCAATCTCAAATTCGAGCTGTTTTGGGCGGTGTTCGAGCCGGTCGGCGAACACGAACAATTTGAGAAAAATTCGGCTGTTCGAGGTTATGTTCGATAACTGTTCGTGCACCAAAATCATAACTGGATTTTTTCTCAGTAATGATGAAAATTAATGTTAATACGCAGTTTGAGTGTACAGCGGGGCGGGGGGAGGGGCAGGGGATGGATCTCTGCAGGAACAATGAAGATCTCCATTTTTTTTTCTCTTTCCCGCATTTGCAGTGGGGAGGTGCAATCTGTCAGCCTATCAGCAGCGCACACACGGAGCGAAGTGCTTTTTTTCACACAAGCAAGGGCATGTGTGATTGGCAGTGTATGTCACATGTCCTTGCCCTATAAGACCAAGCCATTTTCCCCGTCGCCACCATTTTCTCACTGCTGCAGCTGCGTGTTAGACGGCACCGCTGTTGCTGTGTGTGCTATACCTTGTTAATTTCAAGCCAATTTTCGCACAAATATACAGATAGCTTGGGAGTAGGGAATAGTTGTGATTGCAGTCCTTTTAAGGACTAGGTTACAGCATTTCCTACGACTTTTATCAGGGAGGTCTGTGCTCTTAAATAGATAGGTTGTGGGAGTAAAGACTAATTGTAATTGGAGTCCTTTTCAGGACTAGGTTACATGAGTTCCTATCAGTTTTTGCCAGGCAGGTCTGTGCCAGTGCTGTGCAAGTTTTTTTCACAGCATTTGGCTGAATCTAGCAAAGCTAATCCTTTTTGGCCTATTGCAGAGTGTGTTAGTCAGTGGAGTAGCCTATCTGTGTTGCAAGATATAACACCTGTGTATAGAATACCAATTTTTTTACTGCACCTAGTGAAGTAAAATCTTTTGGGCATAGCATCATTCTATTAGTCCATCTATACTGACCTCCATCAGGTTGCAAACTGAATATAATTTTTTTCTGCATCTAGCTCTGAAAAAATATTTGGGCTTCTAGCGGTGTGTGGGACTTGGTCTATTAGTCCATCTATACTGACCTCCATCAGGTTGCAAATTAAAAATAATTTTTTTCTGCATCTAGCTCTGAAAAAATATTTGGGCTTCTAGCGGTGTGTGGGACTTGGTCTATTAGTCCATCTATACTGACCTCCATCAGGTTGCAAATTAAAAATAATTTTTTTCTGCATCTAGCTCTGAAAAAATATTTGGGCTTCTAGCAGTGTGTGGGACTTGGTCTATTAGTCCATCTATACTGACCTACATCAGGTTGCAAATTAAAAATAATTTTTTTCTACATCTAGCTCTGAAAAAATATTTGGGCTTCTAGCGGTGTGTGGGACTTGGTCTATTAGTCCATCTATACTGACCTCCATCAGGTTGCAAATTAAAAATAATTTTTTTCTGCATCTAGCTCTGAAAAAATATTTGGGCTTCTAGCAGTGTGTGGGACTTGGTCTATTAGTCCATCTATACTGACCTCCATCAGGTTGCAAATTAAAAATAATTTTTTTCTGCATCTAGCTCTGAAAAAATATTTGGGCTTCTAGCGGTGTGTGGGACTTGGTCTATTAGTCCATCTATACTGTCCTCCATCAGGTTGCAAATTAAAAATAATTTTTTTCTGCATCTAGCTCTGAAAAAATATTTGGGCTTCTAGCAGTGTGTGGGACTTGGTCTATTAGTCCATCTATACTGACCTCCATCAGGTTGCAAATTAAAAATAATTTTTTTCTGCATCTAGCTCTGAAAAAATATTTGGGCTTCTAGCGGTGTGTGGGACTTGGTCTATTAGTCCATCTATACTGACCTCCATCAGGTTGCAAATTAAAAATAATTTTTTTCTGCATCTAGCTCTGAAAAAATATTTGGGCTTCTAGCAGTGTGTGGGACTTGGTCTATTAGTCCATCTATACTGACCTCCATCAGGTTGCAAATTAAAAATAATTTTTTTCTTCATTTAGCTCTGAAAAAATATTTGGGCTTCTAGCAGTGTGTGGGACTTGTTCTATTAGTCCTTCTATACTGACCTCCAGCAGGTTGCAAATTGAATATAATTTTTTTCTGCATCTAGCTCTGAAAAAATAGTTGGGCTTCTAGCGGTGTGTGGGACTTGGTCTATTAGTCCATCTATACTGACCTCCATCAGGTTGCAAATTAAAAATAATTTTTTTCTGCATCTAGCTCTGAAAAAATATTTGGGCTTCTAGCAGTGTGTGGGACTTGGTCTATTAGTCCATCTATACTGACCTCCATCAGGTTGCAAATTAAAAATATTTTTTTTCTTCATTTATCTCTGAAAAAATATTTGGGCTTCTAGCAGCGTGTGGGACTTGTTCTATTAGTCCATCTATACTGACCTCCATCAGGTTGCAAATTAAAAATAATTTTTTTCTGCATCTAGCTCTGAAAAAATATTTGGGCTTCTAGCAGTGTGTGGGACTTGGTCTATTAGTAAATCTATACTGACCTCCATCAGGTTGCAAATTAAAAATAATTTTTTTCTTCATTTATCTCTGAAAAAATATTTGGGCTTCTAGCAGCGTGTGGGACTTGTTCTATTAGTCCATCTATACTGACCTCCATCAGGTTGCAAATTAAAAATAATTTTTTTCTGCATCTAGCTCTGAAAAAATATTTGGGCTTCTAGCAGTGTGTGGGACTTGGTCTATTAGTCCATCTATACTGACCTCCATCAGGTTGCAAATTAAAAATAATTTTTTTCTGCATCTAGCTCTGAAAAAATATTTGGGCTCCTAGCAGTGTGTGGGACTTGGTCTATTAGTCCATCTATACTGACCTCCATCAGGTTGCAAATTGAATAAAAAAATTTTCTGCATCTAGCTCTGAAAAAATATTTGGGCTTCTAGCGGTGTGTGGGACTTGGTCTATTAGTCCATCTATACTGACCTCCATCAGGTTGCAAATTAAAAATAATTTTTTTCTTCATTTAGCTCTGAAAAAATATTTGGGCTTCTAGCAGTGTGTGGGACTTGTTCTATTAGTCCTTCTATACTGACCTCCAGCAGGTTGCAAATTGAATATAATTTTTTTCTGCATCTAGCTCTGAAAAAATATTTGGGCTTCTAGCGGTGTGTGGGACTTGGTCTATTAGTCCATCTATACTGACCTCCATCAGGTTGCAAATTAAAAATAATTTTTTTCTGCATCTAGCTCTGAAAAAATATTTGGGCTTCTAGCAGTGTGTGGGACTTGGTCTATTAGTCCATCTATACTGACCTCCATCAGGTTGCAAATTAAAAATATTTTTTTTCTTCATCTAGCTCTGAAAAAATATTTGGGCTTCTAGCAGTGTGTGGGACTTGGTCTATTAGTCCATCTATACTGACCTCCATCAGGTTGCAAATTGAATAAAAAAAATTTCTGCATCTAGCTCTGAAAAAATATTTGGGCTTCTAGCGGTGTGTGGGACTTGGTCTATTAGTCCATCTATACTGACCTCCATCAGGTTGCAAATTAAAAATAATTTTTTTCTTCATTTAGCTCTGAAAAAATATTTGGGCTTCTAGCAGTGTGTGGGACTTGTTCTATTAGTCCTTCTATACTGACCTCCAGCAGGTTGCAAATTGAATATAATTTTTTTCTGCATCTAGCTCTGAAAAAATATTTGGGCTTCTAGCGGTGTGTGGGACTTGGTCTATTAGTCCATCTATACTGACCTCCATCAGGTTGCAAATTAAAAATAATTTTTTTCTGCATCTAGCTCTGAAAAAATATTTGGGCTTCTAGCAGTGTGTGGGACTTGGTCTATTAGTCCATCTATACTGACCTCCATCAGGTTGCAAATTAAAAATATTTTTTTTCTTCATTTATCTCTGAAAAAATATTTGGGCTTCTAGCAGCGTGTGGGACTTGTTCTATTAGTCCATCTATACTGTCCTCCATCAGGTTGCAAATTAAAAATAATTTTTTTCTGCATCTAGCTCTGAAAAAATATTTGGGCTTCTAGCAATGTGTGGGACTTGGTCTATTAGTCCATCTATACTGACCTCCATCAGGTTGCAAATTAAAAATAATTTTTTTCTGCATCTAGCTCTGAAAAAATATTTGGGCTTCTAGCAGTGTGTGGGACTTGGTCTATTAGTCCATCTATACTGACCTCCATCAGGTTGCAAATTGAATAAAAAAAATTTCTGCATCTAGCTCTGAAAAAATATTTGGGCTTCTAGCGGTGTGTGGGACTTGGTCTATTAGTCCATCTATACTGACCTCCATCAGGTTGCAAATTAAAAATAATTTTTTTCTTCATTTAGCTCTGAAAAAATATTTGGGCTTCTAGCAGTGTGTGGGACTTGTTCTATTAGTCCTTCTATACTGACCTCCAGCAGGTTGCAAATTGAATATAATTTTTTTCTGCATCTAGCTCTGAAAAAATATTTGGGCTTCTAGCGGTGTGTGGGACTTGGTCTATTAGTCCATCTATACTGACCTCCATCAGGTTGCAAATTAAAAATAATTTTTTTCTGCATCTAGCTCTGAAAAAATATTTGGGCTTCTAGCAGTGTGTGGGACTTGGTCTATTAGTCCATCTATACTGACCTCCATCAGGTTGCAAATTAAAAATATTTTTTTTCTTCATTTATCTCTGAAAAAATATTTGGGCTTCTAGCAGCGTGTGGGACTTGTTCTATTAGTCCATCTATACTGTCCTCCATCAGGTTGCAAATTAAAAATAATTTTTTTCTGCATCTAGCTCTGAAAAAATATTTGGGCTTCTAGCAGTGTGTGGGACTTGGTCTATTAGTCCATCTATACTGACCTCCATCAGGTTGCAAATTAAAAATAATTTTTTTCTGCATCTAGCTCTGAAAAAATATTTGGGCTTCTAGCAGTGTGTGGGACTTGGTCTATTAGTCCATTTATACTGACCTCCATCAGGTTGCAAATTGAATAAAAAAATTTTCTGCATCTAGCTCTGAAAAAATATTTGGGCTTCTAGCGGTGTGTGGGACTTGGTCTATTAGTCCATCTCTACTGACCTCCATCAGGTTGCAAATTAAAAATAATTTTTTTCTGCATCTAACCCAGCCAATAGTTTTGGCCTAATACCACAGTTTGGCCACTCAGCTCTGCTCGGTTACCATCCATTGTTTTTTTGTGCAAACAACTCCAGAGTTGTGAATTAGTTAACCACCAAAATGAGTGGAAAAAGGCCTGCTGCTGGTGGAAAGGGGAATAGGCGTGTTGGGAAGGGGAAAAAAGGTTGTGTCCGTGGGGTAGGTGCAGAAGAAAGACCATCTTCCAGCCAAACTAAAATGTCTACTTCTTTTAGCGGACAATGTGATAAGATCCCTTTCTTACGGCCACGCCAATCGCTACAAATTCCAGATGAGGCACAAAAACAGCAGGTGCTTCAACGGATATCAAGTGCTCCTTTAAGTGGGCTCTCCTCCACATCAACTTCAACATCACAAATACTCCAGTCCTCAAAGGTGTCACCCAAATCGCACTTGCTTCCTCACAGCTCCCAAATCTCCAGCTGCCCGTCTGAGTATGAGGTAGAACAGATGGTTGAGTCTGCAGAGCTGTTTACTCATACTATAGCCTGGGAATCAGAGGTCGACTCCAGCGCTTCTGTGAATCCAGACGAGGAAATGATCTGCACTGATGCCCCGAATCTTTATGAGTCGGATCCAGGACCAGACGCAGAAGGTTCTGACCATAATGTAGACCCTCATTCCCAAACTGTAACTCCTGTTGGTGGAGACAATGAGGAAGACGATGATAAGACTCAAATACCTGATTGGAGCGACAACTTTAGTTTTTTGTCAGGGCAGGAACAGGTTGGCTCTGAGGACGACGGGTGTGATAACGCACAGGGTGATGATGATGAGGTCGGAGATCCCACTTACTGTCAACCCACAGTCAGCCAAGAGATGAGGTCAGCAGAGGAGGTGGAGGAAGATGCTAGTGACGACGAGGTCAGGTTGCGCCTTCCTGGACAGAGACGTAGTACTGGAAGCACGTCAACAACTGCATCCTCAAACACAACTCTGCCTCTCACCACAAGTCGTGGTGGCTCTTCAGGTCGCATGGGTGCTAAGCCTTGCATAGCCTGGGCATTTTTTCAGATCGATAAAGATGACCCAACTCGTGTTATCTGTAACATTTGTCAGCAAAAGCTAAGTAGAGGCCAAAAAATACATAGTTTGAGTACTTCATGCATGAACCGGCACATGGACATGAAGCATAAGTTGCAGTGGGAAGCTCAGTGTGCTACAATTCGGTCTAGCCGGCCGGGCCAACCACCGTCTGCCATATCTTGTGCATCCGCGGCCTCTTCATCCTCTGTGACTGGGGGGACAGCAGTCACACCTGTTTTGGGGCGCAGACCTGCCACCTCTTTACCCGCAACAGCCAGCGTGATTGGCAGGTCATCATTTTCTTTGGAGGTGGTAACACCAGCTGGTCTTGAGCGCTGTCCGACATCGATAGCACCACCTTTGGATCAAGGCAACCTAACATGTCCGCCTGCATCTTCCTCACAGACCGGCAGTTTGCCGGGGACACCCTTATCAACCCCGTCTAAGCACAATAGCCAGCCCTCGGTCCCTCAGATGTGGACAAGTAAAAGACCATTTCCTCCTAGCCATGAGAAAGCTAAGAGGTTGAATTTCACCATCTGCAAGCTCTTGGCTACAGAAATGCTGCCTTTCCGCCTGGTGGACACAGAGGATTTTTGAGACCTTATGTCCGTCACAGTGCCCCAGTACCAGATGCCCAGTCGGCACTACTTCTCAAAGAAAGGTGTGCCTGCGCTCCACCAGCATGTCGCACACAACATCACCGCTTCTTTGAGAAACTCTGTGTGTGACAGGGTGCATTTCACCACAGACACTTGGACGAGTAGGCATGGACAGGGGCGTTACATGTCGCTGACTGGGCACTGGGTAACTATGGTGACAGCAGGACAAGGTGCTGCTGTCCAAGTCTTGCCGTCCCCACGAGTTGTGCGTCAATCCTCTTTATGTCAAAGTTCCACCACTGCTTCTGCCTCCTCAACCTCCTCTCGGTCTTCCACCTGCACCCAAAGCCTGTCTGGTCATGCCACAAGCTTTCTAACTGCGCAGAAGGGATCCTGCACACCTCCTTACTATGCTGGCAGTAGGGCTCAACGTCATCAGGCGGTTTTTACATTGAAATGTCTGGGAAATGTGAGTCACACAGCTGAGGAGTTGTGGTCAGCTCTGGAGAAGCAATTTCATGAATGGTTGTCTCCACTGGACCTGAAACCAGGGAAGGCCGTGTGCGACAATGCTGCAAACCTGGGTGCGGCCCTTCGCCGGGGCAATGTCACACACGTGCCTTGTATGGCTCACGTGTTGAACCTGGTTGTCCAGCAATTTTTAGCCCACTAACCCAGACTAGATGGCCTTCTGCAGAGGGCACGATCGCTGTGTGCTCACTTCCGCCGTTCGCATCCCGCAGCTCAGCGACTTACATCTCTACAGAAGTCGTTGGGCCTGCCACTTCACCGGCTAAAATGCGATGTGCCTACCCGGTGGAATTCAACTCTGCACATGTTGCAGCGACTGTGGCAGCACCGACAAGCCCTGGTGCAATACGTTCTGACGTATAGCCTGGGCCAACGAGATTCAGAGGTGGGGCAAATCACGCTGGAGGAGTGGTCTCAGATCAGGGACCTATGCACCCTTCTGCACAGTTTTGAAATGGCGACGAAGATGTTTAGTGCTGACGATGCCATTATCAGCATGACTATTCCGGTGATTTACATGCTGGAGCACATGTTAAACAGAATTCGGAGTCAGGTGGTGGCACAAGAGGAGGTGGAGGAAGTAGAGGAGGAGGAGTTGTATGCGGAAGGGCTAACATCTGCAAGGTCCAGACGGTCGGCATCACCAAGGCGGCAGGCATGTGAGGGTGGGGGAGATGGTTTCACCAGGGCGCATGGTAGCAGCCAAACTAGTGAGGAAGGTGCAGGAGCCCAGGAAGAAGTGGAGGACGAACTGATGGAAGACTCATCAGATGAGGGAGACCTTGATCACATTTCTGTTGTGCGAGGTTGGGGGGAGAGGACAGAGGAAGGAAGCATGATTGTTACCTCGCCACCAACACAACAGGGACTTGGTGCTCCTGGATGCGCAACACACATGAGTGCCTTCTTGCTGCACTACCTGCAACATGACCCTCGAATTGTGAGAATTAGAAATAATCCTGACTACTGGGTTGCCACACTGTTAGATCCCCGGTACAAAAGTAAATTTGCAGAAATTATTCCTGCCATAGAAAGGGATGCACGCATGCAGGAGTATCAGCAGAGACTGTTGCAGAATCTTACATGTGCTTTTCCACAAAATACCAGTGGTGCACGTAGTGAATCTCACAGTTCCAACTTGCCAACCGTGGGACCGTCAAGTGTTCAGCACTCAAACCGTGACAGAACCACAGTATCTGCTGGTAACATCAATTTTGCGGAATCATTTCACCACTTTTTTAGCCCATCCTTTGCAAGGCCACAGGAGACAAGAAGTCTGACACATAGTCAACGCCTAGAGACGATGGTACAGGAGTATCTCCAAGTAAACATTGAAGCCACGACTGTGTCACTGGACCCTTGCTCTTTTTGGGCTTCCAATCTGGATAAATGGCCGGAGCTAGCCACTTACGCCTTGGAGATCTTGTCATGCCCCGCAGCCAGCGTTCTGTCTGAACGTGTGTTCAGCGCTGCTGGTGGTGTGCTGACAGATAAGCGCACGCGGCTCTCCACTGATAATGTAGACAGACTCACGTTCATAAAGATGAACAAATCATGGATCCGAAACGACTTTTCTACCCCTGTGTCATCCTGGGGAGAGTAAAAGCTTGATGATTGGTTAAAATCACCCTACCAACCGTTTTAAGCTTTCAAATTACTAATCATGTTTATCTGTATCTTGACTGGAAAATAATTTGGGCTTTGTAGCAGTGTGCAGCACTGATCCTATTAGGCCATCTATACTAAAGCTTCACCAGATGTAAAATTAAAAATAATTTTTAGCTGCATCTAGCCCGGAAAATAATTTTGGGGCTCCGAGATGCGCAAGGCACATAAGTGCCTTCTTGCTGCACTACCTGCAGCATGACCCTCATATTGTCAGAATTCGAAGTAATCATGACTACTGGGTTGCCACACTCTTAGATCCCCCAAACTTTTCGATCAACCTTTTCATTTTAATAAAGACCAAAAAAATGGTCATTTTTGAAATTATAAGCATTAGCAGGTTGTTAGAAACTGAAATCAAACAGTTTTCAACTCAAAACTTTATTCTAGGTGATGTTACATTTTCACATAGGACCCCTTGTTCGAAAGGAGCTTCTGAACTCTCTCGTCCATTGAATTTGTCAGGTTTTGGATGGTTTCTGCTTCAATTGTTTTGCATGAGGACAGAATACCCTCCCAGAGCTGTTGCTTAGATGTGAACTGCCTCCCGCCATCATAGACACTCCTTTTAATGATGCTCCAAAGGTTCTGAATGGGGTAGAGGTCAGGGGAGCATGGGGGTCACACCATAAGTTTGTCCCCTTTTATGCCCATATCAGCCAGAGATGCAGATGTTTTATGTGCAGCATGAGATGGTGCATTATCATGCAGAAAAATGATCTTGCTGTGAAATACACGGTTCTTCTTCTTGAACCATGGCAGGAAGTGCTGTTTGAGAAAATCCACATACATTATGGAGTTCATCTTTAGCGCCTTCAGGGATCCTAAAGGGGCCGACAATCTCTCTCCCCATGATTCCAGCCCAAAACATTACTCCACCTCCTCCTTGTTGGCGCTGTAGCCGTGTTTGCGTGGGGTGTCCATCAACCAGCCATCCTCCACTCCATCCATCTGGACCATCGAGCGCTGCACGGCACTCATCCGTGAACAAAACAGTTTTGAAATCAGTCTTCATGTAATGTTTGGCCCACTGGAGCCGTTTCTGCTTGTGTGAAGTGGATAGAGGAGGTCGACAGGATGGCGCATGCACAGCTGCAAACCTCTGAAGGACCCTGCATCTTGTTGTTTGGGGGACGTTGGAGGCACAAGCAGCTTCAAAAACTTGTCTGCTGCTATGACAAGGCTTTTTTGCCGCTGCTCTTTCAACCTGACGTAATTGCCTGTAGGAAAGAGTCCTCAATTTGCCCTTATCAGCACGCACACGTGTGTACTGTGAATCAGCTACATACTTCTTGATTGCCAAGACACTTCATCCTGATCATCGCACAATGTTGATTGTAGTCATGCCTTGACCTAAACACTCCACAATTTGTTGCTTCTCAGCAGCCGACACATCCTTTTTCTTTCCCATTTTGGCAGAAAATGTAGGCTGCTTAATAATGTGAGAGAGCCTTCTTAAGTAGTCTTGCCTTTCATTGGACACACCTGCCAAACTAATTAGCACAGGTGTCTGCAATTGCTTACAGTGATATAAAGAGCCCTGACACACATCACCATCAATGAGTTTAACTGACAAACAAACAAATTCTTCCCTTATCACTCCTAAACACTTTTTGTATAATAATTTGGAACGCAGTGTACATGTGCTTTTCCACAAAACACCAGTGGTTCACGTAGTGAATCTTACAGTTCTAACTTGCCAACCGTGGTCTGTATGGAGTTGTTCAATAAAGGGCCCAAAATTAAGATAACATGGATGGGAGAGGTCTCTATGAATAGGAATTCCTAAGTATTTGATACCCTGTGAGGGCCAGGCAAAGGGAAAGTTGGACTGGATGGAATCCTATATGGATTTGGGGAGGGAGACATCGAGGGCCTCAGACTTCGCTGCATTGATTTTAAAATTTTACCATGTAACAAAGTGATCTATTTCAGCCATAACAGCATGGATGGATATATGTGATTGAGTGATATATACTAGGACATCATCAGCAAATAGAGAGCACTTGTACTCGGTGCCTCCCACCTCAATCCACCTAATATTGGGGTTATGGCGAATTGATGAGAGCAGGTGCTCCGTCACTAGGATGTATAAGAGAGGGGACAGAGGACATCACTGCCTTGTCCCATTGGTGATTGTGAAATGTGATGAAAATGTTCTGACGCACCCCCTGGGCCTTGGGACACCCGGAGCCGGACCCTTTTTGGTGGATGCTGGTGGTTGTAGTCTTCGTGGCGGCGACCCAGTTCCGTGGCTCAGGGCGGTCAAACCAGTGGCGGAACTATTTATGTGGTTTTCATGTTTAAATGTCCGACTACGCCACCCGTGGATTGCGGTCAGAGTGAACCGCCGCTACAGGGCAGACCACTGAGGCTGGTGTTGTGGGTGCAGCAGAGCGTAGCATAACTCCCCACGGGAGGAGTATAGCCTCAGGGCAGTGTATGCGGAGGATGGGGGTGATGGTGCAGGGCAGCAGCAGTAACGACACGGAGTCAGTGATGCAGTTCAGGGCCTTTACTCACAGTTCTTATTATCCAGACCACGTCTGCAGGTAACGGCTGCCCACGTCGTACTGTGCTCACCAGGTGAGGGGCTCAGACAACTCCCAGATAACTTTGGAGCACTTCACAGGACCCCCTTTGTGTGTCCTTTGTCTGGCCTTTCTTACCAACACTTCTGTCCGGCTGCCTCGGGCCTCCTCTTGGTAAACTTGGCGCCAGTTTCCCTGACCCTATGTGGTGCCTTCCTAGCGGGTGTAGCGAGGGGCTGCACCACATAAAATGTCAGAGCCTCCGGTTTCTAGCTGAGGGTCGTTTCCTGCCTCCACTAGTTCGGGGACCGGTCTCCCCCTTTGGCCTGACCCCTCCACGCAGGTGGATTCGGGCGTGCGGTGGCGACTCGCCCGTCCGCACCCCTGGGATCCCTTCATTCCTCGTTCCTGGAGCCTTCTCCGCTCCTCTTCCTTCCTTCTCCCTCTTCCAGGCCTGGGCCTCTGTTACTAGGCCCGCCTCCGGAGCAGAGCTCATGCAGAGCCCCTGCTCCCTGCCACTTCTGCTCAGACTTCTCTGCACTGAACTAAGATGGTGCCCACCTTTTATACTCCCTTCTCAATGCACCCAGGAACTGCTTCCTCCCTGCTCCTGCACTACAGGGTTCCCCTTCCTCAGTGTTCCCTCCCCCCACTCCAGCCAGGGACAGGGACTGTCGTGCCCATCTCAGGGGCATATTGGTCGCCCTGCCCCACGGCAATGTGGTGTAATGCATGCAGGTGTCGGGTCCTGATCCACACTCCATCCTTACCTGAGAGTGAGATATCACACCTCTGGGTGAGGTGCAATACGTCTTTAGCAACCGAGCCCTCAGGGTGCTACAGTTCCATTTATCTTCAGCCTAGGTGACGTATTGCGATACAGGGCCGTGATTTTGGCTATAAAAGGGTCCCCTAGACCCCTACCCCAAGCTTTTTAAGAGAATCATATATGGCGTGCCAGGAGACTCTATGGAATGCTTTCTCAGCATCCAACGAGAGTATCTAATTACAAATTTTTAACTGCATCTAGCCCAGGAAATACTTTGTGCCTAGTAGCAGTGTCTGCTAGTAAGCGGATTATCCCGGCTGTTAAGCAAGCTGCACCACCTGTAGTTTAGACACTTAATTTTTTCAAAGGAAATGCTTCGGGACCATGGGATACTTAGTGAAGAGCATCAGGAGGCACCCCAAGGCATAGGGGCTGGGACTGGCAGTAGGATGCCTTGCGGTGGACAGCCGAGCTCGATCCTTATAAAAGCTTTTTAACTGCAGCAGCTTTAGTGGACGCTACTGGAGCTGGAATTACCGCGGCTGCTGGCATGAGACTTGCCCTCCAATAGATCCTTGTAAATGGATTTAAAGTGTATTCATTCAAATTAGAGAGACAATTTAAATTAAAAAGCTTAGAGCTGCCTCCACCACAGGGGGGCTCGCTCGACCCACCAGCGGACAGGCACCAGTATTGGGAGAGGGGGGCTGGCCGTCAGGGTTCACCGCGGCTCTGGCACAAACCCGGCGACACGGAGGTGGCACGGGCAGGAGCGGACTGGCCGTGTCGGCTTCTCACTTTTTGGATTTTAGAAGGGCATGACATGCCTATATCTGTGTCTCCCCCTCCTTTTACTCCTCCACCTCTTTTATTTTCGCATGACTATATGTACTTGTCACTTTTCCATGTGTTAGTTATGTCTTCTGAGCAGTTTGTCAGCTTTTGGACACCTTTGAAGGTGTTTTCTATGTGTTTCTATGTGTTTTTGTTTGCCTGCCATTGGTTTTAACGGTGTTCGAAGGTGTTCGACGAACAGTTCGACGAACAGTTCGGCGAACACACGGGTGTTCGACGAACCGAACCGAACTCGAACACTACGGGGGTGGCTCAACACTAGCCTTAACTAAACCTTTTTTTCCATTTATAGCAACTGGGTCTCCTGTACACTGTTGGCCTAATCAGTGATTGGAAGGCTTTCCAAAAATTATGAGGATCTGCAATGCCCCTTGAAACAGACGTGGATTACAGCATACTAAAAACCTTCTACCCATTATTGGGGAGTGGGTCTCCCTTAGTGTTCGCCTATGCATTGAAAAGCAAAAGCCGACTAAAATTAGGAGGAAATGCAATGCCGTTGGAAGAGTCGTGGAGGTTAGAGGTAATTAAAAACAACATTTAATTGCCCCTTGGAAAAGATGTGGAGTTCAGAGTGGTTTAAAAAGATTGCTTTAATGCCCCTTGGAAGAGACGTGGAGGTCATAGTGGCTTAACAAGACGCTTTTAATGCCCCTTGGAAGAGCTGTGGATTTCAGAGTGGTTTAACAAGACGGTTTTAATGCCCCGTAGGAGAGACGTGGAGGTCACAGTAGCTTGGCAAGACGATTTTAATGCCCCTTGGAAGAGACGTGGAGTTCAGAGTGGTTTAACATGACGGTTTTAATGCTCCTTGTAAGAGTCGTGGAGGTTCCAGTGGAATAAAAAGACAAAATCAATGCCCCTTGGAAGAGTGGTGGAGGTCTCAGTGGAATAAAAAGACAATATCTATGACCCTTGGAAGAGACGTGGAGGTCACAGTAGCTTAACAAGACGATTTTAATGCCCCTTGGAAGAGATGTGGAGTTCAGCGTGGTTTAACATGACGGTTTTAATGCTTCTTGGAAGAGACGTGGAGGTCACAGTGGAATGAAAAGACAATATCAGTGTCCCTTGGAAGAGACGTGGAGGTCCCAGTGGAATAAAAAGACAATATCAATGACCCTTGGAAGAGACGTGGAGGTCACAGTAGCTTAACAAGACGATTTTAATGCCCCTTGGATGAGACGTGGAGTTCAGAGTGGTTTAACATGATGGTTTTAATGCTTCTTGGAAGAGACGTGGAGGTCACAGTGGAATGAAAAGACAATATCAATGCCCCTTGGAAGAGACGTGGAGGTCCCAGTGGAATAAAAAGACATTATCAATGACCCTTGGAAGAGACGTCAAGGTCACAGTAGCTTAACAAGACGATTTAATACCCCTTACAAGAGCCATGCAGTACAGCATATTAAAAACATTATTCTCATTATTGGGAATTGGGTCTCCCATAGTCTTTGCCTATGCCTTCCAAGCAATAGCTGCCAAAAATTAGGACGAAGGTACTTGCAATGCCCTCACAAGAGCCATGCAGTACAGCATATTAAAAACATTATTCCCATTATTGGTGAGTGCGTCTCCCATAGTCTTTGCCTATGCCTTCCAAGCAAAAGCTGCCAAAAATTAGGACGGAGGAACTTGCAATGGTGGCAACACGGACCTCGGTCATCCTGGTGGTATAGTTGTGGTGGAGGCTGAGGATAAGGAAAAGTGCAAAAAACAGCCGAAATGAGGAAGCGTATACCCATGTATCGGTGTGAAGTGGTGCATGGGAATACACCTCCCAAAATAACACAGTGGATTTGACTTTATGTTACTCTGCTGTCATTTGGTGCTGATGAGAAGTCTGGCCCAATCCAGCCCTTGTTCATTTTGATAAGGGTCAGCTTGTCAGCATTGTCAGTTGACAGGTGAGTGCACTTATCAGTCAGAATTCCCTCAGCGGCACTAAAAACACGCTCCGATAACACGCTAGCGGCAGGGCAGGCCAGGACCTCCAAGGTGTACAGAGCAATTTCATTCCAAGTGTCCAGCTTGGATACCCAATAATTGAAAGGCACAGAGGAATCATGGAGAATGCTGGTAGGGTCGGCAAGATACTCCCTCACCATCTTTTGAAACTTTCCACTCCTTGTGAGAGTACCCCGCGCCTCAGTACCTGTAAGCTGGGCAGGTCTCAGAAAACTGTCCCAGAACGTTGACAGTGATCCCCTGCTTCTGCTGGATTGAAGCTGCGTCTCTCTCACCTGTATGCCTTGGTTGGCAACGAACTGTGACCTCTGCCGCTAGCGTGTTCAGATGGGAATTTGAATTTTTTTTAACAGTTATGCAGCAAGGGCCTTCTTGTACTGCCCAATTTTTGTAGACCTCTCCACCTCAGGAATAAGAGAGTAAAAGTTCTCCTTGTAGCGTAGGTCTAAAAGTGTCACCAACCAGTAATGACTGTTACCCAACATTTTGACAACGCTAGGGTCATAGTTAAGGCAGTGTAACATAAAGTCAGCCATGCGTGCCAGACTGGTAACCATGCAAGCCTTCCGTGTCCTCACCAAGATGATAGCTGATCATGCTCTCCTCCTCCTCCTCCTCCTCCTCCTCCCCCCTGTCCTCAGGCCACCCACGCTTAACCGACGGTATGACAGTGTACAGGTACTACAGTCTACAGCGCATGATATCAGGTCCTGTTCTTCCTCCTCCTCCTCTCCCTCATTGTCCCCCAATGCACGTTGGGATGAGATGAGGCTGGGCTGTGTGTAATCGCCCGCTATGGCTTCTTGATCCATCTCTTCATACTCTGGCAGCAATGCCTCCTCTTTAATTCTCTGCAGAGAATCGCCACTCACCATCTTGGTGGACACCTCAAAGTTTGTCAGGATGGTACATATGTCAGACATCCAGGTACACTCCTGAGGTCTTATGTGTGGCATCCTGGGCCACAAGCACTTGTCCACGTGTCCGTTGTCAGGTGAACTCTCCCAGTAACTGCATTGTTGTGGGCACGGCAGATGTTTTGGGACACGTGCTTGTGTAGTGCTGGGATGGCACACCGGGCAAAATAGTGTCGGCTGGGGACTGAGTACCGAGGGATGGCCACTGCCATAAGGTTGCGGAAGGATTCCGTCTCCACCACCCTAAAAGGCAGCATTTCCAACGCAAGCAGTTGTAAAATGTGCGAATTTAGGACTGTGGCCTGTGGGGCGTTGGCTGCGAATTTGCGCTTTCATTCAAAGGTCTGAGATATGGACAATTGAATGCTGCGGTGGGACGTGGACGTTGATGCTGTTTCTTGAGAAACTGCAATAACAAGTGAAGACTGAGAGGAGGGGGTATCTTTGCATGCAGTATGGACAGGGGACTGCCTTGCACGCACAACAGGGGGTTCTCTTACACGCACAACAGCAGAAGAAGCAGTGGTGACACCCGCTGACACTGGTCGTGGACCCTGGGGTTCGCCCCACAAAGTCGGGTGCTTTGCTGCCATATTCTTGATCATGCTGGTGGTGGTCAGGCTGGTAGTTTTGTCACCCCTGCTGATGCTGGCCTGGCAGGTGGTACAAATGGCCTTTTTGGGGTTATCAGCAGAGTCTTTAAAAAAATTCCAGACTCTGGAAGACCTACCGGTTATACTGGCAACGTCCCTCGTGTTGGTGTTATGGGAAACGGTTGCCCGCCTTCTGTCTGCGGCCACCACACTGATTCTTTCTTCCTGTTGGGGTACTCTGCCTCCCTCCCCCTGTGTGCTGCTGGCCTCGCTCCGCGTGTCCTCCTGTCACGTTGGGTCAGTTACTAGATCATCCACCATCTCCTCCTCTTCCACTTCCGCACCACGGTCCTCCTCCTCACTTCGTGGCAATTGTGTCTCGTCATCGTCCACCTCTTGTGACAAGTTGCCAGTGTTGCCTTCCTGTGGCCGTGGCTGTTCAAATATTTGGGCATCGCTACATGCGATTTCCTCTTCCACCACTTCAAGCGGAGCAGGCGAGTGGCCCAAATATGGAAATGGACCAGTGAACAGCTCTTTAAAATGTCCAACTGTGGGATCAGTTGCTGTCTGATGACACTCGGCATGGTGGGAGGAAGGAGCATCAGGGTGAGGAGGAGTATGCGGTTGAGACTCACGGCTACTAAGACTTGACCATGTTGAAGACAGACCGGAGGTGGTGGTGCCCAGGTGACTGGAAGCATTATCTGATATCCAATTAATAACCTGTTCACACTGATCAGTTCGCAATACTGGTGTTGTTGTGTGCTTCCATAGTAATTCGGTCAAGAATTGGGAGCGAGAAGATGTGGCTGTTGGTTGTGGCTCATTTTCACCTTGGCCACGGCCCCGTCCTCTGCACGCACCATCACCAGAACGTCCAGTTCCATGTCCCTTGCCCATTGTAAATGAAGTAAAATAGCTCACACTCGCACTACCAATGGCAAAAGGGTAATAAAAAGGAGATTTGAACCGTGGAAGAGGAAAACCAGAATCTTTTAAACAGATATATTTGTGTCTGTACAGTCAGCGAGACACTGAAACTGTTTTTTTTTAAGTAAAAAAGGCAAAAAGGTGGATTACACCGTGATTTGAACCGTGGAAGAGGAAAACCACAGTTCTAGTTCTCTGGCCTACACTGGAATCTTTTAAACAGATATATTTGTGTCTAAACCGTCACCGAGACACTGAAACTGTTTTTTTTTATGTAAAAAAGGCAAAAAGGTGGATTACACCCAGATTTGAACAGTGGAAGAGGAAAACCACAGTTCTAGTTCTCTGGCCTACACTAGAATCTTTTAAACAGATATATTTGTGTCTGAACAGTGAGCGAGACACTGAAACTGTTTTTTTTTATGTAAAAAAGGCAAAAAGGTGGATTACACCCAGATTTGAACCATGGAAGAGGAAAACCACAGTTCTAGTTCTTTGGCCTACACCAGAATCTTTTAAACAGATATATTTGTGTCTGAACAGTCAGCGAGACACTGAAACTGATTTTTTTTATGTAAAAAAGACAAAAAGGTGGATTACACCCAGATTTGAACCATGGAAGAGGAAAGCCACAGTTCTAGTTCTCTGGCCTACACCACAATCTTTTAAACAGATGTATTTGTGTCTGAACAGTTAGCGAGACACTGAAACTGTTTTTTTTTATGTAAAAAAGGCAAAAAGGTGGATTACACCCAGATTTGAACCGTGGAAGAGGAAAACCTCAGTTCTATTTCTCTGGCCTTCACCAGAATCTTTTAAACATATATTTGTGTCTGAACAGTCAGCGAGACACTCAAACTGTTTTTTTTATGCAAAAAGGTGGATTACACCCAGATTTGAACCATGGAAGAGGAAACCACAGTTCTAGTTCTCTGGCCTACACCAGAATCATTTAAACAGATATATTTGTGTCTGAACAATCAGCAAGACACTGAAACTGTTTTTTTTTATGTAAAAAAGGCAAAAAGGTGGATTACACCCAGATTTGAACCGTGGAAGAGAAAAACCACAGTTTAACTTCTCTGGCCTACACCAGAATCTTTTAAACAGATATATTTGTGTCTGAACTGACAGCGAGGCTCTGAAACTGTTTTTTTTAATGGAAAAAAGGCAAAAAAGTAGATAATACAGACATTGGAACCGTGGAACTGCAAAACCACAGTTCTAGTTATCTGGCCGAAACCAGACTCTTTTAAACAGATATATTTGTGTCTGAACACTCACAGACACACTCAATATTTTTTTTTGGGGGGAGGGAAATACCAAAAGGTTAATAAGACAGGCATTTGTACAGTCTGACTGAGGGAAAAAAAAAAGAGGATTTAGATGAAAAAAAAAGGATTTTTCCTGGCCCCTGAGACCTGGGGCTAAGTCTAGCAATTTGAGCAGTGGTAGCACACAGGACTGTAATGCAGTGTTTGTTGATATAACCACTGCATCTCCTATACAGCCTGCCTGTGTGCCTGATATCTGGGATGGATATTAGTCCTCAGAAGGACTGTTTGTTTGATTTTGCAGGCTTTAGAGACCCTACACTAACTATTTCGCAGTATAAATCTCTCCCTAGCTCAGCAGCACTCTCCCTACACTGTCTGATCCGGAGCGACTGTGTCCAAGATGGCGGCGCCCGGTTTTAAATACTCGAGGTGATGCTGTGCGGCCAGCCAATCACTGTAATGCCCACAACCAACATGGCTGCGGCATTGCAGTGACTGGCTGGCAATCCCTGCATGTTCATTGGCTCTGTAAAGAGCACCAAACATGCAGGGCGGAGACCCGAGCACCCGCCTGAGTAACCCGAAAATGCTCGGTGCTCCCCGAACATCCTGAGTAGTGAGATGCTTGGGCGAGTACCAAGCAGTGTCGAGCATGATCGCTCAACACTAGTAGTACACACAGTAATATAATGTCAATCCATATCATTGATAGATGATATGGATAAGCTGTGAAAATTATATATTATCACTTGATTAAAATATCTTGAATTGCACACCTTCTCTCCTCCTTTTTCCTTTTCCTTTTTTGTGACGTTGGTGGATGGAGTGAGACATGATGTCCCAGATGTGCTCAATTGGATTCAGTAGAATGACGAGCAAGAAGTGGTGCAGTATAATATTAAAAATTAACTTTTATTTATCTATTTAAAAAGTTCAATGAATGTATAGAATTAATATAATATTGTATAGAATTAATAGAAAAAAAACGAGCGATAGTAAGAATTGCAAACGGTATTTATCAGCCTTTGAAAATAAATATATCTGTGGAACTGGTAGCACACCTGGTATAGTTCCTATTGTCTAGGGAACTTGATGAACCACAGGTATATAGTACTGTAGACCACCACCTCAATTTTAACTAGGTGATCTTGGTCTATACCCAAGGAAATCCTGTCATGAAATCAATGTTTTCTCTATATGTACATTAGAGCATATTGAACACACAGGTATACATCAAAAATCTCCCATGCCCATAGTATCAACTCAGGAATGGGTGGGGAAAAGAAAAAGATAGACCAACTGCAATATAGAGTCTAGATGTGACATAAAATACCTGGTGAAAGATAATGGAACAATCTCACCGTTAAAGTGTCAATATCATCTCTGTTGACTCGTGTCTGTGCAGTTCTGTGCAGTTCTAGAGAGGACCCTTTGGAAGTGGCATTATCCAGTAGAGTGCAGGACTCATTTCCTCTGGAAGGACCCAGACCAATAGAATGAGGGGTGCCCTCCCGGCGCGTTTCCTCATGCTAGTGATTCATCAGGGGAGAGAGCAGCTATGCGGGTAGGTCTATCGGCCAGCAATGAAAATGGCACCATCAATGGGATTCAGGTCAGGGGAATGGGCGGACCAGTCCATAGCTTCAATGCCTTCATCTTGCAGGAACTGCTGACACACTCCAGCCACATGACGTCTGGCATTGTCCTGCATTAGGATGAACCCAGGGCCAAGCGCACCAGCATATGGTCTCACAAGGGGTCTGAGGATCTCATCTCGGTACCTAATGGCAGTCAGGCTACCTCTGGCGAGCATATGGAGGGCTGTGCTGACCTCCAAAGAAATGCCACATCACACCATTACTGACCCACTGCCAAACCGGTCATGCTGAAGTATGTTGCAGGCAGATCGCTCTCCACGGCGTCTGCAGACTCTGTCACGTCTGTCACATGTGCTCAGTGTGAAACTGCTTTCATCTGTGAAGAGCACAGGGCGCCAGTGGCGACTTTGCCAATCCTGGTGTTTTGTGGCAAATGCCAAGCGTCCTGCACGGTGTTGGGCTGTGAGCACAACCCCCATCTGTGGACATCGGGCCCTCATACCACCCTCATGGAGTCGGTTTCTAACTGTTTGTGCAGACACATGCACATTTGTGGCCTGCTGGAGGTCATTTTGCAGGGCTCTGGCAGTGCTCCTCCTGTACCTCCTTGCACAAAGGAGGAGGTAACGGTCCTGCTGCTGGGTTGTTTCCCTCCTATGGCTCCCTCCACATCTCCTGGTATCTGCTCCATGCTCTGGACACTGTGCAGACAGACAGAGCTACCCTTCTTGCCACAGCTCACACTGATGTGCCATGCTGGATGAACTGTACTACCTGAGCAACTTCTGTAGGTTGTACTGTTTACACCGCCTCATGCTACTGTACCTCTAGGGGTGAGAGCAATGGCAAAATGAAAAAGTGACCAAAACAACAGCCAAAAAGGATGAGAAAAGAGAAATGGTCTGTGGTCACCTCCTGCAGCACCACTCCTTTATAGGGGTATCTTGCTAATTGCCTATCATTTCTACCAGTTCTCTATTCCATTTGCACAACAGCAGGAGAAATTGATTCACAATCAGTGTTGCTTCATAACTGGACAGGTAGATTTTACAGAAGTGTTAATGACTTGGAGTTACATTGTGTTGTTTAAGTGTTCCATTTATTTTTTTGAGCAGTGTATATGTGATTGCAGACTTGTGAATACTCACATCGCACACAATGAGCATTGTGAGTTGTAATGAGCGAGCATACTACTCGGTACTCGCCTGAGCATCTCAGTACTTGAGATGCTCGGAACTCGCCGAGTACTTGCGAGATGGTCGGGCGGATGCTCGGGTCCCCTCCCTGCTCTTTAGATCGCCAATGAACATGCAGGGATTGCCTGCCACTCATTGTAATGCCGCAGCCATGGTGGTTGTGGCATTACAGTGATTGGCTGGCCCCACAGCCTCATCAGGTCTATATCAGACCTGGCGCCGCTGGGCTCGTCACAGTCACTCCGGAATCAGACAGTGTAGGGACAGCTGCTGCTGAGCTAGGGAGAGATTTGCTTGTGCATTAGGCAGTGTAGGGAGAAAAAACGTACATTACGCATATCCAACTTAACAAACTGTCCTTTTGAGGACTAACTAATCCATCTACAGAGATATCAGGCAGGGTATATAGGCAGGCAGTGTTTATAGCAGACTGCAGTGCATATAGCACAAGAGGCTCCATTCCAATTCTGCTTTCTGCTGCTGTTAGATATTTCTATACAAAAGCCCAGGTCTCAGGGGCAAGGAATAAATTTTTTTGGACCTTAATCCTTATTATTTGCTTAAAAAGCAATCCAGAGAACACCGTTTTTCTGCGCCATTTGCTTGTTGGCACTGCAGAATACAGCAAGGTCCTTTCCATACTACAGCGGTAGAAATCCAGCTATTTAAAACTGTGTTTTCTCCGTCACACAGATCACATATTCGTCGTCAAAAAATACTGCCATTTTTGGCCTCCATTCTAATTTTTTTTCACTGTGTCAGCGAAGTTTTTGACACCGGTTTGCTGTTCAAACTAGTTACCTACAGGCCAGGTATTTAAAACTGTGTTTTCTCTGTCACACGGATCACATATACGTTGCCAGAAAATATTGCCATGTCTGGCCTCCATTAAAAATTTCTTTCAGTGTGTCAGTGAAGCAATTCACACCAGTTTGCTGTTCAAACTAGTTACCTACAGGCCAGTTATTTAAAACTCTGTTTTCTCCGTCACACGGATCACATATACGTTGTCAGAAAATACTGCCATTTCTGGCCTCCAATAAAAATTTCTTTCAGTGTGTCAGTGAAGCAATTCACACCAGTTTGCTGTTCAAACTAGTTACCTACAGGCCAGTTATTTAAAACTCTGTTTTCTCCGTCACACGGATCATATATACGTTGTCAGAAAATACTGCCATTTCTGGCCTCCATTAAAAATTTCTTTCAGTGTGTCAGTGAAGCAATTCACACCAGTTTGCTGTTCAAACTAGATACCTATAGGCCAGGTATTTAAAACTCTGTTTTCTCAGTCACATGGATCACATATAAGTTTGCTCCAAACTTAGTCATTTGTAGTGAGTGTGGAAGATACTGTCCTCCATTTAAAATTGGCAAGGACGTGACAAGGGACGGGGGAACTGGACGTGATTGTGATGGTGCATGCTTAGGCCGAGGACAAGGCCGTGGGCAAGTTGAAATTGTTGCCACAACAAACACCCACATCTTCTAGCCAACCTTCCTGTCCCAATTCCTAGGGGACCGCAGCACACCACTATTGAACCCAGAGCAGTGTCAAAAGGTTGTTGGTTGGATAGCAGATAATGCTTCAGCCACCACCACCACCACCACCCTGTCTTCAACACGGTCAAGTCTCAGTAGCCGTGAGTCTGGACTAGAGATGAGCGTTGTTCTACTCGAACTGTTCGCCAATCTCAAATTCGAGCTGTTTTGGGCGGTGTTCGAGCCAGTCGGCGAACACGAACAATTTGAGAAAAATTCGGCTGTTCGAGGTGATGTTCGATAACTGTTCGTGCACCAAAATCATAACTGGATTTTTTCTCAGTAATGATGAAAATTAATGTTAATACGCAGTTTGAGTGTACAGCGGGGCGGGGGGAGGGGCAGGGGATGGATCTCTGCAGGAACAATGAAGATCTCCATTTTTTTTTCTCTTTCCCGCATTTGCAGTGGGGAGGTGCAATCTGTCAGCCTATCAGCAGCGCACACACGGAGCGAAGTGCTTTTTTTCACACAAGCAAGGGCATGTGTGATTGGCAGTGTATGTCACATGTCCTTGCCCTATAAGACCAAACCATTTTCCCCGTCGCCACCATTTTCTCACTGCTGCAGCTGCGTGTTAGACGGCACCGCTGTTGCTGTGTGCGCTATACCTTGTTAATTTCAAGCCAATTTTCGCACAAATATACAGATAGCTTGGGAGTAGGGAATAGTTGTGATTGCAGTCCTTTTAAGGACTAGGTTACAGCATTTCCTACGACTTTTATCAGGCAGGTCTGTGCTCTTAAATAGATAGATTGTGGGAGTAAAGACTAATTGTAATTGGAGTCCTTTTCCGGACTAGGTTACATCAGTTCCTATCAGTTTTTGCCAGGCAGGTCTGTGCCAGTGCTGTGCAAGTTTTTTTCACAGCATTTGGCTGAATCTAGCAAAGCTAATCCTTTTTGGCCTATTGCAGAGTGTGTTAGTCAGTGGAGTAGCCTATCTGTGTTGCAAGATATACCACCTGTGTATAGAATACCAATTTTTTTACTGCACCTAGTGAAGTAAAATCTTTTGGGCATAGCATCATTCTATTAGTCCATCTATACTGACCTCCATCAGGTTGCAAACTGAATATAATTTTTTTCTGCATCTAGCTCTGAAAAAATATTTGGGCTTCTAGCGGTGTGTGGGACTTGGTCTATTAGTCCATCTATACTGTCCTCCATCAGGTTGCAAATTAAAAATAATTTTTTTCTTCATTTAGCTCTGAAAAAATATTTGGGCTTCTAGCAGTGTGTGGGACTTGTTCTATTTGTCCTTCTATACTGACCTCCAGCAGGTTGCAAATTGAATATAATTTTTTTCTGCATCTAGCTCTGAAAAAATATTTGGGCTTCTAGCGGTGTGTGGGACTTGGTCTATTAGTCCATCTATACTGACCTCCATCAGGTTGCAAATTAAAAATAATTTTTTTCTTCATTTATCTCTGAAAAAATATTTGGGCTTCTAGCAGCGTGTGGGACTTGTTCTATTAGTCCATCTATACTGACCTCCATCAGGTTGCAAATTAAAAATAATTTTTTTCTGCATCTAGCTCTGAAAAAATATTTGGGCTTCTAGCAGTGTGTGGGACTTGGTCTATTAGTCCATCTATACTGACCTCCATCAGGTTGCAAATTAAAAATAATTTTTTTCTACATCTAGCTCTGAAAAAATATTTGGGCTTCTAGCAGTGTGTGGGACTTGGTCTATTAGTCCATCTATACTGACCTCCATCAGGTTGCAAATTGAATAAAAAAAATTTCTGCATCTAGCTCTGAAAAAATATTTGGGCTTCTAGCGGTGTGTGGGACTTGGTCTATTAGTCCATCTATACTGACCTCCATCAGGTTGCAAATTAAAAATAATTTTTTTCTGCATCTAACCCAGCCAATAGTTTTGGCCTAATACCACAGTTTGGCCACTCAGCTCTGCTCGGTTACCATCCATTGTTTTTTTGTGCAAACAACTCCAGAGTTGTGAATTAGTTAACCACCAAAATGAGTGGAAAAAGGCCTGCTGCTGGTGGAAAGGGGAATAGGCGTGTTGGGAAGGGGAAAAAAGGTTGTGTCCGTGGGGTAGGTGCAGAAGAAAGACCATCTTCCAGCCAAACTAAAATGTCTACTTCTTTTAGCGGACAATGTGATAAGATCCCTTTCTTACGGCCACGCCAATCGCTACAAATTCCAGATGAGGCACAAAAACAGCAGGTGCTTCAACGGATATCAAGTGCTCCTTTAAGTGGGCTCTCCTCCACATCAACTTCAACATCACAAATACTCCAGTCCTCAAAGGTGTCACCCAAATCGCACTTGCTTCCTCACAGCTCCCAAATCTCCAGCTGCCCGTCTGAGTATGAGGTAGAACAGATGGTTGAGTCTGCAGAGCTGTTTACTCATACTATAGCCTGGGAATCAGAGGTCGACTCCAGCGCTTCTGTGAATCCAGACGAGGAAATGATCTGCACTGATGCCCAAAATCTTTATGAGTCGGATCCAGGACCAGACGCAGAAGGTTCTGACCATAATGTAGACCCTCATTCCCAAACTGTAACTCCTGTTGGTGGAGACAATGAGGAAGACGATGATAAGACTCAAATACCTGATTGGAGCGACAACTTTAGTTTTTTGTCAGGGCAGGAACAGGTTGGCTCTGAGGACGACGGGTGTGATAACGCACAGGGTGATGATGATGAGGTCGGAGATCCCACTTACTGTCAACCCACAGTCAGCCAAGAGATGAGGTCAGCAGAGGAGGTGGAGGAAGATGCTAGTGACGACGAGGTCAGGTTGCGCCTTCCTGGACAGAGACGTAGTGCTGGAAGCACGTCAACAACTGCATCCTCAAACACAACTCTGCCTCTCACCACAAGTCGTGGTGGCTCTTCAGGTCGCATGGGTGCTAAGCCTTGCATAGCCTGGGCATTTTTTCAGATCGATAAAGATGACCCAACTCGTGTTATCTGTAACATTTGTCAGCAAAAGCTAAGTAGAGGCCAAAAAATACATAGTTTGAGTACTTCATGCATGAACCGGCACATGGACATGAAGCATAAGTTGCAGTGGGAAGCTCAGTGTGCTACAATGCGGTCTAGCCGGCCGGGCCAACCACCGTCTGCCATATCTTGTGCATCCGCGGCCTCTTCATCCTCTGTGACTGGGGGGACAGCAGTCACACCTGTTTTGGGGCGCAGACCTGCCACCTCTTTACCCGCAACAGCCAGCGTGATTGGCAGGTCATCATTTTCTTTGGAGGTGGTAACACCAGCTGGTCTTGAGCGCTGTCCGACATCGATAGCACCACCTTTGGATCAAGGCAACCTAACATGTCCGCCTGCATCTTCCTCACAGACCGGCAGTTTGCCGGGGACACCCTTATCAACCCCGTCTAAGCACAATAGCCAGCCCTCGGTCCCTCAGATGTGGACAAGTAAAAGACCATTTCCTCCTAGCCATGAGAAAGCTAAGAGGTTGAATTTCACCATCTGCAAGCTCTTGGCTACAGAAATGCTGCCTTTCCGCCTGGTGGACACAGAGGATTTTCGAGACCTTATGTCCGTCGCAGTGCCCCAGTACCAGATGCCCAGTCAGCACTACTTCTCAAAGAAAGGTGTGCCTGCGCTCCACCAGCATGTCGCACACAACATCACCGCTTCTTTGAGAAACTCTGTGTGTGACAGGGTGCATTTCACCACAGACACTTGGACGAGTAGGCATGAACAGGGGCGTTACATGTCGCTGACTGGGCACTGGGTAACTATGGTGACAGCAGGACAAGGTGCTGCTGTCCAAGTCTTGCCGTCCCCACGAGTTGTGCGTCAATCCTCTTTATGTCATTTTTCCTCCACTGCTTCTGCCTCCTCAACCTCCTCTCGGTCTTCCACCTGCACCCAAAGCCTGTCTGGTCATGCCACAAGCTTTCTAACTGCGCAGAAGGGATCCTGCACACCTCCTTACTATGCTGGCAGTAGGGCTCAACGTCATCAGGCGGTTTTTACATTGAAATGCCTGGGAAATGTGAGTCACACAGCTGAGGAGTTGTGGTCAGCTCTGGAGAACCAATTTCATGAATGGTTGTCTCCACTGGACCTGAAACCAGGGAAGGCCGTGTGCGACAATGCTGCAAACCTGGGTGCGGCCCTTCGCCGGGGCAATGTCACACACGTGCCTTGTATGGCTCACGTGTTGAACCTGGTTGTCCAGCAATTTTTAGCCCACTATCCCAGACTAGATGGCCTTCTGCAGAGGGCACGGTCGCTGTGTGCTCACTTCCGCCGTTCGCATCCCGCAGCTCAGCGACTTACATCTCTACAGAAGTCGTTGGGCCTGCCACTTCACCGGCTAAAATGCGATGTGCCTACCCGGTGGAATTCAACTCTGCACATGTTGCAACGACTGTGGCAGCACCGACAAGCCCTGGTGCAATACGTTCTGACGTATAGCCTGGGCCAACGAGATTCAGAGGTGGGGCAAATCACGCTGGAGGAGTGGTCTCAGATCAGGGACCTATGCACCCTTCTGCACAGTTTTGAAATGGCGACGAAGATGTTTAGTGCTGACGATGCCATTATCAGCATGACTATTCCGGTGATTTACATGCTGGAGCACATGTTAAACAGAATTCGGAGTCAGGTGGTGGCACAAGAGGAGGTGGAGGAAGTAGAGGAGGAGGAGTTGTATGCGGAAGGGCTAACATCTGCAAGGTCCAGACGGTCGGCAGCACCAGGGCGGCAGGCATGTGAGGGTGGGGGAGATGATTTTACCAGGGCGCATGGTAGCAGCCAAACTAGTGAGGAAGGTGCAGGAGCCCAGGAAGAAGTGGAGGACGAACTGATGGAAGACTCATCAGATGAGGGAGACCTTGATCACATTTCTGTTGTGCGAGGTTGGGGGGAGAGGACAGAGGAAGGAAGCATGATTGTTACCTCGCCACCAACACAACAGGGACTTGGTGCTCCTGGATGCGCAACACACATGAGTGCCTTCTTGCTGCACTACCTGCAACATGACCCTCGAATTGTGAGAATTAGAAATAATCCTGACTACTGGGTTGCCACACTGTTAGATCCCCGGTACAAAAGTAAATTTGCAGAAATTATTCCTGCCATAGAAAGGGATGCACGCATGCAGGAGTATCAGCAGAGACTGTTGCAGAATCTTACATGTGCTTTTCCACAAAATACCAGTGGTGCACGTAGTGAATCTCACAGTTCCAACTTGCCAACCGTGGTCTGTATGGAATTGTTCAATAAAGGGCCCAAAATTAAGATAACATAGATGGGAGAGGTCTCTATGAATAGGAATTCCTAAGTATTTGATACCCTGTGAGGGCCAGGCAAAGGGAAAGTTGGACTGGATGGAATCCTATATGGATTTAGGGAGGGAGACATCGAGGGCCTCAGACTTCGCTGCATTGATTTTAAAATTTTACCATGTAACAAAGTGATCTATTTCAGCCATAACAGCAGGGATGGATATATGTGATTGAGTGATATATACTAGGACATCATCAGCAAATAGAGAGCACTTGTACTCGGTGCCTCCCACCTCAATCCACCTAATATTGGGGTTATGGCGAATTGATGAGAGCAGGTGCTCCGTCACTAGGATGTATAAGAGAGGGGACAGAGGACATCCCTGCCTTGTCCCATTGGTGATTGTGAAAGGTGATGAAAATGTTCTGACGCACCCCCTGGGCCTTGGGACACCCGGAGCCGGACCCTTTTTGGTGGATGCTGGTGGTTGTAGTCTTCGTGGCGGCGATCCGGTTCCGTGGCTCAGGGCGGTCAAACCAGTGGCGGAACTATTTATGTGGTTTTGATGTTTAAATGTCCGACTACGCCACCCGTGGATTGCGGTCAGAGTGAACCGCCGCTACAGGGCAGACCGCTAAGGCTGGTGTTGTGGGTGCAGCAGAGCGTAGCATAACTCCCCACGGGAGGAGTATAGCCTCAGGGCAGTGTATGCGGAGGATGGGGGTGATGGTGCAGGGCAGCAGCAGTAACGACACGGAGTCAGTGATGCAGTTCAGGGCCTTTACTCACAGTTCTTATTATCCAGACCATGTCTGCGGGTAACGGCTGCCCACGTCATACTGTGCTCACCAGGTGAGGGGCTCAGACAACTCCCAGATAACTTTGGAGCGCTTCACAGGACCCCCTTTGTGTGTCCTTTGTCTGGCCTTTCTTACCAACACTTCTGTCCGGCTGCCTCGGGCCTCCTCTTGGTAAACTTGGCGCCAGTTTCCCTGACCCTATGTGGTGCCTTCCTAGCGGGTGGAGCAAGGGGCTGCGCCACATAAAATGTCAGAGCCTCCGGTTTCTAGCTGAGGGTCGTTTCCTGCCTCCACTAGTTCGGGGACCGGTCTCCCCCTTTGGCCTGACCCCTCCACGCAGGTGGATTCGGGCGTGCGGTGGCGACTCGCCCGTCCGCACCCCTGGGATCCCTTCATTCCTCGTTCCTGGAGCCTTCTCCGCTCCTCTTCCTTCCTTCTCCCTCTTGCAGGCCTGGGCCTCTGTTACTAGGCCCGCCTCCGGAGCAGAGCTCATGCAGAGCCCCTGCTCCCTGCCACTTCTGCTCAGACTTCTCTGCACTGAACTAAGATGGTGCCCACCTTTTATACTCCCTTCTCAATGCACCCAGGAACTGCTTCCTCCCTGCTCCTGCACTGCAGGGTTCCCCTTCCTCAGTGTTCCCTCCCCCCACTCCAGCCAGGGACAGGGACTGTCGTGCCCATCTCAGGGGCATATTGGTCGCCCTGCCCCACGGCAATGTGGTGTAATGCATGCAGGTGTCGGGTCCTGATCCACACTCCATCCTTATCTGAGAGTGAGATATCACACCTCTGGGTGAGGTGCAATACGTCTGTAGCAACCGAGCCCTCGGTGCTACAGTTCCATTTATCTTCAGCCTAGGTGACGTATTGTGATACAGGGCCGTGATTTTGGCTATAAAAGGGTCCCCTAGACCCCTACCCCAAGCTTTTTAAGAGAATCATATATGGCGTGCCAGGAGACTCTATGGAATGCTTTCTCAGCATCCAACGAGAGTATCTACTTACAAATTTTTAACTGCATCTAGCCCAGGAAATACTTTGTGCCTAGTAGCAGTGTCTGCTAGTCAGCGGATTATCCCGGCTGTTAAGCAAGCTACACCACCTGTAGTTTGGACACTTAATTTTTTCAAAGGAAATGCTTCGGGACCACGGGATACTTAGTGAAGAGCATCAGGAGGCACCCCAAGGCATAGAGGCTGGGACTGGCACTAGGATGCCTTGCGGTGGACAGCCGAGCTCGATCCTTATAAAAGCTTTTTAACTGCAGCAGCTTTAGTGGACGCTACTGGAGCTGGAATTACGCGGCTGCTGGCATGAGACTTGCCCTCCAATAGATCCTTGTAAATGGATTTAAAGTGTATTCATTCAAATTAGAGGGACAATTTAAATTAAAAAGCTTAGAGCTGCCTCCACCACAGGGGGGCTCTCTCGACCCACCAGCGGACAGGCACCAGTTTTGGGAGAGGGGGGCTGGCCGTCAGGGTTCACCGCGGCTCTGGCACAAACCCGGCGACACGGAGGTGGCACGGGCAGGAGCGGACTGGCCGTCTCGGCTTCTCACTTTTTGGATTTTAGAAGGGCATGACATGCCTATATCTGTGTCTCCCCCTCCTTTTACTCCTCCACCTCTTTTCTTTTCGCATGACTATATGTACTTGTCACTTTTCCATGTGTTAGTTGTGTCTTCTGAGCAGTTTGTCAGCTTTTGGACACCTTTGAAGGTGTTTTCTATGTGTTTCTATGTGTTTTTGTTTGCCTGCCATTGGTTTTAACGGTGTTCGAAGGTGTTCGACGAACAGTTCGACGAACAGTTCGGCGAACACACGGGTGTTCGACGAACCGAACCGAACTCGAACACTACGGGGGTGGCTCAACACTAGTCTGGACCGCATATTCCTCACCCTGATCTTACTTCCTCCCACCATGCCGAGTGCCCGGAGACAACTGATACTCTGTAGAGCTGTTTACTTTTCCATTTATAGATTCGGGCCTCTCGCCCGGTCCACTTGAAGCGGGGCAAGAGGAGATCGCATGCAGCGATGCCCAAGTATTTGAGCAGCTACGGTCACACGAAATCGATGGTGGGAAAGTGTCACAAGAGGTGAACGATGATGAGACACAATTGCCAGAGTCAGGAGGAGGACCAGGGTGCAGAAGTGAAAGACGAGGTGGTGGATGATATAGTAACTGACCCAGCCTGGCAGGAGTAACAGCACACAGGGGGAGGGAGGCAGAGCACCCCAACATGCAGGAAGAAGCAGTGTGGTGGCCGCAGACAGAAGGCAGGTAACCGTTCCCCGTAACACCAACATGTAGGAAGTTGCCAGTATAACTGTTAGGTCTTCCCGAGTCTGGTTGTTTTGTAAAGACTCTGCCGATTACCCCAAGAAGGCCATTTGTACCACCTGACAGGCCAGCATCAGCAGGGGTGGCAAAACGACCAGCCTGACCACCACCAGCATGATCAGGCACATGGCAGCAAAGCACCCGACTTTGTGGGCCGAACCCCAGGGTCCAGGAACAGTGTCTGTGGGTGGCACCATTGCTTCTTCCGCTGTTGTGCATGCAAGCCAATCCCCTGTCCATGGTTCATGCGAAGATGCCTCTTGCCCTGCACATGTCGTTGCACAATCTAAAGTAGCAGCATGAGGAAGCACGTCCATGGAATGCAAGGGTAAATATACAGCCAATGCCCCACAGGCCACACTACTAAATTCTCACATTTCACGACTGCTTGCACTCAAAATGTTGCCTTTTAGGCTAGTGGAGATAGTAGCATTCCGCAACCTGATGGCGGCGGTCATCCCTCGGTATTTGGTCCCCAGCCGCCACTTTTCTCCCGGTGTGCCGTCCTCGCATTACACAAGCACATGTCCCAAAACATTATCTGTGCCCTAAACAACGCCGTTACCGGGAAAGTCCACCTAACCACGGATACGTGGACAAGTGCTTGTGGGCAGGGACGGTACATCTCGCTGATGCACACTGGGTTAACATAATGGAAGCCGGGACCCAGTCGGACCTTGGGACGGAACACGTCCTCCCAACGCCAATGATTGCGGGTCCTTGTTCAATCAGGGTTGCCCACACGGTATATAGCTCCTGCACCTCATCCTCCTCAGCCTCCTCCTCCTCTTCAGCCTCCGTCTCCAAAATGACCACATCAGTCTCAAGCTGGAAGCACTGCAGCACTGCCTCGGCCAAGCGGCAACAGGCTGTGAGTTGTGGTCAGCTCTGAAAGAGCAGGCAGATCTGTGGCTCACACCGCTGAACCTACAGCCAGGCATGGTCATGTGTGACAATGGCTGGAACCTGGTGGCGGCTCTGAGGCGAGGCGAGCTCACACACGTACCATGCCTGGCCCATGTGCTTAACTTCGTGGTTCAGCGGTTTCTCAAATCCTACCCGGAGCTGCCGGATCTGCTTGTTAAAGTACGCTGCCTGTGTGCCCATTTTAGAAAGTCAGCAACAGCTTCCGCTGCCCTAGACGTGTTTCAGCAGCATTTGCAGCTTCCGGCTCACAGACTGGTGTGTAATGTTCCCATGCGTTGGAACTCTACACTGTAGATGTTGGGAAGGATTTGTGAGCAGAAGAGGACTCCACCAAGATGGTGAGCGGCGATGATGCCATAATTAGCATCACCATCCCACTTCTCTGTCTTCTGAAACACTCTCTGCTCACAATCAAAGATGATGCATTGCAGGCGAAGCACGATGAGATGGAGCAAGGAACCATACAGGGTGATTACACACAGCCCAGCCTCATCTCATCCCAACGTGGATTGGGTGACAATGAGGAAGAGGAGGAAGAGGAGGAGGAGGAGGAAGGACAGGAGCTAGTTTAATGCGCTATATACGGTACTACCTGCACAGCTGTCATACTGTCTGTTCAGTGTGGATGGCCAGAGGACAGAGAGGAGGAGGAGGAAGAAAGCATGGTCGATCATCCTCTTGGTGAGAACATGGAAGTCTTGCCTGTTAGTTGTCTGGAACGCATGGCTGAGTTTATGTTACGCTGCCTTTCTCATGACCTTCGCGTTCTCAAAATTTTGGGTGACAATCATTAGTGGTTGGTGACACTTCTAGACCCACACTACAAGGAGAACTTTATATCTCTTATTCCTGAGGCGGAGAGGTCTACAAAAATGGGGCTCTACCAGAAGGCCCTTGTTGCGGAACTATTAAAAAATTCCCATATGAAAATGCTGGTGGCAGAGGGCACACTTCATTGGACAACCAAGGAGTACAGACAAGAGAGAGACACAACTTCAATCCAGCAGAGGCAAGGGAACACTGTCATTGTTCTGGGAGAGTTTTCTCAGCCCCTCCCATCGCAGAGGCCCTGAGGCGCGGGGTACTCTCACAAGGAGTGCAAAGTTTGGGAAGATGCTGAGGAAGTACCTTGCCTACCGTACCAACATCCTCCGTAATTCCTCTGTGCCTTATAATTATTGGGTATCCAAGCTGGGATACGTGAACAGGCTCTCTATGCCTTGGAGGTCCTGGCCTGCCCTGCCGCCAGCGTTTTATCAGAGCAGATTTTTAGTGCCACTGGTGGAATTATAACTGATAAGCGCATCCGCCTGTCAACTGAAAATGCTGACAGGCTGACTCTTATAAAAATGAACAAGGGCTGGATTGGGCCAGACTTCTCAACACAACCAAATGATAGCAGCGTAACATAAACTCAAATCAAGTGTCTTTTCTTGGGAGGTGTATTCCCATGCACCTTTTCACACCTAGACATGGGTATACGCTTCCTGATTTTGGCTATTTTCTTTTCTCCTCTTTCTCCTCATCCTCCATCACCATATCACCAGGTTGACCATGGTTTGTGATGCAACACCCACATAATTTTTTAAAGGTTGTTTATGATGCCCGTAAAAAAAAAATTTTATACAGTGTGTTCATGTATACCCCCCAGGGGTAAATGTTTGTCAGCCCATACATTTAGTGCATGGGCATTACAAGTATAGGAGGCCCGCTCCTTTCTAATGGGAACTTTTTTTATGAGGCCCTCCTCCACGTCTCTTCCAAGGGGCATTGGAGTGCCTCCAAATTTTTGGCAACCCTTGCATTCACTGCATAGGCCAGAACTATGGGAGACCTACTTCCTAATAATGGGAACATTGTTTTGAGGAGGCCCTCTGACCTCCATGTCTCTTCCAAGGGGCATTGAAGTGCCTCTAAATTTTTGGCAACCCTTGCATTCACTGCATAGGCAAACACAATGGGATAACTACTTCCTAATAATGGGAACATTGTTTTGAGGAGGCACTCCTCTAAGTCTCTTCAAAGGGGTATTGGGGTGCATCCAAATTTTCAAAGTGGTATTGGAGTGCGTACAAATTTTGGGCAGCCCTGGCACTCACAGGATACGCAATAACAGTATAGGAGACCCACTCTTTAGTAATGGGAACAATAAAACATAGCCGGCTGATGGCTCTCTAAGAATAGTGAGGGCCGACTGCTGGTCCTTTAAGAATAGTAAAGGCTGCCTGATGGCCCAATAAAAATAGGCTTTGTGACTTTCAGAGTTCCTCCTTCATAAATGAAACACGATGTGTCTGATGATACCTTACACACCACATGGCCAGATAAGTTTGTAAAATGTTAAAATGACATTTCCTTGTGAATGCATTTGACATAGTTGAAAGCAATGCAAAAGTGAAAAAAACGCAACAAAAACGCTGCGTGTGAATATAGCCCAAGGTGTGGAGGAGTATTTTTATTTTTGGTTATTTATTTTGCTTTATATACATGTCATTACCCTAGAAAGGATGTTCCTGAACATATTTCCCAGGAAAATCCATTTTGGTTTCGTTTTAATATGTTTTATTTTGAGTCCGTAAAAGTGGCGTAATACCTCTGACAACGTTGTTGACAGAAGTGACCTGGGAGTCAGAAATGTTTCCGGGGGTCTTCCCCATGCTGTCCCCATGTCATTTGAGCACTGTTCCCATCGATTTGGGCAATTTTTAGGCCCTCTGCATACCGCTGGGGGGGAGCCACCAGAAAAATGCTCGAGTTTCCCATAGACTTACATTGGGCTCGCTGCTCGGGTCGAGCACCCGAATATTCCAATATGCTCGACCCGAGCATCGAGCACCCGAGCATTTTAGTGCTTGCTCATCATTAGTTGTGAGCATTCTCCAGTGCTAGCAATGAGAGCAGTGGTCATATCACCACAAGTACGTGATATGCATACTCCCAGTTACATTCCAACTAAATGGGCGCTGTTTGACTTGATGCAAGTGTAATGAGCGAGGCCAGAAACAGTCTAGTCGAAATGTGACCAGGAGTATGCGTATTCAATACTTACAGTCACATGACCCTCCGCTCCTGGTGCCGAAACTTGAGAATAATGACAGCGCACAGTGTGCGTGATGTAAGGATTCACAAGTCTCCAGTCACATAAAGTGACTGCATACTTGTAACTTAAGGCTAGACAACACAGTTAAGGATTGTGATCTAAATTTTTAATTTCTTTAGGGGTCTGGTCAGGTGTCTAAACTAATTTTTTGATTTGGTCTGGGGAATGAGTTTTTTTAGGTGGTCTGGGGTTTAATTTAATTAGGATTTTCGTCATCGGTCTGAAATAAATTATGTTACTATAGATACAGGGATTAATGTGAGACAAGAAAGACTAAAAATGTTTTTACAGCAATTTCCGCAGTCATTTAGAAAAGTTAGTGTAATGGTCTGAGCTGGATGAAAAAGAAAAGAAGGATAATATGTACAGTCAGATATATATATATATATAAACATTTAATGAAAAAAATATTCATGTGAATGTTTTCTTAACCCTTTCACCCCCAAGCTTGTTTTCACCTTCCTGACCAGCCAAAGTTTAAAATTACTACGAGTGTCACTTTATGAGTTAATAACTCTGGAATGCTTCAACATATCCCAGTGATTCTAAGATCTTTTTTTTCGTGACACAATGTAGTTTATGTTCATGATACATTTAGGTGGATATTTTTTTCATTTATTTGTTAAAATATGAGAATTTTGGCAAAAATTCAGAAAATGTAGCAATTTTCAAACTTTTTATTTTTTTCCCTTAAACCAGATAGTTATATCACGCAAAATTGTTCAGAAATAACATTTGCCACATGTCTTATTTATATCAGCATACATTTTTGAAACATAATTTTTTAGTTAGGAAGTTAGAAGGGTTAAAAGTTTATCAGCAATTTCTCATTTTTACAACAAAATTTACAAAACCATTCTTTTCAGGGACCAAGTCACTTTTGAAGTGACTTTGACGGGCCTATATGACAAAAAATACCCAAAAGTGACAACATTTTTAAAAACTGCACTTTTCAAAGTGTTTGAACAATTATTCAAGAAGTTTATTAATCCTTCAGGTGCTTCAGAGGAATTAAAACAATGTGGTAGAAAAAAATGAAAATTGTACTTTTTCCCACAAAAATGTCGCTTAAGCCCCAAATTTTGCATTTTCATAATGGTAATATGAGAAAATGGATCATATAATAAGTTATGCAATTTCTCCTGAGTATGTAAATACCCCATATGTGGTGAAAATTAATGTTTTGGCATGGCAGGGCTCAGGAGGGAAGGAGCACCGTTTGACTTTTTGAGCACAAAATTGTCTGGAACAGATAATGGGCGCCATGTTATGTTTGCAGAGCCTCTGATATGGCGAAACAGTGAAAACCTCCCACAAATGACCCCATTTTGGAAACTACACCCTTCAAGGAACTTAACCAGAGGTTTGGTGAGCTCCTTGAACCCACAGGTGCTTCATAAAATTTTATAACGTTGAGCCGTGAAAATGAAAAAATACATTTTTCACACAAAAATATTGCTTCAGCCCCAAATTTTTCATTTTAAAGCGTAAAGTTATGAACGTGTACACACTCACACACGGGTAACGGAAAAAAGGGAAGCTCAACCACAGGAAGACATTGCACCTACACCCAGCTGGTCCATGTACAGACTAGATGTCATGGCGGTAACTCACATGCCTCCTCAGTTCCACCCTAATCACGGTAGTCAATATGCAACCTCTCCTCATGTCAGGCCGTCTCTCTGGGTTTGCGTCTTGCAGCACCCAATTTAGCTTTGGGCAGCGTAACCCTTCTCTGCAGGAATTTAACCATCCAGTATCCTGCAGAAATTAGGTTGCCTGGCCTATTCTGTGCCAGCAGGGTCTATACTAGGCAGCTTCTCCCACCATTTCTTGCCCGAACATTGGTTTCTAGCCTGCTAGCATCTGTTTATGCATATTTTTGTATTCTGTCTCCCATTATTGACCCCCCCGTTCACCCGCTTTGTTTGACTCCTCCCTCCCTGACTCCAGCTTTGCATTGTGAAAGTTAAGGACATCCTGAATACTAAGGAGGTTTAGAGGAGGACCTTCAACCTGGTGGAATGGAAGGGCTTTGGACCTGAGGAATGATCCTGGGAATCTGCGGAGAATATCTGTGCCCCTGTCATCTTGGAGAGGATTCTCCATCAGTCTGGCCAAAAAAGGGGAGGACGTAAGAGAGAGTACTGTCACAGCTTTAACTTGAATGCCTCTTCAGTGTTGCGCTACTCATCGTGGTCCCGTGCAACTTCTCATCGTGTCAGGTCCTCTCACTCAGTTTGTCTCTTGTAGCACTCTTCAACACTGCTGCATCTGCATGTTGTTTCCATTTTGTTTTAGGGGTTGTGGCTGGTCTCTGCAGAAATTTAACCCTGCTGTGTCCTGCAGAGATTAGTTTCCCTGACCTACCCTGTACCAGAAAGGTCTATATTAGGCAGCTCCTTGCACCATTCCTTGCCATAATATTGGTTCCTAGCCTGCTAGAATCTATTTATGCATATCTTTGTATTCAGCCTCCCATTATTGACCTCGCCTGTTTACCCGCTCTGTTTGACTTCTCCATCCCTGTATCCAGCTTTGCATTGTGAACCCCTTCTGCCTGCTCCGAACTCAGACCACCTGACTACGCTTCTGTTTCATCTTCCTGTACTTTGTACCCATTCCTCTGACTCTCTGGTCAGCCGCTGCAGTCCCAGGAACTGCCCTGGAATGGTACCTGGTGTCTACTGGCAGCCGAGCCTATTCTCGCCCAGGTGAAGACCCAGTGGACACTGTTGTATTCTGATCTGACCTATTTACCCGCTTTGTTTGAATTCACAATCCTTGACTTCGGCTTTGTATTGTAAACCTGTGCTGTCTGCATAGACCCTGGGGCATCTGACTACTCTTCTGCCTCGCCCTTCTGTACCTCTTACCCACACTTTTGACCCTCTGGTCGGCTGCTAGGGTCCCGGGGACTGCCCTGGATTGGTATCTGGTGTCTACCAGCAGCCTAGCCTATCCTCCCCATCAAAAGCCCTAGTGAAGGCCGGGTAAATACTTAGTCACGCCCCTCCAGGGTAAGCTTGGTCTGTAGTTCAGAGGGTCTATATCTATCAGAGTTACACTAGTAAGGCCCTAGCCGCACAACTAAAAACATCACCTCAGATCTAATTTTCTAAAAGGCTGTCAAGGGGTTTCTTGTACCTCCTGAGGATCCAGAGGGGAGGTTGCAACACACTGCAAATAAGGGAAGAGGAAAGTGTGAAATAATATACAATAATAATAAATTACAGGGTGAGAAACTAAAACATGTTCAGATTTGGTAAAGAGGGAAAACTATGGAGAACCAAAATAAAATGAAAAAATGAACAAGTAACCCTCCAGAAACCTAATAGTGCAGGAAAAGGTCACCGGATCGAATCCCCAAATTGAGCGATGACAGTACCACACCTACCACGAGGGGCCTTTGGTTCCTCAGAAGCCCCTGCCATCTGTCTTTGCTGATGGACCTCTCTCACCTGGCAATCCACATGAAGATCCTACAAATTAACCCAGGAATTATTTTTGGAACCATAAGGTTTCCATTTAATGAGATACTACAGACGGCGGCTGAAACACCTGGAACCAAGAACTTGCTCTACCTCATACTCCCAATACCTCAATTATGTCTTAAGGACCAGGTGTCTCCTCAAATTTTTTGAAAAGAGAAGAATGGAACTAATTATTTATTTTCCAGGCAGTAGGAAGTTGCAGCTTAGCCTTCACAGGATTTAAAATTTTAATAGTTATATAAGGGACTACAAATTTAGGTGTAAACTTCCTAGACGTGACTTTTAAGTGAAGATTTTATTAGGACAATTACACAAAATCCCCCACCCTAAAGACAGGAGCCTTCCTATGTCTGTGGTTAGTACTTCTTTTGGCCCGGTCACTAGCTACCAGAAGACCCCTTTCGACCTCCCTCCAGACCTTAATTAATTGGGAAGAAAATCTCTCCTCGATTGGCGTGGAGGACTGTAATCCTGAAAAGCTCCTAAACACTGGATGAACACTCCCACATCACAAAATAGGTGAGGTCCCAGTAGCCATAGAAGTATGGTTATTTAGAAAAAGCTCAGCAAGGGGCAGAAACTCCACCCAGTCCTGATTAGAGAAAACAAAACATCTCATATACTGCTCTTGGTTCAATTTTTCTGTTTGCCCATTAGTCTCGGGATGATAATCTGAGGAAAAAGACAGTTTGATACCCAATCTGGAGCAAACTGTGCCAAACGTTAGCCAGAAATTGAACACCTGTATCAGAAATAACATTTTTGGGAACACCATGCAATTTAACAGTATGAGAAATGAGCAAAGTTGCTAAGCTCTGAGCAGTTGGCAATTTTTGAAGTGGGCTAAATTAACCATTTTGCTAAAGCTGTATTACCACCAGAGTTAGGCAAATAGGTGACAAAGTCCATGGAAAAGTGGGTCCAGGGCTGCGAAGGACGAGCGTTAGGCAAGAGATAACCCTGACAAGAGGCTTTAGCCCTGGCACAGACTCTGCACTTACGTGCATACTCTTCAATATCCTTATGAGCAATCTGCCACCAAAAGCATCCAGAAAGAGATCTCCAAGTGTCAGAAGTACCTGGGTGCCCAGATAAAATGGAATCATGCACTTTATGAAGAAGATCTATATGTAAAGAAGGTGGTGCATAAAATGTGTTTATAGGTAAACTTTCAAGCGCACTGTCCTGAGCATGCTGAATGCGCTACCTGAGATCTACCTCAAAAGCACCAGACACTACCCCATCACTAAGTATCTTGACTGTATTTTTGTCTTTCAACTCAGGGACAAAATGAATTGACAAAGCATCAGCCTTAGCATTTTTAGATCCGGGGAAACAAGTTCCAACAAAATCAAACCGTGCAAAAAAATGGATCCACCGAGCCTGTCTGGTGTTTAAGCCCTTAGCAGCAATATACAACAGGTTCTTATGATTGATAAAGACAGTCACCCTATGCCCTGCCCTCTCCTTGAAAAAAACCCCACCGATGTGGATATCCACTTTTTTTCTGTGAAAGAACAGCTCCCATCTAAATGTTTTCCCTTGACAAAGAAAGGCTGATCTACCTCAGGTTGGCTGAGAATAAAAGCCTTAGAGACAGCAATCTTGAGAACCAAAAAACCGTTTACTGCCTCGGCTGACCAAGAAGAAAAATCTGTTCCCTTCTTAGTCATGTCAGTTAAAGGCTTGGCTATGACTGAAAAGTTAATGAACTTTCGATAAAAATTTGCAAAGCCAAGAAATCTCTGCAATGCTTTCAGGTTACTCCATTGAACCCAATCAAGGACTACTTGCACCATAATGGGGTCCATCTAAAACTCCAATGTAGAAGCCAAATGTCCTAAGAACTTGACCTATTGTACTTCAAATTGACATTTCTACAGTTAAGCAAATAAATGGGTGTCACATACAACTTGGAGAAGCTGCCTGACATGCTCACGATGCTCCTCCTGAGTACTCAACAAAATCAGTATATCATTCAAATAAATTACCACAAATCTACTGACCAGGGAGTAAAAAATGTAATTTATGAAATTTTGAAAGGCTGCCAGAGCATTGGTTAACCTGATCGGCATCACCAAATTTTCAAAATGACCTTCTGGCTTATTGCATGAAGTCTTCCATTCATCACCTTGAGGAATGTGTATAAGGTTATGTGCCTCTCTCAAATCACGCCTGAAAAACCATATAGCTCCAGAAAATTGGTTAAAATGGTCAGGGATAAGGGGCAAAGGATAAAGATTGTGAACCATAATTTTGTCAATCTCTCTAAATTCCAAGCACAGACGCAACCCCTATCTTTTTTTAACAAAAAAACCTCCCTAGCGACTGAAAAGGTGGATGGCCATATATGACCCTTTGGCCACTGTAACACAAGCCTGTAACACAGCTGAGTGCTATGTGATACAACATTGCATAGCACTCGGACCAGTGTTCTATTGTGGGATAGCTCAGATTGGCGATTATTTTATCACGCATTTGACATAAGAAGGCAATTGCAGAATGCTGCCATTGCATCTGAGAATCAGATCGCACTCACCCATACAAGTCTGCGGGTGTGTGTGAAACATCGGACTGCACTTGGATGTCATTCGAGTGCAGTGCGATAGCCGGGGATGTCGGCAATGAACTAGATGGAGAAATTACTATCGCCGTCTCCCCCATACCTGTGCTGTGATTCTCTCATGCAAGAGAATCGGTGAACAGTGCTCGCAGACACTCCGGCATTAGGCAGACTCTTGAATATAGGCTTTCATGGCCTCCCTCTTTGTAACAGAAAGGTTAAACAAATGAGCCTTGTGCATTTTAATTCTGAGTATGAAGTCAATAGCACAAAAATATGACCTTTGTGGCGGAAGAACATCACACCCAGCTCAGAAAAAACATCACAGAAGTCATGAATGAATTCTGAAAGGCTGGAAAGTGAGGGCCACAGAGGCAAAATAACTCGATAGACAGCTGAAAAAGCAAGAGTCACCCCATGACCTAATCTCTTGAGTCTTGCAATTAATTGCAGGATTGTGCTTAATTACCCATGGCAGGCCTAACACTAATTTGGCAGGTAGAGAAAGAAAATACATGAATGAAATGGATTCAATATGTAACACTCCTACCTTCATACATACTTTCTCGACCTTCATAGTAATGTGAACTTGTGAAAGAGGAGCATTATCAAATATTGAAACTTGAATGTGAATGCCGAGAGAAGAGAAGTCGTAACCACAATTTATTACCATAGAAATCAAAGTTATACTCGCCTGACCATCATAATTCCATAGTAAAGAGGTCCCACAATTATCCCCAACTCTGCTATATCTAGATGGTGTGGTGAGTGGTGACATCAGTAACGTGACCGATCACCACACCAGCTGGAACACAGTGAGAGTACCGTGAGAACCCAACTGCAGTGACCAGCGGTGGCATAATTAAGCGTACCGCAGGTCGCAGGCAGGAGTTCCCATTGTAAGCTCTGTGTGAGCCGGCCCATGAACTTCAGTAACCTTACTGAGGTCACCCCTCGCAGTGTGAAAAATGTCCCACTCTGCGAGCGGTGACTTCAATAAGGGTAAAGCAGGCAATTATAACTTTGATTTCTATGGTAATAAATGGGAAAATGAGGGGAATTGTCTGGGAGTTATTTTTTTAAAGGACTTTCCTCTGCGTGAGTCTTTATTACTTTTGACTACAGGGTTAGTAATGGGGGTGTCTGATAGACACCTCTCCATTACTAACCCCTAAGCTTGATGTCAGCAAACATAAAACAGCTGACACCAACCCCAAAACTATTAACCTACTTGCCAACACACAAAGGCAAGTGGGAAGAGCCGAGGCGAAGTGCCAGAATTGGTGCATCTAATGGATGCGCCATTTATGAGGCAGCTGTGGGCTGGTGCTATTAGTCTGTCAGGAGGCCAATACCTATGGCCCCTTCCCAGCCTATTAATATCAGCCTGCAGCTGTCTGTTTATCCTTTGCTGATTATTAAAAATAGGGGGGACCCCACGTCATTTTCTTTTGGGGTCCCCTCTTTTTAATAACCAGTAAAGGCTAAGAAAAAAGCTGTGAGCTGTTATTAATTGGCTGGGAACCTTTATGGCTCTTTCCTCTTCCCAGATTATTAACACCAGTCCCCAGCTGTCTGCTTTCCCTCAGCTGGTTAGTATAATTAAGAGGGACTCAACTTCGTTTTTCTTTTAAATTTATTTAATACAAGCTATTCACAGATGGCAGGTGCTCACTCCAACTCTCAGAAGTGTCACCTGGTCGCGCTGATCGCAGGGAGACCAGGCGGCAATGATGAGAGTTGGCTTCAGCACCCGGCATCTGGGAACAGTGCTAATGGTATTGCTTTTGCCAGATGCCGGAATGGATGTCATTCGTGTGTCATCAGTGCGCACGTGTGGACATATTGCAGACTGTGCTGCCAACAAAAACTGGACATGTCTACATGTTTTGCACATGGACACACGGTCTGTGGGAACACACTGACATGTGACACTTTTAAAAAATAAGCAAACCACCTTGCTCATTATCCCCAGGTCCAGAACAAAATTTCTGCTCCTGCTTCCTGTGTCTGGTATTGGCTGTCGTGTCAACAGCACTGCAGGTTATTAGTGAGCTCAGCGGCTCTCATCAGGGAATTCTCCCTAAAAAGGCAAGGTCTTTTATTTTCTGAAAGGGGACAACCCCTTTAACTGGAAAGGGAGTTGACCCAGCTCACCGGAAAACAAGGTAAATAAAATCCAGACTTTATTCAATTCATAATAAAATTTGTATAAAGTCGATATAGGTCCATGATCCGAAGATTCCTTGAGGACCATGAGGGTGTACAGGGGGTAGAGTGCTGAATTAGTGGGCTACCAGATGCGTTTCGCACAAGAAGTTCTTAAACTTGGTATACATATACATTTCCAGTCCATTCTACCAAGCGCTAGCAGAGCGCCATCCAAGAGCTCCTGGATAGAGATGAGCGTTGTTCTACTCGAACTGTTCGCCAATCTCAAATTCGAGCTGTTTTGGGCGGTGTTCGAGCCGTTCGGCGAACACGAACAATTTGAGAAAAATTCGGCTGTTCGAGGTTATGTTCGATAACTGTTCGTGCACCAAAATCATAACTGGATTTTTTCTCAGTAATGATGAAAATTAATGTTAATGCGCAGTTTGAGTGTACAGCGGGGTGGGGGGAGGGGCAGGGGATGGATCTCTGCAGGAACAATGAAGATCTCCATTTTTTTTCCTCTTTCCCGCATTTACAGTGGGGAGGTGCAATCTGTCAGCCTATCAGCAGCGCACACACGGAGCGAAGTGCTTTTTTTCACACAAGCAAGGGCATGTGTCATTGGCAGTGTATGTCACATGTCCTTGCCCTATAAGACCAAGCCATTTTCCCCGTCGCCACCATTTTCTCACTGCTGCAGCTGCGTGTTAGACGGCACCGCTGTTGCTGTGTGTGCTATACCTTGTTAATTTCAAGCCAATTTTCGCACAAATCTACAGATAGCTTGGGAGTAGGGAATAGTTGTGATTGCAGTCCTTTTAAGGACTAGGTTACAGCATTTCCTACGACTTTTATCAGGCAGGTCTGTGCTCTTAAATAGATAGATTGTGGGAGTAAAGACTAATTGTAATTGGAGTCCTTTTCAGGACTAGGTTACATCAGTTCCTATCAGTTTTTGCCAGGCAGGTTTGTGCCAGTGCTGTGCAAGTTTTTTTCACAGCATTTGGCTGAATCTAGCAAAGCTAATCCTTTTTGGCCTATTGCAGAGTGTGTTAGTCAGTGGAGTAGCCTATCTGTGTTGCAAGATATACCACCTGTGTATAGAATACCAATTTTTTTACTGCACCTAGTGAAGTAAAATCTTTTGGGCATAGCATCATTCTATTAGTCCATCTATACTGACCTCCATCAGGTTGCAAATTGAATATAATTTTTTTCTGCATCTAGCTCTGAAAAAATATTGGGCTTCTAGCTGTGTGTGGGACTTGTTGTATTAGTCCACCTATACTGACCTCCATCAGGTTGCAAACTGAATATATTTTTTTCTGCATCTACCTCTGAAAAAATATTGGGCTTCTAGCTGTGTGTGGGACTTGTTCTATTAATCCATCTATACAGACCTCCATCAGGTTGCAAACTGAATATATTTTTTTCTGCATCTACCTCTGAAAAAATATTGGGCTTCTAGCTGTGTGTGGGACTTGTTGTATTAGTCCATCTATACTGACCTCCATCAGGTTGCAAACTGAATATATTTTTTTCTGCATCTACCTCTGAAAAAATATTGGGCTTCTAGCTGTGTGTGGGACTTGTTCTATTAATCCATCTATACAGACCTCCATCAGGTTGCAAACTGAATATATTTTTTTCTGCATCTACCTCTGAAAAAATATTGGGCTTCTAGCTGTGTGTGGGACTTGTTGTATTAGTCCATCTATACTGACCTCCATCAGGTTGCAAACTGAATATATTTTTTTCTGCATCTACCTCTGAAAAAATATTGGGCTTCTAGCTGTGTGTGGGACTTGTTCTATTAATCCATCTATACAGACCTCCATCAGGTTGCAAACTGAATATATTTTTTTCTGCATCTACCTCTGAAAAAATATGTGGCCTTCTAGCAGTGTGTGGGACTTTCTCTATTAGTCCATCTATACTGAACTCCATCAGGTTGCAAACTGAATATAATTTTTTTCTGCATCTAGCTCTGAAAAAATATTTGGCCTTCTAGCAGTGTGTGGGACTTTCTCTATTAGTCCATCTATACTGACCTCCATCAGGTTGCAAATTAAAAATAATTTTTATCTGCATCTACAGTACCTCTGAAAAAATATTTGGGCTTCTAGCTGTGTGTGGGACTTGTTCTATTAGTCCATCTATACTGACCTCCATCAGGTTGCAAATTGAATATAATTTTTATCTGCATCTAGCTCTGAAAAAATATTTGGCCTTCTAGCAGTGTGTGGGACTTTCTCTATTAGTCCATCTATACTGACCTCCATCAGGTTGCAAATTGAATATAATTTTTATCTGCATCTACCTCTGAAAAAATATTGGGCTTCTAGCTGTGTGTGGGACTTGTTCTATTAATCCATCTATACAGACCTCCATCAGGTTGCAAACTGAATATATTTTTTTCTGCATCTACCTCTGAAAAAATATTGGGCTTCTAGCTGTGTGTGGGACTTGTTGTATTAGTCCATCTATACTGACCTCCATCAGGTTGCAAACTGAATATATTTTTTTCTGCATCTACCTCTGAAAAAATATTGGGCTTCTAGCTGTGTGTGGGACTTGTTCTATTAATCCATCTATACAGACCTCCATCAGGTTGCAAACTGAATATATTTTTTTCTGCATCTACCTCTGAAAAAATATGTGGCCTTCTAGCAGTGTGTGGGACTTTCTTTATTAGTCCATCTATACTGAACTCCATCAGGTTGCAAACTGAATATAATTTTTTTCTGCATCTAGCTCTGAAAAAATATTTGGCCTTCTAGCAGTGTGTGGGACTTTCTCTATTAGTCCATCTATACTGACCTCCATCAGGTTGCAAATTAAAAATAATTTTTATCTGCATCTACAGTACCTCTGAAAAAATATTTGGGCTTCTAGCTGTGTGTGGGACTTGTTCTATTAGTCCATCTATACTGACCTCCATCAGGTTGCAAATTGAATATAATTTTTATCTGCATCTAGCTCTGAAAAAATATTTGGCCTTCTAGCAGTGTGTGGGACTTTCTCTATTAGTCCATCTATACTGACCTCCATCAGGTTGCAAATTGAATATAATTTTTATCTGCATCTAGCTCTGAAAAAATATTTGGCCTTCTAGCAGTGTGTGGGACTTTCTCTATTAGTCCATCTATACTGACCTCCATCAGGTTGCAAACTGAATATAATTTTTTTCTGCATCTAGCTCTGAAAAAATATTTGGCCTTCTAGCAGTGTGTGGGACTTTCTCTATTAGTCCATCTATACTGACCTCCATCAGGTTGCAAATTAAAAATAATTTTTATCTGCTTCTACAGTACCTCTGAAAAAATATTTGGGCTTCTAGCTGTGTGTGGGACTTGTTCTATTAGTCCATCTATACTGACCTCCATCAGGTTGCAAATTGAATATAATTTTTATCTGCATCTAGGTCTGAAAAAATATTTGGCCTTCTAGCAGTGTGTGGGACTTTCTCTATTAGTCCATCTATACTGACCTCCATCAGGTTGCAAATTGAATATAATTTTTATCTGCATCTAGCTCTGAAAAAATATTTGGCCTTCTAGCAGTGTGTGGGACTTTCTCTATTAGTCCATCTATAATGACCTCCATCAGGTTGCAAATTAAAAATAATTTTTATCTGCATCTACCTCTGAAAAAATATTGGGCTTCTAGCTGTGTGTGGGACTTGTTGTATTAGTCCATCTATACTGACCTCCATTAGGTTGCAAATTAAAAATAATTTTTATCTGCTTCTACAGTACCTCTGAAAAAATATTTGGGCTTCTAGCTGTGTGTGGGACTTGTTCTATTAGTCCATCTATACTGACCTCCATCAGGTTGCAAATTGAATATAATTTTTATCTGCATCTAGGTCTGAAAAAATATTTGGCCTTCTAGCAGTGTGTGGGACTTTCTCTATTAGTCCATCTATACTGACCTCCATCAGGTTGCAAACTGAATATAATTTTTTTCTGCATCTAGCTCTGAAAAAATATTTGGCCTTCTAGCAGTGTGTGGGACTTTCTCTATTAGTCCATCTATACTGACCTCCATCAGGTTGCAAATTAAAAATAATTTTTATCTGCTTCTACAGTACCTCTGAAAAAATATTTGGGCTTCTATCTGTGTGTGGGACTTGTTCTATTAGTCCATCTATACTGACCTCCATCAGGTTGCAAATTGAATATAATTTTTATCTGCATATAGCTCAGAAAAAATAGTTGGCCTTCTAGCAGTGTGTGGGACTTTCTCTATTAGTCCATCTATACTGACCTCCATCAGGTTGCAAATTAAAAATAATTTTTATCTGCATCTAGCTCTGAAAAAATATTTGGCCTTCTAGCAGTGTGTGGGACTTTCTCTATTAGTCCATCTATACTGACCTCCATTAGGTTGCAAATTGAATATAATTTTTATCTGCATCTAGCTCTGAAAAAATATTTGGCCTTCTAGCAGTGTGTGGGACTTTCTCTATTAGTCCATCTATACTGACCTCCATCAGGTTGCAAATTGAATATAATTTTTATCTGCATCTAGCTCTGAAAAAATATTTGGCCTTCTAGCAGTGTGTGGGACTTTCTCTATTAGTCCATCTATACTGACCTCCATCAGGTTGCAAATTAAAAATAATTTTTATCTGCATCTACCTCTGAAAAAATATTTGGGCTTCTAGCTGTGTGTGGGACTTGTTCTATTACTCCATCTATACTGACCTCCATCAGGTTGCAAACTGAATATATTTTTTTCTGCATCTACCTCTGAAAAAATATTGGGCTTCTAGCTGTGTGTGGGACTTGTTGTATTAGTTCATCTATACTGACCTCCATCAGGTTGCAAATTAAAAATAATTTTTATCTGCATCTAGCTCTGAAAAAATATTTGGCCTTCTAGCAGTGTGTGGGACTTTCTCTATTAGTCCATCTATACTGACCTCCATCAGGTTGCAAATTAAAAATAATTTTTATCTGCATCTACCTCTGAAAAAATATTTGGGCTTCTAGCTGTGTGTGGGACTTGTTCTATTAATCCATCTATACAGACCTCCATCAGGTTGCAAACTGAATATAATTTTTTTCTGCATCTAGCTCTGAAAAAATATTTGGCCTTCTAGCAGTGTGTGGGACTTGTTCTATTAGTCCACCTATACTGACCTCCATCAAGTTGCAAATTCAAAATAATTTTTTGTCTGCATCTAGCTCTGAAAAAATATTTGGCCTTCTAGCAGTGTGTGGGACTTTCTCTATTAGTCCATCTATACTGACCTCCATCAGGTTGCAAACTGAATATATTTTTTTTCTGCATCTACCTCTGAAAAAATATTGGGCTTGCAGCTGTGTGTGGGACTTGTTCTATTAATCCATCTATACAGACCTCCATCAGGTTGCAAACTGAATAAAAAATTTTTCTGCATCTACCTCTGAAAAAATATTTGGGCTTCTAGCTGTGTGTGGGACTTGTTCTATTAGTCCATCTATACTGACCTCCATCAGGTTGCAAATTGAATATAATTTTTTTCTGCATCTAACCCAGCCAATAGTTTTGGCCTAATACCACAGTTTGGCCACTCAGCTCTGCTCGGTTCCCATCCATTGTTTTTTTGTGCAAACAACTCCAGAGTTGTGAATTAGTTAACCACCAAAATGAGTGGAAAAAGGCCTGCTGCTGGTGGAAAGGGGAATAGGCGTGTTGGGAAGGGGAAAAAAGGTTGTGTCCGTGGGGTAGGTGTTAAAGCAACAGTAACATCTGCAGAAGAAAGACCATCTTCCAGCCAAATAAAATGTCTACTTCTTTTAGCGGACAATGTGATAAGATCCCTTTCTTACGGCCACGCCAATCGCTACAAATTCCAGATGAGGCACAAAAACAGCAGGTGCTTCAACGGATATCAAGTGCTCCTTTAAGTGGGCTCTCCTCCACATCAACTTCAACATCACAAATACTCCAGTCCTCAAAGGTGTCACCCCAATCGCACTTGCTTCCTCACAGGTCCCAAATCTCCAGCTGCCCGTCTGAGTATGAGGTAGAACAGATGGTTGAGTCTGCAGAGCTGTTTACTCATACTATAGCCTGGGAATCAGAGGTCGACTCCAGCGCTTCTGTGAATCCAGACGAGGAAATGATCTGCACTGATGTCCAGAATCTTTATGAGTCGGATCCAGGACCAGACGCAGAAGGTTCTGACCATAATGTAGACCCTCATTCCCAAACTGTAACTCCTGTTGGTGGAGACAATGAGGAAGACGATGATAAGACTCAAATACCTGATTGGAGCGACAACTTTAGTTTTTTGTCAGGGCAGGAACAGGTTGGCTCTGAGGACGACGGGTGTGATAACGCACAGGGTGATGATGATGAGGTTGGAGATCTCACTTACTGTCAACCCACAGTCAGCCAAGAGATGAGGTCAGCAGAGGAGGTGGAGGAAGATGCTAGTGACGACGAGGTCAGGTTGCGCCTTCCTGGACAGAGACGTAGTACTGGAAGCACGTCAACAACTGCATCCTCAAACACAACTCTGCCCCTCACCACAAGTCGTGGTGGCTCTTCAGGTCGCATGGGTGCTAAGCCTTGCATAGCCTGGGCATTTTTTCAGATCGATAAAGATGACCCAACTCGTGTTATCTGTAACATTTGTCAGCAAAAGCTAAGTAGAGGCCAAAAAATACATAGTTTGAGTACTTCATGCATGAACCGGCACATGGACATGAAGCATAAGTTGCAGTGGGAAGCTCAGTGTGCTACAATGCGGCCTAGCCGGCCGGGCCAACCACCGTCTGCCATATCTTGTGCATCCGCGGCCTCTTCATCCTCTGTGACTGGGGGGACAGCAGTCACACCTGTTTTGGGGCGCAGACCTGCCACCTCTTTACCCGCAACAGCCAGCGTGATTGGCAGGTCATCATTTTCTTTGGAGGTGGTAACACCAGCTAGTGTTGAGCGCTGTCCGACATCGATAGCACCACCTTTGGATCAAGGCAACCTAACATGTCCGCCTGCATCTTCCTCACAGACCGGCAGTTTGCCGGGGACACCCTTATCAACCCCGTCTAAGCACAATAGCCAGCCCTCGGTCCCTCAGATGTGGACAAGTAAAAGACCATTTCCTCCTAGCCATGAGAAAGCTAAGAGGTTGAATTTCACCATCTGCAAGCTCTTGGCTACAGAAATGCTGCCTTTCCGCCTGGTGGACACAGAGGATTTTCGAGACCTTATGTCCGTCGCAGTGCCCCAGTACCAGATGCCCAGTCGGCACTACTTCTCAAAGAAAGGTGTGCCTGCGCTCCACCAGCATGTCGCACACAACATCACCGCTTCTTTGAGAAACTCTGTGTGTGACAGGGTGCATTTCACCACAGACACTTGGACGAGTAGGCATGGACAGGGACGTTACATGTCGCTGACTGGGCACTGGGTAACTATGGTGACAGCAGGACAAGGGGCTGCTGTCCAAGTCTTGCCGTCCCCACGAGTTGTGCGTCAATCCTCTTTATGTCAAAGTTCCTACACTGCTTCTGCCTCCTCAACCTCCTCTCGGTCTTCCACCTGCACCCAAAGCCTGTCTGGTCATGCCACAAGCTTTCTAACTGCGCAGAAGGGATCCTGCACACCTCCTTACTATGCTGGCAGTAGGGCTCAACGTCATCAGGCGGTTTTTACATTGAAATGTCTGGGAAATGTGAGTCACACAGCTGAGGAGTTGTGGTCAGCTCTGGAGAACCAATTTCATGAATGGTTGTTTCCACTGGACCTGAAACCAGGGAAGGCCGTGTGCGACAATGCTGCAAACCTGGGTGCGGCCCTTCGAAGGGGCAATGTCACACACGTGCCTTGTATGGCTCACGTGTTGAACCTGGTTGTCCAGCAATTTTTAGCCCACTATCCCAGACTAGATGGCCTTCTGCAGAGGGCACGGTCGCTGTGTGCTCACTTCCGCCGTTCGCATCCCGCAGCTCAGCGACTTACATCTCTACAGAAGTCGTTGGGCCTGCCACTTCACCGGCTAAAATGCGATGTGCCTACCCGGTGGAATTCAACTCTGCACATGTTGCAGCGACTGTGGCAGCACCGACAAGCCCTGGTGCAATACGTTCTGACGTATAGCCTGGGCCAACGAGATCCAGAGGTGGGGCAAATCACGCTGGAGGAGTGGTCTCAGATCAGGGACCTATGCACCCTTCTGCACTGTTTTGAAATGGCGACGAAGATGTTTAGTGCTGACGATGCCATTATCAGCATGACTATTCCGATGATTTACATGCTGGAGCACATGTTAAACAGAATTCGGAGTCAGGTGGTGGCACAAGAGGAGGTGGAGGAAGTAGAGGAGGAGGAGTTGTATGCGGAAGGGCTAACATCTGCAAGGTCCAGACGGTCGGCAGCACCAAGGCGGCAGGCATGTGAGGGTAGGGGAGATGGTTTTACCAGGGCGCATGGTAGCAGCCAAACTAGTGAGGAAGGTGCAGGAGCCCAGGAAGAAGTGGAGGACGAACTGATGGAAGACTCATCAGATGAGGGAGACCTTGATCACATTTCTGTTGTGCGAGGTTGGGGGGAGAGGACAGAGGAAGGAAGCATGATTGTTACCTCGCCACCAACACAACAGGGACTTGGTGCTCCTGGATGCGCAACACACATGAGTGCCTTCTTGCTGCACTACCTGCAACATGACCCTCGAATTGTGAGAATTAGAAATAATCCTGACTACTGGGTTGCCACACTGTTAGATCCCCGGTACAAAAGTAAATTTGCAGAAATTATTCCTGCCATAGAAAGGGATGCACGCATGCAGGAGTATCAGCAGAGACTGTTGCAGACTCTTACATGTGCTTTTCCACAAAATACCAGTGGTGCACGTAGTGAATCTCACAGTTCCAACTTGCCAACCGTGGGACCGTCAAGTGTTCAGCACTCAAACCGTAACAGAACCACAGTATCTGCTGGTAACATCAATTTTGCGGAATCATTTCACCACTTTTTTAGCCCATCCTTTGCAAGGCCACAGGAGACAAGAAGTCTGACACATAGTCAACGCCTAGAGACGATGGTACAGGAGAATCTCCAAGTAAACATTGAAGCCATGACTGTGTCACTGGACCCTTGCTCTTTTTGGGCTTCCAATCTGGATAAATGGCCGGAGCTAGCCACTTACGCCTTGGAGATCTTGTCATGCCCCGCAGCCAGCGTTCTGTCTGAACGTGTGTTCAGCGCTGCTGGTGGTGTGCTGACAGATAAGCGCACGCGGCTCTCCACTGATAATGTAGACAGACTCACGTTCATAAAGATGAACAAATCATGGATCCGAAACGACTTTTCTACCCCTGTGTCATCCTGGGGAGAGTAAAAGCTTGATGATTGGTTAAAATCACCCTAGCAACCGTTTTAAGCTTTCAAATTACTAATCATGTTTATCTGTATCTTGGCTGGAAAATAATTTGGGCTTTGTAGCAGTGTGCAGCACTGATTCTATTAGGCCATCTATAATAAGCTCCACCAGATTTAAAATTACTAATCATGTTTATCTGTATCTTGACTGGAAAATAATTTGGGCATTGTAGCAGTGTGCAGCACTGATCCTATTAGGCCATCTATACTAAAGCTTCACCAGATTTAAAATTAATAATAATTTTTAGCTGCATCTAGCACGGAAAATAATTTTGGGGCTCCGAGATGCACAAGACACATAAGTGCCTTCTTGCTGCACTACTTGCAGCATGACCCTCATATTGTCAGAATTCGAAGTAATCATGACTACTGGGTTGCCACACTCTTAGATCCCCCAAACTTTTCGATCAACCTTTTCATTTTAATAAAGACCAAAAAAATGGTCATTTTTGAAATTATAAGCATTAGCAGGTTGTTAGAAACTGAAATCAAACAGTTTTCAACTCAAAACTTTATTCTAGGTGATGTTACATTTTCACATAGGACCCCTTGTTCGAAAGGAGCTTCTGAACACTCTCGTCCATTGAATTTGTCAGGTTTTGGATGGTTTCTGCTTCAATTGTTTTGCATGAGGACAGAATACCCTCCCAGAGCTGTTGCTTAGATGTGAACTGCCTCCCGCCATCATAGACACTCGTTTTAATGATGCTCCAAAGGTTCTGAATGGGGTAGAGGTCAGGGGAGCATGGGGGTCACACTATAAGTTTGTCCCCTTTTATGCCCATATCAGCCAGAGATGCAGATGTTTTATGTGCAGCATGAGATGGTGCATTATCATGCAATAAAATGATCTTGCTGTGAAATACACGGTTCTTCTTCTTGAACCATGGCAGGAAGTGCTGTTTGAGAAAATCCACATACATTATGGAGTTCATCTTTAGCGCCTTCAGGGATCCTAAAGGGGCCGACAATCTCTCTCCCCATGATTCCAGCCCAAAACATTACTCCACCTCCTCCTTGTTGGCGCTGTAGCCGTGTTTGCGTGGGGTGTCCATCAACCAGCCATCCTCCACTCCATCCATCTGGACCATCGAGCGCTGCACGGCACTCATCCGTGAACAAAACAGTTTTGAAATCAGTCTTCATGTAATGTTTGGCCCACTGGAGCCATTTCTGCTTGTGTGAAGTGGATAGAGGAGGTCGACAGGATGGCGTATGCACAGCTGCAAACCTCTGAAGGACCCTGCATCTTGTTGTTCGGGGGACGTTGGAGGCACCAGCAGCTTCAAAAACTTGTCTGCTGCTATGACAAGGCTTTTTTGCCGCTGCTCTTTCAACCTGACGTAATTGCCTGTAGGAAAGAGTCCTCAATTTGCCCTTATCAGCACGCACACGTGTGTACTGTGAATCAGCTACATACTTCTTGATTGCCAAGACACTTCATCCTGATCATCGCACAATGTTGATTGTAGTCATGCCTTGACCTAAACACTCCACAATTTGTTGCTTCTCAGCAGCCGACACATGCTTTTTCTTTCCCATTTTGGCAGAAAATGTAGGCTGCTTAATAATGTGAGACAGCCTTCTTAAGTAGTCTTGCCTTTCATTGGACACACCTGCCAAACTAATTAGCACAGGTGTCTGCAATTGCTTTCAGTGATATAAAGAGCCCTGACACACATCACCATCAATGAGTTTAACTGACAAACAAACAAATTCTTCCCTTATCACTCCTAAACACTTTTTGCATAATAATTTGGAACACAGTGTACATGTGCTTTTCCACAAAACACCAGTGGTTCACGTAGTGAATCTTACAGTTCTAACTTGCCAACCGTGGTCTGTATGGAGTTGTTCAATAAAGGGCTCAAAATTAAGATAACATAGATGGGAGAGGTCTCTATGAATAGGAATTCCTAAGTATTTGATACCCTGTGAGGGCCAGGCAAAGGGAAAGTTGGACTGGATGGAATCCTATATGGATTTGGGGAGGGAGACATCGAGGGCCTCAGACTTCGCTGCATTGATTTTAAAATTTGACCATGTAACAAAGTGATCTATTTCAGCCATAACAGCATGGATGGATATATGTGATTGAGTGATATATACTAGGACATCATCAGCAAATAGAGAGCACTTGTACTCGGTGCCTCCCACCTCAATCCACCTAATATTGGGGTTATGGCGAATTGATGAGAGCAGGTGCTCCGTCACTAGGATGTATAAGAGAGGGGACAGAGAACATCCCTGCCTTGTCCCATTGTTGATTGTGAAAGGTGATGAAAATGTTCTGACGCGCCCCCTGGGCCTTGGGACACCCGGAGCCGGACCCTTTTTGGTGGATGCTGGTGGTTGTAGTCTCCGTGGCGGCGACCCGGTTCCGTGGCTCAGGGCGGTCAAACCAGTGGCGGAACTATTTATGTGGTTTTGATGTTTAAATGTCCGACTACGCCACCCGTGGATTGCGGTCAGAGTGAACCGCCGCTCCAGGGCAGACCGCTGAGGCTGGTGTTGTGGGTGCAGCAGAGCGTAGCATAACTCCCCACGGGAGGAGTATAGCCTCAGGGCAGTGTATGCGGAGGATGGGGGTGATGGTGCAGGGCAGCAGCAGTAACGACACGGAGTCAATTATGCAGTCCAGGGCCTTTACTCACAGTTCTTATTATCCAGACCACGTCTGCAGGTAACGGCTGCCCACGTCGTACTGTGCTCACCAGGTGAGGGGCTCAGACAACTCCCAGATAACTTTGGAGCGCTTCACAGGACCCCCTTTGTGTGTCCTTTGTCTGGCCTTTCTTACCAACCCTTCTGTCCGGCTGCCTCGGGCCTCCTCTTGGTAAACTTGGCGCCAGTTTCCCTGACCCTATGTGGTGCCTTCCTAGCGGGTGTAGCGAGGGGCTGCGCCACATAAAATGTCACAGCCTCCTGTTTCTAGCTGAGGGTCGTTTCCTGCCTCCACTAGTTTCGGGGACCGGTCTCCCCCTTTGGCCTGACCCCTCCACGCAGGTGGATTCGGGCGTGCGGTGGCGACTCGCCCGTCCACACCCCTGGGATCCCTTCGTTCCTCGTTCCTGGAGCCTTCTCCGCTCCTCTTCCTTCCTTCTCCCTCTTCCAGGCCTGGGCCTCTGTTACTAGGCCCGCCTCCGGAGCAGAGCTCATGCAGAGCCCCTGCTCCCTGCCACTTCTGCTCAGACTTCTCTGCACTGAACTAAGATGGTGCCCACCTTTTATACTCCCTTCTCAATGCACCCAGGAACTGCTTCCTCCCTGCTCCTGCACTACAGGGTTCCCCTTCCTCAGTGTTCCCTCCCCCCACTCCAGCCAGGGACTGGGACTGTCGTGCCCATCTCAGGGGCATATTGGTCGCCCTGCCCCACGGCAATGTGGTGTAATGCATGCAGGTGTCGGGTCCTGATCCACACTACATCCTTACCTGAGAGTGAGATATCACACCTCTGGGTGAGGTGCAATACCTCTGTAGCAACCGAGCCCTCAGGGTGCTACAGTTCTATTTATCTTCAGCCTAGGTGACGTATTGCGATACAGGGCCGTGATTTTGGCTATAAAAGGGTCCCCTAGACCCCTACCCCAAGCTTTTTAAGAGAATCATATATTGCGTGCCAGGAGACTCTATGGAATGCTTTCTCAGCATCCAACGAGAGTATCTAATTACAAATATTTAACTGCATCTAGCCCAGGAAATACTTTGTGCCTAGTAGCAGTGTCTGCTAGTCAGCGGATTATCCCGGCTGTTAAGCAAGCTACACCACCTGTAGTTTGGACACTTAATTTTTTCAAAGGAAATGCTTCGGGACCAGGGGATACTCAGTGAAGAGCATCAGGAGGCACCCCAAGGCATAGGGGCTGGGACTGGCAGTAGGATACCTTGCGGTGGACAGCCGAGCTCGATCCTTATAAAAGCTTTTTAACTGCAGCAGCTTTAGTGGACGCTACTGGAGCTGGAATTACGCGGCTGCTGGCATGAGACTTGCCCTCCAATAGATCCTTGTAAATGGATTTAAAGTGTATTCATTCAAATTAGAATGACAATTTAAATTAAAAAGCTTAGAGCTGCCTCCACCACAGGGGGGCTCGCTCGACCCACCAGCGGACAGGCACCAGTATTGGGAGAGGGGGGCTGGCCGTCAGGGTTCACCGCGGCTCTGGCACAAACCCGGCGACGCGGAGGTGGCACGGGCAGGAGTGGACTGAACGTGTCGGCTTCTCACTTTTTGGATTTTAGAAGGGCATGACATGCCTATATCTGTGTCTCCCCCTCCTTTTACTCCTCCGCCTCTTTTCTTTTCGCATGACTATATGTACTTGTCACTTTTCCATGTGTTAGTTGTGTCTTCTGAGCAGTTTGTCAGCTTTTGGACACCTTTGAAGGTGTTTTCTATGTGTTTCTATGTGTTTTTGTTTGCCTGCCATTGGTTTTAACGGTGTTCGAAGGTGTTCGACGAACAGTTCGACGAACAGTTCGGCGAACACACGGGTGTTCGACGTTCCGAACCGAACTCAAACACTACGGGGGTGGCTCAACACTACTCCTGGATACACGGATTTCACGGAGGGTAAGCAGGTTTTCCTTTTTTTTCTTTCTTCACTGACAACCCCTTTAACACCAATCAATTCGGAATCATTCTGTGAATTAAATATCCAGCATTAAAAAATGTAGAAATGTGTAGAAATCTCATATACTATGTTTCATGGAGATTTAAATTCAAGTAAAATGTAGTGATGTAAATATTTTTATCTTGTTATTGCCTAACTTTACAGAAAGAGAAAGTAAGGGTATGTGCCCACGATGCAGATTTGAAGCAGAAATTTCCTGAGCATTTCTGCATCTCCTTGGCAGAAAAAACGCATGCGGATTTTACATGTGGTTTTTCAGCATTTTTACAAGTAAATAAAATAGGCTACTTCCCCTTTTTTGAAAATCTGCAATATCTAAATCTCTCCAAATACTCACCATAGGAACGCAGCTTAATACAATTTCTAATTAGCAACAATTGAATTGGAAGATCTTGTTTTATCATAAATTGATGTCTGCTTTATAGTGAAAAAAGTTACAAGCTGTTGAACTAGACTCTGGAATTAATACTAAACCATTAAAACCATGAACAAAAATGATTTTTTTTAAAGGAATCCAAAAGGGAAGCATTACAATTAATTCCGAATATGGGTGGCTCTTTCCTTGGTGTTTGTTTGTTAAAGCTATAACAGTTTATCCAGGCTTTGAGTTCTATTGAGATTTATGTTCAATATTTCCTTTGCTACAATTTCGATCCAAAATATTTATTTTTCTGCCGGAATCATACACAACCTCATTATGTCAGGATATGAATGATAGTAGGCATGCAGAACCTAGTACGCTTATACTGGCATCATATTATGGCTCTATACAGGATTTACAAAGTTGTAATACAACCATGTGCATGAGGCCTAATGCACTTAATTAATATTCAAATGCATGGATCAGAATAAATTAGCATTTTGTTCATCAATATTTGTAATTCCTTGTATTGTCTTGGGTAATATATATGTAACTTTTGATCTTGATTGACAGGCCAATGAAATATACAAAGTGCCACTCAAAGAATTTGTCATGCCGACGGTTCTCTGTCTAGTAAAATGTAAATGTTGATTAGACATCAAAATTCCCATTGTTGAAGTAACATAGATAGATATATAGTTTCAGTCATTTATACTTCCCCAGATGTTCCAATTAAAAAAATAGGGATCATCCATACAGTGATGCTAATTTACTTGACGGACTGCCACTCTCTAGCTGATGCACTGAAATTTCAGAGTACAAAAAATGCTTAAGGCCAATCTATATGTATAAAAATATTCAGTACTTCTGTTCACAGTTTATGTATTGCCCATTTAAAATTAGAACTGCTCTTAAAATGAAGACATTATTAGTTTTGCACAATAGATGTATCTGCTTTAAGTAAACATAAATTAATATACAGTATCTGTAATGCAGAAATTGAAGATGAGCCAATCTTTTTCATTTCGCTAGCTTTGCTGACTTTTTCCTAAAAATGTAATTTGCATCAAACTATTATGTTGAGAATCAAATGTGCTTCAATGCCTCCAATTGCCCTGAAAAGACGGGTATGACCCTTTGATTTCTACTAGTCTGCAGGGCCATATTTTCTACAAAGGTTCCGGAGAGCAAAAACTGTGTTTGCCAATTAAAAAAAAAAAGAATTACACTTAACAAAAAAGTGTGAAACAACTGAAAATATGTGTTATATTCTAGGTTCTTCAAAGTAGCCACCTTTTGCTTTGATGACTGCTTTGCACACTCTTGGCATTCTCTTGATGAGCTTCAAGAGGTAGTCACCGGAAATGGTCTTCCAACAATCTTGAAGGAGTTCCCAGAGATGCTTACCACTTGTTGGCCCTTTTGCCTTCACTCTGCGGTCCAGCTCACCCCAAACCATCTCGGATGGGTTCAGGTCTGGTGACAGTGGAGGCCAGGTCATCTGGCGTAGCACCCCATCACTCTCCTTCTTGGTCAAATAGCCCTTACACAGCCTGGAGGAGTGATTGGGGTCTTTGTCCTGTTGAAAAATAAATGATGGTCCAACTAAACGCAAACCGGATGGAATAGCATGCTGCTGCAAAATGCTGTGGTAGCCATGCTGGTTCAGTATGCCTTGAATTTTGAATAAATCCCCAACAGTGTCACCAGCAAAGCACCCCCACACCATCACACCCCCTCCTCCATGCTTCACGGTGAGAACCAGGCATGTAGAGTCCATCCGTTCACCTTTTCTGCGTCGCACAAAGACATGGTGGGTGGAACCAAAGATCTCAAATTTGGACTCATCAGACTAAAGCACAGATTTCCACTGGTCTAATGTCCATTCCTTGTGTTCTTTAGCCCAAACAAGTCTCTTCTGCTTGTTGCCTGTCCTTAGCAGTGGTTTCCTAGCAGCTATTTTATCATGAAGGCCTGCTGCACAAAGTCTCCTCTTAACAGTTGTTGAAGAGATGTGTCTGCTGCTAGAACTCTGTGTGGCATTGACCTGGTCTCTAATCTGAGCTGCTGTTAACCTGCGATTTCTGAGGCTGGTGACTCGTATAAACTTATCCTCAGAAGCAAAGGTGACTATTGGTCTTCCTTTCCTGGGGCGGTCCTCATGTGAGACAGTTTCTTTGTAGCCCTTGATGGTTTTTGCAACTGCCCTTGGGGACACTTTCAAAGTTTGCCCAATTTTTCAGACTGACTGACCTTCATTTCTTAAAGTAATCATGGCCACTCGTTTTTCTTTACTTAGCTGCTTTTTTCTTGCCATGATGCAAATTCTAACAGTCTATTCAGTAAGACAATCAGCTGTGTATCCACCTGACTTCTGCACAGCACAACTGATGGTCCCAACCCCATTTATAAGGCAAGAAATCCCACTTATTAAACCTGACAGGGCACACCTGTGAAGTGAAAACCATTTCCGGTGACTACCTCTTGAAGCTCATCAAGAGAATGCCAAGAGTATGCAAAGCAGTCATCAAAGCAAAAGGTGGCTACTTTGAAGAACCTAGAATATAAGACATATTTTCAGTTGTTTCACACTTTCTTGTTAAGTGTATAATTCCACATGTGTTAATTCATAGTTTTGATGCCTTTAGTGTGAATGTACAATTTTCAAAGTCATGAGAAAACAGAAAGATCTTTAAATGAGAAGGTGTGTCCAAACTTTTGGTCTGTACTGTATATATGTTTTTACAGGGTGGGCCATTTATATGGATAAACCTAAATTAAATGGGAATGGTTGGTGATATCAACTTCCTGTTTGTGGCACGCTAGTTATTTCGAAGTCGGCCATTTTGGATTCAACTTTATTTTTTTCAATGGGAAGAGGGTCATGTGACACATCAAACTTATTGAGAATTTCATAAGAAACTCAATGGTGTGCTTGGTTTTCATGTAACTTTATTCTTTCATGAGTTTTTTACAAGTTTATGACCACTTATAAAATGTGTTCATAGTGCTACTCATTGTGTTGGATTGTCAATACAACCCTCTTCTCCCACTCATGACACACTGATATCAACACCGCAGTAAAATTGCTAGCACAGGCTTCCAGTATCCGTTGTTTCAGATGCTGCACATATCGTATCTTGATGGTATGGTGTGGTATATGGGGTACAAAGATAGTGGGGCCATTCTTCATCAATGGAAACCTCAATGCCGCTGGATGTCTGAAATTGCTACATGATGATGTGTTGCCCTCTTTATGCACTGAAGATGACAAGTGTCCTGAGTTTTTCCAACAAGATGTTGTACCACCACATTATGGGTGTCAGGTCTGAGCATTCCTACATGAACAGTTTCCTGGAAAGTGGATTGGTCATTGTAGGCCAGTTGAATGGCTACCAAGGTCTCCCGATCTGACTCCCTTAGACTTTTATCTTTGGGGTCATCTGAAGGCAATTGTCTATGCTGTGAAGATACGAGATGTGCAGCATCTGAAACAATGGATACTGGAAGCCTGTGCTAGTATTTCTTCTGCGGTGTTGCTATCAGTGTGTCAAGAGTGGGAGAAGAGGGTTGCATTGACAATCCAACACAATGGGCTGTACTTTGAACACATTTTATAAATGGTCATAAACTTGTAAAAAAACTCATGAAAGAATAAAGATACATTAAAACCAAGCACACCATTGTTTTTCTTATGAAATTCTCAATAAGTTGGTTGTGTCACATGACTCTCTTCCCACTGAAAAAAATAAAGTTGGATCCAAAATGGCCGACTTCAAAATGGCCACCATGGTCACCACCCATCTGGAAAAGTTTTACCTCTTCCATATACTAATGTGCCACAAACAGGAAGTTGATATCACCAACCATTCCTATTTAATTTAGGTGTATCCATATTAATGGCCCACCCTGTGTATGTATGCAGTGCCTACAAGTAGTATTCAACCCCCTGCAGATTTAGCTGGTTTGATAAGATGCAAATAAGTTAGAGCCTTCAAACTGCAAACGAGAGTAGGTTTTATGAACAGAAGCATAAATCTTACAAACCAAAAAGTTATGTTGCTCAGTTGAATTTTATTAAATTTTAAACATAAAAGTGTGGGTCAATTATTATACAACCCCTATGTTTAATATTTTGTGGAATAACCCTTGTTTGCAATTACAGCTAATAATCGTCTTTTATAAGACCTGATCAGGCCGGCATAGGTCTGTGGAGTTATCTTGGCCCACTCCTCCATGCAGATCTTCTCCAAGTTATCTAGGTTCTTTGGGTGTCTCATGTGGACTTTATTCTTGAGCTCCTTCCACAAGTTTTCAATTGGGTTAAGGTCAGGAGACTGACTAGGCCACTCCAACACCTTGACTTTTTCCCTATTGAACCAGGCCTTGGTTTTCTTGGCTGTGTGCTTTGGGTCGTTGTCTTGTTGGAAGATGAAATTACGACCCATCTTAAGATCCTTGATGGAGGAGCGGAGGTTCTTGGCCAAAATCTCTAGGTAGGCCATGCTATCCATCTTCCCATGGATGTGGACCAGATGGCCAGGCCATGAAACAGCCCCACAGCATGATGCTGCCACCACCATGCTTGACTGTAGAGATGGTATTCTTGGGGTCGTATGCAGTGCCATCCAGTCTCCAAACGTCACGTGTGTGGTTGGCACCAAAGATCTCGGTCTTGGTCTCATCAGACCATAGAACCTTGAACCAGTCTGTCTCAGAGTCCTCCAAGTGATCATGAGCAAACTGTAGACGAGCCTTGACATGACGCTTTGAAAGTAAAGGTACATTACGGGCTCGTCTGGAACGGAGACCATTGCGGTGGAGTACGTTACTTATGGTATTGACTGAAACCAATGTCCCCACTGCCATGAGATCTTCCCGGAGCTCCTTCCTTGTTGTCCTTGGGTTAGCCTTGACTCTTCGGACAAGCCTGGCCTCGGCACGGGAGGACACTTTCAAAGGCTGTCCTGGCCGTGGAAGGCTAACAGTAGTTCCATAAGCCTTCCACTTACGGATGATGCTCCCAACAGTGGAGACAGGTAGGCCCAACTTCTTGGAAAGGGTTTTGTACCCCTTGCCAGCCTTGTGACCCTCCACGATCTTGTCTCTGATGGCCTTGGAATGCTCCTTTGTCTTTCCCATGTTGACCATGTCTGAGTGCTGTTCACAAGTTTGGGGAGGGTCTTAAATAGTCAGAAAAGGCTGGCAAAAGAGATCTTTAATCCACACATGTGAAGCTCATTATTCTTGGTGCCTGAACTACTTCTTAATACTTTAGGGGGACCAAACAGAATTCTTGTGGTTTGAGGGGTTGAATAATAAATGACACTCTGAATTAACTTTTTACGTTTTAAATAAAAAAACAAAAAAAAAAACAAAAACAAAATTTGCTGCAGTGCATTTCCCACTTCCAGGCTGATCTACAGTACAAATGTCACAATGCCAAGTTAATTCCGCATGTGTCAACCAGCTAAATCTGCAGGGGGTTGAAAACTACTTGTAGGCACTGTATATATACATATATATATATATATATATATATATATATATATTACTCAAAAGAGAGATAGAACAGCACCATTTAGTTACTCACAACTGGTGCCAAGCCTTCACCCAAATGTCCAATTTGTTCATAATATCGATCCAGAAATGAAGGCAGCACACCAACAGGAATTTTTTTATTTTTATTTTAAATTGACTTTTTTTCAGCCCCAATGGCAACGTTTCTGATCACATAACTTTTCTCAAGCGTGCTACTGGTGTAGTATATATAGTTGCAAAACATGATTCAAGTGATTACATCTCATTAAATTCATTTACAATTTCATGAACTTTACAGTCATAATACATATATAAATGAGATGTCATACAGTGTAAATACTTCTTTTTTATTCATATAAAAATATATTTGATATTATAGTGTAAACATTTCTTAAATGAAGTGATAAGTGCATTCAACAATCATAATTAGGCTCAGATGCATCTTATAATTCTGGCAGGGCGACTCACCCAGTAACAAACATATTCAAGGTAAACAGTTTGGCCGCCCCGCGTTGTCCTCGGCGTCCTATACATTCCACAAAACACACATGCAGCCGGCTTCAAAAACCAATCAGGAGGATTCCCCTTCTGACATTATGACCGCGTGTGCATACTCCACTCCTTTGTGCCGCGGTCATAATGTCTGGAGTTTGGAGATGAGGCAGTATAGGTGAGCTCAATATGAAGATAGGACAGTATAGGGGAGCTTATTATGAAGATACGGCAGTCTAGGGGGACTCTCTGTGAAGATGGGTCAGTATGGAGGATCTCTCTGTGGATATGGGGCAGTGTAGAGGGACTTTGTATGGAGAGGGGCAAGAAAGATAGAACAGTGTTGAGGCCTCTGTGTGGAGATGGGGCAGTATGAGGGGATCTAAATGGAGATGTGGTAGTTTAGGGGGCTTTGTATGGAGATGGGGCAGCATAGAAGGGCTCTTTATAGACATGGGGCAATTTTTGGGTCTCTGTGGAGATTGGGCAGTATGGAAGGGCTCTCTGTTTTGATTGTGCAGTATAGGGGGACTCTGTATGGAGAGGTGCCAGAATAGGGTGGTTCTCTATATCTAAATAGGACAGTGTTGGTGTCTCTGTGTGGATATAGGACAGTATGAGGGGGCTCGGTATGGCGATGGGGCAGTATGGGGGGCTTGGTATGGCGATGTGACAGTATAGAGGTGGGAGGCTTAGTATGGAGATGGAGTAGTATGACTGGGCTCTATATGGAGATTGGGCAGTATAGAGGTCTCTGTATGGAGAAGGGGCAGTATGGGGGGGTCTCTTTACAGAGATGAGGCGGTATTGGGGTCTTTATGTAGATGGGGCAGTATAGGGGAACTCAGTATGGAGAGGGGCCAGAAGTGAGGAGCTCTATTTGAAGGTGGGACAGTGTTTGCGTCTCTGTGTGGAGCTGGAACCAGGGCCGGACTGGCCATCTAACAGTTCTGGCAAATGCTAGATGGGCCAGTCCGGCCGTGGGCCGCATTACCTGCTATTAGCAATTGTGACGGAGCACAGAGCCGAAGGCTCACTTACTCAGGCAGACCGCGGGCATCCCTTCACATGCAGCGCAGGTCACTTGCGCAGGCGGGCCGCGGGCATCCCTTCAGCCGGGGGCAGGCTGGAGGCCGTCATATGCAGGTGATGTCAGCGGTTGATGACGTCACTGCAACGCACTGCCAGCATCCACTGAGAGATGGGACAGAAGAGGTGATGGACGCTGAGGAGGATGAGGAGACAGGATTAGGTGAGTATAAAGATTTTTATTTTTGGGTGCTGTGGGGAACCATAATACTATATAGGGGCTGTTTGTGGGAGACCATCATACTACATGTGGGCTGATTGTGTGGAACCATCATACTACATGTGGGCTGTTTGTAGGGGATTATCTTGCTATATAGAGGCTGTTTGTGGGGGATTATCCTGCTATATGTGAGCTGTTTGTGGGGGACCATAATACTATATGGGGCTATTTGTGGGGGATCATCCTGCTATATGGGGGCTGTTTGTGGGGGACCATAATACTATATGGGGCTGTTTGTGGGGGATCATCCTGCTATATGGGGGCTGTTTGTGGCGGACCATCATGCTTTATGGGGGCTGTTTGTGGGGGATCATCCTGCTATAAGGGGAGCTGTTTGTGGGGGATGATCGTGCTATATAGGGGCTGTTTGTAGGGGACCATCATGCTACATGGGGGGCTGCTTGTGGGGGATCATCCTGCTACATGGGGGCTGTTTGTGGGGGACCATAATACTATATGGGGTCTGTTTGTGGGGGACCATAATACTACATGGGGGCTGTTTGTGGGGGGATCATCCTGCTATATGGGGAGCTATTTGTGAGGGACCATCATACTACATGAGGGCTGTTTGTGAGGAACCATCATACTATATGGGGGCTGTTTGTGGGGAAACATCATTCTACATGGGGACTGTTTGTGGGGGACCATCTTACTACATGTGGGGCTGTTTGTGGGGGATCATCCTGCTACATGGGAGCTGTTTGTGGGGGATCATAATACTATATGGGATCTGTTTGTGGGGGACCATAATACTCCTTGGGGGCTGTTTGTGGGGGGATCATCCTGCTATAAGGGGAGCTATTTGTGAGGGACCATCATACTATATGAGGGCTGTTTGTGAGGAACCATCATACTATATGGGGGTTGTTTGTGGGGGACCATCTTACTACATGGGGACTGTTTGTGGGTCATCATCCGGCTATATGGGGGCTCTTTGTGGGGAATCATCCTGCTATATGGGGGCTGTTTGTGGGCGACCATAATACTTTATGTGGGGCTCTTTGTTGCGAATCATCCTGCTACATGGGGGCTGTTTGTGAGGGACAATAATACTATATGGGGTCTGTTTGTGGGGGACCATAATACTACATGGGGGCTGTTTGTGGGGGGATCATCCTGCTATATGGGGAGCTATTTGTGAGGGACCATCATACTACATGAGGGCTGTTAGTGAGGAACCATCATACTATATTGGGGCTGTTTGTTGGGGATCATCTTACTACATGGGGACTGTTTGTGGGTCATCATCCTGCTATATGGGGGCTCTTTGTGGGGAATCATCCTGCTATATGGGGGCTGTTTGTGGGCGACCATAATACTATATGTGGGGCTGTTTATGGGGGATCATCCTGCTACATGGAGTCTGTTTGTGGGGGACCATAATACTATATTGGGTCTGTTTGTGGGGGACCATAATACTACATGGGGGCTGTTTGTGGGGGGGTCATCCTGCTATATGGGGAGCTATTTGTGAGGGACCATCATACTACATGAGGGCTGTTTGTGAGGAACCATCATACTATATGGGGGCTGTTTGTGGGGGATCATCTTACTACATGGGGACTGTTTGTGGGTCATCATCCTGCTATATGGGGGCTCTTTGTGGGGAATCATCCTGCTATATGGGGGCTGTTTGTGGGCGACCATAATACTACATGTGGGCCGTTTGTGAGGAACAATAATACTATATGGTGAATGTTTGTGGGGGACCATCATACTATATGGAGGTTGTTTGTGGGGAATCATAAAACTATATGGAAGCTGTTTGTGGGGGACCATCATACTATATGGGGGCTGTTTGTGTGGGGACCATCATACTATATGGGGGCTGTTTGTGGGGCACCATCATAGTATATGGAGGGCTGTTTGGGGCAACCATCATACTATATAGTGGTCTGTGGGGGATCTTCATCTTGTGTGGGAGCTGTGGTGGACATTATACTGTGTGGAGGTCTATGGGGCACATTATACTATGTGGTGGGCTGTTGCTACCTTCATATTATATGGGGTGATTAAGGGGGACATCAAATTTAATGGGATGGTTATGAGGGGCATCAGGCTTTATATAGGGGTTTGTTGTGCACCTCATACTGTATGTAAAGGCTGTGCTGAATACCATAATGTATGGGGGGCTGTGGTGACCATCTTAATATATAGGTGCTGTGCTGCATCATACTTTGTATACGGTTTGTGGGGAAATCATACCATGTGGGGCATAATACTCTATGAGGGCGGGTGAGACCACTTAGGGGCTTTAGTAGAGGGAAAAAAAATGTAAGTGCTGAAAATACATATCCTCCGTTTCTTATAAAATTGTGAGATATGCCATTCTTTGACGTGATAGGACTTTTTCTTTGTGAACTGTTATTTCTAAGTACTCCTCCTTGGGAGGCCAAATGGGGGGTCGTTGTCATTATGAGGAAAGCACGTTGTCATTATAAGAAAGCACAGGGGCTGTTTGTATTATTATAACTAGGTGCATGGTCACTATTATAAGGGGTCACAGGGGAATTATTATAAGGCAGCACAAGTTGTGGTTTGTGTAGAGGTGGTAGAACGAGAGGAGGGTCTTGGAAAAGCTGTAAAGATGCCTCTGTTATATTTTACAAGGATGAATTATAGTCGGAAGATGAATTCATGGCGGTCTGGGCCGAATTAAAAAGAAGAGGGAAAACGAATGACAACAACCAGGGAGAACAGCACTGGTGAGAATCTGCACAGTACACACATATATGGTCTGTAGAGCACTGGTGTAGACCTGATATTACCATTATATGGTCACTGTATGGTCGTGATATCAGTCCTACTGCAGTGGTTTTAATTAAAGGGGATGTCCAGGTTTTATGTTAAAGTCTGCAGTGACTCTGTATGAATGCAGATTTCTGAATCCTCATAGTGTGTGCATCGCATGCTGTGAGGATTCTCCGGTGTCAGGAGCGGCCGGTCATGTGACCACAAGTATGATTTCAATTCATGCGATCACGTGCTGGCTAGATGTGCATGGCCTCTCTCAATACTAGTGAATTTAACAAAGAGTATGTTTAGTTGGAATGGGGGGCTGGGACAGCATGGGCGAAACCAAAGCGAAACCAAAATGGATTTTCCTGGAAAAAAATGTTACGGAACATTCTTTCCAGGGTAATGACTTGTATATAAGGTAAAATAAATAATCGAAAACAAAAATGCTCCTCCACACCTTGGGCTATGTTCACACGTAGCGTTTTTGATGCGTTTTTGCACTTTTGCATTGCTTTCAACAGTGAAAAGTACATTCACCAGTAAATGTCATTTTAACATTTTACTACCTTATCTGGCCATGTGGTGTGTGAGACATGATCAGACACATCGTGTTTCATTTATGAAGGAGGGACTCTGAAAGTCACAAAGCCTATTTTTGCAGAGCCATCAGGTGGCCCTTACAATTGCTAAAGGGCCAGCAATTGGACCTCTCTATTAATAGAGGGCCATCAGCTGGCTATGCTTTGTTGTTCCCATTATTAACGAGTGGGTCTCCTGTACTGTTATTGCATATGCAGTCCCTGCAAAGGGCTGCCAAAAATTTGGATGCACCCCAATACCCCCTTTGTAGAGACAAAGAGGAGGGCCTCAGTTAAAAAAAAAACCTATACTGTGATTGCACTTGCAGTGACTGCAAGGGCTGCCAAAAATTTTGACGCACTCCAGTACCCCTTTGAAGAAACAAAGAGGAGGGCCTCATTAAAAAAGTTGTTCCTATTATTAAAGAGTGGGTCTCCAATAGTGGTAATAGTGGTAATGCCCATGCATGCGCCTATTAGTTATAATGTCCCCAGCAGCACTAAAAACCTGACAAAAAGCTAACGGCAGGGCAGGCCAGGACCTCTAAGGTGTAGAGAACCAGTTCATGCCATGTGTCCAGCTTGGATACCCAATAGTTATAAGGCACAGAGGAATCACGGAGGACTTTGGTACGGTCGGCAAGGTACTCCCTCAGCATCTTCCAAACTTTTCCCTCCTTGTCAGAGCACCCCGCACATCAGGGCCCTTGCGCTGGGAGGGCCTGAGAAAACTGTCCCACTCCTTTAACAGTGTTCCCCTGCCTCAGCTGCATCGTATTTGTATCTCCCTTGCCTGTACTCTTTGGTTGTCCGAGGAACTGTGACCTCTGCCGCCTGCATTTTTAGATGGGAATTTTTTTAATAATTCCTCAACAAGGCCCTTCTGGTATTGCAACATTTTATTAGACCTCTCTGCCAAGGGAAGAAGAGATAGAAAGTTCTCCTTGTAGTGTGCGTCTAGAAGTGTGACCAAACAATAGTTACAGTCGGCAAAAAATGTGTACAATATGAGGTTCATGGGAAAGGCAGCAGAACGTAATGTTAGCCATGTGTGCCAGACTGCCAACAGCCAAGTCTTCCCTGTCCTGACCAAGAGTACAACTGTCCATGCTCCTCCTGGTCCTCCACCTCATTTTCCCTCTCCTCAGGCCATCCATGCTGAACAGACGATATGACAGTTGTGTGGATAGTACCGTCTGAAGCACAAGAAACTAGTTCCTGTTCCTCCTCCTCCCCTTCCTCCTCCACCTCCGCGTTGGGATTAGATGAGGCTGGGCTGTGTGGCATCACCCTGTATGGTTCCTTGCTCCATCTCATCGTGCTCCACCTGCAATGCCTCCTCTTTAATTGAGCATTTTAGTAGACAGAGAAATGGGATGGTGACGCTAATTATGGCTTCATCGCCGCTCACCATCTTGGTGGAGTCCTCAAAGTTTTGGAGGACGGAACAGATGTCTGACATGCATGCCCACTCATCAGCTCTTAGGTGTGAAGGCTGACCTGAATAATGACGAGCATGTTGAAGCTGGTACTCAACAACTGCCCTCTGCTGCTCAAAAATCCTTCCGAACATCTGCAACGTTGAGTACCAATGTGTGAGGACATCGCACACCAGTCGCTGAGCTGGAAGCTAGAAACGCTGCAGAAGCACCACAAGGTTGGCAGAAGCTGTAGCTGACTTTCTAAAATGGGCACACACACAGCATACTTTGACTAGCAACTCAGGCAGAACCGGGTAGATTTTGAGAAACCGCTGAACCACTAGGTGGAGCACATGGGCAAGGCATGGTATGTGTGCGAGCTTGCATAGCTTCATAGCCGCCACCAGATTGCGGTCATTGTCACAAATAACCATGCCTGGCTGTAGGTTCAGCAGTGACAGCCACAGATCTGCCTGCTCTTTTCAGCTGTCAACAACTCTGCAGCGGTGTGCGTTTGTCACCTAAGTATATTATCTTCAGCACAGCCTGTTGCCGCTTGGCTAAGGCATTGCTGCTGTGTTTCCAGCTTCCAACTGATGTGGTTATTTCGGAGATGGAGGCTGAGGAGGAGGTGAAGGAGCTGTAGAATGTGGGGGCAACCCTGATTGACCAAGGGCATGCAATCCTCGGCTTTGGGAGGACGTGTTCCATCCCAGGGACCGACTGGGTCCCGACTTCCGCTATATTAACCCAGTGTGCCGTCAGCAAGATGTACCATCCCTGGCCACAAGCACTTGTCCATGTGTCCATGGTTAATTGGACCTTCCCAGTAACTGCATTGTTGAGGGCACGGGTAATGTCCTGGGACATGTGCTTGTGTAATGTGAGGACGGCACACTGGGAGAAATAGTGGCAGCTAGGGACCAAATACCGAGGTTGGCTGCCGCCATTAGGTTGTGGAAAGTTTTTTTCTCCACGAGCCTAAAAGGCAACATTTCAAGTGCAAGCATTCGAGAAATGTTAGAGTTTAGTATTATGGCCTGTGTTGCGTTGGCTGCGTATTTGCACTTGCATTCAAAGGACTGGGGTAGGGACAACTGAACGCTGCACTGGGACAAGAACGTGGACATGGTTGCTGATGGTGGTGCTTGCAAATGTGCAACAACAGGTGCATCTTCGCCTACGCCTTGGACACGGGATTGGCATGCATGCACAACAGTGTAACAGGCAGTGGTGTCTCCCGCAGATACTGATTGTGAACCCAGGCGTTCAGCCACCTAGTCGGATGCTTTGCTGTCATATGCCTGTGACGCGCCCCTGGGCCTGTGTCGCGCTGCGTTGCGCACGCGGGAGCTTACCCGGAGCCGGATCTCTTGAGGGTTGTAGTCTCGTGGCGGTGATCCGGTCCGTGCCCAGGGAGTCAGACTAAGTGGCGCTGTATTAGCGGTAGATGTTGGACGACTACGCCACCCGTTGAGTACAGCTAAGGAGCTGCTGCTGCAGGGCAGACCGCTGAGGCCGGTGGTAGGATTGTGCAGCGTGATAGTATAACCCCCAACGGGAGGGGTATGGCCTCAGGGCAGCCGACGTGGATGATGGGGGTAGCAGGAACCACTCGGAGACGGTACGGTGTAGTTCAGGGTCTTTACTGGTGACAAAGATAGACCCTCCCGGAGTACTGGCTAGCGATTGGGGCCTGGTCAGTCCTTGAGCAGATGGGATCTCCCCTGGCCAGGCGGAGTTGTAGGCCTCCCAAACTAACGATACTCTTCCGGCTACCTTGCTAGAGGCGGGTATAAGTAGCCCACGTCCCTGAGTGTACCGTGTGGTGCTCACCCGTATGGCCGGTGACTCGGGGCCTTCTAGTAGCTTCCGCTCCACGACGGCGGTGCTGGTCCCACGCGTGTGACCGTGCCTTCGGGTTTCTGGGCCAGAGGACCTGCAATCCCCTGCCGGTCGGTTTCTGCTGCTGGATAGGAGTTAGTCCCCACAGCCTCGGACTCCGGGTCCGGAGATAACTTCTCAGTCAGGGCGAGCTCTGCAGCTGCCAGCCCCTGACTCCTTGTAGCACTGCTCCCACAGAGCTCCTGATGTTCTTTTCCTATATCTGCTTCTCTGTCTCTACTTCTTCTCTACTCACTAACCCTGCCTCAGCCCTAGGTTTATATAGGGGAAGTTCTTCCCCTCCCAGGACTGGGCAGGAGGTGTGGCATGCACAGGATCCCTGACCAAGAGACCTCCCACCTGCTCTCAGACATAACATTGCCGTTACTGTGGAAACCAGACCCCTGGGGTGCCACATTCCCCCCTAGTGAAATTTAGTACTCCGGGACTAAACATATTTTTAGAAAAACATAACAAGATAATAACAATAATAATACAATAAGAAAAACACATAAAGATGGTTACGGCGTGTCCGCAACCGGGCGCAGTCTTTGAAGAAAAGCAAGGTGTCCATTTCACCAAAACAGGGAGACGTAACCAGGTAGGGGTCTGTCCTGCCCCGAGTCCTTAACAGTCTTTAGTCCGTCCTGGGTTACGCTCCAACTATACACAAAGGATTCCCGGTAAATCCACCAAGGACTCCTAAAAATAACTAGAAACACATAATTATACACAAGCAACAAGAAAAACGTAACCATAAATAAAACAATTTATACACTTCAAATCCTCCAACGTGCGGGTAACTGGCCTCTAGTGGCCCTAGTGGACCTACGGAGCTGACTGTCTAGCCCTGAACTACAGGGTGTAGGAGCTGTCAAGGGTAAACTGGGCAGCTGTCTACCGGCTCTTTGACTCACTAGGGGTACGGCAGGCTCACTATAAGCAGAGGGTTGATCCTCCTGTTCTGCTTGTGTGGAGTCTTCTGCCTCCTGGACCGGCTGCTCTTCCAGCTCTACCTGTTGCTCCGTAGGCACTTGGGATGCTGGTTGGAGGAACGTGAGGACGGGTACCACAACTGCACCATTGACTTGAGTCCAGGACCGAGGGAAGTCTCCGAGCACAGTACTAACCATATCTTCCCTTTCCTCTACGGGTTGATGGTCTTCCTGTTCCTCTTCAGGGTTCCGTAGCTGTTCAGGACACTTCTTCAGGTGATCCCGGGATACAATGGCTATGGTCTCCCCTCCGTCTTTACTGATGGTACAGACTTTCGGGTTCTCGTGGCTTGAGGGCAGTACGGTGTACGGGTCCTTCTCCCACTGGTCGTCCAACTTGTGGAGCCGTCTTTTCCTCTTCAAGACCTGCTCTCCGGGTACCAGGGGAACAGCGGGAGCATACTGGTTGTAAGTTTTCTCTTGTCTTTCCCTAGCCTGACAGAGACTTCGCTCCACGCTCTCCTGTACTTTCCGGTACTGCTGCTGCCTCTCTGTGTCCCAGTCTGCTTCTGGTGAAGTGTCCTCGGGTGTCAGGACTCCCATTTCCAGGTCAACAGGTAACTTACCAGGTCTCGCCCTCATTAGGTAAGCCGGGGTACAGTTGGTGGAACCTACCGGGATGTGGTTGTATAGGTCCACTAGATCGGGCAGCTTCTCAGGCCACAGACTGCGTTCTTCCAGGGGCAACGTTTTCAGGAGATCCATTACCACCTGGTTCATTTTCTCACAAAGTCCATTAGATTGCGGATGATAGGGTGTCGTCCTTATCTTCCGGCAGCCATACAGATTGCAGAATTCCTGGAAGACCTCCGCTTCAAAGGCAGGTCCCTGGTCCGTCAGCACTTGGTCCGGGTACCCGTGTGGACGGCAGAAGTTCTGCTGGAAGGCTCTAGCTGCTGTTTGAGCCGTTAAGTCCTTAACGGGGACGACAACCAAGAACCGGGAGTAATGATCCACAATGGTTAACGCGTAGACGTAGCCACTTCTGCTTGGGGTCAGTTTTACATGATCCAAGGCTACCAGTTCCAACGGCTGCCGGGTGACGATGGACTGCAGGGGAGTCTTCTGGCTGGCACGGTCTTTCCTTCTTAGGTTGCACGGGCCACAGTCTCTGCACCACCTCTCGATGGTTCCCCTCATGCCTACCCAGTGGAACCGCCCACGCAGCAGGAACTCCAGCTTCTTCCATCCGAAGTGTCCAGCCCCGTCGTGGTATGCTTCCATCACCATGGCTGCGTCTCTCCGTGGCACCACTACTTGCCAGATTAGTTCATGCGTCCGGGAGTTAACCATTCTGCGGCACAACTTCCCCTTGTAAAGGAACAGTCGACTCTTCTCAGCCCACAGTTGCTTGGCTTCCTCCGGAGCGTCTGGGTCAAGGCGAGCCTCTGGCCGAGTCAGCATCTCCTTCACCAGCCGGACGGCAGGGTCACTGTCTTGCGTTTCCTCCCAGTTGTAGTGAGGCAAGGGGTTAAACGTAGCGGCTTGCTTACTCCTTACCCGATGGGAATACTGGATAGTCCCATGACGGTGGAACGCGGGGAGTTCGACTTCTTCCAGTCCCTCTGGATCTTCTCCTACGTCCGGTAGGTTTGGCATCCTGGACAGGGCGTCCGCGTTGGTATTGGAGCGTCCTGCCCGGTATTTGATTGTGAACTCGTAGTTGGACAGACGGGCCATCCATCTCTGCTCTAGGGCACCGAGTCTTGCCGTGTCCAGGTGTGTCAACGGGTTGTTATCCGTGTACACGGTGAACCGGGAAGAAGCGAGGTAGTGCTTAAAGCGTTCGGTGACTGCCCACACCACTGCCAGGAACTCTAGCTTAAATGAGCTGTAATTCTCAGGGTTTCTCTCGGTGGGTCGTAGTTTTCGGCTGGCGTAAGCGATTACTCGTTCTTTCCCCTGCTGGATCTGGGACAGCACGGCTCCTAGCCCGATGTTACTTGCATCGGTGTAGAGGATAAAGGGCTGGCTGTAATCAGGGTACGCCAGGATTTCATCCCCCGTGAGGGCCATCTTCAGCTGGTGGAAGGACTCTTCTTCTAACTTCTCCCATCTGAAGGGTGGCTTCTGGTTCTTGGCCTTTCGGGACTGGCATATCAGGAGGTCCTGCATAGGAGCTGCCTTTTTGGTGAAACCGGGGATGAATCTGCGGTAATAGCCTACCAACCCGAGGAACTGCCGCACTTCCTTTACACTGGAGGGACTTGGCCATTCCTTAATTGCGGTGATCTTATCAGGGTCGGGAGCCACTCCATCAGCGCTCACCACGTGTCCCAGGTACTGCACCTTTGGTTTCAGGAGGTGACACTTGGAGGGTTTCACCTTTAGGCCGTAGCTTGCCAGAGCTTCGAACACTTCCGCCAGGTGTTTCAGGTGGTCCTCATACGTCTTGGAATATACGATGACATCGTCCAGGTACAGCAGGACCGTCTCGAAGTTTCTGTGGCCCAGACAGCACTCCATTAATTGTTGGAAGGTTCCTGGTGCGTTGCAGAGTCCGAACGGCATGCAGGTAAACTGGCTAAGTCCCATCGGGGAGGTGAATGCGGTCTTCTCCCGGTCCGCCTCTGCTACAGGAACCTGCCAGTACCCACTAGTGAGATCCAAGGTAGAGAAGAAGTTAGCAGATCTTAAAGCAGCCAAAGACTCCTCTATCCTTGGTAAGGGGTACGCATCCTTGTGTGTGATACGGTTGATTTTCCGGTAATCTACACACATCCTCATGGTGTTGTCTTTCTTTTTGACTAAGACTAGTGGAGCTGCCCAGGGGCTACAGCTATCCCTGATCACCCCAGCCTCCTTCATGTCTCTAAGCATCCCCTTGGCGTGTTGGTAGTGTGCAGGGGGTACGGGTCGATACCTCTCTTTTATGGGAGGATGGTCTCCCGTGGGGATGTGGTGTTCTACCCCCTTGACTCGCCCGAAGTCTAACGGGTGTTTACTAAACACTCTCTCGTACTCTTGAACCACCCGATAGACTCCCTGTTTCTGGTGTGAGGGAGTGGAGTCAGTACCCAAATGTAGTTGCTGACACCAGTGCTCCATTGTTTTCTGAGAGCCGTTACCTTCCTCCGGGGAAGATGGAGGCAAGGGTTCTACGGACTGTATGGAATCTTGATTGATGGTATACAATTTGGCTAGCGTGGCATACCGGGGCAGGTACACTTCCCTCTTCCCGATATTTACTATGCGAACGGGCACCCTCCCATGGCGTACATTGACCACCCCCCGTGCTGTCAAAATGGTGGGCCTACTGTCTGAGTAAACTGGTTCTACCATTGCCTGGTAATCTCTACCTCTCAGACCAATAGCTGCCCGGCACCAAATCATCATTTCACTTTTCGGGGGCATGGCAATAGGGAAAGGGTCACACATTCGCACGCTACCAATCTCACCACCGGAGAGTTCTAGCTGTTGCCGTCGCATCAGTGCCCGGATCTCTTTCTGGAGCACTCGCTGCTGGCCAGAGCTGGCGTTCTTGGCAACCTGCTGTAAAAGGAAAATCACCTCTGCAAGACAATTTTCAATTACATTAGTTCCTAGAGTTATCTTTGGGTGACTCTCGTGTTTGTCAATGTCTACAATGATCAGTCCCTGTGCTGCCAGTTCGACTCTACCGATTTTAATGGTCACCTCTTTAAATCCAATCTGTGGCACGGGCTGACCATTGCTGGCGATGATACTCAAGTCGTCGTCAGGGTAGCGGGTGATATCCGAGTCATTCCAGTACTGCTTGAAGAGCACGTACGGGATGGTGGTGACCTGTGACCCGGTGTCCAGTAGGGCACTCATAGGGATGCCATCCAGTACCACGGGTAAGACTGGACGTCCTCCCACATATTTGTCGCGCCAGTTCGATGGGCCTGGTGATCTTTTTCCTGGGGGTTGGCCCTCTAACCCAGGTTGTGCCAGTTTAAAGGACAGTACCTTGCCATATGTCCGGGTTGATTGCAGCGGCGGCAGATGGGTCGTCCGTCCTCGTTGTATCGGTCACTGGGTCTTCCTCTGGCCGGTGGGGTCCTCCTTGGTCGACGCCACGGGATGTCCTCCGGTCCGGATGCCAGCTGGATCTTCCCTGGAGTGGAAACCTGTAAAGACTGCACAGTTCGGGTTAGCGCAGCAACGCTTTTAGCTAGCTCTTGGACCTGATGGTGCAGGTCTGGAACCTGGTCATTGTTCAAAGCCTGCGCATCAGCTCCCACAGGCCCTGCCGACAAGGGCGCCGCCTCCTGGTGGTAAGTGGTAGTGGGGCGTCTGGGGGTCACAACGCCACCTGGTGCCGGTTCTCGAAGCACCCGGATGGCTCTGTCCTTGAACTGTGCAAATCCCAGATGAGGGTCCTGTAAGGCCATTGCCCGCAACTGGGTTCGGTGGGCATTGCAATATAAACCCTCTATAAATTGTTCAGTCAACAGCCTGTCCTTGTCTCCCACGCCATCAGGGTCGGTCTGCTTAATGGCTCTCAGGGCCTCTTGTAGATTCAGAGCATAGTCCCTTATACTCTCATGTGCCCGCTGTTTGCACCCGTAGAATCTAAGCTTGATCTCGGCTGAGGTGCGGGTATCAAAGGTGTCCCTCAGCCGGGTTAGTATCCCTGCGACAGTCCTCCCCCCAGGTGGCCAGGACTTTACCTCCCTTTGGGCTGCCCCGGTTAATTGGGCCACCAGGATGCTCACTTTTTGCTCCTCTGTGAGGGGGTACACCTGGAAGAGGCTATCCAGCTTTTCTCTAAAGTCATGCAGGGTATGTGACTCCCCTGAGTACTGGGGTAGCCAGGCTGCCCCCGGGATATAGGGCATGGGGAAAGGCATGACCGCAACAGCGGTGGCGCTGGCGGGGGTTGAAGCGGTGAAGCTCTCCTCCGTATCCGGCATCCTTCTCCCCCCTAGTGGACCGTGGCCTACCTTGCGATGATCCTCTTCTGTAGGCCGCGGCTCCGCAGTGGATCGTCAGGGTTGAGGACCTTCCGTCGCGCTCCTGTGACGTCGGCGTCTGCTGGGCTCCTTCCAGGACCTTACGCAACGTCCGGACGTGAGGCGGGGCTTCAGTTCTCGCGCGCTTTCGGAGTCCACGCCCCTCTTCTTCCCGCGTGGCGTCTTCAAGATGGCGTCCAACGGCGGGAAAACTCCACGGATGGCGGGAAGAAGGCAGAAGATGGCGCCGGATGGCGGGAAAACTTCGCGGATGGCGGGAAGAAGACAGAAGATGGCGCCGGATGGCGGGAATCTTCACCACTGGTAAGTTTGAACAGTCTTTTTCAGGCACGCAGTACCCGGTGGTTGCGGGCACGAGATCCTGCCGACTACGCCAAAAGTTGACGCGCCCCTGGGCCTGTGTCGCGCTGCATTGCGCACGCGGGAGCTTACCCGGAGACGGATCTCTTGAGGGTTGTAGTCTCGTGGCGGTGATCCGGTCCGTGCCCAGGGAGTCAGACTAAGTGGCGCTGTATTAGCGGTAGATGTTGGACGACTACGCCACCCGTTGAGTACAGCTAAGGAGCTGCTGCTGCAGGGCAGACCGCTGAGGCCGGTGGTAGGATTGTGCAGCGTGATAGTATAACCCCCAACGGGAGGGGTATGGCCTCAGGGCAGCCGACGTGGATGATGGGGGTAGCAGGAACCACTCGGAGACGGTACGGTGTAGTTCAGGGTCTTTACTGGTGACAAAGATAGACCCTCCCGGAGTACTGGCTAGCGATTGGGGCCTGGTCAGTTCTTGAGCAGATGGGATCTCCCCTGGCCAGGCGGAGTTGTAGGCCTCCCAAACTAACGATACTCTTCCGGCTACCTTGCTAGAGGCGGGTATAAGTAGCCCACGTCCCTGAGTGTACTGTGTGGTGCTCACCCGTATGGCCGGTGACTCGGGGCCTTCTAGTAGCTTCCGCTCCACGACGGCGGTGCTGGTCCCACGCGTGTGACCGTGCCTTCGGGTTTCTGGGCCAGAGGACCTGCAATCCCCTGCCGGTCGGTTTCTGCTGCTGGATAGGAGTTAGTCCCCACAGCCTCGGACTCCGGGTCCGGAGATAACTTCTCAGTCAGGGCGAGCTCTGCAGCTGCCAGCCCCTGACTCCTTGTAGCACTGCTCCCACAGAGCTCCTGATGTTCTTTTCCTATATCTGCTTCTCTGTCTCTACTTCTTCTCTACTCACTAACCCTGCCTCAGCCCTAGGTTTATATAGGGGAAGTTCTTCCCCTCCCAGGACTGGGCAGGAGGTGTGGCATGCACAGGATCCCTGACCAAGAGACCTCTCACCTGCTCTCAGACATAACATTGCCGTTACTGTGGAAACCAGACCCCTGGGGTGCCACACCTGAGCATGCTGGTGATGATCAGGCTGGTAGTTTGCTGCCCCTGCTGATGCTGGCATGGCAGATATTGCAAATGGCCTTTTTGGCGTTATTTGTACAGTCTTTAAAAAAGAGCCAGACTCTGGAAAACCTAACAGTTGGACTAGCAACTTCCCTCATATTGGTGTTCCGGGGAACAGTTGCCCTCCTTGTTTCTGTGGCCACCCCACTGCTTGTTCCTGCCTGTTGTGGTGCTACGCCTCCCTCCCCCTCTGTGCTGCTGTCCTCGGTATGCATGTGCCAGGCTGGGTCAGTGACTTCATCGTCCACCACCTCGTCTTCCACGTAGGCACCCTGGGCCTCCTCCTGACTTGTGTCTCATCATCATCATCCACCTCTTGTGACAGTAATTGCACTTTCCCACCGTCGCCTTCATGTGACCATGGCTGTTCAAATATTTGGGCATTGCTACATGTGATCTCCTCTTGCCCTGTTTGAAGAAGGCCGGGCAAGAGAGCTAAATCTGTAAATGGAAAAGTGAACAGCTCTTCTGAGTGTCCAAGTGTGGGATCAGTTGTCTCTGGGCACTTAGCATGGTGGGAGGAAGGAGGATCAGGGTGAGGAATAAATGTTCCAGACTCACGGCTACTGAGACTTGACCGTGTGAAAAATAGGGTGGTGGTTGCAAACTGACTAGAAGCACAACCTTTTCACACTGCACTGGCTTCAAAAGTGGCCCTCTTGTAATTGGGACAGGAAGGTAGTTCGACATGATGTGGGTATTTGTTGTGCTCCCTCAGCAGGCAGTTTCATCTTGCCCATGGCCTCGGCCTCTGAGTGCACCATTATCATCACGTCCACATGGAATATAATATTTGGCACACTCCACAAAATGTCTGTATTATTACTGCAGTAATATGGGATCATGTGTGATGACCATGGTTTTAGGCAGTGGCCATGTAGTGTGGTTTTGGTCAGTGACCAAGAGTGAATAGGTTCAACAACACATTGCTGGCAGACTTGAAATGGAGTATATTTGGCATGCTCCACAAAATGTCTGTATTATTACAGCAGTAATATGGGATCACGTGTGATGACCACGGTTTTAGGCAGTGGAGTTAGAGATATGGTATTAGTCAGCGACTAAGTGTGAATTTGTTGAACAACATACAACTGGCAGACTTTAACTCGAGTGTAATATTTGGCACGCTCCAAAAATGTCACAATTATTATCGCAGTAATATCGAATCACGTCTTATGATGGACAAGTTTCTCTGCTTCCACAATTCAGCAATGGGAATAAAATAAAAAAAATCTGTCTGTATTCTGCTAACAAGCAAATGGAGCAGTAAAATGATATACTGTATTGCTTTTAAGTAAATAATCAGGATTAAGAGCAAAAAAAAATTGGCCCTGATATCTAGGGCTATGGATATCTGTAACAGCAGCAGACAGCACATGCTATGGACCCTATTCTGCTGTATACACTGTCCGTAAACTTTGCCTGCTTAACTCCTGCTATCACCAGGATTAATATATGCAGCTGGATTAGTCCTCAGAAGAACTGTTAGTTCAGATGGATATTTATCTTGCTGTGGAATACCTAATACTTTACTAATAAACCGCCAGTTCTCTCCCTCACTCAGCAGCACCTCTCCCTACTCTGCCTGTTTCCAGGGTAGACTGTGACGAGCATGCGGCCAGACAATCACTGTAATGCCACAACCAACATGGCTACGGCATTACAGTGAGAGGCAGGCAATTCCCGCGTGTTTATTCACTGCCTAAAGAGCGTCAAACATGTGAGATGCTTGGACGAGTATCAAGCAGTTGCGAGCACGCTCGCTCATCATTAGTGAGCTCTCACTGTGAAAATTCATTCTGGCATAAGGACCACATGTAGAAGAAAAGATTAGAAGAACTCCAATAAAAGAAGATGTCACCTATGAGGTACCTAGATGCAAGGGTGCTTTTACATTGACCGATTTCCACCTTTAAACAAACTCCAACACATTATATGAAGCCGACTGGCAGTTGTTTAGTAGCCTGTTTAGTCAGGCTCTGACTACATTTTCATCTGCACAGACTGATCAGTAACATGATCGTCCTGTATGCATAAGAATAGCATTGTTCTTGTAGCACTTGTTTACACAGGATGATGTGCTGCAAAGAATGATGACATTTAAGCAAGCGTAAAAATAATTTCACCAGATACAAATGTTTTGCTTGTGAAAAAAATGATTGACATCCTGTTTGTAGAGGCTGATATTTGGTTTTCAATCGGCCACAGTGTAAATGCAGCTTAAATAGAAACTAAACTTTTGTGAGATTTTTTGTTTTAGGTCCATTCATTTTGAGAACATCGATGGGGACCCACACCAATAGCTTCAATGTACAGTTTGAAATGCATATCTCAGGAGACAAAAGTGCATACACAGCACAAAGCGGATGTAACAATCATAGTCCTGTCTCCAGAGCTGCACACTTCTAAGAGGTTTGCTGAAAAATCGGGGGGGGGGGGGCTAGTCCTGCACAAATCTGTTCAGGATGAATGGGCCTAAAACTTATAACATATCTCAAAAGCTTTCTCTTTAAATGTTTAATAGCGCTACTGCCCGTATATAATCAGTACTCTGTTTCCTGTATGGTTCACAGTCTTGTTGATGGCTGGTAACAACTCCCAGTTCCTCCTTATAATTGTTAAGTAGATACTTGTAGTTGCATTTTCATGCAATCCAATTATATATCCTGGGAACTGAAATAACATTGCAGATGATTGCTGTATTAAGCTTGGTACTGTATTTGTGCACTGATGATAGTTCTGGGGATGTATTTATGTATTAACAGTGCTTCAGGTGATGTATTCATGTACTGCCAGTGCTTCAGGTGATATATTAATTTACGACAGTGCTTCAGGTGATGTATTTGTGTACCGACGGTGGTTCTGGTGATGAAGTTGTGTTTTGACAGTGGTTCTGGTGATGTATTCATATTCTGACAGCGGTTCTGGTGCTGTATTCCTGCGCTAATGGTGGGTCTAGTGATATATTCCTGTATTGAATGTTGTTCTGTTGATGCAGTCCTGTACTAATGGTGGTTCTGGGGATGTAGTCCCGTAGATGTAGTAATCTTTAATTTATTAGTCTTGATACTAAATTATTATAAGGTTGGTGTGTTGGACTGAAAATACAACCGTCTGGTTGAGGCCATCTTTGTTAGCTGAAAAAGTGGTTGACTAAAGCGCCCATATATTTTAGACACCTGTCCACTCTCGCCTGACTCTCCCAAATATAGGAGTGCTCCCTCTGCTGATCTCTCTTGTGTTTTCTGTGAGAGAGCTTCTGCCAGACATCTCTGGTGGAGGATTATGTTAGAGAACATAAGAATCTAGGGTCTGAAATCCGACACACCAATCATCAGTCAGAGGCAGCAATACACATTAGATTGTCAGCTGAACTCATCAATTTTGGCTGGTTTCGTCAATTTTAAACTAATGTATCTGGTTGTTTTACCTACTATGTAAGGGATATGTGCACATGATGTCTTTAAACTTCTGCAAAGCCAATGAGTTATTCAGGCGGAAGACTCTTTAGGAAATACCATTTTGTCCTGAAGTGAATTTTTCTGCTTCTTTTCTGTTGCTTTTTCCAACAACTTTTGGAGCCAAGTTTTTATTTAAATTGTATTCAATAAACTGAAGTATAGACTGCTCACTTCCTTTAAAGTGCACCTGTCAGCAGGATTGTGCTCAGTAAACTACATAAATTGCCAGGTGGGTGACATTACACTGATTAATATGATACCTTGGTTGATGAAATCCATCCTGTGGTTCTTGTGTAATCTTTAATTTCAGTTTGAAGATAATGATATGCTTGTGCTTCGGGGGAGCCTCTTGGGGGGCTCTATCTTGTGCTCTGCTTATGTATTCATCTGTATACTCTTATGACAGCTCACTGATCGTTCACTGACCTGCCTCCTATTTTACCTAGCCCTGCACTAATAGAGAGGAAGGTCAATGAAGACACAGTGAGCTGCCATAGGAGCATACAGATGAATATGTAAGCAGAGCATCAGATATGGTCTTAGTAGTGTGTTGAAGATATTTAGCCGAACAGGGAAGGTTTTCTAATTTTAGGAACCCTGATAGACATTGAAATAATACAGGTTCACTTTAGTATTTTTAAACATATAGACCACCTTTTAATCAAAATTTATAAAAGTCATGTTTTATTACATCCATTAAGTAGAATCTATTTACCTTTTGGGTAATTTGTTGAATTTTTCATCCCTAAAGGGCTGTTCACACCTTGGTAGTTTACATTTGGGTGTCATTGTCAGCCTTACCAACTTTATATATTCTTCTGTGGTTACCATGGTGGCCAGACCACAGTTAATGGTTAATGTAGAATCAGGGTTCTATTCCTGTTTCAATTACCTCCAATAAAGTGAAGTAGTGAAAAAAATATAACTACAACAGCAAGAAAATAATAATCACAAAAGTTGTTTATGCCTTGTCGTGTGCAGGTGCCCTTTCCTGTGTAGGACCTACTGAGGGAATTCGCACCAGTAAGAAAAAAAAAACAAGATGCTGATTAAAAATCAAATAGTCATCATGAAAGTCATGATTTTAAAATTTTAGCCTTTTATGTGAATCAAGATCATTTGGGCATTCACATGAAGTTATTATCCTGATGTCATTGTCAATGCATCCTTTAATCCGCTGTGTGTACTCTGCAACCCTCTGCCTGTGGGAGTACTGTCCTTTAAGCCGCTGTGTGTACTCTGTACCTGTCGCCTGTGGGAGTACTGTCCTTTAAGCCGATGTGTATTTTCTAGTAGTGTGAGAAATAAATAATTGGCATCAGCCATCTCACTGCCAATAGTAGGCCAAACAAATAATTTTTCAGGACCACTGTCCGTTTTCTAGTAGTATTTCAAATAAATATATCACATCAGTCATCTTGTTGCCATTTCTAGACCCAAAAAATATTTTTTCTGGACTAGTGTGTGTTTTGTAGTGCTTTTGCAAATAAATATATTGCATCAGCTGTCTCATTGCCATTTCTATCCCAAAAAAATAATTTTTCAGGGCCGCTGTGTCTTTTTTAGTAGTCTAGGAAATAATTGGCATCACCCATCTAGTTGCCATTTATAGGCCTAAAAAATAATTTTCCTTGACTGGACTCTGTTTTTTAGTGGTTTGGGAAATAAATAATTGACAACAGCCATCTAGTTATCATTTCTAGACCAAAGAAATATTTTTTCAGGACCGCTGTTTGTTTTCAAGTAGTTTTGCAAATAAATATATTGCATCAGTCTTCTTGTTGCCATTTCTAGGCCCAAAAAATACTTTTTCAGGACTACTGTGTGTTCTTTAGTAGTCTGGGATATAAATAATTGGCATCAGCCATCTAGTTGCCATTTCGATGCCACAGAAATATTTTTTCAGGACCGCGGTGTGTTTTCTAGCACTGTTGCAAATAATTAAATCTACTCTTCCACCATATCTTTTTTAGTAGTGTTTAGAAAAAACACTTTAAAAAATGAGGAGAGCATCAAATATGGGACGTGACCATGGTGGTGGTGCTGGTATAGCTGCTAATAGTGGAGATGGTGTAGCTGATGTAGTGAGAGGATGTGGTCGTTCTGTACCTGCTACATGCCCAAATACAACACATTCTTCTGGTGCACGCAGGCGACAGGACATTATGCTTTCTTTCATAGGCCCGAATACCGCCGCACGGATGGTGAGGCCACAAGATGTTGAACACTGTTGGATTGAATGACTGAGAGTAGTTCCTGTTCCTTTACATCATCTTCCACCCAGCCCACTGCAGAAAGTGCACAGTTAGCATCTGAGCATCATGGTCATCCGACTTCTACCTAATTCCATTGCAAATCAGCTTTACAGTATGAGCCCCAAGTCATGCAGCAGTCTCTTATGCTTTTTGATGACTCCTCTGGCTTTGTTTCTGTGGCTCATACAGCTGTCACTGTCACAGAAGTAGGAGAGACTGAGTGCACTGATGCCCAATCACTTCTTAGGTTGCAGGATGAGTACGTGGGGGGTCTAGCGGACCACCACAGCACATGTCAGATGATGACAAAAGTTGCCAATTGCAGCGTCTTTCTGCTGTGTGCAGACCAGCAAAGAGGTAAGGGTTGAGAAGTTGGTGGAAGATGATGCGGGGGTTGTTGAGGTCCTAGACCCCACATGGAGCGGAGGCCATTCTAGTGATGTGGGTAGTTTGGAGGAAGAGGAGATGGTCAGGCTGCCACAGCAGCAAAGCAAAAGAGGGAGCAGAGTGCAAAGGCACAGCGGGCAGCCCCTAACCAGTACGTCAGCTGCTACTGCCCACCACGGTGCTGAAATAAGCACACCAAAGACAGCTCAAAGGAGCTCCTTGGCATGGCATTTGTACAGGGAATGTGCTGCAGAGAAGCGAGTACCATCTGTATAACGAGGCATCTGAATTCCAAGCATAAGGTGCAGTTGAGTACACACCTTAAAAAGCATGACAGATCTGAGCCTCCTCCTACTCCCTCTTCTGATGCAGTCTCTGCCTCTTCTTCATGATAAACAGGGCCACCTGCCTCCCCACAAAGAGAGGATGTGACAGCATCATCAACAACACCACCACCAGTCTCACCAAGCATCTCCACACCATCCCATGGAAGTGTTCATCTTTCCATCCTTCAAATCCACGAGAGAAAAAGGAGAAACCCCTAGCCACTCAAGAGCCATGGTCCTGAATAAAAGCATTTTCAAATTACTGACCTTTGAAATGTTGGAAATCCGACTGGTGGAGATGAGCAGTTTTAAAAAACTGATGGCTGTGGCTGTCCTGCAGTACATTGTTCCCAGCCACTACTACCGGCCATCCTTGCCCTACACAAACATGTTGCAGACTGAATAAGGTGTGGATTGCACAACACCATCAGTGACAAGGTCAATATAACCACCCATATGTGGACCTGTAGGCATAGCCAGGGACATTACTTCTCCCTAACTAACCACTGGGTAAATGTAGAGGAGGCTGGGACAGAGGCAGTAGGCATTCTAGCTCATATCCTACCACCACCTAGTGTTGCTGTTAGGTTGCCTTCACCTCCTACTCCTCATTCGATCACAGGAAGTCCTTCCCCACAAACTTCAGCACAGCCAGGTGGAAACGACAGCAGGCTGTTCTTAAACTCCTCTGTTTAGGCGACAAATCTCACAACACGCAGGAGCAGTGGACTGAGATCAAACATTAGAAAGATGAGTGGCTGCTGCCGGTGAACCTCGTAGCAGCTCTGGGCCTACCCGGTTTAACGCACATCCATCGCCTGGCGCATTTGCTGAACTTGGTGGTGCAGAGCTTCCTGAAAAATTACCCATACATGTCGGAGCTGCTGCTGAAAGTGCAAGCAGTGTGTGCACACTTTAGTTGTTCTCACCCTGCTGCTGCTCGCCTGTCTGCTCTACAGCGTCACTTCTGCCTAGTCGCTCACCAGTAATATGAGACGTACCAACAAGGTGGAACTCCACCTTGCATATGCTGGTGAGACTGTGTTAACAGCAGCAGGCAACAGCGGAGTTTCACCTGCAGCATGCAGTGCTGAGTTGCTCTGCAGAACAACACCACTTCACCAGCAATGAGTGAACCTCCTTACGGGACATGTGTTCCATGTTGTGCTGCTTCGGTTATTTCACCAATATGACCAGAACTGATGACGCCATCATCAGCATTAATATACCAATTGTATGCCTGCTGGAAAAAATAATTCAGGCTATCATGGATGGCACAAGGAGTAGGTGGTGGCATAGGAGGAAGAGGAACAGGAGGAGGAGCAGAGCCAATTCACGCCATTTTCAGGCCTGTCTTCCACACATGCCTCGGAGGGCGAGTTCTCCCAACATTGGGAGAAACCCAACTGTATAGCCAGGGGACAGTTTGAGAGGATGATGATAAGGAGGCGGAGGAGGAGGACAACCTTGTTCACAGCAGGGTGGCACTCAGATCAGCTAACGGGCATCACTGGAGCATGGCTGGGGGGATACAGAGTACCCAGACAATATACCTCCCACCGAGGACAGCTTGTCATTTCCTCTGGGCAGCCTGGCACACATGAGTCAATACATGCTGCAGTGCGGCGTAATGACAGCAGAGTTGCCCATATTATTACCAGTGCAGATTACTGGGTGGCCACCCTTCTGGATCCCGGGTAAAGAAAAACGTACCATCATTACTTCCGTCACTAGAGAGGGATCGCAAAATGCATGGATCCAAACACACAGTGGTAGAAAAACTACTAATGGCTTTCCCACCTGACAGCGAGGCTCAGTGGAACAAAAAGGCATAGGGGGAGGAGAATGTAGCCAACGCAGCAACGGCACTGCCAGCACCTCAGAAAGCAGGATTAGCATAGACGAAATGCAGCAAAACTTTATGAGCACTAGTGTTGAGCCACCCCCATAGTGTTCGAGTTCGGTTCGGTTCGTCGAACACCCGTGTGTTCGCCGAACTGTTCGTCGAACTGTTCGTCGAACACCTTCGAACACCGTTAAAACCAATGGCAGGCAAACAAAAACACATAGAAACACATAGAAAACACCTTCAAAGGTGTCCAAAAGCTGACAAACTGCTCAGAAGACACAACTAACACATGGAACAGTGACAAGTACATATAGTCATGCGAAAAGAAAAGAGGTGGAGGAGTAAAAGGAGGGGGAGACACAGATATAGGCATGTCATGCCCTTCTAAAATCCAAAAAGTGAGAAGCCAACACGGCCAGTCCGCTCCTGCCCGTGCCACCTCCGTGTCGCCGGGTTTGTGCCAGAGCCGCGGTGAACCCTGACCGCCAGCCCCCCTCTCCCAATACTGGTGTCTGTCCGCTGGTGGGTCGAGCGAGCCCCACTGTGGTGGAGGCAGCTCTAAGCTTTTTAATTTAAATTGTCCCTCTAATTTGAATGAATACACTTTAAATCCATTTACAAGGATCTATTGGAGGGCAAGTCTCATGCCAGCAGCCGCGTAATTCCAGCTCCAGTAGCGTCCACTAAAGCTGCTGCAGTTGAAAAGCTTTTATAAGGATCGAGCTTGGCTGTCCACCGCAAGACATCCTACTGCCAGTCCCAGCCCCTATGCCTTGGGGTGCCTCCTGATGCTCTTCACTGAGTATCCCATGGTCCCGAAGCATTTCCTTTGAAAAAATTAAGTGTCCAAACTACAGGTGGTGTAGCTTGCTTAACAGCCGGGATAATCCGCTGACTAGCAGACACTGCTACTAGGCACAAAGTATTTCCTGGGCTAGATGCAGTTAAAAATTTGTAATTAGATACTCTCGTTGGATGCTGAGAAAGCATTCCATAGAGTCTCCTGGCACGCCATATATGATTCTCTTAAAAAGCTTGGGGTAGGGGTCTAGGGGACCCTTTTATAGCCAAAATCACGGCCCTGTATGGCAATACGTCACCTAGGCTGAAGATAAATGGAACTGTAGCACCCTGAGGGCTCGGTTGCTACAGAGGTATTGCACCTCACCCAGAGGTGTGATATCTCACTCTCAGGTAAGGATGGAGTGTGGATCAGGACCCGACACCTTCATGCATTACACCACATTGCCGTGGGGCAGGGCGACCAATATGCCCCTGAGATGGGCACGACAGTCCCTGTCCCTGGCTGGAGTGGGGGGAGGGAACACTGAGGAAGGGGAACCCTGTAGTGCAGGAGCAGGCAGGAAGCAGTTCCTGGGTGCATTGAGAAGGGAGTATAAAAGGTGGGCACCATCTTAGTTCAGTGCAGAGAAGTCTGAGCAGAAGTGACAGGGAGCAGGGGCTCTGCATGAGCTCTGCTCCGGAGGCGGGCCTAGTAACAGAGGCCCAGGCCTGGAAGAGGGAGAAGGAAGGAAGAGGTGTGGAGAAGGCTCCAGGAACGAGGAACGAAGGGATCCCAGGGGTGTGGACGGGCAAGTCGCCACCGCACGCCCGAATCCACCTGCGTGGAGGGGTCAGGCCAAAGGGGGAGACCGGTCCTCGAAACTAGTGGAGGCAGGAAACGACCCTCAGCTAGAAACCGGAAGCTGTGACATTTTATGTGGTGCAGCCCCTCGCTACACCCACTAGGAATGCACCACATAGGGTCAGGGAAACTGGCACCAAGTTTACCAAGAGGAGGCCCGAGGCAGCCGGACAGAAGGGTTGGTAAGAAAGGCCAGACAAAGGACACACAAAGGGGGTCCTGTGAAGCTCTCCAAAGTTATCTGGGAGTTGTCTGAGCCCCTCACCTGGTGAGCACAGTACGACGTGGGCAGCCGTTACCTGCAGACATGGTCTGGATAATAAGAACTATGAGTAAAGGCCCTGGACTGCATCACTGACTCCGTGTCGTTACTGCTGCTGCCCTGCACCATCACCCCCATCCTCCGCATACGCTGCCCTGAGGCTACGCTCTGCTGCACCCACAACACCAGCCTCAGTGGTCTGCCCTGCAGCGGCGGTTCACTCTGACCGCAATCCACGGGTGGCATAGTCGGACATTTAAACATCAAAACCACATAAATAGTTCCGCCACTGGTTTGACCGCCCTGAGCCACGGAACCGGGTTGCCGCCACGGAGACTACAACCACCAGCATCCACCAAAAAGGGTCCGGCTCCGGGTGTACCAAGGCCCAGGGGGTGCATCAGAACATTTTCATCACCTTTCACAATCACCAATGGGACAAGGCAGGGATGTCCTCTGTCCCCTCTCTTATACATCCTAGTGACGGAGCACCTGCTCTCATCAATTCGCCATAACCCCAATATTAGGTGGATTGAGGTGGGAGGCACCGAGTACAAGTGCTCTCTATTTGCTGATGATGTCCTAGTATATATCACTCAATCACATATATCCATCCATGCTGTTATGGCTGAAATAGATCACTTTGTTACATGGTCAAATTTTAAAATCAATGCAGCGAAGTCTGAGGCCCTCGATGTCTCCCTCCCCAAATCCATACAGGATTCCATCCAGTCCAACTTTCCCTTTGCCTGGCCCTCACAGGGTATCAAATACTTAGGAATTCCTATTCATAGAGACCTCTCCCATCTATGTTATCTTAATTTTCGGCCCTTTATTGAACAACTCCATACAGACCACGGTTGGCAAGCTAGAACTGTAAGATTCACTACGTGAACCACTGGTGTTTTGTGGAAAAGCACATGTACACTGTGTTCCAAATTATTATGCAAAAAGTGTTTAGGAGTGATAAGGGAAGAATTTGTTTGTTTGTCAGTTGAACTCATTGATGGTGATGTGTGTCAGGGCTCTTTATATCACTGTAAGCAATTGCAGACACCTGTGCTAATTAGTTTGGCAGGTGTGTCCAATGAAAGGCAAGACTACTTAAGAAGGCTGTCCCACATTATTAAGCAGCCTACATTTTCTGCCAAAATAGGAAAGAAAAAGGATGTGTCGGCTGCTGAGAAGCAACAAATTGTGCAGTGTTTAGGTCAAGGCATGACTACAATCAACATTGTGCGATGATCATGATGAAGTGTCTTGGCAATCAAGAAGTATGTAGCTGATTCACAGTACACACGTGTGCGTGCTGATAAGGGCAAATTGAGGACTCTTTCCTACAGGCAATTACTTCAGGTTAAAAGAGCAGCGGCAAAAAAGCCTTGTCATAGCAGCAGACAAGGTTTTGAAGCTGCTGGTGCCTCCAACATCCCCCGAACAACAAGATGCAGGGTCCTTCAGAGGTTTGCAGCTGTGCATACGCCATCCTGTCGACCTCCTCTATCCACTTCACACAAGCAGAAACGGCTCCAGTGGGCCAAACATTACATGAAGACTGATTTCAAAACTGTTTTGTTCACGGATGAGTGCCGTGCAACGCTCGATGGTCCAGATGGATGGAGTGGAGGATTGCTGGTTGATGGACACCCCACGCAAACACGGCTACAGCGCCAACAAGGAGGAGGTGGAGTAATGTTTTGGGCTGGAATCATGGGGAGAGAGATTGTTGGCCCCTTTAGGATCCCTGAAGGGGTAAAGATGAACTCCATAATGTATGTGGAGTTTCTCAAACAGCACTTCCTGCCATGGTTCAAGAAGAAGAACCGTGTATTCCACAGCAAGATCATTTTTATGCATGATAATGCACCATCTCATGCTGCACATAAAACATCTGCATCTCTGGCTGATATGGGCATAAAAGGGGACAAACTTATGGTGTGACCCCCATGCTCCCCTGACCTCTACCCCATTCAGAACCTCTGGAGCATCATCAAAAGGAGTGTCTATGATGGCGGGAGGCAGTTCACATCTAAGCATCAGCTCTGGGAGGGTATTCTGTCCTCATGCAAAACAATTGAAGCAGAAACCATCCAAAACCTGACAAATTCAATGGACGAGAGAGTTCAGAAGCTCCTTTCGAACAAGGGGTCCTATGTGAAAATGTAACATCACCTAGAATAAAGTTTTGAGTTGAAAACTGTTTGATTTCAGTTTCTAATAACCTGCTAATGCTTATAATTTCAAAAATGACCATTTTTTTGGTCTTTATTAAAATGAAAAGGTTGATCGAAAAGTTTGGGGGATCTAAGAGTGTGGCAACCCATTAGTCAGGATTACTTCGAATTCTGACAATATGAGGGTCATGTTGCAGGTAGTGCAGCAAGAAGGCACTTATGTGTCTTGCGCATCTCGGAGCCCCAAAATTATTTTCCGGGCTAGATGCAGCTAAAAATTATTATTAATTTTAAATCTGGTGGAGCTTAGTATAGATGGCCTAATAGAATCAGTGCTGCACACTGCTACAAAGCCCAAATTATTTTCCAGCCAAGGTATAGATAAACATGATTAGTAATTTTAAATCTGGTGGAGCTTATTATAGATGGCCTAATAGAATCAGTGCTGCACACTGCTACAAAGCCCAAATTATTTTACAGCCAAGATACAGATAAACATGATTAGTAATTTGAAAGCTTAAAATGGTTGGTGAGGTGATTTTAACCAATCATCAAGCTTTTACTCTCCCCAGGATGACACAGGGGTAGAAAAGTCGTTTCGGATCCATGATTTGTTCATCTTTATGAACGTGAGTCTGTCTACATTATCAGTGAAGAGCCACGTGCGCTTATCTGTCAGCACACCACCAGCAGCGCTGAGCACACGTTCAGACAGAACGCTGGCTGCGGGGCATGACAAGATCTCCAAGGCGTAAGTGGCTAGCTCCGGCCATTTATCCAGATTGGAAGCCCAAAAAGAGCAAGGGTCCAGTGACACAGTCATGGCTTCAATGTTTACTTGGAGATACTCCTGTACCATCGTCTCTAGGCGTTGACTATGTGTCAGACTTCATGTCTCCTGTGGCCTTGCAAAGGATGGGCTAAAAAAGTGGTGAAATGATTCTGCAAAATTGATGTTACCAGCAGATACTGTGGTTCTGTTACGGTTTGAGTGCTGAACACTCGACGGTCCCACTGTTGGCAAGTTGGAACTGTGAGATTCACTACGTGCACCACTGGTGTTTTGTGGAAAAGCACATGTAAGATTCTGCAACAGTCTCTGCTGATACTCCTGCATGCGTGCATCCCTTTCTATGGCAGGAATAATTTCTGCAAATTTACTTTTGTACCGGGGAACTAATAGTGTGGCAACCCAGTAGTCAGGATTATTTCTAATTCTCACAATTCGAGGGTCATGTTGCAGGTAGTGCAGCAAGAAGGCACTCATGTGTGTTGCGCATCCAGGAGCACCAAGTCCCTGTTGTGTTGGTGGCGAGGTAACAATCATGCTTCCTTCCTCTGTCCTCTCCCCCCAACCTCGCACAACAGAAATGTGATCAAGGTCTCCCTCATCTGATGAGTCTTCCATCAGTTCGTCCTCCACTTCTTCCTGGGCTCCTGCACCTTCCTCACTAGTTTGGCTACTACCATGCGCCCTGGTAAAACCATCTCCCCCACCCTCACATGCCTGCCGCCTTGGTGCTGCCGACCGTCTGGACCTTGCAGATGTTAGCCCTTCCGCATACAACTCCTCCTCCTCTACTTCCTCCACCTCCTCTTGTGCCACCACCTGTCTCCGAATTCTGTTTAACATGTGCTCCAGCATGTAAATCACCGGAATAGTCATGCTGATAATGGCATCGTCAGCACTAAACATCTTCGTCGCCATTTCAAAACTGTGCAGAAGGGTGCATAGGTCCCTGATCTGAGACCACTCCTCCAGCGTGATTTGCCCCACCTCTGGATCTCGTTGGCCCAGGCTATACGTCAGAACATATTGCACCAGGGCTTGTCGGTGCTGCCACAGTCGCTGCAACATGTGCAGAGTTGAATTCCACCGGGTAGGCACATCGCATTTTAGCCGGTGAAGTGGAAGGCCCAACGATTTCTGTAGAGATGTAAGTCGCTGAGCTGCGGGATGCGAACGGCGGAAGTGAGCACACAGCGACCGTGCCCTCTGCAGAAGGCCATCTAGTCCGGGATAGTGGGCTAAAAATTGCTGGACAACCAGGTTCAAAACGTGAGCCATACAAGGCACATGTGTGACATTGCCCCGGCGAAGGGCCGCACCCAGGTTTGCAGCATTGTCGCACACGGCCTTCCCTGGTTTCAGGTCCAGTAGAGACAACCATTCATGAAATTGGTTCTCCAGAGCTGACCACAACTCCTCAGCTGTGTGACTCACATTTCCCAGACATTTCAATGTAAAAACCGCCTGATGACGTTGAGCCCTACTGCCAGCATAGTAAGGAGGTGTGCAGGATCCCATCTGCGCAGTTAGAAAGCTTGTGGCATGACCAGACATACTTTGTGTGCAGGTGGAGGACCGAGAGGAGGTTGACGAGGCAGAAGCAGTGGAGGAACTTTGAGATAAAGAGGATTGACGCACAACTCGTGGGGACGCCAAGACTTGGACAGCAGCCCCTTGTCCTGCTGTCACCATAGTTACCCAGTGCCCAGTCAGCGACATGTAACGCCCCTGTCCATGCCTACTCGTCCAAGTGTCTGTGGTGAAATGCACCCTGTCACACACAGAGTTTCTCAAAGAAGCGGTGATGTTGTGTGCGACATGCTGGTGGAACGCAGGCACACCTTTCTTTGAGAAGTAGTGCCGACTTGGCATCTGGTACTGGGGCACTGCGACGGACATAAGGTCTCAAAAATCCTCTGTGTCGACCAGGCGGAAAGGCAGCATTTCTGTAGCCAAGAGCTTGCAGATGGTGAAATTCAACCTCTTAGCTTTCTCATGGCTAGGAGGAAATGGTCTTTTACTTGTCCACATCTGAGGGACCGAGGGCTGGCTATTGTGCTTAGACGGGGTTGATAAGGGTGTCCCCGGCAAACTGCCGGTCTGTGAGGAAGATGCAGGCGGACATGTTAGGTTGCCTTGATCCAAAGGTGGTGCTATCGATGTCGGACAGCGCTCAACACCAGCTGGTGTTACCACCTCCAAAGAAAATGATGACCTGCCAATCACGCTGGCTGTTGCGGGTAAAGAGGTGGCAGGTCTGCGCCCCAAAACAGGTGTGACTGCTGTCCCCCCAGGCACAGAGGATGAAGAGGCCGCGGATGCACAAGATATGGCAGACGGTGGTTGGCCCGGCTGGCTAGGCCGCATTGTAGCACAGTGAGCTTCCCACTGCAACTTATGCTTCATGTCCATGTGCCGGTTCATGCATGAAGTACTCAAACTATGTATTTTTTGGCCTCTACTTAGCTTTTGCTGACAAATGTTACAGATAACACGAGTTGGGTCATCTTTATCGATCTGAAAAAATTCCAGGCTATGCAAGGCTTAGCACCCATGCGACCTGAAGAGCCACCACGACTTGTGGTGAGAGGCAGAGTTGTGTTTGAGGATGCAGTTGTTGACGTGCTTCCAGTACTACGTCTCTGTCCAGGAAGGCGCAACCTGACCTCGTCGTCACTAGCATCCTCCTCCACCTCCTCTGCTGACCTCATCTCTTGGCTGACTGTGGGTTGACAGTAAGTGGGATCTCCAACCTCATCATCATCACCCTGTGCGTTATCACACCCGTTGTCCTCAGAGCCAACCTGTTCCTGCCCTGACAAAAAACTAAAGTTGTCGCTCCAATCAGGTATTTGAGTCTCATCATCGTCTTCCTCATTGTCTCCACCAACAGGAGTTACAGTTTGGGAATGAGGGTCTACATTATGGTCAGAACCTTCTGAGTCTGGTCCTGGATCCGACTCATAAAGATTCTGGGCATCAGTGCAGATCATTTCCTCGTCTGGATTCACAGAAGCGCTGGAGTCGACCTCTGATTCCCAGGCTATAGTATGAGTAAACAGCTCTGCAGACTCAACCATCTGTTCTACCTCATACTCAGACGGGCAGCTGGAGATTTGGGAGCTGTGAGGAAGCAAGTGCGATTGGGGTGACACCTTTGAGGACTGGAGTATTTGTGATGTTGAAGTTGATGTGGAGGAGAGCCCACTTAAAGGAACACTTGATATCCGTTGAAGCACCTGCTGTTTTTGTGCCTCAACTGGAATTTGTAGCGATTGGCATGGCCGTAAGAAAGGGATCTTATCACATTGTCCGCTAAAAGAAGTAGACATTTTAGTTTGGCTGGAAGATGGTCTTTCTTCTGCAGATGTTACTGTTGCTTTAACACCTATCCCACGGACACAACCTTTTTTCCCCTTCCCAACACGCCTATTCCCCTTTCCACCAGCAGCAGGCCTTTTTCCACTCATTTTGGTGGTTAACTAATTCACAACTCTGGAGTTGTTTGCACAAAAAACAATGGATGGGAACAGAGCAGAGCTGAGTGGCCAAACTGTGGTATTAGGCAAAAACTATTGGCTGGGTTAGATGCAGAAAAAAATTATATTGAATTTGCAACCTGATGGAGGTCAGTATAGATGGACTAATAGAACAATTCCCACACACAGCTAGAAGCCCAAATATTTTTTCAGAGGTAGATGCAGAAAAAAAATATATTCAGTTTGCAACCAGATGGAGGTCAGTATAGATGGACTAATAGAGAATGTCCCACACACTGCTAGAAGGCCAAATATTTTTTCAGAGCTAGATGCAGACAAAAAAATTATTTTTAATTTGCAACCTGATGGAGGTCAGTATAGATGGACTAATAGTACAAGTCCCACACACAGCTAGAAGCCCAAATATTTTTTCAGAGGTAGATGCAGATAAAAATTATTTTTCATTTGCAACCTGATGGAGGTCAGTATAGATGGACTAATAGAGAAAGTCCCACACACTGCTAAAAGGCCAAATATTTTTTCAGCGATAGATGCAGACAAAAAATTATTTTGAATTTGCAACGTGATGGAGGTCAGTATAGATGGACTAATAGAACAAGTCCCACACACTGCTAGAAGGCCAAATATTTTTTCAGAGCTAGATGCAGAAAAAAATTATATTCAGTTTGCAACCTGATGGAGGTCAGTATAGATGGACTAATAGAACAAGTCCCACACACTGCTAGAAGCCCAAATATTTTTTCAGAGCTAGATGCAGAAAAAAATAATATTCAATTTGCAACCTGATGGAGGTCAGTATAGATGGACTAATAGAGAAAGTCCCACACACTGCTAGAAGGCCAAATATTTTTTCAGAGCTAGACGCAGACAAAAAATTATTTTTAATTTGCAACCTGATGGAGGTCAGTATAGATGGACTAATAGAGAAAGTCCCACACACTGCTAGAAGGCCAAATATTTTTTCAGAGCTAGATGCAGACAAAAAATTATTTTGAATTTGCAACGTGATGGAGGTCAGTATAGATGGACTAATAGAACAAGTCCCACACACTGCTAGAAGGCCAAATATTTTTTCAGAGCTAGATGCAGAAAAAAATTATATTCAGTTTGCAACCTGATGGAGGTCAGTATAGATGGACTAATAGAACAAGTCCCACACACTGCTAGAAGGCCAAATATTTTTTCAGAGCTAGATGCAGATAAAAATTATTTTTAATTTGCAACCTGATGGAGGTCAGTATAGATGGACTAATAGAGAAAGTCCCACACACTGCTAGAAGGCCTAATATTTTTTCAGCGATAGATGCAGACAAAAAATTATTTTTAATTTGCAACGTGATGGAGGTCAGTATAGATGGACTAATAGAACAAGTCCCACACACTGCTAGAAGGCCAAATATTTTTTCAGAGCTAGATGCAGAAAAAAATTATATTCAGTTTGCAACCTGATGGAGGTCAGTATAGATGGACTAATAGAACAAGTCCCACACACTGCTAGAAGCCCAAATATTTTTTCAGAGCTAGATGCAGAAAAAAATAATATTCAATTTGCAACCTGATGGAGGTCAGTATAGATGGACTAAGAGAGAAAGTCCCACACACTGCTAGAAGGCCAAATATTTTTTCAGAGCTAGACGCAGACAAAAAATTATTTTTAATTTGCAACCTGATGGAGGTCAGTATAGATGGACTAATAGAGAAAGTCCCACACACTGCTAGAAGGCCAAATATTTTTTCAGAGCTAGATGCAGACAAAAAATTATTTTGAATTTGCAACGTGATGGAGGTCAGTATAGATGGACTAATAGAACAAGTCCCACACACTGCTAGAAGGCCAAATATTTTTTCAGAGCTAGATGCAGAAAAAAATTATATTCAGTTTGCAACCTGATGGAGGTCAGTATAGATGGACTAATAGAACAAGTCCCACACACTGCTAGAAGCCCAAATATTTTTTCAGAGCTAGATGCAGAAAAAAATTATATTCAATTTGCAACCTGATGGAGGTCAGTATAGATGGACTAATAGAATGATGCTATGCCCAAAAGATTTTACTTCACTAGGTGCAGTAAAAAAATTGGTATTCTATACACAGGTGGTATATCTTGCAACACAGATAGGCTACTCCACTGACTAACACACTCTGCAATAGGCCAAAAAGGATTAGCTTTGCTAGATTCAGCCAAATGCTGTGAAAAAAACTTGCACAGCACTGGCACAGACCTGCCTGGCAAAAACTGATAGGAACTGATGTAACCTAGTCCTGAAAAGGACTGCAATTACAATTAGTCTTTACTCCCACAACCTATCTCTTTAAGAGCACAGACCTGCCTGATAAAAGTCGTAGGAAATGCTGTAACCTAGTCCTTAAAAGGACTGCAATCACAACTATTCCCTACTCCCAAGCTATCTGTAGATTTGTGCGAAAATTGGCTTGAAATTAACAAGGTATAGCGCACACAGCAACAGCGGTGCCGTCTAACACGCAGCTGCAGCAGTGAGAAAATGGTGGCGACGGGGAAAATGGCGTGGTCTTATAGGGCAAGGACATGTGACATACACTGCCAATGACACATGCCCTTGCTTGTGTGAAAAAAAGCACTTCGCTCTGTGTGTGCGCTGCTGATAGGCTGACAGATTGCACCTCCCCACTGTAAATGCGGGAAAGAGAAAAAAAAATGGAGATCTTCATTATTCCTGCAGAGATCCATCCCCTGCCCCTCCCCCCGCCCCGCTGTACACTCAAACTGCGTATTAACTTTAATTTTCATCATTACTGAGAAAAAATCCAGTTATGATTTTGGTGCACGAACAGTTATCGAACATAACCTCGAACAGCCGAATTTTTCTCAAATCGTTCGTGTTTGCCGAACGGCTCGAACACCGCCCAAAACAGCTCGAATTTGAGTTTGGCGAACAGTTCGAGTCGAACAACTCTCATCTCTAATGAGCACGCCACAACATAAAGCACTACCATATAACAGGGGTGTGTATTAGCAGGATCCAGTGTTACAACAACATGGTGGAAGAGTACGTGTCCACACATCTCCACGTACTAACAGATGTGTGTACCCGATTTAACTTCAGGATCTCGAAATTGGACACATGGCCTGAGCTTGCCTTTTATGCCTTGGAGGTACTACACTGCGGCAGGTGTCATGTCAGAATGTGTGTTTAGCACGGAATGGTGTGTGATCACAAACAGGCGCATCTGCCTGTCAACATCCAACGTGGATAACCTAACATTCTTTAAAATGAACCAGGCGTGGATCTCACACGTCTTGGGCATACCTTTGGATGGCTAGATAATTATAACAACCGCACCCAACCAGTGTTCAACTCTATTTGCCATTCGTTTCATTTGGGTGCCTCCTCCCCAAATGAAAAAGAACAAAAACTGTGTTGGCTACCTCCTCCTACGCCTCTTCCACCTACACCGCCACATCCACCCCCTTCTCCAGTTGGACCTCCACCCCTTGGTTGCAGCTTGTTAGTTTATTTTGGGTTCATTCTATGTTCTTTGAAGTCAATTCCCTAAAAACCTAAAAAAAAGAAAAAAAAAGAAACAGTGTTGGATTACTCCTCCCTTGCCTCTTGTACCCATACCGCCACATCCACCTCTTCTTCCACTTGGACCTACGCCTCATGGTTATAGATAGCTAGTTTTAGTTTTGTTAAATCTAGATTGTTTTAAGTCAGTTCCATAAAAAAAATACAAAAAAAACCCTGAAAATAAATAAATGTTTGATTACTCCTCCCTTGCCTCTTTCGCCCATATTGACACGTCACCTCTTCCTCCATTTGGACCTATACCTCATGGTTCTAGATAGCTAGTTTAGTTTTGTAAATTGTAGGTTTCTTTAAGTCAGATCCATAACAAAAAGAAGAAAGAAAAAAAAGAAAGAAAGTTTGAAAAAAAGAAATGTCAAAAAAATACCAATAAAGCCCCAAAACAGTGCTGCATTACTCCTCACTTGAATCTTTATTTATTTTACTCAGTTACATAACGCCATTAATTACTCAGCGCTTTACAGACATCATCCGCACTGTCCTGATTGGAACTCAAAATCTAATTTCCCTATAATTATGTATTTGGAGTGTCGGAGGAAACTGGATTACCCAGAGGAAACCCACGCAAACACGGGGAGAAGATACAAACTCCTTGCAGATGTTGTTCTTAGTTGGATTTGAACCCAGCACTGAAAAGCTGCAATGCTTACCACTGAGCCACCGTGCTGTCCTGCTTTTTCCACCTATACCGCCACATCTACCTCCTCCTCCACTTGAACCTGTCCATACTGGTTCAAGATTCTTTTTTTTTCATATCTGCTCTGCTTAGCGTAGGGACAGAATTCAGCTCTAGTGAAACATGCTCAGTGGGTGAAATTTGTTATTAACTTCTGTGGGGGTACTGTGCCCAAAAGCATCTGTGTACTCTGCAGCTGTGTCTGTACGAGTAGTGTGCCTAGAAAATAATATTACTATACCTTTGTGGCTGGGCCTAATGCTCATTAAAGGATTTAACTACTCATTCCAATTACAGAGACTCTAAATTGGCATGGATGGCTATTCTATCTTGCAGCATCAACTGCTTACTCAGTTGAGAAGTGGTTAATTTGCTTGACTGCTGCCTTCCTTTAATGTAGTACATGTTTATCAGACTGCATCTCCGGAATAGAACTCTGATTCTCAGGTTCCTGTGTGTATTCTGCAACCCCGACTGTGGGCAGTTTGAGATTGGATGGCTGAGAGTGCGCCCTGTTCCTTCACTTTGTGTTCCACTGGGTACCCTCTAAAGCATGGCCACAGTTCAAACAAACAAGAAAATGGAGTACAATTCCATTATCCCTAGCTGAAGTATTCAGGCGTGGTTGCCTGCTTTGAACACTAATATTCTCGAGAGAAACACTTTGGGCCCCCAGGACCCTAAGGCAACAGCATTAGGATGCATCCCAAGGCAAAGGGTCAAACTATGAGCTTTTTATCTGCGGCTGCTCTACTGTACGCTACAGAAGATAAAAGTTTGGCTCTGTGGGTGAAATTTGTTATCAGCTTCTGTGGGATAAATGTGGAAACATGATCTGTGGGGGAAATGTGTTATCAGCCTCTGTAGGGGAATTTGTGGAAACATGCTCTGTGGGTGAAATTTTTAACTGGACTATCGATAGCAAGCCTCCTTCTCTGTAAGAGCACTGTTAAAATTTTAATTTTAATGTTATTCATTTACTTTCTATTTTAGCATGATTGCTATGGTGACAGAACCCCTTCAAGTCATATCAGTATCCACATTTGTTTGCAGGGCAATTGTCCTGTTCTTACCCCCATTTTCTTCATTTTGCAGCCCCCTAGCTCTTACTCCAACCATTTTACAGCCATTTTAAAGCACTGTAGTTCGGGTCCCAATTGACTTATATGCGGTTCGGTGTCCGGGTTCAAGTTCAGGTTAAGTTCGGGTCCCAGACCTGACTTTTTAAAAAGTCCAGCTGAACCCAGCAAACCCGAACATCCATGGGTTCGCTCATCACGACCTGTGAAATGTTCCCCTGTGCCATTGGCTGCAACACAACTTCAAAGCATGATTGATTTACCCCCATGCTTAATGGTTGTCAAGATGTTCTTTTCCTGAAATGCTGTGCCCTTTTTGCTCCACACTTATCTTTGATCATTTTGGTCAAAGAGTTCTATTTTAACCTCATGGGTCCACAGAACTTGTTTCCAAAATGCATCAGGCTTGTTTAGATACTCTTTTGCATACTTTTGATGGCTGAATTTTATGGTGAGGATGCAGGCGAGGTTTTATTCTGATGACTCTTCCATGAAGGCCATATTTGAGCAGGTGTCTCTGAACAGTGGAACAATGTCCCACAACTCCAGAGTCTGCTAAATCTGTCTGAAGGTATTTGCAGTTAAGAGGGGGTTCTGATTTGCCTCTCTAGCAATCATACGAGCAGCTCTCACTGAAATTTTGCTTGTTCTTCCAGACCTTATCTTGACCTCCACTGTTTCTGTTAACTGACAATTCTTAATTATATTTCGAACAGGAATCAGGAAAGGGCTACTTGAAAATGCTTTGCTATCTTCTTGTAGCCTTCTCCTGCTTTGTGGGCCTCCACTATTTTCATTTTCAGAGTGCTAGGCATCTGCTTAGAAGAACACATGGCTGCAGCTTTTTGGTACAAGGGTAAAGGAGGATGGGTTTTTATAAAGCTAGGAAATTGGCATCACCTGGCGTTTCCAAACAATGATAGTGTACAAGCCATAACACTAACAGGCTAATTAAAGTCTGAAACGTTGGTCAAAGTTATCTGAGCACACAAATGTCCGAGGGTGCCAAAACTTTTGCACTGGCCTATTTTCCTTTTTATATTTTTAAAATGTAAAAAATGACACTATTGTTTATGTTTTTGCAAAAAAAACAAAGCAAATGTGTCAGTTTTTACTTTAGCCCCTTTTAGAGATCATTTCATCTTCAACTTGCTTAACTGTTCACAATAACAGTAATTTTTACCATTTACATTATTTATTTATTTATTTATTTATTTATTTCACTTATATAGCGCCATTAATTCCACAGGGCTTTACAGACATTATTTACATGCCACTATACTTCTGTTGTATGTTGCACTATTTCTATACACCCATTTGATGCCCTATTTAGATGTGACCTTGATGTCACCAAAGGTCTTGTATCCTGCAGGAGCCTAGAAGAACTGGAGAAAAGGTGACAGACTGGTCTACTCTTCTTCAATAGTCCTGTCCTCTATTGTGTGTGTAAATGTATGTGTGTGTGTGTATGTATGTATATATGGATGTGCTTATATGATCTCTTTGTATATATATATACTGTATGTCTGTATTGTTGTGCTCTGTGCATACATGTGTCTGCATTTATGTGTTCTATGTGTAAATGTGTCTGTATGTATGTGCTCTGTGTATGCATACATGTCAGAATATACGTGTTCTGTGTATAAATGTGTTTGTATGTACTTTCTCTGTAAATACAATGTGTATAACATGCAGTTTCTGTAACATAGAGTGTTTGTGTCACGTTCGGTGTGTGTATGTAGCATTCACATGTATAAATACCGTCAGTGCAGACGAGAGTTCATTGGTGTAAATATGTCGACAATCAGGTGATTGGATTGTTTCTGCCAGAACAAAAATCATGGTTCTCAGCAGCCCATTGCCCAGTGTAAACTGTAGATGTGCTGCTGATAACATGATACCTTATGGAGACAGATTGATTGAACGACTTGAATATAGTCAGTTGTGCTAAATTAACAGCCTGAACTCAGTTCATATAAATACACCCTAAATGTTTGTGTATGATGATGCAGTATGTTAACATTTGGGGCCCCACATTTAAATTTTGCCCAATGCCCCACTTTGTTTAAAACCGACCTTGAATATAGTTAGTATGGAGCTGACACCTCTTGACTTTTCAGAATCGCCTACCTTTTGTCCTCTTTGTCTGTGTTGCTTTGGGTTTGTAATGCTGTTTCATTATGTAAGATAAAAAAGTAAATTTATATATTTTTATTAATTGTGTCCTTCACATTTGTGCTTACTGTAAAGGTGTTTATGTACTTTGAGTATACAGGATGCTTGCTTCATTGATATTATCGGACAACTGCTTTTATGATTTTGGCACCAGTTATATTAGTCTAATTTGACATCCATATAGGCAACACAAATACTGGAACCTATGACTAGCATGTCTTGCTCAGTCTTTTTAAAAAGGAGAGAATTATGGCTGAAAGCAGAAACAACAGTTAATTCCAGTGTAGTAAAAAATGTATGGCAAAATAAAAAGTGGAAATGATCATGGGATCATGGGTTAATGGGAAAGAAAATAAATAATTCTATGGCATCTTTCAACATAATGAGGAAGAAAATAAATATTTTTGCTCACTGCAAAAAATTGGAAATTGGTGCTCAGAAGAATAAGACTGCCAAGAATAATAATTACTTTACGTTATCACAAATAAACATAATAGGTTATAACAGATAAAAACGATCTTCAATTGAGTGCCGAAGTAACAGGAATAAGGAAGCCACAAGCAACAGCACTACCACCACTGGCAATAGCCATCCACATGATAGTACTAGAAAATGCAAGCCCCAATTATCTTACTTTGCCTCCACAAGCATAATAGTGGGGAGGAAGCAGAGTACATTATGGAATAAATGGCAGATCACTTGTCTCAATCTCAGCAGAGTGTTACCTTTCACACTGTCAGTTTGAGTCAGTGTTATGCACAGTCCTCCCCATCCTCCACCATGACAATCTTTTACATTACTTTGAAATCTGTCAATAATAGGATTGAAAATAATTCTGAATTATAACCTTTATAACTCTATGCCAAAGCATTCCAGGGGCTAATAAAGATAATTCACAACAACTTCTTCCTGTTGATGTATTGCATGTGATGAACATTGAGTACTTGAACTCAGTAGAGATGTGGATAGAGGAACAGAGAACATCAATCAAATGCCTAGATGTGTTGGTACCAGGGGCAGTATTAGTGGGGGCAGACTTTGCAATTTGAGCCCCCTCCCCCTTCAGGGCCCCCAGCATCTACAACAGGAGTTACACCTACAAGTGGTACCAGGGCCAGCATTAGGGGGGGCAAACTGTTCAATTTGAGCCCCCTCCAGATTCAGGGCCCCCAGCATCTACAATAGGAGCTACACTAGTAAGTGGAACCAGGGTCGGCATTAGGGGGAGAAAGACTGTGCAATTCGGGCCCCCTCCCCCTTCAAGGCCACCAGCATCTACACAGGAGCTACACTAATAAGTGGTACCAGAGCTGGCATTAGGGGGGCAGACTGTGCAATTTGTGCCCCTCCCCCCTTTAGAGTCCCTAGCATCTACAGCAGGAGCTACACTAATTGATTAATCAGTGTAGCTTCCGATATGCCGACTACTTCAAGACCTTTGTTGACATCACAATCATGTGACCAGTCATTTGAAGTAAAGAAAGATCAGTCGGCACTCCCTGTGATCATGGTGTTCGTGGAGAGGAAGTAACAATAAAGAAAGGGATCCCGACACTCACGTGTTGAATGAAATGCTATTTAATCCAGTGCATACATAGAAATCCAAACAGAATTTTTAGCCCATCCCAGGCTTTTGGCAATAATGGAACAAGATTACAATGAAGTGTCACATAGGGTAACACCAAGGAAGTGACATCATCACAATTAGTATATGAAAAAAAAAAAATTACAATCCAATTATATGACAATGTAAAATTCACGATACTCCCTTTGTATTGAAATAGGAGATCTAATTAACAGCACATGGCATAGTAACTTCATCCCTAGAAGTAATTTAACCCTTGAGAAGACGAAAGCGTTGACTTCATTATATATTTATGATTCTATCAAAATAAAACCTGCTGATAAAGGAGGATCGATTGTCATTATGGACCATAGTAAATATAAAAATGAAATATTTAGACAACTATCGGATCATCACACATATACATCATTAAACTATAATCCCCTTTGTAAGATTCAAAATAAGATATCAGCTTTAATGGAGAAATATAGAACTTAGAGAGTTAATTATAATAAACTGGCAGAATATTTGATTAAAGAGGATCCTATCACACCAATATTTTATGTATTACACAAAGTCCATAAGACTTTAATTGATCCCCAGGAAGACCGATTATGGCTTCAACTAATTCAGTCTTGTCACCGTCATCTATTCCCTTAGAGAAAAATTTTGACACCTTTAGCCATGAAGAATGAATCTGTCTTGTTAGATACCGGTGACTTTTTGAAAAACATGAAGGCACATTAAAAATATTCTTCCTAATACTATCATAGTTACAATAATAGATGTGGCCAGCTTATATACCTCAATAGAACATCAGAAAGGATTGGATGCTTTTTGATTATTGATCTTTTGACTTTAGTAATGAATGAAAGCTACTTTTTCTTTTAGGACACTTTTTACAATCAGAGACGAGGCACAGCGATGGGTGCTAATGTGGTCCCCCATACGCAAATACTTATATGGCATTTTTTTAAGAAAACTTCATATAAAACTATCACATGTTCAAACATGGCATAGATATGTAAATTAATTTTTTTTGCGTATGGAAGAGGCCACTAGAAGAAGCACTGTTAACTTTTCATAACTATTTTAATAGTATTTGGGAGGAGTTTCAATTTACAATGTCACATCGTTTACAATAGATTAGTTTACTTGACACTATGAATATTAAGAACCATGATCATGGGTTTGACATTGATCTTTTTTTAAAAATAGTACGGACAAAAATAGTTTGTTGCGCACCCATATTTATTAAAGAAAGCTATCACAATTTCAGTAAATTCAGAGAATTGTTACCAAACCTTCGTCATGTGAGTGGAGACTAATGGAGATGGAATCTAAGTTTCATGTAAGAGGTTATCCCATACACCTCTAAAATAAAGCTAAAATGGACACGTTAATTGAAAAAAATTCATTAACCGGTTCCCGACCGCCCACTGTAGATAAACGTCTGTGCTGCCTGGGCTCTGTGCAGCGCCGACGTTTAAAAACGGTGGGTGGTCTCGCAGCGCTCAGGACCCCCAGGGTCCTGCAAGCGCTGCGATTCTGGTGCAGAGCGTTAGCTCTGACAGGGGACATCATCGGGACCTGATTGGATCAGGTCCCAGTGATGTTAACCCTTTGCTATGTTCTATATGCCGCGATCTATAGTGATCGCGGCATATAGAAGATAGAAGGAGGAGAGGGGGTCATCTTACTTACCTCTCCGACGACCCCTGATAGCTTCCAGGACCTGGGGTTGCTATGGCAGCTGGAGGTCACATGACCGCCTCAAGATCTTCCATATATGGTGTCCTGCCTGGCTCAGCCTGCAGCTGAAGCCAGGCAGGAGACTGACTGTGAAACAGTCAGCGAAGATCTCATGTAATGTAATACATGTCTATTACATTACATGAGATCAGTGATTAGAAAAATAAAAATGAATGTCCCATACAGGGACTAAGTAAAAATGTAAAAAAAGTAAAAAAAAAGTTTTTAAACTGTTAAAAAAAAATCACAAAATAAATAAAAATAAATAAATAAAATATTAAACCAATAAATCCGTATATTTTTACAAAACCATAAAAAGTACACATATTTGGTATCGCCGCGTACGAAACAACCCGAGCTATAAAACTGTCACATTAATTAACTCCTTCTGTGCACAAAACATAAAAAAAAATACAGTAAGTGTAGTATCGCTGTAAACGTACTGACCCGAAGAATAACGCTGCCTGATCACTTTTATCACACGCAGAACGGCATAAAAAAAACCTCAAAAAACAATTCCTGAATTGTTTGTTTTTGTTAATTTTACCTCCCAAAAAATGGAATAGAAAGCGATCAAAAAATGTCACGTACCCAAAAATGGTACCAATAAAAATGTCAACTCGTCCCGCAAAAAACAAGCTGTCACATGACTCTGTCAGCCGAAATATGGAAAAATTATAGCTCTCAAAATATGGTGATGCAAAAACTAGATTTTGCAAAAAAAAGCGTCTCTTAGTGTGTGACAGCTGTCAGTCATAAAATCCCGATATAAATCTGGTATCTCTGTAATCGCACCGACCCGAAGAATAAAGTAATCTAATCAGTTATATCACACTAGGAACAGCGTAAAAAATAAATAAAACCAATTCTTCACCTGCTACTGATTTGTTTATTATGTTTCCCAAAGATCGCAGTAAGGCTCTGCTCACATTTATCCTGCGCTCTGCGCTGAGTGCTTACACCAGAGTTTCCGTGTAAATCTCTGAAATATGTGATTCAGCCGGAACCCATGACGGAAGATTCCCTGTAATGAGGCAGATATAGGCCACTGTGGATGCCGTCTGGCCTGTGATCCCACGGTGTCATTTGCTTTAGGCGTGCATAAAAGTGCGGTTGGCCACAGTTTTTTGCACTTCTGAAAAAAAGGACACCTCTAAACAGAGGCCAGACGGAGTCCAGAGTAACTCTGCTGCCTCATTACAGTAAATGAATCCGGAAGGGGTTTCATCTGAATTACATCACTTGGAAATTTAGATGGAAACCCTGATGTAAGTGTTCAGCCTAGAGCGCCGGATAAATGTTACGTAAAATGTTCCCAAAATGTTCCCAATAAAAGCTTCGACTCAGTCCTCAAAAAAAGTTAGTCCCCACTCAGGTCCATCATCTGTTAAAAATATAAGGGACTTCCAAGCTACTGGTAGCAGAAAGGCTCTGGAAAAGCAAAATGGCCCTTGCCCCCCAAAAGAAATTTAGAAAATTTTGTGCTCCCAAATCAAAATGCCTATTCTACAATAATTTGTTCTCCAATTGTCAAATAGCACTCCGCCCCCCCGTATGGCTGAGTGGTACGATACAGCCACATATGGGGTATTGCCACTTTTAGAAGAAATTGTGTGACACATTTCGGCACCATTTTTACCCATTGCCCTGTGTGAAAATGTAAAATCTGAGGGTAAAACATTTTTTGTGGTAAAAATATAATTATGCTTTTTTCACTGCCCAATGGTATAAATTTAAAAATTAAAAAATACTCACTAGTTCCCTAGATGAATTCCTTGAGAGGTGTAGTTTACAAAATGGGGTCACTCATGGGGGTTTCTGCTGTTTCGGCATGTCAGCGACTCTTCAAATGTGACATGGTGTCTGCAACCTATCCCAGCCAACATAGCACTCCTTTCACTTCCGAACCCTGCCGTACACCAAAGCAGTGGTTTTCCCCCACATATGGGGTATCGGCGTACTCAGGAGAAATTGCACAACAAATTTCATGGTGCAATTTATCCTGTTACCCTTATGATAATACAAAATTAGGGAATGAAAAACATTTTTTGTGGGAAAAATGTGAAAATTTTATTTTTACGGCTCAATATTATAAACTTCTGTGAAGCAGCTGGGGGTGCAAGATGCTCACCACACATCTAGATAAGTTCCCTAAGGGATCTAGTTTCCAAAATGGTGGCAATTGTGGTGGGTTTCCACTGTTTAGGCACATTAGGGGCTCCCCAAATGCGACATGGCGTCTGCTAATTATTCAAACAAATTTTTACATTCAAAAAGTCAAATGGCGCTCCTTGCCTTTCAAACCCTGCCGTGCGCCCAAACAGTGGTTTGCCTCCACATATGGGGTATCGGCGTGTTCAGGAGAAATTGCACAACAAATTTCATGGTGCAATTTATCCTATTACCCTTATGATAATGCAAAATTAAGGGATGAATAACGGTTTTGTGTGAAAAATTTGAAAATTTTATTTTTACAGCTCAATATTATAATCTTCTGTGAAGCACCTGGGGGTTCAAGGTGCTCACCATACATCTAGGTAAGTTCCCTAAGGGGTCTAGTTTACAAAATAGTGGCACTTGTGGGGGGTTTCCACTGTTTAGGCACATTGGGGGCTCCCCAAATGCGACATAGCGTCTGCTAATTATTCAAACAAATTTTACATTCAAAAAGTCTAATGGCGCTCCTTCCCTTCCGAACCCTGCAATGCGCCCAAACAGTGGTTTTCCCTCACATATGGGGTATAAGAACGCTCAAGAGAAATTGCACAAAAAAATTTGGGGTCCATTTTTCCTGTTACCCCTGTGAAAATAAAAAAAGTTGGGTCTAAAGTAACATTTTTGTGAAAAAAGTTAAATGTTAATTTTTTTCTTCCACATTCCAAAAATTCCTGTGAAGCACCTGAAGGGTTAATAAAGTTCTTGAATGTGGTTTTGAGCACCTTGAGGGGTGCAGTTTTTAGAATGGTGTCACTTTTGGGTATTTTCTGTCATAAAGACCCCTCAAAGTGACTTCAAATATGATGTGGTCACTAAAAAAATGTTTTTGTAAATTTTGTTGGAAAAATGAGAAATCGCTGGTCAACTTTTAACCCTTATAGCTCCCTAACAAAAAAAAATGTTGGTTCCAAAATTGTGCTGATGTAAAGTAGACATGTGGGAAATGTTATTTATTAACTATTTTGTGTGACATATCTCTCTGATTTAAGGGCATGAAAATTCAAAGTTTGAAAATTGCAAAAATTTTATAAATTTTCGCCAAATTTCTGATTTTTTCACAAATAAACGCAAGTTATATCGAAGAAATTTTACCACTATCATGAAGCACAAAATGTCATGAAAAAATAATCTCAGAATCAGGGGAATCCGTTGAAGCATTCCAGAGTAATTACTTCATAAAGTGACAGTGGTCAGAATTGAAAAAATTGGCCCGGTCACGAAGGCAAAAACAGGCTCTGGTGCGAAGTGGTTAAAAGGGAAAACCGCACATAAACTTTTTGTCAGGGAAATTCATCCTATCAATGTAAAAATTGATTACATTTTTAAAAAACATTGACATATCTCGCATCAAGAATGTCCAAATATACAAGAATTCAGGAATCCCCCCTTGATTTGTAATAAAGAATTGCCTAACATTAGGAATAAACTGGTTCGTGCAGACATAGGTAGCGAGATTAAAACAGCTAAACATTTATTTCTTTTAAGAAGGAAAAATGGGACTTAAACCTGGTTGAATTGTGCTCAAAGTAACAATGTTATTAAAGGCGAACATTTTACCCACCTCCAAATGGGACAACCTTTTAAAATCAATGTTTTGTTCATTTGTATGTCTAATAATGTAGTATACTTGATTAAATGCCCTTGCGGCTTTCATTATATTGGAAAAACGACACAGCAGGTTGGAACTCGTATAAATAAACATAAGTCCACCATCAGATGTAGTGATACTTTATTACCGCTTCCATTTCGCTTTAAGGAGAAAGGACATACAATTGCTCAATTAAAATATCAAGTATTAGAACATGTTAAAGTCCCAAGGTGGCAATATTAAAAAGATTCTCCTTAGAGAAGCATATTTGATACACACTTTAAATACATTATCTCCTAATAGTCTATATAAAGATTATGACATCAGTCGTGAGATCATGTGAGATAAATAGTTCTGTTTTCTTTCTTTAAATCTTTCTCTTTTTCTTTTTTTTAGACATCCCAAAATGCGTTGATTGAACATTTGATGAGTTTCTCTATATGGAGTTGCACACTATGCGAGTGGATATTCTTTATGGAATTATCAATTATAATACTGTAATACATTACTGAATAATATATGTTTTGGTATCTATATGTGATATAAGTAATAATAATATTAATAAATTCAAGAAAATTTAATTAAATAATAATAATATATACAGTACAGACCAAAAGTTTGGACAGACGTTCTCATTTAAAAAAATTTCTGTATTTTCATGACTTTGAAAATTGTACATTCACACTGAAGGCATCAAAACTATGAATTAACACATGTGGAATTTTATACTTAACAAAAAAGTGTGAAACAAATGAAAATATGTCTTATATTCTAGGTTCTTCAAAGTAGCCACCTTTTGCTTTGATGACTATGACTCGCCCCCTGGGCACTCGGATCCGGGCAATAGGGGAACGATGGGGGTAGTAGTGGCTACCCGGTTCCATGGCTCAGGGTGGTCAGACCAGTGGTAGTCTGCGACCCGCTGTTGGTGTGTCCGATTACGCCACCCGTGGATTGCGGTCAGTGCGGACCGCCGCTGCCAGGTAGACAGCTGGGGCTGATGATGTATGCAGCTGGGATAGTGTGACTCCCCACGGGAAGAGTGTGGCTCCGGGGCAGTATAATGGAAGATGGGGGTGGTGGTGTAGGGAGTCCCAGTACCGTTAGTGCTGGAGGAGCAAGGAGCACACAGACAACAGGTTGCAGTCCAGGGTTTTTACTAGAACAGGTGAACTGACCCACAAACAGTCCCGGCTAGGAGGGGACCTGGATGTCTGAGAGCAATTGGGAAATTGGCCCTGGTCAGGGTGAGGGTTTAGGCCTACTGTGCTCTCTGCGCTCCTTCTGGCTATCTCCTCCTGGTAGGGTAACAGCCCACGGTCCCGAGCTCACCGTGTCCTCTCGCCCGTATGGTTTGCAACGTGGGTTCTTTTCTACTCCCGGCCTGGTACGGCTCTGCTGGTCCCTTCTGCTGTGGCAGAGCCTCCGGGCTTCTTAGGCCAAGGAACGTACAGTCCCCTGCGGACTGGTTATCTGCTGTAGGACGTGGAGTCCTCACAGCCTCAGACGCCAAAGTCTGGTAAATTGGGTTCTTTGTTTGCCAGGACAGGCGTACTTCACCTCTTGTCCCTGGCTTGTGGCTCTCCTACTGCCACACGTCCTCTTAGGGTGCAATACAACTGTACCTCACTGCTCTGGGACACCTCTCAATCCAGAGACAGGTCGTTCAGTTCTCTCTAACCCTGCCCCCAGTTTCAGCTTTTATAGGGGCAGCCTGCTCCCCCTACTGGCCTGTGACAGGAGGTATTGCATGCTAATGTTCCCCTGACCAGAGAACCTCACCCTTGCTCTCAGACACAGCTTTATTATATTTGTGGCATCCAGGCCAGGATGACACATTCCCCCCTAGTAAAATTTAGTACTCCGGGACTAAACAGTAAACAAAGATAATATACATGACTATAAAACATTAGTAGACAAACGACGCACAGGTTGAGTTCTTAAGGTCACAGTGTGGTCTGTGACCGGGTGTCCATATCACCAACACAACGGGGAGCCTTAACCAGGTGGGGGTCTGTCCTACCCAAAGTCCTTTACAGTCTTAGTTCATTCCTTGGTTAGGCTCCGAACGCAGTCCATACAAAGTCCCGGTTATTAAAAGTCCATAACCTTTGAGTCCGTACGGTAACTGCAAGAAACTGAAATACACTATTAATAATCATGCAGGTAACTTGGCAAACATTTCAACATTTGGCAACAGGGTTATTTACAACTTTAGTGCACCCTATATTCTCCTGCGAGCGGGTATCTGCCCCTTTGTGCTCCTGGTTGACCTCCTTAACCCACTGTCTGGTGGTGGACCGACCTGGCTTTCCCCACTAGCGTTAGGGGTACAGCTACCAGCTGGACTTACAGGTAGGGCAGGCAGCTGTCTGCGGGTCCTATGGCTAACCGCAGGCATGGCAGGCTCACTGTCAGCAGAGGGATGATTCTCCTGGGCTGCTGGTACAGGCTCTTCTGCCTCTGGAACTGCTTGCTCTTCTTCACCTTCCGGCTCTGGTGTAGGTTGTTGCTGAGCCGGTTTCAGGAAATGCAGGACGGGTACCACTATGGCATTGTTTATTCGAGTCCAGGACTGAGGGAACTCTCCGAGAACGGTGCTGATCATTTCTTCCTTGTCCTCTGCGGGTTCAAGGTCACTTTGATCCTCTTCTGCACTACGGAGTTGCTCGGGGTACCTTTTTAGGTGGTCTCTGGAGATGGTACTAGTGGTTTCTCCTCCATCCTTGGTGATCACGCACACCTTCGGGTTGTCGTGATCAGACAGCAGTACTGTGTAGGGTTCCCTTTCCCACTAGTCGTCCAACTTGTGAAGTCTTCTCTTTCGCTTCAGGACCTGCTCACCAGGTTCTAGGGGACCAGTAGGAGCGTGTTGGTTGAAGAGTTTTTCTTGCCTCTCTCTCACCTGGGCCAGGCTCTTCTCCACACTCTCCTGTATCTTCTTGTACTGCAGTTGCCTTTCCGTGTCCCAGTCCGCATCCGGGGAGGTGTCCTCAGGTGTTAGGACTCCCATCTCCAGGTCTACGGGCAACTTACCTGGTCTAGCTCGCATCAGGTAAGCCGGGGTGCAGTTTGTAGCATTCACCGGGATATGGTTGTATAAGTCTATCAGGTCCGGCAGTTTTTCTGGCCACAGGCTGCGTTCCTCCAGGGGCAATGTCTTCAGGAGATCAATGACTATATTGTTCATTTTCTCACACATCCCGTTGGTTTGTGGGTGGTAAGGCGTTGTCCGAATCTTCTTACAGCCATAGAGGTTGCAGAACTCTTGGAAGATTTCAGCCTCGAACGCTGGACCCTGGTCTGTCAGGACTTGTTCCGGATACCCGTGTGGACGGCAGAAGTATTTCTGGAAGGCTCTTGCCGCCGTTTGGGCTGTCAAGTCTTTTACCGGGACCACCACTAGAAAACGGGAATAGTGATCCACGATTGTCAGGGCGTAGATGTATCCTGACCAGCTTGGAGCCAGTTTGACGTGGTCCAGAGCTACCAGCTCAAGAGGCTGCTGGGTGAAGATGGGCTTCAAGGGTGTCTTCTGGCTGGTGCGGTCTTTTCTCCTTAAGTTACAAGGGCCACAGTCCCTGCACCACTTCTCTACAGCACCTCTCATGCCGACCCAAAAGAACCGTCCTCTTAGCAGGAACTCCAGTTTCTTCCAACCGAAGTGCCCCGCTCTGTCATGGTAAGCCCCCAGGACCATAGCTGCATCCCGCCTTGGGACCACGACTTGCCAGGTCAGCTCGTGTGTCCGGTGGTTGACAAGTCGTCTGCACAGCTTGCCTTCATAGATGAACAGCTTGCTCTTCTCTTTCCATAGCTGCTTGGCTTCCTCTGGAGCATCCGGATCTAAGCGGGCGTCTTCCTGGGTCAGCAGATTTTTCACCAGGCGGAATGCAGGGTCACTATCTTGGGTCTCGGCCCAGCTGTGGTGAGGTAGGGGATTGATCATAACAGTGGTTAAATCTTCCTCCTTCACGCGGTGGGAGTATTGAGCGGCTCCGTACCGGTGAAACGTGGGGAGTTCAACCTCCTCCAGCTCTTTTGGGTCTTCGTCACCTTCAGATAAGTGAGGCATTCTTGATAGGGCATCAGCATTGGCATTGGTTTTGCCTGCCCGGTACTTGATCACGAAGTCATAATTGGAGAGACGGGCCATCCACCGCTGTTCCAGGGCACCCAGTCTTGCATTGTCCAGGTATGTCAACGGGTTGTTGTCCGTGTATACGGTGAACTTTGCGGAGGCCAGGTAATGCTTGAAGTGTTCCATTACGGCCCACACCACCGCCAAGAATTCTAGCTTAAAGGAGCTGTAATTCTCCGGGTTCCTCTCGGTGGGCCTCAGCTTCAGACTGGCGTACGCGATCACCCTTTCTCTGCCCTGTTGGTTTTGGGACAGTACAGCTCCCAGTCCCACATTACTGGCGTCAGTGTGAAGAATAAAAGGCTGGCCATAATCAGGGTAGGCCAGGATCTCATCCCCCGTGAGGGCCATCTTCACCTGGCGGAAGGACTCCTCTTCCGGTAGATCCCACTTGAAGGGTGGCTTTTGACTTCTGGACTTAGACTGTCCTATCAGGAGGTCCAGCATAGGAGCTGCCATCTTAGTGAACCCGGGGATGAACCTTCGGTAGTAGCCTACCGACCCGAGGAACTGCCTCACTTCTTTGATGTTCGAGGGGCTTGGCCAGCTTTTGATTGCCGTGACCTTGTCAGGGTCGGGGGCTACGCCTTCCGCACTTACCACGTGCCCAAGGTACTGGACCTTTGGTTTCAACAGGTGACACTTTGATGGTTTCACCTTCAGGCCATAGCCTGCCAGGGCTTCGAACACCTCGCCCAGGTGCTTTAGATGGTCCTCGTAAGTCTTCGAATAGACGATCACGTCATCCAGGTAAAGGAGGACCGTCTCGAAGTTTCGGTGCCCTAGACAGCATTCCATCAGCCTCTGGAAGGTCCCTGGTGCGTTGCAAAGCCCGAAGGGCATACAGTTGAACTCGCTCAGTCCCATCGGGGTGGTGAAGGTGGTCTTCTCCTTGTCAGCCTCTGCCATAGGAACCTGCCAATACCCGCTAGTAAGGTCCAAAGTAGAAAAGAAGTTAGCTGATTTTAGTGCGGCTAAAGACTCCTCTATTCTAGGCAGCGGATATGTGTCTTTGTGGGTGATATGGTTGATTTGTCTATAGTCCACGCATATTCTCATGGTGCCATCTTTCTTTTTTACCAGAACCAGGGGGGCTGCCCAGGGGCTACCGCTATCTCTAATGACCCCAGCTTCTTTCATTTCTCTTAGCATGCCCTTGGCGTTCTGATAATGTGCAGGGGGTACAGGCCTGTGTCTCTCTTTTATCGGTGGGTGGCTCCCCGTGGGGATATGGTGTTCTATCCCTTTTACTCTGCCAAAGTCTAGCGGGTGCTTACTAAAAATTCTTTCGTACTCCTGGACCACCTGGTAGACTCCTTGTTTTTGGTGCAGGGGAGTGGAGTCAGCACCCACATGGAGTTTCTGGCACCAGTCCTCCTTTTGTTTCTGGGAGCCATTACCCTCCGCCTGTGGAGTTGGAGGCAAAGGCTCCACGGCCCTGATAGCTTTGTGTTCGACAACAAACAGTTTGGCAATTGTAGCGTACCTGGGTAAGTGTACCTCTCTCTCCCCAATGTTGAGAATGCGAACGGGCACCCTATCATGACGGACATCAACCACCCCCCGGGCTGTCAAAATGGTGGGCCTGCTGTCCGAGTAAACGGGTTCTACCATGGCTTGGTAGTCTCTACCTCTCAACCCGATTGCAGTCCGACACCAGATCATCATTTCACTTTTGGGAGGCATGGAAATGGGGAATGGGTCACTCAGTCTTACGCTATCGATCTCACCACCAGACAGTTCTACCTGCTGCCGTCTCATCAGGGCTTTTCTCTCCTAGTTGAGAACTCTCTGTTGGCTGCAACTAGCATTCACCGCCACCTGTTGTAGAATTACAATTACCTCTGAAAGACAATTTTCAATCACGTTAGTACCCACAGTTATTTTAGGGTGACTTTCACGACGGTCAATGTCCACAATAATCACTCCCTGTGCTGGTAGTTCAACTTTACCAATTTTAATGGTCATCTCCTTGAACCCCATCTGTGGCACGGGCAAGCCATTACTGGCGATGATGCTCAAGTTGCTGTCTGGATACCGCGTTATATCAGCATCAGTCCAATACTGCTTAAAAAGTACATAAGGGATAGTGGTTACTTGCGACCCAGTATCCAGCAAGGCGCTCATGGGGATACCGTCCAGCACCATGGGTAAAACCGGGCACCCCCCAACGTACTTATCACGCCAATTATAAGGGCCTGGTGATCTTACGCCTGGGGGTCGGCCCTCTGCCCCAGGTTGGACCCGTTTAAATTACAGTACCTGGAAATGTGTCCGGGCTGGTTGCATTGACGGCAAATGGGCTGTCCATCCTCTGCATAGCGGTCTGTGGGCCTCCCTCTGAACGACGGGGTCCTCCTCTGTCGACGCCACGGGGCATCCTCCGGACTTGAAGCCAACTCGATGGGTCTTGACGGGTCCACTTGCAACGCCTGGACGGTCCTGGTCAACGCCGCAACGATCCTGGTCAGCTCCTGGACTTGGTGGTGCAGGTCTTTCAACGGGGCTTGGTTCAGGGACTGTGCGTCAGCCCCCACAGAATCCAAAGGGGAGGGTGCTGCCTCCTGGTGGTAGGTGAGAGCAGGACGCCGGGGGTTTATAGCGCCACTGGTTGCGGGTTCACGGAGCACCCTTATGGCCCTGTCCTTAAATTGGGCAAAGGTCAGATCAGGGTTCTGAAAGAACATGAGGCGCAGTTGGGCCCTGTGGGAGCTAGACAGCAGACCTTCTATGAATTGTTCTATTAGCAGCTTATCCGTTTCCTACACGCTGCCAGGGTCAGTTTGTTTGATGGCCCTCAAGGCTTCCTGCAAATTTAGGGCATAGTCTCTGATGCTGTCCTGTGCCCGCTGCTTACATCCATAGACCCGCATTTTAATTTCAGCGGAGGTACGGGTATCAAAGGTACCTCGCAGCCGGGCCAGAATGTCCTTCACAGTCCTTTTCTCCTCAGCGGGCCACGACTTTACCTCCCGCTGGGCAGCGCCAGTTAACTGCCCCATCAGTATGCTGACCTTCTGTTCCTCTGTCAGGGGGTAAACTTGGAACAAACTGTACAGTCTTTCCTTAAAATCAGTCAAGGCATGGGGCTCCCCTGAGTACTTAGGCAGCCAGGCTGCTCCAGGGATGTAGAGCAGGGAAAATGGCATCACCGCTGCTGCAGCTGCGCTGGTGGTAGTTGGCGCCTCTGTGTCCGACATCTTCCTCCCCCCTAGTTAAGCGCGGCCTACCTTCCGACGATCCTCTTCTGTAGGCCGCGGCTCTGCTGATGCTGCTCCGGACGAGGACCTTGCGCCGCGTCCTGGTGACGTCAGCTTCGCTCTCTCTCCCTTCCAGGACCTTGCGAAGCGTCGGTGCATGGGGCGGAGCTTCGTGTCTCACGCGGTTTGGACGTCTACGCCCCTCTTCTTTCCGCGCTGCGTCCTGAAGATGGCGTCCGATGGCGGGAAAACGGCAGAAGATGGCGGGTACCGACGGAGGATGGCGGGAGACGGCGTGGAAATGGCGGGAAACGGCTCCGGATGGCGGGAAACTTCACTCAGGTAAGTTCAAAGTCTTTTCTAGGCATGCAATACCCGTTTGTGGCAGGTTGGTTACTATCCTGCCGACTACGCCAAAGCTGACTCGCCCCCTGGGCCGTGGGGCACTCGGATCCGGGCAATAGGGGAATGATGAGGGTAGTAGTGGCTACCCAGTTCCGTGGCTCAGAGTGGTCAGACCAGTGGTAGTCTGCGACGTGCTGTTGGTGTGTCCGATTACGCCACCCGTGGATTGCGGTCAGTGCGGACCGCCGCTGCCAGGTAGACCGCTGGGGCTGATGATGTATGCAGCTGGGAATAGTGTGACTCCCCACGGGAAGAGTGCGGCCCCAGGGCAGTATAATGGAAGATGGGGGTGATGGTGTAGGACGTCCCAGTACTGTTAGTGCTGGAGGAGCAAGGAGCACACAGACAACAGGTTGCAGTCCAGGGTCTTTACTGGAACAGGTGAACTGACCCACAAACTGTCCCGGCTAGGAGGGGACCTGGATGTCTGAGATCAATTGGGAAATTGGCCCTGGTCAGGGTGAGGGTTTAGGCCTACCGTGCTCTCTGTGCTCCTTCTGGCTATCTCCTCCTGGTAGGGTAACAGCCCACGGTCCCGAGCTCACCGTGTCCTCTCGCCCGTATGGTTTGCAACGTGGGTTCCTTTCTACTCCCGGCCTGGTACGGCTCTGCTGGTCCCTTCTGCTGTGGCGGAGCCTCGGGGCTTCTTAGGCCAAGGAACGTACAGTCCCCTGCGGACTGGTTATCTGCTGTAGGACGTGGAGTCCTCACAGCCTCAGACGCCAAAGTCTGGTAAATTGGGTTCTTTGTCTGCCAGGGCAGGCGTACATCACCTCTTGTCCCTGGCTTGTGGCTCTCCTACTGCCACACGTCCTCTTAGGGTGCAATACAACTGTCCCTCACTGCTCTGGGACACCTCTCAATCCAGAGACAGGTCGTCCAGTTCTCTCTAACCCTGCCCCCAGTTTCAGCTTTTATAGGGTCAGCCTGCTCCCCCTACTGGCCTGTGACAGGAGGTATTGCATGCTAATGTTCCCCTGACCAGAGAACCTCCCCCTTGCTCTCAGACACAGCTTTATTATATTTGTGGCATCCAGGCCAGTGTGACACAACTACTTTGCACACTCTTGGCATTCTCTTGATGAGCTTCAAGAGGTAGTCACCGGAAATGGTTTTCACTTCACAGGTGTGCCCTGTCAGGTTTAATTAATGGGATTTCTTGCCTTATAAATGGGGTTGGGACCATCAGTTGTGTTGTGCAGAAGTCTGGTGGATACACAGCTGATAGTCCTACTGAATAGACTGTTAGAATTTGTATTATGGCAAGAAAAAAGCAGCTAAGTAAAGAAAAATGAGTGGCCATCATTACTTTAAGAAATGAAGGTCAGTCAGTGCGAAAAATTGGGAAAACTTTGAAAGTGTCCCCAAAGGCAGTTGCAAAAACCATCAAGCGCTACGAAGAAACTGGCTCACCTGAGGGCCGCCCCAGGAAAGGAAGACCAAGAGTCACCTTTGCTTCTGAAGATAAGTTTATCCGAGTCACCAGCCTCAGAAATCGCAGGTTAACCGCAGCTCAGATTAGAGACCAGGTCAATGCCACACAGAGTTCTAGCAGCAGACACATCTCTTCAACAACTGTTAAGAGGAGACCTTGTGCAGCAGGCCTTCATGGTAAAATAGCTGCTAGGAGACCACTGCTAAGGACAGGCAACAAGCAGAAGAGACTTGTTTGGGCTAAAGAACACAAGGAATGGACATTAGACCAGTGGAAATCTGTGCTTTTGTCTGATGAGTCCAAATTTGAGATCTTTGGTTCCAACCACCATGTCTTTGTGAGACGCAGAAAAGGTGAACGGATGGACTCTACATGCCTGATTCCCACCGTGAAGCATGGAGGAGGAGGTGTGATGGTGTGGGGGTGCTTTGCTGGTGACACTGTTGGGGATTTATTCAAAATTGAAGGCATACTGAACCAGCATGGCTACCACAGCATCTTGCAGCGGCATGCTATTCAATCCGGTTTGCGTTTAGTTGGACCATGATTTATTTTTCAACAGGACAATGACCCCAAACACATAGTTACATAGTTACATATATAGTTACATAGTTTGTAAGGCCGAAAAAAGTCAAGCGTCCATCCAGTTCAGCCTATTTCTTGTGCACTGCAGCTATTCCGCAGCGTTTATCCAGGGGCAGGCAAAAAAAATACCATGCGGTATAGACCAATTTACATCATTGAGGAATAATTGACTTCCCGACTCCAATCTGGCAGTCAGATTAAATCCCTGGATTAATTAACTATCACTAAGCATAAGATGTAATTTTATTGTTCTCAAGAAAGGCGTCCAGGCCTATCTTGAACTCATTAAGTGAGTTGGACATCACCACTTCCTCTCCCAGAGAGTTCCAGAGTCTCACGGCTCTGACCGTAAAGAATCCCCTTCTATGCTGGTGCAAGAACTTCCTTTCCTCCAGGCGCACAGTGTGCCCCCTCGTCTTTGTCACCATCCTTGGTATAAACAGGTCATGGGAGAGATCTCTGTACTGCCCCCTGATGTATTTATACATGTTTATGAGGTCTCCCCTAAGTCTTCTCTTTTCCAACGTAAATAGGCCTAATTTTGACAACCTCTCTGGGTATTCTAGTCCCTCCATTCCCTTTATTACCTTAGTCGCCCTCCTTTGTACCCTCTCTAGCTCCAATATGTCTTTCCTGAGCACCGGAGCCCAGAACTGTGCACAATACTCTAAGTGCGGCCTTACCAGTGCTTTATACAATGTTCTCATCATATGCCCCTATTCCTCTTCTGATGCATGCCATGACTCTATTTGCCTTCGCAGCTGCCCTCCAGGCTGTGTAAGGGCTATTTGACCAAGAAGGAGAGTGATGGGGTGATACGCCAGATGACCAGGCCTCCACAGTCACCAGACCTGAACCCAATCGAGATGGTTTGGGGTGAGCTGGACCGCAGAGTGAAGGCAAAAGGGCCAACAAGTGGTAAGCATCACTGGGAACTCCTTCAAAATTGTTGGAAGACTATTTCCGGTGACTACCTCTTGAAGCTCATCAAGAGAATGCCAAGAGTGTGCAAAGTAGTCATCAAAGCAAAAGGTGGCTACTTTGAAGAACCTAGAATATAAGACATATTTTCAGTTGTTTCACACTTTTTTGTTAAGTATATAATTCCACATGTGGTAATTCATAGTTTTGATGCCTTCAGTGTGAATGTACAATTTTCATAGTCAAGAAAATACAGAAAAATCTGTAAATGAGAAGGTGTGTCCAAACTTTTGGTCTGTACTGTATATATAAATAATAATATATATGAAATTAAATAATATAATACAAATAGCATTTAGTTCAACATCCCTTTCTTTATTGTGACCACAGGTATTTTACTCTACGTTTGTCTGAAGAACTGAACTGAACTGAAGAGGAGATAGACAGGTGTTAAATCTTCTACTGTCTGTGTGTCCTCGATCTTTGTATCTATCTGTGTGAGTTTGTCTCTGTGTGTGACTCTGTGTTTCTCTGTGTGTGTGTGGTTGAGCCAAGAATTCATGAGTTCCCGGTGGCATATATTGGTGAGGACATCAGAATGTATGTGCTCCTGGTGGTAAATATTAGCGATGACATCAGAATGTATGGACTACTGGTGGTATATATTAGCGAGCATATTATAATGTATTGGCTCCTGGTCGGTATATATTATTGAGGATAACAGAATGTATTGGCTTTTGGTGGTATCAATCAGTGATGACATCAGAATGTATGGGCTCCGCTCCTGGTGGTATATATTAGTGAGGACATAAGAATGTATGGGCTCCTTGTGGTATATATTAGTGAAGACATCAGAATGTATGGGCTCCTGGCAGTATATATTAGTGAGGATATCAGAATGCATGGGCTCCTGGTCGGTATATATTATTGAGGATAACAGAATGTATTGGCTTTTGGTGGTATCAATCAGTGAAGACATCATAATGTATGGGCTCCTGGTGGTATATATTAGTGAAGACATCAGAATGTATGGGCTCTAGTTGGGTATATATTAGCTAAGATATCAGAATGTATGGGCTCCTGGTGGTATATGTCAGAGAGGACATCAGAATGTTTGAGCTCCTGGTGGTATATATTAGTGACAACATCAGAATATATGGGCTCTTGGTAGATATATTCTAGTAAAGTCATCAGAATGTATGGGTTCCTTGTGGGTATGTTTTAGTGAAGACATCAGAATGTATGGGCTCCTGGTTAGTGATGGGCGAACCTGAACAGTAAAGTTTGGGGTCCGTACCGAACACCTAGTGTAGATGCACGGACTTCTCCAGGAAGTCTATGTTACTGTTCGGGAACGGCAGCCCGAACATTGGGTGTTTCCCACACTGTCATCTGCATGACAGCACGAGAAACACCGTCTCTTATCAGCGGTAGGTTCGTAATCACCGGTCAGAGCGCTGCGGTTCCCACGCAGCACCTGTGATCGGCAGTAAAAAGGGTACCGTCAGTCACAGGCGTCGGCTGATGAGAGTACTTCTTATGAACTGACCTGGGTTGGAGTAGCGGTATTGCATCCACTAGGGGTAGCACCGGCAGGTAGCATAGTCAGGAATAGCCATAGGTCAGTACACGCGAGCAGCAGTATAATTTGAAAGATAAGCAGGTTGCATAGTCATGAATTGCCAAAGGTCGGTACACGGGAGCAGCAGTATAGTTTGAAGGATAAGCAGGTTGCATAGTCAGGAATAGCCAAAAGTTGGTACATGGGAGCAGCAGTATAGTCTTGGATGAAGCAACAGGTAAAAGGAGTGCTTGACTAAAAACTCAGAGCTCAATAATCTCGCAAGGAAGGAGGTGTCAGGCCAGGTTTATTTAGGGTATTCAATCAGGAAATCACAGGATGAAACCAAATAGGAACAACACAGGGTGGATCCACTCAGGAACAACACAGGTACTGGTACTTGGGTTAGCAAGGAACTGCTCAGAGGAAAGGGCTGTCACCTGGTGCACAAGTGCTGATGTGTTCGAGTCCTGACAGTACTACCTTCATCATCCTACGCCTGCTCTTGCTGATAGTGGCAAGACCTGCTGAGGTTAATGAGAGTATTCACCAGCCTATGCCTGTGCAATAAATAAATAAATTAATTAATGACATGGGGTCTCTTCTATTTTTGATAACTTGTGCAGGCAAAATCAACAGCTGCGAGCTGCGGCCCCCAGCTTTATATTAGCTGGTTATCAAAAATAGAAGGGCCCCCAAGCTGTTTTTTTTAATATTCAAATAAATAATTTAAAAAAAAGCATGGGGTCCCCCCCCATTTTTGACAACCAGCCAAGCTAAAGCAGATAGCTGGGGGCTGGTATTCTCAGACTGGGAAGGGACCATGAATTTTTGCCCTCCCCAGCCTAAAAATAGCAGCCGCAGCCACCCCAAAAAAGGCGCATCTACTAGATCTTCCCACTTGCCCTGGTGTGGTGGCAAGTGGGGTAATATTTGTGGGGTTGATGTCAGCTGTTTTATGGCTGCTGACATTAAGCTCAAGGGGTTAGTAATGGAGAGGCATCTATAACACGCCCCCATTACTAACCCTATAGTCATATTCTAAAAAATACACAGCCAGAATAAAGTCCTTTAATTGAAAGAAAGACACAGTCTCCTTTATTTTAAATAAATACTCCATGTCCCTCTATTTCCCATTTAATATTGTAAAATAAAAAATAATAAACCACCATATTCCTCACCTGTCCGTCGAGAATCTCTATGTGATGCTGTCTCACAAAGAACTTCAGCTCTGCTACATCTGGGTGGTTTGTTGAGTTGTGGTATGATGTGACCGCTCAGCAAGCCAGCCAGAACACACTAAGCTCCTGCAGTGTGCGACACTAATGTGAGAAAGGTCACCAGAGTTCATAGCTGATGAACCCCGGATACCTCACTGACATCACCGCTCGCTGTGTGAGAAAGTTTTCACACAGAAAGCGGTGATGGCAGAGAGGTGACCAGGGTTCTTCATCTATGAACTCTGGTGACCTTTCTCATGTCAGCGCTACACACTGTAAGAGCGTAATCAAGCTCCTATCTCAGTGTGTTCTTGCTGGGTTGCTGAGCGGTCGCATCATGCCACCACTCAATAAACCACCCATATGTAGCAGAGCTGGAGTTCTTTGTGGGACAGTATCACAATGGGATTCTCAGCAGACAGGTCAGGAATATGGTAGTTAATTTTTTATATTTTACAGTAATAAATGGAAAAAGAGGGAAGGGAAGTATTTATTTAAATTAAAGGAATCTGTGTCTTTCTTTCAATTAAAAGACTTTATTCTGGCTCTGTATTTTTTACAATTTGACTATGTGGTTAGTAATGGGGACGTCTTATAGATTTCTCTACATTACTAACCTGGGGGCTTGATGTCAGCAGACATTACAAAGCTGACATCAACCTCACAAATAATATCCCCACTTGCCACCGCACAAGGGCAAATGCGAAGAGTGAGGCTAAGCCCCAGAACTGGCACATCTAATGGATGCATCATTTCTGGGGCGGCTAAGAAATGATGTTTTTAGTCCAGGAGAGGGCCAATATCCATGGCCCTTTCCTAGGCTATTAATATCAGCCTGTCTGTTTAGCCTTTCCTGGTTATTGAATATAGGAGAGACCCCACGTCATCTGTTTTTGGGGGTCTCCCCTATATTAACCAGTAACGATAATATGACCATATGTGTGTTTCCGTAATAATTGTGCTAACATTGGTTTAAGCCTGTAGTATGGCTGTAGGTGATTGGCTATTGATATACTCAAAACAATATATAATGCTAAGTAAAATAAACGGGATTAGAGATTCTCCCAATCCTCCCATACAGAGCTCTGTTTCCGTCTGGTTCCCTGATTGCAATCAACCTTGTAACATAATAATTTGACACTCACTTGGTCAACCGTAAAGGGTCATTGCTCCCCTCCTTCAACAGCTCGAATGACCGCGAGTCCGGCACCCAGCACTCTGGCATTCATCAGCCCGGCACTCGAGCTATCATGAGACCCGATGGCTGTGAAGAGTACACAGCCCCTGGGTCTCCCAGCAGCTTCAAAGCCCGGAAACCTCATGGGAAACTTTTTGGGACATTTTAAGGTTACTTGAATTTCCAGCTTCTGGAACACCTGGAGGCAGTGAACGAAGGTTACTTTTGGTGTGTACTTTACTGTACTTGTTAATAAATAAAAAATAAATTAAAAAAAATGGCGTGGGATCCCTCGTAATTTTCATAACCTGCTGAGGGAAAGCCGACGGGGGCTGATGTTTATATTCTGGTACTCGAAAGATAATGAGGACCCTTGACGTGGGTTGTGAGCTTGTGTATTTTGGCCAAATATCGACCAATACCTCATGTATTATATACATCTTTTTTGCATGTTTTTCATGCAGGGTGCAGGCCAGGTCCCTCCAGTGGTGGCTGAGTAATGTGGGGTGTCTGGTCTGTGGGTGCACATATGGTATTGGCAGCCTACCTGATTTAATAGTGGGGGTTTTGGTAATAAACTGCTATACGTATAGAGGTGCATCTCATGTAATTGTGTGAATGACACCCTATGCAAGCCTGTGTGCAATTAGAATACTAAGCAGCCACCCCACGGATGTTTGATGGGTTAGTAAGTGGTTGTTTTATTAGTATTTTGCACCTGTGCTGCCCTCGCCTTTATCATTTGGGACCTGCTGCATCATGTTTGCGCATTTGTGTCTGGATATGGTATTGCAAGTATGGCTGCTTTTTCCCTCTTTCATTGATGTTTTTTTTATTTATTTAACTGGAAATGTCCAGATTGAGTCCATCTTAGTTCGCTAATTCCAAGTAAGTCGAGTCCTGTTTTGTTTATTTCTGCTTTGACTATTTTGAGTTTGCCTTGGTTCATGGTTCGTGCATTCAAAATTCCGAATTTTATGATATCTCTGCAGCTTTTGATCTTCCCTTTCAACTAAGCAATATCAGCACCAAAATATCCTTATAGCTTTGAATTTCCGCAGCGAAAACGCTTAAAAAATGCTTGGTAATACGTGTCCCATGGTCCCCAATGATAATCTGCATGTGCTGTGCACATGCTGCTGAAATTTCCACTGCGGATTATCATTGTGGAAAAATCTGCAGCATGTCCATTAATTTTGCGGACTCGCAGCGTAATTGCCACCATTGACTTGCATTGAATCGCTTAATATCCGCATGACTACATGTGCACAAGCGGATATTAAGCGATTCAATTTGCAGATTGTACCCGGGTCTGGAGAAGAGGAGACTTTCCTCTAGACCCGGGTACCATAGTACCTGTTAAAAAAAAAAGAATTTAAAATAAAAAATATACATTATACTCACTTTCGATGTCCCCGGTATCCTCTATGCTGCGCCCTGGCTCCCCGGTGGCTCGCGATGGTGTAAAAGGACCTTCCATGACGTCATTTAGTCATGTGACAGGTCACACAACTGCTGATGTCACATGACTAAATGACGCCATGGAAGGTCCTTTTACACCACCGCGAGCCGTGCAAGACATCAGACGCACCGGAGAGAAGACCGTGGGCCATCAGAAGGTGAGCATAATGTTTTATTTTTTTATTTTTCACCATTTTTATTCTTTTTTTTAACTATTAACTTTGTCACACTATATAAATCCATGCCGGTTGCATGGATTTATGTAGTGTGACCAAGTTGTCAAACACTTTTCCAAGTGATGCTAAAATCGCTTGGAAAAGCGCTTGATAACCCGCATTCAGAAATGCATGCAAAAATGCTTGATAAACGCTTCTACCTGGCAGGAAAAAAGCATGTAAAATCCGCATGTGTTTTTCCTGCCAGGGAGATGCAGAAAAAATCTGCAGCATTTCTGCATCGTGGGCACTTAGTCTAATTCAGCAATTTTTTTTCTAATTATAACTTCATTAGTAGCATTTGAGCAGCAGTTCAGTATTAGCAGTTCAATAAAGTTAACTATTACCTTTGTAAAGGGCACTCTGATAAAATCTAAGTAGCTAACCTTTCTTGATTTTCCATCAATAACATGTGCATTGTAGGAATTTTGTGTTCTTCAGCCTCGTGGATGCTAGTAGTAATAGATTTCATGCTTAGCCAGCCAATCATTGTCAGTGAACTCAGAATCTAACATGTTCATATATAAATCATAACATTCTGTTTAAGTGACTTCTTTAAATAGCTGTTTAAATACAGTAGGTGCAAAGAGAGAGGAGAGGAATTATGGCCAGATGACAACGAATGAATTTTTCAAACCATGGAAAGTGTAAAAATTACCTAGCCCAAAAAATCATTGCTTTAATAAGGGACATACAGACCAAATAAACTGTTCATCATACTGTCAATTTTTTTTTATCTTTACATTTTGTTAGCTTTCATTATCATATGTTAGATCTTAGTTAGCTTTCATTATCAGTAGATAATGATAGGAATATAAGAACTTTGTACTTATGAAAGAATATATTGGATTCAAAGTTAGTACAGATGAGATGATCAATCCACGGAGGATCGAGTTTACGTTAAATTTCCTGAAATTTGCGGTTTCCCATTATTTTAAATATTTTCAGATTTGATTCGTAGTTCTCAAAAAAACCTTGCCTGGCACCATTTTCTGCATTGCTCAAGCATTAGAGAGCAATCAAACGTCATTTTGCATTGCCAAGTGGGCTTCCCCATAATGCCTTGCACCTATGACATCTTACATATGATTAAACCTTGTAGAAGAGTGGTGGTCAATACCTGGACCATCAGAAATCAGTGTTTCCCAGTTCAGCATAGTTTGTATTCCATCTCCACAGTCACTAGGTAAATCTCTCTTTTCTGTAGAGTAAAAGCATTTTTTGTCAAATATCCTTTATGATTTATCATTATTTCTATGCACTGTGCGATTTATCCATTTTTTTCTGTCTAATGGCCATATGTGAACATGCATTTACATTTTGCATGCACATCAATTTACGTTTCAGTTCAGACTCCCAGGTTTTTTCTTTGTAGTCTAATGTGCAGTAGTGCATATAAGGGTGTGGCTGCCCTTTGTCTGAGCTGAAAGGCTCATTCTGCCTCTCAGGTCCATGCTTCTACTAAGGGTTCAGTCTCTCTGCTCTTATCCATACGTATGTCACTTGACAAATGGTAAGGTTTTAATATTAGAGTTAGGACTGTCCCCTAAGGGTTGCCGTGACATGGCGGGATGGCTTTTACATTATCTTGATCAAAATTTATGTTAACTAAATACCATTTATTATTATTTCTATGCACTGTGCGATTTATCCATTTACTTTTAGGTGTTAGAGTATTTAGCTTTTGTCTTTGTTTTTTTCTGTCTAATGGCCTTATGTGAACATGCATTTACATTTTGCATGCACATCAATTTACCTTTCAGTTCAGACTCCCAGGTTCTTTCTTTGTAGTCTAATGTGCAGTAGTGCATATAAGGGTGTTGCTGCCCTTTGTCTGAGCTGAAAGGCTCATTCTGCCTCTCAGGTCCATGCTTCTACTAAGGGTTCAGTCTCTCTGCCCTTATCCATATGTATGTCACTTGACAAATGGTAAGGTTTTAATATTAGAGTTAGGACTGTCCCATAAGGGTTGCCGTGATGTTGCGGGATGGCTTTTACATTATTTTGATCAAAATTTATGTTAACTAAATACCCTTTATTATTATTTCTATGCACTGTGCGATTTATCCATTTACTTTTAGGTATTAGTGTATTTAGCTTTTGTCTTTGATTTTTTTAGATTATTAAACCTTGTAGAAGAGTGGTGGTCAATACCTGGGCCATCAGAAATCAGTGTTTCCAAGTTCAGGATAGTATGTATTCCATCTCCACAGTCACTAGGCAAATCTCTCTCTTCTGTAAAGCACAAGCATTTATTGTCAGTGGGGTTCACTCTCCCTCTCTCACCTCTAAATTGTAAGCTGCTATGGTCAGGGTCCTTTCTCTCATGTAAAGTGTAAGCTCCTAAGGTTAGCAGGGTTCTATCTCTCCTCTCCCCCTTGTGTATTTTCCGAGAAAATACAAGCTTCCCAATATTGAACTACCTGTATAAATATTGGCTCTAAACCAATTATGAGGTAAACCAAAGGGAAGTGAGGGTTGTGCTTGGAATGTATTCTACAGTCTTCAAAGTATGGAGAAAAATGATCTTTATTTTTAATTTCGAAAAAAGGATATGATAGATTTAACCCCCCTTTTATAACCAGCATTTTATACAACAATATGTGTACATATCAAAGACAAGAAGATCTTGATGGATAAATCACAAGCTTTTTATAAGATAGTGCTCAAAAGGCCTTTAACCCTTTCACAACCTTTGATGTACATGTACTATAAAAAAATTGTGTCCCTGCCTTTGATGCAGGCTCGCACACCGAGCCTACATCTTTCCTTGCTGATGATGGCTGATTTAAGCAGCCATCCTGTAACTCTAACAGCCTGTGGCTGTTAACCTGTTAAATGCTGCTGTCAATTTTTGACATCAGCATTTAACATGCATCGGCAGGGAGCGTGAGAAAGCACTGAGTGTGCGAAACGCACGTCGGGTCGTTACTTGTGGTGCGGGACCGGGCACTCTCACATTTCTGATGGGTAAGTTTGATAGCTCAAATCGGTGCTCCTATCTGGGAGGGCATTAGCTTATAACTCTTTTGCATAGACTCATATCATTTTAGGAGTTATATTGGTATATCCAACATTAAGGTCTATATCGAGCTGAGCCCTATTAAGGGCCTTTTTTTGTATGTTTACACCCTATGTTTCTCACAGGGTGGAGAGGTGGGGCTTATTTTTTTTTAAAAAAAACTCCTGTGACTACCAATCTATATGTATGAGATTTCAACATCGGGGATGTATCCTGGTCCATGTGTGCCCACATTCTCTTGACTCATCCTTTCCTCTTGAATTTTTTAATCATTTGTGATTTTGTAAAATTATTTTTTTTTAAATATTTTTCAATAAAGAATGTTACTATAAATATTTGCAAGTGGTATTTGGATTTATTCCAAGTTTAGGTTGAAGCATTGTTATTGTCCAGGGTGGTTGAAGCAGAGTTCTCTTCACTTGCTTGTACAGGAAATGCTATGCACAGTCCAGGAAATATTAAACTGATGCAGGGATTGGCTCTCTGTGGAAAACACACTAAAGTGTGGATGTACTCACAGTTTTAGCCCACCGTTCCCTCTCGCAGGGGTAGGTTTAAGCAAAGTCGGCGTGGCAGCCACATGGATCTGGTCCTGGCTAGAAGCGATAAGGATAACCAGAGAGCAGGAGAGTCCATGTACAGCTTTCTCTCTCCTGACTAGAAGACATTTCACTCTTTTTGTGAAGGAGATTATGTGAGGAAAAATTTCCCTCAGCGTAGACTGGCATTAAGAATAATGTCTCTCCTCAATCTTTCTGAGGCAGCAGGAACCGCCCACAACTGGTTTATACCAGCGATCAGTCAGAGTGAGAGCCCTGAGCTGGGAGACTCCTCCCAGCCGTTGTTATGGCCACCACTTGTTGCAAGAATAATCATTACTTCATATACACACGTTGGCCAGTAGATGGCAGAAAAGTACAATTTACAATGCAATGTATTATATCCCCTAATTCAGTGCACAAAATTGAACAAATCTAGTACCACACTACAACTGTCTCATTTAGCAGCAGTAGAACGGGTACCGGGATGCCACACTAATATATCCTCCTTGTTCCTTCTATTATGGATCCGGGTGGTGGAACCTCTGTGCTGTGGTGCAAGGAGGGACCAGAGGGGCATGACTAAGTACCTACTCGACCTGACCAAGGTCACACAGCGGCTCAATCGACTCCGTGAACCAGGGAGGGACCGAGCAGGGGGACCAGGTGCCACTCTGCGACTGACCTTGTATGAGAGAAGGTGACTCCCATGGGTCAGATGGCAGGAACTGACCGGTACAGCGGATGAGCATGGCAGGCAGACTGACGGGTGGTCCGGGTAGACAAGCAGGCTGATTCGGCTGATAGCCTGACGGATGCTCCGGGTTGGCAGGCTGGAGGGCACAACGGATAACTGGCAGGTGATTCCAGGTAAGCAGGCTCGCGGGCAGGGCAGGTAACAGGCAGGTGCTTCCAGGTCAGCAGACTGGTGGGCACGGCAGGTAACAGGCAGGTGCTTCCTGGTAAGCAGGCGGGCAGAGCCCATACACAGACTGGCCGACTGGACTGTAGACAGACTGTTGGGCTGGATAGTAGTCAGACTGGCGGACTGGACTGAAGAACAGACTGGCGGACAGGACTGACATGCAGAGGGACCTGAGGGCTGAAGCAACAGTAAGAATCACAGTTCAACAACCTTGCACGGGCACCTCCATATTGGAGGAAGTGCTTTAAATAGGGAAACTCCTCCTGCCTATGTCCGGGGACTTTTTAGGACGGCAAGCGTGGCCCCTTTAAGAGGGAGGGAGCGTGCATGCGCCTTAAGCACAGTGCCCGGGAAGCTGCGTGCACCAGCAGCAGCAGGGAGGCCAGAAGACGCCGGACCAGGAGCACGGCGGTAAGGGGGATGGCGTCTCTGCCTGGCAGGGGGCAGAGACGCCGATGCTACACCTTCTTTGCTCCAGGTCCCCTCGTATCATCTCAAGCTGGGGTGAATTGTTGCATACAATATTGTACTGATGATAGATGCATTCTGATCCGAATTTTGAAATGTCCAGTGCAGAAGTGTGTCTAGCAGGGCTAGTATATGCAAGAGAATGATGCTAAAACTATACTAAACAAAAAAACAGTTATATTATGCATGACTGCTACAAGATCTAAATATAGTAAAAAATAGGAGCAAAAAAAGCACAAATAGGGTCTTATCTCATTATAACAATTATACAAATAAAGGATATGCTAACCTGATAAGGTTGTGTGACACATAACCATGAATACGCATGAAAACAGCTGCTGCAGATTTATGGGTCTTCTGGCCAGGAGAGAGAAAAAAAAAGGAGCTAAATGTGCTTTATTCGCGCTGCTGGTAGTCAATGAAGATCCAAATAGAAGTATAATAAAGGGTTTTTTATGTCAGGTTGTTTAGTCAACGTGTTTCAAAGTCATTCCAGACTTCTTCCTCAGGACACTGTTTGTTTCTGTTTGTGTCCTGATCATGAAGTCTGGAATGATTTTGAAACGCGTTAACAAAAGAACCTGACATAAAAAATCCTTTATTATACTTCCATTTGGATTTTCATTGCCTAACAGCAGCACAAATAAACCACATTTGGCTCTTTTTTTTTTTATAAGATCTAAATAATCATTTTCTAGCATACTACTGGTCAATGGTAAAAGCATGCCCTTTTCAGACTGCCTTTATTTTCTAAATTGTCCCTTCAGAGAGGGAGAGGACTAGAAGTTTAATGCCACCTACAGGAAGTAGCAATACTAAAAGTCAATAGTGACCCTTTAACGAGCCTTATCACATGACTTAGGATAAAAAGCCAAGACCAGAAATTCAATTTGCAGACACTGTGCTTCGGGGTACTGCCCCTCATCAGTGCAAAGTGTGAGTTCTGGTTTGGCTGGAAGAGAGGCGTCAGACAAGTATCCAATTTGCATATTTCCCAGAGGAGCATTGCAGCTTTAAAAGTCTCCTCAACTGACATGCTTAACACGTCACTCTCCACAAGGAGAAATACAGCCAAATAACTGAAAGTAGATGGATAAATTGCCAGTGCATAAAAATAATGATAAATAATAAAGGGTATTTAGTTAACATAATTTTGATCAAAATAATGTAAAAGCCATCCCGCCACGTCACGGCAACCCTCATGGGACAGTCCTAACTCTAATATTAAAACCTTACCATTTGTCAAGTGACATACATATGGATAAGGGCAGAGAGACTGAACCCCTAGTAGAAGCATGGACCTGAGAGACAGAATGAGCTTTTCAGCTCAGACACAGGGTGGCCACACCCTTATATGCACTGAATTGAACTAGGTGCAGATATGGAGCAGAAATTATGCAACATCAAAACCTCACCAAATGCTCATCATGGGAACGTAGTCTTACAGGAATGATGAGCGGCATAGAAAATCATAGAAATATTTGGTTAGACATGCATTGTATGCAGAGATTTTGTTGGGTGCTTTTTTGAAGTGTGCCTTGTCAGAAGAACAGCAGAATTCCATAGAAACTTCCCTGGCTTTATGTTAAACTCTCAAGATCTAGAAAGAACATATTCTTTCATTGCATCTCTTAAAGGACAAAACAAAGGCTTGTGGCAACACCAGACAATGTGGGGTATTATTGTATGTGTTTTTTTGCGTCTCCATTATGTAGCTGTCGGATATACTGTATTAATTTAGCTGTCAAAAAACAAACTTGTACAAAAGTAGATCTACAAATAAGAAAACTAATACCATGCTATTTATATGACACATTCTTTGAGTCCTCAATCCACACAAACACAAACATGAGAACTCTAGTGCATGACACAAACTCCAGTATTCTAATGTCAACAAGCTATCTAGACTTTTTGTGTTGGTAAATATGTTTGATTTTTGCTACAGTAATTGACATTATTATTCTTAAAATAAACTAAAATGGCCACCGCAGAACCTCTCTTTATTTTACTAGAGCAGTTATATGTGCATTTGTAAAGGTGGAGAAGAGGGCGTATCACTCCTCTGTAGACCCCTGCTGTTGTATTGTATGGAAATTGTATTGGGGGCTGCACTTCCTGTTAGTTATGAGTGACTGGGTTATCTGTAGGGCACCCCTGGTCAAAATTACTGTTATTTTCCTTTTAGCAATTTTGAAAATGTAAATATATATATTTTGTCACCTAAAATACAAAGTAAATGTGTCACCTTTAACATTAGCCCTTTTAGACATGATTTCATCTTCAACTTACATAACTGTTCATAATAACAGTAATTTTGACCATGGGTGCCCAAACCTTTACATGTCACTGTATAGTTAGTTGGTAGTGAGTTGGAGATAAGAAAGGACAACCTCAGAGGAGAATCAGCAGCACTGGGTGTGTGTAGAAGCAATAGATCGTCAATGGAGAAAGTTATTCAATGAGCAATCCTACAGTAGCAGTGGTTCTTCACAACAGGCAAGTTGGGGCACCTAATCTAGAAGAGTTTAAGAAGGTCACAGTGTTAGCCAGCCTGGAAATCAGCATGCAAGAATGCGGGGTCAGCCAGGCTAGGGCACGTCAGTAAGGTGGTAGCTAGTGAGAGCTCCCTTACAATTTTCAGGAGAGTGCAGATAGGATGCATTGGGCACAGCGCAATACATTGACCCTTGAGTCCCTGTATCAGGAAGATGAAAGCCCCCAGTGTAACCTGTTATGCATCTGTAACATTTTTCACAAGTGATGTGCAGCAGTCCAAAACCACTAAGAATGTGCATCTGTATTGTGAAAAAGGAAAAGCTAAACATTGTTTCTGCTACCCTTTGTATATAAGTTCCAACTTCAGTAAACAAGACTTTATTTCTGCAAAACCATCTGTTTTCTTTTTCGGAGAGTTAAAGGATTTCGGTGCCACACAAATCTTGGCAGAACATAGCCTGAAGATACCATAACAGAATTGCAACCACACGTGCACACCCAGGGACCCCTATGTAAGTTGATTAGGAGCGAGGAATTAGATGTCGGCCGAATTCCCCCCATATGCAATTCAACAATGGCATTAACCCTGGTCCTTATTGCATGCAGAAGATAGTTTTTTTCACATGATGGACTTGACCTGCATAATATAAACAAAGTTCAGTGAACAGTAGGTGTGCTGAAGTGAGCAGACAGCATGAGCAAGTCACAAGGCCCTCTTCTCCTTACTAAAGCTATTTGCTCACTACAGTTCCAAGGCGACTGCAGACAGGCATGAACCCAATGCTGGAATGAGCCCACAGCAACATTGTATGTGCAGCCACACTGACGCTTGGAGTGCATTGTTGTGGTCCTTCTGTGTGAATTTACATCGCAATCCCAGAATGCGACCTGGTTTGAGACTAAGCTTGCTCAATCAAGACAAGGGACTGTCTATAATAGGCAGATATTAGGGCATAATGGTGCAACAAGGCACAGGCCATGCTAATGCTGTCCAAAAGCACCCTCATTTGCATATTAAATGAAAGTTGAAATTAGCAAATATTAAGCTAAACTATATATGTCTGGTTTGATTTTATAAAGGGCAATATTTCCTACATAAATGTGTAGGCAATTTAATTAGCATTTTGGGGGTGATAAACTCCCTTTAGTTAAACTTAAAAATAAATGTACCTTAAAGAGTAACTAAACTTTTGGGACATTTTTTGTTTTATGTGCATTAACTCTGTGCAGATTAATTGTGAACATCTGTCCTAAGATCCTTAACAATCACTAAAAAGGCCTCTTAGAAGAGTGCATCTCTGCAGCCAGGAGAGCTCACAGTGCAGAGCGGATATAGTAGAGAGTGATAGTCTTGTCTCCTAAGAAGTGCACTTCTAAGAGGTCTTTTGAGCAATTAATGCTAGTCTCAAGACACAGACCTGCACCAATCTGCTCAGTATTACTGGACCTAAAACATATAAGATATCTCCCAAAAGTTGTTACTCATTAAATGTTTAATAGTGCTACTGCCTATAACTAATCAGTACTGTTATTCCTGTATGGTTTGCAGTCTCTATCAAAACAACTCCCATCATCTCCTTACCATTGATAAGGACATAGTGGGAGTTGCAGTTTCATGCAATACAATTTTAAATGTAGCTGACCTGACACTGCAATTCATTTCTGTGCTAAACTCAGGGATTTATTCATTTACTGATGGTGGTTCTGGCTTTGTATTCATGTACTGATAGTGATTCTGGTAATGTAGTCATGTACTTAAATGGTTCTAGTCATGTATTCATGTACTTGTGGTAGTGCTGATGCTGTAACAGTGTACTGATGGTGGTTCTGGTGTTTTAGTAGAGTGACCTTATGGTTGTTCTAGTGATATAATCATGTGTTGATGGCTGTTCTGGTTATGCAGTCATGTACCAATGGTGTTTTGATGATGCAGTCATGAACTTACAGTAATTATGGTGATGCTGTCGTGAACACAATGATTCTAGTGATGTAGTCACGTACTGATGGTAGTTTTGATGATGTAATTGACGCGCCCCCTGGGCCAGTGCTGTAGGGGATACCCGGAGCCGGATCTCGATGGGGGTAGTAGTCCTTGTGGCGGTGACCCGGTCCGTGACCAGGGTGTCAAACTAAGTGGCAGTCTATGGCAGTAGATGTTAACTTGATTGTCGACTACGCCACCCGTTGAGTGCGGCTTTGAAGCCGCCGCTGCAGAGCAGTCCACTGAGGCCGGTGGTATATGTGCAGCAGTGATGGTATAACCCCCAACGGGAGGGGTATGGCCTCAGGGCAGCAGGTGTAGATGATGGGGGTTGTGCTGATGCAGAAAGAAGATTCAGAGTCAGGAGATGCAGTTCAGGGTTTTTAATTACTGGTGTTCTCTTGGTCACTCTGGCCTTGAGTGACCACCCGAGCCGTGCTGCGTCCACCAGGTCCTGGACTCGGCCAACCCCCAGGCAATTCCGGAGCGTGGTCCTGAGCTCCTTTCTGTCTCTCCCTTCCTCTGGCCGTTCCCACCAGGGATCCACTTTTGGCCGGCTCCCTCGGGTCTCTTGGTGGTCAAGCCTCCTCTGGGCTCCCTGACCCTATGCTCGGTGTGCCTTTCTAGTGGATTTGGTGAGGGTCGTGGCAGATCCTGACCACGACCTCCGGTTCCTGGCTAAGGTTGGTTTTGGCCTCTGCCAGCTTGGGATCCGTTACCCTTGTCCGCCAACCCTTCACCCTTTTGTCTTTATTCTGGGATCTTGGGGTTCCCTTCTTGTCTCCTCTCTCGGTCCTTCTTTTCTCCTCTCTCCCTCTGCAGGCTCTGCTTCGGAGCTGGGCCTAGCCGGAGCCACAGCTCCCTGTCAGCCCTCCTGGCTGAGCTCCTCTTCTCTGCTCCTCAGGCTAAACTCTGACCCTGTCCTAAGATGGTGCCCACCTTATATACTCCCTCTATGTGTGAGCTCAGGTGACCAGCACCCAATGAGCTCCTATCTTTACCCAGACTACTCCCCCTATCTGCCCCTACACTACTGGGATGTTCCACCCCCCTCCCACTCCAGCCAGGGACAGACGCAGTCGTACCTGCACATATACTGGTGGGAGTACCGTCGTTCTGTCCCCCGGAAATGGGATGTATGTAGTGCATGCAGCCTACTAGCTCAGTTCCACACTCCATCCTTACCCGGGAGTGGAATACCACACCTCTGGCTTGAGGTGTAATACCCCTGTAGCAGCCGAGTCCTCAGGGTGCTACATTCCCCCCTGGTAAATCACAGCACGTCCTCGGGCTGTAAAAGAATAAAAACATCACAAACATACAAATTTTTTTTTGAAAACACCATAAACATATAAAACACTATATATATATCAGCAGCATAATACTCTTCATATAAAACTTTTCATTATAAACATTCTTGTCCTCTGGCCACTGGTGCAAATTGTGACCAGGTAAGTGCCACAGTCTCTGGTAGAAAAACAGTTTTCCCATAAAACCAGTACGGGGCACTTTAGGAAGCGCAGCTATATACAAGGGGATATGGCCGCTCTCAGTCCTCGGCCAGTGGGGAAAAAGGGATGGCTGCTCACAGTCCTCAGCCTGTGGGGAGATGGGACACACTGGAACAGTTCACACTTGTCCCAACGGGGAACATATTTAAATTAGCAGCATGGCATATACCCTTACAGGTAACTATTTTACAGTTTCAGTTCACCTCTTAATGGTGACGATGCCCTCCTGCTCCTTCCTGAGGGTAGGCTTCAGACCCGTCCGGGTCCTCTTGACCTTCCTCACACCGCAGCTCCTCTTCCGTCAGGCGATGTACATGAAGGGCATAGGGTCCTTTGGCACATTGGTGCCGGGTGAATGTGACCTCATCACCCAGGTATAGGTCACGACCTCTGTGTCCCTCCGGTAGGTGGGACTCGACATCTCTTCTGGTCACGAAGACGTCGCCGGGGGTGTGATGATCTCTGATGAAGCCCCAACCGTGCTGCAGTTGGAATTTAATTACAGTCCCGGTGGCACGGGGACCGTGGGCTGCACGGGGGTTCCTTCTGGTCCGACTCTTCTGTTCTGCACTTTTTATTTGCAGCCGCTGCTCACGGACCCGCCTCTCTCTCCTTTCTCTGTCAAAGACCTCTAACTGCTGGCGACAGCACTCCGCACGCTCAGCTGCGGCCGCCCGGGTCTCCTGAGTGAACCCGATGAGGTCTCCTCCTGCGGGGTCCCACTCGAACTGCGCCTCCTCTAACGAGAGCGGGGTCATCTTGACGGGCGCCGGAGCCGGGATCAGGGGCTCATCCAGAGGTCTTTCTTTCCGGAGTCGGGGATGGTGGAACTCCGGCGGCCACACAAAGGGCTGCCCATCCGGGCATGTGTGCTGGGCAAATAGGTCTTCACCCAGGTGTGGCGCTGTGGACATTGAGGGCGCTGTTGTGGTGGCGGCGCCCGGGTTCACCAGGCCTTGCGACCAGGCTTGGGGCACCCTGAATGTAAAGGGCACTGTGAAGACGGCGGCGCCCGGGGTTACTTGGCCCAGCGACCAGGCCGGTGGCTCAGTGGAGGTAGAGGGCGCTGTTGGCACTGCGGCGCCCGGGGGTACTCGGCCTTGCGACCAGGCCAGTGGCGTCTCCTGCTTGGCCGCGCTCAGGGTTGCGGCGCGTGACGTCACAGGGGGCGTGGCCGCGGCCCCTGCCGCTTGAGGCCTAGCTTGGAGCGGTGACGATGCAGCAACGTGAGTGGTGAGTGGGGTCTCGGGCTCTGCGACGGGGAGTTGGGGCAGGCTCGCGACCATCGGGCACGGGATGTTGTCGTCCCCATTACCTGCTCCCTTTTCTTCAACTCCCTCCGCGGCGTCGTCTCCGGCCGTCGTCCCTCCTGCACCGTCCTCAGAGGCGGACATGCTCCTTGTTGTGGGTGGCGTGCTTCGCTGGCGGGTTCCAGCCTGCTGGGCCATCTCTCTGCTCCATGCGGCCAGTACGTCCCGCTGCACTCGGGCCATTCTCTGAGCCAAGCCCTCCAGTGCGGTCCGTGCATGCTCCCGATCTCTGGGGAGCTGCGCCAGGATCTCCACCAGGCCTTCTGGGGTTGTCGCTTGCAACAGGCTCCTGACCACTGGGTCGGTGCTGCCTGCCTCTCCCTCCATCTCCGGGTACGGCTCCTCCAGACTCCTCTCCAGACTCCTCCAAGCTGCTCCCATCTTCTCTCTTTTGTTCTGTATACGCCCATACCGAGGGCGGTCCTGGGGTAACTTGGTGATTGTCAGTTCCAGGGGCAGTCCCCTCACGCTGATGGACATCTCTAACATCACAGTCTCTGCTGGTGGGGGCGGTTTCCGCTTTTGGCGCCATTCCTTGACCTGGCCCACGATGGGAGGTGGCCTCTTGCCACCCTCCGGCACGCCCATAATGGCGTCCGCTCTGCCAGGGCGGGAAATCTTCTGAAATGGCGGGAATCGTCTCCCAGTGGCGGGAAACTCCGTGGATGGCGGGAAAAGACTGCAGATGGCGGGCAAATGGCGGGAAACGATCCGAGATGGCGTCCGATGGCGTGGACCCTCCGGAACCGGCGGGAGACTTCTTTTTGAGGTAAATGCGAACTTTTCTTCAGGCACGCAGTACCCGATGGTTGCGGGCACGTGATCCTGCCGACTACGCCAAAAGTTGACGCGCCCCCTGGGCCAGTGCTGTAGGGGATACCCAGAGCCGGATCTCGATTGGGGTAGTAGTCCTTGTGGCGGTGACCCGGTCCGTGCCCAGGGTGTCAAACTAAGTGGCAGTCTATGGCAGTAGATGTTAACTTGATTGTCGACTGCGCCACCTGTTGAGTGCGGCTTTGAAGCCGCCGCTGCAGAGCAGTCCACTGAGGCCGGTGGTATATGTGCAGCAGTGATGGTATAACCCTGACCCTGTCCTAAGATGGTGCCCACCTTATATACTCCCTCTATGTGTGAGCTCAGGTGACCAGCACCCAATGAGCTTCTATCTTTACCCAGACTACTCCCCCTATCTGCCCCTACACTACTGGGATGTTCCACCCCCCTCCCACTCCAGCCAGGGACAGACGCAGTCGTACCTGCACATATACTGGTGGGAGTACCGTCGTTCTGTCCCCCGGAAATGGGATGTATGTAGTGCATGCAGCCTACTAGCTCAGTTCCACACTCCATCCTTACCCGGGAGTGGAATACCACACCTCTGGCTTGAGGTGTAATACCCCTGTAGAAGCCGAGTCCTCAGGGTGCTACATAATCATGTCTTAATGGTGGCTCTGGTTATGTAGTCATGTACTTTTAATGGTTCTGGTAATGTAGTCATGTAATGATGGTGGTTCTAGCAATGTTGTCATGTACTGACAGTGTTTCTGGTAATGTAGTCATGTAATGTCAGTGGTTCTGATGATGTATTTTAAGAACTGACGGTGGTTCTCATTATGCACCCATGTACTGCTGGACACCAAAACAAGGTGACGAACAATCAGAGAAAAGGTGTAACAGAAATAAGTGCACCAATTTGAATTTATTTTGTCTCCCACTCCTCAGAAAAAATACTGACCGAATACTGACCAAATACTGATAGTGGGACCATGGCCCAAAGCTCTCATACACTATAGATACCGGTGGGATCACCCAGCTCTACCATTAACCCCTTTCTGACATATGACCTAATAGTACGTTATGGTGACCTGGGCCGATTGGACCAATGACGTATTATTAGGTCATACGGCGATCTCTGCATTCCTGTGCTATACAGGCGATCAGTATAAAAAAAGTGAAAGTCCCAGAGTGGGACACAGAATAAAAGTCAAAAAAGTGTTAAAAAATGGAAAAAAAAAAAAAAAATTGTAAAAATATTTAAAAAATAAATAAATAAATAATCCACCAAAAATAAAAATATAATGTACCCATCAATAAATATTATTATGAAAAAAAAGCAAAAAAACCAATAAAAGTGCACATATTTGGTATCGCCTCTTCCAGAACAACCTTACCTATAAAACTGTCTCACTAGTTAACCCCTTTAGTGAACACGGTAAAAAAAAGAAAAAAACAAGCAAAAAACAATGCTTTAACATCATACCGCCAAACAAACAATGAAATAACACGCGATCAAAAAGACGAATATAAATAAAAATGGTAGCACTGAAAACGTCATCTTGTCTTGCAAAAAACAAGCCACCATACAGCTGGATCAGCCAAAAAATAAAAAAGTTATAGCTCTCAGAATAAAGCGATGCAAAAAAATATTTTTTTCTATAAAATAGCTTTTATTGTGTAAAAGCGCCAAAACATAGAAAAACGATATAAATGTGGTACTGCTGTAAATGTACTGACCCGAAGAATAGCGCTGCCTTATCAATTTTACCACACGCAGAACAACATAAAAAAAAAACATTAAAAAATTTTGGAATTGCTGGTTTTTGTTTATTCTGCCTTCCAAAAATCGGAATAGAAAGCGATCAAAAAATTTCAAGTGCCTGAAAATGGCACCAATAAAAATGTCAAGTCATCACGCAAAAAGACAAGCTGTCATATGACTCTGTCGGCCAAAATATGGAAAAATTATAGCTCTCAAAATAAGGCGATGCAAAAACTACATTTTGCAAAGAAATGCGTCTTTTAGTGTGTGACAGCTGTCAATCATAAAAACCCGATATGATTCTGGTATCACTGTAATCGCACCGACCCGAAGAATAAAGTCGTCTAATCACTTATGCCACACGAGGAACGGCGTAAAAAATAAACTCTAGGTTTAGGGTTAGGGTTGTGTTAGGGATTTTTTTCAAAAGTAGAAAAAAAAAGATGTGCTCGCTACTTGAGTTTGCATCGGGTGCTTGGGTATGCACTGAGTATCGCGGGTGCTCGAGTGACATGCTCGAGTCTCTGCCCCATATGCTTCGTGGCCAAAAAAAACTCGCGGGGATTGCCTGCCATGCACGAGCGATCCTGGCATGTTTTTTTTTGGGTGTCTAATAATCATGAAACATGTGAGGGGAGACTCGAACATGTCACTTGAGCACCCGTGATACATGGTGCATACCCGTGTACCTGATGCAAACTCAAGTAGCGAGCACTTGCGTTCAAGACTAATGACAACTTATTCAATATGATGACCTAATGTTATCAAATTCTGTGTCGTACCTATGGATTCAAAATATTCACTATACCCCTTGATAAAATCCTTGAGGGGTGTAGTTTCCAAAACGGGGTCACTTGTTGGGGGGGGTTCCACTGTTTAGGCACATCAGGGGCTCTCCAAATGTGACATGTCTTCCGCTCTCAATTCCAACCAATTTTGCGTTCAAAACGTCACACAATGCTCCTTCTTTTCGCTGTGAGCCCAAACACAGTATTTTCCCCACATATGGGATATTGGCGTACTCAGGAGAAATTGCACAACAGTTTTTAGGGTCCAGTTTCTCCTCTTACCCTTGTGAAAATAAAAAAATTGGGGCTAAAACATTATTTTTGTGGAAAAAGTTTGATTTTTTTATTTTCACGGCTCCATTTTATAAACTTCTGCAAAGCACTTGGGGGTTCAGGGTGCTCACCACACATCTAGATAAGTTCCCTGAGAGGTCTAGTTTCCAAAATGGTGTCACTTGTGAAGTTTTTCGATTGTTTGGGCACTAGAGATGAGCGTTGTTCTACTCGAACTGTTCGCCAATCTCAAATTCGAGCTGCTTTGGGCGGTGTTCGAGCCGTTCGGCGAACACGAACAATTTGAGAAAAATTCGGCTTTTCGAGGTTATGTTCGATAACTGTTCGTGCACCAAAATCATAACTGGATTTTTTCTCAGTAATGATGAAAATTAATGTTAATACGCAGTTTGAGTGTACAGCGGGGTGGGGGGAGGGGCAGGGGATGGATCTCTGCAGGAACAATGAAGATCTCCATTTTTTTTTCTCTTTCCCACATTTACAGTGGGGAGGTGCAATCTGTCAGCCTATCAGCAGCGCACACACGGAGCGAAGTGCTTTTTTTCACACAAGCAAGGGCATGTGTCATTGGCAGTGTATGTCACATGTCATTGCCCTATAAGACCAAGCCATTTTCCCCGTCGCCACCATTTTCTCACTGCTGCAGCTGCGTGTTAGACGGCACCGCTGTTGCTGTGTGCGCTATACCTTGTTAATTTCAAGCCAATTTTCGTACAAATCTACAGATAGCTTGGGAGTAGGGAATAGTTGTAATTGCAGTCCTTTTAAGGACTAGGTTACAGCATTTCCTACGACTTTTATCAGGCAGGTCTGTGCTCTTAAATAGATAGATTGTGGGAGTAAAGACTAATTGTAATTGGAGTCCTTTTCAGGACTAGGTTACATCAGTTCCTATCAGTTTTTGCCAGGCAGGTCTGTGCCAGTGCTGTGCAAGTTTTTTTCACAGCATTTGGCTGAATCTAGCAAAGCTAATCCTTTTTGGCCTATTGCAGAGTGTGTTAGTCAGTGGAGTAGCCTATCTGTGTTGCAAGATATACCACCTGTGTATAGAATACCAATTTTTTTACTGCACCTAGTGAAGTAAAATCTTTTGGGCATAGCATCATTCTATTAGTCCATATATACTGACCTCCATCAGGTTGCAAATTGAATATATTTTTTTTCTGCATCTAGCTCTGAAAAAATATTGGGCTTCTAGCTGTGTGTGGGACTTGTTGTATTAGTCCATCTATACTGACCTCCATCAGGTTGCAAACTGAATATAATTTTTTCTGCATCTACCTCTGAAAAAATATTGGGCTTCTAGCTGTGTGTGGGACTTGTTCTATTAATCCATCTATACAGACCTCCATCAGGTTGCAAACTGAATATATTTTTTCTGCATCTACCTCTGAAAAAATATTGGGCTTCTAGCTGTGTGTGGGACTTTCTCTATTAGTCCATCTATACTGACCTCCATCAGGTTGCAAACTGAATATAATTTTTTTCTGCATCTAGCTCTGAAAAAATATTTGGCCTTCTAGCAGTGTGTGGGACTTTCTCTATTAGTCCATCTATACTGACCTCCATCAGGTTGCAAATTAAAAATAATTTTTATCTGCATCTACAGTACCTCTGAAAAAATATTTGGGCTTCTAGCTGTGTGTGGAACTTGTTCTATTAGTCCATCTATACTGACCTCCATCAGGTTGCAAATTGAATATAATTTTTATCTGCATCTAGCTCTGAAAAAATATTTGGCCTTCTAGCAGTGTGTGGGACTTGTTCTATTAGTCCATCTATACTGACCTCCATCAGGTTGCAAATTGAATATAATTTTTATCTGCATCTAGCTCTGAAAAAATATTTGGCCTTCTAGCAGTGTGTGGGACTTTCTCTATTAGTCCATCTATACTGACCTCCATCAGGTTGCAAATTAAAAATAATTTTTATCTGCATCTACAGTACCTCTAAAAAATATTTGGGCTTCTAGCTGTGTGTGGAACTTGTTCTATTAATCCATCTATACTGACCTCCATCAGGTTGCAAATTGAATATAATTTTTATCTGCATCTAGCTCTGAAAAAATATTTGGCCTTCTAGCAGTGTGTGGGACTTGTTCTATTAGTCCATCTATACTGACCTCCATCAGGTTGCAAATTGAATATAATTTTTATCTGCATCTAGCTCTGAAAAAATATTTGGCCTTCTAGCAGTGTGTGGGACTTTCTCTATTAGTCCATCTATACTGACCTCCATCAGGTTGCAAATTAAAAATAATTTTTATCTGCATCTACAGTACCTCTGAAAAAATATTTGGGCTTCTAGCTGTGTGTGGAACTTGTTCTATTAGTCCATCTATACTGACCTCCATCAGGTTGCAAATTGAATATAATTTTTATCTGCATCTAGCTCTGAAAAAATATTTGGCCTTCTAGCAGTGTGTGGGACTTTCTCTATTAGTCCATCTATACTGACCTCCATCAGGTTGCAAATTGAATATAATTTTTATCTGCATCTAGCTCTGAAAAAATATTTGGCCTTCTAGCAGTTTGTGGGACTTTCTCTATTAGTCCATCTATACTGACCTCCATCAGGTTGCAAATTAAAAATATTTTTTATCTGCATCTACCTCTGAAAAAATATTTGGGCTTCTAGCTGTGTGTGGGACTTGTTCTATTACTCCATCTATACTGACCTCCATCAGGTTGCAAACTGAATATATTTTTTTCTGCATCTACCTCTGAAAAAATATTGGGCTTCTAGCTGTGTGTGGGACTTGTTGTATTAGTCCATCTATACTGACCTCCATCATGTTGCAAATTAAAAATAATTTTTATCTGCATCTACAGTACCTCTGAAAAAATATTTGGGCTTCTAGCTGTGTGTGGGACTTGTTCTATTAGTCCATCTATACTGACCTCCATCAGGTTGCAAATTGAATATAATTTTTATCTGCATCTAGCACTGAAAAAATATTTGGCCTTCTAGCAGTGTGTGGGACTTTCTCTATTAGTCCATCTATACTGACCTCCATCAGGTTGCAAATTAAAAATAATTTTTATCTGCATCTAGCTCTGAAAAAATATTTGGCCTTCTAGCAGTGTGTGGGACTTTCTCTATTAGTCCATCTATACTGACCTCCATCAGGTTGCAAACTGAATATATTTTTTTTCTGCATCTACCTCTGAAAAAATATTGGGCTTGTAGCTGTGTGTGGGACTTTTTCTATTAATCCATCTATACAGACCTCCATCAGGTTGCAAACTGAATAAAAAAATTTTCTGCATCTACCTCTGAAAAAATATTTGGGCTTCTAGCTGTGTGTGGGTCTTGTTCTATTAGTCCATCTATACTGACCTCCATCAGGTTGCAAATTGAATATAATTTTTTTCTGCATCTAACCCAGTCAATAGTTTTGGCCTAATACCACAGTTTGGCCACTCAGCTCTGCTCGGTTCCCATCCATTGTTTTTTTGTGCAAACAACTCCAGAGTTGTGAATTAGTTAACCACCAAAATGAGTGGAAAAAGGCCTGCTGCTGGTGGAAAGGGGAATAGGCGTGTTGGGAAGGGGAAAAAAGGTTGTGTCCTTGGGGTAGGTGTTAAAGCAACAGTAACATCTGCAGAAGAAAGACCATCTTCCAGCCAAATTAAAATGTCTACTTCTTTTAGCGGACAATGTGATAAGATCCCTTTCTTGCGGCCACGCCAATCGCTACAAATTCCAGATGAGGCACAAAAACAGCAGGTGCTTCAACGGATATCAAGTGCTCCTTTAAGTGGGCTCTCCTCCACATCAACTTCAACATCACAAATACTCCAGTCCTCAAAGGTGTCACCCCAATCGCACTTGCTTCCTCACAGCTCCCAAATCTCCAGCTGCCCGTCTGAGTATGAGGTAGAACAGATGGTTGAGTCTGCAGAGCTGTTTACTCATACTATAGCCTGGGAATCAGAGGTCGACTCCAGCGCTTCTGTGAATCCAGACGAGGAAATGATCTGCACTGATGCCCATAATCTTTATGAGTCGGATCCAGGACCAGACGCAGAAGGTTCTGACCATAATGTTGACCCTCATTCCCAAACTGTAACTCCTGTTGGTGGAGACAATGAGGAAGACGATGATAAGACTCAAATACCTGATTGGAGCGACAACTTTAGTTTTTTGTCAGGGCAGGAACAGGTTGGCTCTGAGGACGACGGGTGTGATAACGCACAGGGTGATGATGATGAGGTTGGAGATCCCACTTACTGTCAACCCACAGTCAGCCAAGAGATGAGGTCAGCAGAGGAGGTGGAGGAAGATGCTAGTGACGACGAGGTCAGGTTGCGCCTTCCTGGACAGAGACGTAGTACTGGAAGCACGTCAACAACTGCATCCTCAAACACAACTCTGCCTCTCACCACAAGTCGTGGTGGCTCTTCAGGTCGCATGGGTGCTAAGCCTTGCATAGCCTGGGCATTTTTTCAGATCGATAAAGATGACCCAACTCGTGTTATCTGTAACATTTGTCAGCAAAAGCTAAGTAGAGGCCAAAAAATACATAGTTTGAGTACTTCATGCATGAACCGGCACATGGACATGAAGCATAAGTTGCAGTGGGAAGCTCAGTGTGCTACAATGCGGCCTAGCCGGCCCGGCCAACCACCGTCTGCCATATCTTGTGCATCCGCGGCCTCTTCATCCTCTGTGACTGGGGGACAGCAGTCACACCTGTTTTGGGGCGCAGACCTGCCACCTCTTTACCTGCAACAGCCAGCGTGATTGGCAGGTCATCATTTTCTTTGGAGGTGGTAACACCAGCTGGTGTTGAGCGCTGTCCGACATCGATGGTGGTAGACTATCTATGGTGGTGCGCGCCCCCGCCGCGTCATACTGTCCTCGCCCCCAGCGCTCGGCGTCCAATTAGAGGTTTCAACACGCGCGCATGCGCGGTGGAACTTCCGGAACGCCGACCGCGGTGGGTGACGCATTATGGGCGATGGGAGCGCGCTACAACACACACCGGTGATATTGGACAGGTACTAATAGTAATTATGCCTTATTAGGCAACATTGTTGTGTGGGACTGGTGATTTGCCAGACCCTTTGGCCCATTAAAAAGTTGGGCTACTTTATAATCTGCTGGCACTATGCTTCAATACCCCCTGAGGAAGCAATATACGCGACACGCGCGTTGGGGTGCTGGACAATGTGGTAGCCTTTAATATGGCACATGGTTGGTAATATAATGATCTATTTGAATATAATATATTAACTGTTTACTAAGGAATACAAATGTTTAATATAGCACTGCATTGGGGTACAAGACAATGTGGCAACCCATATGATTGATCATGCAATGCTTTATTGGATATAATAAGCTAACTTTTACCTTGGTATATATCTGTTAATTGATTATGTAATGCTTTACTAAATATAATAAGCTAATTCTTACCATGATATATACTTATTGACTTAATAGTGCACAGAACATTATGGTGTACACAATCTAATCTACAACATTAGAAAGATTTTGTGTTTAAATATTGTCAATATGTGATGTTAATGGTCTAATCTATGTGCCTTAGGCTATATATGTATACCACATTGCCCGAAAGGGTTTTAAATGTTTTTATGGGCATAATGAAGATTTTTTTATCACTTTTCTGTCTGCTGTGACTTAATAAAAGTATTGATCAAATATGAATGAATATGACTATTTTATATAATATTTGAAACTAATGAAGGAGATACATTAATGGTTATTAACCTAACATGTCCGCCTGCATCTTACTCACAGACCGGCAGTTTGCCGGGGACACCCTTATCAACCCCGTCTAAGCACAATAGCCAGCCCTCGGTCCCTCAGATGTGGACAAGTAAAAGACCATTTCCTCCTAGCCATGAGAAAGCTAAGAGGTTGAATTTCACCATCTGCAAGCTCTTGGCTACAGAAATGCTGCCTTTCTGCCTGGTGGACACAGAGGATTTTCGAGACCTTATGTCCGTCGCAGTGCCCCAGTACCAGATGCCCAGTCGGCACTACTTCTCAAAGAAAGGTGTGCCTGCGCTCCACCAGCATGTCGCACACAACATCACCACTTCTTTGAGAAACTCTGTGTGTGACAGGGTGCATTTCACCACAGACACTTGGACGAGTAGGCATGGACAGGGGCGTTACATGTCGCTGACTGGGCACTGGGTAACTATGGTGACAGCAGGACAAGGGGCTGCTGTCCAAGTCTTGCCGTCCCCACGAGTTGTGCGTCAATCCTCTTTATGTCAAAGTTCCTCCACTGCTTCTGCCTCCTCAACCTCCTCTCGGTCTTCCACCTGCACCCAAAGCCTGTCTGGTCATGCCACAAGCTTTCTAACTGCGCAGAAGGGATCCTGCACACCTCCTTACTATGCTGGCAGTAGGGCTCAACGTCATCAGGCGGTTTTTACATTGAAATGTCTGGGAAATGTGAGTCACACAGCTGAGGAGTTGTGGTCAGCTCTGGAGAACCAATTTCATGAATGGTTGTCTCCACTGGACCTGAAACCAGGGAAGGCCGTGTGCGACAATGCTGCAAACCTGGGTGTGGCCCTTCGCCGGGGCAATGTCACACACGTGCCTTGTATGGCTCACGTGTTGAACCTGGTTGTCCAGCAATTTTTAGCCCACTATCCCAGACTAGATGGCCTTCTGCAGAGGGCACGGTCGCTGTGTGCTCACTTCCGCCGTTCGCATCCCGCAGCTCAGCGACTTACATCTCTACAGAAGTTGTTGGGCCTGCCACTTCACCGGCTAAAATGCGATGTGCCTACCTGGTGGAATTCAACTCTGCACATGTTGCAGCGACTGTGGCAGCACCGACAAGCCCTGGTGCAATACGTTCTGACGTATAGCCTGGGCCAACGAGATCCAGAGGTGGGGCAAATCACGCTGGAGGAGTGGTCTCAGATCAGGGACCTATGCACCCTTCTGCACAGTTTTGAAATGGCGAAGAAGATGTTTAGTGCTGACGATGCCATTATCAGCATGACTATTCCGGTGATTTACATGCTGGAGCACATGTTAAACAGAATTCGGAGTCAGGTGGTGGCACAACAGGAGGTGGAGGAAGTAGAGGAGGAGGAGTTGTATGCAGAAGGGCTAACATCTGCAAGGTCCAGACGGTCAGCAGCACCAAGGCGGCAGGCATGTGAGGGTGGGGGAGATGGTTTTACCAGGGTGCATGGTAGCAGCCAAACTAGTGAGGAAGGTGCAGGAGCCCAGGAAGAAGTGGAGGACGAACTGATGGAAGACTCATCAGATGAGGGAGACCTTGATCACATTTCTGTTGTGCGAGGTTGGGGGGAGAGGACAGAGGAAGGAAGCATGATTGTTACCTCGCCACCAACACAACAGGGACTTGGTGCTCCTGGATGCGCAACACACATGAGTGCCTTCTTTCTGCACTACCTGCAACATGACCCTCGAATTGTGAGAATTAGAAATAATCCTGACTACTGGGTTGCCACACTGTTAGATCCCCGGTACAAAAGTAAATTTGCAGAAATTATTCCTGCCATAGAAAGGGATGCACGCATGCAGGAGTATCAGCAGAGACTGTTGCAGAATCTTACATGTGCTTTTCCACAAAATGCCAGTGGTGCACGTAGTGAATCTCACAGTTCCAACTTGCCAACCGTGGGACCGTCAAGTGTTCAGCACTCAAACCGTAACAGAACCACAGTATCTGCTGGTAACATCAATTTTGCGGAATCATTTCACCACTTTTTTAGCCCATCCTTTGCAAGGCCACAGGAGACAAGAAGTCTGACACATAGTCAACGCCTAGAGACGATGGTACAGGAGTATCTCCAAGTAAACATTGAAGCCATGACTGTGTCACTGGACCCTTGCTCTTTTTGGGCTTCCAATCTGGATAAATGGCCGGAGCTAGCCACTTACGCCTTGGAGATCTTGTCATGCCCCGCAGCCAGCGTTCTGTCTGAACGTGTGTTCAGCGCTGCTGGTGGTGTGCTGACAGATAAGCGCACGCGGCTCTCCACTGATAATGTAGACAGACTCACGTTCATAAAGATGAACAAATCATGGATCCGAAACGACTTTTCTACCCCTGTGTCATCCTGGGGAGAGTAAAAGCTTGATGATTGGTTAAAATCACCCTACCAACCGTTTTAAGCTTTCAAATTACTAATCATGTTTATCTGTATCTTGGCTGGAAAATAATTTGGGCTTTGCAGCAGTGTGCAGCACTGATTCTATTAGGCCATCTATAATAAGCTCCACCAGATTTAAAATTACTAATCATGTTTATCTGTATCTTGACTGGAAAATAATTTGGGCTTTGTAGCAGTGTGCAGCACTGATCCTATTAGGCCATCTATACTAAAGCTTCACCAGATTTAAAATTAATAATAATTTTTAGCTGCATCTAGCCCGGAAAATAATTTTGGGGCTCCGAGATGCGCAAGACACATAAGTGCCTTCTTGCTGCACTACCTGCAGCATGACCCTCATATTGTCAGAATTCGAAGTAATCATGACTACTGGGTTGCCACACTCTTAGATCCCCCAAACTTTTCGATCAACCTTTTCATTTTAATAAAGACCAAAAAAATGTTCATTTTTGAAATTATAAGCATTAGCAGGTTGTTAGAAACTGAAATCAAACAGTTTTCAACTCAAAACTTTATTCTAGGTGATGTTACATTTTCACATAGGACCCCTTGTTCGAAAGGAGCTTCTGAACTCTCTCGTCCATTGAATTTGTAAGGTTTTGGATGGTTTCTGCTTCAATTGTTTTGCATGAGGACAGAATACCCTCCCAGAGCTGTTACTTAGATGTGAACTGCCTCCCGCCATCATAGACACTCCTTTTAATGATGCTCCAAAGGTTCTGAATGGGGTAGAGGTCAGGGGAGCATGGGGGTCACACCATAAGTTTGTCCCCTTTTATGCCCATATCAGCCAGAGATGCAGATGTTTTATGTGCAGCATGAGATGGTGCTTTATCATGCAAAAAAATGATCTTGCTGTGAAATACACAGTTCTTCTTCTTGAACCATGGCAGGAAGTGCTGTTTGAGAAAATCCACATACATTATGAAGTTCATCTTTAGCGCCTTCAGGGATCCTAAAGGGGCCGACAATCTCTCTCCCCATGATTCCAGCCCAAAACATTACTCCACCTCCTCCTTGTTGGCGCTGTAGCCGTGTTTGCGTGGGGTGTCCATCAACCAGCCATCCTCCACTCCATCCATCTGGACCATCGAGTGCTGCACGGCACTCATCCGTGAACAAAACAGTTTTGAAATCAGTCTTCATGTAATGTTTGGCCCACTGGAGCCGTTTCTGCTTGTGTGAAGTGGATAGAGGAGGTCGACAGGATGGCGTATGCACAGCTGCAAACCTCTGAAGGACCCTGCATCTTGTTGTTCGGGGGACGTTGGAGGCACCAGCAGCTTCAAAAACTTGTCTGCTGCTATGACAAGGCTTTTTTGCCGCTGCTCTTTCAACCTGACGTAATTGCCTGTAGGAAAGAGTCCTCAATTTGCCCTTATCAGCACGCACACGTGTGTACTGTGAATCAGCTACATACTTCTTGATTGCCAAGACACTTCATCCTGATCATCGCACAATGTTGATTGTAGTCATGCCTTGACCTAAACACTCCACAATTTGTTGCTTCTCAGCAGCCGACACATCCTTTTTCTTTCCCATTTTGGCAGAAAATGTAGGCTGCTTAATAATGCGAGACAGCCTTCTTAAGTAGTCTTGCCTTTCATTGGACACACCTGCCAAACTAATTAGCACAGGTGTCTGCAATTGCTTACAGTGATATAAAGAGCCCTGACACACATCACCATCAATGAGTTTAACTGACAAACAAACAAATTCTTCCCTTATCACTCCTAAACACTTTTTGCATAATAATTTGGAACACAGTGTACATGTGCTTTTCCACAAAACACCAGTGGTTCACGTAGTGAATCTTACAGTTCTAACTTTCCAACCGTGGTCTGTATGGAGTTGTTCAATAAAGGGCCCAAAATTAAGATAACATAGATGGGAGAGGTCTCTATGAATAGGAATTCCTAAGTATTTGATACCCTGTGAGGGCCAGGCAAAGGGAAAGTTGGACTGGATGGAATCCTATATGGATTTGGGGAGGGAGACATCGAGGGCCTCAGACTTCGCTGCATTGATTTTAAAATTTGACCATGTAACAAAGTGATCTATTTCAGCCATAACAGCATGGATGGATATATGTGATTGAGTGATATATACTAGGACATCATCAGCAAATAGAGAGCACTTGTACTCGGTGCCTCCCACCTCAATCCACCTAATATTGGGGTTATGGCGAATTCATGAGAGCAGGTGCTCCGTCACTAGGATGTATAAGAGAGGGGACAGAGAACATCCCTGCCTTGTCCCATTGGTGATTGTGAAAGGTGATGAAAATGTTCTGACGCGCCCCCTGGGCCTTGGGACACCCGGAGCCGGACCCTTTTTGGTGGATGCTGGTGGTTGTAGTCTCCGTGGCGGCGACCCAGTTCTGTGGCTCAGGGCGGTCAAACCAGTGGCGGAACTATTTATGTGGTTTTGATGTTTAAATGTCCGACTACGCCACCCGTGGATTGCGGTCAGAGTGAACCGCCGCTCCAGGGCAGACCGCTGAGGCTGGTGTTGTGGGTGCAGCAGAGCGTAGCATAACTCCCCACGGGAGGAGTATAGCCTCAGGGCAGTGTATGCGGAGGATGGGGGTGATGGTGCAGGGCAGCAGCAGTAACGACACGGAGTCAGTGATGCAGTCCAGGGCCTTTACTCACAGTTCTTATTATCCAGACCACGTCTGCAGGTAACTGCTGCCCACGTCGTACTGTGCTCACCAGGTGAGGGGCTCAGACAACTCCCAGATAACTTTGGAGCGCTTCACAGGACCCCCTTTGTGTGTCCTTTGTCTGGCCTTTCTTACCAACCCTTTGTCCGGCTGCCTCGGGCCTCCTCTTGGTAAACTTGGCGCCAGTTTCCCTGACCCTATGTGGTGCCTTCCTAGCGGGTGTAGCGAGGGGCTGCGCCACATAAAATGTCACAGCCTCCTGTTTCTAGCTGAGGGTCGTTTCCTGTCTCCACTAGTTTCGGGGACCGGTCTCCCCCTTTGGCCTGACCCCTCCACGCAGGTGGATTCGGGCGTGCCGTGGCTACTCGACCGTCCGCACCCCTGGGATCCCTTTGTTCCTCGTTCCTGGAGCCTTCTCCGCTCCTCTTCCTTCCTTCTCCCTCTTCCAGGCCTGGGCCTCTGTTACTAGGCCCGTCTCCGGAGCAGAGCTCATTCAGAGCCCCTGCTCCCTGCCACTTCTGCTCAGACTTCTCTGCACTGAACTAAGATGGTGCCCACCTTTTATACTCCCTTCTCAATGCACCCAGGAACTGCTTCCTCCCTGCTCCTGCACTACAGGGTTCCCCTTCCTCAGTGTTCCCTCCCCCCACTCCAGCCAGGGACAGGGACTGTCGTGCCCATCTCAGGGGCATATTGGTCGCCCTGCCCCACGGCAATGTGGTGTAATGCATGCAGGTGTCGGGTCCTGATCCACACTACATCCTTACCTGAGAGTGAGATATAACACCTCTGGGTGAGGTGCAATACCTCTGTAGCAACCGAGCCCTCAGGGTGCTACAGTTCCATTTATCTTCAGCCTAGGTGACGTATTGCGATACAGGGCCGTGATTTTGGCTATAAAAGGGTCCCCTAGACCCCTACCCCAAGCTTTTTAAGAGAATCATATATGGCGTGCCAGGAGACTCTATGGAATGCTTTCTCAGCATCCAACGAGAGTATCTAATTACAAATTTTTAACTGCATCTAGCCCAGGAAATACTTTGTGCCTAGTAGCAGTGTCTGCTAGTCAGCGGATTATCCCGGCTGTTAAGCAAGCTACACCACCTGTAGTTTGGACACTTAATTTTTTCAAAGGAAATGCTTCGGGACCACGGGATACTCAGTGAAGAGCATCAGGAGGCACCCCAAGGCATAGGGGCTGGGACTGGCAGTAGGATGCCTTGCGGTGGACAGCCGAGCTCGATCCTTATAAAAGCTTTTTAACTGCAGCAGCTTTAGTGGATGCTACTGGAGCTGGAATTACGCGGCTGCTGGCATGAGACTTGCCCTCCAATAGATCCTTGTAAATGGATTTAAAGTGTATTCATTCAAATTAGAGAGACAATTTAAATTAAAAAGCATAGAGCTGCCTCCACCACAGGGGGGCTCGCTCGACCCACCAGCGGACAGGCACCAGTATTGGGAGAGGGGGGCTGGCCATCAGGATTCACCGCGGCTCTGGCACAAACCCGGTGACGCGGAGGTGGCACGGGCAGGAGCGGACTGAATGTGTCGGCTTCTCACTTTTTGGATTTTAGAAGGGCATGACATGCCTATATCTGTGTCTCCCCCTCCTTTTACTCCTCCACCTCTTTTCTTTTCGCATGACTATATGTACTTGTCACTTTTCCATGTGTTAGTTGTGTCTTCTGAGCAGTTTGTCAGCTTTTGGACACCTTTGAAGGTGTTTTCTATGTGTTTCTATGTGTTTTTGTTTGCCTGCCATTGGTTTTAACGGTGTTCGAAGGTGTTCGACGAACAGTTCGACGAACAGTTCGGCGAACACACGGGTGTTCGACGAACCGAACCGAACTCGAACACTACGGGGGTGGCTCAACACTATTGGGCACATCAGGGGCACTTCCGCTAAGTATTCAAGTAAATTTTGCATTCAAAAAGTCAAATTGCGCTCCTTCCCTTCCGAACCCTGCCGTGTGCCCAAACAGTGTTTTTTCCCCACATATGGGGTATCTTCTTACTCAGGAGAAATTGCACAACAAACTGAATGGTGTAATTTCTCCTGTTACTCTTGTGAAAATGCAAAATTGGGGGCTGAAAAACATTTTTGTGGGAAAAATGTGAAAATTTTATTTTTACGGCTCAATGTTCTAAACTTCTGTGAAGCACCTGGGGGTTCAAGGTGCTCACCACACATCTAGATAAGTTCCCTGAGGGGTCCAGTTTCCAAAATGGTGTCCCTTGTGCGGGGTTTCCACTGTTTAGGCACATCAGGGGCTCTCCAAACGCAACATGGCGCCCGCTAATTATTCAAGCAAATTTTACATTCAAAAAGTCAAATGGCGCCTCTTCTCTTTTGAGCTCTGCCGTGCGCCCAAACAGTGGTTTTTTGCACAACAAATTTTGGGGTCCATTTCTTCCTGTTACCCCTGCGAAAATAAAAAAAAATTGGGTCTAAAATAACATTTTTGTGAAAAAAGTTAAATGTTAAATTTTTTCTTCCACATTCCAAAAATTCCTGTCAAGCACCTGAAGGGTTAATAAAGTTCTTGAATGTGGTTTTGAGCACCTTGAGGGGTTCAGTTTTTAGAATGGTGTCACTTTTGGGTATATTTTGTCATAAAGACCCCTCAAAGTGACTTCAAATGTGATGTGGTCCCTAAAAAAATGGTTTCGTGAATTTTGCTGGAAAAATGAGAAATCGCTGGTCATCTTTTAACCCTTATAGCTCCCTAATAAAAAAAAAATTTGGTTACAAAATTGTGCTGATATAAAGTAGACATGTGGTAAATGTTATTTATTAACTATTTTGTGTGACATATCTCTCTGATTTAAGGGCATAAAGATTCAAATTTTGAAAATTGCAAAATTTTCAAAATTTTTGCCAAATTACTTTTTTTTTCACAAATAAACGCAAGTGATATCAAAGAAATTTTACCACTATCATGAAGTACAATATGTCATGAAAAACAATGTCAGAATCAGCGGGATCCGTTGAAGCATTCCAGAGTAATTACCTCAAAAAGTGACAGTGGTCAGAATTGTAAAAATTGGCCCGGTCATTAACGTGCAAACCACCCTTGGGGGTAAAGGGATTAAGGCCACGGCCCCGCTATCAGTATTTGGTCAGTATTCGGTCAGTATTTTTTCTCAGGAGTGGGAGTCAATACCAGGTAAAGAACAATCAGAGAAAGGGTATAATAGTAACAAGTCACCAATTCTGCATTTATCACCCACTCCTGGTTTTGGCTCCCCCTCTTGAGAAAAAATACTTACTAAATACTGACCAAATACTGATAGTGGGATCGTGGCCATACAGGACCACTCACTCTGCCCAGCGCTCCTTTGTTCTCTATGAGAGAGCCATTGCTAAACATTTCTCATGACGCTTATCACTTAAAGATCAAAAGGATCTAAAGTCCAAAATCAGGCATGCCGGACACTTATGTCCCCCAAAAATTATGAGTTAATGGCACCTATATATTAGACTGTCAGTTAAATCTGTTGATATCTCTGAGTTCAGTCTACTTTAGTCTAGTACGTATGGGTGCCCTAACTACTATCTAAAGGTTTGGTGCGCTATAGGTTATGTGCACATGATTTCTTTTAGACGTGTGGGAACACTGCGATTTTTTCAGGCAGAAGACATATGAAGACACACAGGCGTCTATTTTTGTACTGAAGCTGCTTTTTCTTTCAATCATCTTTTCTGACATCTTTTGGCCAATTTTTTTATTTTATTTAAATTGCATTAAATTTTAGTGAGTGGCCTGAAAAATGGTCACATCACTTCTTTTAACTGCTTGTTGTCGTTGAAAACCTGCAGTGGTTAAAAGACGCTCTAAAGACTGAAAATATGCCCAGTGAGTCTTTTTTACACTGCAGTGCATATGCTCATTATTTTTAGTATAATTTTTAGCATTTATTTTGCAAATTTTTAGGCAGGTTACAGAGTAGATCTGCCTGAAATAGACTTATTGTGCGTATACCTTTAATCTGACTCATCAGTAGGGTGCTTGACCACTTAATGTGCCTAAAGCAGTATGAACGGCAAACTGGCTGAACAATACCATGCCATGAGATAGCTAGACATTATAGGGAAACCTGAGCGGTTACACCAGAGGTCATGTAATTCTTTTGTGGCTGATACAATTTTCTGTAATGTGTAAAATAGTGTTGCCCATTTTTCTAGATATTCAATGCTATCTGAATCGCAAATTGTTCGAATTCGCCAGGCCTTGCAAATTTCATGCATTTCAACACAAATTTTATTTGCATTGAATCAATTTGCTTATTTCTATTCCCAATAATGTCGATGGCAACTTGTATGTAGTTTAATTTTAAAAGCTCTTAATAATTATTAAACACCTTTAAAATAATATTTAATATTAACAGTATCTATATTAGAAATTTCTTTGGAATTCCATCCATTATCCACTTTGTCCCTTTAATTTTCTGCCCGGGTTGCTTCTGTACATTACCTAGTCAAGTAAATTGAATTCAACAGCATGGATCTATCCTAAAAATAAATGCTATCCTTCAGCAAAAATCTGTCACCTCTGATTTCATTGTATTATGAAGAAGCATGGCCAGTTGATTAATTAAAACTGGCATTTGGTAGATAAAATAAAAATCAGGAGGATGGTTTAGTCCATTAGTCCATTTGGCTTTGGTTTTTAAATAGATGCAATAGATATTATCAATAAAATGGAGGACAGTGAACAAGACAGCGCACATTATTTTCTTTCATTTCTCTGACATATTATTTTTGTTTAGGTAGATGGATAATCTTTGTTTTAATTTTTACATCACTACCGAATCAAAGCATGTGTTGAAAATATATTTTTACTGCTGACATATCTTCAGTTGCAGACATTGAGCACATGACAATATAATAGTAATGCACATATTGAAAAAATTATGAGAAAGAGAAAAGGAAGCATAGGAATTAGTAAAGTCAGTGAAGGAAAGAATTATTTACTTGAGAAAATCTAAAACACAATGTAAAGACTACACACTTTCATTAATCAATAGCAAAAATTGTATTAATACCAGTCTGACGCCTTTCACCCAGCCAAACCAGAACTTACACTTTGCACTGACGAGGGGCAGTACCCCGAAACACAGTATCTGCAAACTGAGTTTCTGGTTCTGGCTTTTATCCTAAGTCATGTGACAAGGCTTGTTAAATGGTCACTATTGACTTTTAGGATTTCTACTTCCTATAGGTGGCACTAGAGTTCTGGTTCTCTTCCTCTCTGAAGAGACAATTTGTAATGCTATGTGTAAGATATCCCCAGTGATTTTGCACAATTTGAGCTATTTCGCAACAACGTTTTGCAAATACATATTAGGTTTTTATTGAAAACGTTCTTTATTATTCAAGGATGGCTTCCACTTACAAGTTTGTTTATTTTCCTGTGCTTTTCATACAGTGGGGAAAATAAGTAGTTGATACACTGCCGCTTTTGCACGTTTTCCCACCTACAAAGAATGGAGAGGTCTGTAATTTTTATTGTACGTACACGTCAACTCTGAGAGACAGAATCTAAAAATAAAATCCAGAAAATCACATTGTATGATTTTTACAGTCCTGCTAGTTTTTCTTTAAGAAGCCCTCCTACTCTGCACTCTTTACCTATCTTAATTACACCTGCTTGAACTCATTACCTGTATAAAAGACACCTATCCACACACTGAATGAATCACACTCCAACCTCTCCACCATGACCAAGACCAAAGAGCTGTCTAAGGACACCATGGACAAAATTGTAGAACTGCACAAGGCTGGGAAGAGCTACAGGACAATAGGCAAGCAGCTAGATGAGAAAGCAACAACTGTTGGCACAATTATCAGAAAATGGAAGAGACAAAAGGTGACTGTCAATCTTCCTCAGTCTGGGGCTCCATGCTCGATCTCGCGTCGTGGGGTAAGGATGATTCTGAGAAAGGTCAGGAATCAGCCCAGAACTACATGGGAGGACCTGGTCAATGGCCTGAAGAAAGCTGGGATCACAGTCTCAAGCATTACTATTAGTAACATACTATGTTGTCATGGATTAAAATCCTGCAGGGCACACAAGGTCCCCCTGCTCACGCCAGCATATGTCCAGACCCGTTTGAAGTTTGTCAATGACCATCTGGATGATCCAGAGGAGGCATGGAGAAGGTCATGTGGTCAGATGAGACAAAAATAAAACTTTTGGTATCAACTCCACTTACCATGTTTGGAGGATGAGTACAACCACAAGAACACCGTCCCAACCGTGAATCATGGTGGGGGAAACATCATACTTTAGGGCTGCTTTTCTGCAAAGGGGACAGGAAGACTGCATCATATTTTAGGGAGGATGGATGGGGTCATATATCGTGAGATTTTGGCCAACAACTTCAGTAAGAGCATTGAAGATGGGTCGTGACCTGATCTTCCAGCATGACAATGACCGGAAACACTCAGCTAGGGCAACTAAGGAGTGGCTCCGTATGAAGCTTTTCAAGGTCCTGGAGTAGCCTAGCCAGACTCCAGACCTGAACCCAATAAAAAATCTTTGGAGGGAGCTGAAACTCAATGTTGACCAGTGACAGCGCCGCAACCCGAAAGAACTACACAAAATATCTGTCCTATGTAATTGCAAATAAAGGTTTCTGTACCAAATATTAAGTGCTATTTTTCTATTGTATCAAATACTTATTTCATACAATGACATGCAAATTAATTATGTAAAAATTATACATGTGATTTTCTGGATTTTTTTTAAGATTCTGTCTCTCACAGTTGAAGCGTACCTACAATAAAAAATACAGACCTCTCCATTCTTTGTAGTTAGGAATACTTGCAAAACCGGCAGTGTATCAAATACTTATTTTCCCCACTGCATGTGGAGGGCACTTTGACATTACTGAGGATGTGTTTACGTTAAAGAGCTTGAAAGAATTTGTCTACCCAGACACATTACACACATCTTAAAGGACAATTGGAGTACCAAAAGATTCAATTAAGCTTGGGAATTGAATTCAAAAGTTTAAATAATCTCTAATATTTACAGTAAAAGAAGAAAAATGTTATACTGTTGGGGGGACCTCCAGGGGGTCCTCAAGGTCATCAAGGTGGTTTCCAAATATTTTAGGCTCGAGCAGACAATAAGGAACCAGACAGAGACAGGTCTCAGTTTGGGAGGATTCCGTGGAAATCTCTAACCCTTGTATTGCATAAACAGGTTATATAGGTTTACAGACATTCCTTCCTAGTTCCCATCACCCAATCACAACCCAGAGTTCAGTCCTTTGCCCATATTAGGAACAACAATGAAGCAGTTGATCTGATTCTGGTTTTGTCTTGTCGTTGTCAAGCGTGGACACATTCCTGGACACATTCCTATACGAAGTGGCATTCCTATACCAGGTGGATTCTGTATCTGTTAAACTGGTTTAGGCAGAAATATATAATGCTTAAGGGGGGAGGGGGTCCTTCATAGATAAAAATATCATTATCACCAGGGAAAGCCAGTCCATACTTCACAGTCACCCATTGATAATATATTTTAATCAATTATATTGATTATGTGGGCTCAACATTCCTGGTCAAGGGTTCTGTGGGTACTATCCCATGTTCTATACGCACAGGGGAGGTTGGTCTTCATTCAGACTGATTCCATGTTTTCAGACTGGAGCTTTCTGTGGCACCTCCATCCCCCTACAGGCCTTGACCAGACATAAGTATGGGCCCACTTTCGTATCTGTATCAATTATATCAGCTTTCTCAATTTGAATCTCCCTTTATTTGGAGGAGACTCTACCATAAGGGTGGGTATTGATTTTCTTTCTGTTTTCACTGGGCCGTATAGGACTGCTGGAAATGTGGCCATGGCTATGGTCTCATTGGTGCTCTTGTTACAAATCTTTTAGCAACAAGGGATAAAGCAGAACACAACAACCGCAGCCAAAACGAGCACAGTCAGAATAACTATACCAAGTTGGATCAGAATACCTTTCAGCGAACCTATCCAAGTGAACCAGTCTCCCCAGGGGTCTTGTTCTCCAGAATTTGCCTTCAAGTCTTTAGATAGTGATTTGAACTTTTGCAATGCCTGAGTCACTTTACCAGTTGGACTGGTCTCATCAGGGACATATGTGCAGCAAGCTTCTCCAATCATAGCACATGCACATTTTTCTGCTAATAACATGTCTAGGGCCATTCTATTTTGATTGTCTAGCAGGGTAGTCTGACCCAGCTGAGTTGCTAAATCGGTTAATGCATCTCTGGAATAAATAACAAACCTTTGTAGGTTGTAATACAAATAGTTAATCCAAGCTACTTTCTTATTAGCTGTAATGATGGGAAGCAGGGATTTAAAACCAGCTTTCACCTCATCCCAGGCCTGATTGATTATTGGTTTCAGCAGTATATTGAGTCCATTGAACCCAGAGATTGGTGTCTGTATATCCTGTCTTTACCAAGAAGGTTTCTGCAGTTGACCAATGAACTGATTGGCCTGGTGATATTGGTTTACTCAGGGTTTTACTTGGGAGTAAGGGATTTGAGGGCATACCAGGGCTAATGTGGGGCTTCTGAGCGACATTTTTTAGTATCAAATGTTCTAGATACAAATTCCCTGTATTTTCAGACTGCCATAGACCCAGAACATAGGTCCCTAGATCTCATTGGTGTAACATCCCTGGCAGCGTGCTTGCATAGTGCACCACCTCCCACTATGCAAGACCGCAATCTTACCTGTCAGTCCAGCCTGCAAATCTTGCTCCAGTACATGCTGTGTGCATGCCTCTTGACTGACTGCTTAGGGCGGAGGCCCGGTTACTTCCTGATTCTTATAGCTGCTGTGGGCGCACCCCTAATGCGTCTCCAGCCTACTGCTGGGAGTCACTGGATATTTAAACCCCCTCCACCCAGTAGGAGGTGCCTGAGCATCACTAACATTCAGTGTGCTCCTTGACTCTGAAGTTGCCTGGTCCAGTTCTGCTTCTTGTCTGTTTCTGCCATCTCTGGGGGCTGCATACCCAGACCTGTTATCTGTGACTTCTGTCCATTTCCGTCATCTCTGGGGGCTTCATACCCAGACCTGTTATCTGTGACTTCTGTCCGTTTCCGCCATCTCTGGGGGCTGCATACCCAGGCTCGTTCTTGTATCTCTTTGCAGTAGCAGTTCCTGTCTGAACTGTATCCTAGCCTGTTACCTGTTTGTCTCTATGTCCGTACCTTCCCTATTCCTTCAGTATCTGAACCTTCACCTAACTCCAACTCGTTGTCTCTGTACTTCTGTTTGTGAGTTCTGTGTCCACTCGCTACTTCATAGGAAGTACCTTGTGTGTATCTGGTTCTGCTTGTCGCTTTTCCCTTCCTCCGTATCTTCCTGTATTTTCCAGTCTGTTCCATGTGAACAGAGCCCTGTCCTCTCTACCTTGCCCACCGCTCCGGCGGTTTCTCTCTGCTCTGACTTGCCCACCGCTCTGGCGGTTTCCCTCTGCTCTGCCTTACCCACCGCTCCGGCGGTTTCTCTCTGCTCTGACTTGCCCACTGCTCCGGCGACTTCCCTCTGCTCTGCCTTACCCACCGCTACGGCGGCTTCTCTCTGCTCTGACTTGCCCACCGCTCCGGCGGCTTCTCTCTGCTCTGCCTTGCTCACCGCACCAGCGGTTTCTCTCTGCTCTGACTTGCCCACCACTCCGGCAGCTTTTCTCTGCTCTGCCTTACCCATCACTCCAGTGGTTTCTCTCTGCTCAGCCTTGCCCACCGCTCCAGCGGTTCCGATTTGCTCTGTCTTGTCCACCGCACCTGCAGTTTCTCTCTGCTCTGCCTTACCCACTGCTCCGGCGGTTTCTCTCTGCTCAGCCTTGCCCACTGCTCTGGCAGTTCCGCTCTGCTCTGCCTTGTCCACCGCATCTGCAGTTTCTCTCTGCTCTGCCTTGCCCACCGCACCTGCGGTTTTCGCTCCGCTCTGCTTGCTCACTGCATCAGCAGTTCCTATCTGCTCTGCCTTGTCCTCCACTCCGGCGGTTTTGCTTTACTCTGCTTGTCTACCGCATCTGCGGCTCTGTACCTGTCTCCCAGTCTGTACTGGACCCTATCCAGCCTGCGCTCCAACCTGCTAGTACCCCCCGGTCTGCGCTCCAGCCGTGCTTGCCAGTATCTCCCTGTCTGCATACCAGCCGTGCTTGCCAGTGCCCACCTGTCTGCATACCCGCCGTGCTTGCCAGTGCCCACCTGTCTGCATACCAGCCGTGCCTGCCAGTGCCCACCTGTTTGCATACCAGCCGTACTTGCCAGTACCCACCTGTCTGCATACCAGCCGTACTTGCCAATACCCACCTGCCTGTATGCCAGTCTAACCTGCCTGTTCCTGCATTCCCCAGTGTGGGTCAACAACTGTGACCGGGGTCTGACCTGGAGTCGCACCTGGTCCCTCTGCTCGATTCCTCCTTGGTCCACAGAGTTGACTAAGCCGCCGTGCAACCTTGGTTGGATCGGGTTGATACTTAGTTACGCCCCTCCAGGCACTCCTCGGTTCATGGTACAGTGGGATCACTAATCACGCTCACGCCAGCCAGTCCAGGCGCGAGCGTAACAATTGGGTTGGATTTTCAAGGTTCAGTACTAGCGATGAGCATTTGTTATTATCATTAGATCGGTAACACTTATTATTGGTCCTGGCCAATTCCGGATTAGTGAGGGTAAGCCGAACACGCAAACTCTGATTTTTGTTATTTCTACACTTTATACTTTCTGTTGGGCGGTATCCCCAATCTTCTCCAGTGTTCCACCCGACATCACTCCACAAATGACAGTTTGATTATTTTCCCGGGTTACACAGAGATAGTATCTAAACTCAGCCCCCGCCTGGACCAGGCTGTCCCTGCACAATTAACCACATTACAGTAGTCAAAGAAGAATGTTTGGGTTGGGACGGTAGTATTCACCCATAGTACATAAGGGCTGGTGCCAGCATTTTTAACGGGCATCGCCAATCCAGAACTTAATATACATAAGGAAAGGATATGGGAAATAATTTCTTTTCGGGAACCAGTTTGCAGTGTGAAGCGTGTATCCATGTTGGCCGGCCTTCAACCTTCACCGAGGTAGGAGTCACGAGTAGAACTTGGTAAGGGCCGTCAAAGGATGGTTCTAGGCAGCTCTTCTTTACGTGTCTTTTGACCAATACCTGATCTCCAGGACTTATACGGTGGCAGGCACTGCTGGCTTCAGGATCTGGAATGGAAGAAGAAATTATAGCATGGGAGTTAGTTAATTCATTAGTGAGATTCATTACAAACTGAACAACTGTACCTATTGCTGTGAGTCACTGGATACTTAAACCCCCTCCACCCAGTAGGAGGTGCCTGAGCAACACTTTCACTCAGTTTGTCTTTTGCAACTGAGGTGCCAGGTCCTGTCCTGACTCTTGTCTGTCCGCCACCCTGGGGGCCGAGTACCCAGGGCCTTTTCCTGTACCTGTGACTTCTAGTCTGTTTCCGCCACCCTGGGGGCCGAGTACCCATGGCCGCTACCTGTATCTCTGACTTCTTGTCTGTTTCCTCCACCCTTGGGGCTGAGTTCCCAGGCTCGTTCCTGTATCTTGTTCCCGGTTCAGTTCCTGTCTGAACAGTGTCCTAGCCCATTACTTGTTTCTCTTTATGTCCGTACATTCCCTTTACCTGCAGTGTCTGAACCTGCACCTAACTCCAACTCGTTGTCTCTGTACTTCTGTTTGAGTTTTGTGTCCACTTGCTACTTCATTGTAAGTACCTTGTGTGCATCTGGTTCTGCTTGTCCCCTTTCCCTGCCTCCGTATTTACCTCCTGTGTTCTAACCATCTTCCTGTATTTTCCAGTCTGTTCCATGTGAAAAGAGCCCTGTCCTGTCTGCCTTCACCTTCTGCTCTGTTCTGCTCTGCTTGTTCACTGCTCCGGCGGTTCCGCTCTGTTACGCTTGTTTACCGCACCTGCGGTTGTGTTCTGCTCTGCTTGTTTACCGCTCCGGCAGTTCCGCTCTGTTCCGCTTGTTTACCGCACCTGCGGTTCTGTTCTGCTCTGCTTGTTCACTGCTCCAGCGGTTCCGCTCTGCTTCGCTTGTTTACCGCACCTGAGGTTGTGCTCCGCTCTGCTTGTTCTCCGCACCTGAGGTTTTGCTCCGCTCTGCTTGTTCACCGCACCTGCGGTTTTGCTCCACTCTGCTTGTTCACCGCACCTGCGGTTTTGCTCTGCTCTGCTTGCCCACCGCACCTGCGGGTTTGCTCCACTCTGCTTGTTCTCTGCACCTGCGGTTTTGCTCCGCTCTTCTTGTTCACCGCTCCTGCGGTTTTGCTCTGCTCTGCTTGTTCACTGCTCCTGCGGTTTTGCTCTGCTCTGCTTGTTCACTGCTCTTGCGGTTTTGCTCCGCTCTGCTTGTTCACTGCTCCTGAGGTTTTGCTCCGCTCTGCTTGTTCACCGCACCTGCTTTTTTGCTCCGCTCTGATTGTTCACCGCTCCTGCGGTTTTGCTCTGCTAGTCCACCACACCTGCGGCTCTGTTCCTGTATCCCAGTCTGTACTGGTCCAGCCTGCATTCATACCTGCCAGTATCTGCCTGTCTGCATTCCAGCCTTGCCTGTCAGCACCCGCCTGTCTGCATACCAGCCACGCCTGCCAGTACCCACCTGCCTACATACCAGCGGTGCCTGCTAAGTACCCACCTGCTGTCATACCAGCCATGCCTGCCAGTACCCACCTGTCTGCATACCAACTAACCTGCCTGTTCCTGAATTCTCCGGTGTGGGTCAACAACTGTGACTGGGGTCTGAACTGGAGTAGCATCTGGTCCCTCTGCTCGGTTCTTCCCTGGTTCACTGAGTCGACTGAGCCGCCGTGCGACCTTAGTTGGACCGGGTTGATACTTAGTTATGCCCCTCCAGGCACTCCTCGGTTCATGGTACAGTGGGATCACTAATCACGCTCACGCCAGTCAGTCCGGGAGCGAGCATAACAACAACTCTATCATTGGACTGAGACAATTCTTGTGGACAGTAAGAAGCTATTGGGGGTATAGCTCCAAACAATATCTCATACGGTGACAACCCATGTCTGGACAATGGGGTTGTTCTGACATGGTAAAGAGCGATGAGGAGCAAGTCAGGCCATCCCTCAGTCGACTCCTGCATCATTTTAGTCAGTTTTCTCTTCAGGGTACCATTCATTCTCTCTACCTTGGAGTTGGCTTGTGGATGATATGGAATATGCAGGGCCACACTTGATCCTATCATTGTCAACAGTTCCTGGTAGACTGAGGCTACGAAGGCGGGGCCCTGATCACTTTCCACTACTTCTGGGACTCCATACCGGCACACAACTTCTGAGATCAACTTCTTGGCCGTAGTCTTTGCCATCATGTTGGGCACAGGGAATGCTTCGGGCCAATTAGAGAAAACGTCTAACACTACCAGACAGTACTCATATCTTCCTGCTTTGGGCAACTGTATATGATCAACTTGGAGTCTCTGGAAGGGGTAGTCTGGTTTAGCAAGGTGTTTTGATGGCACAACTTCTGTTCTTCCGGGGTTGCAGGTCTGACAGACGAGCCAACTTTTGTTATAGTTGGACAATGTTGTTGATATCCCAGGTGCCCAGTAAAACTTTTGAATAAGTAGCAGTGCCTGATTCTTGCCTCTGTGTGTAGGACCGTGGGCACAGGCTGCAATGGCTGCATGCATTCTTTTGGGCAAACAGACTAGTCCATTCACTCGCCATATATCGTTTTCTTTCTTTGCACCCTCTCTCTTCCATGTTCCTCATTCTTCCTTGGATACCAATCTTTGCTCAGCTATAAGCTTGTCAGTAGGTGTCCGACCAGGGACTACATCGTCTTGTGGCCCCCCTGGTTCAACTGGTGCCAGATCACGCAGGGCCTGTCTCCTATGAGCTCGAGTGGTTACCATGACATAGGTATACTCAGCTTCTTTCACTTCCATCATAGAAGCTTGTTTGGCTTTCTGGTCTGCAAAAGCATTACCTCGAGCAATGTCTGTGTTTTGGGGTCCATGAGCTTGGACCTTGAGGATGGCCACTTGTCTTGGGAGGGTTAAGGCAAACATCAATCTATGGACACACTCAGCATTTTTTACTGGGGTACCCGCTGCTGTTATGAACCCTCTATTCGCCCAAATTGCTCCAAAATTGTGGGTTATCCCGAATGCGTATCTGGAATCCGTGTATATGTTAACCGTGCTGTTTTCTGCATAATGGCAGGCTTCTGTCAGGGCCACAAGCTCAGCTTCTTGCGCAGACATGTGTGGTGACAGTGCTGCAGATTTGACCACTTCTACTTGGGTGGTGACTGCGTATCCAGTGTGAAATTATCCCATATCATCTGCATATCACGACCCATCCGTGAATAACGTATAGTCTGCCTCTGGTTGGGGGTGCTCACGAATATTCTGTGGAGTGACAGTCTCAAGATTCATTTCTTGCATGCAGTCATGTCCAGGTGTCTCTTCACAGGATGCATCCCCCCTTGGAAGAGGAAGAAGCGTTGCTGGATTGATGGTGGTGCATCGATGGAGAGTGACATTATCTGGAAAGAGGAGGGAGCACTGGAGCCGGAGATGTCGCTGGGTAGACAAATGTTTGGGTTGAGTCAAGGTCAAGATGGCAGAGATATCATGAGGGGCGAAGATTTTGGTCGGGTGCCCAAGGATGATGTCAGCCGTCTTGTCAAGCAGTATGTGTGTGGCATGAACAGCTCTCATGCAGGAGGGGGAAGCTCTGGCTACCGGGTCAAGATGTGCAGAATAATAGCCAACTGGCTGTTGTCATGTGCCATGACGTTGGGTGAGCACTCCAGCGGCATGTCCTGAATTTTCTGAAACATACAGGTGGAACGTTTTTTGATAGTCTTGGATTCCTAGTGCCGGGGCTGAGGCAATCTGAGACTTGAGTAAATTGAAGGCTTGATGGAAGGCTGTGGTTGTTTGAGAGTTATCCTCGGTATATGAGGAGAATCCAGTTTTGAGAGCATCATACAGAGGCTGCATGGTTCTGGAGGCATCTGGAATCCATTGCCGATAGTAAGTACATAGTCCGAGAAATCTTTGAAGTTCAGTTGGGTTGCTTGGAAACTTGAGTGCGATGATGGCTGTCTTCCTTCCTTCTGTGAGATGTTTGGCACTCCGAGATGCAAGATGTCCAAGGAAGACTACTTGACTTTGGCAGAGCTGAACTTTAGAGCGTGAGACTCTACAGTTAAGATCTGCGAGATGTTTGAGGAGGGACATAGTGAGGGACAAACAGAACTGCTCATCCTCCGCACAAAGGAGGAGGTCATCAACATACTGAAAGAGAACTGCATCGGTATGTTGCATTATCCAGGGCAGCAAGCAACTGGTCGTGTTGCGGGTTAATTGGTTCGGGCTGTTTTGGGCTCCTTGGGGCATAACAGTCCATGTTAATTGGGAAGCTTTGAACGTAAAAGCAAAAAAATACTGGCAGTCTGGATGTAAGGGAATACTGAAGAAGGCATTTGCCAAGTCAATGACAGTGAAACAACCAGCTTCCTTCGGTACTTTAGACAACAAGGTGTGAGGATTGGGGAATACAGGGGTTTCGATAACCATGGCGGCATTGACAGCTCTCAAGTCTTGGACTAAGCGATAGGCTGGAGCTTGTCCTAGTAAAGCCTTTTTCTTTACAGGAAACAGGGGTGAATTACATGGAGAAACACAATGTCTGAGGGCTCCGTTTCCAAGAAGGGTATTGACTTGTTGCTGTAGGTCCTGCACCTGGGCAGGTTTTAGGGGGTATTGGGGGACTCTGGGTAGTGGGACACCTGGTTTCAAATGAACCGTGACAGGGTCGACTGGGAGACATCCGATATCATCGGGACCCTTGGACCATAAATGGTCTGGTAGCTGATCCAGGAGGGCTTGATATTGGGGTTTGTAAGCAGTTGATGACAGAGCCATCATCATTGTGGGTAGTGCCTTGAGCAGACAGATTTCCTCAATGCCCCTGTTGAGTATGAGGATTGACGAGGACAACATGCATATTACTATCATCACTGTAGGTAATTCTGGTTTTAAACTGTGACAGGAGATCGGACCCCATCAAATTAACAGGGCAGGTTTCAGAGATCACAAACTGGGATACCACATCGGGAAAGGGGCCAAAAGGAATCGGGACAGTCAAAGTATGAGTGGTTGGTTGTCCATCCACCTCAATGAGAGTCAATGCATCATCAGAAAATTGGAGAGGGAGATTGCTTGGAAAATCAGAGGATTTGATTATGGAATTGGTCGCCCCAGTATCCACCATAAATTTAATCGGGCTGCCTGCCAGGGGTCTTTCTGTTCCTTCCCTGTTTCCTGCTGCACGTAGTAGTACATGAATACAGCATTTTTGCCTTCTTCCTCAATCTCTACATATCCTTCTCATTTCAATGCGCGCGCTACGGCAAAGAAAGTCTTCGCAACATCCAATAAACCCTCATCACTTATCTTTCCCTTCTCATTAATGCCATTTTCCCTTTCGATAGGTTGTAAGTGGCCACTCTTCGGCATGCCTAATAGTTTGAACAGTTTAGTACTCTTCTTCACCGCTTTCTTCCCCTCTCTATTGGCAACTAGAGTAATTACATCCTGTAGATCCTCTCGCTTGCTATCCTGCTTCTTACCCCACCTAAACCTTTTACAGCCCTTCCCAATCTTCAATCACAGACACTGCCTTGTCTCAAATACAGACAAGGAGAAACAAATCTCACTGTTGTCAAACCGTCAGCTTCAACCTATTATATTCAGAACCAACGACCACCTTATGATACTCTGTGACATAGTTTCACGTACACCTCGGGGAGTGTGTTTGTGCTACCGGGCCCCCAGCGGGCACCACCTACCGGGTCACTACCGGTCACCCCGAATCGGCGAGATATGGTGGGCAGCAGCGTTTCACCACCTCTCTCTAAACCCAACAAACAGCAGTGAATACACAGTATGTAACACTTACTGTAGTTCGGGGGGTTGATCAGTCCCGCTTTGGAGAGAGGACACTTCCGCCGCTCGACCGCGAATTTCGCCGAGCTCTCGGGTTTTGGGGTGCTCCTTTTGGGGGCCCCACGTTGGGTGCCAGGCTGTTGGGGGGACCTCCAGGTGGTCCTCAAGGTCATCAAGGTGGTTTCCAAATATTTTAGGCTTGGGCAGACAATAAGGAACCAGAGACAGGTCTCAGCTTGGGAGGATTCCGTGGAAATCTCTAACCCTTGTATTGCATAGACAGGTTACATAGGTTTACAGACATTCCTTCCTAGTTCCCATCACCCAATCACAACCCAGAGTTCAGTCCTTTGCCCGTATTAGGAACAACAATGAAGCAGTTCATCTTGTTCTGGTGTTGTCTTGTCGTTGTCAAGCGTGGACACATTCCTGGACACATTCCTGTACGAAGTGGCATTCCTATACGAGGTGGATTCTGTATCTGTTAAACTGGTTTAGGCAGAAATATATAATGCTTAAGGGGGGAGGGGGTCCTTCATAGATAAAAATATCATTATCACCATGGAAAGCCAGTCCATACTTCACAATACACTGCTCAAAAAATTAATGGAACACTAAAGCATCTCAGAATAACTTTAAACCAATAATGCTTCCTACAGGACAGCTTGAAATCCATGGAGTTTAAAAGGATTCTGTCACATTGGATAAAGCTATTAACCTGAAGATATATTGTTAATCTACAGGTTAATAGTGCTAGAAAGTGAGGCTCCCGAGTAAAAATGAAGTTTATTCCTCCCAGGAGCCATCCATACAAGTCTGCCCGAGTTCCTACTGTCAATGGTCACTGTTAGAACCCTCCTTTTTGTTTTTCCTATCTTGTGTTTTGCGGTCACGTGACCATCTGCCTTTATATTCCAGCTCCGCCCTTATGGCTGTGCTGGACTTCAGTGTTTGACTGTTTCTCTAGCCTGATGCTTCTGTGCCTTTCTCTGTTAGCTCGCTTGGTCCTCTGGGACCTTTAGTACATTTTTGTCAGTTTGTCTTTTTGTGTTCTGCAACAACTTCTGTTTAGGAGGTGTCCAATTTTTGTCCCAGTCCTTAGTTCTTTTAGGGACTCCTCCCTTAATTCTATAGGTCTTCGTTCAGACTAGCAGAGGACTAAGGCGGGTCTGTTCACAAGGAACTGGCAGCCCGCTACATCGTAGGGATTCAGCTTAGTCTTATTGTAGGGACAGCTTTCCCCTATCTTTCCTTAGTGCTTGTTGCAGATCATAACAGTAAGTCCAGCCCAAAAAAAAAAAAAAAACTAAAAGGAAAGAAATTCAGGGATCAGTATGGTTTCCGTCCAGGATTTGGCTCAATGCCTGCAGGGATTGTCTCTGGAGGTGGCCGAGCTTCAGCAACACGTGAGGAGCTGTTATGGAGCGCATTTTGTCGAACCCAAGGTAGGACTGCCTGATGTTTTTTATGGTAAACAGCAAGATTTTTTTTCCTTTAAAAATGCTTGTTTGTTATATTTTCGTTTGAGACCAAGATCCTCTGGGAATGAATCACAGCGCATTGCTTTTATTATGTCACTTTTGCGCAAAGAACCACAGGGGTGGGCCTTTTCTCTCCAGCCTAATGATCCGTGTTTAAGGTCTGTTGAAGAATTTTCTTCTGCTATGGGGCTATTATATGACGATCCTGATCGAATCTCTTCTGCTGAATCAGAACTTAGATGTTTGAATCAGGGGTCAGATGATGTTGAAAATTATTGCACACACTTCAGGAGATGGGCCTCAGAAGTTAAGTGGAATGATCCTGCACTGAGATGTTTATTTCTTGCTGGTCTGAGTGAAAGGGTTAAGGATCTGCTAATTGCATTCCCTGCACCTGAGTCTCTGCAGGATGCTATGCAATTAGCTGTTCATATAGACAGGAGACTGAGGTGCAGGCTCAATGAGGTAAAGACTCCTGTAATGTCAATTCCTAGTCCCCAGAAAATCTGCTCAGACGGCGGAGTACCGATGGAGTTTGGGGCGATGTCACTCCGCTCTCAGGAAAGAGACCGGAGGTTCGCCGAGGGATTGTGTCTTTATTGTGGTAAAGCTGACCATTTGATTAAGTATTGTGAGCGTCGTTTAAGTAAAAAAAAAAAAAAGGTCAGCTACGCCCCGTATAGCTTGTTTACGCTCTGCAGGAGTATTTCTTTCTGGAAGTACTACTCTGCAGGGAGATTTGATTGAATTTCAGGTATTTGTGGATTGTGGTTCAACACTTAATGTGATTGATAAAGGGTTTTTGGAAAACCTTAAATTGAAATCCAAACCTTTGTCATCACCTATTTCTGTGGTTGCAACTGATAACACTCCTTTGAAATGTATTACTCACAAGACTGCTGCATTTCCCCTCACTATCAATGGAGTTCACCAAGAAATTTTGGACTTGGTTGTTTTGGATAATTTGCCCTCTCCAGTTGTTCTAGGATTGCCTTGGTTAAAACTGCACAATTCATTATTGGACTGGTCTACTAATGCGATTAAGTCTTGGAGTCCGAAGTGCTATGATAAATGTTATAATGGTCGCACTGCGGCTGTGGAAAAAGGGGAATTACCGGTACCTATTCAAGATTTTTGGAGGGTTTTTTCGGAGGAGGGGTCGCAAGTTTTACCTCCTCATAGGGATTATGATTGCGCCATTGAGTTTGTTCCGCCTGCTACTCTTCACAAAAGTCGCTTGTTTAATCTGACTATCCCTGAAAGAAAGGCATTGGAGGAGTACATAGAGACTAGCCTGGCTGCTGGTCACATTAGACCTTCTAAGTCGCCTGTGGCAGTTGGATTCTTCTTTGTTAAAAAAAACGACGGCAGTTTACGTCCATGTCTGGATTTTCATGAAATTAATAAGATTACCGTACACAATTCCTACCCATTGCCGTTAATTCCTGATTTGCTTAACCAGTTAGTGGGAGCCAAGTGGTTCTCCAAAATTGATCTCCGGGGGGCATACAATTTGTTACGAGTGAAGGAGGGTGATGAATGGAAAACTGCTTTTAACACTCCGGTAGGTCATTTTGAGAATCTGGTGATTCCTTTGGGTCTTACCAATGCACCTGCATTTTTTCAGAACCTTATTAATGACATCCTGAGACCTTTGATTGGTAAGAATGTGGTTGTGTATTTGGATGACATTTTAATTTATTCACCAGATCTAGAGTCCCATTGGCAGAGTGTACGTGAAGTTTTGCAGTTATTGAGTGATAATTCACTCTTTGCTAAGCTGGAGAAATGTGAGTTCGCTGTGCAGAAAATTAGTTTTTTGGGCTACATTGTCTCCAGCGAGGGCTTTGAGATGGACCCTGTGAAGGTTAAGGCTGTGCAGGAATGGCCTAGGCCTATTGGTTTGAAATCTATACAGAGATTTTTGGGTTTTGCCAATTATTACAGGAAATTCATTAAGAATTTTTCTGTAATTGTTAAACATCTAACCGATCTCACCAGGAAAGGTGCGAATACGGCCCAGTGGACTACTGAGCTCGTTGAAGCATTTGAGTATCTCAAAGAGAGGTTCAGCTCTGCCCCTATCCTTATACAGCCTGATGAGACCAAGCCTTTTTTGGTCGAGGTCGATGCTTCATCGATGGGGGTCGGAGCAGTTTTGTCTCAGGAGAACAAAGGTGGAGTACATCCTTGTGCCTTCTTTTCGAAAAATTTTCCGATAGCCGAATTGAATTATGATTTTGGAAATCGGGAGTTGCTGGCTATTAAACTTGCGTTTGAACATTGGTGTCATTTTTTGGAAGGCGCTAGATTTCCTATTCAGGTTTTCACAGATCATAAGAATTTGATCTATCTGGATGCTGCCAAGCGCTTGAATGCCCGTCAAGCTAGGTGGGCACTTTTTTTTTCTCGGTTTCATTTTTCTGTTACCTATATCCCTGGTACTAAGATTGTTAAAACCTATGCTTTATCTCGCAGCTTCTCTCCTACGGTCGGTGCCGAGGAGGAGGAGAGCATTTTACAGAAAGGAGTTGTGGTGGCGGCTTTGGACTGCATTTTGCAGAATGGGATTCTGAAAGCTCAAGATGATGCTCCATCTAACACTCCCCGTGGTAGGTTGTTCGTGCCTAGAGTCTTTAGGAGAGATTTGTTTGTGGAGTGTCATGAGTCTCGGTTGGCAGGTCATCCAGGAATTTCGGACACTAAGAGACTTATCAGTCGCAGTTTTTGGTGGCCTGGATGGCAGAAGGAAGTCATCAAGTGGTTGCATCAGTGTACTGTGGGTGCTAGGTCAAAGGCTTCACATACTCCTGCTGCGGGGTTGCTTTGCCCTCTGGAGGTTCCTAGTGTGCCTTGGACGCATCTCACAATGGATTTTATTACTGATCTTCCTGTGTCCAAGGGTTTTACTGTCATCTGGGTGGTCGTGGTCCATTTTAGTAAGATGTGTCATTTGGTTCCATTCATTAAGTTGCCCTGCGCCAAGACACTCGCTAAAGCGTTTGTTAAGGAGATTGTCAAGCTCCATGGCGTTCCCACGGATATTGTTTCTGATAGAGGACCTCAGTTTGTGGCTCGCTTTTGGCGTGCTTTTTGTGACAGGTTGGGAGTCCATTTGTCATTTTCGTCTGGTTATCATCATGAGTTTAATGGACACACTGAAAGAAAGAACCAGGATGTTGAACAGTTTTTGCGTTGTTTTGTGGCAGACAATCAAGAGGTGTGGTCTGAGTTTCTGCCTCTCACAGAATTTGCTCTTAACAATCATACATCCTCCTCTGCTGGGTGTTCTCCTTTTTTTGTTGTACTGGGAGACATACGTCTTTTGGTTCGTTCTCCAAATTTATGTCGGCTGTGCCGGAGGAGGAGAATTTTTCCGGTGATTTGGAGAGAGTTTGGACTAATGTACATTGCAACCTTCAAGAGGCTAACAAGAAGTCAAAGAAGTATTTTGACAGGAAACGTAAAGAGGTTTTGTTTACTGTGGGTGACATGGTTTGGTTGTCCCCGATGAACCTGCAGTTGAGGATTCCCTCTAAAAAACTGGGTCCTAAGTTTGTGGGTCCATTTAAAGTGCTTCAGGTTGTTAACCCGTCTGCTGTTAGGTTGGATGTCCCTACTTCCTGGAAGATTAATCCTGTGTTTCATGTTTCCTTGTTGAAAAAGGCTGATGTATCTGATAGGGACGCCCCTGTCACAGTTCCTCCTGTGGTGGAAGACGGCGAATATGAAATTTCTCGTATCTTGAATTCTAGATGGCATAGAGGGAGATTACAGTGTCTTGTCTCCTGGAAGGGTTTCGGTCCCAAAGACAACTCCTGGATAAGGACGGATGATGTCTCTGCTCCTAGGCTTGTTAAAGCTTTCCACAGGAGGCTTCCGGATAGGCCTGGGCGGAGGATCCTCATAAAAGAGGGGGTACTGTTAGAACCCTCCTGTTTGTTTTTTCTATCTTGTGTTTTGCGGTCACGTGACCATCTGCCTTTATATTCCAGCTCTGCCCTTCTGGCTGTGCTGGACTTCAGTGTTTGAATGTTTCTCTAGCCTGGTGCTTCTGTGCCTTTCTCTGTTAGTTCGCTTGGTCCTCTGGGACCTTTAGTACATTTTTGTCAGTTTGTCTTTTTGTGTTCTGCAACAACTTCTGTTTAGGAGGTGTCCCATTTTTGTCCCAGTCCTTAGTTCTTTTAGGGACCCCTCCTTTAATTCTATAGGTCTTCGTTCAAACTAGCGGAGGACTAAGGCGGGTCTGTTCAAAAGGAACAGGCAGCCTGCTACATCGTAGGTATTCAGCTTAGTCTTATTGTAGGGACAGCTTTCCCCTATCTTTCCTTAGTACTTGTTGCAGATCATAACAGTCACAGCACTGTGAAGCAACAGGAACTCAACCCTCCAAAAGAGAATGGCTTTGTAGGTGTTGGTCGCAGAGAATTATTCTCTCCTTATCCTATTTATCTGATTTTTCTCTACTTGTGCATTTTGCTAGTGTCATTGTCACTACTGGTAGAACAAGGAGCTATCTATCAAGGAGCCATTTAGGTTGCATAGCTAGTCCTGTTCCATGTGGACAACAAATCCATACATACCCTTGCAAAAAGATTTATGGTTTGTCAAAGCACAGTCTCAAGAGCATGGAGTAGGATGCAGACTGCTATAATAAGAGAGCTGGACAGTGCCATAGAAAGGCATCAACTCAGCAGCAAGGCTGAATTCTGCTCCTTTGTACTAGCAAAAACAAGAATAGCACAATCTGGGTCCTACAAAATGACTTCCAGAGGGATACTGATGTGCATAGTTTTGGCCAAACTGTAAGGAACAGATGCTATGAGTGTGGCTTTAGGGCCCAACCTGCTCTTGCAATGACTGCTTTAGTCAACAGACTTTGCCACATGCATTGTAACACAAAACCCATTATTTAAAAACATATCTTAAACGGAATAAATAAACGACACACAAATGGATATGGATAAAATAGGCCGTGATGTTTATTATGAGTCTTATAAATCAATTTTAATTCAGCCCAAAAAAAATTAACCAATATCAATAAATACCAATAAATATTAAACTGATAACTATAAAATAAACTAATCCACCCAGCCAGAGCTGGGCGATTATCCCACTAATGAACATCATGACAAAAATAAAAAATTGTAAATAAATAAGGAGGGGGGTCGGCGGGGTCTTCACTCTTTTGCATCAGCTGATAATGATGCTCCCACTGCAACAGCTGTTCTTTTATCCTCAAATTATTCCCACACTTTTCCCCTTGACCAATCATAATCCTGCAAAAAGTACCGCCAAAACATCTATACAAAACCAGTTAGAACCTACTCGTGAAAGCTCACAGCTGACCAGATGAACTTTTGACCCTATTATGTTATAGATGACATGAAAAAACACCATTAGTCTCCTGATTAACTTATGATGAGTAATAATAAAATATTCAGGGTCTGTGTTACCATGAGACCCCCATTCTATTATTGGTTGCATTGGGGGCTTACATGGCAACACAAAACCGATTACTTAAAAACTTATCTTAAATGGAAAACACAAATGGGTAGGGATAAAATAGGTTGTGATGTTTATTATGAATCTCATAAATCAATTTTAATTCAACCAAATACAAATTAACCAATATCAATAAATATCAATAAATATTAAACTCATAACCATATACTAAGTCACCCAGCCAGAGCTGGGCGATTTTCCCACCAGTCAAACCTCAATGAGGCGTTGCCCCCTACACCACATCACAGACATTCTTCTATGATGGTTTGTAAGTCCATGTTAAAAATGTCAAGACCAATTTCTGACAGATGAACCCAATCTTTCCTGTAAAAACCCTTCCAAGTCTGTATGCCTGAAAGAAAAACCTTTTAATAAATGCATACATTTTTCCATTCCTTTGTTTATTCATTTGCGTATTCTCTCCATAAAAATCATATTTGGTCTGGACCATAACAGTTTTGGAATTATTTCTGAAAAAACAACACATGTCTGGAAAATATGTTTTTAATAGCGCCATATCGCTTTTCATTACAGCTATCAGGTCCAAAGTAGAATTCCTTCCTAAATCGTTCCCACCAGTGTGAACTGTAATGAGGTCAGGATTAGGCCAACTAACAGCTAACTTTCTTATTTCAGGAACTAAGTCACTCCATTTTAACCCTCCGTCACATACAATAGGCCTGACAGGCACATCTCTTTTATTTGGCGGGAGTTTTGAAATGTTTGTATTTCAGAGTTATTAGTTTTATGTTAAGTAAATGGGTTTTTTTTGCACCTGATTTTGTGTAGTCTCTTTTATTACATCCCTATGAAGGTCACTGATCACTTTTAGAGCACTGAAATTGCAAACATTAGATATTATAGGTATTTTTCTAGCCTGCGCCTGACAGTCACATTGTATGTGAACTCGTTAGAACCGATATTGTATGTGACGGAGGGTTAAACTTCTCACACCGTGCCAGAATACTTCCAATATATCAAGTGTAAAATGAAAGATTCTCAGAATAAGGCCTTTCAATAGCTCTCCCTTTTGCCCAGTGAATAAAATAATGGCCAATGATCCATATAATCAAAGGACCTGTGAAAATAGACACACAGACTATTAACATTAAAATGATAAATTTGGCCGAACAAAGTTTGAACCTTATCGACTTTCATCTTCCAATCCGCATGATATTTTCATCATTTAACCCTAAACGAGCAGCTTCTGTGGCTGCTCCGATTCTAAATGAGTGAGATGAAATCTTAACCTTTTCCAAGCCCAAAGAATGCAGACATTTTTTTAATATCGAGTTAAACTGAAATTTTGTTGCAAATTCGCCATTCGCATGTATAAATAAACGACTGTTCACAATGGGCCTAATACCACACCACTTTTTGAGATTAGCCACGGGGCAAATAGATTGGTCCAAAGCAGAATATAGCCTGACGGAAGATCCCTCCCTAACTTGTCTGTTTTAGATTTACGGATAAAAAGCGTAATATGAGATTTATTTAAAGAAATATCTTTAAAGTTCAACCCCGACGGGCTAGACTTGCTCGAAGAAACGAATTCGCCAATTCTTAAAGCAGCAAAAAACGCAAGGGAGAAGGCAGCTCTATATAGACATGTTTCAAAACCATTTTTACAAACTGTGGACAAAACTGCGCATATATCTGTCACACAGGGTGTGTGAAAGACTTAGTGCAACACAGAGGGAAGAGAGAAAGGGAGCCCAGACACTGGGGAAAGGGGGGAGTGGAGACCTCCTAGTCTGGTCTAGTATCACCCTGTCTCAACTACTGTCCCTATATTGGCTCTTCACCAATCGCCGCACGCGTACCTCGCCCTGACTTTCCCTGGCGTATGGCTAAGGCTAGGGAAGGGAGGAGATGAGCACTAGTCGATCTCCACTGAACTCCATAGACAACAAGGGTAGACAAACAGGGGGGGATTGCTTAGCTTTAGATGACTCCAGCCAAATATGCACACGGCTCCAAGTTCCAGAGAGGACAAAGTACTGCTCTTGCTAAAGCCTCACAAGTAATAATGAATATTGCCGGCACCTCCCACTCAGACACACCAGGTATTTATACACTCAGGCCAGGGAGCTAATTAGCCAGAGGGAAGTAGCCGCTGGGTCCTAGAGACAGTCAGCCTGTAAGAAGATGTCTGTAATGCCAAACATAGAGATCTCCAGCAACCAACTGCAGGGCGACTATCTGTCACCTCTGACACACCCGTGACAATATCATTTAGTATCTTTATGGCAATTGGACGTCTGTCGTCTGGTTTATAATTACACTTTCTATAACCTTTTAATAGCTGTTTAATGGGGAAGAAATTACTAAAAGCGGTTTTACCTGACAACCTAAAAAATAACGATATGCCTGCCATCTCTTTATTCACTGCCGAGTAAGATAAGCCCTTTTTAATTAAGGATTCCACAAATTGCAGAGCAGAATCCACTCTAGATTCATGGTAAACTAAATTATTATTGGTGCAGAAATTGACCCAATGAAACCATGCTACCGAGTAATCGGTCCATGTTCTGTCAGATAACGACTTTTCAATAAAATATGGAATTACACCAAAATCAGATTCCGAAAGTAAGTTGGGCAAGTGGTGCCTTCTTTGTCAGCATCTGGCACCAGATAATGGAACACTGACAACTGCTGGTAAGAGAGTGCATTAAAAATTAACTCATGTTTACAAAAGCATAATGAAGCTTTTAGCCAAATATTTAAATCCAGGCATGTGAGCACTATTTTCCTTAAAGCTATAGCTGCCCATTTATTCATAGCAGATAATGTGTTTATCACCATCAAAAAACCTTGGTCACTAGAATGAAGTAATATTCTCATATTTTTAAAGAAATTACCCCAAAGGACAAGTGCTAATAACTATGAGAATGAACTTATTCTTCGCAGTGTTATGTCCTAGCTGACTATTGGAGAATAAACCTACCAACCAATAATTATTAAAAAAGGCCCCGAAACTTCTGTCCTCATTACCGCCTGTCAATAGAAAAAGGGAATCCACACTTATGAAATCTGACTGCCAGAAAGATTTACTGTTGAATTTAGAGAGAAATTGAAGCCACACTTTCCATATCAAGTTTTAATTCTCTTTTTAACATAATGTGGGCTCTGGGGGAGTTAAAACCTCTAGCAGCTTCATATAGACGCCTTGAGAAAACTCTTCCTACAGAGATTATTTTTAAAGCGAAATTCAATAAACCTAATAAGGATTGTAACTCTTTTAAAGTAATCTTCTCCTTTGACAAGAAAGAAGATAACCTAGCACAGAGTTTTAAAACTTTGTCAGGCAGAAGGCTGCACTCCATTTTTTTAGAATCGATAAGAATACCTAAAAATTCCAAACAGTGAATTGGAAATTAAGTTTTTTCATGTGCAATGGAGATACCAAAGAAATTAGTTAATTCCATAAATGTATTCAATAAATTTAAACAAACCGGGAATCAGGAGGCCCTACAAATAAAAAATTATCTAAATAGTGGGTAACTGACCAAATCGGTATTCTTCCTAAACCACCCATTGCAGAAATTTAGAAAATGTTTAAAAATAAAAGCATGATAAAGAAAAACCCATTGGGAGGCACTTATCAAAAAATAATTTGTCATCAAAATGAAAATCTAACGAATTGAAGCCCGAGGGGTTAACTGGTTATAATTAGTGTTGAGAGAGCATGCTCGACACTGCTCGGTACTCGCCCGAGCATCACGCTACTCGGGATGTTCGGCGAGCACCGAGCATTTCCGGGTAACTCGGGCAGGAGCACGGGTCTCCGCCCTGCATGTTTGGCGCTCTTTACAGGGTCAATGAACATGCAGGGATTACCAACCAGTCACTGTAATGCCGCAGCCATGTTGTTTGTGGGCATTACAGTGATTGGCTGGCCGCACAGCGTCACCTCGAGTCTTTAAAACCGGGCGCCGCCGTCTTGGACACATTCGTTCCGGATAAGACATTGTAGGGACAGCGCTGCTGATTTAGGGAGAGATATATCCTGCGAAATAGTTAGTGTAGGGTCTGTAAAGGCTGCCAGATCAAACAAACAGTCCTTCTCAGGACTAATATCCATCCCAGATATCAGGCAGGCAGGCAGGCTGTATAGGAGACGCAGTGGTTATACCAGCAAACGCTGCATTACAGTCCTGTGTGCTCCTGTTGCTGAAATTTCTGGACTTAGCGCCAGGTCTCGGGGGCCAGGAAAAATCCTTTTTTTTTCATCTAAATCCACCTTTTTTTTCCTCCTTCACACTGTACAAATACCCGTCTTATTAACCTTTTGGTGTCGTCGTCCCCCCTCAAAAAAAAAGTGTGTCTCTGATTTTTCAGACACAAATATACCTGTTGAAAATAGTGTGGTGTAGGTCAGAGAAATAGAAGTGTGGTTTTGCAGTTCCATGGGCCATTTGTATCTAAAAAAAACAGTTTGAGTGTGTCGCTCACTGTTCAGCCGCAAATATATATATATAAAAAAGCCTGGTATACACCAGTAAATTATAACTGTGGTTTTGCTGTTCCACGGTAAAAAATCTCTATTATTCTGTTTTTGGCATTTTTTGCCATAAAAAAAAAAATAATAGTGTCTCCCTGATTTTTCAGACACAAATATATCTGTTGAAAATAGTCTGGTGTAGGCCAGAGAGACAGAAGTGTGCTTCTGCTGTTCCACGGTAAAAAATCTCTATTATCCTGCTTTTGGCATTTTTTGCCGTAAAAAAAAAAATAATAGTGTCTACCTGATTTTTCAGACACAAATATATCTGTTGAAAATAGCCTGGTGTAGGCCAGAGAGACAGAAGTGTGCTTTTGCTGTTCCACGGTAAAAAATCTCTATTATCCTGCTTTTGGCATTTTTTGCCATAAAAAAAAAATAATAGTGTCTCCCTGATTTTTCAGACACAAATACTGTATATCTGTTGAAAATAGTCTGGTGTAGGCCCAAGAGATACAAGTGTGGTTTTGCAGTTCCACGGTTCAAACCTCTGTATTATCCACTATTGGGCCATTTGTATCTAAAAAAAACAGTTTGAGTGTGTCGCTCACTGTTCAGCCAAAAATATATATATTTAAAAAAGTCTGGTATACACCAGTAAATTATAACTGTGGTTTTGCTGTTCCACAGTAAAAAATCTCTATTATCCTGTTTTTGCCATTTTTTGACGTAAAAAAAAAATAATAGTGTCTCCCTGATTTTTCAGACACAAATCTATCTGTTGAAAATAGTCTGGTGGAGGCCCGAGAAATACAAGTGTGGTTTTGCAGTTCCACGGTTCAAACTTCTCTATTATCCACTTTTGGGCCATTTGTATCTAAAAAAAACAGTTTGAGTGTGTCGCTCACTGTTCAGCCACAAATATATATATTTAAAAAAGTCTGGTATACACCAGTCAATTATAACTGTGGTTTTTTGTTCCACGGTAAAAAATATCTATTATCCTGCTTTTGGCATTTCTTGCCGTAAAAAAATAAATAATAGTGTCTCCTGATTGTTCAGACACAAATATATCTGTTGAAAATAGTCTGGTATAAGCCCAAGAAATACAAGTGTGGTTTTGCAGTTCCACGGGTCAAATCTCTGATAATTATCCACTTTTGGGCCATATGTATCTAAAAAAGGAGTTTGAGTGTGTCGCTCACTGTTCAGCCGCAAATATATATATTTAAAAAAGTCTGGTATACACCAGTATATTATAGCTGTGGTTTTGCTGTTCCACGGTAAGAAATCTCTATTATTCAGCTTTTGGTATTTTTTCTGTAAAGAAAAACAGTAATAGTTTCTCCCTGATTGTTCAGATTGTTTAATAGAGTCGGGTGTAGGCCAGAGAAATAGAACTGTGGTTTTCCTCTTCCACGGTTCTAATCTACTTGCTATTACCCTTTTTCCATTGATAGTGCCAGTGTAAGCTATTTTACTTCCTATACAATGGGCAAGGCATGTGGCAAGGGACGTGGAAGTGGACGTTCTGGTGATGGTGCGTGCAGAGGACGGGGACGTGGCCAAGGTGAAAATGTGCCACAACCAACAGCCACATCTTCTCGCTCCCACTTCTTGACCGAATTACAAGGGAAGCACAGAACAATACCAGTATTGCGAACTGATCAGTGTGAACAGGTTATTAATTGGATAGCAGATAATACTTCCAGTTACCTGGGCACCACCACCTCCGGCCTGTCTTCCACACGGTCGACTCTTAGTAGCCGTGAGTCTCAACCACATACTCCCTCACCCTGATGCTCCTTCCTCCCACCATGCCGAGTGTCGTCAGACAGCAACTGATCCCACACATGGACACTCTGAAGAGCTGTTCACTGGTCCATTTCCAGATTTGTGCCCCTCGCCTGCTCCGCTTGAAGTGGTGGAAGAGGAGATCCCATGTAGCGATGCCCAAATATTTGAACAGCCATGGCCTCAGGAAGTCGACGCTGGCAATTTGTCACAAGAGGTGGACGATGACGAGACACAATTGCCAGGAAGCGAGGAGGATGATCGTGGTGCGCAAGTCTAAGAGGAGGAGGTGGTGGATGATCTAGTAACTGACACAACGTGGCAGGAGGACATGCAGAGTGAGGCCAGCAGCACACAGGGGGAGGGAGGCAGAGTACCCCAACAGGCAGGAAGAAGAAGAGTGGTGGCCGCAGACAGAAGACGGGCAACCGTTCCTCGTAACACCAACATGAGGGACGTTGCCAGTACAACCGGTAGGTCTTCCAGAGTCTGGAATATTTTTAAAGACTCTGCTGATAACCCCAAAAAGGCCATTTGTACCACCTGCCATGCCAGCATCAACAGAGGTGACAAAACTACCAGCCTGACCACCACCAGCATGATCAGGCACATGTCAGCAAAGCACCCGACTTTGTGGGGCGAACCCCAGGGTCCACGACCAGTGTCAGCGGGTGTCACCACTGCTTCTTCCGCTGTTGTGCATGTAATAGAACCCCCTGTTGTTTGTGCAAGGCAATCCCCTGTCCATACTGCATGCAAAGATGCCCCCTCCTCTCAGTCTTCACTAGTTATGGCAGTTTCTCAAGAAACAGCATCAACGTCCACTTCCACATCCCACCGCAGCATTCAATTGTCCATATCCCAGACCTTTGAAAGAAAGCGGAAATTCGCAGCTAATGCCCCACAACAGGCCAAAGTACTAAGTTCGCACATTTCACGACTGCTTGCGTTGGAAATGCTGCCTTTTAGGCTGGTGGAGACGGAATCCTTCCGCAACCTTATGGCGGTGGCCGTCCCTCGGTACTCGGTCCCCAGCCGACACTATTTTGCCCGGTGTGCCATCCCCGCACTACACAAGGACGTGTCCCAAAACATCTGCCGTGCCCTCAACAACGCAGTTACTGGGAGAGTCCACCTGACAACGGACACGTGGAGTAGTGCTTGTGGCCAGGGACGGTTCATCTCCCTGACGGCATACTGGGTAAGCATAGTGGAAGCCGGGACCCAGTCGGACCTTGGGACGGAACACATCCTCCCCACACCGAGGATTGCGGGCCCTATGTCAGTCAGAGTTGCCCCACAGTGTACAGCTCCTGCGCATCATCCTCCTCCTCCTCATGTTCAGCCTCCATCTCAGATTTCAACACATCAGTTACAAGCTGGATGCACTGCAGTACTGCCTCCGCCAAGCGGCAACAGGCTGTGCTGAAACTCATAAGCTTAGGTGAAAAACCTCACACTGCTTGTGAGTTGCGGACAGCTGTAAAAGAGCAGGCAGATCTGTGGCTGAGACCGCTGAACCTACATCCAGGCATGGTCGTGTGTGACAATGGCCCTAACCTGGTGGCGGCTCTGAGGCGAGGTGAGATCACACACGTACCATGCCTGGCTCATGTGCTTAACCTCGTGGTTCAGCTGTTTCTTAAATAGTACCCCGAGTTGCCAGATCTGTTCGTCAAAGTACGCCGCCTGTCAGCTCATTTTCGCAAGTCGCTACAGCTTCTGCCGCCCTTGCTGTGTTGCAGCAGCGTTTGCAGCTTCCGTCACACTGACTGGTGAGTGATGTCCCCACACGTTGGAACTCTACCCTCCACATGTTGCAAAGGATTTGTGAGCAGAAGAGCGCAGTTGTGGAGTACCAGCTGATATTCAGGTCAGACTCCACACATAAGACCTCAGGAGTGGACCTGGATGTCTGACATCTGTACCATCTTGACAAACTTTGAGGAATCCACCCAGATAGTGAGTGGCGATGACGCCATCATTAACGTCAGCATTCCACTTGTCTGTCTTTTGCAAAGCTCTCTGCAGAGAATTAAAGAGGAGGCATTGCAGCCAGAGTATGATGAGATTGATCAAGAAGCCATAGCGGTCGATTACACACAGCCCAGCCTCATCTCATCCCAACGTGTATTGGGGGACAATGAGGAAGAGGAGGAGGAGGAGGAAGAACAGGAGCTTGTATCATGCGCTGTAGATGGTAGTACCTGTACAACTGTCATACCGTCGGTTCAGCGTGGGTGGCCTGAGGACAGGGGGGAGGAGGAGGAGGAAGAGGAGGAGAGCATGGTCAGTCATCATCTTGGTGAGGACATGGAAGTCTTGCCCGTTACCAGTCTGGCATGCATGGCTGACTTTATGTTACTCTGCCTTAACCGTGACCCTCGCGTTGTCAAAATGTTGGGTGACAGTCATTACTGGTTGGTGACACTTTTAGACCCCCGCTACAAGGAGAACTTTCACTCTCTTATTCCTGAGGTGGAGAGGTCTACAAAAATGGGGCAGTACCAGAAGGCCCTTGCTGTTGAACTGTTAAAAAGTTCCCATCTGAACACACTAGCAGCAGAGGTCACAGTTCGTTGTCCAACCAAGGCGTACAAGCGAGAGAGAGGCAACTCCAATCCAGCAGAGGCAGGGGAACACTGTCAACGTTCTGGGACAGTTTTCTGAGACCCCCCGAGCTTACAGGCCCTGAGGCGTGGGGTACTCTCACAAGGAGTGGAAAGTTTCAAAAGATGGTGAGGGAGTACCTTGTCCACCGTATCAGCATCCTCCATGATTCCTCTGTGCCTTTTAATTATTGGGTATCCAAGCTGGACACTTGGAATAAACTCGCTCTGTACGCCTTGGAGGTCCTGGCCTTCCCTGCAACGAGAGTGTTATCGGAGCATGTTTTTAGTGCCGCTGGGGGAATTATAACAGATAAGCACACTCGCCTGTCAACTGACAATGCTGACAAACTGACCCTTATCAAAATGAACTAGGGCTGGATTGGGTCTGACTTCTCATCACCACCAAATGACAGCAGAGTAACATAAAGTCAAATCCACTGTGTTTGTTCGGGAGGTGTATTCACATGCACCGCTTCACACCCACACATGGGTATACGCTTCCTCATTTCGGCTGTTTTATGTTCTTCTCCTTATCCTCAGCCTCCACCACTACTATACCACCAGGGTGACCGTGGTCCGTGTTACCATTATTAAAAGTTCCTCCGTCCTTATTTTAGTCCGCTTTTGCTTGGAAGGCATAAGCAAAGACTGTCGGAGACCCACTCCCCAATAATAGGAATAATATTTTTAAGATGCTGTACTGTATGGCTCTTGTAAGGGGCATTGCAAGTTCCTCCATCCTAACTTTTGGCAGCTTTTGCTTGGAAGGCATAAGCAAATACTATGCGAGACCCACTCCCCAATCATGGGAATAATGTTTGTAATATGATGTACTGCATGGCTCTTGTAATGGGCATTGCAAGTTCGTCCATCCTAATTTTTGGCAGCTTTTGCTTGGAAGGCATAAGCAAATACTATGGGAGACCCACTCCCCAATCATGGGAATAATGTTTGTAATATGCTGTACTGTATGGCTCTTGTAAGGGGCATTCAAACCATCTTGTTAAGCTACTGGGACCTCCACATCTTTTCCGAGGGGCATTAAAACAGTCTTTTTAAGCTACTGTGACCTCCACGTCTCTTCAAAGGGGCATTAAAAGCGTCTTCTTAAGCCACTCTGAACTCCACAGCTCTTCCAAGGGGCATTGAAATGTTGTTTTTAATTACCTCTAACCTCCACAACTCTTCCAATGGGCATTGCATTTCCTCCTAATTTTAGTCAGCTTTTGCTTTTCAATGAAAAGGCGAAAACTAAGGGAGACCCACTCCCCAATAATGGGTAGAAGGTTTTTAGTATGCTCTAATCCACGTCTGTTTCAAGGGGCATTGCAGTTCCTCATAATTTTTGGAAAGCCTTCCATTCACTGCTTAGGCCAACAGTGTACAGGAGACCCAGTTGCTATAAATGGAAAAAACGGTTTATTTAAGGCCATTTGTATCTAAAAAAAACAGTTTGAGTGTGTCGCTCACTGTTCAGCCACAAATATATATATTTAAAAAAGTCTGGTATACACCAGTCAATTATAACTGTGGTTTTTGTTGTTCCACGGTAAAAAATATCTATTATCCTGCTTTTGGCATTTCTTGCCGTAAAAAATAAATAATAGTGTCTCCTGATTGTTCAGACAAAAATATATCTGTTGAAAATAGTCTGGTATAAGCCCAAAAAATACAAGTGTGGTTTTGCAGTTCCACGGGTCAAATCTCTGACAATTATCCACTTTTGGGCCATATGTATCTAAAAAAAGAGTTTGAGTGTGTCGCTCACTGTTCAGCCGCAAATATATATATTTAAAAAAGTCTGGTATACACCAGTATATTATAGCTGTGGTTTTGCTGTTCCACGGTAAGAAATCTCTATTATTCAGCTTTTGGTATTTTTTCCGTAAAGAAAAACAGTAATAGTTTCTCCCTGATTGTTCAGATTGTTTAATAGAGTCGGGTGTAGGCCAGAGAAATAGAACTGTGGTTTTCCTCTTCCACGGTTCTAATCTACTTTCTATTACCCTTTTTCCATTGATAGTGCCAGTGTAAGCTATTTTCCTTCCTATACAATGGGCAAGGCATGTGGCAAGGGACGTGGAAGTGGACGTTCTGGTGATGGTGCGTGCAGAGGACGGGGACGTGGCCAAGTTGAAAATGTGCCACAACCAACAGCCACATCTTCTCGCTCCCACTTCTTGACCGAATTACAAGGGAAGCACAGAACAATACCAGTATTGCGAACTGATCAGTGTGAACAGTTTATTAATTGGATAGCAGATAATACTTCCAGTTACCTGGGCACCACCACCTCCGGCCTGTCTTCCACACGGTCGACTCTTAGTAGCCGTGAGTCTCAACCACATACTCCTCCTCACCCTGATGCTCCTTCCTCCCACCATGCCGAGTGTCGTCAGACAGCAACTGATCCCACACTTGGACACTCTGAAGAGCTGTTCACTGGTCCATTTCCAGATTTGTGCCCCTCGCCTGCTCCGCTTGAAGTGGTGGAAGAGGAGATCCCATGTAGCGATGCCCAAATATTTGAACAGCCATGGCCTCAGGAAGTCGACGCTGGCAATTTGTCACAAGAGGTGGACGATGACGAGACACAATTGCTAGGAAGCGAGGAGGATGATCGTGGTGCGCAAGTCTAAGAGGAGGAGGTGGTGGATGATCTAGTAACTGACACAACGTGGCAGGAGGACATGCAGAGTGAGGCCAGCAGCACACAGGGGGAGGGAGGCAGAGTACCCCAACAGGCAGGAAGAAGAAGAGTGGTGGCCGCAGACAGGAGACGGGCAACCGTTCCTCGTAACACCAACACGAGGGACGTTGCCAGTACAACCGGTAGGTCTTCCAGAGTCTGGAATTTTTTTAAAGACTCCGCTGATAACGCCAAAAAGGCCATTTGTACCACCTGCCATGCCAGCATCAACAGAGGTGACAAAACTACCAGCCTGACCACCACCAGCATGATCAGGCACATGTCAGCAAAGCACCCGACTTTGTGGGGCGAACCCCAGGGTCCACGACCAGTGTCAGCGGGTGTCACCACTGCTTCTTCCGCTGTTGTGCATGTAATAGAACCCCCTGTTGTTTGTGCAAGGCAATCCCCTGTCCATACTGCATGCAAAGATGCCCCCTCCTCTCAGTCTTCACTAGTTATGGCAGTTTCTCAAGAAACAGCATCAACGTCCACTTCCACGTCCCACCGCAGCATTCAATTGTCCATATCCCAGACCTTTGAAAGAAAGTGGAAATTCGCAGCTAATGCCCCACAACAGGCCAAAGTACTAAGTTCGCACATTTCACGACTGCTTGCGTTGGAAATGCTGCCTTTTAGGCTGGTGGAGACGGAATCCTTCCGCAACCTTATGGTGGTGGCCGTCCCTCGGTACTCGGTCCCCAGACGACACTATTTTGCCCGGTGTGCCATCCCCGCACTACACAAGGACGTGTCCCAAAACATCTGCGTTGCCCTCAACAACGCAGTTACTGGGAGAGTCCACCTGACAACGGACACGTGGAGTAGTGCTTGTGGCCAGGGACGGTTCATCTCCCTGACGGCACACTGGGTAAGCATAGTGGAAGCCGGGACCCAGTCGGACGTTGGGACGGAACACATCCTCCCCACACCGAGGATTGCGGGCCCTATGTCAGTCAGAGTTGCCCCACAGTGTACAGCTCCTGCGCATCATCCTCCTCCTCCTCATGTTCGGCCTCCATCTCAGATATCAACACATCAGTTACAAGCTGGAAGCACTGCAGTACTGCCTCCGCCAAGCGGCAACAGGCTGTGCTGAAACTCATAAGCTTAGGTGAAAAACTTCACACTGCTTGTGAGTTGCGGACAGCTGTAAAAGAGCAGGCAGATCTGTGGCTGAGACCGCTGAACCTACATCCAGGCATGGTCGTGTGTGACAATGGCCGTAACCTGGTGGCGGCTCTGAGGCGAGGTGAGATCACACACGTACCATGCCTGGCTCATGTGCTTAACCTCGTGGTTCAGCCGTTTCTTTAATAGTACCCCGAGTTGCCAGATCTGTTCGTCAAAGTACGCCGCCTGTCAGCTCATTTTCGCAAGTCGCTACAGCTTCTGCCGCCCTTGCTGTGTTGCAGCAGCGTTTGCAGCTTCCGTCACACTGACTGGTGAGTGATGTCCCCACACGTTGGAACTCTACCCTCCACATGTTGCAAAGGATTTGTGAGCAGAAGAGCGCAGTTGTGGAGTACCAGCTGATATTCAGGTCAGACTCCACACATAAGACCTCAGGAGTGGACCTGGATGTCTGACATCTGTACCATCTTGACAAACTTTGAGGAATCCACCCAGATAGTGAGTGGCGATGACGCCATCATTAGCATCAGCATTCCACTTGTCTGTCTTTTGCAAAGCTCTCTGCAGAGAATTAAAGAGGAGGCATTGCAGCCAGAGTATGATGAGATTGATCAAGAAGCCATAGCGGTCGATTACACACAGCCCAGCCTCATCTCATCCCAACGTGTATTGGGGGACAATGAGGAAGAGGAGGAGGAGGAGGAAGAACAGGAGCTTGTATCATGCGCTGTAGATGGTAGTACCTGTACAACTGTCATACCGTCGGTTCAGCGTGGGTGGCCTGAGGACAGGGGGGAGGAGGAGGAGGAAGAGGAGGAGAGCATGGTCAGTCATCATCTTGGTGAGGACATGGAAGTCTTGCCCGTTACCAGTCTGGCATGCATGGCTGACTTTATGTTACTCTGCCTTAACCGTGACCCTCGCATTGTCAAAATGTTGGGTGACAGTCATTACTGGTTGGTGACACTTTTAGACCCCCGCTACAAGGAGAACTTTCACTCTCTTATTCCTGAGGTGGAGAGGTCTACAAAAATGGGGCAGTACCAGAAGGCCCTTGCTGTTGAACTGTTAAAAAGTTCCCATCTGAACACGCTAGAAGCAGAGGTCACAGTTCGTTGTCCAACCAAGGCGTACAAGCGAGAGAGAGGCATCTCCAATCCAGTAGAGGCAGGGGAACACTGTCAACGTTCTGGGACAGTTTTCTGAAACCCCCCGAGCTTACAGGCCCTGAGGCGTGGGGTACTCTCACAAGGAGTGGAAAGTTTCAAAAGATGGTGAGGGAGTACCTTGTCGACCGTATCAGCATCCTCCATGATTCCTCTGTGCCTTTTAATTATTGGGTATCCAAGCTGGACACTTGGAATAAACTCGCTCTGTACGTCTTGGAGGTCCTGGCCTTCCCTGCAACTAGCGTGTTATCGGAGCATGTTTTTAGTGCCGCTGGGGGAATTATAACAGATAAGCGCACTCGCCTGTCAACTGACAATGCTGACAAACTGACCCTTATCAAAATGAACTAGGGCTGGATTGGGTCTGACTTCTCATCACCACCAAATGACAGCAGAGTAACATAAAGTCAAATCCACTGTGTTTTTTCAAGAGGTGTATTCACATGCACCGCTTCACACCCACACATGGGTATATGCTTCCTCATTTCGGCTGTTTTATGTTCTTCTCCTTATCCTCAGCCTCCACCACTACTATACCACCAGGGTGACCGTGGTCCGTGTTACCATTATTGAAAGTTCCTCCGTCCTTATTTTTGTCAGCTTTTGCTTGGAAGGCATAAGCAAAGACTGTCGGAGACCCACTCCCCAATAATAGGAATAATATTTTTAAGATGCTGTACTGTATGGCTCTTGTAAGGGGCATTGCAAGTTCCTCCATCCTAACTTTTGGCAGCTTTTGCTTGGAAGGCATAAGCAAATACTATGCGAGACCCACTCCCCAATCATGGGAATAATGTTTGTAATATGATGTACTGCATGGCTCTTGTAATGGGCATTGCAAGTTCGTCCATCCTAATTTTTGGCAGCTTTTGCTTGGAAGGCATAAGCAAATACTATGGGAGACCCACTCCCCAATCATGGGAATAATGTTTGTAATATGCTGTACTGTATGGCTCTTGTAAGGGGCATTCAAACCATCTTGTTAAGCTACTGGGACCTCCACATCTTTTCCGAGGGGCATTAAAACAGTCTTTTTAAGCTACTGTGACCTCCACGTCTCTTCAAAGGGGCATTAAAAGCGTCTTCTTAAGCCACTCTGAACTCCACAGCTCTTCCAAGGGGCATTGAAATGTTGTTTTTAATTACCTCTAACCTCCACAACTCTTCCAACGGGCATTGCATTTCCTCCTAATTTTAGTCAGCTTTTGCTTTTCAATGAAAAGGCGAAAACTAAGGGAGACCCACTCCCCAATAATGGGTAGAAGGTTTTTAGTATGCTGTAATCCATGTCTGTTTCAAGGAGCATTGCAGTTCCTCATAATTTTTGGAAAGCCTTCCATTCACTGCTTAGGCCAACAGTGTACAGGAGACCCAGTTGCTATAAATGGAAAAAACGGTTTATTTAAGGCCCTCTGACCTCCATGTCATTTCCAAGGGGCATTGGAGTGCCTCAAAATTTTTGGTAGGCATTGCACTCACTGTATGCCCTATAACTGTGTAGCCGAACCGCTCATTTTGTTACAGAAACATATCCTACAAGACATATGTGGTTGATTGGCCTGATATTGATGTGAATGGTCCCTGTTCCTCCTGCTCTTTCTCCTTTGCCCCTACCTCATCCATCATTTATCACCTGAAGCTTTGTTTTAACAGGAGTCATAGAACTGGGATAGTAGCAGGAAAACATCCAGCAATCCTCGGAGGAGGTAGGATATGCGCCAAAACGCTGACCACCTCAGGCCTAGCCGCTACTACATACATGCGCTTGCATTCCAAGAAAACAAAGCAGATGCTAACTTCTATCATCATCATCATCATGGTCCTCACCTTGGCACTCTCAACTCCCCTGATGGAGAAGCCAGGGCCCACCGGAGGAGTCTGGTTCTCTGGTGGGCTCGTCCAATGCTGCCCTAAAACAGGCCGGGCTAAGAAAGGTGTGTGGGGGGGATGTTCCAAGGAGAAATAGGGGCCGCTGGGGACCGTTTATGGATACCCGGCTGCCCCCAGGCACCTGGGGACCGTGTATGGACACCCGGCTGCGGGGCGGCTGGGGACCGAGTATGGACACCCGGCCGCCCCCTGGCGGCTGGGGACCGAGTGTGGACACCTGGATGCTGGACGGCTGGGGACTGAGTATGGATACCAGGCCGCCAACGCAGCCATGACGTAGTGGCCAGATTCCGCCTCCACATGCCTAAAAGGCCCAATTTCAAGTGCAAGCAAGCAGTATGGTATTGCAGCCAGGGGGTGGGTGCATGGGTGGCAGGCTGCATACTTGTGCCTGCATTGCAAGGAATGGGAGAGGTACAATTGAACACTGCCCTGGGTCAAGGACTAGAACGGGGATAGTTTCAAGTCTGCAACGACAGGTGCAGGGTGGGAGGCATCTTCGCATGTACCATGAACAGGGGTTTGGCATGCACACACTACAGCGGAATAGGCTGTCCTTCCCACTTAACGCACTGGGGAGGGCACAGGTAATGTTTTGGTATGCGCACTTAATCTTATGTATAAGGCACATCGGGACAAATAGGGGCGATTGGGGACTGAGTATGAATACCTCGCTGCCGAAGCAGCCATGAGGTAGTTGCCAGCTTCGGCCTCCTCCAAACTAAAAAGCCCCATTTGAAGTGCAAGCTAGCAGTATGGCATTGCAGCCTAGGGGTGGGTGGGTGGCAGGCTGCACACTTACGCTTGCATTCCAAGAAAATAAAGCAGATGCTAACTTCTATCATCATCATCATGCTCCTCACCTTGGCACTCTCAACTCCCCTGATGGAGAAGCCAGGGCCCACTGGAGGAGTCTGGTTCTCTGGTGGGCTCGTCCAATGCGGCCCTAAAGCAGGCCGGGCTAAGAAAAGTGTGTGGGGGGAAGTTGACAGGAGAAATAGGGGCGGCTGGGGACCGTTTATAGACACCCGGCTGCCTCCAGGCGGCTGGGGACCGTGTGGACACCCGGCCGCTGGGCGGCTGGGGACCGAGTATGGACACCCGGCCGCCCCCTGGCGGCTGCGGACCGAGTGTGGACACCCGGCCGCCGGGCGGCTGGGGACTGAGTATGGATTCCAGGCCGCCAACGCAGCCATGACGTGGTGGCCAGATTCCGCCTCCACATGCCTAAAAGGCCCAATTTCAAGTGCAAGCAAGCAAGCAGTATGGTATTGCAGCCTGGGGGTGGGTGGGTGGCAGGCTGCACACTTACGCTTGCATTCCAAGAAAACAAAGCAGATGCTAACTTCTATCATCATCATCATGCTCCTCACCTTGGCACTCTCAACTCCCCTGATGGAGAAGCCAGGGCCCACCGGAGGAGTCTGGTTCTTTCGTGGGCTCGTCCAATGCTGCCCTAAAACAGGCCGGGATAAGAAAAGTGTGTGGGGGGAAGTTGACAGGAGAAATAGGGGCGGCTGGGGACCGTTTATGGACACCCGGCTGCCCCCAGGCGGCTGGGGATCGTGTGTGGATACCCAGCCGCAGGGCGACTGGGGACCGAGTGTGGACACCCGGCCGCCGGGCAGCTGGGGACTGAGTATAGATTCCAGGCCGCCAACGCAGCCATGACGTGGTGGCCAGATTCTGCCTCCACATGCCTAAAAGGCCCAATTTCAAGTGCAAGCAAGCAGTATGGTATTGCAGCCTGGGGGTGGGTGGGTGGTTGGCTGCATATTAGCGCTTGCATTGCAAAGAATGGGGGAGGTACAATTGAACACTGCCCTGGGACAAGAACTTGCACAGGGATAGTTGCAAGTCTGCATCTTCTGATGCGGCAAGGATGACTTCTGATGGGCACACTTTTAGGCAGTGATCTGGGTGTCAGAGATGCTTCCAGGGGTCTTCCCCATGCTGTTCCCATGTCTTTTCAGCACTGTATGCATGTGTCACACAGCACATGGCCAGATAAGGTTGTAAAATGTTAAAATGACATTTCCCGGTGAATGCATTTGTCACGGTTGAAAGCAATACAAAAGTGCAAAAACGCATAAAAAATGCTACTTGTGAACATAGCCCAAGGTGCAGAGGAGTATTTTTTTGGGGGGTTATTTATTTTACCTTATACACAAGTCTTGACCCTGGAAAGGAACTTCCTTAACATATTTCACAGGAAAGCACTTTCAGTTTCGTTTTTGAACGTTTTATTGTGAGCCCTTAAAAGTGGCTTAATACCTCTGACGATGTTGTTGACAGCAGTGACCTGGGGGTCAGAAGTGCTTCCTGGGGCGATCCCCATGCTGTTCCCATGTCATTTGAGCACTGTCACTATCGTTTTGGGCACTTGTTAGTTTTTTAAAAGACTGCCGGGGGTGTCGCCGCAAAAATGCTCGGGTCTCCCATAGACTAACATAGGGCTCGTTGCTCGGGTCGAGCACCCGAGTATCATTGCGAGCTTGGCCCGAGCTTCGAGCACCCGAGCATTTTAGTGCTCGCTCAACACTAGTAATAATCTAAATTCCGCTTTTATGTCTAATTTGGCTAACAGAGCATTATGGCCAGACTTTTTAAGCAAATTAACTGCAGAATCAAAGGAAGAATATTTGACTGATGCAATAGATTTATCTATTTCATCATTTAATGAGTGACCAAGAGGGAAAGACAGATGATGAATCATCCTGTAAGAACCCATTTCTTTTTTAGGAACAATGCCTAAAGTAGAGACCCTAAAATTCTCAAACGGAGGGGAAGCGAAAGGGCCATAGACTCTGTGAAGTTCTAATTCTTTAATTATTTTCTCACAAACTATATCACTATATTGTAGTGCTGAAGCTAAATTCTCATGAACAAAACAGCCAACACCTTTAAATGGAGGAACTGAAAAAACAACTGAAAAACCTATGGTAATTAAACCATGAAAGCATTCTTTGAAGCTTCACTGGGGTCGATGCCCTTAGAAAGTAGCTATTTGCTAGTACCTTGCTGTCCTTGAGCCAACTTTTTGAAGCATTTTGCCATGGGATGAGATCTGCCACAAAAAGAGCATTCATGGCGAAATCTACAACTGTTCTGCAATTTACAAGTAGGTTTGTTATACGCAAAACACATACCTTTCCTATTAACAGCATTATTTGCTGATATATTAAATGTGCTCGTCTGAGATAACATCAGGTTTAACCAAAGCCCTACATCCTTTGTACCCCATTTTAAATTTGGGTGCACCGCAATTTTATGATGAAAAGATTTGTCATAATGAAGCCATACCATACCTCCAAAATTGCAGTATGCTTCCAAAATTATATCAACATGATGAAAAAGGCTACTGCAAAGATTAGGGGATTTTTCACCAAAAACTAAGGCATAGATAGCAAAAGCTTGGAGCCAATTATTAAAAGATTTAGTGACTCCATGCTTCCTATGAACCCCTTCATTTTTATCATCTTTTCTATCAAATTCATTAGATTGTTCTTTAATATTAGGTAACAAAGAAAATATGTCAATGTAATCTCCATCCCCATTTTTTTTTTAATCCCTTCACTACGGTGAAAACTCAAGGAGGAAATTTCACAGGATAGTGTCTCTTTTAAATGAGCCTCAGGCACTGGTGCTCTTATGACGCGCCCCATGGGCCATGGAGTACTCGGTAGCCGGGCCGGTCGATTCTAGGGGATGTCACTGGGGCAGTTACCTGGTCTGTGACCCAGGGCGGTCAAATAAAGGAAAAGGTAAAGGGGAATAAAGTTTTTAGAGATAATGTTCGTGACGCCACCTGTGGTATGCGGCTATATGGGGCTGCGGCTGCGGTGCAGATCCTCTGGAGCTGATGATGACGCAGCAGAATTGGTTCAGCTCTCCACAGGCAAAGCTTAGCTCCAGGGCAGTAGATGGTGATTTTATGAGGTAGATGTAGTTGGTGCAGTGTAATGCAGGTGATGGCGCAGATAATGACCACATCTTAATGGCAGTTTCCTCTTATCTTTACTTGCGGTTTGTTAAGCAGACCGGGGCACGGGTACTAGCTGGTAGTAGAGGTCCGGGCGGCCTGGAAGCAAGTTGGGGATCCACCTCACCAGGCGAAGTTGTAGGCCTTCCCTCTGCGCTAATCTCTTTGGCCTGCTGCTTGAAGCTATGCTGCGGCCCTCGTCCCTGAGTAAAACTTCTTTTTCCTCACCCGTATGGCAGGCAGCTCGGGCCTTCATTAAGTGTCGCTTCCACATGGCGGTGCTGGGCCCTATGATTCTGCTGTGTAACCGGGTGTCTGGTGGGGCCAGGAGACCTGCAGTCTCCTGCCCTCCGGATTCTGCTGCTGGGCCTTCAGTGCCCCACAGCCACGGACTCTGGTTCCCTTGCACTTCTCTTCTCTGGGGCAAGCTTGTACTCAACTCCCTTCCCCAGGTCCTTCCTCATCGCTCTCCTGTCTCCAACTCCTCTCAACTGATAACTAACTAACCCCGCCTCCAGATTCCAGTTTGAAGGGGAAGAGTTCCCCTTTCTGGTCTGGAGCCAGGAAAGTGTTGTATGCTGGTAAACCTGATTAGGGGACCCCTCCTTGCTTCCAAGCATGGCATCACCCCCTGTGAGGGAGGGAATGCCTCTGTGGCAACCAGACCCCTGGGGTGCCACATTCCCCCATAGTTAAATTCAGTACTCCCAGACTGATGACACCTTTAGAATTAAACAATTAACAACAATAATGATTCATATTACAAACAATTTACAAAGTCTCAGAAAGGCAAAAATTGCAGAATAACAAAAAACAAACTAAACTTGGGAACAGTCATTGCGGCGCTTAGTCTTTACGCCACTACCCAGGAATTGTCTTTTTTCCGGGAACTTGAAGGTTAGTTGGTGGGAACTGCCTTAACCCACTTTGTGTATCGTCCCTAGGCGTGGCTTCAGGGCACTCTGTCGGTGGGCCTGGTTTTTGGCCACGCCTGCGCTTTATTTTCAAGGCCAACTTTATTCAACATTGTCCTGACCACACCTAGTCCTGTGGTCCATTTGTTCATAAATTTAATAACTATAATTACCCACGATTACTTAACGGTTACAACTATATAACATATACTATTATTTTACTACACTTTAGTCCCTATAATGGGCAGGGAGCTGACCTATGGTACTATGGGTTGATCTATGCAGTACATTTGTTGCCAATGACCTATCCGGGTCTCTAGTGTCTACCGCTGGTGTGGTGGGCTCAGTGTGGACAACACTACGGTTAGTCTGAGGTAACACCGGTAGGCTTGGTAGTCTTCTACGACTTCTTTGACTCACCAGATTCACCGCTAGCAGAGGGTAGATTCTCCTGATCTGCTGCTAATGAAGCATCTGTTTCTGGTGCCGACTGGTCTCTCTGCTATTCTAGAGTCTCTGCGGCTTCCGGTGAGGCTACTTGAGGAAAGGTCAGGACAGGTACCACGATTGCTTGGTTCACCTGCGTCCAAGACCTGGGAAATTCTCCAAGGATGGTTTGAACCGTTTCTTCCACCTTTTCTGTGTGCTGGGGGCTGTTTTGGTCTTCCTCTTTGTGTCTCAACTGATCAAGGCATATCTTCAGGTGGACTCTTGAGACTGCCGCTGAAGTCTCTCCTCCATCTTTACTGATGAGGCATACCTTGGTGTTGTCGAAATTTGAAGGTAAGACGGTGTATGGCTCAACCTCCCACTGATCATCTAATTTGTGAACTTGTCTTTTCCTTTTGAGTACCTGTTCTCCAGGTGACAAGGGAACTGCAGGTGCGTGCTGATTATAAGTTCTCTCCTGCTTCTGTCTCACCTGGGACAAACTTCTCTCCACACATTCTTGCACCTTGCGGTATTGTTGCTGCCGCTCCGTATCCCAGTCTGCATCTGGTGATGTTGTGACGTGCCCCCTGGGCCAGTGCTGTAGTGCGGCGCACGTGTGCGCGGGGGAATACCCGGAGCCGGATCCGATGGGGGTAGTAGTCTCCGAGTGGCGGGGACCCGGTCCGTGCCCAGGGTGGTCAAACTAAGTGTGTGGCAGTCTTCGTAGATGTTGTTTAAGTGTCGACTACGCCACCCATTGATTTGCGGTCGCAAGGCCGCCGCTGCAGAACAGTCCGCTGAGGCCGGTGGTATGTGTGCAGCAATGGTGGTATAACCCCCAACGGGAGAGGTATGGCCTCAGGGCAGCTGGTGCGGGTGAAGGGAGTGATAGAAAGGGCGTCCCGGTACCTTTAGTGCTGGTAGTGCGATGGAACACAGAGACTGATTGCAGTTTTCAATGCTTTACTCACAGATGTTATCAGTGTCAGTCCTGCAGGTGATGACGACCCGAGCCGTGCTGCGTCCACCAGGTACGGGGCTCGACCAACCCCCAGGCAGTTCCAGAGTGTGACCTTGAACTCCTTTCTCCGTTCCTTTCTCTGGCCGTCCCCACTAGGGACCCACCCATGTCCAGCTTCCTCGGGCCTTCTGGTGGCGAAACCTATCTCCGGTTTCCCTGACCCTATGTGGCGTGCCTTCGTGGTGAGTGTAGTGAGTGGTCGCGCCAAGACGTGGCCACGACCTCCGGTTCCTGGCTGAGGATAAGTGGCCTCCACCAGTTCGGGATCCGGTACCCTGATCTGCCAACCCTTCACCCGCTGACTCCTAGCGTGTTCGGGTTCCCTCTTCCTTCATGTCTCTGGGCCTTTCTCCAGGTTCCATTCATTCCTTGTTCCTTGTTCCTTTCCTCTTGTCTTTCTCTCTCTTGCTCCCTTCAGGAGCAGCACCCAGACAGGGCTGCTGCTCCCTGTCACTACTCTTCTCCTCTTCTTCTGTCTGACTGCACTCAACTCCTAAGATGGTGCCCACCTTTTATACTCCCTCTGACACCCGAGCCCAGGTGACTAGCCACCAATGGGCTCCTTCCTATGCCCAGAGTCCCTCCCCTCTCTGCTCCTGCACCACCGGGATATTCCTCCCCCCCTCCCACTCCAGCCAGGGACAGACGCTGTCGTACCTGCACATCTATCTGGTGGGAGTACCGTTGATCTGTCCCCCGGAAATGGGATGTATGTGGTGCATGCAGCTAACTGAGTTCTAGTCCACACTCCATCCTTACCTGGGAGTGGAATACCACACCTCTGGTTCGAGGTGCAATACCCCTGTAGCAGCCGAGCCCTCGGGGTGCTACATTCCCCCCTGGTAAACCACAGCACGTCCTCGGGCTGAAATAGAGTAAAAACAATTTTTAAAGTGTACACTCATAAATAAGACATTAACTTTCATATAAAACATTTTCAACATTCTTGACTCCTTGGGATCTGGCCGCTGTCAGTCCTCAGCCAGGTAGAGGGAAAGGATGACCGCTCTCTGTCCTCGGTCAGGTTAGGGATTAGGGCAAAAATAGGCAACAGTTCTCTTTCTGTCCCAACGGGGACCACACTCTTAGTGGAAACAGTCCCACAACAGTCCTTATACTCGGTCGGGTAACTATTTACATCTCCTCTCTTACCGTTTACGATTAACGGTGTGCTCCACACGCTCCTTTCTCTTCCTCAGGTTCAGACCCGTCCGGGCCCTCTTTCTCCTCCTCCTGGTACGATAACTCCTCCTCCTCCTTGACCCGGTGGACATGAAGGGCGTACCACCCCTTCACTCCCTTATGCCTGGTATAGGTGACTGTATCTCCAGGCACCAGGTCCCGTCCACTGTGCCCCTCCGGTAGGTGGGACTCTACGTCGCTCCTGTTTACAAACACCTGGCTCATGGTCTTCGGGTCTTACATGATGCCCCAGCCACATGCCATGTGAAACTTAACAACAGTCCCGGTGACTCGGGGACTGTGAGCTGTACGGGGGGGTCCTGGCGGGTCCTTGTCTTCTGCTCCACGTTTTTAATGTGGAGCCACTCCTCCTTCATTTTCCTCTCTCTCCGCTCCCGCTCAAAGGTTGCCAGTTGTTGGCGGCAGGTCTCATAGCGCCGGGTGAAGAGAGGTCCACGGGCTCCGGAACTGGGATTAGCGGTTCATCTGGGGCCCTTGCTCCTACGGGATGACTCTTCCTGGAGCGGGGGTTGGTGTACTCAGGCGGCCAGACGAATGGTGTCCCATCCGGGCAGGTGTGCTGCTCATACAGGTCTTTCCCCAATGATGGCACGACTGGGGGCCCCGGCTGGGGTGCAGCGCCCGCGGGCACTCGGCCTTTTAACCAGGCCGGTGACTTTCTGATCGTGCCCGGTGTTGGGGAGCACGGTTCAGGGCGAGGCTCCGCTGCAGAGCTTGCTGCTGGAGGGCTGACTACTGGTGGTGGAGGTACGGTGGGCGGTGCGGCACCCAGAGCTTCGGGTCCCGCGGCGGGGGGTAGGGGCAGGTCCGCGGCCTCAGGGCCCAGAGTAACAGCGTTCCCCTTACTTGTCGTTGCGGCCTCCCCCACGGCGTCGTCCCCGGCCTCCGGTCCGCTTCTGCTGCCTCTCGGAATCGACGCGGGGCTGGATGGTGGCTGCACCTCCGGTTGGCAGGTCAGCGTGCGCCGGGTCAACTCCTCCTTCCACCCGGCGAGCACGTCTCGTTGCGCCCAGATCATCCTCCTGTTCAGCTCTTCCAGCGTGGCCTGCGCGTACTCCGGTTCTTCCTTCTGGAGCACCGCTAGCAGCTCTGCAATCTGGTATGGCGGCTGTGGCGGTGAAGCTCTCCTCCGTATCCGACATCCTCCTCCCCCCTAGTGGACCGTGGCCTACCTTGCGATGATCCTCTTCCGTAGTCCGCTGCTCCGCAGTGGATCGTCAGGGTTGAGGACCTTCCGTCGCGCTCCTGTGACGTCAGCGTCTGCTGGGCTCCTTCCAGGACCTTACGCGACGTCTGGACGTGAGGCGGGGCTTCATTTCTCGCGCGCTTTTGGAGTCCACGCCCCTCTTCTTCCCGCGCGGCGTCCTCAAGATGGCGCCCAATGGCGGGAAAACTCCACGGATGGCGGGAAGAAGGCAGAAGATGGCGTCGGATGGCGGGAATCGGCTCCGGATGGCGGGAAACGACTCCGGACAGCGGGAAACTTCACCACAGGTAAGTAAAAAGTCTCTTTTTTCAGGCACGCAGTACCCGGTGGTTGCGGGCACGTGATCCTGCCGACTACGCCAAAGTTGACGCGCCCCCTGGGCCAGTGCTGTAGTGCGGCGCACGTGTGCGCGGGGGAATACCCGGAGCCGGATCCGATGGGGGTAGTAGTCTCCGAGTGGCGGGGACCCGGTCCGTGCCCAGGGTGGTCAAACTAAGTGTGTGGCAGTCTTCGTAGATGTTGTTTAAGTGTCGACTACGCCACCCGTTGATTTGCGGTCGCAAGGCCGCCGCTGCAGAACAGTCCGCTGAGGCCGGTGGTATGTGTGCAGCAATGGTGGTATAACCCCCAACGGGAGAGGTATGGCCTCAGGGCAGCTGGTGCGGGTGAAGGGAGTGATAGAAAGGGCGTCCCGGTACCTTTAGTGCTGGTAGTGCGATGGAACACAGAGACTGATTGCAGTTTTCAATGCTTTACTCACAGATGTTATCAGTGTCAGTCCTGCAGGTGATGACGACCCGAGCCGTGCTGCGTCCACCAGGTACGGGGCTCGACCAACCCCCAGGCAGTTCCAGAGTGTGACCTTGAACTCCTTTCTCCGTTCCTTTCTCTGGCCGTCCCCACTAGGGACCCACCCATGTCCAGCTTCCTCGGGCCTTCTGGTGGCGAAACCTATCTCCGGTTTCCCTGACCCTATGTGGCGTGCCTTCGTGGTGAGTGTAGTGAGTGGTCGCGCCAAGACGTGGCCACGACCTCCGGTTCCTGGCTGAGGATAAGTGGCCTCCACCAGTTCGGGATCCGTTACCCTGATCTGCCAACCCTTCACCCGCTGACTCCTAGCGTGTTCGGGTTCCCTCTTCCTTCATGTCTCTGGGCCTTTCTCCAGGTTCCATTCCTTCCTTGTTCCTTGTTCCTTTCCTCTTGTCTTTCTCTCTCTTGCTCCCTTCAGGAGCAGCACCCAGACAGGGCTGCTGTTCCCTGTCACTACTCTTCTCCTCTTCTTCTGTCTGACTGCACTCAACTCCTAAGATGGTGCCCACCTTTTATACTCCCTCTGACACCCGAGCCCAGGTGACTAGCCACCAATGGGCTCCTTCCTATGCCCAGAGTCCCTCCCCTCTCTGCTCCTGCACCACCGGGATATTCCCCCCCCCTCCCACTCCAGCCAGGGACAGACGCTGTCGTACCTGCACATCTATCTGGTGGGAGTACTGTTGATCTGTCCCCCGGAAATGGGATGTATGTGGTGCATGCAGCTAACTGAGTTCTAGTCCACACTCCATCCTTACCTGGGAGTGGAATACCACACCTCTGGTTCGAGGTGCAATACCCCTGCAGCAGCCGAGCCCTCGGGGTGCTACAGTTGTCTCAGGTGTTAAAACTCCCATGTCTAAGTCAATGGGTAACTTGCCAGATCTTGCCCTCATCAGGCAGGCGGGTGTACAGTTGTTGGAGTTCACGGGGATGTGGTTAGATAGGTCCACCAAATCTGGTAACTTCTCTGGCCACAGGCTACATTCTTCAAGGGGCAACATCTTCAACAGGTCTATTACCACCTGGTTCATCTTCTCGCACAACCCGTTGGTCTGGGGATGATATGGCATCGTCCTTATTTTCTTTCAGCCGTAAAGCTTACAGAATTCTTGAAACACTTCTGCTTCAATGGCTGGACCTTGGTCGGTCATTACTCGTTCAGGGTAACCGTGTGGGCGACAAAAGTGTTGTTGAAACGCTTTGGCTGTCGTCTTAGCCATCTGGTCCTTCACTGGAACTACTACCAGGAACAGGGAGTAGTGGTCTACTATGGTGAGACCATAGATATAGCCTGACCAGCTTGTGGCTTGCTTCACGTGGTCTAAGGATACCAGTTCAAGGGGTTGTTTGGTGATTATGGGCTGCAGGGGGGCCCTCTGGCTATCACAGTCTTTCCGTCTCAGGTTGTATGGACCACATTCTCGACACCATCTCTCGATTGCTTTCCTCATGCCAGCCCAGCAGAATCGCTCACGTAGCATAACTTCCGACTTTTTCCACCCGAAGTGTCCTGCTCCATCGTGGTATGCTTCTAAGACCATTGGCGCATCCCGCCTCAGGACTACCACCTGCCAGACCAGTTTGTGTGTCCGGGAATTGATGCTTCTTTGACACAGCTTTCCCTCGTAGATGAACAGCTTGCCCTTCTCCTTCCACAACTGTTGGGTCTCCTGTGGAGCATCTGGATCAGGGTGCGAGTTGGCTTGTGTCAGCAACTCCTTTACTAGGTGGACAGCCAGGTCGCTATCTTGCATCTCTGCCCATTCATGGTGGGGCAATGGGTTAAACATGGCCTCTCTGTTGGTGGAGTGCTTGTTCCTCACACAGTGGGAGCACTGGGTCACCCCGTGACAATGGAAAGCGGGTAGCTCTATCTCCTCCAGCTCTTCCGGGTCTTCTCCCCCATCTGGCAAGTTGGGCATCCTGGATTAGCGTTTTATTGCCCCGCCCGATACTTGATGTTAAACTCGTAGTTGGACAGTCGAGCCATCCATTGTTGTTCTAAGGCACCAAGCTTCGCAGTCTCCAAGTGCGTCAGCGAGTTGTTATCCGTGAAGACTGTAAATCTGGAGGAGGTGAGGTAATGTTTACAGCGCTCTGTTACACCCCAGACTATGGCTAAAAACTCCAACTTAAACACTTCCTTGAGAGTGGAGGGTCTTGGCCAGTCCTTGATCTTGGTGACTTTTTCAGGGTCTGGTGCTACACCTTCGGCGCTTACCTCATGACCTAGGTACTGCACCTTGGGCTTCAACAGGTGGCACTTGGACGGCTTTACTTTCAGGCCAAAACCAGATAGGGCTTCAAACACCTCGGCCAGGTGCTCCAGGTGGTCTTCGTATGTCTTTGAGTAGACAATTACGTCGTCTACGTACAGCAGAACGGTTTCAAAGTTTTTGTGTCCTAGGCAACACTCCATTAACCGCTGGAAAGTTTCCAGGGCATTGCAGAGCCCGAATGGCATGCAATTGAACTCGCTGAGGCCCATTGGTGTCGTGAATGCGGTCTTATCTTTGTCCGCCTCTGCCACAGGAACCTGCCAATACCCACTGGTGAGATCTAAAGTGGAGAAATAGTTAGCGGATCTCAGTTCAGCTAATGATTCCTCAATTCTGGGTAATGGGTAGATGTCCTTATGTGTAATACGATTAATCTGCCTGTAATCAACACACATCCTCATTGTACCATCTTTCTTTCTAACGAGGAGTAATGGAGCTGCCCAGGGGCTACAACTATCTCTGATCACCCCAGCCTCTTTCATCTCCCGTAACATTCCTTTGGCACACTGATAGTGAGCTGGGGGTACAGACTGGTACCTCTCTTTAAAGGGTGGATGATCTCCTGTGGGGATATGATGTTGGACCCCTTTTACCTGCCCAAAGTCTAGTGGGTGTTTGCTAAAGACTCACTCATATTCTTGGACCACCCTGTACACCCCATGCTTTTGGTGCAAAGGGGTGGAGTCAGTGCCTACTTGTAGCTTCTGACACCAATCCTCCACCTGCCCCTTGGAGTCATTTTCCTCCACCTGTTTGGATGGAGGCAAGGGTTCCACTGCCTTTATTGCATTGTTACTGACAGTGAACAGCGTAGCAAGGGTGGCATACCGGGGTAAATGGACCTCTTTCTCCCCACAATTCAGGATGCGTATCGGTACTCTCCCCTTGCGGACATCGACCACCCTCCTGGCCGTCAAAATGGTGGGCCTACTATCAGAGTACACGGGTTCTACCAGGGCTTGATAATCTTGACCCCTGAGACCTATTGCTGCCCGACACCATATTAACATTTCACTCCTAGGAGGCATTGCACTGGGATCACTCATTCTGACACTGCCGACTTCTCCACCAGACAGCTCTACCTGTTGTCTTTGCATCAGGGCTTTGATCTCCTTCTGCAGAACTCACTGCTGACTGGAACTGGCAGTCTCTTCGACCTGTTGCAACAAAACAATAATTTGCCCAAGACAATTCTCTATCACATTGGTGCCTATGGTTATCATAGGATGGCTTTCTCGGCGAGCAATATCAACAATAATCATCCCTTGTAATAGCAATTCTACTCAGCCAACCTTTATGGTCACCTCGTTATACCCCACATGAGGTAAGGGCTGACCATTGCTAGCATATATGTTAATATGTTCATCTGTACTGCGGGTAATGTCTGAATCAGTCCAGTATCATTTGAAAAGGATATATGGCATCGTTGTCACCTGGGAACCGGTGTCCAGCAATGCGTTCACCGGGATGCCATTAAGCACGACAGGTAGGACTGGTCATCCTCCCACGTACTTGTCTCACCAGCTTTGTGGGCCTGGTCGTCTTACTCCTGTGGATTGGCCCTCTGCCTCAGGGGTTGCTCTATTAAATTGCAGAATCTTGTGAGGTGCCCCACCTTTTGACAGCGGCGGCAGATGGGTTGTCAGTCCTGGTCGTAGCGATCGCTGTTTCTCCCTCTGGTCTGTGGAATTCTTCTCTGTCGTCACCACGGGACGTCATCTGGACTGAAAGCCAGCTGCATTCTTTCCCTTGGAGACACTTGCATGGCCTGCATGGTTTTAGTTAGTGTACCCACACTTTTGGACCTGAAGGCGTAGGTCATTTTCTAGGGCCTGCACGTCAGCCTCCACAGGTGCCAGGGAAAAGGACGCCGCCTCCTGGTGGTATGTGATAGCTGGGCAACGGAGGGGTGCAGTGCCACTTGGGGTTGATTCTCGCAGCAACCTGGATGGCTCAGTCTTTAAATTGCGCAAAGTCCAGATCAGGGTTTTGCAGAGCCATAATACGTAGCTGTGTCCGGTGAGCGTTAGACAGGAGCCCCTAGATAAACTGCTCAGTTAGCAATCTGTCCTCATCTCGCACACTGTCGGGGTCTACCTGTTTAATGGCCCACAGCGCTTCCTGCAGGTTTAGAGCATAGTCCCGTACACTGTCCTGCACCCTTTGTTTGCACCTGTAGAACTTCACCTTAATCTCTGCTGCTGTGTGGGTGTCAAAGGTATCCTTCAACCGGGCCAGTATTTGCTTAACAGTGCTTTTGTCCCTGCCCGGCTAGGACTTCACCTCTCTCTGGGCCGCACCGATTAGCTGGCCTATGAGGATGCTGACTTTTTGCTCCTCAGACAGGGGGTACACTTGAAACAAACTGTGCAGTCTCTCCTCAAATTCGCTCAGGGTGTGCAACTCCCCTGAGTACTGGGGTAACCACGCTGCCCCTGGCATGGATAAAGGCATTACTGTTGTGGCTGCTGCGCCCGCAGCTGGATCCTCTCCCAGATTGGGCATCTTTCTCCCCCCTAGTGAACCTCAGCTAGGTCCTGGGTTTCTGCTGGCGTACCAGTATGCTGCTCTGCAGGCTAGAGGGATCTCTTACCCAGCGGTTCCAGATCGGGCCCTCCTGCTTCCCCTCCGTTGATGTCAAATCACGAGATTATACAGCTCAGCAAAGTCTATGGCACACAGTACCCGGTTATACCGGGGGTTGGAATCATGTTCGTGGCGCCAAGTATGACGCACCCCCTGGGGTACTCGGTAGCCGGGCCGGTCGATGCTGAGGGATGTCACGGTGGCAGTGACCCAGACCGTGACCCAGGGTGGTCAATTAAAGGAAAAGGTAAAGGGGAATAAAGTTTTTAGAGATAATGTTCGTGACGCCACCTGTGGTATGCGGCTATATGGGGCCACCGCTGCGGTGCAGATCCTCTGGAGCTGATGGTGATGCAGCAGAGTTTGTTCAGCTCTCCACAGGCAGATCTTAGCTCCAGGGCAGTAGATGGTGATTTTATGAGGTAGATGTAGTTGATGCAGTGTAATGCAGGTGATGGTGCAGATAATGACCAGTCCACAGCTTAATGGCGGTTTCCTCTTATCTTTACTTGCGGTTTGTTAAGCAGACCAGGGCACGGGTACTAGCTGGCAGTAGAGGTCCGGGCGGCCTGGAAGCAAGTTGGGGATCCACCTCGCCAGGTGAAGTTGTAGGCCTTCCCTCTGCACTAATCTCTTTGGCCCTGCTTCTTGAAGCTATGCTGCGGCCCTCGTCCCTGAGTAAAACGTCTTTTTCCTCACCCGTATGGCAGGCAGTTCGGGCCTTCCTTAAGAGTAGCTCCCACGTGGCTGTGCTGGGCCCTTTGATGCTGCTGTGTCTCCGGGTGTCTGGTGGGGTCAGCAGACCTGCAGTCTCCTGCCCTTCGGATTCTGCTGCTGGGCCTTCAGTGCCCCACAGCCACGGACTCCGCTTGTACACAGCTCCCTTCCCCAGATCGTTCCTCATCGCTCTCCTGTCTCCAACTCCTCTCAACTGACAAGTAACTAACCCTGCCTCCAAAATCCAGTTTAAAGGGGAGGAGCTCCCCTTTCTGGTCTGGAGCCAGGAAAGTGTTGTATGCTGGTAAACCTGATTAGGGGACCCCTCCTTGCTTCCAGGCATGGCATCACCCCCTGTGATGCCACACTCTCATTGCCATTAAACTATCATTAACATTAGCGGGGGGATTAACAATAGCACTACCCTCAAACCCTCCAAACATTTCAGAAAGACAGTCTTTAAAAAGGGATTTAAATCAATATGGGCAACAGACAGGGCACATTAAGCATCTCACCCCTTCTGCTTTGTCCTGATGATGCCAGGGTGTTCTCTGCGTCGCCAGTGCTCAAGCCCAATGTATTGTGCAAACCTGGCCGCTCCGGTGATCAGGGGGATGTTTCAGAAGCCTGGTCGTTCTCTGTGGCTGATACCCTCCAGGATGTTGCAGCCAAAGTCCGACCCAACAGCCTGGAGCCAGAAACCGAAGCCCCTACTGACCTGTCCGGAAGTGGCGCTCCTTGGCCCGCCACTGCGCTTGTACGGCAGCGGAGGCTAAACGTTTCCTGGGATGCTCCGAGTGAAGTCACGGAGATGACATCTGATGACGTTGGTGATCTCGTGCTGAACTCCAGTACTTACGAAGGGGTGAAGGCTTCCTTCCTGGCTGGCGATGGCAATGAGTAGACAGCGTGAGATCTCCGATTCCTCTTCAAGCTCCTGCTTCTTCGTCCGGATGGAGGCGAGGTGTCAGGTAGGTACTCCGGTACTGGCCTGCTGGTATGGCTTATTTCCACAGGATCCCTCGCTGTCTGAATTTTCAGCGCTAAGCAGCTCTACAGCCACTCTATGCCTCCTTCTGCCTCAGCATGGTGCGTCAGCTGCTATAGTAGGTTGTCCATGTCTTCACTCTTTTGCATCAGCTGATAATGATGCCTACACGGCAACAGCTGTTATTTTATCCTCAAATTCTTCTCGCACTTTTCTTCTTGACTAGTTATAATCCTGCAAAAAGAAGCACCAAAACATCTGTACAGAACCAGTTTGAACCTGCTCGTGACAGCTCACAGCTGACCAGATGAACTTTTAACCCTATTATGTTATAGATGACATGAAAAACACCATTAGTCTCCTGATTAACTTATGACGAGTAATAATAAAATATTCAGGGTCTGTGTTACTATAAGACCCCCATTCTATTCTTGGTTCAGGGGGTCTTACATTCTGCAGTCGATGCTGGTGATAGAGGAGAAGTCTGTACCAGAAACTCTGGGCATCTCAAACTGTGTCCAGCCACTAAAATAAGGGTGGCTTGGACCTGTAGTGCCATACGTGCCATACAGTCTGGCAGTATGGGTGCATGTGCTATCCAGCTGGATTATACAGATCCCTTCTTCGGCCAATAGGAACGTGTAGCGCCCCGAGGTCTCGATCGCTACAGAGGTATTGCACCTCAACCAGAGGTGTGATATCCCCCTCCTGGGTAAGGATGGTTTGTGGACCAGGTCTCTGTGAGCTGCACACATTACACTTCTCATTCAGGGGGGGGGGGAACAGCTCGATGGTGCTCCCATTAATATAAATGCAGGCACGAGTGACCTTGTTCCCTGCCTGGAGTGGGGAGGTGGGGGGAACCTAGTGATGTGGGAGCAGATAGGGGCTGGTTTCTGGGCATAGGTAGGAGCCCATTGGTTGCAGGTCACCTGGGCTCATACACAGAGAGGGAGGTATAAAAGGTGGGCACCATCTTAGATCAGTGTTCAGTCAGTGAGAGGAGAAGACAGGGAGCGGAGGCTCCGTTGGAGCTCTGCTCAAAGGCAGGCCTAGGGTGAAGGCTGGAGCCTGAGAGGAAGGAGGAGAAGAAGGAACAGAACACCAGGAGAGGCCCAGAGACACGAAGGCAGAAGGAACCCTAAGGACCCAGGAGATTGCAGGTGACGGGTTGGCAGAACAGGGTACCGGATCCCAAGTTGGTGGAGGTGACTAATCCTTAGCCAAGAACCCGTGGTCGTGATCATTTACTGGTGCGACCCCTCACTACACCTACTAGGAAGGCACACCACATAGGGTCAGGGAAGTGGGCACCCAGCCCTCCCAGGAGAAGACTCGAGGCAGCTGGACAGAAGTAGTGTCACTGGTGGGGCACGGCTGATGAAAGGATAGAAGGGAGCCCTGTGCCACACTCTGGAATTGCCTGGGGGTTGATCGAGCCCCCTGCCTGGTGGACGCAGCACGGCTCAGGCGGTCCTACCTGTGCACAAGTGACCTGGAAGAGAACTGTGAGTAAAGAACCTGAACTGTAACACCTTGTCTCTGTGCTTCCTCACCGCGTACAGCACTACTAGTACTGGGACGCCCCGCACCACAACCACCATCATCGCTCTACATTGCCCTGAGGCTAGACTCCTCCCATGGAGAGTTATACTACACTTTGCTGCCCTCACAACATCAGCCTCAGAGGTCGGTTCAGCAGCGGCGGTTCTTATTGACCGCAATCCACGGGTGGCGTAGTCGGACATTGCATTATACTGATACAGAGACTGCCACAACCTTGGTCTGACCACCCTGAGCCACGGGACCGGGTCGCCACTACTACTCCCAGCATTGCCCTGAAGCCCGGTACCGAGTGCCCCACGGCCCAGGGGGCGAGACAAAAGCATCACACCCCACTAAAGTTCCCAGCTTACAACTAGTAGCTGCCAAATATAGTTTGTTTTTCCTCTGGTTTCCTGCTGCTGCTTATCTTCTGTGTTGTCTATGGATTTCCTCTTCTGACCTCAGCTTGTTTACTGACTACTCTTGCATCTTTACATTTTTTACATTTATTGCCCTCCTGTTTCTGACCCGACAACCTCACCACTCCTGCCAGCCTGTACCATCAACCAGCCACCTCCTGTATAAGACCAAATCCCTGTACAGGGATTAAAGTGTTGAGGCCAGAACTAGCCCTAGGATCTGGTAAATGGAGAGGCTAGCTAGGGCTAAGCTGTCCCTGGAAGCCATTTTTACAAGTTGACCACTGAGAAAGCCCCATTGCATTATATCTGGTCAAAACAAATTATGCATCCCCCTATCAGATACAAGACTTGACCCAGTGAGTCCAGGATCTTACAGAGCAATTTCAGTATTATGAAACTGCTCAGTCTCAGGCCTATATCACTGCAGCTCCTCCCTTGACCTATTCTGAATCCAAGGTTGACCTACCTGACCGATTTTAAGATCACTGTACAGTTTTTTCATGTAAAGAAAGTTGTTGCCGGTACTTCATTTGCCCACATTTGTCAGGTTCTTAGAAACATCATATTCTTTCTACAGGATGAACTCAAGGACTGGGCTTTTTCCCTATGCTTTATGCTCCAGAACTTTCCATAGTTGACTCATTTTTTCAGGCCCTAAGGCTCCTATATGATAAGCCTGACCGGGTGATATACTACTGAGGAATACTGCACTGAATTTTAGCACTGGGCTACAGACTTGCAATGAAATAACCAGGCCTTTCGCCATCAATTTTGTACTTGACTTTCTGATTAAATCGAAGACATGTTAGTATAGTTTCCTTTTCCTGACTCTATTAATATAGTCATGCCCCTGGCAATATGTCTTGATAGGCAATTGCGCAAGAACAGACATAAACTCACTGCTAACTCTGCACCTCCACCTAAGACTTGTGTACCTATTGCCCTTACTGTGGAGCCAATAGAAATTGTAGTATTTACTTTCCATCAACAACAAGAAATAAAACAACAAAAACTGTTTTTTGGTAACAACTGTGGAGAGTCTGGTCATCAGATGTACTCCTGCCCAAAACTAACACCGCCAGAAATATGCCAGTGCCTAGGTGGGTGCCCAGATAGGCACACAGTTATCTCTCTATGCTTCTGCATCTGTGGGTGCTTAAGGCCTTTATATAATTTAAGTTTCGCAGTAATGATTGTTAATGCCAAGATTGCAAAAGATCTTGGCTTACCCTTGGTAAATCTATGTTTTTCTATGAAAGCCAGTGCTATTGATAATATACACTACCGTTCAAAAGTTTGGGGTCATTTAGAAATGTAATTATTTTTGAAAGAAAAGCACATTTTTTTCAATGAAGCTAACATTAAATGAATCAGAAATACACTCTATACATTGTTAATGTGGTAAATGACTATTCTAGCTGCAAACGTCTTGTTTTTATTGCAATATCTACATAGGTGCATAGAGGCCCATTTCCAACAACCACCACTCCAGTGTTTTAATGGTACATTGTGTTTGCTAACTGTGTAAGAAGGTTAATGGATGTTTAGAAAACCCTAGAAAACTCTCGCACAAGTATGTTAGCACAGCTGAAAATGGTTTGGCTGATTTGAGAAGCGATAAAATTGACCTTCCTTTGAGCTAGTTGAGAATCTGGAGCATTACATTTGTTTGTTCTATGAAACTCTCAAAATGGCCAGAAAAAGAGAACTTTCATGTGAAAAGTGACAGTCTATTCTTGTTCTTAGAAATGAAGGCTATTCCATTCGAGAAATTGCCAAGAAACTGAAGATTTCCTACAACGGTGTGTACTACTCACTTCAGAGTAGAGCACAAACAGGCTCTAACCAGAGTAGAAAGAAGAGTGGGAGGCTCCGCTGCACAACTGAGCAACAAGACAAGTACATTGGAGTCTCTAGTTTGAGAAATCGACGCCTCACAGCTCCTCAACTGGAAGCGTCATTAAATAGTACACGCAAAACTCCAGTGTCAACGTCTACAGTGAAGAGGTAACTCCCCGGGATGCTGGCCTTCAGGGCAAAGTGGCAAAGAAAAAGCCATATCTGAGACTGGCTAATAAAAGGAAAAGATTAACATGGGCAAAAGAGCACAGACATTGGAAAAGAGGACGATTGGAACAAAGTTTTATGGACAGACGAATCAAAGTTTGAGGTGTTTGGATCACACACAAGAACATTTGTGAGACGCAGAACAGCTGAAAAGATGCTTGAAGAGTGCCTGATGCCACCTGTCAAGCATGGTGGAGGTAATGTGATGGTCTGGGGTTGCTTTGGTGCTGGTAAAGTGGGAGATTTGTACAAGGTAAATGGGATTTTGAATAAGGAAGGCTATCACTCCATTTTGCAACGCCATGCCATACTCTGTGGACAGCGCTTGATTGGAGCCAATTTCATCCTACAACAGGACAATGACCCAAAGCACACCTCCAAATTATGCATGAACTATTTAGGAAAGAAGCAGGCAGCTGGTATTCTATCTGTAATGGAGTGGCCAGCGCAGTCACCAGATCTCAACCCTATTAAGCTGTTGTGGGAGCAGCTTGACCGTATGGTACGCAAAAAGTGCCCATCAAGCCAATCCAACTTGTGGGAGGGGCTTCAGGAAGCATGGGGTGAAATTTCTCATGATTACCTCAGCAAATTAACAGCTAGAATGCCAAAGGTCTGCAATGCTGTAATTGCTGCAAAGGGAGCATTCTTAGACGAAAGCAAAGTTTGAAGGAGAAAATTATTCTTTCAAATAAAAATCATTATTTCTAACCTTTTCAATGTCTGGACTATATTTTCTAATCATTTTGCAACTCATTTGATAAAGTATGAGTTTTCATGGAAAACACAAAATTGTCTGGGTGACCCCAAACTTTTGAACGGTAGTGTACCTCATTCCCGAGATGTGGTGAACTATATCACTAAAGAGGATTCATTGCTTGTTGGTGCTTTACACTTTGAACCTATGACTTTTTTTTTCTTGAAAACCTGTCCGAGACTGTGGTCTTTGGTATGCCATGCCTACGTAAACATAATCCAGTTATTGACTAGCACCAGGGCAATGTAATATGCTAGTGCTCTTAGTGTTAGAACAATTGTATGTCTTTATGTATGAATTTGTCTAAGGCCTTACTTATTGGTTTACTTGAAATATTTAGAATTTTTTACTGATGTATTATTGTATGATGGTTATCTGGGTTGTTGTTGACAGGTTCAGTAAACAGTGTAAATTTGCTCCTCTGTCTGGGTTGCCTAAGACTGTGTGCACACGATGCATTTTTGGTGCATTTTCATTGTGTTTATTCTACTAAGAAATGGGCCAAAAATGCTAGGGAATCCTTGTGCCAGCTAATGCAATGGCAATCCTGAAGTGCTGTGCACATGACCATAAATTTTCCTGTCAGGATTTGCATTGCATTTAAACCTGCAGTATGTCAATTCTTTGTGCATTTTTGACGCATTTTTCACTCATTGACTTCAATTGACTCAGTCAAATCCAGAGCAAAAACGCAGGTGTAAACATATTTGTGAATTTGCTACAGATTTTTGCTGCATATTTGACTGACTCAATTGAAGTCAATGGGTCAAAAACACAGCAAAAACGCACAAAAAAATTACCGTGGGTGACAGGCGTCGGCTGATGAGAGACTACTCCTCCCATGAGCCTATGGCTGCTACCACTGATAACGTGGGATGGGATGGCAGCTATCATCGGCCGGCGCCTGTGCTCACAGTGTTAAAAAAAAAAAAGTTAAAATAAATGAATGTTGAAATAAAAACACATTATACTCACCTATCTGCAGTAATCCTGAGGGTTCCACGGCGATGAAATCACTCGGCAGCACTCTATTCACTAACAGGAGCACGATCGCTCCCAGCAGTGTATAGAGCTGAGCTGCTGGGAGAGAGATCATCAGAGTTCAATCAGCTGATGGCTCCGGTGACCTCACTTGCTGCACCGATGATGAGAGAGACAATTCTCCTGCTGTGGTGGTGCCATAAGTGAGGTCACTGGAGCTCATCAGCTGATTGAACTCCGGTGCCCTTTCTCTCGGCAGCTCAGTGCAATACACTGACACATGAGTGATTACACTACGTGTTAGTGTATAGCCTGCTGCCCTCTAGAACAGTCACATCAGTGATTGCTGATGTAACTGCTCTAGAAGTTACCCTGATCTTCATGGGTCACTCTGGATTATGTCATCACGGTGGACAGGTGAGGAATATGGTTGTTTTCTGTGGACAGTCTGGTCATCAGATGTACTCCTGCCCAAAACTAACACCGCCAGAAATATGCCAGTGCCTAGGTGGGTGCCCAGATGCCCAGCAAGGCACACAGTTATCTCTCTATGCTTCTGCATCTGTGGGACTTAAGGCCTTTATATAATTTATGTTTCGAAGTAATGATTGTTAATGCCAAGATTGCAAAAGATTTTTTTTACAGGTGACAATGGCTTCAGCGGATTAGGCATTACGTGAGTATTTTTGTTTATTATTTTCTGTTTTTTTACAGGGGACAATGGATTCAGCAGATTAGCATTAGGTGAGTAAACTGTGTTTCTTATTTTTAAATAAATTATTAAAACTGTGTGAACTTTTATTTCAAATAGAGGATTTTTTTCAGGCCATGTGGTTATTTTCAAACCTTTACTTTGGGGTTGGTAATGGTGGCACATAATAGATGCCCTCTATAACTAACCTGGGCTTCATGTCAGCTGCCAATGCAAGGTTGACATGAACCCCAACCCTATTACCCCACTTGCCACCGCACCAGGGCAATTGGGGAAAGTGAGGCCAAGCACCAGATTTGGCGCATCTTTTGGATGCGCCATTTCTGGGGCTGCTGAGGGTTGATATTTTTAGCCTCAGAGGGGGCCAGTATCCATGGCCCCTTCTATGACTATTAATTTCAGTTCACAGTTGTCTGTTTAGCCTTTGCTGGTTAGATTTTATAGCGGGACCCTATCTCAATTTTTTTCTGGGGTCCCCCTGTAATCCCCCTGTAATCTAGCCAGTAAATTCTAAGCAAACAGCTGTGGGCTGTTATTAACAGCCAGGAAACATGTTGGCCTAATGGCCCCTTCAGTTGCTAGTAATATCAGCCCCCCGTGGTCTACTTTCCCTCTACTGGTTATGAAAATGACATGAGGGCCCATGACATTTTTTTATTTAATTCTTCATTTTATTTCATTTATAAGAAATCCCATGCCCACTGTGCTTGTCTTTGACACTGCGTAAACTGCATAAAAGAATGTTAATTTCTGTAGCGGAGACACTGGTATCTGCTGCTGATTTTGACTGATTGAAATGTCATTACATGCGGTGGATCCGCATGTACTGACAAAACAAGAATGCACAAATATGCTGCCTCCAAAGTGCTGCTGGTTCCTCATCGTGGAGAAGTATCATTAAGGCAAAACAAACAGCTGTGAGCTGTTATTAATAGCCAGGAAACATGTTGGCCTAATGGCTTCTTCTTAGGCTAAACATAGCAACCCTCAGCTGCCCCAGAAATTACACTTAATATTTGAATGGGATTAGGAGTAATGGGATTATGGGTAATTGTATTAGGTGTTGCTGACACCAAGCCCTAGGTTTAGTAGTTTAGAGGTGTCAGCCAGACACCCTCATTACTAAACCTGTAAGTAAAGAGTTAAATAAACACACACACCAAGAATGAAACACTTTATTTAACATAAAACAGACCCATTCATTTAAATTAACAAATATACTCACCTCAGGTCTGACGGTAATCTAAGGGTTAAAGTGATGCCCCACATTTTTTTTTTCAAATATCTTTTTTTATCTCCAAAAAGCATTCAGTGATGTACCCTTCTTGCCACAGCTCGCACTGATGTGCCATCCTGGATGAACTGCACTACCTGAGCAACTTCTGTGGGTTGTACTGTAGACACCACCTCATGCTACTGTACCTCTAGGGATGAGAGCAATGGCAAAATGAAAAAGTGACCCAAACAACAGCCAAAAAGGATAGCAGAGAAATGGTCCGTGGTCACCACCTGCAGAACCACTCCTTTATAGGGGGTATCTTGCTAATTGCCTATCATTTCTACCAGTTGTCTGTTCCATTAGCACAACAGCAGGAGAAATTGATTCACAATCAGTGTTGCTTCATAACTGGACAGGTAGATTTCACAGAAGTGTTATTGACTTGGAGTTACAATGTGTTGTTTAAATGTTCCCTTTATTTTTTTGAGCAGTGAATATATATATATATATATATATATTTATAGTTTCAGCTGTGGGCTGTTATTAACAGCCAGGAAACATGTTGGCCTAGTGGCCCCTTCAGTTGCTAGTAATATCAGCCTCCCGTGGTCTACTTTCCCTCTGCTCGTTATGAAAATGACACGTGGGCACAGGCCATTTTTTTTATTTAATTCTTCATTTTATTTCTCTTCCACGTCTTTTCCAAGGGGCATTGAAGTGCCTCCCAATTTTTGGCAGCCCTTGCATTCACTGCATAGGCCAACACTATGGGAGACCAACTTCCTAATAATGGGAACATTTTGTTCATGAGGCCCTCTATGTCTCTTCCAAGGGGCATTGAAGTGCCTCCCAATTTTTGGTAGCCCTTGCATTTACTGCATAATAAAACAGTAAGGGAGACCCACTTCTTAATAATGGGGACATTGTTTTCCAGAGGCCCTCCTCTAAGTCTCTTCAAAGGGGTATTGGGGTGCATCCAAATTTTCAAAGGGGTATTAGGGTGTGTCTAAATTTTGGGCAGCCCTGCCACTCACTGCATATGCAATAACAGTATAGGAGACCCACTCTTTAGTAATGGGAACAACAAAGCATAGCCGGCTGATGGCCCTCTAATAATAGTGAGGGCCGACTGCTGGCCCTATAAAAATAGCCTTCAAGATTTTCAGAGTCCCTCCTTCATAAATGAAACAGGGTGTTTCTGATCATGTCTCACACACCACATGGCCAGATAAGGTTGTAAAATGTTAAAATGACATTTCCCGGTGAATGCATTTGTCACGGTTGAAAGCAATGCAAAAGTGCAAAAACGCATCAAAAACGCTAAGTGTGAACACAGCTCAAGGTGTGGGGGAATATTTTTGCTTTTGGTTATTTATTTTGCCTTATATATAAGTCATTACCCTGGAAAGGATGTTCCTTAACATATTTCTCAGGAAAATCCATTTTGGTTTCGTTTTTGTATGTTTTATTGTGAGTCCGTAAAAGTGGCGTAATACCTCTGACTACATTGTTTACAGCAGTGACTTGGGAGTCATAAATGCTTCCAGGGGTTTTCCCCATACTGTTACTATGTCACTTGAGCACAGTTCCCATCGATTTGGGCACGTTTTAGGCCCTGTGCAGACTGCCGGGGGGAGCCGCCTGAAAAATGCTCGAGTTTCCCATAGACGTATTCCAATGTGCTCGACCCAAGCAACGAGCACCCGAGCATTTTAGTGGTCGCCCATCACTATCCGAGACCACTTGTGTTCCTCATTTTCTTTTAGCTCTTTTTTTATCTCTTATTTACTGCTCATGCTAAAAGTTAAGTACAGTTTCTAAGATTTGGATGACAGTTTCCAAAAAGAGCTGCTGAATGATCTTATTTTACAGTTTTAAATATTTTATATGCTATAAAAAGAATGGAATGTTATACAGTAAAACTACTTCCATATTTATTTTATTCTTAGATTCTTTGCATCTCAAATTTATGGATGCTGAGCATAATAAATATTCACAGCAGCTAAAAAGTGGTTGCATTTTGTATATTCCTAAGAAGACTTCAAATATCTACAGTAAATGCCATAGCATGAGAAAATAAATAAAAGGAATCACGGCATGTTAGATTTATATAGGCCAATGAAAATAAAAGCAGTGATATAAAAACCACATTAAAGGTAGGAAAGCAATAGTCTTCAAAGCTGCTGCAATTAAGTATATTTATTTAATAAATTCATTTTTATTTATATAATTATGTTGCAAGTTTTATTTTTTCAGTTCACTAAAAAGGATATTAAATCCAGAAAACATTGCAGAAAGGTCATTTTTCACAATAAGTAGTCACAATTCCAATACACTGCAGTTTTCAACACGCCAAACTTAAGACAAGTAAATAGTACTGATGGACAACTACTCACACACCTATCATCCGTGGGGTGTTGTTGCCTAGTCTCATAGATGCAGACTGTATAGGCTTATTTAACCCCTTATGGACCGAGCCACTTTGTATGTTAATGACCAGGCCAATTTTTTCAATTCTGACCACTGTCACTTTATGCGGTAATACCTCTGGAATGCTTCAACGGATTCCCCTGATTCTGAGAATGTTTTTTCATAACATATTGTACTTCATGATAGTGGTAAAACTTCTTTGATATCACTTTCATTTATTTGCAAAATAAACAGAAATTTGGCAAAAATTTTTAAAATGTTGTAATTTTCAAACTTTGAATTGTTATGCCCTGAAATCAGAGAGATATGTCACACAAAATAGTTAATAAATAACATTTCCCACATGTCTACTTTACATGAGCACAATTTTGGAAACAAATTTTTTTTATTAGGGAGCTATAAGGGTTAAAATGTGACCAGCGATTTCTCATTTTTCCAACAAAATTTACAAAAAATTTTTTTTAGGGACCACATCACATTTGAAGTCACTTTGAGGGGTCTATATGATAGAAAATACCCAAGAGTGACACCATTCTAAAAACTTCACCCCCCAAGGAACTCATACCCACATTCAAGAAGTTTATTAACCCTTCAGGTGCTTCACAGGAACTGAAGCAATGAGGAATAAAAAAATTAACATTTAACTTTTCTCACAAAATATTATATTTAGACCAATTTTTTTTTATTTTCACAAGGGTAACAGAAAAAAATGGACCACAAAATGTATTGTGCAATTTCTTCTGAACATGTTGATACCAAATATGTGGCGGAAAACTACTGTTTGGGCGCATGGCAGGGTTCGGAAGTGAAGGAGCGCCATTTAACTTTTTGAATTAAAAATTTGCTGGAATAATCAGCAAACGCTATGTTGCGTTTGGAGAGCCCCTGATGTGCCTAAACAGTGGAAACCCCCAACAAGTGACCCCATTTTGTAAACTAGACCCCTCAATGAACTTATCTAGATGTGTGATGAGCACTTTGAACCCCGAGGTGCTTCACAGAAGTTTATAACATAAAGACGTGAAAAAAAAACCTCACAAAAATTTTCTTTTAGCCCCCAACTTTTTATTTTCACAAGGGTAACAGGAGAAAATGGACCCCAAAAGTTGATGTGCAATTTCTCCTGAGCATGACGATACCCTATATGTGGCATAAAACCACTGTTTAGGCACATGGCAGGGGTCGGAAGAGAAGGAGCGCCATTTGACTTTTTGAATTCAAAATTTGCTGGAATAATTAGCGGACGCCATGTTGCGTTTAGAGAGCCCCTGATGTCCCTAAACAGCAGAAACCCCCCACAAGTGACCCCATTTTTTGGAAACTAGACCTCTCAATTAACTTATCTAGATGTGTGATGAGCACTTTGAACCCCAAGGTGCTTCACAGAAGTTTATAACATAGAGACGTGAAAAAAAAATCACAAAAATTTCTTTTTAGCCCCAAATTTTTATTTTCACAAGGGTAACAGGAGAAAATGGACCCTTAAAGTTGTTGTGAAATTTCTCCTGAGCACACCGATATCCTATATGTGTCATAAAACCACTGTTTGGGCGCACAGCAGTGTTTGGAAGGGAAGAAGCGCCATTTGATTTTTTTGAATTCAAAATTTGCTTGAATAATTAGCGGACGCCATGTTGCGTTTGGAGAGCCCCTGATGTGCCTAAACAGCGGAAACCCCTCACAAGAGACACCATTTTGGAAACTAGACCCCTCAATGAACTTATCTAGATGTGTGCTGAGCACTTTGAACCCTTAGGTGCTTCTCAGAAGTTTATAACGTAGAGCCGTGAAAATAAAAAAAAAAATCACAAAAATTTTTTTTCAGCCACAAATTTTTTATTTTCCCCAGGGTAACAGGAGAAAATTGACCTCTCATTTTGTTGTGCAATTTCTCCTGAGCACGCCAATACCCTTCACGTAATTGGCAACTACTTTTGAGGCACAGTGCAAAGGTCAGAAAGGAAGGAGCACCATATTATAGTACAGATTTTACGGTTATGGTTTGAGGGTGCCATGACCCACTGGGAGATCCCCTGAGGTTCCGTAACAGCAGATTCCCCCATAAATGACCCCATTTTTCAAACTACACCTCTCAATGAACTCATCTAGGGGTGCAGTGATCATACTGACACCAAGGGTGTGCCACAGAATTTTATTCCATTGGGCAGTGAGGAAAAAATAATTACATTTTTACCGCAAAAATTTTGTTTTAGCCCCAGATTTGACATTTTCACACTGGATAATGGATAAAAATGGCACCTAAATTTGTCTCTCAATTTCTGCTGAATGTGGCAATACCTCATATGTGGCTGTACAGTACTGCTTGGCCACACGGCGACACTCAGGAGGGACGGAGCGCTATTTACCTCCTGGAGCGCAGATTTTCCTAAAATAGTTTGCGTACCCCATATACAGAGCCCCTAAATGCTATAAGAGCAGAATCCCCCCTCAAGTGACCCCATTTTAATGTATATCTGCGGTTGTTAAGGGGTTCATAAACACAAGTCCTTATGGTTTACCAGGGGATCCCGATCTGGTATTGAATCTGTGGACCTTCTCTACAACAAATAAATGAGTCATATTATCCCTCTCCAAAATCTCCGCTTGCCGCTCTTCATATAAAGTGTCTGGATTTCTCCCCTCAGTTTTTTCAGAACCTCCACTAACCTGACATTATTTTGGCAAAGTCGATTTTTGAGATTATCAGCTTTTGCAAATAATACAGTAACATTATCTGTGTTATCTTGTCTTTTTCTCCTTAACTGCAGCATGGCATTTCCTATTTCACTTAAAATGCCATCCACAATTTTGGTTCTCTCTGCACTTTCTGTAGATCTTCCCTCAATTTAGAAATGTCCTCTTTTATGCCTCCAACTTGACAAGATAGTTGTAGCATCGGCGTCTCTGCCTCCTGCTAGGCAGAGACGCCGTCCCTCTCACCTTCCTGTTCAGTGCACGGCGTCCTCCAGCGCTCCTTCCCTCGCTGCTGCCGGCGCGCGCTCCTACCCGGGCACCGTGCTTAGGGCGCGCGTGCTCCCCCTCTCTTAAAGGGACCGCGCGCGTCGTCCTAAGGAATCCCCAGCCAATAGCCGGAGGACTTCACATATATAATTTTTGTACCAAGGAAGATTTTTGATCATGCTTCTTTAGCCATGCAGCTGCCCCAACCTCATCATCTGTTTTCTGTTCTCACGCGCTGGTGTCACCAAAGTGCCACACTCTGCTGGAACCTGTACTGCATCTGAGATTGGAAGATCTCAACTATTAGCTGAGCACAGGTTCTCTTTTAAATCTACATGGCCATTCATGAGTTAAACAGGTTTCAGTTTCTTGTGGTATGGAAGAGGTTAAAAGTTCCTTGTTGTAACTCTGCTGAGTTTTTCTATTGACTCTTGTCTCAGTTGCTGCTTGTTGTAACTACACCCCTTTCATTATTTAAACCTGGTCCTGGCTTCCTCCCTTGCCAGCTATAGAATTTCCATTCTGTGCTTGACTACTCTGGAGAAGGTGTTCTTGCAGAAACAGTTGTGCTTCTTTGATTCTTGTGGATTTCCATTTGTTTGTGTGTTTTTCCCTGTCTATCTCATTCCCTGTGTTGTCTTTACCATAGTAGTAAGACTAGTGTCCTGCTGTACTGCACACAAGCCAGGACAAGGTGCAAGGTCAGTCAGGGCTTAGGCACGTGACAGCGCATGGGGTGAAGGACCCATCTAGGGCAACAGGCAGAGCAGGTTTCAGCATAAGGTGAATGTTGAGGGGTCATCATCCCCCTCACCCTATCATCAGGGCTTTCCTTTACCAGCTCCCTTACCCCCTCCCGTTGCATCGCACACCAGGCATCTCCATGCCCTGGCGTGACAGCTGGTATCTTAAAGCAATATTGGGCTTCCACCTCTCAACTACTCTGCCTTACTGTGACATCAGTATTGGTGCCTGCCCTTCCTGTGTCTGCTTCCATCACAGGGCCACAGTTCTAGTTCTGTGTCTTTTGGGCCTTGAAGTTCTTTTCAGGCTGGGTTAACTTCTGTCAGCGTTTACTGTTTGCTGTGTGGTCTGGGTGGGGCTGTTTTAACTCCTGAAATCCTGCTGTCTACCGCCAGTTTTAATCTGACAAGCTTTTGTGAACTTGTGCCTTGCAATATTCCCTGTGGACATTCCTGATTTTGACCTTGGCTCGTTCATTGACTATTCTGTTAGAGACATCAGTTCTTTACATGACGCAGATGTTGCTGCCACATTATATAACACCAATATAACACCACAACAACTGCAGCTCTCAATTCGGTCGCCCCCTCACACATACCAAAGCTCGCACAATCAACAGGGAACCCTGGCACACCAGCCTAACCAAAGAACTGCGACTGGCCTCCAGGGTTCCTGAGCGTAGATGGAAAAGATCCCACTCCAATGAGCATTTCATTGCATTCAAACAGTCCCTCACTACCTTCAAGTCCACACTCACCACAGCAAAACAAACATACTTCTCATCTCTCATATCCTCCCTGTCTCACAACCCCAAGCAACTATTCAACACCTTCAATACTCTCGTCCGCCCTCCCAGTGCCTCATCCCTCTCATATAATCTCAGCCGAAAACTTTGCCTCATTCTTCAAGCAGAAGATTGACACCATAAGACACAGTTTTTGCCTAAAGTCCCCCCAGCCCCACCTCACATCTACTCAATCCTGCTCCTCCTCCAAAACCATCTTCTCCACCATTACGGAAGATCAACTTTCCTCTTTACTCTCCAAATCACACCTCACCAACTGTGACTTGGCCCAATCCTGTCCCACCTCATCCCCAACCTCACCACTATCTTCATCCCAACCCTAACCTGTCACTAACAACTGGTGTCTTCCGCTCATGCTTCAAACATGCCTCAATAACACCCATCCTCAAAAAGCCATCCCTTGACCCATCCTCTCTGACTAGTTATCGTCCATTATCACTTCTCCCCTATGCCTCAAAACTACTGGAACAACATGCTCACTTTGAACTGTCCTCCCATATCTCCTCCTGTTCTCTTTTTAACCGCCTCCAATCTGGCTTCCGACATAATAATAATAATCTTTATTTTTGATATAGCGCTAACATATTCCTCAGCGCTTTACATACATTAACGTCGCTGTCCCCATCGGGGCTCACAATCTAGATTCCCTATCAGTATGTCTTTGGAGTGTGGGAGGAAACCGGTGAACCCGGAGGAAACCCACGCAAACACGGGGAGAACATACAAACTCCTTGCAGATGTTGTCCTTGGTGGGATTTGAACCCAGGACCCCAGCGCTGCAAGGCTGCAGTGCTAACCACTGAGCCACCGTGCCGCCCGACTGCACCATTCTACTGAAACTGCCCTGACTAAAGTCACCAATGACCTACTAACTGCCAAATCAAAGCAACACTACTCTGTCCTCCTCCTCTTAGACCTTCCATCTGCCTTTGACTCAGTGGACCATTCCCTCTTACTACAGACTCTCTCACCTGTCGGCATCACAGACTTGGTCCTATCTTGGATCTCCTCATACCTAACAGACCGGACATTCAGTGTCTCCCACTCACACACCACCTCCTCATCTTGCACCCTATCTGTTGGTGTCCCCCAAGGTTCAGTCCTAGGACCCCTCCTCTTATCCATCTACACCTTTGGCTTGGGACACCTCATTGAGTCTCACGGCTTTCAGTATGATGATGACACACAGATCTACTTCTCCGGACCCGACATCTCCTCCCTACTAACCAAAATCCCGCAATGTCTGTTCGCTATTTGATCCTTCTTCTTGCTAGATTTCTAAAACTTAACATGGACAAAAACCGAATTCATCATCTTTCCACCATCTCATTCATCCCCCCCACCCGACCTATCTATCAACGTCAATGGCTGCTCACTCTCCTCAGTCCCGCAAGCTTGCTGCCTTAGGATAATCCTGGACTCTGATCTTACCTTCAAACCACATATCCAAGCCCTTTCAACTTCCTGCTGACTCCAACTCAAAAATATCTCCCGGATCCGCACATTCCTCAACCATGAATCTGCAAAAACACTAGTGCATGCCCTCATCATCTCCTGCCTCGACTACTGCAGCCCCCTGCTCTGTGGCTTCCCTTTTAACACTCTTGCACTGCTCCAATCTATCCTAAACTCTGCTGCCTGACTAATCCACCTGTCCCCCTGCTATTCCCCGGCCTCTCCTCTCTGTCAATCCCTTCACTGGCTCCCCCTTGCCCAGATACTCCAGTTCAAATCCTTAACTATGGCAAACAAAGCCATCCACATTCTGTGTCCCCCATATATCTATGACCTAGTCTCCCGGTACTTACCTACACGCAACCTTCAATCGTCACAAGATCTCATTCTCTACTCCCCTCTTATCTCCTCTTCCCACAATCGTATACAAGATTTCTCCCATGCATCCTCCCTACTCTGGAACTCTCTACCCCAACATATAAGGCTCTCGCCTACTGTGAAAACCTTCAAAAGGAACCTGAAGACTCACCTCTTCCGACAAGCGTACAACCTGCAGTAACCATAGCTCCACCATACAGCTGCACGACCAGCTCTGCCCCTATCTACTGTTTCCTCACCCATTCCTTGTAGACTGTGAGCCCTTGCGGGTAGGGTCCTCGCTCCTTCTGCTCCAGTCGCCATCACATTTTGTTCAAGATTATTGTAATTGTTCTTGTATGTATACCCCTTTTTCACATGTAAAGCGCCATGGAATAAATGGCGCTATAATAATAAATAATAATAATAATATTCTCCTGTTTTACAATTTTATCCCTACAATGACCTCCTGGTTCAATCCCAGTTACTAGATCATTATCTTGCCTTGGTTTTGTTCGTCTGGACAGTAGCCCTTCCATGGAAACAATACACTGGACCCTGTTGTTAGGCCAAATCCCTGTACAGGGGTTAAAGAGTGAAGGCTGGGGTTCCTCTGGTATCTGTTAGGTGGATTGGCTTGTGGCAAGTATTTCTGAAGTAGCCTTTTTGAGCCTATGCCTCTGACAGGCATGACACAGGGCTTTTTGGACCACAAAATAGCTGCTTCTATTTTTGTCATCCACCTCTTCGTGTTCAGGAGGTATTCCCCCACTGATTTATGCTCTTAGCTGGCTTGCAGAGAGGGGCTTGCAAGATATAATCAGGATTCAATAGCAGAAGATCCTCAACACATGGGTCCAAGTGTAACTAGACCACGTTCTTCCTTCAATAAAAATAATTTAAACCAAACACTAGATGTATAAATGAAAATAACAGCTGTTGAAAACAGTTTTCTTGATTTTAATATTAATTTCATAGCGAATTAACATGCAACCTGTTTTGAAAACCATATGGAAACAAATACAAAAATTCTGCTATTGCACAGAATTTCTATGGTTCTTTTTGTGTACCCATGCAGAGTAGCATATGGTACTCTATTTTTATAGAATTGTGAGCATGAGGCCTTAGTAAAATTTACATAATTTAAACACAGGTAATTAATAACTTACCAGGCTAGATTTAATTACAAATGTTATGTTGTACAAAACACTTAGCCACACAATCACTTTTCCTTTCAATAAAACTTATGAATTTGTCTTGTTCTCTAAACTATTACGGTAATTTCTGTATAACAGAAATAAATCTGCAATACTCACAAAATAAACTTTAACTTCCCAGTGAAACCTTCTTAGCATATAAACATCTGTAGGAAGCAAAAGTAAATGGAAACATTACCATCGATAATAAAAAGGAAGATTATTATGAAACATTTGAAATGGCAAGACCTCTGTTTCACATAAAACAGATAGTCACTAAGGCTTCTATCTAAGGAAAGAAAGGAAGTTTAATACACTTGACAGCTTTTATAGCTCACTACCTATTCAAAGAAAGAAAGTTAAATTATAACTTTTAATGACTATAATTTAAAAAACAGGCATTAAAAGTGCTGGAGGGAGTTACTGCAGAACACTGATAGCCATACTTAGCAGAAAATCAACTCGTAATGAAAAGAAGATAAAAGCACATCACAGGTTTCAGAGTCCTTCCTACAAAGTCACAATCCTTAAATACAAAAATGAAAAGAAAAAAAATAAGAATTATAGATTATCTTCCATGAACACACAAACACATGGGAATTGCTGCACTTCGTAGTTTCAATAGATTTAGGCATTTTCCAAATCATACAGTACTCAGTCTGACTTTTGTTGAAATAATCTGAACTCTCTTATGCAGGAAACGTAAAGGCAAATATAAACAATTGTTCAAGATTGGCCAGTGGAAAAAAAAAACCTTATTCAATTTCTTACTAGTAAAGGCTTCATATTGAATATGTTCACCCTCTGTTTTTCTTCGAAGAGGAGTGATTTGCTGGTTAGCATGATCACTTTCCACCACTTATGTCCTGGGTATGACCAATGCGAACATGTATGGTTATGACCAATAACAGGGAGTGACCAATACCAACTAACTAATGCCAACATCTGAGGAAGCTTGTATGTTTTTCTTATATTTACCGGGGTTTCCTTCCACACTGCAAGAAAATACTGTTAAGTAATTGACTATGCAAATGACATTAGTATGTCAGGGATTAGGAAAGGACTGAATTCATGATGAAAATTGTGCAGTTTCTGGCCATATCATAAGTAATGAATGTATGTTTAAATTTTTATCTTATCAACAATAGAACACAATTACAAATCAAAATTACAAAGTGACACACTTACAATTTGTGAAATTTATATTTTCTTTTTCTGACTTTTTACTGTATTTTTTTTCCTTTTTTCTAAACAAAATCCTTACAAAGTTGGAGAGAAATGTTTACAAAGATGGAGACTAAGATTTTTCACAACCTTTTTAAGACAGATATGTTTACAGAATCATTATGAGATGCCATATCTGAATTCTTATATTAATAATAGAGATGATAGAACCATTTGAAATGCAAATTTGCAGCCTAGCTAAATTTTGCTAAAAAATTCAATTTTCGACAAATAAATTTGCCACAAATCGCAATACTTCAAAGTTTCTAATAGCAATTTAAATAGATGTTTGACACTCAGAGGTATCCTAGGACAGAACTAGGTATCCTAGAACTCTTAAATGAAAAACACAGCCTTATTAATTTCCCAGCATCCTAATTAACAACATGCTGGAGAATCAGACTTTTTCCTTTGCTAAATGAAAAAGAAAAATATTTTTCACAAAGCATTCAAAAATTATTCCTTTTTTAGGGAGCAAAAACAGGTATGCTCAGCAGAACTTATGAACGTGAAGCAGTAATGGCTTCTCAATTTGCACAGGTTGTGCAGACTACTCTAACTTTCCACTGAAGGCTGGACATGACAGCACGCCGAGAGATATGTGGGCAAGCTCTTGCCACTGGTTCAATATGCTGACCTAGAGGTTAATGGATAGGGAATAAGGCTATCTGCCTGAGAACAGACACAGTCTACGTAGGACTGAACCTGACTGTTAAGTCAGTGTGCCACTGAAGTGCATCACGTTGTCTCAAAGGAAACCAAGGATTCTGCTCACATCATCCTTTATCTGTATGTAGTGGTTTTTTTGCACGCTTACTTATTCAATCTTTTATCAAAAATAATGATGACCCAGCTTGTAAGAGCTTAAAATCTACAATGAGGTGAGGGTGACACAAAGTTCAGGTGCTTATTTGCAATGATGGTCCAGCCATCTTGATGAAATGGGAGATAGATAAGGACTGCATGAGCTAGTCACCAGCCAATATTTCCAGTGCTTTTGGGTGCAGTGGAGTTTGATGGAGAATTATATTCAGAGAAATAGTAAATAGGCTTTATATAAAATGACTTTGATTAGGGAATGTGATTGGCCATCCTAAACAGATGTGTTTTTAGGGAGCACCTAAAACTGTGCAAGTTATAGTTGGTTCTAATTTCTTGGGGTAAAGCATTCCAGACATTTAGTACAACTCGTGAGAAGTCTTGGAGTCAGGAGCGGGAGGTACGAATTAGTTCAGATGTTAGTCAAAAGTTGCTTCGGAGTGTAGAGAACGGGTAGGACGATAAACAGAAATGAGTCAGGAGACGTAGGGGGGTTCCGCTCTGTGGAGAGCTTTTTGGGTGAAAACGAGCAATTTAAATCCTATAATTGACTCGCCCCCTGGGCCGTGGGGCACGCGGATCCAGGCGATAGGGGAACGATGGGGGTAGTAGTAGCGGCGGCCCGGTCCCGCGGCTCAGGGTGGTCAGGCCAATGGTAGTCTGCTACGTGCTTCAGATAATGTCCGACTACGCCACCCGTGGATTGCGGTTATTAGGAACCGCCGCTGCATGCAGACCGCTGGGGCTGATGAGGTGTGCAGCTAGGGTAGTGTGACTCCCCACGGGAAGAGTGCGGCCCCAGGGCAGTGTAGTGGATGGTGGGAGTGATGGTGGTGAAGGTCCCAGTACCGGTAGTGCCAGAGGAGCGAAGGAGCACACGGACAACAAGTTACAGTCCAGGGTCTTTACTCACAGTTCGTTTGTTCCGGGTCACTTCCGTCGGCAGTGACCACCCGAGCCGTGCTGCGTCCACCAGGTGAGGGGCTCGGTCAACTCCCAGGCAGTTCAGGAGCATGGCACAGGACCCCCTTTAATCCTTTCTCTGTCCTGCCTCACCAGTGACCCACTTTTGTCCAGCTGCCGCGGACTCGTGCGGTTAAACGTGGGCCCCGTCCTCCACTGTCCTATATGGTGCCTTCCTAGCAGGTTTGATGAGGTGTCGCACCAATAGATGATCACGACGACCGGTCTTTGGCTGAGGGTAGTTTCTCCTCCACCAACTTGGGATCCGGTACCCTTAATCTGCCTGACCCTTCACCCTGGATTCTCGTGGCTTCTTAGGGTCCCTTCCACCTTCTTGTTCCTGAGCCCTTCTTTTTCTCTCTCTCTTTCTTTGCAGTTCTTTTCTGTTTCTGTTCCTTTCTGTTCCTTTCTCTTGGAGCTGAGATGAGCCAAAATCTCAGCTCCCCTTCACCTCCTCCTCGGCCTCTCACTAGGCCCTCCTGGAGTAGAGCTCCTACAGAGTCTCTACTCCCTGTCTTCTCCTCTCTGGACAGAACTGACCCAGAACTAAAATGGTGCCCACCTTTTATACCTCCCTCTAGCCATGAGCCCAGGTGACCAGCAACCAATGGGCTCCTATCTACGCTCAGGAACCAACCCCTATCTGCCCCTACAGCACTGGGTGTTCCACCCCCCTCCCCACTCCAGGCAGGGACATAGTCGGTCGTGCCTGCACTTCTGTCTAGCGGGAGCACCGTTGAGCTGTCCCTCGGAAATGGGGTGTGTGTGCTGTATGCAGCTAACTGAGCCCTGGTCCATATTCCATCCTTACCCGGGAGTGGAATATCACACCTCTGGACTGAGGTGCAGTACCCCTGTAGCGGCCGAACCCTCGGGGCGCTACATTCCCCCCTGGTAAAGCACAGCTCGTCATCGGGCTGGAAAAGAGCAAAAACAGTTAATTACAGGACATGCAAAACTTTTTAAAACTTTTCACATCAGAAAACAGGCAACATGGTTCAATTCGCTTTATGGGAAACGCTTTCCTTTTCTTGTCACACTATTATAAAACACTTTGCTAATGCCTCTGGAACTCTTTTGTCATATAAAACACCTTGTAAAACATTTGCATTATCACCTAACAGCATATTAAACTTTCTCATGTAAAACATTTTTAAGTAAAGCACATTCTTGGATTCTTGGATCATGGCCGCGGTGCAACTTGCAACCAGGTGTTCTTTCTTCTTGTAAGTGCAGGAATTTTGGCAAACTTGTAAACATGAGGGACTTACTGTCCCGAGGTAGACGTAGTAGTCTTTTTATAAAACCAGTAGGGAACGCTTTAGGAAGCGCAACTATATACAAGGGATTTGACCGCTCTCAGTCCTCGGCCAGTTTTGGGAAGGGAATGGCTGCTCACAGTCCTCAGCCTGGTAGGGGGTGAGGGGCACACAGGTAACAGTTCAATATTTGTCCCAACGGGGACCACACTTTCAAGACGGGAACAGTCCCAAAAACAGTTCTGATACCCTGAGGGGTAACTATGTACACAGTTACTTTGCTACTTACTAGTAGCGGTGTCCTCCATATGCTCCTTCTTCCTCCTCATATGGTTCTTCAGACCCGTCCGGGTCCTCTTGGATCTCCTCATAGCCGCGGTATTGTAGCTCCTCCTCGGTGAGCCGATGGACATGTAGGGCGTATGGTCCTTTTGCACCTACGTGGCGGGTAAAGGCGACCACATCACCAGGGTATAGGTCACGGCCACGATGTCCCTCAGGTAGATGACTCTCCATGTCCCTGCGGGTCACAAAGACGTCGCCTGCGGTTTCTGGGCCCCTGATGAAGCCCCAGCCGTTCTCCATGTGGAATTTGACTATGGTCCCGGTGATTCGGGGACCACGGGCTGCTTGGGGGTCTTGGCGGGCCTTGCGCTTTTGCTCAGCACTCTGGGCCTGGAGCCGTTCCTTTCTGACGCGCCTCTCTCATCGCTCCCGCTCAAAGGTCGCCAGTTGCTGATGACAGGCCTCCAGACGACGGACCGCATCTGCCCGGGTCTCTTGAGAGAACCCCATCAAGTTCTCGCTGGTGGGGTCCCACGCAAATTGGACGTCCTCCAGTGGGGGTAGGGTGACCTCGACGGGTTCAGGAGCCGGTATCAGAGGCTCGCGCGGGGGCTGGGCCTTCCATGGCTGATTGCCGGTCACTTCAGCCGGCCACTCCAGCGGCAGTCCATCCGGACCGGTGTGATGTGCCAATAGGTCCACGCCCAGCGATGGTATAGTGGGGGGACCGAATCTGGGAGCAGCGCCCGGGGGCACTCGGCCTTGCGACCAGGCCGGGGGTCTTGTGGCTGCGCTAGGTGGCAGTCCCATCCGGGACAGGGGCGCAGTCTTAGCGATGGCACCCGGGTCATCCAGGCCTTGCGACCGGGCCGATGATGCTTCCTGCTTTACGGCGCCCGGGGTCAAGGGGCGTGGCGCTGGGCGGGGCGTGGCCGCGGCGCTCGCCGCTTGAGGCCTAGCCGGGAGCAGTGGCGGCGCAGCAACAGGTGCGGTGAGTGGGGCTTCTGGTGCTGCGACGGGAGGCTGGGGCAGGCTTGCGGGTGCTGGGCTTGGGGTGGTGACGTCCCCTTCACTTGCCTCAGTCCTCGTGGCTCCCTCCGCGGCGTCGCCTCCGGTCCTCTCTCCTCTTGCGCCATCCTCAGAGGCAGGCAAACCCCGGGGTGCGGCTGAGGCCTGTCGCTGGTGGGTCTCGGCCTGCCGGGCCAGTTCCTCTCTCCACTCGGTGAGTGCACTCCGCTGCGCCCGGACCATCCTCCGCTCCAAGTCCTCCAGTGCAGCTTGCGCACGCTCCGGGTCTCTGGGGAGCTGCGCTAGGGCTTCTGCTAGGCTGCAGAGCGGTTCGGCCTGCAGCAGGCTTCGGGCCAGGAGGCTGGTGCTGCTGAGGGCGTCCATTCCCGGGTGCGGTCTGTCTGGACTGATCCAGACCACCCCCTGCCCCGCAGTTTTCTTCTCTTTCCGCCCCCATGGGGGGTGGTCCTGGGGCATTCTGCTGACAATCACTCTCAGGGGCAGCCCCCCCACGTTGACGGACATTTCCACAGCCGTGCTCATGGTTGTCGGGGGCGGGCTTCCTCTTTGGCGCCATTCTGGGACCCGGCCCACGATGGAAGGCGGACTCCTGTGGTCTTTTGGCGCGCACATTATGGCGATCGTTCTTCTGGGGCGGGCGCCATCTTTGGTACAATGAAACAGTCTCTTTTCAGGTGCGCAGTACCTGTTGTTAGCGGGCACGAAATCCTGCCGACTACGCCAAAGCCGACTCGCCCCCTGGGCCGTGGGGCACGCGGATCCGGGCGATAGGGGAACGATGGGGGTAGTAGTAGCGGCGGCCCGGTCCCGCGGCTCAGGGTGGTCAGGCCAGGTGGTCTGCTACGTGCTTCTGACGCGCCCCCTGGGCCAGTGCTGTAGTGCGGCGCGCGTGCACGCGGGGAATACCCGGAGCCGGATCCGATGGGGGTAGTAGTCTTCGTGTGGCGGTGACCCGGTCCGTGCCCAGGGTAGTCAAACTAAGTGGCAGTTTTTGGTATGATGGTATTAGTGTCCGACTACGCCACCCGTTGAATGCGGCTATGAAGCCGCCGCTGCAGGGCAGTCCGCTGAGGCCGGTGGTACGGATGTGCAGCGTGGATGGTATAACCCCCAACGGGAGGGGTATGGCCTCAGGGCAGAGGATGAGGTTGATGTTGGGAGTGATGTTGTGGATGTCCCAGCACTAATGGTGCGACAAGGAAGCACGGAGACGCGAGGGTACAGTTCAGGGTCTTTACTGATGGTACAAGGCAAATTCCCCCGGGAGTACTGGCTAGTAGTTGGGGCCTGGTTAGTCTGCGAGTAAGCCGGAGTTCCCCTGGCCAGGTGGAGTTGTAGGCCTTCCTGTTAGTCTGTATCCTTCCTGGCTACCCTGTTTTCGGCGGTTACAAGTAGCCCACGTCCCTGGGTATACCGTGTGGTGCTCACCCGTATGGCTGGTGACCTGGGGCCTCCTGTTAGCCTCCGCTCCGGGATGGCGGTGCTGGTCACTTCGTTGTGACTGAGCCTCCGGGCTTTTATGGCCAGAGGACCTGGAATCCCCTGCCGGATGGATTCTGCTGCTGGGTATATCTTAGTCCCCACAACCTCGGACTCCTGTGTCCGGTTTTAGTACCTTCTCCCAGGGCGAGCTCTGCACAGCTCCAGCCCCTGGCGCTTCTCCTTGGCTCCTACAGAGCTCCTGATGTCTATCTGTCCCTGTTTCTGCGTGTCCAGACCAGACTCCGTCTCTGTCTGGAACTCCTCTCACCTAACCCTGCCTCAGCCCCAGTTTATGTAGGGGAAGTTCTTCCCCTCCCAGGACTGGGCAGGAGGTGTGGCATGCTTAGGATTCCTGCCCAGGAGACCTCCCACCTGCTCACAGACGTTGCCACACTTCAGATAATGTCCGACTACGCCACCCGTGGATTGCGGTTATTAGGAACCGCCGCTGCGTGCAGACCGCTGGGGCTGATGAGGTGTGCAGCTAGGGTAGTGTGACTCCCCACGGGAAGAGAGCAGCCCCAGGGCAGTGTAGTGGATGGTGGGAGTGATGGTGGTGAAGGTCCCTGTACCGGTAGTGCCGGAGGAGCGAAGGAGCACGCTGACAACAAGTTACAGTCCAGGGTCTTTACTCACAGTTCGTTTGTTCCGGGTCACTTCCGTCGGCAGTGACTGCCCGAGCCGTGCTGCGTCCACCAGGTGAGGGGCTCGGTCAACTCCCAGGCAGTTCAGGAGCATGGCACAGGACCCCCTTTAATCCTTTCTCTGGCCTGCCTCACCAGTGACCCACTTTTGTCCAGCTGCCGCGGACTCGTGCGATTAAACGTGGGCCCCGTCCTCCGCTGTCCTATATGGTGCCTTCCTAGCAGGTTTGATGAGGTGTCGCACCAATAGATGATCACGACGACCGGTCTTTGGCTGAGGGTAGTTTCTCCTCCACCAACTTGGGATCCGGTACCCTTAATCTGCCTGACCCTTCACCCTGGATTCTCGTGGCTTCTTAGGGTCCCTTCGACCTTCTTGCTCCTGAGCCCTTCTGTTTCTCTCTCTCTTTCTTTGCAGTTCCTTTCTGTTTCTGTTCCTTTCTGTTCCTTTCTCTTGGAGCTGAGATGAGCCAAAATCTCAGCTCCCCTTCACCTCCTCCTCGGCCTCTCACTAGGCCCTCCTGGAGTAGAGCTCCTACAGAGCCTCTACTCCCTGTCTTCTCCTCTCTGGACAGAACTGACCCAGAACTAAGATGGTGCCCACCTTTTATACCTCCCTCTAGCCATGAGCCCATGTGACCAGCAACCAATGGGCTCCTATCTACGCTCAGGAACCAACCCCTATCTGCCCCTATAGCACTGGGTGTTCCACCCCCCTCCCCACTCCAGGCAGGGATATAGTCGGTCATGCCTGCACTTCTGTCTAGTGGGAGCATCGTTGAGCTGTCCCTCGGAAATGGGGTGTGTGTGCTGTATGCAGCTAACTGAGCCCTGGTCCATACTCCATCCTTACCCGGGAGTGGAATATCACACCTCTGGACTGAGGTGCAATACCCCTGTAGCGGCCGAACCCTCGGGGCGCTATATAATCCTATAATGTATGGGCAGCCAGTGCAATGAGTGGCACAGAGCGGAAGCTTTTGAGTAATGATTAGCCAGATAGATGACCCTGGCTGTTGCATTAACGATGGACTGGAGAGGGGAAAGTCGAGTGAGGGGGAGGCCAATTAATAGAGAATTACAATATTCAAGGCGGAAGTGGATCAGGGCAACAGTGAGGGTTTTTGTTGTTTCCATGGTGAGAAAGGGGCAGATTCTAGAGATGTTCTTCAGGTTCAAGTGACAAGAGCAGGCAAGAGATTGTATATAGGAGGTGAAGGAAAAATTTGTGTCAAACATAATACCAAGACACTTGCTGCCTAGGAGTTATTGTGGTGCTACCCACGGAGGGGGAGATGTCAGATTTAGGGAGGTAAGTAGACAGCGGGAGCAGAAGGAGTTCAGTTTTGGAAAGGTTGAGTTTCAGATAGAGAGTAGACATGGTGTTGGAAACTGCATACAGTCACTGGTGTTCTGTAGTTCAACAGTGGTAATGTCAGGGGATGAAGTGTATAGTTGTGTGTCACCAGCATCAAGATGGTACTGAAAGCCAAGTTTGCTTATGGTCTGTCCAATTGAGGCCGTGTAGAAAGAGAAGAGAAGCGGGCTAAGGACTGAACCCTGAGGGACCCCAATAGTGAGAGAAAGAGGAGAAGAAGTGGAGCAAGCTAACGATACACTGAAGGAGTAGTCAGAAAGATAGGAAGAGAACCAGGAGAGAATAGTGTCCTTTAAGCCAATTGAGTGGAGCATAGAGAATAGGAGGTGATGGTCAACAGTGTCAAAAGCTGCAAGAAGAATGATCAGAGAGTAGTCAATGTTACGTTTTTGCTGTCAAAAGGTCATTGGTCACTTTGATGAGTGCAGTTTCTGTAAAATGTAGGGGGCGGAAGCCAGACTGTGATGGATCTGGGAGAGAGTGAGTAGAAAGGTAACAGATAAGGCGGGAGTAGACCATGCAATCCAAGAGTTTAGAGATGAAGGGGAGATTGGAGACTGGTCTGTAGTTATTTGTGCAGGATGGGTGAAGAGAGGGTTTTTAATAATGGAGTAATGATAGTGTTTGAAGGAGGAGGGGAAGATACCAGAAAAAAGGGAGAGATTGCCGATTTTAGTTAGGTGATTAGTGATGACTGGAGAGAGACTGGAGTAGGTGTGAGGTAATGGGGTCAGTAGTACATGTAGTAGGATGAGAAGAAGAGAGGAGCCTGGAGATCTTTCTTCTGTGACTGGGTCAAATGTGAAGAGTGAGCAAGTGGAGATGTGGGGAGAGATGGGAATCACGGCACTTGGTGGCTGGGAGCTGATTTCCTGATTGGTATTTTCTATTTTCTATGTAAAGTAGGCGGCCAGATCATCAGCACAAATGTCTGAGATAGGGGCCATTAGGATTGTGGAGGAAGTGAAAGGTGTCAAAGAGTTTTTTTGGGTTGTTAGATAGCGATGAGATCAGGGTGGTGAAGCAGGTCTATTTGGCAAGGTGAAGGGCAGTGTTATAGGTTCTTAACATAAATTTATAGTGGATAAAGTTTTCTGGTGTACGAGTTTTCCTCCATAGGCGTTCGGCACTTCTAGAGCATTGCAGGAGAAATGGAGTTTGCGGTGTGAACAAGGGCTGTTTTACTATGTGTTTGGAGGTTCTGTGGGTGAGGGGCACTACTTGGCAATGAAATATCCCTTATAATTATTTTGTATTTCAATTTGTAAGCTTACAATGCAATGAAAGCAACTTTTTGAAGACAGAATTCTACTGTAAATAATTAATTATTAAATATTTCAGAAACTATAGCCAATCTGTAAAAACCAAAGTCATATTCTTAATTAGTACCATAAAATTAATATAAAAATGTTCCAACATAATTGGCAACAAAATCACTATATACCAGTGTTATATTATATGCCTTTATAGATAGTTGGTGCAATTTGGTATTTTTTACTCTTTGTGTAGGGACATACTATTTAGGATTGTAATATTACCAATAATTGTACAAATAGGACCATTTCACCTTCCTGCAATATATGCTTGTGGTTTTTAAAGATCTTTTTATTTTGTTGCATTAATAAAGATTATTTAAATACTAAATAGACTTCATTTTTTTAGGATTTCATTGTAACTTTGTATGATTACATGAAAAATTTCCAAGAATGTTAAAAACATATTTTTACAATATTTTTCATCCTATATGCTATTTAAAAAAAGACAATAAAAAAAATTATTTTGTCAGAAATACTGCCACATCCTATATTTCTTGTTGTTATTCTTTGAATCTTCACATCAAGGTGTTTTTATAGTCCCTGAATATAGTACTGTCTAACAATGTAATTTGCATAAATATAGGTTATAGTTTATTCCTGTTGTGTAAATGGATTTATTGTGTAATATAAATGGATTAGACTTACCTATCAGGGAAAAAACAATGCCCAAAGTAATAAAGGTAAGGAATGCTGACATAGCACTAATTCCCAAGACATATTTGTTTTGTAGTGAGATTAAAATCTGTAGAGGTCATAGATGGGACAAGTTTTCTTCTCTTTTTCCTCAGATGAGAATAGGAATTCAATTTATTTTAGCATGAGTATATGGTTGTAAACATATTCACACTTAGGAATGGAAATTGTTAATTGCTTAGTCTAATTTTCTATAATGGTAATTGATTGATGAGTATTTATTTGGTACATGGTACTTCATTGAAGTCTACGAGACAATGTATCTCCGTTCAGAGGACATATCAGACTCAAAGTAGCACTACAAACCTAATTAAATAGATTATCAAAGATCTTTACTTCATGGAAACCTGCAGATATCCGTGTTTCACAGAGAAGTGTTTTGCACTTTATGTTATCTCACAATTCCTTTCCCTGTAAAGTCTATTATTGATCAACCTTCTAAAGTTTCAAGTTATATCATTAGCTTGGTGGTAATAGCTCTCAACATTTCACAATGTTTTTCTCATTTTAGGATATGTCTTTAAATAGTATTTCTATACTAAATTAATTTATATCTGTATATAACCATGATGAGAAGAGTTAAATAGGTATCAATCAGATCATATTTTTAACTAAAAAGCAAAAAATAAATTTAAAGATTAGTGTTGAGCGAGCATGCTCGACACTGCTCGGTACTCGCCCGAGCATCACGCTACTCGGGATGTTCGGCGAGCACTGAGCATTTCCGGGTTACTCGGGTGGGAGCTCGGGTCTCCGCCCTGCACGTTTGGCGCTCTTTACAGAGCCAATGAACATACAGGGATTGCCAGCCAGTCACTGTAATGCCGCAGCCATGTTGTTTGTGGGCATTACAGTGATTGGCTGGCCGCACAGCGTCACCTCGAGTATTTAAAACCGGGCGCCGCCATCTTGGACACAGTCGCTCCGGATCAGACAGTGTAGGGTCAGTGCTGCTGAGTTAGGGAGAGATATATAGTGCGAAATAGGTAGTGTAGGGTCTCTTAAGCCTGCCAAATCAAACAAACAGTCCTTCTCAGGACTAATATCCATCCCAGATATCAGGCAGGCAGGCAGGCTGTATAGGAGACGCAGTGGTTATACCAGCAAATGCTGCATTACAGTCCTGTGTGCTCCTGTTGGTCAAATTGCTAGACTTACCACCCCTGTCTCAGGGGTGATTTTTTCATCTAAATCCTGTATTTTCTTTCTTTCCTCAGTCAGACTGTCCAAATACGCGTCTTATTAACCTTTTGGTTATCCCCCCCCCCCCAAAAAAAAAAAAAATTGAGTGTGTCTGTGACTGTTCAGACACCAATATATCTGTTTAAAAGAGTCTGGTGTAGGCCAGAAAAATATAACTGTGGTTTTGCAGTTCCAGGAGTCAAATCTCTGTATTATCCTTTTTTTGGCTTTTTTGTGCCGTAAAAAAAACTGTAATAGTGTCTCCCTGACTGGTCAGACACCAATATATCTGTTTAAAAGAGTCTGGTGTAGGCCAGAAAAATATAACTATGGTTTTGCAGTTCCACGGGTCAAATCTCTGTATTATCCTGTTTTTGGCATTTTTTGCCGTAAAAAAAACTGTAATAGTGTCTCTCTGACTGGTTAGACACCAATATATCTGTTTAAATGAGTCAGGTGTATGCCACAGAACTATAACTGTGGTTTTGCAGTTCCACGGGTCAAATCTCTGTATTATCCTGCTTTTGGCATTTTTTGCCATAAAAAAAAACTGTAATAGTGTCTCCCTGACTGGTCAGACACCAATATATCTGTTTAAAAGATTCTGATGTAGGCCAGAAAAATAGAACTGTGGTTTTGCAGTTCCAGGGGTCAAATCTCTGTATTATCCTGTTTTTGGCATTTTTTGCCGTAAAAAAAACCTTAATAGTGTCTCCCTGACTGGTCAGACACCAATATATCTGTTTAAAAGAGTCTGGTGTAGGCCAGAAAAATAGAACTGTGGTTTTGCAGTTCCACGGGTCAAACCTCTGTATTATCCTGTTTTTGGCATTTTTTGCCATAAAAAAAACAGTAATAGTGTCTCCCTGACTGTTCAGACACCAATATATCTGTTTAAAAGAGCCTGGTGTAGGCCAGAAAGATAGAACTGTGGTTTTGCAGTTCCACGGGTCAAATCTCTGTATTATCCTGTTTTTGGCATTTTTTGCCGTAAAAAAAACCAGAAATAGTGTCTCCCTGACTGGTCAGACAACAATATATCTGTTTAAAAGAGTCTAGTGTACGCCACATAACTATAACTGTGGTTTTGCAGTTCCACGGGTCAAATCTCTGTATTTTTCTGCTTTCTGCATTTTTTTGCCATAAAAAAAAACTGTAATAGTGTCTCCCTGACTGTTCAGACACCGATATATCTGTTTAAAAGAGTCTGGTGTAGGCCAGAAAAATAGAACTGTTGTTTTGCAGTTCCACGGGTCAAATCTCTGTACTATCCAGCTTTTGGTATTTTTTCTGTAAAGAAAAACAGTAATAGTGTCTCACTGATTGTTCAGACACAAATATTTCTGTTTGAAAAATTCTGGTGTACGCCACATAACTATAACTGTGGTTTTGCAGTTCCACGGTCCAAATCTCTGTATTATCCACTTTAGGGCCTTTTTTACATAAAAAAAACAGTTTGAGTATGTCGCTGACTGTTCAGCCCCAAATATATCTATTTAAAAAAGTATGGTATACGCCAGTAAATTAGAATTGTGGTTTTGCAGTTCCACGGTTCAAATCTCTGTATTATCCAGCTTTTGGTATTTTATCCATAAAGAAAAACAGTAATAGTGTCTCCCTGATTGTTCAGACACAAATATATCTGTTTGAAAGATTCTGGTGTACGCCACATAACTATAACTGTGGTTTTGCAGTTCCTTGGTTCAAATTTCTGTATTATCCAGCTTTTGGCCTGTTTTATGTAAAAAAAAAACACTAATAGTGTCTCCCTGTCTATTCAGTCACAAATATATCTGTTTAAAAGATTCTTGTGTAGGCCAGAGAAATAGAACTGTGGTTTTCCTCTTCCACGGTTCTAATCTCCTTTCTATTACCCTTTTTCCATTGATAGTGCGAGTGTAAGCTATTTTACTTAATTTACAATGGGCAAGGCGCGAGGCAAGGGACGTGAAACTGGACGTTCTGGTGATGGTGCGTGTAGAGGACGGGGCCGTGGCCAAGGTGAAAATGTGCCACAACCAACAGCCACATCTTCTCGCTCCCACTTCTTGAACGAATTACTAGGGAAGCACACTACAACACCAGTATTGCGAACTGATCAGTGTGAACAGGTTATTAATTGAATAGCAGATAATACTTCCAGTTACCTGGGCACTACCACCTCAGGTCTGTCTCCCACATGGTCAAGTTTTAGTAGCCGTGAGTCTCGACCGCATACTCCTCCTCACCCTGATGCTCCTTCCTCCCACCATGCCGAGTGTCATCAGACAGCAACTGATCCCACACTTGGACACTTTGAAGATCTGTTCACTGGTCTATTTCCATATTTGTGCCCCTCGCCTGCTCCGCTTGAAGTGGTGGAAGAGGAAATCCCATGTAGCGATGCCCAAATATTTGAACAGCCACGGCCACAGGAAGTCGATGCTGGCAATTTGTCACAAGAGGTGGACGATGACGAGACACAATTGCCAGGAAGTGAGGAGGAGGATCCTAGTGCGAAAATGGAAGAGGAGGAGGTGGTGGATGATCTAGTAACTGACCCAACGTGGCAGGAGGACACGAAGAGCGAGGCCAGCAGCACACAGGGGGAGGGAGGCAGAGTACCCCAACAGGCAGGAAGAAGCAGTGTGGTGGCCGCACACAGAAGGTGGTCAACAGTTCCCTGTAACACCAACACGAGGGATGTTGCCAGTACAACCGGTAGGTCTTCCAGAGTCTGGAATTTTTTTAAAGACTCTGCTTATAACCCCAAAAAGGCCATTTGTACCACCTGCCAGTCCAGCATCAGCAGGGGTGACAAAACTACCAGCCTGACCACCACCAGCATGATCAGGCACATGTCAGCAAAGCACCCGACTTAGTGGGGTGTACCCCAGGGTCCACGACCAGTGTCAGCGGGTGTCACCACTGCTTCTTCCACTGTTGTGCATGTAATAGAACCCCCTGTTGTGCGTGCAAGGCAATCCCCTGTCCATAGTGCATGCAAAGATGCCCCCTCCTCTCAGTCTTCACTTGTTATGGCAGTTTCTCAAGAAACAGCATCAACATCCACATCCACATCCCACCGCAGCGTTCAATTGTCCATATCTCAGACGTTTGAACAAAAGCACATATTCGCAGCCAACGCCCCACAGGCCACAGTCCTTAATTCGCACATTTCACGACTGCTTGCGTTGGAAATGCTGCCTTTTAGGCTGGTGGAGACGGAATCATTCTGCAACCTTATGGCGGTGGCCGTCCCTCGGTACTCGTTCCCCAGCCGACACTATTTTGCCCGGTGTGCCATCACCGCACTACACAAGCACATGTCCCAAAACATCTGCAGTGTCCTCAACAACGCAGTTACTGTAAGAGTCCACCTGACAACGGACACATGGACAAGTGCTTGTAGCCAGGGATGGTACATCTCCCTGATGGCACAGTGGGTAAACATAGTGGAAGCTGGGACACAGTCAGACCTTGGGACGGAACACATCCTCCCCACACCGAGGATTGCAGGCCCTATGTCAGTCAGAGTTGCCCCCACAGTGTACAGCTCCTGCGCATCATCCTCCTCCTCCTCATGTTCAGCCTCCCTCTCAGATATCACCACATCAGTTACAAGCTGGAAGCACTGCAGTACTGCCTCAGCCAAGCGGCAACAGGCTGTGCTGAAACTCATAAGCTTAGGTGATAAACTTCACACTGCTTCTGAGTTGTGGACAGCTGTGAAAGAGCAGGCAGATCTGTGACTGAGACCGCTAAACCTACATCCAGGCATGGTCGTGTGTGACAATGGCCGTAACCTGGTGGCGGCTCTGAGGCGAGGCGAGATCACACACGTACCATGCCTGGCTCATGTGCTTAACCTCGTGGTTCAGCCAATTCTTAAATCGTGCCCCGAGTTGCCAGATCTGCTCGTCAAAGTACGCCGCCAGTCAGCTCATTTTCGCAAGTCAGCTACAGCTTCCGCCGCCCTTGCTGTGTTGCAGCAGCGTTTGCAGCTTCTGGCACACCGACTGGTGTGTGATGTCCCCACACGTTGGAACTCTACCCTCCACATGTTGCAAAGGATTTGTGAGCAGAAGAGAGCAGTTGTGGAGTACCAGCTGCAACAAGGCCGTCGATATTCAGGTCAGAATCCACACATAAGACCTCAGGAGTGGACCTGGATGTCTGACATATGTACCATCCTGACAAACTTTGAGGAGTTCTCCAAGATGGTGAGTTGCGATGACGCCATAATTAGCGTCAGCATCAAACTTGTCTGTCTTTGCAACGCTCTCTGCAGAGAAGTAAAGAGGAGGCATTGCAGCCCGAGTATGATGAGATGGATCAAGAAGCCGTAACGGGCGGTTACACACAGCCCAGCCTCATCTCATCCCAATGTGCATTGGGCGACAATGAGGGAGAGGAGGAGGAGGAGGAGGAAGAACAGGAGCTGGTATCATGCGCTGTAGACTGTAGTACCTGTACAACTGTCATACCGTCGGTTCAGTGTCGGTGGCCTGAGAACAGGGGCGAGGAGGAGGAGGAGGAGAGCATGATCAGTTATCATATTGGTGAGTACACGGAAGTTTTGCCCGTTACCAGTCTGGCACGCATGTCTGACTTTATTTTACGCTGCCTTAACCGTGACCCTCGCGTTGTCAAAATGTTGGGTGACAGTCATTACTGGTTGGTGACACTTTTAGACCCCCGCTACAAGGAGAACTTTCACTCTCTTACTACTGAGGTGGAGAGGTCTACAAAAATGTGGCAGTACCAGAAGGCCCTTGCTGCAGAACTGTTAAAAAAATTCACATCTGAACACGCTAGCAGCAGAGGTCACATTTTGTTGACCAACCAAGGCGTATAGGCAAGAGAGATGCAACTCCAATCAAGCAGAGGCAGGGGAACACTGTCACCATTCTGGGACAGTTTTCTGAGACCCGCCCAGCTTACAGGCCCTGAGGCGCGGGGTACTCTCACAAGGGTGACCATGGTCCATGTTGCCAGCATTGCAAGTTCCTCCGTCCTAATTTTTGGCAGCTTTTGCTTGGAAGGCATAGGAAAAGACTATGGGAGACCCACTCCCCAATAATGGGAATAATTTTTTTACTATGCTGTACTGCATGGCTCTTGTTTGCCAGCATTGCAAGTTCCCCCGTCCTAATTTTTGCCAGCTTTTGCTTGGAAGGCATAGGCAAAGACTATGGGGGATCTACTCCCCAATAATGGGAATAATGTTTTTAATATGCTGTACTGCATGGCTCTTGTAAGGCTCATGAAAACCGTCTTGTTAAGCTACTCTGAACTCCACGTCTCTTCCAAGGGCATTAAAACCGTCTTGTTAAGCTACTGCGACCACCACCACTTTTCCAAGGGGCATTAAAACTGTCTTGTTAAGCTACTGCGACCTCCACCAGTTTTCCAAGGGGCATTAATACAGTCATGTTAAACTACAGCGACCTCCACGTCTCTTACAAGGGGCATTAAAACCATCTTGTTAAGCTACTGTGACCTCCACGTCTCTTCCAAGGGGCATTAAAACCGTCTTGCTAAGCTACTGCGACCTCCACCATTCTTCCAAAGGGCATTAAAACTGTCTTGTTAAGCTACTGTGACCTCCATGTCTCTTCCAAGGGGCGTTAAAAACGTCTTGTTAAGCTACTGCGACCTCCACCTATTTTCCAAGGGGCATTAAAACCATCTTGTTAAGCTACTGTGACCTCCACCACTTTTCCAAGGGGCATTAAAACCACCTTGTTAAGATACTGCGACCTCCACAATTCTACCAAGGGGCATTAAAACCATCTTGTTAAGCTGCTGCGACCTCCAGGTCTCTTCCAAGGGGCACTAAAACCGTCTTGTTAAGCTACTGTGACCTCCACCACTTTTCCAAGGGGCATTAAAACCATCTTGTTAAGCTACTGTGACCTCCACCACTTTTCCAAGGGGCATTAAAACCACCTTGTTAAGCTACTGCGACCTCCACAATTCTACCAAGGGGCATTAAAACCATCTTGTTAAGCTGCTGCGACCTCCAGGTCTCTTCCAAGGGGCACTAAAACCGTCTTGTTAAGCTACTGTGACCTCCACCACTTTTCCAAGGGGCATTAAAACCATCTTGTTAAGCTACTGCGACCTCCACCATTCTTCCAAGGTTCATTAAAACCGTCTTGTTAAGCTACTGCGACCTCCACGTCCCTTCCAAGGGGCATTAAAACCATCTTGATAAGCTACTGCGACCTCCACCACTTTTGAAAGGGGCATTAAAACCATCTTGTTAAGCTACTGCGACCTCCAACACTTTTCCAAGGGGCATTAAAACCGTCTTGATAAGCTACTGCCACCACCACCATTCTTCCAAGGGGCATTAAAACCATCTTGTTAAGCTACTGCGACCTCCACGTTTCTTCCAAGGGGCATTAAAACTGTCTTGTTAAGCTACTGCCTTTTGGAAGTGCATTGAGGTGAAGGGTGCATTGCTGGAAAAGGGAAAAAAACAAAAAAACAAACCTCTTTAAATCTCTTAATTTGCGAGTGTGTACGAGCTGAGTGTGACCGGAGCGTAAGCACGAACGAAAGTAAGTGTGTGACTTGTTTTTCAGTGAAGAGGTATTTGGGAATCCTGCAGAAAATACCTGTGTGAATTGCGGTGAGTTGCTGCATTGTGACCTGCTGAGTGCTTTTTTACCTGTTTAGTTTTATTGGGCTTTTTAAAACCTATTTTCTCACTACAGTTTTAGTTTCTTAGTTTACTACCTGTGTATTTAAGGGTTAACTACATTGCACTAAAATCCTGAGGTGTAGCTTTACTCACAAGGGGTTAATTAAGGGGAAGGGGTCATAATTAAGGGTTTATATGGGGCAGCTGGTTGGGCATCCAGTCCTTTGGAAGTTCATTGAGGTGAAGGGTGCATTGCTGGAAAAGGGAAAAAAAAAACAACTCTTTAAATCTCTTAATTTGCGAGTGTGAACGAGCTGAGTGTGAATGAGCTGAGTGTGACTGGAGCGTAAGTGCGAACGAAAGTAAGTGTGTGACTTGTTTTTCAGTGACTTGGATTCAGGGAGTTTGGAATGGAGGACTTTGGACTGAATTGCTGTCTGTATTTCATTAATTCTTTACTTTTCTATTTACTTAACATTCTGTCTATTGCAATCCCCATTAGGAAATGAGCTCCATTATTGAAAATGCAATCCAGTGTACATCTTGCCACATGTATGCATTCCTTGAACAGCCGGTCGGGGTTGCTTACTGCTGCGCAAGATGTGTGCACGTTGTGCGTTTGGAAGCCCTGATACTGGATCTAAATGAGCAGCTGGCAACACTGAGATCCATTGACAACATGGAAAGGAGTCTGCTGCTCACTGAGCAGCTGCTCACTGGGGTAGATGTGGGGGTGGGTGGTAGTCGGGAGCTGCAGGACAGTGAGGCCGCTAGTTAGGTGACAGTTAGAAGGGAGGGTAGAGGGAATAGTGCCAGGGAGGCTAGTCCTGATCTGGCACACCCCAATAAGTTTGCAAAGTTGGCAGATGAGGGGACTGACGGTACAGGGGTAGCACTGCTGAAGCAAGGCATTTCCCCTGAAAGCCAGAGGAGTGTCAGCTCCAGTAAAGAGGGAAATAGGAGAGTAGGGCAGGCCAGGCAGGTGCTGGTAGTGGGGGACTCAATTATTAGGGGAACAGATAGGGCATTAAAACCGTCTTGTTAAGCTACTGCGACCTCCACCACTTTTCGAAGGGGCATTAAAATCGTCTTGTTAAGCTACTGCGACCTCCACGTCTCTTCCAAGGGGCATTTAAACCGTCTTGTTAAGCTACTGCGACCTCCATCACTTTTCCAAGGGACATTAAAATCGTCTTGTTAAGCTACTGCGACCTCCACCATTCTTCCAATGGGCATTAAAACCGTCTTGTTAAACTACTGCGACCTCCATCACTTTTCCAAGGGACATTAAAATCGTCTTGTTAAGCTACTGCGACCTCCACCATTCTTCCAAGGGGCATTAAAACCATCTTGTTAAGCTACTGCGACCTCCACGTCTCTTCCAAGGGGCATTAAAACTGTCTTGTTAAACCACTCTGAACTCCACAGCTCTTCCAAGGTGCATTGAAATGTTGTTTTTAATTAACTCTAACCTCCACGACTCTTCCAACGGGCATTGCATTTCCTCCTGATTTTAGTCAGCTTTAGCTTTTCAATGCATAGGTGAACACTAAGGGAGACCCACTCCCCAATAATGGGTAGAAGGTTTTGAGTATGCTGTAATCCACGTCTGTTTCAAGGGGCATTGCAGTTCCTCATAATTTTTGGAAAGCCTTCCATTTACTGCTTAGGCCAACAGTGCACAGGAGACCCAGTTGCTATAAATGGAAAAAACGGTTTAGTTAAGGCCTTCTGACCTCCATGTCACTTCCAAGGGGCATTGGAGTGCCTCGAAATTTTTGGTAGGCATTGCACTCACTGTATGCCCTATAACTGTGTAGTCGAACCGCTCCTTTTGGTACAGAAACATATCCTACAAGACATGTGTGGTTAATTGGCCTGATATTGATGTGAATGGTCCCTGTTCCTCCTGCTCTTTCTCCTTTGCCACCACCTCATCCATCATTCATCACCTGAAGCTTTGTTTTAACGGGAGTCATAGAACTGGGATAGTAGCAGGAAAACATCCAGCAATCCTCGGAGGAGGTAGGATATGCGCCAAAGAGCTGACCACATCAGGCCTAGCCGCTACTACATACGTGCACTTGCATTCCAAGAAAACAAAGCAGATTCTAACTTCTATCATCATCATCATGCTACTCACCTTGGCACTCTCAACTCCCCTGATGGAGAAGCCAGGGCCCACCGGAGGAGTCTGGTTCTCTGGTGGGCTCGTGCAATGCTGCCCTAAAGCTGGCCAGGCTAATTAAAGTGTGAGGGGATGTTGCAAGGAGAAATAGGGGTGGCTGGGGACCGTTTATGGACACCCGGCCGCCCCCAGGCAGGGGAGCGTGTGTGGACACCAGCCTTGGGGCGGATGGGGACCAAGCGTGGACACCCGGCCGCCGGGCGGCTGGGGACTGAGTATGGATTCCAGGCTGCCGACGCAGCCATGTAATGGAGGCCGGCATCTGCCTCCACATGCCTAAAAGGCCCAATTTCAAGTGCAAGCAAGCTAGCAGTATGGTATTGCAGCCTGGGGGTGGGTGAGTGGCAGGCTGCACACTTACGCTTGCATTCCAAGAAAACAAAGCAGATGCTAACTTCTATCATCATCATCATGCTCCTCACCATGGCACTCTCAACTCCCCTGATGGAGAAGCCAGGGCCCACCGGAGGAGTCTGGTTCTCTGGTGGGCTCGTCCAATGCTGCCCTAAAGCAGGCCGGGCTAAGAATAGTGTGTGGGAGGATGTTCCACGGAGAAATAGGGGCGGCTGGGGACCGTTTATGGACACCTGGCCGCCCCCAGATGGCTGGGGAGCATGTGTGGACACCCGGCCGCAGGGCGGCTGGGGACCGAGTATGGACACCCGGCTGCCCCCTGGAGGCTGGGGACCGAGCGTGGACACCCGGCCGCCGGGCGGCTGGGGACTGAGCATGAATACCTTGCTGCCGAAGCAGCCATGAGGTAGTGGCCAGCTTCGGCCTCCTCCAAACTAAAAGGCCCCATTTCAAGTGCAAGCAAGCTAGCAGTATGGTATTGCAGCCAGGGGGTGGGTGGGTGGCTGGCTGCATTCTTGCGCTTGCATTGCAAGGAATGGGGGAGGTACAATTGAACACTGCCCTGGGACAAGGACTTGCACGGGGATAGATGCAAGTCTTCATCTTCTGATGCGGAAAGGATCACTTCTGATGGGCACACTTTTTAACAGTGACCTGGGTGTCAGAGATTCTTCCAGGGGTCATCCCCATGCTGTTCCCATGTCTTTTCAGCACTGTATGCATGTGTCACAGAGCACATGGCCAGATAAGATTGTAAAATGTTAAAATTACATTTCCCGGTGAATGCATTTGTCACGGTTGAAAGCAATACAAAAGTGCAAAAACACATAAAAAATGCTACTTGTGAACATAGCCCAAGGTGTGGAGGAGTATTTTTGTTTTTGGTTATTTATTTTACCTTATTCACAAGTCTTTACCCTGGAAAGGAAGTTCCTTAACATCTTTCACAGGAAAACCGTTTCAGTTTAGTTTTTGAACTTTTTATTGTGAGCCCGTTAAAGTGGCTTAATACCTCTGAGCACGTTGTTGACAGCAGTGACCTGGGGCTCAGAAATGCTTCCTGGGGCGATGCCCATGATGTTCCCATGTCTTTTGAGTACTGTCACTATCGTTTTGGGCACTTTTTAGACTTTCTGCAAACTGCCGGGGGTGCAGCCGCAAAACTGCTCGGGTCTCCCATAGCCTAACATTGGGCTCGTTGCTCGGGTCTTGGCCCGAGCTTCGAGCACCCGAGCATTTTAGTGCTCGCTCAACACTAATAAAGATCAATTTCCCAAGATTGCAATATGGTCATATTTAAAGGTCTGCATTATGGCAGCAACACTTATTTCACAACAAGCTTTAAAGCCGGATCCAAGATTGATTGATATCTGAAGAGAAGGAGCAATAGCACATGATAAACCCAAGGACTCTGATTGTAGCGTGTGACATTACAATGGGACCGGTGTCTAAGGAACAAAAAAGCAGACCACAATCATATTGCCTGGCCAAGATGAAGATCTAAGGAGGTCAGATGGACGCATGAGCACATGGAATAAATTGGTGCCACAATAGTATGTATCAAAAGGAAACAATATAAAATATAACAAAAAAGGAGGCATATGACAGAATTTTCTATTAAAATATACTATTAAGTATATTAAACAGAAAAAGCTATATATACATCTATATATCTATATGAACACTGTCAAAAATGCTAGAATGGAGATGTGCACTTATTACACCAAAAACCACAAGGTACAACAAATGCATAGTACCCGGATCATATGAGGACAAAGAAAAGTCCTAGCTGAATCTGGAAGTAACTCCATGCGACATAATGTATACAAAGGAGGGCAATTGGAGTCTAAAGTGCTTCAAATATAACAAAGTTTTATTAATACACATAATTGTAAAACATGACAAGTAGACAATGATAAAAGATGATCACAGACAATGAGCAGAGCTGACACATACATCTGGTGCATAAAGAGTCCAATAAATTTAACTCACATAGTGTCGGTATATAAGCACAATGGCAGTAACAGGAGTCATTGTACAACGATGTCAAACTTTGAAGTAATAACAATCCCACAAAGTAAAAATAAGTTATAAATCTCAACATATAATGTGCAACTGTACACTTATAATCGTGGAAATCAAAAAACAGAACATACCGACATGTAAAGCACCAGAGAGAAGGTCAGCCAAAGAGAAAAAAAACCCTGGGTGCCCGCATGGCCCCTGGCTGTTTAACCCCCTAAATGCTGCGATCGATATTGATAGCAACATTTAAAAGGCAGGGAAAGAGAGGAGGGAGGGGGCTCCCTTTCCCCTCTGATCAGTGCCCCTACGTCGTCATTGTGAGAAACTGATCTTTGCCATGGTGATCATGACGCGATTTGGGTCATCAGGCTACAGAAAGTCTCTTAGACCATGCTCAGAGCATGGTCTAAGAGGCTTCTGTTAGTGCTGCACTTACTGGTATAAAGCATTGCAACGCTGGTGCATTATAATGCCTTATACCAGTGATCAAAGCCATGAAAGTTGAAGTCTCAAAGAGCAACTAAGTATAAAAGTAATAAAAAATTAAAAAAAAGGAAAAAATTTTTTTAAAAAATCTCAAAATAATAATAATAATAAAAAAAAAAAATCAGAACAATAAATGTATTTTTATGTAAAAACAAAAATAAACAAAAAAGTAAAAGTTTGTTATCTCCGCTTCCTGGCCTATAAAACTGTCACACTAGTTAACCCCTTCAGTGAACACCGTAAAAAAAAACAAAGCAGAAAACTATACTTTTTCATCATACCGCCAAACAAAAAGAAAAATAAAATGTGATCAAAAAGACGAATGTAAATAGAAATGGTATCACTGAAAATGCCATCTTGTCCTGCAGAAAACAAGCTGCCATACAGCTCTATGAGCTGAAAAATAAAAAAACTATAGCTCTCAGAATGCAGCAATGCAAAAACAATTCTTTTTTCTGCAAAATAATTTTTATTATTTAAAAGCGCCAAAACATAAGAAAATTATATAAATGTGGTTACCCCGTAATCATACTGATCCAAAGAATAAAGTCGTCTTATCACTTTTACTACACAGTAAACGGCATAACAAAAAAAAAAAAATTCCTGAATTGTTGGTTTTTATTCATTCTGCGTCCCAAAAATCGGAATAGAAAGCGATTAAAAAATGTCATGTGCCTGAAAATGGTACCAATAAAAACGTCAAGTCGTGCCGCAATAAAGAAGTATTCACATGACTCTGAAGAAAAAGTGTATTTTAGTGTGTGATAGCAGCCAAACATAGAAAAGTCAGTATAAATTTGGTATCGCTGTAATCGCACAGACCTGCAGAATAGTCGTTTAGTCACATAAACTGCATTAGGAACAGCATAAAAAAAAAAATTGTTGACCTGCGCTTGATTTTCTTATTCTGCCTCCCAAAGATTGCAGTAAGGCTCGGCTCACATTTATCCTTCAATGAACACTTACAGAGGGGTTTCAGTATAAATCTCTATCTAGGGGGTAACATTTCTCCTTGCAGAGAGCAACATGTTAAGCATGTCACGGTGAGGAGACTTTTAAAGTCGCAATGCTCCTCTGGGAAATATGCAAATTGTCTCTTCAGAGAGGAAGAGGACCAGAACTCTAGTGCCACCTACAGGAAGTAGCAATCCTAAAAGTCAATAGTGGCCCTTTAACAAGGCTTATCACATGACATATGATGTACACACGTGGTCAAAATTGTTGGTACCCCTCTTTTAACGAAAGAAAATCCCACAATGGTCACAGAAATAACTTGAATCTGACAAAAGTAATAATAAATTAAAAACCTATGAAAATGAGCAAATGAAAGTCAGACATTGCTTTTCAACTATGCTTCCACAGAATTTAAAAAAAAATGTATCTCATGAAATAGGCCTGGACAGAAATGTTGGTACCCCTGAAAATAATGTGACAAAAGGGACATGTTAAATCAAGTTGTGTCCACTAATTAGCATCACAGGTGTCTACAATCTTGTAATCAGTCAGTGGGCCTGTATATAGGGCTACAGATACTCACTGTGCTGTTTGGTGACATGGTGTGTACCACACTCAACATGGACCAGAGAAAGCAAAGGAAAGAGTTGTCTCAGGAGATTAGAATGAAAATTATAGACAAGCATGTTAAAGGTAAAGGTTATAAGTAATGATGGGCAAGCAAGAAAAATGCACGGGTGCTCGCTGCTCAGGGCGAGTACATTGGAATACTCGAGTGCTCGACTCGAGCAAAAGCCCAATGTAAGTCTATGGGAAACTCGAGCATTTTTCAGGTGGCTCCCCCCGGCGGTCTGCAGAGGGCCTTAAATTTGCCCAAATCGATGGGAACAGTGCTCAAATAACATGGGAACAGCATGGGGAAGACCCCTGGAAGCATTTCTGACTCCCAGGTCACTGCTGTGAACAATGTTGTCAGAGGTATTACGCCATTTTTACAGACTCACAATAAAACATACAAAAACAAAATGGATTCTCCTGGGAAATATGTTAAGGAACATCCTTTCCAGGGTAATGACTTGTATATAAGGCAAAATAAATAGCCAAAAACAAAAATACTCCTCCTCAACTTGGGCTATGTTCACATGTAGCGTTTTTGATGCATTTTTGCACTTTTGCATTGCTTTCAACCGTGACAAATGCATTCACCGGGAAATGTCATTTTAACATTTTACAACCTTATCTGGCCATGTGGTGTGTGAGACATGATCAGACACATCCTGTTTCATTTATGAAGGAGGGACCCTGAAAGTCACAAAGCCTATTTTTATAGGGCCATCAAGCGGCCTTTACTATTCTTAAAGGGCCAGCAGTTGGCCCTCGCTATTCTTAGAGAGCCATCAGCCGGCTATGCTTTGTTGTTCCCATTACTAAAGAGTGGGTCTCCTATACTGTTATTGCATATGCAGCAAGTGGCAGGGCTACAAAAAATTTGGACGCACCCCAATACCCCTTTGAAAATTTGGATGCACTCCAATACCCCTTTGAAGAGACTTAGAGGTGGGTCTCCTGAAAACAATTTTCCCATTATTAGGAAGTGGGGATTCCATACTGATTGCCTATGCAGTGAATGCAAGGGCTGCCAAAAATTTGGACCTACTCCAATGCCCCTTGGAAGAGACGTAGAGGAGGGCCTCCTGATAAAAAATATTCCCATTATTAAGAAGTGGGTCTCCCATTGTGTTTGCCTGTGCAGTGAATGCAAGGTTTGCCAAAAATTTGAAGCACTCCAATGCCCCTTAGAAGAGACGTGGAGATCAGAGGGCCTCCTGAAAACCATGTTCCCATTATTAGGAAGTGTGTCTCCCATTGTGTTTGCCTATGCAGTGAATGCAAGGGCTGCCAAAAATTTGGAGGCACTCCGATGCCCCTTGGAAGAGACTTGGAGGTCAGAGGGTCTTCTGAAAACAATGTTCTCATTATTAGGAAGTGGGCCTCCCATAGTGTTGGCCTATGCAGTGAATGCAAAGGCTGCCAAAAATTGGGAGGCACTCCAATGCCCCTTGAAAGAGACGTAGAGGGCCTCATGAAAAAATGTTCCTATTATTAGGTAGTGAGTCTCCCATAGTGTTGGCCTATGCAGTGAAAGCAAGGGCTGCCAAAAATTTGGAGGCACTCCAATGCCCCTTGGAAGAGACGTGGAGGTTAGAGGGCCTCATGAAAACAATGTTCCCATTATTAGGAAATGGGTCTCCCAAAGTTTTGGCCTATACAGTGAATGCAAAGGCTGCCAAAAATGGGAGGTACTCCAATGCCCCTTGGAAGAGATGTAGAGGGCCTTATGAAAAAATGTTCCCAATATTAGGAAGTGGGTCTCCCATAGTGTTGGCCTATGCAGTGAATTCAAGGGCTGCCAAAAATTGGGAGGCACTCCAATGCCCCTTGGAAGAGACATGGAGGTCAGAGGGCCTCATGAAAACAATGTTCCCATTATTAGGAAATGGGTCTCCCAAAGTTTTGGCCTATGCAGTGAATGCAGGGGCTGCCAAAAATTGGGAGGCACTCCAATGCCCCTTAGAAGAGAAGTAGAGGACCTCATGAAAAAATGTTCCCATTATTAGGAAGTGGGTCTCCCATAGTGTTGGCCTATGCAGTGAATGCAAGGGCTGCCAAAAATTGGGAGGCACTCCAATGCCCCTTGGAAAAGACGTAGAGGAGGGCCTCATAAAAAAAGTTCCCATTAGAAAGGAGCGGGTCTCCTATACTTGTAATGCCAATGCACTAAGTGTATGGGCTGACAAACATTTAACCCTGGGGGGTATACATGAACATACTGTATAAAAAATTGTTTTTACGTGCATCATAAACACCCTTTAGAAAAATTATGTGGGTGTTGCATAACGGACCACAGTCACCCTGGTGACATGGTGGTGGCGGATGAGGATGAGGAGAAGGAGGAGGACAAGAGCAAATAGATAAAATCAGTAAGCGTATACCCATGTGTGGGTGTAAAGAGGTGCATGGGAATACACCCCCCCAAAAAAAGACAATGGATTTGAGTTTATGTTATGCTGCTATCATTCGGTGGTGTTGAGAAGTCTGGCCCAATCAAGCCCTTGTTCATTTTAATAAGAGTCAGCCTGTCAGCATTTTCAGTTGACAGGTGGATGCGCTTATCAGTTATAATTCCACCAGCGGCACTAAAATCCCGGTCTGATAAAACGCTGGCGGCAAGGCAGGCCAGGACCTACAAAGCATAGAGAGCCAGTTCATTCCACGTGTCCAGCTTGTATACCCAATAATTATAAGGCACAGAGGAATCACGGAGGACGTTAGTACGGTCGGCAAGGTACTCCCTCAGCATCTTCCCAAACTTTGCACTCCTTGTGAGAGTACCCGGCGCCTCAGGGCCTGTGCGATGGGAGGGGCTGAGAAAACTCTCCCAGAACTTTGACAGTGTTCCCCTGTCTCTGCTGGAATGGAGTTGTGTCTCTCTCGCCTTTACAATTTGGTTGTCCAACGAACTGTGAGCTCTCCCACCAGCGTTCTCAGATGGGAATTTTTTAATTAGTTCTGCAACAAGGGCCTTCTGGTACTGCCCCATTTCTGTAGACCTGTCCACCTCAGGAATAAGAGATATAAAGTTCTCCTTGTAGCGTGGGTCTAGAAGTGTTACCAACCAGTAATGACTGTCACCAAAAATTCTGAGAACGCGAGGGTCACAGGAAAGAGGGTGCGTAACATAAATTCAGCCATGCTTGCCAGACTGCTAACAGGCAAGACTTCCATGTCCTCACCAAGAGGACGACTGACCATGCTCTCCTCCTCCTCCTCCCTGTCCTCAGGCCATCCATGCTGAACAGACGGTATGACAGTTGTGCTGGTAGTACCATCTATAGCGCATTAAACTAGATCCTGTTCTTCCTCTTCCTCCTCCTCCTCTTCCTCCTCATTGTCACCCAGTCCACATTGGGATAAGATGAGGCTGGGCTGTGTGTAATCACCCTGTATGGTTGCTTGCGCCATCTCATCGTGCTCCGCCTGCAATGCATTCTCTTTGATTGTGAGCAGAGAGCATTTCAGAAGACAGAGAAGTGGGATGGTGACGCTAATTATGGCATCATCACCGCTCACCATCTTCGTGGAGTCCTCAAAGTTTTGAAAGATGGTACATATGTCTGACATCCATGTCCACTCCGGAGGTCTTATGTGTGGAATCTGAACTGAATATTGACAGCCTTGTTGATGCTGGTAGTCAAAAACTGTCCTCTTCTGCTCACAAATCCTTCCCAACATCTGCAGTGTAGAGTTTCAACGCGTGGGAACATCGCAGATCATTCGTCTAGCTGGAATCTGCTAACGCTGCTGAACCACGGTAAGGGGGGTGGAAGCTGCAGCTGACTTTCTAAAATGGCACACAGGCGGCGTACTTTGACAAGCAGACCAGCAGCTCTGGGTAGGTTTTGAGAAACCGCTGAACCACAAGGTTATGCACATGGGCCTGGCATGGTAGATGTGTGAGCTCGCCTCGCCTCAGAGCCGCCACCAGGTTCCGGCCATTGTCACACACGACCATGCCTGGCTGTAAATTCAGCAGTGTCAGCCACAGATCTGCCTCCTCTTTCAGAGCTGTTCACAACTCTTCAGCATTGTGCGGTTTGTCACCTAAGCATATTAGCTTCAGCACAGCTTGTTGCCGCTTGGCTGAGGCAGTGCTGCAGTGGTTCCAGCTTGTGACTGATGTGGTCATTTCAGAGATGGAGACTGAAGAGGAGGAGGAAGCTGAGGAGGATGAGGTGCAGGAGCTGTAGACTGTGAGGGCAACACTGATTGACCTAGGGCCCGCAATCCTTGGCGTCGGGATGATGTGATCCATGCCAAGGTCCGACTGGGTCCTGGATTCCACTATGTTAACCCAGTGTGCTGTCAGCGAGATGTACCTTCCCTGCCCACAAGCACTTGTCCACGTGTTCGTGGTTAAGTGGACTTTCCCAGTAACTGCATTGTTGAGGGCATGGCTAATGTTGTGGGACATGTGCTTGTCTAATGCGGGGACGGCACACCGGGAGAAATAGTGGCAGCTGGGGACCAAGCACCAAGCGATGGCCGCCGCCATCAGGCTGCGGAAATCTTCGGTCTCCAGAAGCCTAAAAGGCAACATTTCGAGCTCAAGCAGTCGCAAAATGTGAGAATTTAGTAGTGTGGCCTATGGGGCATTGGCTACGTATTTGCGCTTCATTCCAAGGACTGGGGTATGGATAACTAAATGCTGCGCTGGGACAAGGATGTGCTTGCTGATGGTGCTAGTTGACAGTGTGCAACGACAGGTGCAGGGGCAGGAGGCATCTTTGCATGCACTATGGACAGGGGATTGGCTTGCACGCACAACAGCGGAAGTCACCCGCAGACACTGTTCCTGGACCCTGGGGTTCGGCCCACAAAGTCGGATGCTTTGCTGCCATGTGCCTGATCTTGCTGGTGGTGGTCAGGCTGGTAGTTTTGCAACCCCTGCTGATGCTGGCCTGGCAGGTGGTGCAAATGGCCTTTTTGGGGTTATCGGCAAAGTCTTTAAAAAACAACCAGACTCGGGAAGACCTAACAGTTGTACTGGTAACTTCTGTCATTTTGATGTTATGGGGAATGGTTGCCTGCCTTCCATCTGCGGCCACCACACTGATTCTTCCTGCCTCTTGGGGTGTTCTCCCTCCCTCCCCCTGTGTCCTGCATGTCCTCCTGCCAGGTCAGTTACTATATAGTGTTGAGCGAGTATGTTCTGCTAACCCTTTCGCGCAAGTAAATACAGCTGCTTGGTGTTATGTTTAAATCATTCCCGCGTGCATGATTTGTGACTGTTTGACAGCTTTATTACATGTGAGGAATTATTGTTTCTTTTGCATTCCTCACATGTAATAAAGCTATCAAACAGTGACGCGGGAGTGATTTGAACATAACACCGAGCAGCTGTAACTAATCGGTGCTCGCCCGAGCATACTCGGCGAAAGGGTTAACAGAACATACTCGCTCAACACTATTACTATGTCATCAGCCAACTCATTTTCCACTTGCGCACTCTAGTCCTCCTCCTGACTTTCTGGCAATTGTGTCTCATCATCATCCACCTCTTGTGAAACTTTCCCACCGTCGCCTTCGTATAACCATGGCTGCTCAAATATTTGAGCATCGCTACATGCGATCTCCTCTTGCCCCGCTTTAAGTGCACCCAGAAAGAGGCCCGAATCTATACATGGAAAAGTGAAAAGCTCTTCGGAGTATCCAAGTGTGGTGTCAGTTGTCTCCGGGCACTCAGCAAGGTGGGAGGAAGGAGGTTCAGGGTGAGGAATATGCCTTCCACGCTCACGGCTACTGAGACTTTACCGTGTGGAAGACAGGGTGGTGATGGTGGTGGTGGCAAAGTGACTGGAATCATTATCAGCTATCCAACCAACAACTTTTTGACACTGCTCTGGTTTCAATAGTGGTATGCTGCGGTCCCCTAGTAATTGGGACAGGAAGGTCGGGCGAGAAGATTTCAGCTTGCCCACTGCCTCGGCCTCTGCATGCACCATCAAAATCACCATCACGTCCAGTTCCCCGTCCCTTGACACACAGCTTGTGTTAGAACCCTCTTGTTTGTTTTTTCCATCTTGTGTTTTGAGGTCACGTGACCATCTGCCTTTATATTCCAGCTCCGCCCTTTTGGCTGTTCTGGACTTCAGTGTTTGACTGTTTCTCTAGCCAGGTGCTTCTGTGCCCTTCTCTGTCAGTTCGCTTGGTCCTTCTGGGACCTCTAGTACCTTTTTGTCAGTTTGTCTTTTTGTGTTCTGCAACTACTTCTTTGTTTAGGAGGTGTACCATTTTTTAACCCAGTCCTTAGTTCTTTCAGGGACCCCTCCCTTTATGCTATAGGTCTTCGTTCAGACTAGCCGAGGGCTAAGGCGGGTCTGTTCGCTAGGAACAGGCAGCCCACTACATCATAGGGATTCAGCTTAGTCTTACTGTAGGGACAGCTTTCCCATATCTTTCCTTAGTTTATGTTGCAGATCATAACAGTAAGTCCAGCCCAAAAAACTAAAAGGAAAGAAATTCGGCGATCAGTATGATTTACGTCCAGGATATGGCTCAACGCCTGCAGGGATTGTCTCTGGAGGTGGCCGAGCTTCAGCAACATGTGAGCAGCAGTTCTGGAGCGCATTTTGTCGAACCCAAGGTAGGACTGCCTGATGTTTTTTATGGTAAACAGCAAGATTTTTTTTCCTTTAAAAATGATTGTTTGTTATATTTTTGTTTGAGACCAAGGTCCTCTGGGAATGAATCACAGCACATTTGTTTTATTATGTCACTTTTGCGCAATGAACCACAGGGGTGGGCCTTTTCTCTCCAACCTAATGATCCGTGTTTAAGGTCTGTTGAAGAATTTTTTTCTGCTTTGTGGCTATTATATGACGATCCTGATCGAATCTCATCTGCTTGAGGCAGAAGTCAGGTGTTTGAATCAGGGGTCAGGTGATGTTGAAAATTATTGCACACACTTCAGGAGATGGGCCTCAGAAGTTAAATGGAATGATCCTGCCCTGAAATGTTTATTTCTTGCTGATCTGAGTGAAAGGGTTAAGGATCTGCTAATTGCATTCCCTGCACCCGATATTTTGCAGGATGCCATGCAATTAGCTGTTCGTGTGGACAGGAGGCTGAGGTTCAGGCTGAATGAGGTAAAAACTCCTGTAATGTCAATTCCTAGTCCCCAGAAATCTGCTCTGACGGCGGAGTACCGATGGAGGTTGGGGCGATGTCACTCCACTCTCAGGAAAGAGACCGGAGGTTCGCCGAGGTATTGTGTCTTTATTGTGGTAAAGCTGACCATTTGATTAAGTATTGTGAGCTTTGTTTAAGTAAAGAAAAAAAAAAGGTCAGTTACACCCGTATAGCTTGTTTACGCTCTGCAGAAGTATTTCTTTCTGGGAGTACTACTTTGCAGGGAGATTTGATTGAATTTCAGGTATTTGTGGATTGTGGCTCAACACTTAATGTGACTGATAAAGGGTTTTTGGAAAACCTTAAATTGAAATCCAAACCTTTGTCATCACCTATTTCTGTGATTGCAATTGATAACACTCCCTTGAAATGTATTACGCACAAGGTTGCTGCATTTCCCCTCACTATCAATGGAGTTCAGCAAGAAATTTTGGACTTGGTTGTATTAGATAATTTACCCTCTCTGGTTGTTCTAGGATTGCCTTGGTTAAAACTGCACAATCCTTTACTGGACTGGTCTATTAATGTAATTAAGTCTTGGAGTCCGAAGTGCTATGATAAATGTTGTAATTGTCGCATTGCGGCTGTGGAAAAAGGGGAATTACCTGTAACTACTCAAGATTTTTGGAGGGTTTTTTCAGAGGAGTCGCAAGTTTTACCTCCTCATAGGGATTATGATTGCGCCATTGAGTTTGTTCTGGGAGCTACTCTTCCCAAGAGTCGCTTGTTTAATCTGAAAGAAAGGCCTTGGAGGAATACATACAGACTAGCCTGGCTGCTGGTCACATTAGACCTTCTAAGTCGCCTGTGGCAGTTGGATTTTTCTTTGTTAAAAAAAAGGACGGGGATTTACGTCCATGTCTGGATTTTTGTGAAATTAATAAGATTACCGTATGCAATTCCTACGAATTGCCGTTAATTCCTGACTTGTTTAACCAGTTAGTGGGGGCCAAGTGGTTCGCTAAAATTGATCTCCGGGTGGGCATACAATTTGTTACGAGTGAAAGAGGGTGATGAATGGAAAACTGCTTTTAACACTCCGGTAGGTCATTTTGAGAATCTGGTGGTGCCTTTTGGTCTTACCAATGCAACTGCATTTTTTCAGAACCTTATTAATGACATCCTGACACCTTTGATTGGTAAGAATGTGGTTGTGTATTTGGATGACATTTTGATTTATTCACCAGATCTAGAGTCCCATTGGCATAGTGTATGTGAAGTTTTGCAGTTATTGAGTGATAATTCACTATTTGCTAAGCTAGAGAAATGTGAGTTTGCTGTGCAGAAAATTATTTTTTTGGGCTACATTGTCTCCAGCGAGGGCTTTGAGATTGACCCTGTGAAGGTTCAGGCTGTGCAGGAATGGCCTAGGCCTATTGGTTTGAAATCTATACAGAGATTGTTGGGTTTTGCCAATTATTACAGGAAATTCATTAAGAATTTTTATGCAATTGTTAAACCTCTAACCGATCTCACCAGGAAAGGTGCGAATACGGCCCAGTGTACTATTGAGGCCATTGAAGTGTTTGAGTATCTCACAAAGAAAAAGTTCAGTTCTGCCCCTATCCTTATGCAGTCTGATGAGACCAAGCCTTTTTTGGTCGAGGTTGATGCTTCATCGGTGGGTGTCGGAGCAGTTTTGTTTCAGGAGAACAAGGGTGGAGTACATCCTTGTGCCTTCTTTTCGAAAAAATTTCGGAAACCGAACTGAATTATGATGTTGGAAATCGGGAGTTGCTGGCTATTAAACTCGAGTTTGAACATTGGAGTCATTCTTTGGAAGGCGCTACATTTCCTATTCAAGTTTTCACAGATGATAAGAATTTGATCTATCTGGATGCTGTCAAGCAATTGAATGACTGTCAAGCTAGGTGGGCACTTTTTTTTTCTCGGTTTCATTTTTCTGTTACCTATATCCCTGCTACCAAGAATGTTAAAGCCGATGCTTTATCTCGCAGCTTCTCTCCTACAGTCGGTGCCAAGGAGGAGGAGAGCATTTTATAGAAAGGAGTTGTGGTGTCGGCATTGGACTCCATGTTGGAGAATGGGATTCTGAGAGCTCAAGATGATGCGCCATCTAACACTCCCCATGGGAGGTTGTTCGTGCCTAGAGCATTTAGGAGAGATTTGTTTGTAGAGTGTCATGAGTCTCGGTTGGCTGGTCATCCAGGAATTTCAGAGACTAAAAGACTTATCAGTCGCAGTTTTTGGTGGCCTGGATGGCAGAAGGAAGTCATCAAGAGGGTGCATCAATGTACTGTGTGTGCTAGGTCAAAGGCTTCACATACTCCTGGTGCGGAGATGCTTTGCCCTCTGGAGGTTCCTAGTGCACCTTGGATGCATCTATCTCACAATGGATCTTATTACTGATCTTCCTGTGTCTGAGGGTTTTACTGTCATCTGGGTGGTCGTGGACCATTTTAGAAAGATGTGTCATTTGGTTCCATTCATTAAGTTGCCCTGCGCCAAGACACTCGCTAAGGCATTTGTTAAGGAGATTGTCAAGCTCCATGGCGTTCCCACGGATATTGTTTCTGCTAGAGGACCTCAGTTTGTGGCTTGCTTTTGGCGTGCTTTTTGTGACAGGTTGGGAGTCCATTTGTCATTTTCATCTGGTTATCATCCTGAGTCTAATGGACAGACTGAAAGAAAGAACCAGGATGTTGAACAGTTTTTGCGTTGTTTTGTGGCGGACAATCAAGAGGTGTGGTCTGAGTTTCTGCCTCTCGCAGAATTTGCTCTCAACAATCATACATCCTCCTCTGCTAGGTGTTCTCCTTATTTTTGTTGTACTGGGAGACATCCGTCTTTTGGTTTGTTTTCCAAATTGGGGTCGGCGGTGCCAGAGGAGGAGAATTTTTCCGGTGATTTGGAGAGAGTTTGGACTAATGTACGCAGCAACCTTCAAGAGGCTAACAAGAAGTCGAAAAAGTATTTTGACAGGAAACGTAAGGAGGTTTTGCTTACTGTGGGTGACATGGTTTTGTTGTCCTCGAAGAACCTGCAGTTGAGGATTCCCTCTAAAACACTGGGTCCTAAGTTTGTGGGTCCATTTAAAGTGCTTCAGGTTGTTAACCTATCTGCTTTTACGTTGGATGTCCCTACTTCCTGTAAGATTAATCATGTGTTTCATGTTTCCTTGTTGAAAAAGGCTCATATATCTGATAAGGACGCCACTGTCACAGTTCCTCCTGTGGTGGAAGACGGCGAATATGAAATTTCTTGAATTCTAGATGGTATAGAGGGAGATTACAGTATCTCGGCTCCTGGAAGGGTTTTGGTCCCGAAGACAACTCCTGGGTAAGGACGGATGATGTCTCTGCTCCTAGGCTTGTTAAAGCTTTCCACAAGAGGTTTCCGGATAGGCCCGGGCCTTGAGGATCCGGAGGATCCTCATAAAAGAGGGGTACTGTTAGAACCCTCCTGTTTATTTTTTCCATCTTGTGTTTTGCGGTCACATGATCATCTGCCTTTATATTCCAGCTCCGCCCTTTTGGCTGTGCTGGACTTCAGTGTTTGACTGTTTCTCTAGCCAGGTGCTTCTGTGCCCTTCTCTGTCAGTTCCCTTGGTCCTTCTGGGACCTCTAGTACCTTTATGCCAGCTTGTTTTTTTGTGTTCTGCAACTACTTCTCTGTTTAGGAGGTGTCCCATTTTTTATCCCTGTCCTTAGTTCTTTTAGGGACCTCTCCCTTTATGCTATAGGTCTTCGTTCAGACTAGCCGAGGACTTAGGCGGGTCTGTTCGCTAGGAACAGGCATCCCGCTACATCATAGGGATTCAGCTTAGTCTTACTGTAGGGACAGCTTTCCCCTATCTTTCCTTAGTTCATGCTGCAGATCATAACACCTTGCCCATTTTAAATGGAGGACAATATCTTCCACTCGCATTACAAATGACTGAATTTGGAGTGAACTTATATGTGATCCGTTTGATGGACAAACCACAGTTTTAAATAGCTGGCCTGTAGGTAACTATTTTTAACTGCAAACTGGTGTCAATAACTTTGCTGACACACTGAAACAAAATTTTAATGGAGGCCAGAAATGGCATAGTTTTCAATGAACTTATATGTGATCCGTGTGACGGACAAACCACAGTTTTAAATAGCTGGCCTGTAGGTAACTATTTTTAACTGCAAGCTGGTGTCAATAACTTTGCTGACACACTGAAACAAAATTTTAATGGAGGCCAGAAATGGCATAATTTTCAATGAACTTATATGTGATCCGTGTGACGGACAAACCACAGTTTTAAATAGCTGGCTTTTAGGTAACTATTTTTAACTGCAAGCTGGTATCAATAACTTCGCTGACACACTGAAACAAAATTTTAATGGAGTCCAGAAATGGCAGAATTTTCAGCGAACTTAAATGTGATCAGTGTGATGGACAAACCACAGTTTGAAATACCTGGCCTGTATGTAACTATTTTTAACAGCGACCTCGTGTCAATAACTTCACAGACACAGTGCAACAAAATTTCAATGGAGGCCAGAAATGGCAAAATTTTCAGTGCAATTATTCGTGATCCGTGTGATGGACAAACCACAGTTTAAAATAGCTGGACTTTTAATGCTGTAATATGGAAAGGACCTGCCTGTATTCTGCTGTGCCAACAAGCAAATGGCGCAGAAAAACGGTGTTCTCTGGAATACTTTTTAAGCAAATAATCAGGATTAAGATAAAAAAAAAATTATTCCTGGCCCCTGATACCTGGGGCTATTTCTACCAATATCTGTAAAAGCACCAGCAGACAGAACTGGAATGGACCCTCTAGCTATATGCACTGCAGTCTGCTATATACCCTGCCTGCCTAGCACTGATATCTCTACAGCTGGATTAGTCCTCAGAAGGACTGTTAGTTGAGATGGATATGTAGAGAATCTTGTGGAATACCTACACTAACTAATAAACAACCAAATCTCTCCCTAGCTCAGCAGCACCTCTCCCTATACTGCCTGATAGCGGAGTAGACTATGACGAGCATGGCTGCATCAGGTCTGATATAGACCTGATGACGCTGTGTTGCCAGCCAATCACTGTACTGCCACAACCAACATGGCTGCAGCATTACAGTGTGTGGCAGACAATCCCTGCATGTTAATTGGCACTCTAAAGAGCACCAAACATGCAGGGAGGGGGCCCAAGCATCCGCTTGAGCATCTCGGAAGTACTCGGCGAGCTCTGAGCATCTCGAGTACTGAGATGCTAGGGCGAGTACCGAGTACTTGCGAGTATGCTTGCTCATTACTAGTTATAAGACCATCTCCAAGCAGCTTGATGTTCCTGTAACTACAGTTGCACATATTATTCAGAAATTTAAGATCCATAGGACTGTAGCCAATCTCCCTGGACGTGGCCGCAGGAGGATAATTGACGATAAATCAAAGAGACCGATATTACGAATGGTAACAAAAGAGCCCAGGATAATGTCTAAAGAGCTTAAAGGTGAACTTCAAGCTCAAGGACCATCAGTGTCAGATCGCACCATCCGTCGTTGTTTGATCCAAAGTGGACTTCATGGGAGACCACCAAGGAGAACACCATTGTTGAAAAAAAATCATAAAATAGCCAGACTGGAATATGCCAAATTACATGTTGACAAGCCACAAAGCTTCTGGGAGAATGTCCTATGGTCAGATGAGACAAAAATGGAAGTTTTTGGCAAGTCACATCAGCTCTATGTTTACAGACGGAAAAATGAAGCATATCAAGAAAAGAACACTGTCCCTACTGTGAAACATGGAGTAGGCTCTGTTATGTTCTGGGGCTGCTTTGCTGCATCAGGCAAGGGTGTCTTGAATCTGTGCAGGGTACAATGAAATCTCAAGACTATTCAGGGATTCTAGAGAGAAATTTGCTGCCCAGTGTCAGAAAGCTTGGTCTCAGTCGCAGGTCATGGGTTTTGCAACAGGATAATGACCCAAAACGCAAAGTTAAAAACATCCAAGAATGGCAACCTTCAAACACGAGACAACTGGAGCAGTTTGCTCATGAGGAGTGGGCCAAAATACCTATCGAGAGGTGCATAAGTCTCATTTACAGTTACAGGAATCGTTTGATTGCAGTGATTGCCTCAAAAGGTTGTTCAACAAAATAATAAGTTAAGAGTAACCTCATTTCTGTCCAGGCCTATTTCATGAGTTTAATTCTTTTAAAAATTCTGTGGAAGCAGGGTTGAATAGCAATGTCTGACTTTCATTTGTTCATTTTCATAAATTTTTAATTTATTATTACTTTTGTCAGATTCAATTTATTTCTGTGACCATTGTGGGTTTTTCTTTCATTAAACGAGGGGTACCAACAATTTTGACCACGTGTTTAAGCAAAAACCAGAAACTCAATTTGCAGTTACTGTGCTTCAGGGAACTGGCCTCGTCACTTTGCACTGACAAGGGGCAGTACCCTGAAGCACTGTGTCTGCAAATTGAGTTTCTGGTTTTGGCTTATATCCTATGTCATTTGATAACTCTTGTTACCACTAGAGTTCTGGTCCTCTTCCTCTCTGAAGAGACAATTTGCAGTATAAATCTCTGAAATACATGACAGAGGAAGATCCTGTATATTGAAGAAGATGGAGGCACTGAGGATGCCGTCTGGCCTATGATGAGTGATGTCTGTTTTTTTAAGCATGCACAAAAGAGCAGTCAGCCACAGTTTTGTGCACCTCTGAAAAGTCAGACACCGCTAAACGGAGGACAAACGGAGTAGGGAGTAACTTTGTTGCCTCCCTACAGTGAATGGATCTGTCAAAGTGTCATCTGAATCACGTTTTTCAGATATTTATATGCAAATTGTCTCTTCAGAGAGGAAGATGACTAATGACCTGGGCACAAATAAAGAAATTGGGGGTGGGGTTAGAACAGTCAATGAAGTAAGAAGGAATAGAGGTACAGAGAGATACATAAAATGCATGTATACTAATGCTAGAAGCCTCACCCAAAAAATGGAGGAGTTAGAATTAATCTTATTGGAAAATAATCATAACATGGTGGGGATATCTGAGACGCGGCTGGACGAGAGCCATGACGGGGCAGTTAATTTACAGGGCTATAGTCTGTTCAGAAATGACCGTACAAATAAGCGAGGGGGGGTGTGTTTATATGTAAAATCATCCTTAAAACCCATCTTGCGGGAGGATATATGTAAATCTAATGGAAATGTAGAGTCCCTGTGGGTGGAGATAAGGGGAGGGGAAAAAAAAATAAATTACTGATAGGGGTTTGTTATAAGTCTCCAAAAATAATGGAAGCAGAGGAGAATATCCTCGTAAAGCAAATAGATGAAGCAGCGACTCAAGGAAAAGTCATTATTATGGGGGACTTCAGCTACCCTGAAATACATCGGGGGACAGAAACCTGTAGTTCAAGCAAAGGTAATAGGTTTTTGACAACTATGAGAGACAATTACCTTTCACAACTGGTTCAGGACCCAACAAGAAGGGGGGCACTGCTAGACCTAATATTAACCAACAGGCCAGACCGCATATCAAATATACGAGTTGGGGGTCACTTGGGTAATAGTGATCACAAAATAATACGTTTTCATGTAACTTTTAATAAGATGTGTAGTAGAAGAGTTACAAGGACACTAAACTTCAGGAAGGCGAATTTCCAACAGTTGAGAGATGATCTTAGTGCAATAAACTGGGACGATATCCTGAGACATAAAGCTACACAAAGCAAATGGGAGACATTTATTAGCATCCTGAATAGGACCTGTGCACAATATATACCCTATGGGAATAAACATGCTAGAAATAGGATGAAACCACTATGGCTAAATAGAGCTGTAAGGGGTGCAATAAGTGACAAAAAGAAAGCATTTAGAGAACTAAAGCAAGTAGGTGGTGATGAGGCATTAAATAAATATAGAAAATTAAATAAATTCTGTAAAAACCAAATCAAGGCTGCAAAGATTGAGGCAGAGAGAATCATTGCCAGAGAAAGTAAAAATAATCCCAAAATATTCTTTAACTACAAAAATAGTAAAAAACTAAAAAATGATAGAGTTGGCCCCCTTAAAATAGTCTGGGTGAAATGGTGGATGAGGATGAGGAAAAAGCCAATATGCTAAATGATTTTTTTTCAACCGTATTTACACAAGAAAATCGCATGACAGAAAACATGATTAGTGATAACAAAAATTCTCCATTAATTGTCACTTGCTTAACCCAGCAGGAAGTACGGCAGCGTCTAATAATCACTAAAGTTGACAAATCTCCGGGCCCGGATGGGATACACCCGCGAGTACTGCAGGAATTAAGTAACGTCATAGATAGACCATTATTTTTAATCTTTAAAGATTCCATAATAATAGAGTCTGTACTACAGGACTGGCGTATAGCAAATGTGGTGCCAATATTCAAAAAGGGGACAAAAACTGAATTTGGAAATTATAGGCCAGTAAGCTTAACCTCTACTGTGGGTAAAATCCTGGAGGGTTTCCTAAGAAATGCTATACTAAAGTATCTGAAGAAGAATAACCTCATGACCCAATATCAACATGGGTTTACGAGGGACCGTTCCTGTCAAAGTAATCTGATCAGTTTTTATGAGGAGTCAAGTTCGAGACAGGACCAAGTAAATGCTGTGGATGTTGTGCATATCGACTTTTCAAAAGCTTTTGATACGCTTCCACGCAAAAGGTTGATACATAAAATGAGAACAATGGGGATAGGGGAAAATATATGTATGTGGGTTAAGAATTGGCTCAGTGATAGGAAACAAAGGGTGGTTATTAATGGAAAACACTGAGACTGGGTCTCAGTTAACTGTGGGGTACCACAGTGGTCAGTATTGGGCCCCCTTCTTTTTAACATATTAATTAATGACCTTGTAGGGGGCATACAGAGTAATATTTCAATATTTGCAGATGACACTAAACTCTGCAGGGTAATCAATACAGAGGAGGACAATTTTATATTACAGGAGGATCTATGTAAACTAGAAGCTTGGGCTGATAAATGGTAAATGAGCTTTAATGGGGATAAATGTAAGGTAATGCACTTGGGCAGAGGAAATAAAATGTATAATTATATGCTTAATTGTAAAACACTGGGCAAAGCTGTAACTGAGAAAAACCTGGGTGTATTGGTGGAAGACAAGCTCACGTTTAGTGGCCAGTGTCAGGCAGCTGCTGCAAAGGCAAATAAAATAATGGGATGTATTAAAAGAGGCATAGATGCTCATGAGGAGAACATAATTTTACCTCTATACAAGTCACTAGTACGACCACATTTAGAATACTGTGTACAGTTCTGGTCTCTGGTGTATAAGAAAGACATAGCTGAACTAGAGAGGGTGCAGAGAAGAGCGACCAAGGTTATTAGAGGACTGGGGGTCTGCAATACCAAGACAGGTTATTACACTTGGGGTTATTTACTGTGGAAAAAAGAAGGCTTAGGGGTGATCTTATTACTATGTACCAGTATATGAGGGGACAGTACAAAGACCTGTCTACTGATCTTTTTACTCTGAGGCCAGAGACGGGGACAAGGGGGCATCTTCTACGTCTGGAGGAAAGAAGGTTTAATCATAATCACAGACGGGGATTCTTTACTGTAAGAGCAGTGAGACTATGGAACTCTCTGCCGCATGATGTTGTAATGAGTAATTCTCTATTAAAATTTAAGAAGGGCATGGATGCCTTTCTTGAAAAGTATAATATTACAGGTTATATATACTAGATTCCTTGATAGGGCGTTGATCCAGGGAACTAGTCTGATTGTCGTATGGAGTCGGGAAGGAATTTTTTCCCCAATGTGGAGCTTAGTGTTTGCCACATGTTTTTTTTGCCTTCCTCTGGATCAACATGTTAGGCTATGGGTTGAACTAGTTGGACTTAGTCTTCCTTCAACCTTAAAAACTATGTTACTATGTAAAAATCTAGTGCCAACTATAGGAAATAGCAATCCTAAAAGTCAATATCAGCGCTCTAATGTGCCTTGTCACATAACTTAGGATAAAAGCCAAAATCAAAATCTCAATTTGCAGACACTGTGTTTCGGGGTACAGCCCCTCATCAGTGCATGGTGTGAGATCTGCTATGGCTGGGTGAAAGGCATCTGACCAGGATCCAAGGGGTAATGTTTCTCCTTGTGGAGAGTGACATGTCATGCCTGGCATGCCAAGGTGAGAAGACTTTTAAGCCGCAATGTTCCTCTGGGAAATTTGCAAATTGTCTCTTCAGATAGGAACTTAGGATAAACTTAGGATAAAAGCCAAAATCAAAATCTCAATTTGCAGACACTGTGTTTTGGGGTACTGCCCTCGTCAGTGCAAAGTGTGAGATCTGATTTGGCTGGGTGAGAGGCATCTGACCGGGATCCAAGGGGAACATGTTGCATTGATGGGGGGGAAATACCCCGAAACACAGTGTCTGCAAATTGAGATTTTGGTTTTGGCTTTTATCCTAAGTCATGTGACAAGGCTTGTTAGAGATTCAATATTGACTTTAAGGATTGCTACTTCCTTTTTGTGGCACTAGAATTTTATTCCTCTTCCTCTCTGAAGAGACAATTTACATATTTCCAAGAGGAGCATTGAGGCTTAAAAGTCTTGTCACTTTGGCATGTCACTCTCCGCAAGAAGAAATATTACACTTTGGATCCCAGATATTTAGATGGAAACCCCGATGTAAGTGCTCAGTGTAGAGCACAGGATAAATATGAACTTATACAAAATGTTCTGTACCCCAAAATGCCAGCAATAAAAGCTTAAACTCAACCCACAAAAAACAAGTCCCCACCCCGGTCTGTCACATGTTAACAGAAACATAGTTTTCCAAGTTAGAGACAGAACAAAGGCTCTGGAAAAGCAACATGGCTCCTACCAAAAGAAATCCAGTGCAATCTTTGCTCCCAAATCCAAATAACCCCCTCTCTTCTGAGCCCCACATTGTGCCTAAACCGCAGTTTGAAACCACTTGTTTGACATTAACGAAGTAATGAGAGCCGACTTAATTTTGGGTGCGTGGCTCAAGAAGCACAAGCTGGGCACAATATACAGAACTACAATAATTGCCACTACAATGACATATTTGCAATTTTCACTCTGCAACTTCCACTGCGTGTTTTCTTCTGGAAAACGCCCAGAGTCAAAATTGGCATTACATCCATAGATGAATTCCCAGAGGGGTGTAAATTCAAATAAGGGGTCACTTGAGGGAAGTTTCCACTGTTTAGGTACATCAGAGGCTCTGCATTTGGAGTACACAAACTATTCTAGAAAAATCAGCACCACAAAAGTCAAATAGTGCTCCTTTGCTGCTGAGCCCTACCGTGTTGCCAAACTGTACTCTTCAGCCTTATATGGGCTATTGCCACATTCAGGAGAAATTGTGTAACAAATCCTGGTGCCTTTTTATTCATTTTCTCTTGTGAAAATGAAAAATCTGTGGCTAAAACAGTATTTTAGTGATAAAAATGTAATTATTAGTTCTTCACCACCCTATGGTATAAAATTCTGTGACACACTGTGGTGTCAATATCCCCACTGCATCACTTGATATATTCACTAAGGGATGCAGTTTGCAAAATGGGGTCACTTCTTCCCTTCTTCGCTTTGTACTGTGCCTGAAAAGTAGTTTCTGACCACATATAGGATACTGACGAACTAAGGAGAAATTGCGCAACAAATTGTGAGGTCCATTTTCTCCTATTTCTCCTTTTAAATCATAAAAACTTGGGGCTAAAACAGCATTTTACTTGTAAAAATGTAATTATTTTTTCTTCACTGCTCAATAGTATAAAACGTTGTGACACACCTGTGGTGTCAAAATGCTCACCGCACCCCTGAAGTGGCAAGTAAAAGTTTGGGCATTCCTCGTCAAAATTACTGTTATTGTAAACAATTAAGCAAATGAGAGTTAAGTAAAGCAAAAGATGAAATGATATGTAAAACGCCTAAAGTTAAAGATGACACATTTCCTTTGTATTTTCGGCCAAAAAAAAATCATCATCTTTTACATTTTAAAAACTACAAAAAGGAAAATTGGTCTATGCAAAAGTTTAAGCACCTGGCATGGTTAGTACCTAGTAGCACCCCTTTTAAAAGTATAACAGCTTGTAAACGCTTTTTGTAGCCATTTAAGAGTCTTTTATTCTTGTTTGAGGGATTTTAATCTATTCTTCCTTGGAAAATTCTTCCAGTTCTGTGAGATTCCTGGGTCGTCTTTCATGCCTTGCTATTTTGATGCCTAGCCACAGACTATCAATGATGTTCAAATCAGGGGACTGTGAAGGCCATTGTAAAACCTTTGGCTTGCACCTTTCGAGGTAGTCTATTGTGGATTTTGACGTATGTTTAGCATCATTATCCAAATGTAGAAGTCATTCTCTTTTCAACTTCAGCTTTTTTATAGATGGTGTTATGATTGCATCAAGAATGTGTTGAAATGTCATTGAATCCATTCTTCCCTCTACCCGTGAAAGGTTCACTGTGTCATTGGCTGCAACACAACCCCAAAGCATGATTGATCCACCCCCATGCCTAATGGTTGGCGATATGTTCTTTTCCAGAAATTATGTGCACTTTTTTCTCCACACACACATTTGATCATTCTGGCCAAAAAGTTCTAGTTTAGCTTCATTGGTCCACAGGACTTGTTTCAAAATGACATCAGACTTGTTTAGATGTTTTTTTGCATACTTCTGATACTGAATTTTTATGGTGGGGATGCAAGAGAGGTTTTCTTCTGATGATTTTTCCATGATGGCTCTATTTGTGCAGGTGTCTCTGAACAGTAGAACAATGTACCATAACTCCAGAATCAGCTAAATCTTTATGAAGGTCTTTTGAAGTCAAGCAGTAGTTCTGATTTGCCTCTCCACTTCAGCAATCCTATGAGCAGCTCTCACTGAATTTTTTCTTGGTCTTCCAGACCTTGTCTTAACCTTCATTGTTCCTGTTAACTGCCATATGCTTCAAACTGAGGAAAGGGCAACTTGGAAATGCTTCACTATCTTCTTGTAGCCTTCTCCTGATTTTTGTACCTACACCATTTTCATTTTCAGAGTTCTAGGTAGCTACTTAGAAGAATTCATGGCTGCTGTTTTTTGGCACAAGGTTAGAGGAGGCTGGGATTTAATAAAGCTGGGAAATTGGCATCACCTGGCCTTTCCTAATGATGATAGCAAATGTGAGGAGCTGGCCACTTGCTAAAAACTATTAGATCAATGCACGTAGAGTGGATTCCATGGCTCTTAGGGATGCAGACATTTTCCAGCACAGAGCACTGGTTCCATTGGTCTTATTGTTGTTTTTTTGGAGATTCGCTTGCTTGTCAGCTTAAGTTTCAATGAAAGTGTTCAGCTTCAGGAATCAATATTTCCATTCAGTGACAGTAAGCAGAGGAAAACATGCCAGCTGGATCTCAAATATACAAAGGCCAGACAGGAGAAATGTGTCATCTTTAACTTTAGGCCTTTTAGAGATCATTTCATCTTCAATTTGCTTAACTGTTCACAATAACAGTAATTTTGTACAGGGATGCCCAAACTTTTACATGCCACTGTAGATGAATTTATTGAAGGGTGTAGTTTGTAAAATGGAGTCACTTATGAGGGTTTCTCCTGTCTTGATACCTCAGGGGCTCTGCCTTTGTGACATGGCACTCGGAAATCATTCCAGCAAAATCTGTACTCCAGTATGGTGCTCCTTCTGAGCTTTCAACTGGGCCTGAAAAGTAGTTCCCGACTACATATAGAATATTGACAAACTCAGGAGAAAAGCAAATTGTATAGTCCATTTCTCCTGTTACAAATGTGAAAATGAACAATTTGGGGCTAAAGCAACATTTTTGCAGGAAAATGTGATTTTTTTATTTTCGCGACTTAATAAAATTCTGTGAAGCACCTGTGGGCTCAAAGTGCTCACCACATCTGCAGATTTATTCCTTGAGAGGTGTAGCTTCCAAATTGGGATCACTTTTGGGGAGTTTCCACTGTTTAAGCATATTAGGGGTCCAACAAACACGACATGGCATCCGCTATCTATTCCAGCCAATTTTGAGCTTCAAAAGTCAAAATGGTGCTCCTTCCCTTCCAAGCACTGCCGTATGCCCCAAAAGTAGTTTCCTCCACTCATGGTATATTGGTGAACTATGGAGAAATTGCACAACATATTTTATGGTCCAATTTCCCTGTTCCCCTTCTGAAAATAAACAATTTGGGGTTAAAGGAACATTTTTGTGGGAAAAATGTTTATTTTTTCATTTTCACGGCTCAACAATATAAAATTTTGTAAAGCACCTGTGGTCTCAAGATGCTCACCACCCCTCTAAAGAATGTTCTTAGTGGGGTCTAGTTTCCAAAATGGGTCACTTGTTGGGGGGAGGGGGGTTCCACTGTTTAGTCACATCAGGGGCTCTGCAACATGGCTATGTATTCCAACCAATTTTGTTCTCCAAAAGTCTAATGGCGCTTCTTCCATTCTGAGCCCTGCTGAGCACCAAAACAGTAGTTTTCCACCCTATATGGGGTATTGGCATACTCAGGAGAATTTTTAAAAAATTACGTGGTTAAATTTCTCCTGTTACCCTTCTAAAAATGAGGTAAAATGAACATTTTGGTGGGAAAAATGAAAATGTTAATTTTCTCATCCCACATTGCTTTAATTCCTATGAAGTGCCTTGAGGGTTAATAAACTTGTTGTTTTGAGCATTTTGAGGGGTGCAGTTTTTAAAATAGTGTCACTTTTGAGTATTTTCTGTCACATGGGCCCCTCAATTTCACTTCAAACGTGATGTGGTCTCAAAAAAAAAACAGTTTTGTAAATTTTGTTAAAATATGAGAAATTGCTGATAAACTTTTAACCTTTCTAACTTCCTAACAAAAAAATATTATGTTTCAAATATGATGCTGATGTAAAATAGACATGTGGGAAATGTTATTTATTAATTATTTTGTACAGCATGACCAACTGGTTTAAGGATATAAAAATTGAAAGTTTGAAAATTGTGAAATTTTCAACATTTATGCCAAAATCTTGATATTTTCATAAATAAACACAAAAAGTTTTGGCCTACATTTACCACTTACATGAAGTACAACACATCATGAAAAAATGACATTGGTAAGAATTAGAAAATTTGGGCTGATCAGAAAGATGTAAACAATCTCAGGGCTGAATGGGTTTAAAAATAAAAAAATATGTTTTATTCAGCTTTACAGTCACTATTCCATAATACTGTTGATTTAACCTACTAAAATTGGTTAATGGTCCTGCTTAAAAAAATAAAAAACAGACAAACAAAAAAATATAATTTTGTAATAATCTGTCATGAAAGGTTTATGCATATGCGGCAATTTATGGTTGTGGTGTGAATTGCAGTGGGACAAGAATATTGCAGTGATTTTAGTTTAAAATTGAAGTCCTTAAAAATAAGGACAAACATTTGGAAGGGGCAAACATTTGTTTATTATACACATATTACACACATATACTTTTAAAATATTCATACAAACTGTACATGCATACATACATATTTACTAAAAACTAGTGTTGAGCGAGCACTAAAATGCTCGGGTGCTCGAAGCTCGGGCCGAGCACACCGTGATACTCGGGTGCTCGACCCGATCAACGAGCCCTATGTTAGTCTATGGGAGACCCGAGCAGTTTTGCGGCACCACCCCCGGCAGTCTGTAGAAAGCCTAAAAAGTGCCCAAAACGATAGTGACAGTGCTCAAATGACATGGGGACAGCATGGGGATCGCCCCAGGAAGCATTTCTGACCCCTAGGTCACTGCTGTCAACAACGTGGTCAGAGGTATTAAGCCACTTTTAAGGGCTCACAAAAAAACGTTCAAAAACAAAACAGAAACTGTTTTCCTGTGAAATGTGTTAAGGAACATCCTTTCCAGGGTAAATACTTGTGTATAAGGTAAAATAAATAACCAAAAACAAAAATACTCCTCCACACCTTGGGCTATGTTCACAAGTAGCATTTCTTATGCGTTTTTGCACTTTTGTATTGCTTTCAACTGTGACAAATGCATTTACCGGGAAATGTTATTTTAACATTTTACAACCTTATCTGACCATGTGCTTTGTGACTCATGCATACAGTGTTGAAAAGTCATGGGAACAGCATGGGGAAGCCCCCTGGAAGCATCTCTGACACCCAGGTCACTGCCTAAAAGTGTGCCCATCAGAAGTGAACCTTGCCGCATCAGAAGATGCAGACTTGCAACTATCCCCGTGCAAGTCCTTGTCCCTGGGCAGTGTTCAATTGTACCTCCCCCATTCCTTGCGGTGCAAGCGCAAATATGCAGCCAACCACTCACCCACCCGCAGGCTGCAATACTATACTGCTAGCTTGCACTTGAAATGGGGCCTTTTAGTTTGGAGGAGGCCGAAGCTGGCCACTACCTCATGGCTGCGTCGGCGGCAAGTCTCCATACTCAGCCCTCAGCCGCCACTATTTGTCCCGGGAACCCTCCCCACACTTTTCTTAGCCTGGCCTGCTTTAGGGCAGCATTGGACGAGCACATAAGACAACCAGAGACTCCTCCGGTGGGCCCTGGCTTCTCCATCAGGGGAGTTGAGAGTGCCAAGGTGAGGAGCATGATGATGATGATAGAAGTTAGCATCTGCTTTATTTTCTTGGAATGCCAGCGTAAGTGTGCAGCCTGCCACCCACCCACCCCGAGGCTGCAATACCATACTGCTTGCTTGCTTGCAGTTGAAATGAGGCCTTTTAGGCTTGTGGAGGCAGACGCCAGCCACCATGTCATGGCTGCGTCGGCGGCCTGGTATCCATATTCAAGCCCCAGCCGCCCGGCGGCTGGGTGTCCACACTCGGTCCCCAGCCGCCAGGGGGCGGCCGGGTGCCCACACTCGGTCCCCAGTCTCCCCTATTTGTCTCTGTGCTCCTTATACACGCATACCAAAATACCAAAATATTACCTGTGCCCTCCCCAGTGCATTTAGTGGGAAGGACAGCCTAACCACAAACATGTGGACAAGTGAATGTGGCCAGGGATGGTCCATCTCACTGACACCTTCACACTGGGTTAATATTGTGGAAGCCGGGACACAGTTGGACACTGGGATGCAACACGTCCTCCAGATATAGAGGATTGCGGTGTTAGAACTCTCCTGTTAGTTTTTTTTTAGTTTGCTGGTCACATGACCATTTTTGCCTATTTAATCTGGCTCCGCCCTCCTGGTCTTGCTGGACTTCATTGTATTTACTACTCTTGAGCTAGCTTGGTTCTCTGTTGCCGTTCTCTGTTAGTTTTGCTAGGTCTTCTGACCTCTATGCTTTTTGTTGTGTGTTTGTCTTTGACTGCTACTATTTCTGCTAGGAGGTGTCCAACTTATCCCAGTCCCTAGTTCTTGTAGGGATCCCTCCCTCACATCTATAGGTCTTCGTTCAGACTAGCCGAGGACTTTAGCGGGTCTGATCGCAGGATCAGGTTCCCCATTACATCGTAGGGATCTAGTTTAGTTCTATTGTAGGGACAGTTCTCCTGTCTTTCCTTAGTCCCTGTAGCAGATCAAAACAGTAAGTCCAGCCCTAAAAGAAAAAAAAAAAAAAAAATTTCTCTAAGGAAAGACCTCCAGTTTTCCATCATGGTCTCGGTTCAAGATTTGGCTCAACGCTTGCAGGGACTCTCTCTGGAGGTGGCCAAGCTCCAACAACACGTGAGTAGCTGTTCTGGAGCACATTTTGTGGAACCAAAGGTACGTCTGCCTGATTTATTTTTTGGCGAACAACAAGATTTTTTTTTTTTAAAAAATGCTTGTTTATTGTATTTTCGCTTGAGACCCGGATCCTCTGGTGATGAATCACAGTGCATAGGGTTCATAATGTCACTTTTGTGCAAAGATCCTCAGGGATGGGCCTTCTCTCTCCAACCTAGTGATCCGTGCTTTAGATCAGTGGATAGTTTTTTTTCTGCTTTGGGTTTGTTGTATGATGATCCTGATCGTGTCTCATCTGCTGAGTCTGAATTGAGACGTTTGAGGCAGGGATCAGGTAATGTGGAAAAATATTGTTCTCACTTCCGTCGGTGGTCTGCCCAGGTGGGGTGAAACGATTCAGCTTTGAAAAGCTTGTTTCTTGCAGGGCTAGGTGAAAGGGTTAAGGATTTACTGATTGCTTATCCCACACCTGGAAACTTGCAGGAGGCTATGCAATTAGCTATACGGGTGGACAGGAGACTGCGTGCTAGGGTTAATGAGAGCAAATCCTCTGCTATGTCAGCTCCGAGTCTTGAGAGGGTCTGTGCTGACAATGGAGAGCAGATGGAGATTGGAGCGATGACACCCCGCTCTCAGGAAAAAGACCGCAGGCTTTCTGAAGGCTTGTGCTTCTATTGCGGAAATTCTGGTCATTTTATTAAGAACTGTGTGCTTCGTTTGAAGAAAGAAAAAAAAATGGTCAGTTATGCCCGTATTGCCTGTTTAAATTCTAAGGGAGTATTCCTATCTGCCACTACTGCTGCTCAGGATGAATTAATTGAATTTCGGGTATTTGTGGATTGTGGTTCTACTCTGAATGTGATTGATGGGGGATTCTTGGAAAAACGTAGATTAGAACCTAAAACTTTGTCATCCCCTATTGCTGTGGTTTCTGTTGATGGCTCTCCCTTGAAGAGTGTTACTCATAAGGTCTGTGAATTTCCCCTCACTATTAATGGTATTCACTAGAGATGAGCGTTGTTCTACTCGAACTGTTCGCCAATCTCAAATTCGAGCTGTTTTGGGCGGTGTTCGAGCCGTTCGGCGAACACGAACAATTTGAGAAAAATTCGGCTGTTCGAGGTTATGTTCGATAACTGTTCGTGCACCAAAATCATAACTGGATTTTTTCTCAGTAATGATGAAAATTAATGTTAATACGCAGTTTGAGTGTACAGCGGTGTGGGGGGAGGGGCAGGGGATGGATCTCTGCAGGAACAGTGAAGATCATTTTTTTTTTCTCTTTCCCGCATTTACAGTGGGGAGGTGCAATCTGTCAGCCTATCAGCAGCACACACACGGAGCGAAGTGCTTTTTTTCACACAAGCAAGGGCATGTGTCATTGGCAGTGTATGTCACATGTCCTTGCCCTATAAGACCAAGCCATTTTCCCCGTCGCCACCATTTTTTCACTGCTGCAGCTGTGTGTTAGACGGCACCGCTGTTGCTGTGTGCGCTATACCTTGTTAATTTCAAGCCAATTTTCGCACAAATCTACAGATAGCTTGGGAGTAGGGAATAGTTGTGATTGCAGTCCTTTTAAGGACTAGGTTACAGCATTTCCTACGACTTTTATCAGGCAGGTCTGTGCTCTTAAATAGATAGATTGTGGGAGTAAAGACTAATTGTAATTGGAGTCCTTTTCAGGACTAGGTTACATCAGTTCCTATCAGTTTTTGCCAGGCAGGTCTGTGCTAGTGCTGTGCAAGTTTTTTTCACAGCATTTGGCTGAATCTAGCAAAGCTAATCCTTTTTGGCCTATTGCAGAGTGTGTTAGTCAGTGGAGTAGCCTATCTGTGTTGCAAGATATATCACCTGTGTATAGAATACCAATTTTTTTACTGCACCTAGTGAAGTAAAATCTTTTGGGCATAGCATCATTCTATTAGTCCATCTATACTGACCTCCATCAGGTTGCAAATTGAATATAATTTTTTTCTGCATCTAGCTCTGAAAAAATATTGGGCTTCTAGCTGTGTGTGGGACTTGTTGTATTAGTTCATCTATACTGACCTCCATCAGGTTGCAAACTGAATATATTTTTTTCTGCATCTACCTCTGAAAAAATATTGGGCTTCTAGCTGTGTGTGGGACTTGTTCTATTAATCCATCTATACAGACCTCCATCAGGTTGCAAACTGAATATATTTTTTTCTGCATCTACCTCTGAAAAAATATTGGGCTTCTAGCTGTGTGTGGGACTTGTTGTATTAGTCCATCTATACTGACCTCCATCAGGTTGCAAACTGAATATATGTTTTTCTGCATCTACCTCTGAAAAAATATTGGGCTTCTAGCTGTGTGTGGGACTTGTTCTATTAATCCATCTATACAGACCTCCATCAGGTTGCAAACTGAATATATTTTTTTCTGCATCTACCTCTGAAAAAATATTGGGCTTCTAGCTGTGTGTGGGACTTGTTGTATTAGTCCATCTATACTGACCTCCATCAGGTTGCAAACTGAATATATTTTTTTCTGCATCTACCTCTGAAAAAATATTGGGCTTCTAGCTGTGTGTGGGACTTGTTCTATTAATCCATCTATACAGACCTCCATCAGGTTGCAAACTGAATATATTTTTTTCTGTATCTACCTCTGAAAAAATATTGGGCTTCTAGCTGTGTGTGGGACTTGTTCGATTAATCCATCTATACAGACCTCCATCAGGTTGCAAACTGAATATATTTTTTTCTGCATCTACCTCTGAAAAAATATGTGGCCTTCTAGCAGTGTGTGGGACTTTCTCTATTAGTCCATCTATACTGACCTCCATCAGGTTGCAAACTGAATATAATTTTTTTCTGCATCTAGCTCTGGAAAAATATTTGGCCTTCTAGCAGTGTGTGGGACTTTCTCTACTAGTCCATCTATACTGACCTCCATCAGGTTGCAAATTAAAAATAATTTTTATCTGCATCTACAGTACCTCTGAAAAAATATTTGGGCTTCTAGCTGTGTGTGGGACTTGTTCTATTAGTCCATCTATACTGACCTCTATCAGGTTGCAAATTGAATATAATTTTTATCTGCATCTAGCTCTGAAAAAATATTTGGCCTTCTAGCAGTGTGTGGGACTTTCTCTATTAGTCCATCTATACTGACCTCCATCAGGTTGCAAATTAAAAATAATTTTTATCTGCATCTAGCTCTGAAAAAATATTTGGCCTTCTAGCAGTGTGTGGGACATTCTCTATTAGTCCATCTATACTGACCTCCATCAAGTTGCAAATTAAAAATAATTTTTATCTGCATCTACCTCTGAAAAAATATTTGGGCTTCTAGCTGTGTGTGGGACTTGTTCTATTAATCCATCTATACAGACCTCCATCAGGTTGCAAACTGAATATAATTTTTTTCTGCATCTAGCTCTGAAAAAATATTTGGCCTTCTAGCAGTGTGTGGGACTTTCTCTATTAGTCCATCTATACTGACCTCCATCAGGTTGCAAATTAAAAATAATTTTTATCTGCATCTACAGTACCTCTGAAAAAATATTTGGGCTTCTAGCTGTGTGTGGGACTTGTTCTATTAGTCCATCTATACTGACCTCCATCAGGTTGCAAATTGAATATAATTTTTGTCTTCATCTAGCTCTGAAAAAATATTTGGCCTTCCAGCAGTGTGTGGGACTTTCTCTATTAGTCCATCTATACTGACCTCCATCAGGTTGCAAACTGAATATATTTTTTTCTGCATCTACCTCTGAAAAAATATTGGGCTTGTAGCTGTGTGTGGGACTTGTTCTATTAATCCATCTATACAGACCTCCATCAGGTTGCAAACTGAATAAAAAATTTTTCTGCATCTACCTCTGAAAAAATATTTGGGCTTCTAGCTGTGTGTGGGACTTGTTCTATTAGTCCATCTATACTGACCTCCATCAGGTTGCAAATTGAATATAATTTATTTCTGCATCTAACCCAGCCAATAGTTTTGGCCTAATACCACAGTTTGGCCACTCAGCTCTGCTCGGTTCCCATCCATTGTTTTTTTGTGCAAACAACTCCAGAGTTGTGAATTAGTTAACCACCAAAAAGAGTGGAAAAAAGCCTGCTGCTGGTGGAAAGGGGAATAGGCATGTTGGGAAGGGTAAAAAACTTTGTGTTCGTGGGGTAGGTGTTAAAGCAACAGTAACATCTGCAGAAGAAAGACCATCTTCCAGCCAAACTAAAATGTCTACTTCTTTTAGCGGACAATGTGATAAGATCCCTTTCTTACGGCCACGCCAATCGCTACAAATTCCAGATGAGGCACAAAAACAGCAGGTGCTTCAACGGATATCAAGTGCTCCTTTAAGTGGGCTCTCCTCCACATCAACTTCAACATCACAAATACTCCAGTCCTCAAAGGTGTCACCCCAATCGCACTTGCTTCCTCACAGCTCCCAAATCTCCAGCTGCCTGTCTGAGTATGAGGTAGAACAGATGGTTGAGTCTGCAGAGCTGTTTATTAATACTATAGCCTGGGAATCAGAGGTCGACTCCAGCGCTTCTGTGAATCCAGACGAGGAAATGATCTGCACTGATGCCCAGAATCTTTATGAGTCGGATCCAGGACCAGACGCAGAAGGTTCTGACCATAATGTAGACCCTCATTCCCAAACTGTAACTCCTGTTGGTGGAGACAATGAGGAAGACGATGATGAGACTCAAATACCTGATTGGAGCGACAACTTGAGTTTTTTGTCAGGGCAGGAACAGGTTGGCTCTGAGGATGACGGGTGTGATAACGCACATGGTGATGATGATGAGGTTGGAGATCCCACTTACTGTCAACCCACAGTCAGCCAAGAGATGAGGTCAGCAGAGGAGGTGGAGGAAGATGCTAGTGACGACGAGGTCAGGTTGTGCCTTCCTGGACAGAGACGTAGTACTGGAAGCACGTCAACAACTGCATCCTCAAACACAACTCTGCCTCTCACCACAAGTCGTGGTGGCTCTTCAGGTCGCATGGGTGCTAAGCCTTGCATAGCCTGGGCATTTTTTCAGATCAATAAAGATGACCCAACTCGTGTTATCTGTAACATTTGTCAGCAAAAGCTAAGTAGAGGCCAAAAAATACATAGTTTGAGTACTTCATGCATGAACCGGCACATGGACATGAAGCATAAGTTGCAGTGGGAAGCTCAGTGTGCTACAATGCGGCCTAGCCGGCCGGGCCAACCACCGTCTGCCATATCTTGTGCATCCGCGGCCTCTTCATCCTCTGTGACTGGGGGGACAGCAGTCACACCTGTTTTGGGGCGCAGACCTGCCACCTCTTTACCCGCAACAGCCAGCGTGATTGGCAGGTCATCATTTTCTTTGGAGGTGGTAACACCAGCTGGTGTTGAGCGCTGTCCGACATCGATAGCACCACCTTTGGATCAAGGCAACCTAACATGTCCGCCTGCATCTTCCTCACAGACCGGCAGTTTGCCGGGGACACCCTTATCAACCCCGTCTAAGCACAATAGCCAGCCCTCGGTCCCTCAGATGTGGACAAGTAAAAGACCATTTCCTCCTAGCCATGAGAAAGCTAAGAGGTTGAATTTCACCATCTGCAAGCTCTTGGCTACAGAAATGCTGCCTTTCCGCCTGGTGGACACAGAGGATTTTTGAAACCTTATGTCCGTCGCAGTGCCCCAGTACCAGATGCCCAGTCGGCACTACTTCTCAAAGAAAGGTGTGCCTGCGCTCCACCAGCATGTCACACACAACATCACCGCTTCTTTGAGAAACTCTGTGTGTGACAGGGTGCATTTCACCACAGACACTTGGCGAGTAGGCATGGACAGGGGCATTACATGTCGCTGACTGGGCACTGGGTAACTATGGTGACAGCAGGACAAGGGGCTGCTGTCCAAGTCTTGCCGTCCCCACGAGTTGTGCGTCAATCCTGTTTATGTCAAAGTTCCTCCACTGCTTCTGCCTCCTCAACCTCCTCTCGGTCTTCCACCTGCACCCAAAGCCTGTCTGGTCATGCCACAAGCTTTCTAACTGCGCAGAAGGGATCCTGCACACCTCCTTACTATGCTGGCAGTAGGGCTCAACGTCATCAGGCGGTTTTTACATTGAAATGTCTGGGAAATGTGAGTCACACAGCTGAGGAGTTGTGGTCAGCTCTGGAGAACCAATTTCATGAATGGTTGTCTCCACTGGACCTGAAACCAGGGAAGGCCGTGTGCGACAATGCTGCAAACCTGGGTGCGGCCCTTTGCCGGGGCAATGTCACACACGTGCCTTGTATGGCTCACGTGTTGAACCTGGTTGTCCAGCAATTTTTAGCCCACTATCCCAGACTAGATGGCCTTCTGCAGAGGGCACGGTCGCTGTGTGCTCACTTCCGCCGTTCGCATCCCGCAGCTCAGCGACTTACATCTCTACAGAAGTCGTTGGGCCTGCCACTTCACCGGCTAAAATGCGATGTGCCTACCCGGTGGAATTCAACTCTGCACATGTTGCAGCGACTGTGGCAGCACCGACAAGCCCTGGTGCAATACGTTCTGACGTATAGCCTGGGCCAACGAGATCCAGAGGTGGGGCAAATCACGCTGGAGGAGTGGTCTCAGATCAGGGACCTATGCACCCTTCTGCACAGTTTTGAAATGGCGACGAAGATGTTTAGTGCTGACGATGCTGGAGCACATGTTAAACAGAATTCGGAGTCAGGTGGTGGCACAAGAGGAGGTGGCGGAAGTAGAGGAGGAGGAGTTGTATGCGGAAGGGCTAACATCTGCAAGGTCCAGACGGTCGGCAGCACCAAGGCGGCAGGCATGTGAGGGTGGGGGAGATGGTTTTACCAGGGCGCATGGTAGCAGCCAAACTAGTGAGGAAGGTGCAGGAGCCCAGGAAGAAGTGGAGGACGAACTGATGGAAGACTCATCATATGAGGGAGACCTTGATCACATTTCTGTTGTGCGAGGTTGGGGGGAGAGGACAGAGGAAGGAAGCATGATTGTTACCTCGCCACCAACACAACAGGGACTTGGTGCTCCTGGATGCACAACACACATGAGTGCCTTCTTGCTGCACTACCTGCAACATGACCCTCGAATTGTGAGAATTAGAAATAATCCTGACTACTGGGTTGCCACACTGTTAGATCCCCGGTACAAAAGTAAATTTGCAGAAATTATTCCTGCCATAGAAAGGGATGCACGCATGCAGGAGTATCAGCAGAGACTGTTGCAGAATCTTACATGTGCTTTTCCACAAAATACCAGTGGTGCACGTAGTGAATCTCACAGTTCCAACTTGCCAACCGTGGGACCGTCAAGTGTTCAGCACTCAAACCGTAACAGAACCACAGTATCTGCTGGTAACATCAATTTTGCGGAATCATTTCACCACTTTTTTAGCCCATCCTTTGCAAGGCCACAGGAGACAAGAAGTCTGACACATAGTCAACGCCTAGAGACGATGGTACAGGAGTATCTCATAGTAAACATTGAAGCCATGACTGTGTCACTGGACCCTTGCTCTTTTTGGGCTTCCAATCTGGATAAATGGCCGGAGCTAGCCACTTACGCCTTGGAGATCTTGTCATGCCCCGCAGCCAGCGTTCTGTCTGAACGTGTGTTCAGCGCTGCTGGTGGTGTGCTGACAGATAAGCGCACGCGGCTCTCCACTGATAATGTAGACAGACTCACATTCATAAAGATGAACAAATCATGGATCCGAAATGACTTTTCTACCCCTGTGTCATCCTGGGGAGAGTAAAAAGCTTGATGATTGGTTAAAATCACCCTACCAACCGTTTTAAGCTTTCAAATTACTAATCATGTTTATCTGTATCTTGGCTGGAAAATAATTTGGGATTTGTAGCAGTGTGCAGCACTGATTCTATTAGGCCATCTATAATAAGCTCCACCAGATTTAAAATTACTAATCATGTTTATCTGTATCTTGACTGGAAAATAATTTGGGCTTTGTAGCAGTGTGCAGCACTGATCCTATTAGGCCATCTATACTAAAGCTTCACCAGATTTAAAATTAATAATAATTTTTAGCTGCATCTAGCCCGGAAAATAATTTTGGGGCTCCGAGATGCGCAAGACACATAAGTGCCTTCTTGCTGCACTACCTGCAGCATGACCCTCATATTGTCAGAATTCGAAGTAATCATGACTACTGGGTTGCCACACTCTTAGATCCCCCAAACTTTTCGATCAACCTTTTCATTTTAATAAAGACCAAAAAAATGGTCATTTTTGAAATTATAAGCATTAGCACGTTGTTAGAAACTGAAATCAAACAGTTTTCAACTCAAAATTTTATTCTAGGTGATGTTACATTTTCACATAGGACCCCTTGTTCGAAAGGAGCTTCTGAACTCTCTCGTCCATTGAATTTGTCAGGTTTTGGATGGTTTCTGCTTCAATTGTTTTGCATGAGGACAGAATACCCTCCAAGAGCTGTTGCTTAGATGTGAACTGCCTCCCGCCATCATAGACACTCCTTTTAATGATGCTCCAAAGGTTCTGAATGGGGTAGAGGTCAGGGGAGCATGGGGGTCACACCATAAGCTTGTCCCCTTTTATGCCCATATCAGCCAGAGATGCAGATGTTTTATGTGCAGCATGAGATGGTGCATTATCATGCAAAAAAATGATCTTGCTGTGAAATACACGGTTCTTCTTCTTGAACCATGGCAGGAAGTGCTGTTTGAGAAAATCCACATACATTATGGAGTTCATCTTTAGCGCCTTCAGGGATCCTAAAGGGGCCGACAATCTCTCTCCCCATGATTCCAGCCCAAAATATTACTCCACCTCCTCCTTGTTGGCGCTGTAGCCGTGTTTGCGTGGGGTGTCCATCAACCAGCCATCCTCCACTCCATCCATCTGGACCATCGAGCGCTGCACGGCACTCATCCGTGAACAAAACAGTTTTGAAATCAGTCTTCATGTAATGTTTGGCCCACTGGAGCCGTTTCTGCTTGTATGAAGTGGATAGAGGAGGTCGACAGGATGGCGTATGCACAGCTGCAAACCTCTGAAGGACCCTGCATCTTGTTGTTCGGGGGACGTTGGAGGCACCAGCAGCTTCAAAAACTTGTCTGCTGCTATGACAAGGCTTTTTTGCCGCTGCTCTTTCAACCTGACGCAATTGCCTGCAGGAAAGAGTCCTCAATTTGCCCTTATCAGCACGCACACGTGTGTACTGTGAATCAGCTACATACTTCTTGATTGCCAAGACACTTCATCCTGATCATCGCACAATGTTGATTGTAGTCATGCCTTGACCTAAACACTCCACAATTTGTTGCTTCTCAGCAGCCGACACATCCTTTTTCTTTCCCATTTTGGCAGAAAATGTAGGCTGCTTAATAATGTGAGACAGCCTTCTTAAGTAGTCTTGCCTTTCATTGGACACACCTGCCAAACAAATTAGCACAGGTGTCTGCAATTGCTTACAGTGATATAAAGAGCCCTGACACACATCACCATCAATGAGTTTAACTGACAAACAAACAAATTCTTCCCTTATCACTCCTAAACACTTTTTGCATAATAATTTGGAACACAGTGTACATGTGCTTTTCCACAAAACACCAGTGGTTCACGTAGTGAATCTTACAGTTCTAACTTGCCAACCGTGGTCTGTATGGAGTTGTTCAATAAAGGGCCCAAAATTAAGATAACATAGATGGGAGAGGTCTCTATGAATAGGAATTCCTAAGTATTTGATATCCTGTGAGGGCCAGGCAAAGGGAAAGTTGGACTAGATGGAATCCTATATGGATTTGGGGAGGGAGACATCGAGGGCTTCAGACTTCGCTGCATTGATTTTAAAATTTGACCATGTAACAAAGTGATCTATTTCAGCCATAACAGCATGGATGGATATATGTGATTGAGTGATATATACTAGGACATCATCAGCAAATAGAGAGCACTTGTACTCGGTGCCTCCCACCTCAATCCACCTAATATTGGGGTTATGGCGAATTGATGAGAGCAGGTGCTTCGTCACTAGGATGTATAAGAGAGGGGACAGAGAACATCCCTGCCTTGTCCCATTGGTGATTGTGAAAGGTGATGAAAATGTTCTGATGTGCCCCCTGGGCCTTGGGACACCCGGACCCGGACCCTTTTTGGTGGATGCTGGTGGTTGTAGTCTCCGTGGCGGCGACCCGGTTCCGTGGCTCAGGGCGGTCAAACCAGTGGCGGAACTATTTATGTGGTTTTGATGTTTAAATGTCCGACTACGCCACCCGTGGATTGCGGTCAGAGTGAACCGCCGCTCCAGGGCAGACCGCTGAGGCTGGTGTTGTGGGTGCAGCAGAGCGTAGCATAACTCCCCACGGGAGGAGTATAGCCTCAGGGCAGTGTATGCGGAGGATGGGGGTGATGGTGCAGGGCAGCAGCAGTAACGACACGGAGTCAGTGATGCAGTCCAGGGCCTTTACTCACAGTTCTTATTATCCAGACCATGTCTGCAGGTAACGGCTGCCCACGTCGTACTGTGCTCACCAGGTGAGGGGCTCAGACAACTCCCAGATAACTTTGGAGCGCTTCACAGGACCCCCTTTGTGTGTCCTTTGTCTGTCCTTTCTTACCAACCCTTCTGTCCGGCTGCCTCGGGCCTCCTCTTGGTAAACTTGGCGCCAGTTTCCCTGACCCTATGTGGTGCCTTCCTAGCGGGTGTAGCGAGGGGCTGCGCCACATAAAATGTCACAGCCTCCTGTTTCTAGCTGAGGGTCGTTTCCTGCCTTCACTAGTTTCGGGGACCGGTCTCCCCCTTTGGCCTGACCCCTCCACGCAGGTGGATTCGGGCGTGCGGTGGCGACTCGCCCGTCCGCACCCCTGGGATCCCTTCATTCCTCATTCCTGGAGCCTTCTCTGCTCCTCTTCCTTCCTTCTCCCTCTTCCAGGCCTGGGCCTCTGTTACTAGGCCCGCCTCCGGAGCAGAGCTCATGCAGAGCCCCTGCTCCCTGCCACTTCTGCTCAGACTTCTCTGCACTGAACTAAGATGGTGCCCACCTTTTATACTCCCTTCTCAATGCACCCAGGAACTGCTTCCTCCCTGCTCCTGCACTACAGGGTTCCCCTTCCTCAGTGTTCCCTCCCCCCACTCCAGCCGGGGACAGGGACTGTCGTGCCCATCTCAGGGGCATATTGGTCGCCCTGCCCCACGGCAATGTGGTGTAATGCATGCTGGTGTCGGGTCCTGATCCACACTACATCCTTACCTGAGAGTGAGATATCACACCTCTGGGTGAGGTGCAATACCTCTGTAGCAACCGAGCCCTCAAGGGTGCTACAGTTCCATTTATCTTCAGCCTAGGTGACATATTGCGATACAGGGCCGTGATTTTGGCTATAAAAGGGTCCCCTAGACCCCTACCCCAAGCTTTTTAAGAGAATCATATATGGCGTGCCAGGAGACTCTATGGAATGCTTTCTCAGCATCCAACGAGAGTATCTAATTACAAATTTTTAACTGCATCTAGCCCAGGAAATACTTTGTGCCTAGTAGCAGTGTCTGCTAGTCAGCGGATTATCCCGGCTGTTAAGCAAGCTACACCACCTGTAGTTTGGACACTTAATTTTTTCAAAGGAAATGCTTCGGGACAACGGGATACTCAGTGAAGAGCATCAGGAGGCACCCCAAGGCATAGGGGCTGGGACTGGCAGTAGGATGCCTTGCGGTGGACAGCCGAGCTCGATCCTTATAAAAGCTTTTTAACTACAGCAGCTTTAGTGGACGCTACTGGAGCTGGAATTACGCGGCTGCTGGCATGAGACTTGCCCTCCAATAGATCCTTGTAAATGGATTTAAAGTGTATTCATTCAAATTAGAGAGACAATTTAAATTAAAAAGCTTAGAGCTGCCTCCACCACAGGGGGGCTCGCTCGACCCACCAGCGGACAGGCACCAGTATTGGGAGAGGGGGGCTGGCCGTCAGGGTTCACCGCGGCTCTAGCACAAACCCAGCGACGCAGAGGTGGCACGGGCAGAAGCGGACTGAACGTGTCGGCTTCTCACTTTTTGGATTTTAGAAGGGCATGACATGCCTATATCTGTGTCTCCCCCTCCTTTTACTCCTCCACCTCTTTTCTTTTCGCATGACTATATGTACTTGTCACTTTTCCATGTGTTAGTTGTGTCTTCTGAGCAGTTTGTCAGCTTTTGGACACCTTTGAAGGTGTTTTCTATGTGTTTCTATGTGTTTTTGTTTGCCTGCCATTGGTTTTAACGGTGTTCGAAGGTGTTCGACGAACGGTTCGACGAACACACGGGTGTTCGACGAACCGAACCAAACTCGAACACTACGGGGGTGGCTCAACACTAGTATTCACCAAGAAAATTTGGATTTGGTGGTATTGGATAATTTGCCTTCTCCAGTAATATTGGGGTTACCCTGGTTAAAATTGCACAATCCTGTACTGGAGCCCTAAGTGTTATGACAAGTGTTGTAACGGACGTATTGCTGCTGTGGATAAAGGGGAATTGCCTGTACCTATTCAGGATTTTTGGAGAGTTTTTCTGAGGAGGAGTCACAAATTTTGCCTCCCCATAGAGACTATGATTGTACCATTGAATTTGTCCCTGGAGCGACTCTTCCTAAAAGTCGTTTATTTAATCTTACTATTCCTGAGAGAAAGGCTTTGGAGGAATACATACAGACAAGCTTGGCCGCCGGTCACATTAGGCCTTCCAAGTCTCCTGTGGCTCTTGGATTTTTTTTTGTAAAAAAAAAAAGATGGGGGTTTACGTCCTTGTCTGGACTTTCGTGAGATTAATAAAATTACTGTACGCAATCCTTACCCACTGCCATTGATTCCTGATTTATTTAACCAGTTAGTGGGGGCCAAGTGGTTCTCTAAAATTGATCTCCGGGGGGCATACAATTTGTTGCGCATGAAAGAGGGTGATGAATGGAAGACTGCTTTTAACACTCCTGTGGGTCATTTTGAGAATCTGGTTATGCCTTTTGGTCTTACCAATGCTCCAGCATTTTTTCAGAATCTTATTAATGACATCCTTAGACCTTTAATCGGCAAAAATGTGGTTGTGTATTTGGATGACATTCTGATTTATTCGCCTGATCTGGAGTCTCATTGGCGGAGCGTACGTGAGGTATTACAGTTATTAATGGACAATTCGCTTTTTGCTAAGCTGGAGAAATGTGAGTTCGCTGTACAGAGAATTAGTTTTTTGGGCTACATTATCTCCAGTGAAGGTTTTGAGATGGACCCGGTTAAAGTTCAAGCTGTGCAGGAATGGTCTAGGCCTATTGGTTTGAATTCGATACAGAGGTTTTTGGGTTTCGCCAATTATTACAGAAAATTCATAAAAAAATTTTCTATTATTGTCAAACCGCTGACCGATCTCACCAGGAAAGGTGCTAATGCGGTTCAGTGGACTTCTGAGGCCATTGAAGCTTTTGTGTTTCTAAAGGAGAGGTTCACCTCTGCTCCCATCCTTATGCAGCCTGATGTGACTAAGCCGTTTTTGGTTGAGGTTGATGCTTCTTCGGTGGGGGTCGGTACGGTGTTGTCTCAGGAAAACAAGGATGGAGTACATCCCTGTGCCTTTTTTTCAAAAAAAATTTCTGAGACTGAACTTAATTACGATATGGGTAATCGGGAATTGCTGGGGTTTAAACTCGCATTTGAACACTGGCGTCACCTCTTGGAAGGTGCTGAATTTCCCATTCAGGTTTTCACTGATCATAAAAATCTGATCTATCTTGATGCTGCCAAGCGCTTGAATGCCCGTCAGGCTAGGTGGGCACTTTTTTTCTCGCGGTTTAATTTTTCTGTTACTTACATCCCGGATACCAAGAATGTTAAAGCGGATACTTTGTCTCGCAGCTTTTCTCCCATGGTCGGTGTTGAGAAGGAAGAGGAGAGCATTTTACAAGAAGGTGTTGTGATTGCTGCTTTGGACTCCGTTTTGAAGGATGAGATTCTTAAAGCTCAGGAGAATGCTCCATCTAACACTCCCCATGGGAGGTTGTTTGTGCCTAGGACCTTTAGGAGAGATTTGTTTGTTGAGTGTCATGAGTCTCGGTTGGCAGGTCATCCAGGAATTTCTGAGACCAAGAGACTTGTGGGTCGCAGTTTTTGGTGGCCTGGATGGCAGAAGGAAGTCATTAAGTGGGTGCGCCAATGTACTGTGTGTGCTATATCCAAGTCTTCGCATGCTCCTGCTGCGGGGTTGCTTTGCCCTCTGGAGGTTCCTAGTGCACCTTGGACACATCTGGCTATGGACTTTATTACTGACCTTCCCCCCTCTGAAAGTTTCACGGTCATCTGGGTGGTCGTGGACCGTTTTAGCAAGATGTGTCACTTGGTTCCCTTCATCAAACTGCCTTGCGCTAAGACACTCGCTAAGGCCTTTGTCAAGGAAATTGTCAGACTACATGGTGTTCCTACTGACATTGTTTCTGATAGGGGACCTCAGTTCGTGGCTCGTTTTTGGCGTGCCTTTTGTGACAGGTTGGGAGTTCATTTGTCGTTTTCATCTGGATATCATCCTGAGTCTAATGGCCAGACAGAAAGGAAGAACCAGGATGTTGAGCAGTTCTTGCGTTGTTTTGTGGCAGACAATCAAGAGGGGTGGTCTGAGTTTCTGCCACTTGCTGAATTTGCTCTTAACAACCATACATCCTCTTCTGCTGGGTGTTCGCCTTTTTTTTGTTGTTCTGGGAGACATCCGTCTTTTGGGTCATTCTCCAAATTGGTTTCGGCTGTGCCTGAGGAGGAGAGTTTTTCCGGTGATTTGGAGAGAGTTTGGACGGATGTGCGTGGTAATCTTCAGGAGGCTAACAAAAAATCTAAGAGGTACTTTGATAGGAAATGGCAAGAGGTTTTGTTTGCTGTTGGTGACATGGTTTGGTTGTCCTCTAAGAATCTGCGATTGAGGATTCCTTCTAAAAAATTGGGTCCCAAGTTCGTAGGGCCCTTTAAGGTGCTTCAGATAGTTAACCAATCTGCTGTTAGGTTGGAGGTTCCTACGTCCTGGAAGATTAACCCGGTGTTTCATGTTTCTCTGTTGAAAAAAGCTGATGTGTCTGATTGTGACGCCTCTGCCACTGTTCCTCCGGTGGTGGAGGACGGGGAATATGAAATTTCCCGCATCCTAAATTCTAGACGGTATAGAGGGAGTTTGCAGTATCTCGTCGCTTGGAAGGGTTTCGTACCTGAGGATAACTCATGGGTGAGGGCGGATGATGTTTCTGCTTCCAGACTTGTCAGAGCGTTTCACAGGAGGTTTCCTGGTAAGCCTGGGCCTAGGGGATCCGGAGGATCCTCTTAGAAGAGGGGGTACTGTTAGAACTCTCCTGTTAGTTTTTTTTTAGTTTGCTGGTCACATGACCATTTTTGCCTATTTAATCCGGCTCCGCCCTCCTGGTCTTGCTGGACTTCATTGTATTTACTACTCTTGAGCTAGCTTGGTGCTCTGTTGCCGTTCTCTGTTAGTTTTGCTAGGTCTTCTGACCTCTATGCTTTTTGTTGTGTGTTTGTCTTTGACTGCTACTATTTCTGCTAGGAGGTGTCCAACTTATCCCAGTCCCTAGTTCTTGTAGGGATCCCTCCCTCACATCTATAGGTCTTCGTTCAGACTAGCCGAGGACTTTAGCGGGTCTGATCGCAGGATCAGGTTCCCCGTTACATCGTAGGGATCTAGTTTAGTTCTATTGTAGGGACAGTTCTCCTGTCTTTCCTTAGTCCCTGTATCAGATCATAACATGCGGGTCCTGGGTCAATCAGGCTTCAGCACAAAGATCAGAAGGCAGACAGCAGCAGTGGTTGGCCTCCTACACAACGAGTAAATTATTAATGATCATGAGGCCATCCATCTTCTTAGCTTTCTGTTCCTTGGAATGCAAGCACATGTATGTAATTGCGGCTAGGCCTGAGGTGGTCAGTGTTTTGGCGCATATCCTACCTCCTCTGAGGATTGCTGGATGTTTTCCTGTTACTATCTCAGTTCTGACTCCCGTTAAAACAAAGCTTCAGATGATGAATGATGGATGATGTAGTGGCAAAGGAAAAAGAGCAGGAGGAACAGGGACCATACACATCAACATCAGGCCAGTCAACCACACATGTCTTGTAGGATATGTTTCTGTACCAAAAGGAGCGGTTTGGCTACACAGTTATAGGGCATACAGTGAGTGCAATGCCTACCAAAAATTTCGAGGCACTCCAATACTCCTTGGAAGTGATATGGAGGTCAGAGGGCCTTAACTAAACCGTTTTTTTCCATTTATAGCAACTGGGTCTCCTGTACACTGTTGGCCTAAGCAGAGAATGGAAGGCTTTCCAAAAATTAAGATGAACTGCAAGGCCCCTTGAAACAGACGTGGATTACAGCGTACTAAAAACCTTCTACCCATTATTGGGGAGTGGGTCTCCCTTAGTGTTCGCCTATGCATTGAAAAGCAAAAGCTGACTAAAATCAGGAGGAAATGCAATGCCCGTTGGAAGAGTCGTGGAGGTTAGAGGCAATTAAAAACAACATTTCAATGCCCCTTGGAAGAGCTGTGGAGTTCAGAGTGGTTTAACAAGACGGTTTTAATGCCCCTTGGAAGAGACGTGGATGTCTCGGTGGAATAAAAAGACAATATCAATGCCCCTTGGAAGAATGGTGGAGGTCCCAGTGGAATAAAAAGACAATATCAATGCCCCTTGGAAGAGTGGTGGAGGTTACAGTGGAATAAAAAGACAATATCAATGCCCCTTGGAAGAATGGTGGAGGTCCCAGTGGAATAAAAAGACAATATCAATGCCCCTTGGAAGAGACGTGGAGGTCACAGTAGCTTAAAAAGACAGTTTTAATGACCCTTGGAAGAGACGTGGAGTTCAGAGTGGTTTAACAAGACGGTTTTAATGCCCCTTGAAAGAGACGTGGAGGTCTCAGTGGAATAAAAAGACAATATCAATGTCCCTTGGAAGAGTGGTGGATGTCCCAGTGGAATAAAAAGACAATATCAATGCCCCTTGGAAGAGTGGTGGAGGTTACAGTGGAATAAAAAGACAATATCAATGTCCCTTGGAAGAGTGGTGGAGGTCGCAGTGGAATAAAAAGACAATATCAATGCCCCTTGGAAGAGTGTTGGAGGTTACAGTGGAATAAAAGGACAATATCAATGCCCCTTGGAAGAGTGGTGGAGGTTACAGTGGATTAAAAAGACAATATCAATGTCCCTTGGAAGAGTGGTGGAGGTCGCAGTGGAATAAAAAGACAATATCAATGCCCCTTGGAAGAGTATGGGAGGTCCCAGTGGAATAAAAAGACAATATCAATGACCCTTGGAAGAGACATGGAGGTCACAGTAGCTTAACAAGACAATTTTAATGCCCCTTGGAAGAGACGTGGAGTTCAGAGTGGTTTAACAAGACGGTTTTAATGCCCCTTGGAAGAGACGTGGAGGTCACAGTAGCTTAACAAGACAGTTTTAATGCCCCTTGGAAGAGACATGGAGGTCACAGTGGAATAAAAAGACAATATCAATGCCCCTTGGAAGAGACATGGAAGTCCCAGTGGAATAAAAAGACCATATCAATGACCCTTGGAAGAGACATGGAGGTCACAGTAGCTTAAGAAGACAATTTTAATGCCCCTTGCAAGAGCCATACAGTGCAGCATATTAAAAACATTATTCCCATTACAGGGGAGTGGGTCTCATAGTCTTTGCCTATGCCTTCCAAGCAAAAGCTGCCAAAAATTAAGACGGAGGAACTTTCAATGCCCCTTACAAAAGCCATGCAGTACAGCATAATAAAAACATTATTCCCATTATTGGGGAGTTGGTCTCCCATAGTATTTGCCTATGCCGTCCAAGAATAAGCTGCCAAAAATTAGGATGGAGGAACTTGCAATGCCCCTTACAAGAGCCATGCAGTGCAGCATATTAAAAACATTATTCCCATTAATGGGGAGTGGGTCTCCCATAGTCTTTGCCTTTGCCTTCCAAGGAAAAGCTGCCAAAAATGAAGACGGAGGAACATGCAATGCCCCTTACAAGAGCCATGCAGTACAGCATATTAAAAACGTTATTGCAATTATTGGGGAGATGGTCTCCCATAGTATATGTCTATGCCGTCCAAGCATAAGCTGCCAAAAATTAGGACAGAGGAACTTGCAATGCCCCTTACAAGAGCCATGCAGTACAGCATATTAAAAACATTATTCACATTATTGTGGAGTGGGTCTCCCATAGTCTTTGCCTATGCCTTCGAAGCAAAAGCAGCCAAAAATTAGGACGGAGGAACTTGCAATGCACCTTACAAGAGCCATGCAGTACAGCATATTAAAAACATACATTATTCCCATTATTGGGGAGTGGGTCTCCCATATTCTTTGCCTATGCCTTCCAAGCAAAAGCTGCCAAAAATTAGGACGGAGGAACTTGCAATGCACCTTACAAGAGCCATGCAGTACAGCATATTAAAAACTTTATAACCATTATTGGGGAGTGGGTCTCCCATAGTCTTTGCCTATGTCTTCGAAGCAAAAGCTTCCAAAAATTAGGATGGAGGAACTTGCAATGTCCCTTACAGGAGCCATGCAGTACAGCATATTAAAAACATTATTCCCATTATTGGGGAGTTGGTCTCCCATAGTCTTTGCCTATGCCTTCCAAGCAAAAGCTGCCAAAAATTAGGACGGAGGAACTTGCAATGCTGGCAACATGGACCACGGTCACCCTGGTGGTATAGTGGTGGTGGAGGCTGAGGATAAGGAGAAGAGCAAAAAACAGCCAAAATGAGGAAGCGTATACCCATGTGTGAGTGTGAAGCGGTGCATGGGAATACACCTCCCGAAATAACACAGTGGATTTGACTTTATGTTACTCTGCTGTCATTTGGTGGTGATGAGAAGTCTGGCCCAATCCAGCCCTTGTTCATTTTGATAGGGGTCAGCTTGCCAGCATTGTCAGTTGACAGGCGAGTGCGCTTATCAGTTATAATTCCCCCAGCGGCACTATAAACACGCTCCGATAATACGCTAGCCGCAGGGCATGCCAGGACCTCCAAGGCGTACAGAGCGAGTTTATTCCAAGTGTCCAGCTTGGATACTCAATAATTAAAAGGCACAGAGGAATCACGGAGGACGCTGGTATGGTCGGAAAGGTACTCCCTCACCATCTTTTGAAAATTTCCACTCCTTGTGAGAGTACCCCGCGCATCAGGACCTGTAAGCTGGGCGGGTCTCAGAAAACTGTCCCAGAACGTAGACAGTGTTCTCCTGCCTCTGCTGGATTTTAGTTGCGTTTCTCTCGCCTGTACGCTTTGGTTGGGCAACGAACTGTGTCTTCTACCGCTAGCATGTTCAGATGGGAATTTTTTGAACATTTCTGCAGCAAGGGCCTTCTGGTACTGTCCCATTTTTGTAGACCTCTCCACCTCAGGAATAAGAGAGTGAAAATTCTCCTTTAGCGGGGGTCTAAAAGTTTCACCAACCAGTAATGACTGTCATCCAACATTTTGACAACGCAAGGGTCACGGTTAAGGCAGCGTAACATAAAGTCAGCCATGCTGGCCAGACTGGTAACGGGCAAGACTTCCGTGTCCTCACCAAGATGACGACTGACCATGCTCTCCTCCTCCTCCTACTCCCCCCTGTCCTCAGGCCACCCACGCTGAACCGACGGTATGACAGTTGTACAGGTACTACCGTCTACAGTGCATGATACCAGCTCCTGTTCTTCCTCCTCCTACTCTCCCTCATTGTCCCCCAAAGCATGTTGGGATGAGATGAGGCTGGGCTGTGTGTAATCGCCCGCTACGGCTTCTTGATCCATCTCATAATACTCTAGCTGCAATGCCTCCTCTTTAATTCTCTGCAGAGAGCTTTGCAAAAGACAGACAAGTGGGATGTTAACGCTAATGATGGCGTCATCACCATCACCATTTTGGTGGACTCCACAAAGTTTGTCAGGATGCACATATGTCAGACATCCAGGTCCACTCCTGAGGTCTTATGTGTTGAGTCTGACCTGAATATCGATGGCCTTGTTGCAGCTGGTACTCCACAACTGTTCTCTTCTGCTCACAAATCCTTTGCAACATGTGAAGGGTAGAGTTCCAATGTGTGGGGACTTCGCACACCAGTCAGTGTGCCGGAAGCTGCAAACGCTGCTGCAACACAGCAAGGGCGGCGGAAGCTGTAGCCGACTTCCAAAAATGAGCTGACAGGCGGTGTACTTTGACGAGCAGATCTGGCAAATCGGGGTACGATTTAAGAAACCGCTGAACCACGAAGTTAAGCAAATGAGCCAGGCATGGTACGTGTGTGATCTCGCCTCGCCTCAGAGCCGCCACCAGGTTACGGCCATTGTCACACACGACCATGCCAGGATGTAGGTTCAGCAGTCTCAGCCACAGATCTGCCTGCTCTTTCACAGCTGTCCACAGCTCACAAGCAGTGTGAGGTTTATCACCTAAGCTTATGAGTTTCAGCACAGCCTGTTGCCGCTTGGCTGAGGCAGTACTGCAGTGCTTCCAGCTTGTAACTGATGTGGTGATATCTGAGATGGAGGCTGAACATGAGGAGGAGTATGATGCGCAGGAGCTGTATACTATGGGGGCAACTCTGACTGACATAGGGCCCGCAATCCTCGGTGTGGGGAGGATGTGTTCCGTCCCAAGGTCCGACTGGGTCCCGGCTTCCACTATGTTCACCCAGTGTGCCGTCAGGGAGATGTACCGTCCCTGGCCACAAACTCTTGTCCACTGGTCCGTTGTCAGGTAGACTCTCCCAGTTAGTGCGTTGTTGAGGGCATGGCAGATGTTTTGGGACACTTGCTTGTGTAGTACAGGGATGGCACACGTCCCACTGTGGTGGGATGTGGACGTGGACATTGATGCTGTTTCTTGAGAAACTGCCATAACAAGTGAAGACTGAGAGGAGGGGGCATCTTTTCATGCAGTATAGACAGGGGATTGCCTTGCACGTACATCAGGGGGTTCTCTTACACGCACAACAGCGGAAGAAGCAGTGGTGACACCCGCTGACACTGGTTGTGGACCCTGGGGTTCGCCCCACAAAGTCGGGTGCTTTGCTGACTTGTGCCTGATCATGCTGGTGGTGGTTAGGCTGGTAGTTTTGTCACCCATGCTGATGCTGGCATGGCAGGTGATACAAATGGCCTTTTTGGGGTTATCAGTAGTGTTGAGCCACCCCCGTAGTGTTCGAGTTCGGTTCGGTTCATCGAACACCCGTGTGTTCGCCGAACTGTTCGTCGAACTGTTCGTCGAACACCTTCGAACACCGTTAAAACCAATGGCAGGCAAACAAAAACACATAGAAACACATAGAAAACACCTTCAAAGGTGTCCAAAAGCTGACAAACTGCTCAGAAGACACAACTAACACATGGAAAAGTGACAAGTACATATAGTCATGCGAAAAGAAAAGAGGTGGAGGAGTAAAAGGAGGGGGAGACACAGATATAGGCATGTCATGCCCTTCTAAAATCCAAAAAGTGAGAAGCCGACACGTTCAGTCCGCTCCTGCCCGTGCCACCTCCGTGTCGCCGGGTTTGTGCCAGAGCCGCGGTGAACCCTGACGGCCAGCCCCCCTCTCCCAATACTGGTGCCTGTCCGCTGGTGGGTCGAGCGAGCCCCCCTGTGGTGGAGGCAGCTCTAAGCTTTTTAATTTAAATTGTCTCTCTAATTTGAATGAATACACTTTAAATCCATTTACAAAGATCTATTGGAGGGCAAGTCTCATGCCAGCAGCCGCGTAATTCCAGCTCCAGTAGCGTCCACTAAAGCTGCTGCAGTTAAAAAGCTTTTATAAGGATCGAGCTCGGCTGTCCACCGCAAGGCATCCTACTGCCAGTCCCAGCCCCTATGCCTTGGGGTGCCTCCTGATGCTCTTCACTGAGTATCCCGTGGTCCTGAAGCATTTCCTTTGAAAAAATTAAGTGTCCAAACTACAGGTGGTGTAGCTTGCTTAACAGCTGGGATAATCCGCTGACTAGCAGACACTGCTACTAGGCACAAAGTATTTCCTGGGCTAGATGCAGTTAAAAATTTGTAATTAGATACTCTCGTTGGATGCTGAGAAAGCATTCCATAGAGTCTCCTGGCACGCCATATATGATTCTCTTAAAAAGCTTGGGGTAGGGGTCTAGGGGACCCTTTTATAGCCAAAATCACGGCCCTGTATCACAATACGTCACCTAGGCTGAAGATAAATGGAACTGTAGCACCTTGAGGGCTCGGTTGCTACAGAGGTATTGCACCTCACCCAGAGGTGTGATATCTCACTCTCAGGTAAGGATGGAGTGTGGATCAGGACCCGACACCTGCATGCATTACACCACATTGCCGTGGGGCAGGGCGACCAATATGCCTCTGAGATGGGCACGACAGTCCCTGTCCCTGGCTGGAGTGGGGGGAGGGAACACTGAGGAAGGGGAACCCTGTAGTTCAGGAGCAGAGAGGAAGCAGTTCCTGGGTGCATTGAGAAGGGAGTATAAAAGGTGGGCACCATCTTAGTTCAGTGCAGAGAAGTCTGAGCAGAAGTGGCAGGGAGCAGGGGCTCTGCATGAGCTCTGCTCCGGAGGCGGGCCTAGTAACAGAGGCCCAGGCCTGGAAGAGGGAGAAGGAAGAAAGAGGAGCGGAGAAGGCTCCAGGAACGAGGAATGAAGGGATCCAAGGGGTGCGGACGGGCGAGTCGCCACCGCACGCCCGAATCCACCTGCGTGGAGGGGTCAGGCCAAAGGGGGAGACCGGTCCCTGAAACTAGTGGAGGCAGGAAACGACCCTCAGCTAGAAACCGGAGGCTGTGACATTTTATGTGGTGCAGCCCCTCGCTACACCCGCTAGGAAGGCACCACATAGGGTCAGGGAAACTGGCGCCAAGTTTACCAAGAGGAGGCCCGAGGCAGCCGGACAGAAGGGTTGGTAAGAAAGGCCAGACAAAAGACACACAAAGGGGGTCCTGTGAAGCGCTCCAAAGTTATCTGGGAGTTGTCTGAGCCCCTCACCTGGTGAGCACAGTACGACGTGGGCAGCCGTTGCCTGCAGACGTGGTCTGGATAATAAGAACTGTGAGTAAAGGCCCTGGACTGCATCACTGACTCCGTGTCGTTACTGCTGCTGCCCTGCACCATCACCCCCATCCTCCGCATACACTGCCCTGAGGCTATACTCCTCCCGTGGGGAGTTATGCTACGCTCTGCTGCACCCACAACACCAGCCTCAGCTGTCTGCCCTGCAGCGGCGGTTCACTCTGACCGCAATCCACGGGTGGCTTAGTCGGACATTTAATCATCAAAACCACATAAATAGTTCCGCCACTGGTTTGACCACCCTGAGCCACGGAACCGGGTCGCCGCCACGAAGACTACAACCACCAGCATCCACCAAAAAGGGTCCGGCTCCGGGTGTCCCAAGGCCCAGGGGGTGCATCAGAACATTTTCATCACCTTTCACAATCACCAATGGGACAAGGCAGGGATGTCCTCTGTCCCCTCTCTTATACATCCTAGTGACGGAGCACCTGCTCTCATCAATTCGCCATAACCCCAATATTAGGTGGATTGAGGTGGGAGGCACCGAGTACAAGTGCTCTCTATTTGCTGATGATGTCCTAGTATATATCACTCAATCACATATATCCATCCATGCTGTTATGGCTGAAATAGATCACTTTGTTACATGGTCAAATTTTAAAATCAATGCAGGGAAGTCTGAAGCCCTCGATGTCTCCCTCCCCAAATCCATATAGGATTCCATCCAGTCCAACTTTCCCTTTGCCTGGCCCTCACAGGGTATCAAATACTTAGAAATTCCTATTCATAGAGACCTCTCCCATCTATGTTATCTTAATTTTGGGCCCTTTATTGAACAACTCCATACAGACCACGGTTGGCAAGTTAGAACTGTAAGATTCACTACGTGAACCACTGGTGTTTTGTGGAAAAGCACATGTACACTGTGTTCCAAATTATTATGCAAAAAGTGTTTAGGAGTGATAAGGGAAGAATTTGTTTCTTTGTCAGTTAAACTCATTGATGGTGATGTGTGTCAGGGCTCTTTATATCACTGTAAGCAATTGCAGACACCTGTGCTAATTAGTTTGGCAGGTGTGTCCAATGAAAGGCAAGACTACTTAAGAAGGCTGTCTCACATTATTAAGCAGCCTACATTTTCTGCCAAAATGGGAAAGAAAAAGGATGTGTCGGCTGCTGAGAAGCAACAAATTGTGGAGTGTTTAGGTCAAGGCATGACTACAATCAACATTGTGCGATGATCAGGATGAAGTGTCTTGGCAATCAAGAAGTATTTAGCTGATTCACAGTACACACGTGTGCGTGCTGATAAGGGCAAATTGAGGACTCTTTCCTACAGGCAATTACGTCAGGTTAAAAGAGCAGCGGCAAAAAAGCCTTGTCATAGCAGCAGACAAGTTTTTGAAGCTGCTGGTGCCTCCAACGTCCCCCGAACAACAAGATGCAGGGTCCTTCAGAGGTTTGCAGCTGTGCATACGCCATCCTGTCGACCTCCTCTATCCACTTCACATAAGCAGAAACGGCTCCAGTGGGCCAAACATTACATGAAGACTGATTTCAAAACTGTTTTGTTCACGGATGAGTGCCGTGCAGCGCTTGATGGTCCAGATGGATGGAGTGGAGGATGGCTGGTTGATGGACACACCACGCAAACACGGCTACAGCGCCAACAAGGAGGAGGTGGAGTAATGTTTTGGGCTGGAATCATGGGGAGAGAGATTGTCGGCCCCTTTAGGATCCCTGAAGGCGCTAAAGATGAACTCCATAATGTATGTGGATTTTCTCAAACAGCACTTCCTGCCATGGTTCAAGAAGAAGAACCGTGTATTTCACAGCAAGATCATTTTTTTGCATGATAATACACCATCTCATGCTGCACATAAAACATCTGCATCTCTGGCTGATATGGGCATAAAAGGGGACAAACTTATGGTGTGACCCCCATGCTCCCCTGACCTCTACCCCATTCAGAACCTCTGGAGCATCATCAAAAGGAGTGTCTTTGATGGCAGGAGGCAGTTCACATCTAAGCAACAGCTCTGGGAGGGTATTCTGTCCTCATGCAAAACAATTGAAGCAGAAACCATCCAAAACCTGACAAATTCAATGGACGAGAGAGTTCAGAAGCTCCTTTCGAACAAGGGGTCCTATGTGAAAATGTAACATCACCTAGAATAAAGTTTTGAGTTGAAAACTGTTTGATTTCAGTTTCTAATAACCTGCTAATGCTTATAATTTCAAAAATGACCATTTTTTTGGTCTTTATTAAAATGAAAAGGTTGATCGAAAAGTTTGGGGGATCTAAGAGTGTGGCAACCCAGTAGTCATGATTACTTCGAATTCTGACAATATGAGGGTTATGTTGCAGGTAGTGCAGCAAGAAGGCACTTATGTGTCTTGCGCATCTCGGAGCCCCAAAATTATTTTCCGGGCTAGATGCAGCTAAAAATTATTATAATTTTAAATCTGGTGGAGCTTAGTATAGATGGCCTAATAGGATCAGTGCTGCACACTGCTACAAAGCCCAAATTATTTTCCAGTCAAGATACAGATAAACATGATTAGTAATTTTAAATCTGGTGGAGCTTATTATAGATGGCCTAATAGAATCAGTGCTGCACACTGCTACAAAGCCCAAATTATTTTCCAGCCAAGATACAGATAAACATAATTAGTAATTTGAAAGCTTAAAACGGTTGGTAGGGTGATTTTAACCAATCATCAAGCTTTTACTCTCCCCAGGATGACACAGGGGTAGAAAAGTCGTTTCGGATCCATGATTTGTTCATCTTTATGAACGTGAGTCTGTCTACATTATCAGTGGAGAGCCGCGTGCGCTTATCTGTCAGCACACCACCAGCAGCGCTGAACACACGTTCAGACAGAACGCTGGCTGCGGTGCATGACAAGATCTCCAAGGCGTAAGTGGCTAGCTCCGGCCATTTATCCAGATTGGAAGCCCAAAAAGAGCAAGGGTCCAGTGACACAGTCATGGCTTCAATGTTTACTTGGAGATACTCCTGTACCATCGTCTCTAGGCGTTGACTATGTGTCAGACTTCTTGTCTCCTGTGGCCTTGCAAAGGATGGGCTAAAAAAGTGGTGAAATGTTTCCGCAAAATTGATGTTACCAGCAGATACTGTGGTTCTGTTACGGTTTGAGTGCTGAACACTTGACGGTCCCACGGTTGGCAAGTTGGAACTGTGAGATTCACTACGTGCACCACTGGTGTGTTGCGGAAAAGCACATGTAAGATTCTGCAACAGTCTCTGCTGATACTCCTGCATAATTCTCACAATTCGAGGGTCATGTTGCAGGTAGTGCAGCAAGAAGGCACTCATGTGTGTTGCGCATCCAGGAGCACCAAGTCCCTGTTGTGTTGGTGGCGAGGTAACAATCATGCTTCCTTCCTCTGTCCTCTCCCCCCAACCTCGCACAACAGAAATGTGATCAAGGTCTCCCTCATCTGATGAGTCTTCCATCAGTTCGTCCTCCACTACTTCCTGGGCTTCTGCACCTTCCTCACTAGTTTGGCTGCTACCATGCGCCCTGGTAAAACCATCTCCCCCACCCTCACATGCCTGCCGCCTTGGTGCTGCCGACCGTCTGGACCTTGCAGATGTTAGCCCTTCCGCATACAACTCCTCCTCCTCTACTTCCTCCACCTCCTCTTGTGCCACCACCTGATTCCGAATTCTGTTTAACATGTGCTCCAGCATGTAAATCACCGGAATAGTCATGCTGATAATGGCATCGTCAGCACTAAACATCTACGTCACCATTTCAAAACTGTGCAGAAGGGTGCATAGGTCCCTGATCTGAGACCACTCCTCCAGCGTGATTTGCCCCACCTCTGGATCTCGTTGGCCCAGGCTATACGTCAGAACGTATTGCACCAGGGCTTGTCGGTGCTGCCACAGTCGCTGCAACATGTGCAGAGTTGAATTCCACCAGGTAGGCACATCGCATTTTAGCCGGTGAAGTGGCAGGCTCAACGACTTCTGTAGAGATGTAAGTCGCTGAGCTGCGGGATGCGAACGGCGGAAGTGAGCACACAGCGACCGTGCCCTCTGCAGAAGGCCATCTAGTCTGGGATAGTGGGCTAAAAATTGCTGGACAACCAGGTTCAACACGTGAGCCATACAAGGCACTTGTGTGACATTGCCCCGGTGAAGGGCCGCACCTAGGTTTGCAGCATTGTCGCACACGGCCTTCCCTAGTTTCAGGTCCAGTGGAGACAACCATTCATGAAATTGGTTCTCCAGAGCTGACCACAACTCCTCATCTGTGTGACTCACATTTCCCAGACATTTCAAAGTAAAAACCGCCTGATGACGTTGAGCCCTACTGCCAGCATAGTAAGGAGGTGTGCAGGATCCCTTCTGCGCAGTTAGAAAGCTTGTGGCATGACCAGACAGGCTTTGGGTGCAGGTGGAAGACCGAGAGGAGGTTGAGGAGGCAGAAGCAGTGGAGGAACTTTGACATAAAGAGGATTGACGCACAACTCGTGGGGACGGCAAGACTTGGACAGCAGCCCCTTGTCCTGCTGTCACCATAGTTACCCAGTGTCCAGTCAGCGACTTGTAACGCCCCTGTCCATGCCTACTCGTCCAAGTGTCTGTGGTGAAATGCAACCTGTCACACACAGAGTTTCTCAAAGAAGCGGTGATGTTGTGTGCGACATGCTGGTGGAGCGCAGGCACACCTTTCTTTGAGAAGTAGTGCCGACTGGGCATCTGGTACTGCGGCACTGCGATGGACATAAGGTCTCGAAAATCCTCTGTGTCCACCAGGCGGAAAGGCAGCATTTCTGTAGCCAAGAGCTTGGAGATGGTGAAATTCAACCTCTTAGCTTTCTCATGGCTAGGAGGAAATGGGCTTTTACTTGTCCACATTTGAAGGACCGAGGGCTGGCTATTGTGCTTAGACGGGATTGATAAGGGTGTCCCCGGCAAACTGCCGGTCTGTGAGGAAGATGCAGGCGGACATGTTAGGTTGCCTTGATCCAAAGGTGGTGCTATCGATGTCGGACAGCGCTCAACACCAGCTGGTGTTACCACCTCCAAAGAAAATGATGACCTGCCAATCACGCTGGCTGTTGCGGGTAAAGAGGTGGCAGGTCTGCGCCCCAAAACAGGTGTGACTGCTGTCCCCCAGTCACAGAGGATGAAGAGGCCGCGGATGCACAAGATATGGCAGACGGTGGTTGGCCCGGCCGGCTAGGCCGCATTGTAGCACACTGAGCTTCCCACTGGAACTTATGCTTCATGTCCATGTGCCGGTTCATGCATGAAGTACTCAAACTATGTATTTTTTGGCCTCTACTTAGCTTTTGCTGACAAATGTTACAGATAACACGAGTTGGGTCATCGTTATCGATCTGAAAAAATGCCCAGGCTATGCAAGGCTTAGCACCCATGCGACCTGAAGAGCCACCACGACTTGTGGTGAGAGGCAGAGTTGTGTTTGAGGATGCAGTTGTTGACGTGCTTCCAGTACTACGTCTCTGTCCAGGAAGGCGCAACCTGACCTCGTCATCACTAGCATCTTCCTCCACCTCCTCTGCTGACCTCATCTCTTGGCTGACTGTGGGTTGACAGTAAGTGGGATCTCCAACCTCATCATCATCACCCTGTGCGTTATCACACCCGTCGTCCTCAGAGCCAACCTGTTCCTGCCCTGACAAAAAACTAAAGTTGTCGCTCCAATCAGGTATTTGAGTCTCATCATCGTCTTCCTCATTGTCTCCACCAACAGGAGTTACAGTTTGGGAATGAGGGTCTACATTATGGTCAGAACCTTCTGCGTCTGGTCCTGGATCCGACTCATAAAGATTCTGGGCATCAGTGCAGATCATTTCCTTGTCTGGATTCACAGAAGCGCTGGAGTCGACCTCTGATTCCCAGGCTATAGTATGAGTAAACAGCTCTGCAGACTCAACCATCTGTTCTACCTCATACTCAGACGGGCAGCTGGAGATTTGGGAGCTGTGAGGAAGCAAGTGCGATTGGGGTGACACCTTTGAGGACTGGAGTATTTGTGATGTTGAAGTTGATGTGGAGGAGAGCCCACTTAAAGGAGCACTTGATATCCGTTGAAGCACCTGCTGTTTTTGTGCCTCATCTGGAATTTGTAGCGATTGGCGTGGCCGTAAGAAAGGGATCTTATCACATTGTCCGCTAAAAGAAGTAGACATTTTAGTTTGGCTGGAAGATGGTCTTTCTTCTGCAGATGTTACTGTTGCTTTAACACCTACCCCACGGACACAACCTTTTTTCCCCTTCCCAACACGCCTATTCCCCTTTCCACCAGCAGCAGGCCTTTTTCCACTCATTTTGGTGGTTAACTAATTCACAACTCTGGAGTTGTTTGCACAAAAAAACAATGGATGGGAACCGAGCAGAGCTGAGTGGCCAAACTGTGGTATTAGGCCAAAACTATTGGCTGGGTTAGATGCAGAAAAAAATTATATTCAATTTGCAACCTGATGGAGGTCAGTATAGGTGGACTAATAGAACAAGTCCCACACACTGCTAGAAGGCCAAATATTTTTTCAGAGCTAAATGCAGAAAAAAATTATATTCAGTTTGCAACCTGATGGAGGTCAGTATAGATGGACTAATAGAACAAGTCCAAAAACACAGCTAGAAGCCCAAATATTTTTTCAGAGGTAGATGCAGAAAAAAATTATATTCAGTTTGCAACCTGATGGAGGTCTGTATAGATGGATTAATAGAACAAGTCCCACACACAGCTAGAAGCCCAATATTTTTTCAGAGGTAGATGCAGAAAAAAAATATATTCAGTTTGCAACCTGATGGAGGTCAGTGTAGAAGGACTAATAGAGAAAGTCCCACACACTGCTAGAAGGCCAAATATTTTTTCAGAGCTAGATGCAGACAAAAAATTATTTTTAATTTGCAAACTGATGGAGGTCAGTATAGATGGACTAATAGAGAAAGTCCCACACACTGCTAGAAGGCCAAATATTTTTTCAGAGCTAGATGCAGATATAAATTATTTTTAATTTGCAACCTGATGGAGGTCAGTATAGATGGACTAATAGAGAAAGTCCCACACACTGCTAGAAGGCCAAATATTTTTTCAGAGCTAGATGCAGAAAAAAATTATATTCAGTTTGCAACCTGATGGAGGTCAGTATAGATGGACTAATAGAACAAGTCCCACACACAGCTAGAAGGCCACATATTTTTTCAGAGGTAGATGCAGATAAAAATTATTTTTAATTTGCAGCCTGATGGAGGTCAGTATAGATGGACTAATAGAGAAAGTCCCACACACTGCTAGAAGGCCAAATATTTTTTCAGAGCTAAATGCAGACAAAAAATTATTTTGAATTTGCAACCTGATGGAGGTCAGTATAGATGGACTAATAGAGAAAGTCCCACACACTCCTAGAAGGCCAAATATTTTTTCAGAGCTAGATGCAGACAAAAAAATATTATTAATTTGCAACCTGATGGAGGTCAGTATAGATGGACTAATAGAGAAAGTCCCACACACTGCTAGAAGGCCAAATATTTTTTCAGAGCTAGATGCAGATAAAAATTATTTTTAATTTGCAACCTGATGGAGGTCAGTATAGATGGACTAATAGAGAAAGTCCCACACACTGCTAGAAGCCCAAATATTTTTTCAGAACTAGATGCAGAAAAAAATTATATTCAGTTTGCAACCTGATGGAGGTCAGTATAGATGGACTAATAGAACAAGTCCCACACACAGCTAGAAGCCCAAATATTTTTTCAGAGGTAGATGCAGATAAAAATTATTTTTAATTTGCAACCTGATGGAGGTCAGTATAGATGGACTTATAGAGAAAGTCCCACACACTGCTAGAAGGCCAAATATTTTTTCAGAGCTATATGCAGACAAAAAATTATTTTGAATTTGCAGCGTGATGGAGGTCAGTATAGATGGACTAATAGAACAAGTTCCACACACTGCTAGAAGGCCAAATATTTTTTCAGAGCTAGATGCAGAAAAAAATTATATTCAGTTTGCAACCTGATGGAGGTCAGTATAGATGGACTAATAGAACAAGTCCCACACACTGCTAGAAGCCCAAATATTTTTTCAGAGCTAGATGCAGAAAAAAATTATATTCAATTTGCAACCTGATGGAGGTCAGTATAGATGGACTAATAGAATGATGCTATGCCCAAAAGATTTTACTTCACTAGGTGCAGTAAAAAAATTGGTATTCTATACACAGGTGGTATATCTTGCAACACAGATAGGCTACTCCACTGACTAACACACTCTGCAATAGGCCAAAAAGGATTAGCTTTGCTAGATTCAGCCAAATGCTGTGAAAAAAAACTTGCACAGCACTGGCACAGACCTGCCTGGCAAAAACTGATAGGAACTGATGTAACCTAGTCCTGAAAAGTACTGCAATTACAATTAGTCTTTACTCCCACAATCTATCTATTTAAGAGCACAGACCTGCCTGATAAAAGTCATAGGAAATGCTGTAACCTAGTCCTTAAAAGGACTGCAATCACAACTATTCCCTACTCCCAAGCTATCTGTAGATTTGTGCGAAAATTGGCTTGAAATTAACAAGGTATAGCGCACACAGCAACAGCGGTGCCGTCTAACACGCAGCTGCAGCAGTGAGAAAATGGTGGCGACGGGGAAAATGTCTTGGTCTTATAGGGCAAGGACATGTGACATACACTGCCAATGACACATGCCCTTGCTTGTGTGAAAAAAAGCACTTCGCTCCGTGTGTGCGCTGCTGATAGGCTGACAGATTGCACCTCCCCACTGTAAATGCGGGAAAGAGAAAAAAAAAATGGAGATCTTCATTATTCCTGCAGAGTTCCATCCCCTGCCCCTCCCCCCACCCCGCTGTACACTCAAACTGCGTATTAACATTAATTTTCATCATTACTGAGAAAAAATCCAGTTATGATTTTGGTGCACGAACAGTTATCGAACATAACCTCGAACAGCCGAATTTTTCTCAAATCGTTCGTGTTCGCCGAACGGCTCGAACACCGCCCAAAACAGCTCGAATTTGAGATTGGCGAACAGTTCGAGTCGAACATCGCTCATCTCTAGTTATCAGCAGTGTCTTTAAAAAAATTCCAGACTCTGGAAGGCCGGTTGTACTGGCAACGTCCCTCATGTTGGTGTTACGGGAAACGGTTGCCCGCCTTCTGTCTGTGGCCACCACACTGCTTTTTCCTGCCTTTTGGGGTACTCTGCCTCCCTCCCCCTGTGTGCTGCTGACCTCGCTCTGCATGTCCTCCAGCCACATTGGGTCAGTTACTAGATCATCCACCACCTCCTCCTCTTCCACTTCCGCACCACGGTCCTTTTCTTCACTTCGTGGCAATTGTGTCTCGCCATCGTCCACCTCTTGTGACAAATTGCCAGCATCGCCTTTCTGTGGCCGTGGCTGTTCAAATATTTGGCCATCGCTACATGGCATCTCCTCTTCCACCACTTCAAGCGGAGCAGGCGAGGGGCCCAAATATGGAAATGGACCAGTGAACAGCTCTTCAGAGTGTCCAAGTGTGGGATCAGTTGCTGTCTGACGACACTCAGCTTGGTGGGAGGAAGGAGCATCAGGGTGAGGAGGATTAAGCGGTCGAGACTCACGGCTACTAACACTTGACCGTATGGAAGACAGACCGGAGGTGGTGGTGCCCAGCTGACTGGAAGTATTATCTGCTATCCAATTAATAACCTGTTCACACTGATCAGTTTGCAATAGTGGTGTTGTTGTGTGCTTCCCTAGTAATTCGGTCAAGAACTGGGAGCGAGAAGATGTGGCTGTTGGTTGTGGCACATTTTCACCTTGGCCATGGCCCCGTCCTCTGCACGCACCATCACCAGAACGTCCAGTTCCACGTCCCTTGCCACGGCGCCTTGCCCATTGTAAATGAAGTAAAATAGCTTACACTCGCACTATCAATGGCAAAAGGGTAATAAAAAGGAGATTATAACCGTGGAAGAGGAAAACCATAAGTCTAGTTCTCTGGCCTACACCAGTATCTTTTAAACAGATATATTTGTGTCTGAACAGTCAGCGAGACACTCAAACTGTTTTTTTTTATGTAAAAAGCGCAAAAATGTGGAGTACACCCAAATTTGAACCGTGGAAGAGGAAAACCACAGTTCTATTTCTCTGTCCTACATAAAAATCTTTTAAACAGATATATTTGTGTCTGAACAGTTAGCGAGACACTCAAACAGTTTTTTTTATGTAAAAAAGGCAAAAAGTTGGATTACACCCAGATGTGAACCGTGGTAGAGGAAAACCACAGTTCTCATTCTCTGGTCTACACCAGAATCTTTAAACAGATATATTTGTGTCTGAACAGTCAGCGAGACACTCAAACTGTTTTTTTTATGTAAAATATGCATAAAGGTGGATTATACCCAGATTTGAACCATGGAAGAGGAAAACCACACTTCTAGTTCTCTGGCCTACACCAGAATCTTTAAACAGATATATTTGTGTCTGAACAGTCTGCGAGACACTCAAACTAATTTTTTTTATGGAAAAAAGGCAAAAAGGTGGATTACACCCAGATTTGAACCGTGGAAGAGGAAAACCACAGTTCTAGTTCTCTGGCCTACACCAGAATCTTTTAAACAGATATACTTGTTTCTGAACAATCAGCGAGACACTCAAACTGTTTTTCTTTAAGGAAAAAAGGCAAAAAAGTGGATAATACAGAGATTTGAACCGTGGAACTGCAAAACCAGAGTTCTAGTTATCTGGCTGAAACCAGACTCTTTTAAACAGATATATTTGTGTCTGAACACTCACAGACACACTCAATTTTTTTTTTTTTGGGGGGGGGATACCAAAAGGTTAATAAGACAGGTATTTGTACAGTCTGACTGAGGAAAAAAAAAGAAGAGGATTTAGATGAAAAAAAATGGATTTTTCCTGACCCCTGTGACCTGGGGTCTGACTTAGCAATTTGAGCAGCAGCACACAGGACTGTAATGCAGTGTTTGCTTGTATAACCACTGCGTCTCCTATACAGCCTGCCTGCCTGATATCTGGGATAGATATTAGTCCTCAAAAGGTCTGTTTGTTTGATTTTGCAGGCTTTAGAGACCCTACACTACCTATTTCGCAGCAGAAATCTCCCCCTAGCTCAGCAGCACTCTCCCTACACTGTCTGATCCGGAGCGACTGTGTCCAAGATGGCGACGCCCGGTTTTAAATACTCGAGGTGACGCAGTGCGGCCAGCCAATCACTGTAATGCCCACAACCAACATGGCTGTGGCATTACAGTGACTGGCTGGCAATCCCTGCATGTTCATTGGCTCTGTAAAGAGTGCCAAACATGCAGGGCGGAGACCCGAGCTCCCGCCCGAGTAACCCGAAAATGCTCAGTGCTCGCCGAACATCCCGAGTAGTGAGATGCTCGGGCGAGTACCGAGCAGTGTCGAGCATGCTCACTCAACACTAATATTTAACTCTCTTACCGCATCTTGATTCTATGCATTACCATGCCTTAACATTTACCTTTTTCTTTCACTTATGGTGCTTGTGTGTTTTTCTAGAAAACTTATGATTTTATTAGACAGTTGATTTTAAGGTATCCACTCAGAAAGTCAACTTAAAGACTAGTCTGATGATGACACAACTTAGTCACATTAGGACCAACAGGAAATTACTATTACAAGGGAGCTGAGGAGCATTATATTGAGATAAGCTCGAGCAGATGTTTATTGCAGGCAGTAAAGAATTATAAACCTGTGATGATTATGGGGACAGAGAGGTTATTGTTGCCGGACTGTGCTGGCATCTACAAAATGACCTTTTATGGAGGCTATTTCTAACTTAAAGGGTATAGCTATTCACAGTGTGGTCGGTTATCTAAGCCAAGAACAGTTCAAGACATCTCAATGTACTTATACTTGTGACCTTGTTTGACACAGAACACAGTTCAGTTGACCAGAGCACACTAGTAAGGCTATGTGCCCACGATGCAGAATTGAAGCAGAAAATTTCTGCAGCATTTCTGCATCTCCCTGGCAGAAAAAACGCATGCAGATTGTGCATGCGTTTTTCCTGCAGAATACATGCGGAATACATGCGGATTCACATGCGTATCCACATGCGTTAACGCATGTGTTTCCGCATGCGGACTGACAAGCACTTTCCAGGCGATAGCATCACTTGGAAAGTGCTTGACAACTAGGTCACACTGTATAAATCCATGCAAACGGCATGGATTTATACAGTGTGACCGTAAAAATAAAAAAAATAAAGCTATACTTACCTCCGATGCCGCCGCATGTGCTGTCGCGCTCCTTCCTGGCTTCTTCCTGGCTTGCCGGCATCTCGCGAGACAGGCTGCGGTCACATGACCACGACGTCATCTCAGGTCCTGGAAGGAGAAACGCTGCAGGGGCCGCCGGACAGGTGAATATAAACTTTATTTTTTATTTTATTCGTTTTTTTACAGGTACAATTGTACCCAGGTCTGGATGAGAGTCTTCTCTCCTCCAGAACTGGGTACCATCCGCACATTGAAACGCATATTATCCGCTTGTACAAATGAACAGACACGGATTCTATGCGTCTCAATGCAAGTCAATGGCGGCGCTTCCGCTGCGCTTCCGCAAAATTAGTGAACATGCTGCGGATTTATGAGCGCTGCAGAAACGCTGCGGAAAAATCTGCAGCATGTGCATTGACATTGCGGAATGCCATTGGGGACCATGTGGTGCGGATTACCATGAATTTTTGATGCGTTTCAGCTAAAGTAGTCATACGAAAATAAAAAGTATATACCTCCCAAACTGGTAACTTTCCTGCAGCATTGACGCTGTCTCGCTACAATCATGTAATATTGTTATGCCAAGTAACCACAATAAACATTTATCTCATACAATGTTAATAATAAACTTGTTCTGCAAATCTTATATTAGGATTATATCACAATTTACAACATGTTCATATAATCAGCTAATGCTGAATACTAGTGTTGAGCCACCCCCATAGTGTTCGGGTTCGGTTCGGTTCGTCGAACACCGGAATGTTCGAGGAGCTGTTCGTCGAACTGTTCGTCGAACACCTTAGAACACCGTCGAACACCGTTAAAACCAATGGCAGGCAAACAAAAACACATAGAAACACATAGAAAACACCTGCAAAGGTGTCCAAAAGCTGAAAAACTGCTCAGAAGACACTCTCTTTAAAAAAGCCGGCCGGCAAATTCAGCAGCGGCATACACCGGTACCCGACAATTTAGACAAGAAGGAATAGAGCATCACACATAGATTAGATAGATAGAAACATGTCAGTCACACATATAAGAAGCACAGTGACAGTGTTGGTTACTGTACTTGCCATTTAGTGTAAAGGATTTATTAAAAAAAATAATAGTGTTTTCATGCACTGTCTCTTTAAAAAAGCCAGCCGGCAATTCAGCAGCGGTACCCGACAATTTAGAATGGAAGGAATAGAGCTTCACACATAGATTAGATAGATAGAAACATGTCAGTCACATTTATAATAAGTACAGCGACAGTGTTGGTTACTGTACTTGTCATTTAGTGTTAAAATAAAGGTTTTATTAAAATAAAAATTGGCGTGGGGTTCCCCGTAATTTTAGTCTCTAGCGGAGGTTAAGCAGACAGCTGGGGCAGATGTTTGAAGCCTGGGAAGGGGGTAATACCCACGGAGCTTCCCAGGCTACTAATATAAGCCCCCAGCTGTCTGCCTAGCCTTTGCTAGCTATTAAAATAGGGGGGACCCCACGTCAATTTTTTGGGGGTCCCCCATTTTAATAGCTAGTAAAGGCTAGGCATTCAGCTGGGGGCTGATATTAGTAGCCTGGGAAGCTCCATGGGTATTACCCCCTTCCCAGGCTTCAAACATCTGCCCCAGCCGTCTGCTTAACCTCCGCTAGAGCCTAAAATTAAGGGGAACCCCACGCTAATTTTTTTTTAAATAAATCCTTTATTTTAACACTAAATGACAAGTACAGTAATCAACACTGTCACTGTACTTCATATATATGTGACTGACATGTTTCTATCTATCTAATCTATGTGTGATGCTCTATTCCTTCCATTCTAAATTGTCGGGTACCGCTGCTGAATTGCCGGCCGGCTTTTTTAAAGAGACAGTGCATGAAAACACTATTATTTTTTTTAATAAATCCTTTACACTAAATGGCAAGTACAGTAATCAACACTGTCACTGTACTTCTTATATATGTGACTGACATGTTTCTATCTATCTAATTTATGTGTGATTCTCTATTCCTTCTATTCTAAATTGTCGGGTACCGCTGTTGAATTGCCGGCCGGCTTTTTTAAAGAGACGGTGCATGAAAACACTATTATTTTTTTTTATAAATCCTTTACACTAAATGACAAGTACAGTAATCAACACTGTCACTGTACTTCTTATATATGTGACTGACATGTTTCTATCTATCTAATCTATGTGTGATGCTCTATTCTTTCGGTTCTAAATTGTCGGGTACCTGTGTACGCCGCTGCTGAATTGCCGGCTTTTCATGTTTCACTGTGAGCACAGTTCCCATCGATTTGGGCAATCACTCTAATGCCACAACTACCATGGCTGTGGCATTACAGTGAGTGGCAGACAATCCCTGCATGATTGGTGCTCTAAATAGTGCCAGACATGCAGGACACGCTTTTGGTGCACGAACAGTTATCGAACATAACCTCGAACAGCCGAATTTTTTGCAAATCGTTCGGGTTCGTCGAACAACTCGATCACCGCCCAAAACAGCTCGAATTTGAGATTGGCGAACAGTTCTAGTCGAACACCGCTCATCTCTACTGAATACTGAAGTAGTGGAAAACCTCTGGGTGCTACATGCCCATGGATTGTGATTTTATATTGCCAGTGCTGTTGTTTCTGTTTTTTCATAGCTAATAACACTGTTGTGCTTGAAAACCCCTCTCATGATGCCGCAAGTGAGATCTTACATTTGGACAGTATCGTGTGACATCTGTATAGGTCCCTGCCCTTTCTGACTCTGCTTCTGTCACCGGGTGGCGCTGCACTCTTTTGGTAAGCCACATGAGGTGACAACTCTAGTTCAGTGTTCTCTGGGACTTCTAGTTCTTGGAGGTCGAGAGTCAACTTCTATCAGTGTTTTGTCAGTGCTGTTTGGCCTGGGTAGGGCTTCAAGATATTTAAGCTCATGAAATCCTGTTGTCCACTACCAGTTATAACTTAACTAGCTTCAGTGAACTTTTGTGTTTCTTGCTTTTATTCTCAATGAATATTCTTGATTTTGACTTCTTTTTGTATTTTTACTACTCTCTAGCCATATGATTATGTTCCTGCACTGACCTCCTGGATCTGACCCCAGCTACCACACCATTCTTTCCGCCAGCCCGCACCACCCGCCAGCAGATGATTCTGTGATCCTAATCCAAGGGCCCTTGTGTAAGTCCCTGTACAGGGGTAAAAGGGTGATGGTCTGGGATTTAGTAAATAGAGTGGCTTGCACCAAGTCTGTCTGTGATAGCCATTTTAGTGCTGTCAAGCAGTCATTGACAGACCCAGGGCTGCAATGTAGCATTGGGGGTTCCTACTCAGCATGCCTAGATCCCACAATCTGGAATATTGGACCAGTCTTTTACTAGAAAAAGGAAGTATAGAACAGTTTTATTGTTTTTAATTAGATATATTTAGGAAAATGTTCAGTGGCTATGCATTCTTTTCTTAAATAAAAAAGGTAGCCACACTGTAGCCATAGGGACTCTGCAAGGAGCTCTAGTTAATTATCATCATTCTTAGCTCTTTGTTCAAATAAACTCCTGTGAAAACCTTGAGGTGTCATAGAAGTAATTACCATTGACCATTTACATGATTTCTTCTCTATGAAGAAAAGAGCAATGTGGAAGATATCAGGAGCAATTATCTAGAGCAGGACAACTGATGCATGATCTTGGCAGCTAATTAACTTTTTTTTCTTGACTGGTATCACCATAAATATATTGTAACAAACGAACAGTAATCATGTATCTGATACAATGTTAATAGTTAATTTGTTCCGTAAATGTTATATTATGATTCTGTCACAACATGTTCATATCATTATAAAATAAAAAAAAAACTTTGTCTAATTTGCAATATTGAGCTTTGTGAGTGGAGATATATCTTTATATAACATACATCTTCTAATAAAAAGAAAACACTAATGTTAAATTTATCCATTTCCTGCATAAAACTCTAAGCTCTCCTTAACCTGAGACTTCTTCTGGTTTCTCTATCTCTCTATTCTGATTACTACTTTGCTTGTGGCTCCTCAAATCATGTGTTTCTTGAATAGAGATGAGCAGATTGACCCATGAAGAATAGACTTTATGTAGAATTTCCTGAAATGCGCAGGTCCTTGTGAACTTGAACAATCTATAAAAACACTTATACTCACCTCCCATGCCGACGCCATTCCAGAAGTATTGTCACTCACATTTCTGGGGCTCTCTTGTGGCTGTTATGACATGTGAGCCCTGTGCCCAGCCAGCACTGGCGTCACTGTCTCCATCTTCGGACAAATCGAACATCAAGAAGATGGCAGAGAGCAGACACAGCACTAACTTCCTCTTCATGTTTGATGTGTCTGAAGGTGGGACAGTGACGCTGATTAGGCTCCAGGCTCATGTGTCATAACAGCCGCAGGAAAGACCTGGGAACGCGAGTGCCAACGCCGCTGGAACGGGGCTGGCACGGGAGGTAAGTATAGGTGTTTTTATCTTATCAGGGCCAAACACGGGGAATGAGAAGGGTTAGTCCTAGTAGTGGACAACCCCTTTAAACTCTTCAGTCCTAATTTAGTCTCTCTTCTCTCTTGCTTTCTCTCCTTTTTTATCTGACTAATGCTGACTTTTCAGTATTACGATTCACATTAAATTTATCTGACGTTAATCAAATTTTAAGGAAGATTCAGCAAACTAGTAGAATGTGAATTTCAAAAGATCTGCTCAACTTGTGAGTATCTAACTTTCAATTAGTATTGTAAAAGTCAATTAGTAGGTTCCCCATGATGCCCAAGTAAGACTCGATTCATACATGTGGAAGCTAAGTGGGTCCTAAATCTGTACTACTATAATTCATAAAAATGGCATAGCAAAAGCAGTACTTATAGCATATTAGGACAAATGTATTAAAACTCTAAATTTTAGTACATACTTAGGGGTCACGTTATCATAATAAAACTATTGTGTGTCAATTTTTTTAGCCATTTTTGTTTTACACATTAATAAAACTGGTGCTTGATGTAAATTTGGCACATTTCATTTTAGCACTAATTAAAAAAAAAATAACTACAAAAAGCAATCCACAAAAAAGCACTTGACACATTTATCAAAAGTACACCAAATTTATCATGGAAGGACCCCATGAAAAACAAGACAAAACAGCAAGCATGCAGCATTTACTTCAAGAATTTCTGAGCAAAACTTGATTCTTCCAAAAAAAAAGGTTAAACAACCCAAAGGAGTAAACTTCACCTTTCCCTAGAATGCATGACGCCTGAAATATACACTTTCACGTAACCTGGGCCTTTTAGGCCCTTATGCAACTCATATGGAGGAACTCAAATAAATAACTTTTACAAGTTTATTTCAAAACTGCAAAGTAAGATATGAAAAATGCATAACATTGTAATTATAATTGTTTGCAGAAAACACCAAAAAAATAAGTACATTCGCCTAAAAGGCCCAGGTTACGCATTCTATGTGATGAATCCTTTTTATCATTTCATTTTATCATATCATTAATGATTTTTTTTGCAAATTTCAAACAAAGCTATGAAAAACACACAAACAAGGGTATATAAATGTTGAAGTAAACTAGCTGCAGCTACATTTCTTTTCCAACTTTTCTTTTTCAATTTTATTGATCTTATGCTCAATTTACACGTTATCTTTTCTGAAGAATGTTCTCTACAGACATTTTCTCCACAAATGGTACAGTAATGCTAAGTTTTCCTGTCTTTGTTTGTTGGACAAATAAAGCAACGCTTTCATATACTTTCTCCTGGCTCTGGAATTGCCTGAAAATGGAATATACCACACCATTTCATAGCTTCTCTAGTTTGCTTTGGCAAGCATTTTATGTTGCTTCGCTGCTTCATGTGAGGCATTACAAGTTCATGGCAAAGGTCTTTCAAAAATACGCATCTCCTGTCTTTCCTCCTAGCATGGAAATCGGGATGAGTTTCAGTATAAATAATGTAGGAATTATGGGCTGATGTAGTACATCAAGCATATTTGAAAAAATAACTACAGGCCAACGTTTTGTTGGCCTCTTGTATGAATATTCTCAACCATTTCATCCATCTTGTCCAGCTGCTCAGCATCGTCGTCAGCCCCAACGCCTAGCTGGTCCACGAGATGTACAGATTGTCTCTTGGGTATTTGTGCCTAGCAATGTTAAGCATAGGTTGCTGAGAGAAACAGGGCAGTTGGAGCCTAAGTCCAGGATTCTCCGCACTGAGCATGTCCGTGACCTGGCGGACCGTGATTGGTGGTTTGGCAACCACCTGATCCGGTGACCTGGCTCCGCCTGATTGGTCGCGGGTGACGCCACCAATAGTGCGAAGGTGGGCAAGGCTTAGTCTTTAAAAGACCCACCCACAAACATGGCGGCGCGCTCTGATCATTGAGCAGTGATGCTGATGTGTGGACGATTGTGTTCCACGTAGTTTCCATAGGCAGGTGTAGTGGAAAAAGGCAGGCTAGTGGAAATAGGCAGGTAGCTCCGTCTTGCAGTCTGGCTCTGCCAAAGGGGTCGCTTAACACCCTGAGCAGCCTGCAGACGTCCTGTCCACGGCTATTGCCTGTCAGCCACGTGGAGTAATACCCTTCAGTCCGGTAGCACGCCGGCTGGAAGCACGTGTACCCGTCGGCGTAGTCACACACGCATCCAAGCTCCGCCAGTGTAGTCCCTGTGTAGTTAACAGGGCTACAGCCACTTCCCCGGTCGCGCATCTCCCGTGCAGTTAACGGAGATAGAGCGAACCACTATACCCGTTCCTGTGTGCAGTAACACGGAAGGGTTTATTATTTAAGTTGGTTGCTTTCCTTTTCACCCGGAAAGTGTTTGGTAGCAGTCCACCAGGCTGCATCGCGGACCCCAGGGTCGGTTGCGTTCCATTATAATAAAGTTGTCTGCAACCGCCCTCCTAACAATAGGTATTCCACAACATATATATATACATATATATATATATATATATATCCATCTGAACTAACAGTCTTTCTGAGGACCAATCCAGTTGCATATAATCAGTGCTAGGTAGGCAGTGTATGTGGCAGACTGCAGTGTATGATACAGCACAAGAGGGTCCATTCAACGTCCTGTCTTCTGCTGTAATAGTTACAGATAATTCTAGACATAGCCCTAGATATCAGGGGCATTTTTTATCTTAATCCTGGTTATTTGCTTAAAAAGCAATCTAGAGTTCTCCATTTTTCTGCTCCAATTGCTTGTTCTCACTGCAGAATAAAGCCAGATCTGTTCCATATTTCAGCAAAAAACATACATTTCTTCCATTTTCATTCCGCTGCAGTGTGTCGGTCAAGCTATTCACACTAGGTGTCTGTCAATAATAGTATTAGCAAATTAAAGGCCTGCTATTTAAAATTGTGGTTCTCTGTCAGACGTATCACATATAACTGCATTCCAAAATCAGCCATTTCTCGTGGACGTGGAAAATATTGTCCTCCATTAAAAATGATCAAGGCACGTGGCAAGGGACAGGGAAGTGGACGTGATGGTGATGGTGCATGCAGAGGCTGAGGCCGAGGATGTTGCCGTGGGCAAGCTGAAGTTATGCCACAACAAGCACCCACATCTTGTCGCTCGACCTTCCTGTCCCAATTATTAGGGGACCGCAGAACACCACTATTGAACACAGAGCAGTGTCAAAAGGTTGTTGGTTGGATAACAGACAATGTTTCCAGTCACTTTGCCACCACCCTGTCTTCTACACGATCAAGTCTCAGTAGCCGTGTGTCTGAACCGCATATTCCTCACCATGATCCTCCTTCCTCCCACCATTCCAAGTGCCCGGAGACAACTGATCCCATACTTGGACAATCAGAAGAGCTGTTCACTTTAACATTTGTAGATTCGGGCCTCATGCCCCGCCAGCTTCAAACAAGTCAAGAGGAGAACGCATATAGCGATGCCGAAATATTGGAGCAGCCTAGGTCACATGAAGGCAATGGTGGGAAAATGCAATTACTGTCACAAGAGGTGGATGATAATGATGATGAGACACAATTGCCAAAAAGTCAGGAGGAAGAACGGTGCGGAAATGGAAGACGAGGTGGTGGATGATGTAGTAACTGACCCAACCTGGCAGCGAGACACACAGAGCAAGGACAGCAACATAAACATACAGGGGGAGGGAGGCGTAGCACAATAACAGACAGAAAGAAGCAGTGTGGTGGCCGCAGACACAAGGCAGGAAACCATTCCTCGTAACGCCAAAACGATGGAAGTTGCCAGTACAACTGTTAGGTTTACCCGAGTCTGGTTATTTTTTAAAGACTCTGCAGATAATCTCAAAAAGGCCATTTGCACCACCTGTCAGGCCAGCTTCAGCAGGAGTAGCAAAACTAGCAGCCTGACCACCACCAGCATGATCAGGCACATGGCTGCTGAGCACATGACTAAGTGGGCCGAACCCCAGGGTCCAGCAACAGTGTCTGCGGGTTACACCACTGCTTGTTCTGCTGTTGTCCGTGCACGCTTATCCCCTTTCCATGGCGCATGCCAAGGTGCCTCCCGCCCTGCACCTGTCATTGAACACTCTCAATTAGCACCATCAGCAAGCACGTCCACGTCCTTGTCCGAGGGTAATGATCAGTTGTCCCTACCCCAGTCCTTGGAACGCAAGCACAAATACGCAGCCAACGCCTCACAGGCCACACTACTAAACTCCCATATTTCGCGAATGCTTGCTCTCAAAATGTTACCTTTTAGGCTTGTGGAGACGGAAGCTTTCCGCAACCTGATGGCGGCGGCCATCCCTCGGTACTCAGTCCAAAGCCACCTCTATTTCTCCTGGTGTGCCATCCCAGTATTACACAAGCACATGTCCGACAACATTAGAAGTGCCCTCAAAAATGCAGTTACTGGGAAAGTCCACCTAACCACGGACTTGTGGACAAGTGCTTGTGGGCAGGGACGGTATATCTCACGAACGGAACACGTCCTCGCAACGCCAAGGACTGCGGGCCCTGGGTCAATCAGGGTTGCCCCCACATTCTACAGCTGCTGCACCTCCTTTCTTTAGCCTCCATCTCTAAAATTACCACATCAGTCGCAAGCTGAAAGCACTGCTGCACTGCCTCAGCCAAGCGGCAACAGGCTGTGCTTAAGCTAATATGCTTAGATGAAAAACCGCACAAAGCTGAAAAGTTGTGGACAGCTCTGAAAGAGCAGGCAGATCTGTGGCTGACACTGCTGACCCTACAGCCAGGCATGGTCGTGTGTGAAAATGGCCGGAACCTGGTGGCGGCTCTGAGGCAAGGCGAGCTCACACACGTACCATGCCTGGCCCATGTGCTTAACCTCGTGGTTCAGCGGTTTCTCAAAACCTACCCGGATCTGCCAGATCTGCAGATACACTGCCTGTGTGCCCATTTTAGAAAGTCAGCTACAGCTTCCACCGCCCTTGCCGTGCTTCAGCAGCGTTTGCAGCTTCCAGCTAACTGACTGATCTGCGATGTCCCCACACGTTGGAACTCTACATTGCAGATGTTGGAAAGGATTTGTTAGCAAAAGAGGGCAGTTGTTGACTACCAGCATCAACAAGGCCATCGGTATTCAGGTCAGACCCACACATAAAGCCTCAAGACTGGACATGGATGTCAGACATAGGTACCATCATGATATACTTTGAGGACTCCACCAAGATGGTAAACGGCGATGACGCCATAATTTGCATCACCATTCCACTTCTTTGTCTACTGAAATGCTCTCTGCTCACAATTAAACAGGATGTATTGCAGGCGGAGCACGATGAGATGGAGCAAGGAACCATACAGGGTGATTCCACACAGCCCAGCCTCATCTTGTCCCAATGTGGACTGGGTGACAATGAGGAAGAGGAGGAGGAGGAAGAACAGGAGCTAGTTTCCTGCACTATAAATGGTAATACCTGCACAACTCTAACACCGTCTGTTCAGCATGGATGGCCTGATGACAGGAAGGAGGAGGAAGAGGAGGAGGATGAGGAGGAGAGCATGGTCAGTCGTCATCTTGGTGAGAACATGGAAGTCTTGCCTCTTTGCAGTCTGGCATACATGGCTGAGTTTATATTACGCAGCTTTTCCCGTGACCCTCACATTGTCCAAATTTTGGGTGACAGTCATTATTGGTTTGTGAAACTTCTAGACCCACACTAAAGGAGAACTTTCTGTATCTTATTCCCACGAAGGACAAGCCTAATAAAATGGTGCAGTACGAGAAGGCCCTTGTTGCGGAATTATTTAAAAAATTCCCATCTGAAAACGCTGGTGGCAGGGGTCACAGTTCATTGGACAACCAAGGAGTACAAGTGAGAGAAACACAAATGCAATCCAGCAGAGGCAGAGGAAACCTGTCAAAGTTCTGGGAAAGTTTACTCAGACCCTCCCATCGCACAAGCCCTGATGTGCGGGGTACTCACCCAAGGAGGGAAAAGTTGCGGAATATGCTGAGGGAGTACCTTGCCGGCCGTACCAACGTCCTCCGTGATTCCTCTGTGCCTTATAATTATTTGGTATCCAAGCTGAACACATGGCATGAACAGGCTTTCTACGCCTTGGAGGTCCTGGCCTGCCATGCCGCTAGCATTTTGTCAGAGCGGGTTTTTAGTGCCGCTCGTGGAATTATAACCGATAGGCCCATCTGCCTGTCAACTGGAAATGCTGACAGGCAGACTCTTATAAAAATGAACAAGGGCTGGATTGGGCCAGACTTCTCAACACCACCGAATGATAGCAGCGTAACATAAACTCAAATACAGTGTCTTTTTTTTGGGAGGTCTAACTCTATTCCCATGCACCTCTGTCTTCACACCCAGACATGGGTAAACGCTTCCTGATTTTGTCTATTTCCTCTTGTCCTCCTCCTACTCTGCATCCTCATCCTCCACCACCATATAACCACCATATGTACCATGCCAACATATCTATGTCTCTTGCCAGGGCCATTAGAGTTCCTCCAAATTTTTGGCAGCCGTTGCTTCACTCCATACGCAAACAGTATGAGAGACACATTTCCTAATAATGGGAACATTGTTTTCAGGAGGCCCTCCGACCTCTACGTCTCTAGCATTGTAGTTCCTCCAAATTTTTGGCAGCCGTTGCCTTCACTGCATACCCTTTAACTGTATAGCAGACCCTCTTCTTTCTATTTGGAACATGTCGTTACTGTGGCCAAGCTCTATGTGTCTTTAAATTGTTAGTAGGATTTTTCCTAAATTTTGGCAGCGATTGCACTCACTGCATACCCTATAATTGAATAGGAGACCCTCTCCTTTCTAATGGGAACATGTCGTACTCGTTACTGTGGCCCTGCTCTATGTGTCTTTAAATTGTTAGTGGGGTTGTTCCCAAATTTTGTCAGCCCTTGCAGTCACAGCATGGGCATTACCACTATAGGAGACCCGCTCCTTTATAATGGAAACATTTTTTTACTAAGTCCCTTCTCTATGTCTCTTCAAATCGGTATTGGGTTGCGTCCAAATTTTTGGCAGCCCTTGCAGTCACTGCATACGCAGTTAATAATGGTTAATAATTGGAACAACAAAGCATAGCCGGCAGATGGATCTCTAACAATAGTGAGGGCCGACTGCTGACCCTATAAGAATAGTAAGGGCCGCCTGATGGCCCTATAAAAATAGGCTTTGTGACTTTTGAAGTCCCTCCATCTTAAATGAAACAGGATGTGTGTGATGTTTCACACACCAGATGACCAGATAAGGTTGTAAATTGTTAAACTGACATTTCCCGATGAATGCATTTGTCTTAAAAAATAACATAAAACAAATTATAAAAAATATAAAGTATTAAAACCAGACTCGCCAATGTAACCTCAATGTAATCTCATTGTTCAGCTCCTGCATCTCCTCCTCCAGCTCGGCCTCAATCTCTGATATGACCACATCAGTCACAAGCTGAAAGCACTGCAGCACTGCCTTGGCCAAGCGGCAACAGGCTGTGCTGAAGATAATATGCTTAATGCTTAGGTGACAAACCGCCAACCGCTGCACAGTTGTTGAAAGCTGTAACACAGCAGTCTGATTTGTGGCTCTCACCGCTGAACATACAGTCAGGCATGGTCTTGTGTGACAATGGTCACAACCTGGTGATGGAGAAATGACAGCCGCAGTAGATATGGTTTCCCTCTATGCCAGTCCTTTCAGCAAGCTAAAAAATATGGATGTGGTGAACTACAACTCCCACTGAGAAGCAGTTTCAGGCTGAAAAACTTTGGGCCCAATGATGCTGAGGGCTCACCTTTCTCCCCCGCTCAAGAGCCCCATAGCAGCTGCAAAGTTTGCGCCTGTCATGAACTCTCCTGATGGATAAGCCAGGGCCCACCCGAGGATTCTCGGGTGGGCCCATCCAACCCTGCCGAGAAGAAGCCCCGTCCAACCCTGCCGAGAATCAGCCCCGGCTAAGAAAAGTGTGTGGGAAGGTTCCCGAACACTCTATGGCTGCTTTTTTAATGTGGACTGGCTCCGCACTGTCTCTGGCCACATTCACCTGTCCACGTGTTTGTGGTTAGGCGGTACTTCCCAGTAAGTGCACTGGGGAGGGCACGGGTAATGTAGTGGGAGCCGTGCTTGTGGAAGGCGGAGATGACACCGGAAGAAATAATGGCGGCTGGGGACTGAGTATGGACACCCTGCCGCCGCCACCATGAGGTTGTGGACAGCTTCCACCTCCACAAGGCTAAAAGGCCACATTTCAAGTGCAAGCAGCGGCCCAGAAATCTGGCAGTTTACTTTTGTAGCATGTGGGTGGATGGCTGGCTGCATACTTGCGCTTGCATTCCAATGAATGGGGTAGGGTCAACTGAATGATGCGCTGGGACAAGGACGTGGACCGTGATTGTTGCAAGTCTGCAACGACAGGTGCATGGCGGGAGGCATCTTCGCATGCGCCAAGGATCACTTATCATAGGCACACTTTTAGGCAGTGATGCTTCCAGGGGTCTTTCCCATGCTGAACCCATGTCTTTTAAGCACTATATGCATGTGTCTGATGATGTGTCACACACCACATGGCCAGATAAGTTTGTTGAATGTTAAAATTACATTTCCCAGTGATTGCATTTGTCTTGGTTGACAGCAATGCAAAAGTGCAAAAACGCATCAAAAACGCTACGTGTGAACATAGCCCATGGTGTGGAGGAGCATTCTTGTTTTTGTATACTTATTTTGCCTTATATATAAGTCATTACCCAGGAAAGGAAGTTCTTTAAGATATTTCCCAGGATCCATTTTGGTTTTGGTTTTGCATGTTTTATTGTGAGTCCGTAAAAGTGGCGTAATACCTCTGACAACATTGTTCACAGCAGTGACGTGGGAGTCAGAAATGCTTCCATGGGTCTTCCCCATGCTGTTCCCATGTCATTTGAGCACTGTTCCTATCGATTTGGGCAATTTTTAGGCCCTTTGCAGACCGCTGGGGTGGCAGCCAGAAAAATGGTCGAGTTTCCCATAGACTTACATTGGGCTCGTTACTTGGGAAGAGCACTTGAGCATTCCAATTTGCTCGACTCGAACAACGAGTACTCGAGCAATTTAGTACTCGCTCATCACTACTTATACTTTAACCCCTTTAAAGCCCATGACGTACTAATATGCATCTGTGCCCTGGGACTTAAGAGCCTGACCCGTATTATTACGTCATCGCGATCGCGCGCGCACACAGGCTGTGCGGGCGCGATCGCCGCCGGGTGTCAGCTGATTGTCACAGCTGACACCTGGTACTATGTGCAGAGAGCGGTCCCGCACCACTCCCGGCACATTAACCCCCGCAATGCTGCGATCGAAGTCGATCGCAGCATTACGGTGGCTAAGGGGAGGTGATTGCAATACTCACCTCCTCTTCAGGCAACCAGCGCTGTCTGCCGCGGCTTCCCGTGTGTTGCCATGACGACCCGATGTCGTCATGACAACATCCGGGTCACCAGACAGCAGGAAGATTGTTTGGTCATGCGCAGTGCATGACCAAACAATCTTCTCACTGTGCAGCGCTGACTGCCTGCATGGACAGGGACGGTGCTCAATCCCTATGCTATGCAGGCGATCAGAATAAAAAAAGTGAAAGTCCCAGAGTGGGACAAAGTAAAAAAGTAAAAAAAACTTTCAGAAAGTGAAAAAAAAACAAAATTTTTTTTTAAAAAATATAAAAAAAATAATAAAAAAAAATAATCCACCAAAAATAAAAATATAATGTACCCATCATTAAATATGAAAAAAAATAAAATAAATAAAAGTACACATATTTGGTATCGCCGCGTCGGTAACGACCTGACCTATAAAACTGTCCCACTAGTTAACCCCTTCAGTGAACACGGTAAAAAAATAAAATAAAAAACGAAGCAAAAAACAATGCTTTATCATCATACCGCCAAACAAAAAATGGAATAACACGCGATAAAAAAGATGAATATAAATAAAAATGGTACCGCTGAAAACATCATCTTGTCCCGCAAAAAAGAAGCCATGATACAGCTACATCATCTGAAAAATCAAAAAGTTATAGCTCTCAGAATAAAGCGATGCAAAAAAATATTTTTTTTCTATAAAATATCTTTTATTGTGTAAAAGCGTCAAAACATAGAAAAACAATATATATGTGGTACCGCTGTAAACATACAGACCAGAAGAATAAAGCTTATTAATTTTACCACACGCAGAGTAGAATAAAAAAATAGAAAAAAAAACAATTCCTGAATTGTTGGTTTTTGTTTATTCCCCCTCCCAAAAGCTGAAATAGAAAGCGATCAAAAAATGTCACGTGCCTAAAAATGGCACCAATAAAAATGTCAACTCATCCCGCAAAAAACAAGCCATCACATGACTCTGTTGGCCAAAATATGGAAAAATTATAGCTCTCAAAATATGGCGATGCAAAAACTAGATTTTACAAAATATGTGTCTTTAAGTGTGTGACAGCTGTCAGTCATAAAAACCCGTTATCATTTTGGTATCTCTGTAGTCTCACTGACCCGAAGAATAAGGTCATCTAATCACTTATAACCGTGGGGGTTAGGGTTGTGCTAATGTTAGGGTTGGGGTTAGGGTTGTGCTAATGTTAGGGTTGGGGTTATGGTTGTTTTTTTTTCAAAAGTAAAAAAAAAAAAAGATGACGATATGGCAACTAGTGCTGAACGCAAGTGCTCGCTACTTGAGTTTGCATCGGGTGCTCGGGTATGCATTGAGTCTTCGCCCCATATGCTTCGCGGCCAAAAACACCTTGCGGGGATTGCCTGCCATGCACGAGCGATCCCCGCATGTTTTTTTTGGGGTGTCTAATAACCATGAAACATGCAGACGGGGACTCGGGCATTTCACTTGAGCACCCATGATACATGGTGCATACCTGAGTACCCGATGCAAACTCAAGTAGCGAGCACTTGCGCTCAAGACTAATGACAACTTATTCAATATGATGACCTAATGTCATCAAATTCTGTTTCGTATCTCTGGGTTCAAAATGTTCACTATACCCCTTGATAAAATCCTTGAGGGGTGTAGTTTCCAAAATGGGGTCACTTGTTGAGGGTTTCAACTATTTAGGCACATCAGGGGCTCTCCAAATGCGACATGGCGTCCGCTCTCGATTACAGCCAATTTTGCGTTCAAAAAGTCACACAGTGCTCCTTCCCTTCTGAACTCTGCCGTGCACCCAAACACTGTATTTTCCCCACATATGGGGTATTGGCGTACTCAGGAGAAATTGCACAAAAGTTATTGCGGTCCATTTTCTCCTCTTACCCTTGTGAAAATAAAAAAAATTGGGGCTAAAACATCATTTTTGTGGAAAAAGTTTGATTTTTTTATTTTCACGGCTCAATGTTATAAACTTCTGTAAAGGATTTGGGGGATCAAGGTGCTCACCACACATCTAGATAAGTTCCCTGAGGGGTATAGTTTCCAAAATGGTGTCACTTGTGGGGGGTTTCTACTGTTTAGGCACATCAGGGGCTCCCCAAATGCAACATGGGGTCTGCTAATTATTCAAGCAAATTTTACATTCAAAAGGTCAAATGACGCTCCTTCCCTTCCGAACCCTGTCGTGCGCCCAAGCAGTGGTTTTCCCCCACATATGGGGTATCTTCTTACTCAGGAGAATTTGCACAACAAACTTCATGGTGCAATTTCTCCTGTTACCCTTATGAAAATGCAAAAGTGGGAGCTAAAAATCATTTTTGTGGGAAAAATGTGAAAATTTTATTTTTACGGCTCAATGTTATAAACTTCTGTGAAGCATCTGGGGGTTCAAGGTGCTCACCACACATCTAGATAAGTTCCCTGAGGGCTCTAGTTTCCAAAATGTTGTCACTTGTGGGGGGTTTCCACTGTTTAGGCACATCAGGGGCTCCCCAAATGCAACATGGCGTCCGCTAATTATTCAAGCAAATTTTACATTCAAAAAGTCAAATGGCGCTCCTTCCCTTCCGAACCCTGCAGTGCACCCAAACAGTGGTTTTCCCACACATATGGGATATCTGCTTACTCAGGAGAAACTACACAACAAATTTTGTGGGTCCATTTTTTCCTTTTACCCCTGCGAAAATAAAAAAAATTGGGTCTAAATTAACATTTTTGTGAAAAAAGTTAAATTTTTATTTTTTTCTTCCACATTCCAAAAATTCCTGTGAAGCACCTGAAGGGTTAATAAAGTTCTTGAATGTGGTTTTGAGCACCTTGAGGGGTGCAGTTTTTAAAATGGTGTCACTTTTGGGTATTTTCTGTCATAAAGACCCCTCAAAGTGACTTTAAATATGATGTGGTCCCTAAAAAAATGGTTTTGTAAATTTTGTTGGAAAAATGAGAAATCTCTGGTCAACTTTTAACCCTTATAGCTCCCCAATAAAAAAAAATTTTGGTTCCAAAATTGTGCTGATGTAAAGTAGACATGTGGGAAATGTTATTTATTAACTATTTTGTGTGACATATCTCTCTGATTTAAGGGCATAAAAATTCAAATTTTGAAAATTGCAAAATTTTCAAAATTTTTTCCAAATTTCCATTTTTTTCACAAATAAACGCAAGTGATATCAAAGAAATTTTACCACTATCATGAAGTACAATATGTCACGAAAAAACAGTCTCAGAATCTGGGGGATCCGTTGAAGCATTCCAGAGTAATTACCTCAAAAATTGACAGTGGTCAGAATTGTAAAAATTGGCCTGGTCATTAACATGCAAACCACCTTGGGTTGTAAAGGGGTTAAGAGATACCTTTTTGCAGAATTGTAAATTGGTACAGCAATTTTTTTACGATGTCAGAACCTAGGTCTTTCTGCACTGGAGAGCCAACTTCTTTGCCACAGTAGATAAACCCATTCATCCCAAAATAATTTGCAGATTCAAACATCCAGAATATTTTTATTCCGTACTTGCCTCATTTACTAGGCATATATTGAATGAACTTGCAACGTCCTCTGTAGGCTACAAGTTGCTCATCCATCACTACATTAGCACTAGGATTGCAGCGCTTGGTACAATTCTTGATAAAAATATTCCAGATGTAACTGATAGGTGCTAATTGATCCATTTCCAACCTTGCAGGGCGAGTTTGCTTATCATCCAATCAAAGGCTTCTCCAAATTTCCTCATATCTATTCACAGACATTGTTGCTTTGTAGTGTGGATCAGAAAGTGGGTCCAGAAATAGTTCTCTGATAGGAACATCATAAGATTTTTTTACACCCTGCCAGAAGTGTTAATCCAGTATAAGCATACAATTCCTCTTTTGAGATATTTTGACATGTTTTTTTTCCAGAAGCAGTACATCTTTCTTCTAGGTTTGTACATAAAAGCACCTCATCTGAAATATCTTCAGACAAAAAAAGTACAGAAAACATCTTTAGGGGACAAGTATTGGGGACCCCCCTCCCCAGCAACCCTGATAACAATAACAAGTAACTTGAGACACAAACACTGATGAGTACAAGACAAACATAGCACGGGCCTAAAAGACCCAGGTTCTGTAAATATGGGGTTTCCCCCAAAAAGCATTGTTATACCAAAATGTCTATCACATAAAATTATATAAACAACTGGATATTACCAACAACGACATACTTGAGGAATACCTCAAAATTCAATGTAAAGTAATTTTGCTGAAAATAGCAAAAAAGTAAGTGGCCCGGGTTACGCATTCTAGGGTTAAACTTATGCACATTACTGTATAGAATGTGCAATATAGTACAGTATTAAAATATCATAAAATTACTGAATATATTGTATTCACACATATTTATAATGTAGAATAAACTGCAAAATAATAAATATTTATCTGAGCTTGCAGTCGCATAATGATAAATAAAACTTATTCTGTAAAGAAAGTTAGTTGTAAACAGCCTCATCTGAATAGATCTTTAACATTAAATAGAATAGGCAAAAAAAATCTTCATATATGTAACCTCATGTTCAAGGATGTTTCTGTAATAGTTTTTATGTTACCTTGTGAGTGTAGAGACATTGTGACTTCTTTAGATTTTTTTCTATGAAATGGAAAATCATAAAAAAGAAAACATTTAAATGAAAAAGTGCCCTTTTATAGATAATAAATATAAAATGTCAGAAAGGCACAAAAGGGAGTAAATAATAAATATGACAAAGGGAAAAACAGAAAAGGGCACTAAAACTAGCAAAACAAAAAAAAATCAATGATAAATTGCAGCATTAAACTAAACAGTCTTAAATTTGCTACATTTATTGAAGTGGTTTATATTGTTTGTTAAAATTGGTGCATTTTTGGATTGTTCTTTATTTTCCGATTTGTTGGATTATATGAGTAACAACATAGGACTGCAAGGTCAAGTGTTAAGAAACCATTTAAGTGAGTGCCGGCTAATATGACCACATTATTTAAGGAATTTATTAGATCAAAGTATCCTAAAACTGAGGATCCAAGTACTATTGTTAGACTAGCTGTTGAGGAATTTTTCAGCGATATCTCAGAGGGAAAGCTTACTGTAGAAGCTTTCAATCCAAAGATAAAAAACAACAAAAAATGTATTTTAGACTTGATGAAGCTGTGACACAAATTCAGCACCTCCATATGCCTTATTCTTTTTTATCTCATATTTTTAAGTAAATAAAAATTAAAGAGCACAATAGTATATTGTTATTAAACATTTCTTAACTAAATAATTTCCCAAAAATTATTATTATATATTTAGCGAGAGTAAATATAAAAAAAACTTAAACCCTTCCTGGGACAAACTATATATTTGCTATTGCTGTGCCTGTACAAGAGCCTCGTAAACCTCATCCTACTTGACAGCATTCCTGGCACCTCGATGATCTTGTGCTGGGCCTACAAATCAGAAAAGACGCTGGAGATTCCGGAAAGTAGCTGACGATTTGCAGAGCTCCTGTTCAGCGGCCACTGACTACTGACGTGGATGCTGACACAGGGTCCTCGTAATCGATTTTATCATACAGCTCCATCAAAAGAAAAATGTAAAAGTTAAGGCTCCCTATTTATTATTTTTTTTTTCTTTTTCTCTTTAGTCTTCTTTTTTCTTTTTTTTTTGCAGAGTTATATTTTTTGTCATGGGCCATTGGAGAACCAGGAAAGAATATAAATTACTTGTTCTGCTGATCAGTAGGAGTTCTACCAGTAACTCTCACTCTGATCTAATAATCGTAGAAATAAGTACACCTTTAAGGATTTACACACATTGGCATAGATTTTCAAACTCTGCTGAAGATCCAAAATTTACAAGGCCAAAATATAGAACCTATTGAAGTCTATTATAGTTTACAAAACCTCTGCATTTCTCAAATTTTACTCTAAAGCATAGAGAGCTTGTTTAGGTGAATTCCATATGAATTATTGTATTCTCTATCAGATATTGTATTGTAAAGAACTTAGCCTACTCATCGAAGCAGAGAGCTTGGTGTTTCATTTATATACCTTTTACACAAACTTCAGTGCCAGTTAATCCCTCAACACTTTGTATATATCGTTTTTAAAACGCTTACTGTATGATACTATGATGATCCATGGCAATTGTGAAACATGCATTTATGTGCTGCATATACAGTACAGACCAAAAATTTGGACACACCATCTCATTTATAGATTTTTCTGTATTTTCATGACTATGAAAATTATACATTCACTCTGAAGGCATCAAAACTATGAATTAACAAATGTGGAATGATATACTTAACAAAAAAGTGTGAAACAACTGAAAATATGTCTTATATTCTAGGTTCCTCAAAGTAGCCACCTTTTGCTTTGATGACTGCTTTGCACACTTTTGGAATTCTCTTGATGAGCTTCAAGAGGTAGTCACCGGAAATGGTCTTCTAACAATCTTGAAGGAGTTCCCAGAGATGCTTAGCACTTGTTGGCCCTTTTGACTTCACTCTGCGGTCCAGCTCACCCCAAACCATCTCGATTGGGTTCAGATCTGGTGACTGTGGAGGCCTGGTCATCTGGCGTAACACCCCATCACTCTCCTTCTTGGTCAAATAGCCCTTACACAACCTGGAGGTGTGTTTGGGGTCATTGTCCTGTTGAAAAATAAATGATAGTCCAACTAAACACAAACCGGATGGAATAGCATGCCGCTGCAAGATGCTGTGGTAGCCATGCTGGTTCAGTATGCCGTCAATTTTGAATAAATCCACAACAGTGTCACCAGCAAAGCACCCCCACACCATCACACCTCCTCCTCCATGCTTCACGGTGGGAACCAGGCATGTAGAGTCTATCCGTTCACCTTTTCTGCGTCGCACAAAGACACGGTGGTTGGAACCAAAGATCTCAAATTTGGACTCATCAGAACAAAGCACAGATTTCCAGTGGTCTAATGTCCATTCCTAGTGTTCTTTAGCCCAGGTAAGTCTCTTCTGCTTGTTGACTGTCCTTAGCAGTGGTTTCCTAGCAGCTATTTCACCATGAAGGCCTGCTGCACAAAGTCTCCTCTTAACAGTTGTTGTAGAGATGTGTCTGCTGCTGGAACTCTGTGTGGCATTGACCTGGTCTCTAATCTGAGCTGCTGTTAACCTGCGATTTCTGAGGCTTGTGACTCGGATAAACTTATCCTCAGAAGCAGAGGTGACTCTTGGTCTTCCTTTCCTGGGGCGGTCCTCATGTGAGCCAGTTTCTTTGTAGCGCTTGATGGTTTTTGCAACTGCACTTGGGGACACTTTCAAAGTTTTCCCAATTTTTCGCACTGACTGACCTTCATTCCTTAACGTAAAGATGGCCGCTCATTTTTCTGTACTTAGCTACTTTTTTCTTGCCATAATACAAATTCTAACAGTCTATTCAGTAGGACTATCAGCTATGTATCCATCAGACTTCTGCACAACACAACTGATGGTCCCAACCCCTTTTATAAGGCAAGAAATTCCTCTTATTAAACCTGACAGGGCACACCTGTGAAGTGAAAACCATTTCCGGTGACTACCTCTTGAAGCTCATCAAGAGAATGCCAAGAGTGTGCAAAGCAGTTGTGAAACATCTGAAAATATGTCTTATATTCTAGGTTCTTCAAAGTAGCCACCTTTTGCTTTGATGACTGCTTTGCACACTCTTGGCTTTCTCTTGATGAGCTTCAAGAGGTAGTCACCGGAAATGGATTTCACTTCACAGGTGTGCCCTGTCAGGTTTAATAAGTGGGATTTCTTGCATTATAAATGGGGTTGGAACCATCAGTTGTGTTGTGCAGAAGTCAAGTGGATACACAGCTGATAGTCCTACTGAATAGACTATTAAAATTTGTATTATGGCAAGAAAAAAGCAGCTAAGTAAAGAAAAACGAGTGGCCATCATTACTTTAAGAAATGAAGGTCAGTCAGCTTGAAAAATTGGGAAAACTTTGAAAGTGTCCCCAAGTGCAGTTGCAAAAACCATCAAGTGCTACAAAGAAACTGGCTCACATGAGGACCGCCCCAGGAAAGGAAGACCAAGAGTCACCTCTGCTTCTGAGGATAAGTTTATCCGAGTCACCAGCCTCAGAAATCGCAGGTTAACAGCAGCTCAGATTAAAGACAAAGTCAATGCCACACAGAGTTCTAGCAGCAGACACATCTCTTCAACAACTGTTAAGAGGAGACTTTGTGCAGCAGGCCTTCATGGTAAAATAGCTGCTAGGAAACCACTGCTAATGACAGGCAACAAGCAGAAGAGACTTGTTTGCGCTAAAGAACACAAGGAATGGACATTAGACCAGCGGAAATCTGTGCTTTGGTCTGATGAGTCCAAATTTGAGATCTTTGGTTCCAACCACCGTGTCTTTGTGCGACGCAGAAAAGGTGAACGGATGGACTCTACATGCCTGGTTCCCACCGTGAAGCATGGCCATTTTGAGAGTTTCATAGAACAAACAAATGTAATGCTCCAGATTCTCAACTAGCTCAAAGGAAGGTCAATTTTATAGCTTCTCAAATAAGCTAAACCATTTTCAGCTGGGCTAACATACTTGTGCAAGGGTTTTCTAGAGTTTTCTAAACATCCATTAGCCTTCTTACACAGTTAACAAACACAATGTACCATTAAAACACTGGAGTGGTGGTTGTTGGAAATGGGCCTCTATACACCTATGTAGATGTTGCAATGAAAACAAGACGTTTGCAGCTAGAATAGTCATTTACCACATTAACAATGTATAGAGTGTATTTCTGATTCATTTAATGTTAGCTTCATTGAAAAAAAAATGTGCTTTTTTTTCAAAAATTAATGAAATTTCTAAATGACCCCAAACTTTTGAACGGTAGTGTATATATTTACATATATAATTAAAAAAAAAATTATATATATATATATAAAGTGACTACTAGTCTTTAGCCATCATACAACAAGGGTAAGAAATCAAGAGACAACAAGAGAAAATGCTAAAAACTTGCTGGGAGTCAAATTACAATTTAAAAAAATCAAATCTAAGAATTTAGTTTAAAACATTTCCATTAATTTATTCAAATGAACACGTTTTCTGATGTTTAACGATAAGAAATATATTTTTCCACTAACAGACTATAATTGTCATTATCTTCCAGGGTTTAGACTTATGTGCTATGACACCTGTTACATTTTTCTGAAGTAATATTTCTTAGAAGAGATGTTAATTCAATTAAAAAAAGGCATCATAATTAAAGAGAATACAGTGATTCTACGCAATTCACAGTACACAAGGGCATGCAGGCTTAAACTGTGACTGGTGTGTTTGGGCTTTGTGCCCATTACCTAACACAAATGTTAATAATATACAGTATTTAGAATGAAGTAACTGCTTTATGTATGTGCGTTCCTGTTTTCATAGCCTTGGTTTGGTATAGTTTTGCTGGAGTGTTTTGGGATTTCTCTACCTTTTTATAGCAAATATTAAGTCTGCAGCAGTTTAAATGCTCGCTGACTTTAATAAAATATACTCTCTTACATGCTAAATCAAATCATGTGGCAGGCAGAAAGTAATCCTGATGGGATTACCTAGCCTACATTTCATCTATCAATACAAGCCAGTCCTTTCCCAGAGCCTGAGTGACGATGGAACATCTTTCCTAATTTATTGCCTTCCAGCACATAATGGCTTCTACGTACATCTTGTTTATTTCTGGTTTGTGTTTGCATCTTTGGAAACCAAAGAAAGCAAAAGGAATAAAACTAAATAATTAAATGGTGTTAAGTCTATAGAGAATTTCCTTCAGATACAAGATCTGGAAATAGATAGAGACAAAAGAGGCCACAGTTGCACTACCCAAACCAAGTGCCATTTTATAGTATTCAAAGAAGAACCAGCTCCCAGTAAAGAATATTTTACCGTCTGTTTGGATACTAAATATTAAGCAGTGTCAAAAGGGCAAAAATAATGTGTTAATTTTTCCTAAAACTAAAGCAATACTTAAAGAGATTAGAAATAATTATGTTAAGGAGGACACAACTGGACCCCGAAGTAGATGGACTTGTATTCTGGGAGCTCCATAAAGCAGCTCAACTTTATCCTACTAGTGCCGTACCTACAAGCAACTGAAATAAGCACCCTCTCTAAGACCCCCTTCACATGTATGTGTTTCCATTTTTTTTATGGATACTACAGGTACTTATTATAACCTATGCTGCTGTGCTCATGTCTGTGTTTTTACACGAACTGTGTGTCCATATGAACCACACAGAGACATGTCCATTTTTTTCCGGCAGCACAGATGACAAGGGCCAATACAAATCTATGAGTCCATGAAAAACATGTAGAGCACATGGATGGCATCCGTGAGTCATTTGTGTGCTGTCCGTGTTTAACATTGCAAAGTAAAGGAAAAGCTTTGTCATTTATTTATTTCTTTGTCCATACCGGAAAAACACTGACGATACACTGATGGTAAAACAGACAATACACGGATGATACACTGATAACATCAGTACTGGTTTTTCACATCCGTGTTTTATTCGGACCTGTGAAGGGGGCCTAATAGAAGAGATATCAGTTTAACAAGGCAAGAGAAAAGTAATATTTTTTTTAAAAAGCATTCCAAAAAATTTCTATTTTTTGCGATCAGCAATAGGTTTGTTTGGAAAGTGACGCAATGGCTTTTTTAAGAACCCGTCCAAACTTTATCCCTATTTGGAAGCAGCAAAACATTTATTTTTGTAAAGTAAAGAAGCAGTGGCTTTTTAAAAAGTCATCCGAAATTATCCCTTTTTTGTGAGCATTGTCAGACTTCTTATATTTATTCTGTGCAGTATAGGGTTGCTAGAAGCAGTATAGTATTGATATAGAAAACAATGGAGAGGCAGGATATCTGTTATGCTTATTGTCAGTGGCAATGGCAGCAACAGCACAATGAGCAGGCAAGCAGGTTCTACAGCTGATCTAATCATTGATTTCAGCCGCAGGTAAATGAAAGTTATTGATCTATGCCTGATTCATTTTGACAATAGTAAAGTTCACATTTGAGGAGGACAACCTAGTCCACTTGAGCATAACAAAGCCACCTTTCACACTGTATATCTGATAGTACACTGATGGCTAGATAAGAAAGTACGGCCAATGGAAACTGGGTACGTTATTGCCACAGGTCCAATCTGTTGACCTAGAAGTCCATAGAGTCAGTATTTAGCATGCCAGGTAAAGGATACTGTCCAGGCATAACAGAATCTGACTGCTAATGTGGTATGTTTCGGTTTGATAAAACACATCAAGTTGACTCAGTGGCAGATTTAAATTCTGGTCTATAATGTCAGATATACCATAAGCCACAGCTACTTGTTGTACTGGTAGCACTGGCTCAGACAGAGGAGCATTGGCTTTGTAGGGAGTGGAGATGGGTCTTCCAGTCAGACATGTGGTCAGCAGGCGTCTGCTCAATGAAATCTTCACAGAGCAGGGAAAACTCCTTATACTGGGAATGCAACAATTTTTACTTCATTTCAGAAGACAGAAAATTTTACTTTTATAACAATCCAATAGTCATCCATTTGCTTGATAGAAATGATTTACTTGTCATTTAATAAGTAATCGAGCATGCAGCTTGCCATGCTTGGAAGAATAACCCAGGTCACTATGTACTGTCAGCCTCATCCCTTGCCTTTGACCAGTGTAAAAAAATATCCACCCCAACCTCTCCAAAACAGCAATGGATACTTAGAAGTTGCAGTTTTTTCTCCATCTCTCATTGCATCCTTGTGAATATTTTTCCAACATAAATTTGAAGGTATTATATTGTTGATGGCAAAGTTGTCTCTGCTGATAAATTTGGAAGCCTCTTTGAGGTGTTTCAATGTGTGACATGTGTCCCTCATCAGCTGCCAATGGTGGATTTCAAAGTAACCCAAAATCCAGTTTGCCTGATGCACAATATAATCAGTAACCGCTTTGTGCTGCTCAATGCAGAGAAGCAAATAATTTTCTATATGGCTTTTGTCAACCATTATTTATTTATTAAGCATTGCTTATATAGCACCATTAATTCCACAGCACCTTACAGACATCATCATCGCTGTCTTTAGTGGGGCTCACAATCTACATGTAGGAGGAAAAGTGGAATACCCAGAGGAAACCAAACACTGGGAGAATATACAAACTCTTTACAGATGTTGTCCTTGGTAAGATTTGAGCTCATGACCCCAGTGCTGCAAATCAATAGTGCTAACCACTGAGCCATCATCAATGCTCATAAGTTGTGAAACAGCTTGCCACCAATTAAGCTTTAGACTGAGGACAGGGACTAGATACAAAATGTATACACAGCTGTGAGACCTAGCACTAGTGTTGAGCGAGTATGTTCTGTCCGAGTACGCTCAGGCCGAGCTCCGAGTATTTACAGCTACTCGGTGATATGGTTGAATCGCTCCCGTGTGCATGATTTGCAACTGTTTGACAGTTTTATTACATGTGAGGAATGTGTAAGAAATAGACATTCCTCACACATAATAAAACTGTCAAACAGGCGCAAATCATGCACACGGGAGGATTCAACCATATCACCGAGCAGCTGTAAATACTCGGAGCTCAGCCCGAAAGGGTTAATAGAACATACTCGCTCAACACTACCTAGCACCCAACCATGGAAGCTTGAGTTTGTGCATTTTGATTGAGGTGGTGCATTGATGCCAGTCAAAACATTGATGCAATGAATCATGAAAGAGATATAATGTCCCTGACCATAATTTCTGCACGACATGTTGATGGTGCACTGCATTTTTTAATTCCATCACAAGTACAGGAATCAGCCCATTTGTTACCATTTACAGTTAAGACAAATATTATGATTTTCAATAAAACTTTCACAGGAAATGATATCCTCTCTGGTCCATAGTTTGTCTCTTTGTAATGTTTACATTCTACACATTTTATTTCTTTAGGGTAGACCTATTTGGTTTCTTTTATTTCTTCATAAGTCCTGCATTCAAAGAGCCATCAATATTTTATTTTTCCTCTAGCCTATCTGTATGTTGTTCTATTTTTTGTGAAATGAGTTTTATTCAACAGTGGCACCAATCTGGGGTACATATAACTTATTGACTTACTTTTAATAACACTTTGCAGGAAGAAATTGAAAAAAGACATCAATTCAGCTCCATTTTTTAACATTTTAAATTGTGCATCATTCGATATGCTGCACAAAGTGTTATAGAGTAAGGCTAAGTTCAAACGGCTGCAGAAACTTTCAGACCAGTCACGTTCACAAGCTGTGCATGTGAACGACTCTGTGTGCAACTATGAAAGGTGCAGGAGCTACCTGCTATTTACATTCTTTATTATTGTGCATTAATTGGAGGTTGAGTTCCGTGTGAAAAGTTGCCCATGTGCACTAGCGCGTAAGCTCTCATTGGTCTCAGTGACTCCATGTGAGGGCAAATTTTACATGGATAGCATTCGGACTCTACATACTTTTCTGTGTACATGCGATAGCTGAACTTTTTTTCATTTAAATATTGATTACTGATTAATCTTTGCAAAATTATTCATCTTTGTAATGTACTTCATTACTTCATATTGCTTCCATTTCTCTCAAGCACTGAAAAGGCTGGTTCAATTGCCTTGTTCATGCACTTAAAGTAGCTGAACTGAAGGTCTAGCAAATATCCATAATCATTTGTGAGCTTCTCTGCTCCTCATGCAATAAATATATGTTTTACAGACTGTAACATTCATTGCAGTACCTGTCCCCTCTATTTTTGCTACTATTTCCAGGCAACGCATGGTGATTATGCGGTAGCCCTGTTTTAAACAAAGGACCTGTGATACCGCCCAGCCTGAAAGCTTGGGGGTTAATTCCTGCCTAATTTCTCTCTGTTGTTTGCCCTGGGCGGGACTGCTCTCTATTTAAACTCCTGGGTGTCAATCTTCCACTGATACTATAGTTATAGTTTGGCCACGGCCCCACTATCAGTATTTAGTCAGTTTTCGGTCAGTATCTTTTCTCAGGCGTGGGAGCCAAAATAGGAGTGGGTGATAAATGCAGAATTGGTGACTTGTTTCTATTATACCTTTTCTCTGATTGTTCCTCACCTGGTTTTGGCTCCCACTCCTGAGAAAAAATACTGACCGAATACTGACCAAATACTGATAGTGGGGCCGTGGCCTTTTACTAACTTCAGCTTCTGTTTAGCCTGTTGTATCCTAGTTCTGATTTCGTTCCATTTACTAAGTATATATGTTCTGATTTATGATTTTGTCCTTTGTCTTCCCTCCAAGTTCTGACATGGAAACCTATTCATTCCTGCCAACCCACTCCATCGGCCAGTGGCTACTCCATTAATTCAACTCAAGGCCCTGACATAAATTCACATCCATGTATACGGGTTAAAGTGTGAAAGCCTAGGCTCCCCTGGGACCTGATAGGCAGAGTAGCTAGCGCAAAGTCAATTAATGGAAGCCATATTTGGAGCTGTGAGACAAGATAGCCTTTCTCCATTTCTGAGCATAGAGGGTGGGAGCAGAGAATCTCACACAAGAGCACAAATATTTGATGTTTCTGCAGCTAAAACAGTTGCTTAGAGTGCATGAATAAGGCTCTTTCAGCATGGAGTTTGAGAGATAATGGAACATAAGGTAATTAAGTACATTACAAAAATTCATAACTTTGCAAAGTCTGATCAATTGAATAATAAAAAAATAGTTGCACCTTAACTTAATTTTGCTGTAAGTACAACTACAGTAATACAAAAGTTATCTAGTTATATTTACCTTTTATTGCTTTGTACAAAAAAAGTACAGTTTGAAAAGAATATATTTTTACATTTTGTGTTTTCATATTATTATAGCTATAGGTTGTACATTTTTCAACAGAACTGAGGGCTTTTTTTTGCATGACAAGCTGTGGTTTTCATTGATACCATTGTATGGTACATATACTGTAACTTCATTCATTCTTTATGAGAAGCCGAATAAAATACAACTGAAATTATGTATTATAATAATAGTAGACATTGTTAATTTTATTTCGTAGGTACTACTACAGATGAGCAAATGTTTATTCAACTGAATTTGAGAACTTCCCAAATATTTTGGATTTGTTAGAACCTGAAATATACAGGATTTGATTTGAATTTAGCATAATGGCGGCAAGGCCTGCCAGCTGAGTTTTCAGTAGGGTGTAAAATGGGGCATTTTTTCCAAATTCCAAATGCGACAAAATTGTGAAAAAGGCACAATTCTGTAATTTTTGGGGGGATTTTGTTATTACAGAGATTACAGTAAAAATTGACCTGGCAATTTAATTATCAGGATCAGTTTGAATGTTGTGATACCAAATAGGTATCAAAAAGGTTTTCTATTTTTTTTAAATGATGGAAACATTTTGGAAATTTGTAAAGTGTGTGACTTGTAGGATTGCTGCTTCCAATAGGTGGCGCTATAGAGTTTAAGTCCTCTTTTGCTCTGAAGAGGCAATTTGCATATATAAAAAATAAAATTCATTTGTGTTGCTATTTTCTGAGATTTATAGCATTTTCAATTTTCAGTGAATTGAGCTATGTGAGGCCTTGTTTTTTGGGCCTGAGAGAACATTTTTATTGAATCCATTTTGGATACTATGTTTTGATTGCCTCTTATTGTATTTTATTTGTGATGCTGCGGTCTCTGAAAACCCCAGTTCTGGCATTTAAACTTTTTTTATCATTAGTGGTTAGTTACCGATCGGGTTTATTAGTTTTATATTTTGATAAAATGCACTTTTATATATGTGGAGATACCACATATGTGTATTTTTAATGGGAGAAGAAACAGGGTGATTTGAGTTTGTATATTTTTTTGCATATTTTTAAAAACATTTTTAGTGCATTTTATATTTCCCTTCGGAGACTTAAACCTGTGGCTGTCTAATCGCTAGTATTATATACAGCAATAATATAGTATTACTATATATACAGTGGGTACGGAAAGTATTCAGACCCCTTTAAATTTTTCACTCTTTGTTTCATTGCAGCCATTTGGTAAATTATAAAAAGATCATTTTTTTTCTCATTAACCCTTTACTGGCCTGGGGCGTATTAGTACCCCTCAGGCCATCATCCCCCGGTTCAGTGAGGGCTCCGGCAGTGAGACCGAACTGAACTGGGCACATGTCAGCTGATTATTACACCCGTGGCTGTTAACCAGTTAAATGCCACTGTTAATCTCTGACAGCGGCATTTAACAGTAGCGTGTCACTTACGTGATCGTGGGTCACTGATGGGTGGGCATGACAACCCTGGGTCTGCAGCAGACCCCAGAGGTTGTCAAGTAAAGATCACTATGAGTGCCACCTAGTGGTCGGCGCTCATAGCACAGGAGCATTTCTGCTACATAGAGGTGATCTGTTCATCACCTATATGTAGCAGAGGCAATCAGACAGATGCTGCTTCTAGTCTCCTATGGAAAAATTGTTAAAAAAAATGCTTTTAAAAATATTAAAAAGATGAAAAATTATAAAAGTTTAAATCAACCCCCTTTTGCCCCATTCAAAATAAAATAATAAAAAATAAACCCCACATACACATATTTGGTATCGCCGCATTCAGAATCTCCCAATTTATCAACATAAAAAAAGAATCAATCCGATTGGTAAACGACGTAACGAGAAAAAAATTCCAAACACCAGAATTACGTTTTTTTGGTTGACGCAACATTGCAATAAAATGCAATAATGGGCGACCAAAACACTGTATCTACCCCAAAATAGAATCAATAAAAACGTCAGCCTGGCGCGCAAAAAATCAGCCACCACACGGCCCCAGATCCAGAAAAATGGAGACTTTACGTGTCTCGAAAAATGGCTCCATTTTTTTTTTAGCAAACTTTGGATTTTTTTTTTACCACTTAAAAAAGAACCTATACATGTTTGGTATCTACGGACTCATAATGCCCTGGAGAATAACAGTGGCAGATCAGTTTTAGCATCCAGTGAACGTGGAAAAAAAATAAAAAAACAACAGTGGAATTGCATTTTTTCTGCAATTTCACTGCACTTGGAATTTTTTTCCCGTTTTCCAGTACACTATATGGTAAAACTAGTAATGGCGATTAAAAGTAAATCTCGTCCCGCAAAAAATAAGCCTTTACATGGCCATATTGCCCAAAAAATAAAAACGCTATGGCTCTGGAAACAAGGGGAGCAAAAAACGAAAATGCAAAAACGGAAAATCCCAAGGTCGTAAAGGAGTTTCAAGTACATTCTGCACCCTATCTTGACTGAAAAAAAAACAGAAATGTAGACATTTTTGCAAATTTATTAAAAATGAAAAACTGAAATATCACATGGTCATAAGTATTCAGACCCTTTGCTCAGTATTGAGTAGAAGCACCCTTTTGAGCTAGTACAGCCATGAGTCTTCTTGGGAATTATGCAACAAGTTTTTCACACCAGGATTTGGTGATCCTCTGCCATTCTTCCTTGCAGATCCTCTCCAGTTCCATCAGGTTGGATGGTGAACATTGGTGGACAGCCATTTTCAGGTCTCCCCAGAGATGCTCAATTGGGCTTAGGTCAGGGCTCTGGCTGGGCCAGTCAAGAATGGTCACAGAGTTGTTCTGAAGCCACTCCTTTGTTATTTTAGCTCTGTGCTTAGGGTTATTGTCTTGTTGGAAGGTGAACCTTCGGCCAAGTCTGAGGTCCAGAGCACTCTGGAAGAGGTTTTCGTCCAGGATATATCTGTACTTAGCCGCATTCATGTTTCCTTCAATTGCATAGCATGATGCTGCTACCACCATGTTTCACTGTTGGGATTGTATTGGGCAGGTGGTGAGCGATGCTTGGTTTTCTCCACACATACCACTTAGAATTATCACCAAAAAGTTCTATCTTCGTCTCATCAGACCAGAGAATCTTATTTCTCATAGTCTGGGAGTCCTTCATGTGTGTTTGAGCGAACTCTATGAGGGCTTTCATATGTCTTGCACTGAGGAGAGGCTTCTGTCAGGCCACTCTGCCATAAAGACCCGACTGGTGGAGGGCTGCAGTGATAGTTGACTCTGGGGAACTTTCTCCCATCTCCCTACTGAATCTCTGCAGCTCAGCCACAGTGATCTTGAGGTTCTTCTTTACCTCACTCACCAAGGCTCTTCTCCCACGATTGCTCAGTTTGGCTGCACGGCCAGGTTTAGGAAGACTTCTGGTGGTCTCAAACTTCTTCCATTTAAGGATTATGGAGGCCACTGTGCTCTTAGGAACCTTGAGTAATGCAGAAATTCTTTTGTAACCTTGGCCAGATCTGTGCCTTGCCACAATTCTGTCTCTGAGCTCCTTGGGCAGTTCCTTTAAGCTCATGATTCTCATTTGGTCTGACATGCACTGTGAGCTGTGAGGTCTTATATAGACAGGTGTGTTCCTTTCCAAATCAAGTCCTATCAGTTTAATTAAACACAGCTGGACTCCATTGAAGGAGTAGAACCATATCAAGGAGGATCACAAGGAAATGGACAGCATGTGACTTAAATATGAGTGTCTGAGCAAAGAGTCTGAATACTTATGACCATGTGATATTTCAGTTTTTATTTTTTAATAAACTTGAAAAAATTTCTACATTTCTGTTTTTTTCAGTCAAGATGGGGCTCAGAGTGTACTTTAATGAGAAAAAAATTAACTTTTTAGAATTTACCAAATGGCTGCAATGAAACAAAGAGTGAAAAATTTAAAGAGGTCTGAATACTTTCCGTACCCACTGTAGAAAAAATCATGGTCTCCTATGAATGCCAGCAACAGACTATATTAAATTTGAATGTGCATGGAAGCAAAGAACCTTTAAAAGCAAAGGGGTACAAAAATATTTGCCAAAGCTGGCAATTTGAATTTCAAATGATTTGCTCATCTCTAGTTCCATGATTACAGTTTTCTTTATCATCATCCTCATTTTTTTCTAAAAATGAGGATTTTTGGTTTTTGACTTATGTGAATTACCCTAGTTAGAACCTTGCCTAGGATTAGGTCCCTGGGAACGTCTTAGCACAAAAGGCAGAATTTTTTTTTCAAACAAAAATTTCTGGGCTTACATGTCTACAATTTTCTTTACCTTCATCCTCATTTTTGCTATTTTTGGGGAATTGGAGTAAATTCCCTGATAAGGACCCTGCACATATCTGGGCACAAAAGATCATCAAAAATTCAAGGCTTCCTTGACTAGGATCTTATTTTTGCTAAAATAAGGATTGTTGATGCCTTGACTGATGTGAATTCATCTGGAAGGCCCTGCCCCAGTGTTAGGCCTCTACCCTGCACTGGAAACAGAAAATGCTGTTTTAGTATTATTTTTCATCTCTAACTCATGAAGTTGAAGTTGAAGATGGTACTTGAACCAGGATTCAAGTCGTGAGAATGCCTGGTCTGGCAGAGCTGGGCACAAAAGAAAAAATGTTCATACAAAAATTCAAGACTTCTGTGTTTCATCCTCACTTGGAACCTAAAAAACTGTTACATTGTTATTTTTCATTACTAACTGACATGGTTCAACGGGGTATCTAGATTGTGAGCCCCAATGGGGACAGTGATGATAAGGCCTGTAAAGCACTGTGGAATATGATGGCGCTATATAAGCAAAGCATATTAAAGAAATAAATAGTTCAGAGGGTAATGGAATGAGGAATCGATCCTTGAGTATATGTTCCATGGTCTAGATGTCATGGTAGACAAAGTAACATACAAAGTTGATATTACAGACAGTGACATAAAAATTGATTGTCCTCCTCTGGCCTCGGCATTAATCGTTTTTAAAATGCACAATCCAAACCAGTTTTAACGTGGACCACATACCTAATCAGATGAATTCTTAGTAGGCCTTTGTGCAGGAAATTTCAGTAATTCTCTGCCTCATCACAAAAGACTAATATTTTTAGTGCAGTGTCCTAGATGAGCAAAAATGTTGTTATTTAATAAGGTGTTTAAATGTGCTTTAAATTCTGGCATAAGCACATTTTGGCCACTAAAAGGGATCATTTTTGTATCTTTTTTCATTTTAAAAAGCATGTAAAGTCCGTCAGTGCAATGTGTTATTAAACGGGCTGTTGGTTACTATCAGGTTACATGATGAGATCATTTTAACATTACTAATGTTGTTTTTTCATTTCGCAGCTTGAAAAGGAGTTGGATACAGTTCTAGGAGACCTCAGAATGTTACACTTGTCTTTTCGGGGCTATTGGAGTATTAGTAATATTTGTGAGTCGTAATGAATTGATTCAACAGTAATGACATTTTTGGAAAAAATTAGTCGAAGCTGTCAAGTTTGAACTTCAAAAAATTTGCTCATGTCTACTGCAGGTATGTTTGCCCATAATAAAGACATACCAGATACATGTGTGATATCTGTATAGATAATTAAAATATAAAACTGCTTACTTCATCACAATCAGAATAGCCACTACTAGTGTTGAGCGGGCATGCTCGTTTAACCCTTTAAATGAGCACGCTCGGGTGCTTGCCGAGTATTTGCGGCATGCTCGGCATCTAGGTTTGATCCACCGCGGCTGCATGTGTTGCAGCTGTCTGACAGCCGCAACACATGCAGCCGCGGTGGATCAAACCTAGATGCCGAGCATGTCGCAAATACTCGGTGAGCACCCAAGCGTGCTCGTTTAAAGAGTTAAATGAGCACGCTCACCCGACACTAGCCACTACACATTTACATTCTTTTATGAAGACAACAGGGAGCTTTATCATTTTATTCTTATATGATCTCTGAGCTGACTTTTTCATTGCTGAGTGGTACTACTTTGAAAATATGACTTTTCTCAGCAATGCACCCTGAGGCTTTTTAGCAGCAAATATGACAAAGCACTAATATATATTTATATCCTTCGCAGAGCTGTGGTAAATGTGCGTAGTCAATGAATCAAATGATATTTCCAGGTTGTACAGTATTGCATGCACACAATATTTTTATAATTGAAGAGTTAACAGAGATGAGATGAATACGAAGGTTTACTTAACGCTACAGATCTTAAAATACCACAAAATTGTCCTTGTGGTTATGATCCTTGAAAATCAAATAAAAAATAGCAGCGGCTGTTTTCTTGCCTGGGGCACTAGAGGTAGTGTTCCGTAAAAACATGTCAGACAAAAGAAGAAAAATACAATTCAACTGTTGGATATTTCACAACACAGATTTTCAGAGCAGATTAGATTTTTCGACCACCGCATAGCATGATGATAAATAACAATTTAATCAAGAAAGCCATTTAACATAAGCATTTTATTTTAATCGCATGAATTAAAATCAGCCTACTGACTTTGTGGAGTCACCTTAGCAAGGACGCCCTTAAGGGCCCCAAGTGATGCAAGTAGTGGAAATGCAAGGATGAATCATGAGTTCATTAGCTAAAGAATACTGCTAAACCAGCCAGTGCAAGGATCATGCAGCTGAGGTCTGCTTAGAGCCAAATGCATCAGTACAATCCTAAATATAGATTCTGGAATAAAAACAAGTGCCACATACACATGAGAGCCTAAATCTATGGGTCACTGCTTTGCAGATACTTCTAGTCTCCCAAAAAATTAGATAAGGAAATTCTAATCTTCTTCATATACTTCTGCTCTGATAAAGAATCTTCGATCAAATCATTAGGAAAAAAACAAATATAAATATAGCATAATATACAAATATATATACAAATGTTCACATGGACTGCTTATCATTTCTAGACAGCCTTGTATATTTAAATATCAGAGCAGTTCTCTTAGCAGTTCAGTATACGGGATTTATCAGCAATTTTGATCTGCTGTAAGTGAGGTAGGAGACCTGTAGACAGGGTCGGTCTGGCCTGGCGGGAAATCGGGAAATTTCCCGGTGGGCCCCGATATGAGAGTGAGAAAATTGGTGGCGGGGGCCCTTTAAAAGCGCGACTGAATCAAATGTAGTGTCGCGCGCACGGCACATTCATTGGTGACAGCGGGCCTGCAGTGACGTGCATGCAGCATACTTACCACGTGAGTCTCTGACACTGAGAGGACGGATTCTTTCTGGGCGGTGACACGCACCGCGCTCTGCTTTCCCGCTGGCTGGCAGACTGTGGTGTCAGGTGACACTGACGCTGACGCCGCTCTCTTCTGGCCTCTGATACGCGCGCCCGCGCTCTGCAGTGCTCTCTCTCTGCTCCAGGGCCGGCCTCTGAGACGCCGGCGCCACCGAAGCCGGCGTCTCGCTCTGCTCTCCCTGCTCCCGGGCTTCTGATACGTCCTATCCCGGCTCCATATCTGCCCTGGCCTGCTCCCCTGTAGTAATACTGGCTCCCGGGTGGTGGCACCGCCCCCTTCTCTCCTGCTCTGACTCTGTTTTTTTTTATACCGGTTCCGGGGCTGGATATGTGGACGGTGACCTGCAGCACTCTACAGTTCAACTCTCCAACCTGGCCTGGCCTGGAATTGGAAACAAGGCTGCAGGCCTACAGCTCTCACTGCTTCAATTTCATATCAAGAGCACCGTGCCAAATAGTCAATAACGTTTTTATGGGTGAGTCATATGCCTGTGTGTGTGTTACTTTGTATATGCCTGCTGGTGCGTGTATATGCCTGTGTGTGTGTTACTTTGTATATGCCTGCTGATGCGTGTATATGCCTGCAGTTCATGTGTGTATATGCCTGCGTGTGTGTGTACAGTGTGTGTGAAAATGCCTGTGTGTGTACAGTGTGTGTGTGTGTGTGTGTGTGTATATACCTGCAATGCGTGTGTATATATGCTTGCGTGTGTGTGTGTATATGCCTGCCTGTGTGTATATGCATGTGTGTACAGTTTATGTATATGGCTGTGTGTGTACAGTATGTGTGTATATGCCTGCCTGCATGTGTGTGTATATGCCTGTATGCGTGTGTGTGTGTGTGTGTATTTGAGTGCCTGCATGTCTACATGTGTATATGTGTCTTCACACATGTGTGCATGCTTCCCTGCATGTCTGCATTTTTGTATGTGATTGGTTGAGTGTGTCTGTGCATGACTGTGTGTGCATTTCTGTGAGTGCTTGCCTGCGTGTGTACGTGTCCCCATTTCTGTGAGTATGTGTATCTGCTTGTGTATAATAGGGCTCTTTCACATGTCCTGATATTTACGGGACTGGAGATATCCGTGTCCACCTGTGTGTCATCCGTGTGACACATACCAGCGCTTGGGAATCAATGTACAGTTAGCGCTGTTCCCAAGAGCTGGGTGCTGCCCTCATCATAGATCCCTGCCTGCTGTGATCAGCAGCAGCAGCAGGGTCAATGATGAGAGTAGTAGTCTACTCCCGCCGTGTCCAACTGTAAAAATAGGAATAAAATAAAAAAATCCTTATACTCACCTCTCCTAAGTGTCACCCGCTGTAATCCGTGCGAGCACTCACGCCGAGGAGAACAACTCCTGCAGCGAGCGGGCCCCAGAGCTGTGCTCAGTGATTGACAGGGCACCCCTTGTTGAGCGCAGCTCCGGGGCCCGCTCGCTGCATGAGTCATTCTCCTTGGCGTGAGCGCTCGAACGGATTACAGCGGGTGACACTTAGGAGAGGTGAGTATAAGGATTTTTTTATTTTATTCCTATTTTTACAGTTGGACACGGCAGGAGTAGACTACTACTCTCATCATTGACCCTGCTGTTGCTGATTGCAGCGCCGGCAGGGATCTATGATGAGAGCAGCGTTCAGCACCCGGTGCTTGGGAAGAGCGCTGTCATCAGTGTGTGGGATGTTTTGCAGGAGGTGCAGCTGGTAAAAACATTCATTTGAATGGGTCTGCGTGTACCAATGTCTCTGGTACTTGTGGAAACTGTCATCGCATGTACTGACGTGTGAAAGAGCCCTTAGTATGTGTGTGTGTAAGCACGCTTCTGCATGTCTGTGTGCTCTTCCGAAGATTTATTATATTTGCGGAGAGATGGGAGAGAAATATTAGGAGACAGAATGGGGAGATGTGTGAAATAACTAGGGGAGGTGTGGGAATGGGTGCGGGAACAGAAGGGGGATGTATGAGGACAGTATGGCGGGAGAAAAGTGTGAGGTGACACAGTACAGAGACTAGGTAGTGTGGGGGAAGGTATGGAGATGCGGCAGTATGGGGGAAACAGTGTGAGGGCACAGAAAGGGGGGAACAGTATGCTGAGGAGGGGGAGTGTGATGAAGGGGCACAGTATAGAGACTGGGCAGTATAGGGGGGACACAGTGTGAGAGGACAGTGTGAAGAGGGGGCCCAGTATGGTAAGGAGAGGACAGTGTGGAGAGCAGGTACCATAAGAGGGGTAGAGTGTATGTCATATTTTGTGCAGGGAGCATTGTAAGAGTTAGGTTTATTCAGGGGCTCAGTGTAGATATTTTTATTCAGGAGCATTATAATGACACTGCTATCTTTAAGGGCATCGTGTGGGGATGTGCTGCAGAAGACCGGAGAAGATGGAAGTCTGCAGAGACGAGCTGTGGATGAGAAAAGTCCTCAAGGGGTCTGGACAAGATGGAGACGAAAAGAAGGAGAATGACTCTAATCAGAGAAGACGTCTCAGGTAAGATACCTGGATGTAAATGTTCATTTGTGATCCTGCCTGTGTCTCGCCAGTACTGTGGTTCCTGTATGGTCCGCAGTCTGATGATGACTGATAACTCCCAGTATCTCTATTGTTAATTACATGCTGGGAGTTGTAGGTTTATGCGATACAAAGATATATGGGTCTGACCTGACATTACAAATGATGGTGGTTCAGATGATGTATTCATGTACTCATGTGTTTGTGCGCGTCTGCATGTTTGTGCACGTCTGCGTGTTTGTGCGTGTCTGCGTATTTGTATGTGTCTGCGTATCTGGAATAATATGTATTTTTGTAAGATGCGTGTATGTAACTGTGCATTGTGGTGTGTAATAACATTCATATGCTTGAGGCACCTTTACTACATCTATTAGGTCTCTTTCACATGTGTTAGGGAATTCCATTTGTCTTTCCACATTTAGGAACAGACAAGTGAAATTTGCTAACCTTGTCATAACTGTCACCATTGGGATGTGCTTGTATGGAGCGGGTTCAGGAGCTGAGCCTGCTCCATACCGGGCAGATGTCGGCTGTGTTACATAGCCGGCGTCTGCCTGTAACAGCAGTGATCAGAGCTTGCCTTGATTGCTGCTGTTTTGAGTATTTAAGTGCCCTTTTTAATCACTGACAGCGGCATTTAGATAGCACAATGGCCGGTGCATGCAGCCCCTTGTGACGCAGTTGCAGATTGCTGTTCGGTTGCCAGTAGTGCTGAGTGAGCGTGGTCGGATAAGAGACATTACAGTCACCGCGAACTACAAAGTGAGCGTGCTGCAATAACTTCCGGCACCTTGATTGTGACACTTCCATGGAGCCCAACCTCAAGCTGAGCTTCATTGAATGACTAACATGGTAGCTGCACCTGGCAACTAGTGGTGAGTGAGTTTGGTCGGATAAGGTGTGATCCCAGCATGCTCGGGTGTTATCCGAGTATCTTGTAGTGCTCTGCTAATATGCTCGAGTCCCCGGGGTAGCATGTTTTGCGGTGATAGACAGAAGCAACACATGCAGGGATTACCTAAGAAACCGGCAATTCCTGTATGTGTTGCGTCTGTCTACCTCCATAAAACTTGCTACCCCGAGGACTCGAGCATAGTAGCAGAGCACTACAAGATACTTGGATAATACCCGAGCATGCTGGATCACAACTTATCCAACCACGTTCGCTCAGCACTAGTTGCCAGGTGCTGCTGCCATGTTAGTCATTCAATGAAGCTCAGCCTGAGGTTGGCCTCCATGGAAGATGTCACAATCAAGGTGCCGGACGTTATTGCAGCACCCTCACCGACCCTATGACAGGAAGCGAGTGGCGGCAGGGAGAATAAAATGTAATTTTCTCCGTGTAGCCAATGCTTTTCCAATAAGCCGTCTAACCAGGCTTTACACCCTATTTACCTGCAGATTACCCCTATATCTGCAGATAAATAGCATTTTTCAAGGTGACAAGTTACCATTAAAGGGACTCTGGCAGTACGGAATGACTGTTCGAAGAAAGTCCTGCCGCTTGGTGCTCCACAGCGCGGCCAAACATGTAATTATAGTACATTATAGAAAAACATAACAAGTAATAAAACCGTTTAGGTGGGCAGTAGTGTGGGCCCCTAGAGTCAGTTCCCCTGGTGGGCCCTAGGCACCCCAGTCCGACCCTGCCTGTAGAGGAGTCTAAACATACCTTTCTATAAAAAGTAAGCAGAGGACTCAGTGACAAAATTAAAGTTTATTCTAGTGTACACTTCTCCAGCAAATGTCCTGATGCTGGTCCCTAATGCTGAAAATTTCTGTATTACGTGCTCCAATACCCAAGCCTCCCGATTAACTTTTGAGTGATGGCTATCTGCTTCTTCTGTAGTAAATTCAGGCGTGAAGGTGATGTTGTGACCGATGTCATAACTGCTGTTGGTGTACCTGGTTCAACTGGTAGTGAAAATAAATATCACTGCACTCCCTTGGTAGGTGCTCGAGCAGGGGCCGAACCCTTTAGGACACAGTTCAAGAAACCTCGGCACTCAAAACGTCCTTTATATGTGAAAATTTATTTTAGCATGATAAACACACAGCAATATTACAACAAAACGTTTCGGTCATGATGACCTTCTTCAGTTGGCAAATAGAACTGCTGGTGTAGGTAGAGGGATAGGGTCCCAAACGGGCTGCCTTAGAGGAGCGTGCGTTGGCTCCAGTTGCGCATCGCGGTGTCCAACCTGTGCAGCCGTACAGGGGCCCAAGAGGTAAGGAGGCCCATTTCTATCTCAAAAAGCAGGTGGAAGTGTGCATTATGATGAATTAATATAGTGCAAAGGGTTCATATATTGTACTTGCACAGGGGCCCTTTTCTGTCTGTGTATGCCAGTGTCACTAGGGAAAAGCTAGGTAACTAACAAAATAATCCATAGCAGGGTCCGGACGAGGGGTAGGCACTATCTCATATCAGTTTGTGGGCCGCACTTTTGTGAAGCTTATGTGGCACCCCTGCGGGTCCAGTCGCCACAGAGATGCTGCATCTCAGCCAGAGGTGTGGTACCGCACTCTCGGTAAGGAGGGAGCACTACCTGGGACCCACACATCCACATCCAACACCACATCACTCCGGTAGGGAAGGGCGAGATTGTTCCTGAGGTAGAGAAGGTGGGTGGACGAAGTAGTTTAGGGGAGAACACAAGGAAGGACTGAAGGTAGAGGGGACCACGTAGAGTGACAGTTAGTGACGTGGGTCACACAACAGACAGTATAAAAAGACAGGTAGAAACATCTAGAAGGGCCCAGTGAGTGAGGACCATTGAGGAGTAAGGCCCAGACAGATTGAGGGCCCAGTTAGAGGGGCCCAGTAGGAGAGAGAACGAGAGGAGCGAGAGAGTCAGAGAAGGGTTCCAGAGACAGAGAAGCGATCTTAGGGGCACGGGAAGTGCGGAGTCCACCCGTGCGCCCGAATTCACGCCAACCGTAGTCGGGAGAAGGGATCAGGTCACAGTAAGGGACTGGCCCCAGACTAGTGGAGGACTGCAAGACTCAGCTACCAAACCGGAGGCTGCGGTATCTGTAAGTGCCATAGCCAGAACCACACACATTCACTGAAAAGGTGGCCATGTAGGACCAAGGGGACAGAGAGGACGTTACCTGACAAGGCCTGCGGCCACTGGCTCGGTCTCGGGCAGGAGGGCGAGAGCCAGCGCAGAGAGAGACGACCCGCGAAAGGTACACAAGAAGGGGGTCCCGATCAAGTGCACACAAGTTATCTGAGAATTAGCTGGAGCACTTCCCTGGAGGGCACAGGACTCGGTGGGCTGTTATAACCTGCTGGCACTTGTAGCCTGAAACATCATAAGAACTGTGAGTAAAAACTTGAAGGCTGCACCCCGCTGTGTCCTTGACTTAATTGCTGCATCACCAGCCTTGCACTACACCAACAACAAAGGTACCTCTTTAACTGCCCTGGGCTCTAGCTCTACCCGTGAAGAGCTGAACCATCTCTGCTGCATCACCAACTGCCCCAGTGGATCTGAACAGCAGTGGCGGCCACCTATAGCCACATACCACGGGTGGCGTCATGAAACGTTATCCCCAAAACATTATTCCTCTCTATTATTCACCGCCCGGGGCCATGGACTGGGTCCCGCCACCGTGACTATCCTAAAAGAACTGACCAGCCCAGGGACGAGCACTCCACGGCCCCAGGGGGCGCATCACTGTGATACAGCTCTGCCTGACATTGAAAAGGGGAGCAGTGAAGGGCAAGAACACTGGCAAATGAACGCTTCCCCCATCAGAATGATAGAAACACTCATTGGCCAGTGTTCCTGTTCTCCTGAACTGCACTTCTGAGGTAGAGCTAGAGATGACCGGCATCTACCAAGCTGAGCTGTCAGATAAGTAGTACAGGGTGGGCCATTTATATGGATACACCTAAATTAAATGGGAATGGTTGATGATATCAACTTCCTGTTTGTGGCACATTAGTATATGGGAGGAGGAAAACTTTTCCAGATGGGTGGTGACCATGGCGGCCATTTTGAAGTCGGCCATTTTGGATCCAACTTTATATTTTTCAATGGGAAGAGGGTCATGTGACACATCAAACTTATTGAGAATTTCATATGAAAAACAATGGTGTGCTTGGTTTTAACGTAACTTTATTCTTTCATGAGTTTTTTGCAAGTTTATGACCACTTATAAAATGTGTTCAAAGTGCTGCCCATTGTGTTGGATTGTGAATGCAACCCTCTTCTCCCATTCTTGACACACTGATATCTGTTTCAGATACTGTAAGCCTGTAGATATTTTGTGGAACACTACACTAACTAATAAACAAGCAAATCTCTCCCTCACGCAACAACATCTCTCCCTATTCTGCTTGTTTCCGGGGTAGACTGTGATGAGTCTAGCGTCACCGGCGCTTAAATAGTCTCGATAACACTATGCGGCCAGCCAATCACTGTAATAACACAACCAACATGGCTACGGCATTACAGTGCATGACAAGCTATCCCTGCATGTTCATTCGCTCTCTAAAGAGTGCCAAACATGCAGGCGGGGACCTGAGCTCCCACCCAAGCAAGCCGGAAATACTCGACGAACTTGTCGAGCACCATGATGCACGGGTGAGTACCGAGTAGTGGCGAGCACGTTTGCTCATCACTAGTTCTTAATTATATGAACTAGTGATGAACGAGCATACTCGCAAGTACTCGGTACTCGACCGAGCATCTCAGTACTCCAGGTGCTCAGAGCTTGCCGAGTACTTGCGAGATCCTTGGGCGCATGCTCCGGTCCCCTTCCTGCATATTTGGCGCTGTTTAGATACAGGGATTGCCTGCCACTCACTGTAATGCCGCAGCCATGTTGGTTGTGGCATTACAGTGATTGGCTGGCTGCACAGCATTATCAGGTCTATATCAGACGTGGTGCCGCTGTGCTCGTCAGTCTACTCCGCAATCAGGCAGTGTAGGGAGAGGTGCAGCTGAGCTAGGGAGAGATTTTGTTTCCATATTAGGGCGCTAAAAATCCAGCTATTTAACCCCTTTAAAACCCATGACGTAATAATATGCGTCTGTGCCCTGGGCTTTAAGAGCCTGACCCGTATTAGTACGTCATGGCGATCGGGCGCGCACACAGGCTGTGCGGGCACGATCGCCGCCGGGTGTCAGCTGATTGTCACAGCTGACACCCGGTACTATGTGCAGGGAGCGGTCCCACACATTAATCCCCACAATGCTGTGATTGAAGTCGATCGCAGCATTGCGGTGGCTAAGGGGAGGTGATCGGGATACTCACCTCCTCTTCTGGCCTCCAGCGCTGTCTGCCGCGGCTTCCCGGATGTTGCCATGACGACCCAATGTCGTTTATGAAAATAAATGAAAAATTGTAAAAACATTAAAAAATGAATATGTAGCGCCCAGGGGATGGGGACTACTCGGCGCCCGGGCCTTAATGCCTGGTCTTGGGGGATGTCGCGGTGGTCGGCTCCCGGGCCCGTACCCTGGGGTCTCTCTTAAAAAGGGGAAAAAGGAAAATGAAATGCGCTGTGGCAGTCCTCTGAGGCCGGTGTTATGGCAGCTATGATGGTGTAGCTCCCCACAGGTGGTGCTAGGCCTCAGGGCAGCGGTGTTTGGTAAGATGCACGATATGTGACCCAGCCGGGTCCAAGGAAAAATGGGAGACAAACTCACGTTTGGCTTTAGTACCTTTTTACTGGTGGAGTTGCGGTACCACCCGGAGCACTGTAGGGTGAGGTGTGCACTGCAGGTCTCTCCCCAGTGAGCAGGTATAGGGCCTCCTGTATCCTTGCTGCTTCGTGTAGTTTATGGCCGTCTGAAACTAGGCCCAACTTAGTCCTTTCCCCAGGGGAAATTGCACAACAAATTTTGGGGTCCATTTTTTCCTGTTACCCCTGTGAAAATAAAAAAATTGGGTCTAAAGTAACATTTTTGCGAAAAAAGTTAAATGTTAATTTTTTTCTTCCACATTCCAAAAATTCCTGTGAAGCACCTGAAGGGTTAATAAAGTTCTTGAATGTGGTTTTGAGCACCTTGAGGGGTGCAGTTTTTAGAATGGTGTCACTTTTGGGTATTTTCTGTCATAAAGACCCCTCAAAGTGACTTCAAATATGATGTGGTCCCTAAAGAAATGGTTTTGTAAATTTTGTTGGAAAAATGAGAAATCGCTGGTCAACTTTTAACCCTTATAGCTCCCTAATAAAAAAAAATTTTGGTTCCAAAATTGTGCTGATGTAAAGTAGACATGTAGGAAATGTTATTTATTAACTATTTTGTGTGACATATCTCTCTGATTTAAGGGCATAAAAATTAAAATTTTGAAAATTGCAAAATTTTCAAAATTTGCCCCAAATTTCCATTTTTTTCACAAATAAACACAAGTGATATCAAAGAAATTTTACCACAATCATGAAGTACAATATTTCACGAAAAAACAATGATCTCCTTATGGCAAGTGTGAAGGGAGGACCGGGGAGCGGCGCCGCCGGTCCGGATACTTCTGCTGCGAGCAGCCGGTCATCTCCCGACTGCTCGCAGCGGAAGTACCTGCACAGGCAGCGCTGCTCCTCGGTCTTCACTAATACAATTCGCTGATTGGTCGCGGCCGCCGGCTGCGACCAATCAGCGATTTTGGCGCCAAATTTAAACACCGCTCTGCTGATTGCGCCTGGTCGGCCGCATACATATTCTAGAATACCCTATGCGTTAGAATCGGGCCACCATCTAGTTCACATATACAGTAATTGCGCTGAAAATACTGCCATTTTTGGCCTCCATTCAAATTTTTTTTCAGTGTGTTAGCAAAGTTTTTGGCACTGGTATGCTGTTCAAAATAGTTACCTACAGGCCAGGTATTTAAAACTGTTGTTTCTTCATCACACGGATTACATATAACTTTGGTCCAAATTCAGCCATTTGTAGTGAGCGTGGAAGATATTGTCCTCCATTTAAAATGGACAAGGCGCGTGGCAAGGGACAGGGAACTGGACATGATGGTGATGGTGCATGCAGAGGCCAAGGCCAGGGGCAAGCTGAAATTGTGCCACAACAAACACCCACATCTACTTGCCCGACCTTCCTGTCCCAATTCCTAGGGGATTGCAGCACACCACTATTGAACCCAGAGCAGTGTCAAAAGGTTGTTGGTTGGATAGCGGATAATGCTTCCAGTCACTTGGCCACCACCTCCACCACCACCACCACCATGTCTTCCACATGGTCAAGTCTCAGAAGCCATGAGTCTGCACTGCATATTCCTCACCCTGATGCTCCTTCCTCCCACCATGCCGAGTGCCCGGAGACAACTGATCCCACACATGGACACTCTGAAGAGCTGTTCACTTTTCCATTTATAGATTTGTTCCTCTCGCCCAGTCCACTTGAAGCGGGGCAAGAGGAGATCGCATGTAGCGATGCCCAAATATTTTAGCTGCCATGGTCACATGAAGACGATGGTGGGAAATTGTCACAAGAGGTGGACGATGATGAGACACAATTGCCAGAAAGTCAGGAGGAGGACAAGGGTGTGGAAGTGGAAGAAGAGGTGGTGGATGATATAGTTAATGATCCAAAATGGCAGGAGAACATGCAGAGCGAGGACAGCAGCACATAGGGGGAGGAAGGCAGAGCATCCCAACAGGCAGGAAGAAGCAGTGTGGTGGCCGCAGACAGAAGGCAGGCAACCATTCCCTGTAACACCAACACGACGGAAGTTGCCAGTACAACTGTTAGGTCTTCCTGAGACTGGTTGCTTTTAAAAGACTCTGTCGATTATCCCAAAAAGGCCATTTGCACCACCTGCCAGGCCAGCATCAGCAGGGTGGCAAAACGACCAGCCTGACCACCACCAGCATGATCAGGCACATGGCAACAAAACACCCGACTTTGTGTGCCGAACCCCAGGGTCCTGGAACAGTGTCTGCAGGTGGCACCATTGCTTCTTCCACTGTTGTGCATGCAAGCCAATCCCCTTTCCATGGTGCATGTGAAGATGCCTCCTGCCTGCACCAGTCATTGCACACTCTCAAGTAGCAGAATCAGGAAGCACATCCATGTCCTTGTCCCAGCGCAGGGTTTAGTTGTCCATACCCCAGTTCTTAGAAAACAAGTGTAAATACGCAGCCAACGCCCCACAGGCCACACTACTAAATTCCCACATTTCGCGACTGCTTGAGCTTGAAATGTTGACTTATAGGATCGTTGAGACGAAAGCATTCCGCAACCTGATGGCAGTGGCCGTCCCTCAGTACTTGTTCCCCAGCCACCACTAGTGCTTGTGGGCAGGGAATGTACATCGCTGATGGCACACTGGGTTAACACAGTGGAAGCTGGGACCCAGTCGGACCTTGGGACGGAACACGTCCTCCCGACGTCAAGGATTGCGGGCCCTATGTCAATCTGAGTTGCCCCCACAGTCTACAGCTCCTGCATTTCATCCTCCTCAGCCTCCTCCTCCTCTTCAGCCTCCATCTCCTAAATGACCACATCAGTCACAAGCTGGAAGCACTGCAGCACTGCCTCGGCCAAGCGGCAACTGGCTGTACTGAAGCTAATATGCTTAGCTCACAAACCGCACAATGCTGAAGAGTTGTGGACAGCTATGAAAGAGCAGACAGATCTGTGGCTCACACCGCTGAACCAATAGCCAGAAATGGTCTCATGTGTCAATGGCAGGAACCTGGTGGCGGCTCAGAGGTGAAGCAAGCTCACACATGTACCATGCCTGGCCCATGTGCTTAATCTCATGGTTCAGAGGTTTCTCAAATCCTACCTGGAGCTGCCGGATCTGCTTGTTAAAGTACGCCACCTGTGTGCCCATTTTAGAAAGTCACAAACAGCTTCCAACGCCCTTGCCGTGTTTCAGCGGCATTTGCAGCTTCCATCTCACAGACTGGTGTGTGATGTCCCTACGCGTTGGAACTCTACACTGCAGATGTTGGGAAGGATTTGTGAGCAGAAGAGGGCAGTTGTTGAGTACCAGCATCAACAAGGCCATCAGTATTCAGTTCAGACTCCACACATAAGACCTCAGGAGTGGAGATGGGTATCAGACATATGTACCATCCTCCAAAACTTTGAGGACTTCACCAAGATGGTGAACGGCAATGACACCATAATTAGTGTCACCATCTCGATTCTCAGTCTTCTGAAATGCTCTCTGCTCACAATCGAAGAGGATGCATTGCAGGCGGAGTACGATGAGATGGAGCAAGGAACCATACAGGGTGATTACACACAGCCCAGCCTCATCTCATCCCAATCTGGATTGGGTGACAATGAGGAAGAGGAGGAGGAAGAACAGGAGCTAGTTTAATGTGCTATAGACAGTACTACCTGCAACTACAACTGTCATACTGTCTGTTCAGCGTGGATGGCCAGAGTACAGAGAGGAAGAGGAGGAGAGCATGGTCAGTCATCCTCTTGGTGAGGACATGGAAGTCTTGCCTGTTAGCAGTCTGGCACGCATGGCTGAGTTTATGTTATGCTGCCTTTCCCATGACCTTCGCATTCTCGAAATTTGGGGTGACAGTCATTACTGGTTGGTGACACTTCTAGGCCCACGCTACAAGGAGAACTTTATATCTCTTATTCCTGAGGAGGACAGGTCTACAAAAATGGGGCTGTACCAGAAGGCCCTTGTTGCGGAACTATTACAAAAAGCAGAGGTCACAGTTCATTGGACAACCAAGGAGTACAGGCGAGAGTGACACAACTTCAACCCAGCAGACGAGGGGAACACTGTCAAAGTTCTAGGAGAGTTTTCTCAGCCCCTCCCATCACACAAGCCCTGAGAAGCGGGGTACTCTCACAAGGAGTGCAAAGTTTGGGAAGATGCTGAGGGAGTACCTAGCCGACTGTACCAACGTCCTCCGTGATTCCTCTGTGCCTTATAATTATTGGGTATCCAAGCTGGATAAGTGTAATGAACTGGCTTTCTACACCTTGGAGGTCCTGGCCAGCCCTGCCACCAGCGTTTTATCAGAGCAGGTTTTTAGTGTCGCTGGTGGAATTATAACTGATAAGCGCATCTGCCTGTCAACTGAAAATGCTGACAGGCTGACTCTTATAAAAATGAACAAGGGCTGGATTGGGCCAGACTTCTCAACAACACCAAATGATAGCAGCGTAACATAAATTCAAATCCAGTGTCTTTTTTTGGGAGCTGTATTCCCATGCACCTATTCACACCCACACATGGGTATACGCTTCCTGATTTAGGCTATTTGCTCTTGTCCTCCTCCCTCTGCTCATCCTCATCCTCCACCACCATATCACCAGGGTGACCTTGCTCCGTGATGCAATACCCACATAATTTTTTTGAAGGGTGTTTATGATGCCCATAAAAAATTTTTATTATACAGTATGTTCATGTATACCCCCAGGGGTAAATTTTTGTCAGCCCATACACTTAGTGCATGGGTGTTACGGGTCCGGGGGGTGGAACCTCTGTGCTACAGTGCAAGGAGGGACCAAGAGGGGCGTAACTAAGTCTCAACCCGGACCGACCCTGGTTGTACGGCGGCTAACGACTCCGTGACCAGGGAGGGACCGAGCCGAGGGACCAGGTGCTACTCTGGGGACGACTTTGTAAGGGACCAGGTGACTCCCACGGTACAGATGGCAGGGACTGACCAGAATAGCAGGTAGGCACAGCAGGCAGGCTGGCGAGCAGAAGCCTCCAGGTAGGCTATCTGGTAGACACGGCAAGTGACGGCAGGAGTCTCTAGGTGGGCTGGCAGGTGGTCATGGCAAGTGACCGCAGGAGTCTGTAGGTGGGCTGGCAGGTAGTCACGGCAAGTGACGGCAGGAGTCTCTAGGTGGTCACGGCGAGTGATGGCAGGAGCCTCCGGGAGGGCACGGCAGGTAACAAGCAGGTAACAGGCAAGTGCTCCCAGGTGAGTGGACTGGCAGGCACGGCAGGAAACAGGCAGGCAACAGGCAAGTGCTCCCAGGTGAGCGGACAGGCAGGCACAGCAGGTAACCGTTAGGCAAGAGGCAAGTGCTCCCAGGTGAGCAGACCGGCAGGCACGGCAGGTAACAGGCAGGCAACAGGCAAGTGCTCCCAGGTGAGCGGGCTGGCTGGCACGGCAGGTAACAGGCAGGTAACAGGCTGGCGGGCAAGACTGGAAGTCAGGCTAGCAGCAGGACCTGAGGGCTGAAGCAGAGGTCAGAAACACTGTGCAACAACTTTTGCTCGGGCAACTCCATTTTGGAGGAGGTGCCTTATATATGGGAGGACCCTCGGCTATTGGCCAGGGACTCTTTAGGACGGCGCGCGCGGCCCCTTGAAGAGGGAGGGAGCGCGCGTGCGCCCTAAGCACAGTGCCCGGGGAGCTGTGCGCGCCGGCAGCAGGAAGAGGAGCGCTGGTGAACGCAGAGCAGGGAGCGCGGGGAGCGAGGAGGTGAGTGGGACGGCGTCTCTGCCTGGCAGGGGGCAGAGACGCTGATGCTACAATGGGCACTACAAGTATAGGAGACCCGCTCCTTTCTAATGGGAACATTTTTTTATGAGGCCCTCCTCCACGTCTCTTCCAAGGGGCATTGGAGTGCCTCCCAATTTTTGGCAGCGCTTGCATTCACTGCATAGGCAAACACAATGGGAGACCCACTTCCTAATAATGGGTACATTTTTTTTCAGGAGGCCCTCCTCTTTATCTCTTCCAAGGGGCATTTGAGTGGCTCCAAATTTTTGGCAACCCTTGAATTCACTGCAAAGGCAAACATAATGGGAGATACACTTCCTAATAATGGGAACATTGTTTTCAGGAGGCCCTCTGACCTCCACATCTCTTCCAGGGGGAATTGGAGTGCCTCCAAATTTTAGGCAGCCCTTGTATTCACTGCATAGGCAAACATAATGGGAGACCCACTTCCTAATAATGGGAACATTGTTTTCTGGAGGACCTCCTCTAAGTCTCTTCAAGGGGTACTGGGGTGCGTCCAAATTTTCAAAGTGATATTGGGGTGCGTCCAAATTTTGGGCAGCTCTGCCACTCACTGCATATGCAATAACAGTATAGGAGACCCACTGTTTAGTAATGGGAACAATAAAACAAAGCCAGCTGATGGCTCTCTAAGAATAGTGAGGGCGACTGCTGGCCCTTTAAGAATAGTAAATTCCGCCTGATGGCCCTATAAAAATAGGCTTTGTGACTTTCAGAGTCCCTCCTTCATAAATGAAACACGATGTGTCTGATGATATCTCACACACCACATGGCCAGATAAGGTTGTAAAATGTTAAAATGACATTTCCTGGTGAATGCATTTGTCACGGTTGAAAGCAATGCAAAAGTGCAAAAACACATCAAAAACGCTACGTGTGAACATAGCCCAAGGTGTGGATTTTTGTTTTTGGTTATTTATTTTGCTTTATATACAAGTCATTAACCTGGAAAGCATGTTCCTTAACATATTTCCAAGGAAAATCCATTTTGGTTTTGTTTTTGTATGTTTTATTGTGAGTCCGTAAAAGCGGCGTAATACCTCTGACAACGTTGTTGACAGAAGTGACCTGGGAGTCAGAAATGCTTCCAGGGGTCTTCCCCATGCTGTCCCCATGTCATTTGAGCACTGTTCCCATCAATTTGGGCAATTTTTAGGCCCTCTGCAGACCCCTGGGGGGAGCCGCCTGAAAAATGCTCTAGTTTCCCATAAACTTACATTGGGCTCGTTGCTTGGGTCGAGCACCCGAGTATTCCAATGTGCTCGACCCAAGCATCGAGCACCCGAGCATTTTAGTGCTCACCCAGCACTATTAAGAAACAATTTTTATGTCCTCTCTTTTATGTATATCTGTATACTTTCACATTTATATATCTGCTCATTTCTCATGAAAATTTCCATATATCAGAACATTTGTATATTTGTACACTTGTATACCTCTCCCTCTTTTATCCTTACATTATATATATTAATATATTTACACATTCAAATATGGTGCAATATATTATGCAAAATATTATATATTATGCACAGTAGCACATTTGCACAGTATACCAGTATTTTTTGCACATTTTTGCAATATTTGCATTTTTAGCCACTTCTTTATTTATTTATTATTTTTTATTTCTTATTCACATCTCCGTACTCTTGAATTTATCATTCATGCCATCTCTCATTATTATCAATCACGTATTCATCCTATCTCACATACAGTGGTGGCCAAAAGTATTGGCACCCCTGCAATTCTGTCAGATAATACTCAGTTCCAGAAAATGATTGCAATCACAAATTCTTTGGTATTATTATCTTCATTTAATTTGTCTTCAATGAAAAAACACAAAAAGAATTGTCCTAAAGCCAAATTGGATATAATTCCACACCAAACCTAAAAAACGGGGTGGACATAAGTATTGGCACTGTTTGAAAATTCATGTGATGCTTCTCTAATTCGTGTAATTAACAGCACCTGTAACTTATCTGTGGCTCCTAACAGGTGTTGGCAATAACTAAATCACACTTGCAGCCAGTTAACATGGATTAAAGTTGACTCAACCTCTGTCCTGTGTCCTTGTGTGTACCACATTGAGCATGGAGAAAAGAAAGAAGACCAAAGAACTGTCTGAGGACTTGAGAAACCAAATTGTGAGGAAGCATGAGTAATCTCAAGGCTACAAGTCCATCTCCAAAGACCTGAATGTTCCTGTGTCTTCCGTGCGCAGTGTCATCAAGAAGTTTAAAGCCCATGGCACTGTGGCTAACCTCCCTAGATGTGGACGGAAAAGAAAAATTGAAGAGAGATTTCAATGCAAGATGGTGCGGATGGTGGATAAAGAACCTCGACTAACATCCAAACAAGTTCAAGCTGCCCTGCAGTCCAAAGGTACAACAGTGTCGACCCGTACTATCCATCGGCGTCTGAATGAAAAGGGACTGTATGGTAGGATACCCAGGAAGACCCCACTTCTTACCCCGAGACATAAAAAAGCCAGGCTGGAGTTTGCCAAAACTTACCTGAGAAAGCCTAAAATGTTTTGGAAGAGTGTTCTCTGGTCAGGTGAGACAAAAGTAGAGTTTTTTGGGAAAAAGCAACAACATAGAGTGTACAGGAAAAAAAAAGAGGCATTCAAAGAAAAGAACACGGTCCCTACAGTCAAACATGGCGGAGGTTCCCTGATGTTTTGGGGTTGCTTTACTGCCTCTGGCACTGGACTGCTTGACCGTGTGCATGGCATTATGAAGTCTGAAGACTACCAACAAATTTTGCAGCATAATGTAGGGCCCAGTGTGAGAAAGCTGGGGCTCCCTCAGAGGTCATGGGTCTTCCAGCAGGACAATGACCCAAAACACACTTCCAAAAGCACTATAAAATGGTTTGAGAGAAAGCACTGGAGACTTCTAAGCTGGCCAGCAATGAGTCCATACCTGAATCCCATACAACACTTGTGGAGAGATCTCAAAATGGCTGTTTGGAGAAGGCACCCTTCAAATATCAGGGACCTGGAGCAGTTTGCCAAAGAAGAATGGTCTACAATTCCAGCAGAGCATTGTAAGAAACTCATTGATGGTTACCGGAAGCGGTTGTTCGCAAGTATTAGGCTGAGGTTGCCAATACTTTTGGCCACCACTTTAGGTTCACACTGGTGTGCCCATGGGTTTTGGCCAGCCACGTATGCATGTGCTGCTTGCGCTCATGTTGGCTGCTGGCTTCATGTCTCTATATGTCTGGTGACTTCGGTCAAATGACCTGTTCCCAACGTCACTTGTCACGGGTGTCCACAGCTTCCAGTCCCTCCTGGTGGCACATGTGTAGTCACCCTGTCTGTCCATTCCACATCGGCCAGCAATCATTGCCAGTGCTGGTGACCGTGTCACCCTACGTACCAGCAACTTCTGGCCCACAATCTGCAAGTTTCCAGTTTCACTTTGGTAGTTGGAGCAGTGACAGATCTGCCGGTTCTTTTGATTGGCCACACCACCCTTTTTAAATCCTTCTGGTTCTAATGGACGCTACACCCTAACAAAGGACTTCTGTCCGATACACGCTTTGGGGCATGGGAAAACTTCCAAAATTGTCAGTGTATCAAATTCTTATTTTCTCCACTGTATACAGTAAAAATCACACTAGGCGTATACAGTCTAACTTAATATTTGCTGAAAAATCTACTTTTATTTGATATGCAAAGGAGGGCACACTACACTGCAGCACACCCTTGGCATGGCTTATGCCATGGTGTACTGTTATGCCCTTCTTTTTGCATATTAAAGCCATTCCTTTGTCTTGATTGATAACGCTCCACTGGTAAGGGCAAGTGATGTTTAAATCAGTTTGCATGTCACCGCGATTGCACTGACACTGGAGCAATGCCTGGGATGTTCCAATTGTCTGTATAGGTGTACTTGTACACAAAATATGTCTACAGGCACATTCTGACTCCTGGTTCCTGCTTGTCTGCGGCAGCTGCTTGATGGACCAGGAAGTATAGCAACTGAGCAGCTTCAGTGAGGAGTAAAGGGCATTGTGATGAGCATACTCATTTCAATTCCACTCCTCCTTACTCAAACTGCGGACAAAGGAAAGTAGGACCCAGACGTCTGAAACTGACCACAGTAAAAATAAGCTAATCAAGCAAAATTTGAATTTCCAGTTTTTGTGTTTTTTTCCTGGGAAATTCAATATAATGTCCCATAGAATAATAAATATAATATGTTAAAGATAAAGAAAATTTTTAAACTCACCTCTCTGGTCCTTCCACTACTCATCTCCACCCGTTCTGTCTTCATTGCATCTTCTGATCCTCCACAGCTAGTGTTGGAATCTTTAGTCCTCTTGGATTGTGCCAGACTTTCATGTGTTATGGCGCCGGAAGGCTTCTGTGCAGCTGCACATGAAGTCACATCATCATGATGTCATGAAGTATGCTGTGACCTTCTACGCACCATAACACCCAGAAGTCTAGCACAGTGCGAGAAGCCCGAAGATTCCATCGCAAGTGGTGGGGGATCAGAAAATGCAGCAAGGACTTTACAGGTAGTGGTGAGTAGTGGAGAGGCTTAAGAGGTGAGAGGTTAGTATAACTGTTTTTAATATTTTTAACCTTTTGATGGCCCATTTTGGCTCAGATAAATGAAGGCCAGTTGCCCCCATTTTGCTGAATCTGTGAGGAAGTAGCTAAAAAAAAATCTGTATTTGATGAATTCGGATTTCTGCTTAATTTGAGTAGAATTTAATCCACTCAAATGTATTTGTTCATCTTTAGCCAAAATCCACATTATGTATGTACACACAATAACACTTGGAGAATTTCGATGTGTGCAAATTCCGCATAACCTGATTTAAGACAGCGCTCTCTCTTAGGGCTCATTCAGACGTCTTCGTTGCATGTACATGCTGTACCCATTTTTTTCAGGAATAGAACATGTACCCATTGTGAGGCTGTTTACATGTCCATGTTTTTTCACGGACCATATGTCTGTGCAAAACTCATGGAGACATGTTCATTTTTTTTCAGCTTCATGATGATATGGGCCATTGCAAATGTTACGGCTCCGGGTGGTGGAACCTCTGTGCTTCGGTGCAAGGAGGGACCAGAGGGGCATAACTAAGTGCCTACTCGGACTGACTCAGGTCACACGGCGGCTTAGTCGACTCCATGAACCAGGTGAACCAGGTGCCACTGTGGGACCTTCCTTGTGTGAGAGAAGGTGAATCTCACGGGTCAGATAACAGGAGCTGACCAGTACAGTGGATGGAAGAGAAAGGGAGAAAAGCGCACTATGTGAAGTACCTGATAGGTAGATGTGACGGAAACAACCAAAAAGCCACTCACCTATTGGAGTTGTGCACCGCTGAACAACTCCGGTGTTAGTGTGAGGATGGAAAGAGCAGGCACGTCTCACCGCAAGGTACAGGTAGCTTGGCACACCATGTGCCGTGTGCTGCAGACCGCCGCTCGTGCTCACCGCTTCCAGGTCCCAAAATTCAAGGCCACGTGTCCGCCCACAGATCACGTGACTCAGGATCAGATGTGCATCACCACAGGTCCTGAAATTTAGGAGACTGCAGCCCCCAACCGCAGGTCCTGAGTTGAGCAGCCAAAGGGTAATTTTATAGTGGGGGGATTTAAGAATGATTAACTAGAAGCTGCTCCTGCCGCTTACCTCCAAAAGGGGTTGGACCAGTAGAGCGGATGAGCACAGCAGGAAGGCTGGCGGATGGTCCGGGTAGATAAGTGTGACGCCCAGCTGCGCTTGGTATCACAGATCCCAGAAGAGTGCATTGATGGAATCCTCCACAAGAGGCCCCCATAAACATTCACACATCTCCACCTTCCACCTCAGACCAGCAGAGGGAGCCCGTTAGGGATATAAATAGGGAAGTTGGAGCTAGGTAGTTCAGTCTAGTTTCAGTTTGCAGTCTAGTCCAGTACAGTCTGAGAAGAGTTACCTCAGAGGACAGAGCCTGTTCCAGCTCCTGCAGTTCCTAGCCTGCAGTGGAGCTCATCTGGACTAAGACTCAGAATAGTGAGCTTAAGGTGTGCCGGCGCCATAAGATCAGTTAAGCGCGGCAAGCTGCCGTTAGTGTGAGTAGCCTAGTGAGGGCCCGAGCGTGGCCGAAGGCGAGTGGAAAGTTAGTAGCAGTGGGGGCAGAGGAGCTTACCCAGCTCACCCTGAAACATATACCGGACACCGGGTCCGAGCTTACCGGGATCTCTACGACCCAGTAAGGCACAACCGGAATCCCTGGAGAACTACAGGTCCAAGGTTCACCAGAGAGCTGATACGTAACAGAGCCAGGAGACACATAGGCCCCGTAAGCTGGGAGTGTGCACTCCAAGAGAAGGCCCTACCACAATATCAGCCGGTGCAGGACAGAGAAAAAGTTAGGCCTAGCTCCAGGCAGGTCAGAAACTTACTACACAGAGGCAAGAAACCAGAGGCCCTACACCCGCTCATTGGGGAGGATCCTGATATGCACCCTTTACCCTTCAGTGCCTGATTTTTCACCAGTAAAAGGTACTGAAGTGACTATCGGGTCTGTCCCCATTCTTGCTCTGACCCTTCTGGGTCTCGTCTGTCCTGCATCCCCCCTCTCCGTTCCCTGCCGTGAGGCCTAGCTCCACCTGTGGGGAGCTATACCATCAAGCTGCCTTATCACTGGCCTCAGTGGACTACGCAGCGCTGGTGATTCTCACCAGAAGCCACAGGTGGCGTCACGAACTTTCATAAAATTAACAAACAATTCCCTTTTAAAAGCTGACCCCAGGGTACGGGCCCGGGAGCCGACCACCACTGCGACATCCCCAAGGCCAGGCAAAGGCCCGGGTACCGAGTCATCCCCATCCCCCTTGGCTAGTCATCTTTCCTGGCATCACGAACAGGATCGCATGCCCGCGGCAACGACGGAGTGTTATGCCCGTTGCCTTCGGGTACTGTGCGCCTTTAATCAAAAAACTGTGTACGTTAAACTGTGATGAAGATTGCCGCCATTGAAGGGCATAACCGCGGGAAACTGAGGGGCGTACCTGCAAAAGCGCGCGAAGCCCCGGACACGCCCCACGCCTCGACGTCAAACCAGGAAGCGCCAGGTCCTGAAAGGAGCGTCGCTGAACGCTCTGACGTAGGACGCAAGCGACGCAAGGTCCTGAAGATGACCGTTACCTGCGGAGCTGCAGCCTACCAGAAGAAAAGAAAAGAAGTTAGGCCACGGTTCGCTAGGGGGGGCGCCAGGATGTCCAGGGAACAACACAACGCCGGAATACCGGTTAACAGCCCTGATGTTCAACCCGCGCCCGTGTTACAGGCGGCCGCTCCACCAGCAGCGCCTGTAACTCCTGTCATTCCCATAACTCTACCGTACATTCCTGGAGCGAAGTGGCTCCCACAGTACAACGGCAAACCAGATACCCTGTCTGGATTCAAATGGAAGATATACGGTATCTTAGACATGCACTCTATGACAGGCAGGCTGAGTGCCGCTGTTGTAGTAGGACAACTGACTGGTGCTGCGGAACGGGAAGTGGAAACATGGTCATCCGCAGACCAGGAGTCAGTGTCCGCAATCTTTAAAAAGCTATAGACTGTTTTTGAGGATCATACTGAGGCGGACCTCCGGATGAGGTTCTACAACTGTTCTCAACAGCCGGAGGACAATGTTCGGGACTATGCCTGGCGTCTACAAGGGGCCCTGCGGGCTCTGAAACAGGTTAGTCCGACCAGCATCAAGAATGAAAACAAAATGCTGAAGGAACAGTTTGTCCGGGGACTGAGGTCTCCAGAGGAGAGCAGGACTGTGCGTTGGTGGTCCTTAGATCATCCAGATGCTACCTTTGACAATCTTAAGGACATGGCTATAAAAGGACTGCAGCCCCTGGAAACAAATGCCACCCAATGTTACCAGGGTGGGGCTACCCCAGTGCCTGCTACACCCACCTTTTCCCCAATGGCTGCTGAAGCCAAGGTTCCAGCAACGTCCCCTAGAGAGCAGGACAGTTTGCGCTCTGAAGTGCGCCAGTTGAGCAAAACCCTGACCACTGTGCTGAGTGCTCTGCAGCTGCGGACGGAGCCTGAGGAAGGAGGGAAAATCCTGATAGCCGATAGCCCTGAGGATGTCCCCTGGATGCGAAGGAGGAGGAGGACAACACCACGCTCTACGAGTATCAGTGACCAGCACCGTCCACAGAAGGACCCTACCTGCTACCGCTGCCACAAGACCGGACACACCTCCCAGAATTGTCCTTTAAACGAGAAAACCCTGGGGCCGAGGGCCGACACCCAGGAGTAAACTCCCCAGGCCCATCAGACTGGTACAACAGGTTCATCGGAGTAAGACCTTTCCTGTCCATTGTGCTGGACGGCATCCCAACGCACACTCTGCTGGACACAGGATCTCAGGTAACCATCATGCCTGACATCCTCTACAAGAGGTTCTGGTCCATGGACTACCTACATCCGCCAGATCCAAATCTTTCAGTTTATGCCTCAAACGGACTCCCCCTTAACCTAATCGGGGTTAAGAATGTGACTGTAAAGGTGGGGAGAGTGGAGCTGAAGGACCAGGGACTAATTGTAGTAGAGACTAATCCTGACGATACCAATCCGTATATGGTACTAGGCACTAACATTGTTGGTAACTGTTTGGGAGAAGTTGTGTTCTTGCTCCAACAGATAGCTGACACTGCCAGACCAGGACAGAGGAGGGCGCTGCAGAAGGAGATCCGAGTCCTGATGTACCAACAGCAAGTAAGGTTAACAGATGGTGAAATTGGTAATGTGCGGGTGACAGACCCCATACCCATTGTGATCCCCCCAATGAGTGAAATGCTTATCTGGTGTAGAGCTGCTATAGGTCTTAGAGGACAGAGCTACCAGGCGGTAGTAGATCCCCTTTGCTCCAAGCACAGACCCACGCTCTTAACCGCCAGAGGAGTGGTAGATGTATGCAATGGGAGGGTGCCCGTCCGTCTTCTCAACTGTGGGGAAGATGAGGTCAGATTGCCACGTTATGCCACTGTTGCCAAATTATATGCTGTAAATAACAACTGCATTCAGAAGGCGGAGTCCTTAACCTCACCAGATGAAGTGGAGGATAATGACCCTGCAACCCAGGTGAAGGATTGGTGTCAACAGCTCCATGTTGGGACAGACACCACTCCTGCCCATCAGAAACAGGGTGTACACCGGGTGGTTCAAGAATGCGCGCAGGTGTTCAGTAAACATCCACTTGACTTTGGGAGGATTAAGGGGGTTTAACACCATATCCCCACAGGTGACCATCCACCCATCAAAGAACGTTACAGGCCTATACCACCAGCACACTACCAGAAGTCTAAGGAAATGTTGCATGACATGAGAAAGGCGGGGGTAGTAAGGGATAGTTGTAGTCCCTGGGCAGCTCCCCTAGTGCTAGTTAGGAAAAAGGACGGGAGCATGAGAATGTGTGTAGATTACTGACAAGTAAATCTCATTACACATAAAGATACATACCCTTTACCACGCATAGAGGAGTCCCTAGCTGCCTTAAAGTCTGCAAATTACTTTTCCACCCTTGACCTCACTAGTGGGTACTGGCAGGTAGCCGTGGCTGAGGAGGATCCGGAGAAGATGGCCTTCACCACCCCGATGGGACTCTGCGAGTTCAACAGTATGCCGTTTGGACTCTGCAATGCCCCTGGAACGTTCCAGAGATTGATGGAGTGCTGCCTGGGACACCGCAACTTCGAGACTGTGTTACTATACCTGGATGACGTGATTGTGTACTCCAAAACGTATGAGGACCACTTGAAGCACCTGGCAGAGGTATTTGAGTCACTGTCCCGGTACGGGATGAAGTTGAAGCCCTCAAAGTGCCACCTGCTCAAGAGAAAGGTACAGTACCTGGGGCACATTGTCAGTCCGGAAGTGGTAGCACCAGACCCGGAGAAGGTCACTGCCATCCAGAAGTGGCCAGAGCCGAAGAACCTCAAAGAGGTGCGTCAGTTCTTGGGACTAGAAGGATACTACCGGAGGTTTGTAAAAGATTACACCAAGAAAGAAGCTCCTCTGCAAAACCTCCTGGTAGGGCAGTCCCCCAAAGGCAGAAATCCCCCATTCCACTGGGGTAAGGAGCAAGCCAAGTCATTTCAGGAGATGAAGGAGATCCTGACAGGTGATGAGATCCTAGCCTACCCTGACTACAGCCAACCGTTCCTGCTGTATACTGATGCCAGCAACAAAGGACTGGGAGCTGTCTTAAGCCAGAAGCAGAATGGCCAAGAGAAAGTGATCGCATATGCAAGCAGGAAGCTCCGCCCGACCGAGAGGAACCCAGAGAACTATAGCAGCTTTAAGTTAGAGTATACCTGGCCTTGGTCTGGGCCATCACTGAAAGGTTCAAGCACTACCTAGCCTCCAGTAAGTTCACTGCCTTCACCGATAACAACTCCTTGACCCATCTTGAAACAGCTAAACTAGGAGCACTGGAACAACGATGGATGGCTCGGCTGTCAAATTATCAATTCACAATTAAATACCGGGCAGGCCGCAAGAACACCAATGCCGATGCCCTGTACAGGATGCTTCACCAGTCAGACATGGAAGAAGAAGTGGATGACCTGGAAGAGATTGAGCTACCTGCCTTTTACCGGAATGGGATGATCCACGAGCAACGAGCCTCCAGGAGGCAGCGTGGAAAGACGTTAAACCCCCGGCATCACCACAGCCGGAAAGAGACCCAGGACAGTGACCTGGTTGTCAGCCGCATCAAGGAGCTGATAACCCAAGAAGGTTTCTCCCTGGAAAAAGAAGCGTCTCTGCAAGCAAAGCAGCTGTGGAACGAGAGAAGCCGGCTGTTTATCTACCGTGAGAATCTGTGCCGGAGGTACGTCAATCCAAAAACCCATGAGATGGTATGGCAGATAGTGGTCCCCAAGACATACATCCAAATGGTGCTAGAGGCCTACCACGATCAGGCAGGGCACTTTGGCTGGCAAAAGCTAGAGACCCTGCTGAAGTGTCGATTCTACTGGGTAGGAATGCGCAGCTCCATTGAGCGGTGGTGCCAGGACGGGGGACCCTGTGGCCTTAGAAGAAAAGACTACAGAAGCCAGAAGGCACCCCTGCAACCCATCAAGAAGACTCGACCCCTGGAGATCGTGGCACTGGACCATGTCAAGCTTTCCCCCATTAGGTCAGGGTACTCTTATCCTCTGACCATGGTGGATCACTACTCACATTTCCTGGTGGTCACCCCCGTCAAAGACCTGATGGCAGAGAGAGCAGCAAAGACGTTCCAAGCATATTTCTGTATACCCCATGGTTATCCTGAGCAGGTGCTGACGGACCAAGGTCCGACCTTTGAGGCTGAGTTGTTCCAGGAGTTCTGCCATTTATACGGGTGTAAGAAGATAAGAACTACACCATACCACCCACAAACCAATGGTCTCTGTGAGAAGTTGAATAACATCATCATCGACCTGCTAAAGACCATACCACTTGAGGAGAGAAATCAGTGGCCAGACCTTCTACCTGACCTAGTAGATCTGTATAATCATATACCAGTAAGTTCCACCAATTGCACTCCGGCATATCTCATGTGGGCAAGGCCAGGAAAGCTGCCCATGGATCTCGAGCTTGGTGTTGTTGAGCCTGAACCTGATATGACCACTTCTTCAGTGGGACACGAGCAGACAGGAGCAGTACAGAAGAGTAGAAGCCTGTGTCGAGGACAGTCTCACTAGGGTGAGAGAAAAGCAGGAGGCGCACTACAACAAAAACTCGCCCGCAGAACCCTTCACACCAGGTGAAGTAGTATTGAAAAGGAAAAGACGAAACCACAAACTTGATGACCAGTGGAAGAGAGAACCCTACACTGTGTTACAGTCAAGATTTGATAATAAGAAGACCTGCTTAATTAGTCGAGATGGAGGAAGGATGACTGCGACAGTGTCCAGGGATCACCTAAAGTTGTGTCCAGACCTGTTAAAGCCTCAAAAAGAAGTGCCTCTCCTAATCCTGGAAGAGCCTAGAGAAGCAGTGATACACACTGACTTAGGAGATTTCCTGGCAGATTGGCCTCAAATAGGAGGAGCAGTAATCATTCCAACACTCCAATTCTTCGAACAGCCAGAAGACCCTCCACAGCAAGTTGAACCTGTAAGTGCTGCAGAAGAGCCTAGTGCTGCAGAAGAGCCAGCTCAAGAAGTATCGCCGGATGAAGGATCCCCGGTAGGAGCAGAGCAAGAGGGCCCAGCCAATGGTGAACTTGCCAGTCCCAGAGAGAGGTTAAGGCAGTTTTACAACTTAGTCACATGTAGAGCTGGTAGGGTAACTGACAATGCATACTCTAATACCACACAGACCACCGCACTATGCAGATCAACACGTAGTACTAGAGGTAAACCCCCTGTCAGATACACTGAGTAAAATAGCTAAACTTCTGACAAATGTAAATAGTTACCCCTGGGGTATCAAATTGTATTATATTACATTATGTATTTGCATGTGTTTCTTAATTTGTGTTTTGCCTTATTATTGAACAATCTAAGTGATATGGACACTTTGCCTATTTACTTCTTTATTTACCTAAGAACTGCTTGGCTGAGGACTGTGTGCAGCCCAAAAACTATTTATTCTATATAATTGCACTCCCTGGAGTGCCCCTTTAGGTGACCTTAGAAGGAAACCTGTCTAGAGTGGCTCTACCGGAGGTCCAACTCAGGATCTTCATGCCCTGCAGCCACCCCAGGGCCTACGTTGAGTGTTTGGGACAGGTCCCTCAAACCACCAAGTACTCTACACTGTGAGATGGACATCCTGTTTGGGAACCTCACTGCAAGAGACTTGAATTCTGAGGACGCTTTGTATTTGGTTATGTTATTATGTAACGTTTAAGCTTGGTGCCTCCCATAAAGGGAAGTTTGTTCATGTTTCCTATTGTTTTATAAAATGTACTTCAGCCCGGGAGTGCTGAGCTTTGCTAGGGGGGAATGTGACGCCCAGCTGCGCTTGGTATCACAGATCCTAGAAGAGTGCATTGATGGAATCCTCCACAAGAGGCCCCCATAAACATTCACACATCTCCACCTTCCACCTCAGACCAGCAGAGGGAGCCCATTAGGGAAGGTGGAGCTAGGTAGTTCAGTCTAGTTTCAGTTTGCAGTCTAGTCCAGTACAGTCTGAGAACAGTTACCTCAGAGGACAGAGCCTGTTCCAGCTCCTGCAGTTCCTAGCCTGAAGTGGAGCTCATCCGGACTAAGACTCAGTTGTAGCACAGAATAGTGAGCTTAAGGTGTGTCGGCGCCATAAGATCAGTGAAGCGCGGCAAGCTGCCGTTAGTGTGAGTAGCCTAGTGAGGGCCCGAGCGTGGCCGAAGGCGAGTGGAAAGTTAGTAGCAGTGGGGGCAGAGGAGCTTACCCAGCTCACCCCGAAACATATACCGGACACCGGGTCCGATCTCTATGACCCAGTAAGGCATAACCGGAATCCCTGGAGAACTACAGGTCCCAGGTTCACCAGAGAGCTGATACGTAGCAGAGCCAGGAGACACATAGGCCCCGTAAGCTGGGAGCATGCACTCCAAGAGAAGGCCCTACCACAACGTCAGCCGGTGCAGGACAGAGATAAAGTTAGGCCTAGCTCCAGGCAGGTCAGAAACTTACTACGCAGAGGCAAGAAACAGGAGGCCCTACACCCACTCATTGGGGAGGATCCTGATATGCACCCTTCACCCTACAGTGCTCCGGGATGTGCCTGATTTTCCACCAGTAAAAGGTACTGAAGTGACTATCGTGTCTGTCCTCGTTCTTGCTCTGACCCAGCTGTGCCTCGCCTGTCCTGCATCCCCCCTCTCCGTACGCAACCCTGAGGCCTAGCTCCTCCTGTGGGGAGCTATACCATCAAGCTGCCTTATCACCGGCCTCAGTGGACTGCGCAGCGCTGGTGATTCTCACCAGAAGCCACAGGTGGCATCACGAACTTTCATAAAATTAACAAACAATTCCCTTTTAAAAGCTGACCCCAGGGTACGGGCCCGGGAGCCGACCACCGCGACATCCCCAAGGCCAGGCAAAGGCCCGGGTACCGAGTCATCTCCATCCCCCTGGGCTAGTCATAAGCAGGCAGGTACGGCTGATAGCCAGACAGGTGCTCTGGGCAGGCAAGCAGGCGGGTACGGCAGATAGCCAGACAGGTGCTCCGGGTACGCGAGCTGATGGGCTCAGCAGGTAACTGGCAGGTGCTCCAGGTAGGCAGGCTGGTGAGCATGGCAGGTAACTGGCAGGTGCTCCAGGTAGACAGGCTGGCGGGCACGGCAGGTAACTGGCAGGTGTTCCAGGTAGGTATGCTGGCGGGCCAGGCAGGTAACTGGCAGGTGCTCCGGGTAGGCAGGCTGGTGGGCACGGCTGATAGACAGACTGGCGGGCAGGACTGACAGAAAGACTGGCAGGCAGGACTGACAGGCAGCGGGACCTGAGGGCTGAAGAAAGTGGTAGCACACAAACAACAACCTTGCACAGGCACCATTTTGGAGGAGGTGCCTTATGAAGGGGAAGTCCTCCGGCCATTGGCCCGGGACTCTTTAGGACAGCGCGCGGCCCCTTTCAGAGGGAGGAAGCACGCGCGCCCTTAGCACAGTGCCCAGGAAGCGTGCCACAGCAGCAGGGGAGTAGGAAGACGCTGAACCGGGACCGTGGACGTGAGTGGAACGGCATCTCTGCCCGGCAGGAGGCCGAGACGCTAATGCTACAGTACCCCCTCTTTATGACCCCACAAGAATTTTTTAAGAAGATGAGGGACATGAATGTTCTCCCTGGGTTCCCAAGACCTCTCCTCTGGGCCAAACCCCTTCCAATCCACAAGAAATAAAGTCTTTACTCTTACCCTATTGGTGGCCAAAATGTTTTCTACCTCAAAGACGTTCTCTGCGGAGACTGGAGCTGGGGTGGTACCTGGATTGTCAGATAAAGAATTAAGGACAACTGGTTTGAGGAGAGATACATGAAAGGAGTTGAGAATCCGTAAGGTGACCGGGAGTTTCAGCTTGTAAGCCACGGGATTAATTTGTTTAGGAACCTCGAACGGACCGATGAACCGCGGACCCAACTTATAAGAAGGTATTTGGAGACGGACATATTTGGAGGAAAGCAAGACCTTGTCTCCCGGACGGAATTAAGGCAGATCCAGATGTCTCGTATCAGCGTGTTTCTTCATCCGCTGGGAAGACTGAAGAAGCGCTGTGTTACGGATCCGGGTGGTGGAACCTCTGTGCTGCGGTGCAAGGAGGGACCAGAGGGGCATAACTAGGCATCAACTCGGACTGACCAAGGTCACACGGTGGCTCAATTGACTCCGTGAACCAGGGAAGGACTGAGCAGAGGGACTAAGTGCTACTCTGGGCCTGTTCTTATTAGTGTTGAGCCACCCCCGTAGTGTTCGAGTTCGGTTTGGTTCGTCGAACACCCGTGTGTTCGCCGAACTGTTCATCGAACTGTTCGTCGAACACCTTCGAACACCGTTAAAACCAATGGCAGGCAAACAAAAACACATAGAAACACATAGAAAACACCTTCAAAGGTGTCCAAAAGCTGACAAACTGCTCAGAAGACACAACTAACACATGGTAAAGTGACAAGTACATATAGTCATGCGAAAAGAAAAGAGGTGGAGGAGTAAAAGGAGGGGGAGACACAAATATAGGCATGTCATGCCCTTCTAAAATCCAAAAAGTGAGAAGCCGACACGTTCAGTCCGCTCCTGCCCGTGCCACCTCCGTGTCGCCGGGTTTGTGCCAGAGCCGCGGTGAACACTGACGGCCAGCCCCCCTCTCCCAATACTGGTGCCTGTCCGCTGGTGGGTCGAGCGAGCCCCCCTGTGGTGGAGGCAGCTCTAAGCTTTTTAATTTAAATTGTCTCACTAATTTGAATGAATACACTTTAAATCCATTTACAAGGATCTATTGGAGGGCAAGTCTCATGCCAGCAGCCGCGTAATTCCAGCTCCAGTAGCGTCCACTAAAGCTGCTGCAGTTAAAAAGCTTTTATAAGGATCGAGCTCGGCTGTCCACCGCAAGGCATCCTACTGCCAGTCCCAGCCCCTATGCCTTGGGGTGCCTCCTGATGCTCTTCACTGAGTATCCCGTGGTCCCGAAGCATTTCCTTTGAAAAAATTAAGTGTCCAAACTACAGGTGGTGTAGCTTGCTTAACAGCCGGGATAATCCGCTGACTAGCAGACACTGCTACTAGGCACAAAGTATTTCCTGGGCTAGATGCAGTTAAAAATTTGTAATTAGATACTCTCGTTGGATGCTGAGAAAGCATTCCATAGAGTCTCCTGGCACGCCATATATGATTCTCTTAAAAAGCTTGGGGTAGGGGTCTAGGGGACCCTTTTATAGCCAAAATCACGGCCCTGTATCACAATACGTCACCTAGGCTGAAGATAAATGGAACTGTAGCACCCTGAGGGCTCGGTTGCTACAGAGGTATTGCACCTCACCCAGAGGTGTGATATCTCACTCTCAGGTAAGGATGGAGTGTGGATCAGGACCCGACACCTGCATGCATTACCCCACATTGCCGTGGGGCAGGGCGACCAATATGCCTCTGAGATGGGCACGACAGTCCCTGTCCCTGGCTGGAGTGGGGGGAGGGAACACTGAGGAAGGGGAACCCTGTAGTGCAGGAGCAGGGAGGAAGCAGTTCCTGGGTGCATTGAGAAGGGAGTATAAAAGGTGGGCACCATCTTAGTTCAGTGCAGAGAAGTCTGAGCAGAAGTGGCAGGGAGCAGGGGCTCTGCATGAGCTCTGCTCCGGAGGCGGGCCTAGTAACAGAGGCCCAGGCCTGGAAGAGGGAGAAGGAAGGAAGAGGAGCGGAGAAGGCTCCAGGAACGAGGAATGAAGGGATCCCAGGGGTGCGGACGGGCGAGTCGCCACCGCACGCCCGAATCCACCTGCGTGGAGGGGTCAGGCCAAAGGGGGAGACCGGTCCCCGAAACTAGTGGAGGCAGGAAACGACCCTCAGCTAGAAACCGGAGGCTCTGACATTTTATGCGGCGCAGCCCCTCGCTACACCCGCTAGGAAGGCACCACATAGGGTCAGGGAAACTGGCGCCAAGTTTACCAAGAGGAGGCCCGAGGCAGCCGGACAGAAGGGTTGGTAAGAAAGGCCAGACAAAGGACACACAAAGGGGGTCCTGTGAAGCGCTCCAAAGTTATCTGGGAGTTGTCTGAGCCCCTCACCTGGTGAGCACAGTACGACGTGGGCAGCCGTTACCTGCAGACGTGGTCTGGATAATAAGAACTGTGAGTAAAGGCCCTGGACTGCATCACTGACTCCGTGTCGTTACTGCTGCTGCCCTGCACCATCACCTCCATCCTCCGCATACACTGCCCTGAGGCTATACTCCTCCCGTGGGGAGTTATGCTACGCTCTGCTGCACCCACAACACCAGCCTCAGCGGTCTGCCCTGCAGCGGCCGTTCACTCTGACCGCAATCCACGGGTGGCGTAGTCGGACATTTAAACATCAAAACCACATTAATAGTTCCGCCACTGGTTTGACCACCCTGAGCCATGGAACCGGGTCGCCGCCACGAAGACTACAACCACTAGCATCCACCAAAAAGGGTCCGGCTCCGGGTGTCCCAAGGCCCAGGGGGTGCATCAGAACATTTTCATCACCTTTCACAATCACCAATGGGACAAGGCAGGGATGTCCTCTGTCCCCTCTCTTATACATCCTAGTGACGGAGCACCTGCTCTCATCAATTCGCCATAACCCCAATATTAGGTGGATTGAGGTGGGAGGCACCGAGTACAAGTGCTCTCAATTTGCTGATGATGTCCTAGTATATATCACTCAATCACATATATCCATCCATGCTGTTATGGCTGAAATAGATCACTTTGTTACATGGTCAAATTTTAAAATCAATGCAGCGAAGTCTGAGGCCCTCGATGTCTCCCTCCCCAAATCCATATAGGATTCCATCCAGTCCAACTTTCCCTTTGCCTGGCCCTCACAGGGTATCAAATACTTAGGAATTCCTATTCATAGAGACCTCTCCCATCTATGTTATCTTAATTTTGGGCCCTTTATTGAACAACTCCATACAGACCACGGTTGGCAAGTTAGAACTGTAAGATTCACTACGTGAACCACTGGTGTTTTGTGGAAAAGCACATGTACACTGTGTTCCAAATTATTATGCAAAAAGTGTTTAAGAGTGATAAGGGAAGAATTTGTTTGTTTGTCAGTTAAACTCATTGATGGTGATGTGTGTCAGGGCTCTTTATATCACTGTAAGCAATTGCAGACACCTGTGCTAATTAGTTTGGCAGGTGTGTCCAATGAAAGGCAAGACTACTTAAGAAGGCTGTCTCACATTATTAAGCAGCCTACATTGTCTGCCAAAATGGGAAAGAAAAAGGATGTGTCGGCTGCTGAGAAGCAACAAATTGTGGAGTGTTTAGGTCAAGGCATGACTACAATCAACATTGTGCGATGATCAGGATGAAGTGTCTTGGCAATCAAGAAGTATGTAGCTGATTCACAGTACACACGTGTGCGTGCTGATAAGGGCAAATTGAGGACTCTTTCCTACAGGCAATTACGTCAGGTTAAAAGAGCAGCGGCAAAAAAGCCTTGTCATAGCAGCAGACAAGTTTTTGAAGCTGCTGGTGCCTCCAACGTCCCCCGAACAACAAGATGCAGGGTCCTTCAGAGGTTTGCAGCTGTGCATACGCCATCCTGTCGACCTCCTCTATCCACTTCACACAAGCAGAAACGGCTCCAGTGGGCTAAACATTACATGAAGACTGATTTCAAAACTGTTTTGTTCATGGATGAGTGCCGTGCAGCGCTCGATGGTCCAGATGGATGGAGTGGAGGATGGCTGGTTGATGGACACCCCACGCAAACACGGCTACAGCGCCAACAAGGAGGAGCTGGAGTAATGTTTTGGGCTGGAATCATGGGGAGAGAGATTTTCGGCCCCTTTAGGATCCCTGAAGGCGCTAAAGATGAACTCCATAATGTATGTGGATTTTCTCAAACAGCACTTCCTGCCATGGTTCAAGAAGAAGAACCGTGTATTTCACAGTAAGATCATTTTTTTGCATGATAATGCACCATCTCATGCCGCACATAAAACATCTGCATCTCTGGCTGATATGGGCATAAAAGGGGACAAACTTATGGTGTGACCCCCATGCTCCCCTGACCTCTACCCCATTCAGAACCTCTGGAGCATCATCAAAAGGAGTGTCTATGATGGCGGGAGGCAGTTCACATCTAAGCAACAGCTCTGGGAGGGTATTCTGTCCTCATGCAAAACAATTGAAGCAGAAACCATCCAAAACCTGACAAATTCAATGGACGAGAGAGTTCAGAAGCTCCTTTCCAACAAGGGGTCCTATGTGAAAATGTAACATCACCTAGAATAAAGTTTTGAGTTGAAAACTGTTTGATTTCAGTTTCTAATAACCTGCTAATGCTTATAATTTCAAAAATGACCATTTTTTTGGTCTTTATTAAAATGAAAAGGTTGATCGAAAAGTTTGGGGGATGTAAGAGTGTGGCAACCCAGTAGTCATGATTACTTCGAATTCTGACAATATGAGGGTCATGTTGCAGGTAGTGCAGCAAGAAGGCACTTATGTGTCTTGCGCATCTCGGAGCCCCAAAATTATTTTCCGGGCTAGATGCAGCTAAAAATTATTATTAATTTTAAATCTGGTGGAGCTTAGTATAGATGGCCTAATAGGATCAGTGCTGCACACTGCTACAAAGCCCAAATTATTTTCCAGCCAAGATACAGATAAACATGATTAGTAATTTTAAATCTGGTGGAGCTTATTATAGATGGCCTAATAGAATCAGTGCTGCACACTGCTACAAAGCCCAAATTATTTTCCAGCCAAGATACAGATAAACATGATTAGTAATTTGAAAGCTTAAAATGGTTGGTAGGGTGATTTTAACCAATCATCAAGCTTTTACTCTCCCCAGGATGACACAGGGGTAGAAAAGTCGTTTCGGATCCATGATTTGTTCATCTTTATGAACGTGAGTCAGTCTACATTATCAGTGGAGAGCCGCGTGCGCTTATCTGTCAGCACACCACCAGCAGCGCTGAACACACGTTCAGACAGAACGCTGGCTGCGGGGCATGACAAGATCTCCAAGGCGTAAGTGGCTAGCTCCGGCCATTTATCCAGATTGGAAGCCCAAAAAGAGCAAGGGTCCAGTGACACAGTCATGGCTTCAATGTTTACTTGGAGATACTCCTGTACCATCGTCTCTAGGCGTTGACTATGTGTCAGACTTCTTGTCTCCTGAGGCCTTGCAAAGGATGGGCTAAAAAAGTGGTTTAATGATTCCGCAAAATTGATGTTACCAGCAGATACTGTGGTTCTGTTACGGTTTGAGTGCTGAACACTTGACGGTCCCACGGTTGGCAAGTTGGAACTGTGAGATTCACTACGTGCACCACTGGTGTTTTGTGGAAAAGCACATGTAAGATTCTGCAACAGTCTCTGCTGATACTCCTGCATGCGTGCATCCCTTTCTATGGCAGGAATAATTTCGGCAAATTTACTTTTGTACCGGGGATCTAACAGTGTGGCAACCCAGTAGTCAGTATTATTTCTAATTCTCACAATTCGAGGGTCATGTTGCAGGTAGTGCAGCAAGAAGGCACTCATGTGTGTTGCGCATCCAGGAGCACCAAGTCCCTGTTGTGTTGGTGGCGAGGAAACAATCATGCTTCCTTCCTCTGTCCTCTCCCCCCAACCTCGCACAACAGAAATGTGATCAAGGTCTCCCTCATCTGATGAGTCTTCCATCAGTTCGTCCTCCACTTCTTCCTGGGCTCCTGCACCTTCCTCACTAGTTTGGCTGCTACCATGCGCCCTGGTAAAACCATCTCCCCCACCCTCACATGCCTGCCGCCTTGGTGCTGCCGACCATCTGGACCTTGCAGATGTTAGCCCTTCCGCATACAACTCCTCATCCTCTACTTCCTCCACCTCCTCTTGTACCACCACCTGACTCCGAATTCTGTTTAACATGTGCTCCAGCATGTAAATCACCGGAATAGTCATGCTGATAATGGCATCGTCAGCACTAAACATCTTTGTCGCCATTTCAAAACTGTGCAGAAGGGTGCATAGGTCCCTGATCTGAGACCACTCCTCCAGCGTGATTTGCCCCACCTCTGGATCTCGTTGGCCCAGGCTATACGTCAGAACGTATTGCACCAGGGATGGTCGGTGCTGCCACAGTCGCTGCAACATGTGCAGAGTTGAATTCCACCGGGTTGGCACATCGCATTTTAGCCGGTGAAGTGGCAGGCCCAACGACTTCTGTAGAGATGTAAGTCGCTGAGCTGCATCCCATCTAGTCTGGGATAGTGGGCTAAAAATTGCTGGACAACCAGGTTCAACACGTGAGCCATACAAGGCACGTGTGTGACATTGCCCCGGCGAAGGGCCGCACCCAGGTTTGCAGCATTGTCGCACACGGCCTTCCCTAGTTTCAGGTCCACTGGAGACAACCATTCATGAAATTGGTTCTCCAGAGCTGACCACAACTCCTCAGCTGTGTGACTCACATTTCCCAGACATTTCAAAGTAAAAACCGCCTGATGACGTTGAGCCCTACTGCCAGCATAGTAAGGAGGTGTGCAGGATCCCTTCTGCGCAGTTAGAAAGCTTGTGGCATGACCAGACAGGCTTTGGGTGCAGGTGGAAGACCGAAAGGAGGTTGAGGAGGCAGAAGCAGTGGAGGAACTTTGACATAAAGAGGACTGACGCACAACTCGTGGGGACGGCAAGACTTGGACAGCAGCCCCTTGTCCTGCTGTCACCATAGTTACCCAGTGCCCAGTCAGCGACATGTACCGCCCCTGTCCATGCCTACTCATCCAAGTGTCTGTGGTGAAATGCACCCTGTCACACACAGAGTTTCTCAAAGAAGCGGTGATGTTGTGTGCGACATGCTGGTGGAGCGCAGGCACACCTTTTTTTGAGAAGTAGTGCCGACTGGGCATCTGGTACTGGGGCACTGCGACGGACATAAGGTCTCGAAAATACTCTGTGTCCACCAGGCGGAAAGGCAGCATTTCTGTAGCCAAGAGCTTGCAGATGGTGAAATTCAACCTCTTAGCTTTCTCATGGCTAGGAGGAAATGGTCTTTTACGTGTCCACATCTGAGGGACCGAGGGCTGGCTATTGTGCTTAGACGGGGTTGATAAGGGTGTCCCCGGCAAACTTCCGGTCTGTGAGGAAGATGCAGGCGGACATGTTAGGTTGCCTTGATCCAAAGGTGGTGCTATCGATGTCGGACAGCGCTCAACACCAGCTGGTGTTACCACCTCCAAAGAAAATGATGACCTGCCAATCACGCTGGCTGTTGCGGGTAAATAGGTGGCAGGTCTGCGCCCCAAAACAGGTGTGACTGCTGTCCCCCAGTCACAGAGGATGAAGAGGCCGCGGATGCACAAGATATGGCAGACGTTTTTTGGCCCGGCCGGCTAGGCCGCATTGTAGCACACTGAGCTTCCCACTGCAACTTATGCTTCATGTCCATGTGCCGGTTCATGCATGAAGTACTCAAACTATGTATTTTTTGGCCTCTACTTAGCTTTTGCTGACAAATGTTACAGATAACACGAGTTGGGTCATCTTTATCGATCTGAAAAAATGCCCAGGCTATGCAAGGCTTAGCACCCATGCGACCTGAAGAGCCACCACGACTTGTGGTGAGAGGCAGAGTTGTGTTTGAGGATGCAGTTGTTGACGTGCTTCCAATACTACGTCTCTGTCCAGGAAGGCGCAACCTGACCTCGTCGTCACTAGCATCTTCCTCCACCTCCTCTGCTGACCTCATCTCTTGGCTGACTGTGGGTTGACAGTAAGTGGGATCTCCGACCTCATCATCATCACCCTGTGCGTTATCACACCCGTCGTCCACAGAGCCAACCTGTTCCTGCCCTGACAAAAAACTAAAGTTGTCGCTCCAATCAGGTATTTGAGTCTCATCATCGTCTTCCTCATTGTCTCCACAAACAGGAGTCACAGTTTGGGAATGAGGGTCTACATTATGGTCAGAACCTTCTGCGTCTGGTCCTGGATCCGACTCATAAAGATTCTGGGCATCAGTGCAGATCATTTCCTCGTCTGGATTCACAGAAGCACTGGAGTCGACCTCTGATTCCCAGGCTATAGTATGAGTAAACAGCTCTGCAGACTCAACCATCTGTTCTACCTCATACTCAGACGGGCAGCTGGAGATTTGGGAGCTGTGAGGAAGCAAATGCGATTGGGGTGACACCTTTGAGGACTGGAGTATTTGTGATGTTGAAGTTGATGTGGAGGAGAGCCCACTTAAAGGAGCACTTGATATCCGTTGAAGCACCTGCTGTTTTTGTGCCTCATCTGGAATTTGTAGCGATTGGCGTGGCCGTAAGAAAGGGATCTTATCACATTGTCCGCTAAAAGAAGTAGACATTTTAGTTTGGCTGGAAGATGGTCTTTCTTCTGCAGATGTTACTGTTGCTTTAACACCTACCCCACGGACACAACCTTTTTTCCCCTTCCCAACACGCCTATTCCCCTTTCCACCAGCAGCAGGCCTTTTTCCACTCACTTTGGTGGTTAACTAATTCACAACTCTGGAGTTGTTTGCACAAAAAAACAATGGATGGGAACCGAGCAGAGCTGAGTGGCCAAACTGTGGTATTAGGCCAAAACTATTGGCTGGGTTAGATGGAGAAAAAAATTATATTCGATTTGCAACCTGATGGAGGTCAGTATAGATGGACTAATAGAACAAGTCCCACACACAGCTAGAAGCCCAAATATTTTTTCAGAGGTAGATGCAGAAAAAAAATATATTCAGTTTGCAACCTGATGGAGGTCAGTATAGATGGACTAATAGAGAAAGTCCCACACACTGCTAGAAGGCCAAATATTTTTTCAGAGCTAGATGCAGACAAAAAATTATTTTGAATTTGCAACCTGATGGAGGTCAGTATAGATGGACTAATAGAACAAGTCCCACACACTGCTAGAAGGCCAAATATTTTTTCAGAGCTAGATGCAGAAAAAAATTATATTCAGTTTGCAACCTGATGGAGGTCAGTATAGATGGACTAATAGAACAAGTCCCACACACAGCTAGAAGCCCAAATATTTTTTCAGAGGTAGATGCAGATAAAAATTATTTTTAATTTGCAACCTGATAGAGGTCAGTATAGATGGACTAATAGAGAAAGTCCCACACACTGCTAGAAGGCCAAATATTTTTTAAGAGGTAGATGCAGATAAAAATTATTTTTAATTTGCAACCTGATGGAGGTCAGTATAGATGGACTAATAGAGAAAGTCCCACACACTGCTAGAAGGCCAAATATTTTTTCAGAGCTAGATGCAGATAAAAATTATTTTTAATTTGCAACCTGATGGAGGTCAGTATAGATGGACTAATAGAGAAAGTCCCACACACTACTAGAAGGCCAAATATTTTTTCAGAGCTAGATGCAGAAAAAAATTATATTCAGTTTGCAACCTGATGGAGGTCAGTATAGATAGACTAATAGAACAAGTCCCACACACAGCTAGAAGCCCAAATATTTTTTCAGAGGTAGATGCAGATAAAAATTATTTTTAATTTACAACCTGATGGAGGTCAGTATAGATGGACTAATAGAGAAAGTCCCACACACTGCTAGAAGGCCAACTATTTTTTCAGAGCTAGATGCAGAAAAAAATTATATTCAGTTTGCAACCTGATGGAGGTCTGTATAGATGAATTAATAGAACAAGTCCCACACACAGCTAGAAGCCCAATATTTTTTCAGAGGTAGATGCAGAAAAAAAATATATTCAGTTTGCAACCTGATGGAGGTCTGTATAGATGGATTAATAGAACAAGTCCCACACACAGCTAGAAGCCCAATATTTTTCAGAGGTAGATGCAGAAAAAAAATATATTCAGTTTGCAACCTGATGGAGGTCAGTATAGATGGACTAATAGAGAAAGTCCCACACACTGCTAGAAGGCCAAATATTTTTTCAGAGCTAGATGCAGAAAAAAATTATATTCAGTTTGCAACCTGATGGAGGTCAGTATAGATGGACTAATAGAACAAGTCCCACAAACAGCTAGAAGCCCAAATATTTTTTCAGAGGTAGATGCAGATAAAAATTATTTTTAATTTGCAAGCTGATGGAGGTCAGTATATATGGACTAATAGAGAAAGTCCCACACACTGCTAGAAGGCCAAATATTTTTTCAGATCTAGATGCAGATAAAAATTATTTTTAATTTGCAACCTGATGGAGGTCAGTATAGATGGACTAATAGAGAAAGTCCCACACACTGCTAGAAGGCCAAATATTTTTTCAGAGCTAGATGCAGAAAAAAATTATATTCAGTTTGCAACCTGATGGAGGTCAGTATAGATGGACTAATAGAACAAGTCCCACACACTGCTAGAAGCCCAAATATTTTTTCAGAGCTAGATGCAGAAAAAAATATATTCAATTTGCAACCTGATGGAGGTCAGTATAGATGGACTAATAGAATGATGCTATGCCCAAAAGATTTTACTTCACTAGGTGCAGTAAAAAAATTGGTATTCTATACACTGGTGGTATATCTTGCAACACAGATAGGCTACTCCACTGACTAACACACTCTGCAATAGGCCAAAAAGGATTAGCTTTGCTAGATTCAGCCAAATGCTGTGAAAAAAACTTGCACAGCACTGGCACAGACCTGCCTGGCAAAAACTGATAGGAACTGATGTAACCTAGTCCTGAAAAGGACTGCAATTACAATTAGTCTTTACTCCCACAATCTATCTATTTAATAGCACAGACCTGCCTGATAAAAGTCGTAGGAAATGCTGTAACCTAGTCCTTAAAAGGACTGCAATCACAACTATTCCCTACTCCCAAGCTATCTGTAGATTTGTGCGAAAATTGGCTTGAAATTAACAAGGTATAGCGCACACAGCAACAGCGGTGCCGTCTAACACGCAGCTGCAGCAGTGAGAAAATGGTGGCGACGTGGAAAATGGCTTGGTCTTATAGGGCAAGGACATGTGACATACACTGCCAATGACACATGCCCTTGCTTGTGTGAAAAACAGCAGTTCGCTCCGTGTGTGCGCTGCTGATAGGCTGACAGACTGCACCTCCCCACTGCAAATGCGGGAAAGAGAAAAAAAAATGGAGATCTTCATTATTCCTGCAGAGATCCATCCCCTGCCCCTCCCCCCACCCCGCTGTACACTCAAACTGCGTATTAATATTAATTTTCATCATTACTGAGAAAAAATCCAGTTATGACTTTGGTGCACGAACAGTTATCGAACATAACCTCGAACAGCCGAATTTTTCTCAAATCGTTCGTGTTCGCCGAACGGCTCGAACACCGCCCAAAACAGCTCGAATTTGAGATTGGCGAACAGTTCGAGTAGAACAACGCTCATCTCTAGTTCTTATATGAAAGCAGGTGACTCCCACAGGTAAGTGGCAGGAGCCTCCGTTTAGGCATGGCAGGTAACTGACAGGAGCCTCCAGGTAGGCTGATAGATAGGCACGGCAGGTAACTGGTACGTTCTCCGAGTAGACAAGCAAGCCAGGCCCATAGACAGACTGGTGAGTTAGGATCGCAGGCAGACCTTCGGGCTGGAGAGTATACTTGGCAGGCGGAGACAGGTAGTCAGGCTGGTGGACAGGACTGGTAATCAGGCTGGCGGACAGGACTGGTAGTCAGGCAGGCAGACTGGACTGGTAGTCAGGCTGGCGGACTGGACTGGTAGTCAAGCTGGCGGACTGGACTGGTAGTCAGGCTAGCGGACTGGACTGGTAGTCAAGCTAGCAGCGGGACCTGAGGGCTGAAGCAGAGGTTAGGACACAAAGCTACAACCTTGCACGGGCACCTCCATTTTGGAGGAGGTTCCTTTTATATCAGAGGTCCTCCGGCCATTGGCCGGGGACTCCTTAGGACGACGCGTGCGGCCCTTTTAAGAGGTAGGGAGCGCGCGCGCGTGCCCTAAGTACAGTGCCCAGAAAGCTGCGCGCGCCAGCAGCAGTAGCAGCAGGAGAGCCGGAAGACACCGGGTCGGGAGCGCGGCGGTAAGAGGGATGGCGTCTCTGCCTGTCAGGGGGCAGAGGCTCTGATACTATAGTACCCCCCCTTTACGCCCCCTCTTTTTTAGGCCGGAAAGACATTTTTTAAGGAGAAGCAGGGCGTGGATGTTCTCCCTGGGTTCCAAGTTCTTTCCTCTGGGCCAAACCCCTTCTAATCCACCAGAAAAAAGTTTTTTCCTCTTACCCTCTTGGTGGCCAGAATGTTCTCTACCTTATAGATGTCCTCAGTAGAGATGAGCGTTGTTCTACTCGAACTGTTCGCCAATCTCAAATTCGAGCTGTTTTGGGTGGTGTTCGAGCCGGTCGGCGAACACGAACAATTTGAGAAAAATTCGGCTGTTCGAGGTTATGTTCGATAACTGTTCGTGCACCAAAATCATAACTGGATTTTTTCTCAGTAATGATGAAAATTAATGTTAATACGCAGTTTGAGTGTACAGCGGGGCGGGGGGAGGGGCAGGGGATGGATCTCTGCAGGAACAATGAAGATCTCCATTTTTTTTTCTCTTTCCCGCATTTGCAGTGGGGAGGTGCAATCTGTCAGCCTATCAGCAGCGCACACACGGAGCGAAGTGCTTTTTTTCACACAAGCAAGGGCATGTGTGATTGGCAGTGTATGTCACATGTCCTTGCCCTATAAGACCAAGCCATTTTCCCCGTCGCCACCATTTTCTCACTGCTGCAGCTGCGTGTTAGACGGCACCGCTGTTGCTGTGTGCGCTATACCTTGTTAATTTCAAGCCAATTTTCGCACAAATATACAGATAGCTTGGGAGTAGGGAATAGTTGTGATTGCAGTCCTTTTAAGGACTAGGTTACAGCATTTCCTACGACTTTTATCAAGCAGGTCTGTGCTCTTAAATAGATAGATTGTGGGAGTAAAGACTAATTGTAATTGGAGTCCTTTTCAAGACTAGGTTAAATCAGTTCCTATCAGTTTTTACCAGGCAGGTCTGTGCCAGTGCTGTGCAAGTTTTTTTCACAGCATTTGGCTGAATCTAGCAAAGCTAATCCTTTTTGGCCTATTGCAGAGTGTGTTAGTCAGTGGAGTAGCCTATCTGTGTTGCAAGATATACCACCTGTGTATAGAATACCTATTTTTTTACTGCACCTAGTGAAGTAAAATCTTTTGGGCATAGCATCATTCTATTAGTCCATCTATACTGACCTCCATCAGGTTGCAAATTAAAAATATTTTTTTTCTGCATCTAGCTCTGAAAAAATATTTGGGCTTCTAGCAGTGTGTGGGACTTGGTCTATTAGTCCATCTATACTGACCTCCATCAGGTTGCAAATTAAAAATAATTTTTTTCTTCATTTATCTCTGAAAAAATATTTGGGCTTCTAGCAGCGTGTGGGACTTGTTCTATTAGTCCATCTATACTGACCTCCATCAGGTTGCAAATTAAAAATAATTTTTTTCTGCATCTAGCTCTGAAAAAATATTTGGGCTTCTAGCAGTGTGTGGGACTTGGTCTATTAGTCCATCTATACTGACCTCCATCAGGTTGCAAATTAAAAATAATTTTTTTCTGCATCTAGCTCTGAAAAAATATTTGGGCTTCTAGCAGCGTGTGGGATTTGTTCTATTAGTCCATCTATACTGACCTCCATCAGGTTGCAAATTAAAAATAATTTTTTTCTGCATCTAGCTCTGAAAAAATATTTGGGCTTCTAGCAGTGTGTGGAACTTGGTCTATTAGTCCATCTATACTGACCTCCATCAGGTTGCAAATTAAAAATAATTTTTTTCTTCATTTAGCTCTGAAAAAATATTTGGGCTTCTAGGAGTGTGTGGGACTTGTTCTATTAGTCCTTCTATACTGACCTCCAGCAGGTTGCAAATTGAATATAATTTTTTTCTGCATCTAGCTCTGAAAAAATATTTGGGCTTCTAGCGGTGTGTGGGACTTGGTCTATTAGTCCATCTATACTGACCTCCATCAGGTTGCAAATTAAAAATAATTTTTTTCTGCATCTAGCTCTGAAAAAATATTTGGGCTTCTAGCAGTGTGTGGGACTTGGTCTATTAGTCCATCTATACTGACCTCCATCAGGTTGCAAATTAAAAATAATTTTTTTCTTCATTTATCTCTGAAAAAATATTTGGGCTTCTAGCAGCGTGTGGGACTTGTTCTGTTAGTCCATCTATACTGACCTCCATCAGGTTGCAAATTAAAAATAATTTTTTTCTGCATCTAGCTCTGAAAAAATATTTGGGCTTCTAGCAGTGTGTGGGACTTGGTCTATTAGTCCATCTATACTGACCTCCATCAGGTTGCAAATTAAAAATAATTTTTTTCTTCATTTATCTCTGAAAAAATATTTGGGCTTCTAGCAGCGTGTGGGACTTGTTCTATTAGTCAATCTATACTGACCTCCATCAGGTTGCAAATTAAAAATAATTTTTTTCTGCATCTAGCTCTGAAAAAATATTTGGGCTTCTAGCAGTGTGTGGGACTTGGTCTATTAGTCCATCTATACTGACCTCCATCAGGTTGCAAATTAAAAATAATTTTTTTCTGCATCTAGCTCTGAAAAAATATTTGGGCTTCTAGCAGTGTGTGGGACTTGATCTATTAGTCCATCTATACTGACCTCCATCAGGTTGCAAATTGAATAAAAAAATTTTCTGCATCTAGCTCTGAAAAAATATTTGGGCTTCTAGCGGTGTGTGGGACTTGGTCTATTAGTCCATCTATACTGACCTCCATCAGTTTGCAAATTAAAAATAATTTTTTTCTGCATCTAACCCAGCCAATAGTTTTGGCCTAATACCACAGTTTGGCCACTCAGCTCTGCTCGGTTACCATCCATTGTTTTTTTGTGCAAACAACTCCAGAGTTGTGAATTAGTTAACCACCAAAATGAGTGGAAAAAGGCCTGCTGCTGGTGGAAAGGGGAATAGGCGTGTTGGGAAGGGGAAAAAAGGTTGTGTCCGTGGGGTAGGTGCAGAAGAAAGACCATCTTCCAGCCAAACTAAAATGTCTACTTCTTTTAGCGGACAATGTGATAAGATCCCTTTCTTACGGCCACGCCAATCGCTACAAATTCCAGATGAGGCACAAAAACAGCAGGTGCTTCAACGGATATCAAGTGCTCCTTTAAGTGGGCTCTCCTCCACATCAACTTCAACATCACAAATACTCCAGTCCTCAAAGGTGTCACCCAAATCGCACTTGCTTCCTCACAGCTCCCAAATCTCCAGCTGCCCGTCTGAGTATGAGGTAGAACAGATGGTTGAGTCTGCAGAGCTGTTTACTCATACTATAGCCTGGGAATCAGAAGTCGACTCCAGCGCTTCTGTGAATCCAGACGAGGAAATGATCTGCACTGATGCCCAGAATCTTTATGAGTCGGATCCAGGACCAGACGCAGAAGGTTCTGACCATAATGTAGACCCTCATTCCCAAACTGTAACTCCTGTTGGTGGAGACAATGAGGAAGACGATGATAAGACTCAAATACCTGATTGGAGCGACAACTTTAGTTTTTTGTCAGGGCAGGAACAGGTTGGCTCTGAGGACGACGGGTGTGATAACGCACAGGGTGATGATGATGAGGTCGGAGATCCCACTTACTGTCAACCCACAGTCAGCCAAGAGATGAGGTCAGCAGAGGAGGTGGAGGAAGATGCTAGTGACGACGAGGTCAGGTTGCGCCTTCCTGGACAGAGACGTAGTACTGGAAGCACGTCAACAACTGCATCCTCAAACACAACTCTGCCTCTCACCACAAGTCGTGGTGGCTCTTCAGGTCGCATGGGTGCTAAGCCTTGCATAGCCTGGGCATTTTTTCAGATCGATAAAGATGACCCAACTCGTGTTATCTGTAACATTTGTCAGCAAAAGCTAAGTAGAGGCCAAAAAATACATAGTTTGAGTACTTCATGCATGAACCGGCACATGGACATGAAGCATAAGTTGCAGTGGGAAGCTCAGTGTGCTACAATGCGGCCTAGCCGGCCGGGCCAACCACCGTCTGCCATATCTTGTGCATCCGCGGCCTCTTCATCCTCTGTGACTGGGGGGACAGCAGTCACACCTGTTTTGGGGCGCAGACCTGCCACCTCTTTACCCGCAACAGCCAGCGTGATTGGCAGGTCATCATTTTCTTTGGAGGTGGTAACACCAGCTGGTCTTGAGCGCTGTCCGACATCGATAGCACCACCTTTGGATCAAGGCAACCTAACATGTCCGCCTGCATCTTCCTCACAGACCGGCAGTTTGCCGGGGACACCCTTATCAACCCCGTCTAAGCACAATAGCCAGCCCTCGGTCCCTCAGATGTGGACAAGTAAAAGACCATTTCCTCCTAGCCATGAGAAAGCTAAGAGGTTGAATTTCACCATCAGCAAGCTCTTGGCTACAGAAATGCTGCCTTTCCGCCTGGTGGACACAGAGTATTTTCGAGACCTTATGTCCGTCGCAGTGCCCCAGTACCAGATGCCCAGTCGGCACTACTTCTCAAAGAAAGGTGTGCCTGCGCTCCACCAGCATGTCGCACACAACATCACCGCTTCTTTGAGAAACTCTGTGTGTGACAGGGTGCATTTCACCACAGACACTTGGACGAGTAGGCATGGACAGGGGCGTTACATGTCGCTGACTGGGCACTGGGTAACTATGGTGACAGCAGGACAAGGGGCTGCTGTCCAAGTCTTGCCGTCCCCACGAGTTGTGCGTCAATCCTCTTTATGTCAAAGTTCCTCCACTGCTTCTGCCTCCTCAACCTCCTCTCGGTCTTCCACCTGCACCCAAAGCCTGTCTGGTCATGCCACAAGCTTTCTAACTGCGCAGAAGGGATCCTGCACACCTCCTTACTATGCTGGCAGTAGGGCTCAACGTCATCAGGCGGTTTTTACATTGAAATGTCTGGGAAATGTGAGTCACACAGCTGAGGAGTTGTGGTCAGCTCTGGAGAACCAATTTCATGAATGGTTGTCTCCACTGGACCTGAAACCAGGGAAGGCCGTGTGCGACAATGCTGCAAACCTGGGTGCGGCCCTTCGCCGGGACAATGTCACACACGTGCCTTGTATGGCTCACGTGTTGAACCTGGTTGTCCAGCAATTTTTAGCCCACTATCCCAGACTAGATGGCCTTCTGCAGAGGGCACGGTCGCTGTGTGCTCACTTCCGCCGTTCGCATCCCGCAGCTCAGCGACTTACATCTCTACAGAAGTCGTTGGGCCTGCCACTTCACCGGCTAAAATGCGATGTGCCTACCCGGTGGAATTCAACTCTGCACATGTTGCAGCGACTGTGGCAGCACCGACAAGCCCTGGTGCAATACGTTCTGACGTATAGCCTGGGCCAACGAGATTCAGAGGTGGGGCAAATCACGCTGGAGGAGTGGTCTCAGATCAGGGACCTATGCACCCTTCTGCACAGTTTTGAAATGGCGACGAAGATGTTTAGTGCTGACGATGCCATTATCAGTATGACTATTCCGGTGATTTACATGCTGGAGCACATGTTAAACAGAATTCGGAGTCAGGTGGTGGCACAAGAGGAGGTGGAGGAAGTAGAGGAGGAGGAGTTGTATGCGGAAGGGCTAACATCTGCAAGGTCCAGACGGTCGGCAGCACCAAGGCGGCAGGCATGTGAGGGTGGGGGAGATGATTTTACCAGGGCGCATGGTAGCAGCCAAACTAGTGAGGAAGGTGCAGGAGCCCAGGAAGAAGTGGAGGACGAACTGATGGAAGACTCATCAGATGAGGGAGACCTTGATCACATTTCTGTTGTGCGAGGTTGGGGGGAGAGGACAGAGGAAGGAAGCATGATTGTTACCTCGCCACCAACACAACAGGGACTTGGTGCTCCTGGATGCGCAACACACATGAGTGCCTTCTTGCTGCACTACCTGCAACATGACTCTCGAATTGTGAGAATTAGAAATAATCCTGACTACTGGGTTGCCACACTGTTAGATCCCCGGTACAAAAGTAAATTTGCAGAAATTATTCCTGCCATAGAAAGGGATGCACGCATGCAGGAGTATCAGCAGAGACTGTTGCAGAATCTTACATGTGCTTTTCCACAAAATACCAGTGGTGCACGTAGTGAATCTCACAGTTCCAACTTGCCAACCGTGGGACCGTCAAGTGTTCAGCACTCAAACCGTAACAGAACCACAGTATCTTCTGGTAACATCAATTTTGCGGAATCATTTCACCACTTTTTTTAGCCCATCCTTTGCAAGGCCACAGGAGACAAGAAGTCTGACACATAGTCAACGCCTAGAGACGATGGTACAGGAGTATCTCCAAGTAAACATTGAAGCCACGACTGTGTCACTGGACCCTTGCTCTTTTTGGGCTTCCAATCTGGATAAATGGCCGGAGCTAGCCACTTACGCCTTGGAGATCTTGTCATGCCCCGCAGCCAGCGTTCTGTCTGAACGTGTGTTCAGCGCTGCTGGTGGTGTGCTGACAGATAAGCGCACGCGGCTCTCCACTGATAATGTAGACAGACTCACGTTCATAAAGATGAACAAATCATGGATCCGAAACGCCTTTTCTACCCCTGTGTCATCCTGGGGAGAGTAAAAGCTTGATGATTGGTTAAAATCACCCTACCAACCGTTTTAAGCTTTCAAATTACTAATCATGTTTATCTGTATCTTGACTGGAAAATAATTTGGGCTTTGTAGCAGTGTGCAGCACTGATCCTATTAGGCCATCTATAATAAGCTTCACCAGATTTAAAATTAAAAATAATTTTTAGCTGCATCTAGCCCGGAAAATAATTTTGGAGCTCCGAGATGCGCAAGACACATAAGTGCCTTCTTGCTGCACTACCTGCAGCATGACCCTCATATTGTCAGAATTCGAAGTAATCATGACTACTGGGTTGCCACACTCTTAGATCCCCCAAACTTTTCGATCAACCTTTTCATTTTAATAAAGACCAAAAAAATTGTCATTTTTGAAATTATAAGCATTAGCAGGTTGCTAGAAACTGAAATCAAACAGTTTTCAACTCAAAACTTTATTCTAGGTGATGTTACATTTTCACATAGGACCCCTTGTTCGAAAGGAGCTTCTGAACTCTCTCGTCCATTGAATTTGTCAGGTTTTGGATGGTTTCTGCTTCAATTGTTTTGCATGAGGACAGAATACCCTCCCAGAGCTGTTGCTTAGATGTGAACTGCCTCCCGCCATCATAGACACTCCTTTTAATGATGCTCCAAAGGTTCTGAATGGGGTAGAGGTCAGGGGAGCATGGGGGTCACACCATAAGTTTGTCCCCTTTTATGCCCATATCAGCCAGAGATGCAGATGTTTTATGTGCAGCATGAGATGGTGCATTATCATGCAGAAAAATGATCTTGCTGTGAAATACACGGTTCTTCTTCTTGAACCATGGCAGGAAGTGCTGTTTGAGAAAATCCACATACATTATGGAGTTCATCTTTAGCGCCTTCAGGGATCCTAAAAGGGCCGACAATCTCTCTCCCCATGATTCCAGCCCAAAACATTACTCCACCTCCTCCTTGTTGGCGCTGTAGCCGTGTTTGCGTGGGGTGTCCATCAACCAGCCATCCTCCACTCCATTCATCGGGACCATCGAGCGCTGCACGGCACTCATCCGTGAACAAAACAGTTTTGAAATCAGTCTTCATGTAATGTTTGGCCCACTGGAGCCGTTTCTGCTTGTGTGAAGTGGATAGAGGAGGTCGACAGGATGGCGTATGCACAGCTGCAAACCTCTGAAGGACCCTGCATCTTGTTGTTCGGGGGACGTTGGAGGCACAAGCAGCTTCAAAAACTTGTCTGCTGCTATGACAAGGCTTTTTTGCCGCTGCTCTTTCAACCTGACGTAATTGCCTGTAGGAAAGAGTCCTCAATTTGCCCTTATCAGCACGCACACGTGTGTACTGTGAATCAGCTACATACTTCTTGATTGCCAAGACACTTCATCCTGATCATCGCACAATGTTGATTGTAGTCATGCCTTGACCTAAACACTCCACAATTTGTTGCTTCTCAGCAGCCGACACATCCTTTTTCTTTCCCATTTTGGCAGAAAATGTAGGCTGCTTAATAATGTGAGAGAGCCTTCTTAAGTAGTCTTGCCTTTCATTGGACACACCTGCCAAACTAATTAGCACAGGTGTCTGCAATTGCTTACGGTGATATAAAGAGCCCTGACACACATCACCATCAATGAGTTTAACTGACAAACAAACAAATTCTTCCCTTATCACTCCTAAACACTTTTTGCATAATAATTTGGAACGCGGTGTACATGTGCTTTTCCACAAAACACCAGTGGTTCACGTAGTGAATCTTACAGTTCTAACTTGCCAACCGTGGTCTGTATGGAATTGTTCAATAAAGGGCCCAAAATTAAGATAACATAGATGGGAGAGGTCTCTATGAATAGGAATTCCTAAGTATTTGATACCCTGTGAGGGCCAGGCAAAGGGAAAGTTGGACTGGATGGAATCCTATATGGATTTAGGGAGGGAGACATCGAGGGCCTCAGACTTCGCTGCATTGATTTTAAAATTTTACCATGTAACAAAGTGATCTATTTCAGCCATAACAGCAGGGATGGATATATGTGATTGAGTGATATATACTAGGACATCATCAGCAAATAGAGAGCACTTGTACTCGGTGCCTCCAACCTCAATCCACCTAATATTGGGGTTATGGCGAATTGATGAGAGCAGGTGCTCCGTCACTAGGATGTATAAGAGAGGGGACAGAGGACATCCCTGCCTTGTCCCATTGGTGATTGTGAAAGGTGATGAAAATGTTCTGACGCACCCCCTGGGCCTTGGGACACCCGGAGCCGGACCCTTTTTGGTGGATGCTGGTGGTTGTAGTCTTCGTGGCGGCGATCCGGTTCCGTGGCTCAGGGCGGTCAAACCAGTGGCGGAACTATTTATGTGGTTTTGATGTTTAAATGTCCGACTACGCCACCCGTGGATTGCGGTCAGAGTGAACCGCCGCTACAGGGCAGACCGCTAAGGCTGGTGTTGTGGGTGCAGCAGAGCGTAGCATAACTCCCCACGGGAGGAGTATAGCCTCAGGGCAGTGTATGCGGAGGATGGGGGTGATGGTGCAGGGCAGCAGCAGTTACGACATGGAGTCAGTGATGCAGTTCAGGGCCTTTACTCACAGTTCTTATTATCCAGACCACGTCTGCAGGTAACGGCTGCCCACGTCGTACTGTGCTCACCAGGTGAGGGGCTCAGACAACTCCCAGATAACTTTGGAGCACTTCACAGGACCCCCTTTGTGTGTCCTTTGTCTGGCCTTTCTTACCAACACTTCTGTCCGGCTGCCTCGGGCCTCCTCTTGGTAAACTTGGCGCCAGTTTCCCTGACCCTATGTGGTGCCTTCCTAGCGGGTGGAGCAAGGGGCTGCGCCACATAAAATGTCAGAGCCTCCGGTTTCTAGCTGAGGGTCGTTTCCTGCCTCCACTAGTTCGGGGACCGGTCTCCCCCTTTGGCCTGACCCCTCCACGCAGGTGGATTCGGGCGTGCAGTGGCCACTCGCCCGTCCGCACCCCTGGGATCCCTTCATTCCTCGTTCCTGGAGCCTTCTCCGCTCCTCTTCCTTCCTTCTCCCTCTTGCAGGCCTGGGCCTCTGTTACTAGGCCCGCCTCCGGAGCAGAGCTCATGCAGAGCCCCTGCTCCCTGCCACTTCTGCTCAGACTTCTCTGCACTGAACTAAGATGGTGCCCACCTTTTATACTCCCTTCTCAATGCACCCAGGAACTGCTTCCTCCCTGCTCCTGCACTGCAGGGTTCCCCTTCCTCAGTGTTCCCTCCCCCCACTCCAGCCAGGGACAGGGACTGTCGTGCCCATCTCAGGGGCATATTGGTCGCCCTGCCCCACGGCAATGTGGTGTAATGCATGCAGGTGTCGGGTCCTGATCCACACTCCATCCTTATCTGAGAGTGAGATATCACACCTCTGGGTGAGGTGCAATACGTCTGTAGCAACCGAGCCCTCGGTGCTACAGTTCCATTTATCTTCAGCCTAGGTGACGTATTGTGATACAGGGCCGTGATTTTGGCTATAAAAGGGTCCCCTAGACCCCTACCCCAAGCTTTTTAAGAGAATCATATATGGCGTGCCAGGAGACTCTATGGAATGCTTTCTCAGCATCCAACGAGAGTATCTACTTACAAATTTTTAACTGCATCTAGCCCAGGAAATACTTTGTGCCTAGTAGCAGTGTCTGCTAGTCAGCGGATTATCCCGGCTGTTAAGCAAGCTACACCACCTGTAGTTTGGACACTTAATTTTTTCAAAGGAAATGCTTCGGGACCACGGGATACTTAGTGAAGAGCATCAGGAGGCACCCCAAGGATTAGCGGCTGGGACTGGCACTAGGATGCCTTGCGGTGGACAGCCGAGCTCGATCCTTATAAAAGCTTTTTAACTGCAGCAGCTTTAGTGGACGCTACTGGAGCTGGAATTACGCGGCTGCTGGCATGAGACTTGCCCTCCAATAGATCCTTGTAAATGGATTTAAAGTGTATTCATTCAAATTAGAGGGACAATTTAAATTAAAAAGCTTAGAGCTGCCTCCACCACAGGGGGGCTCTCTCGACCCACCAGCGGACAGGCACCAGTATTGGGAGAGGGGGGCTGGCCGTCAGGGTTCACCGCGGCTCTGGCACAAACCTGGCGACACGGAGGTGGCACGGGCAGGAGCGGACTGGCCGTCTCGGCTTCTCACTTTTTGGATTTTAGAAGGGCATGACATGCCTATATCTGTGTCTCCCCCTCCTTTTACTCCTCCACCTCTTTTCTTTTCGCATGACTATATGTACTTGTCACTTTTCCATGTGTTAGCTGTGTCTTCTGAGCAGTTTGTCAGCTTTTGGACACCTTTGAAGGTGTTTTCTATGTGTTTCTATGTGTTTTTGTTTGCCTGCCATTGGTTTTAACGGTGTTCGAAGGTGTTCGACGAACAGTTCGACGAACAGTTCGGCGAACACACGGGTGTTCGACGAACCGAACCGAACTCGAACACTACGGGGGTGGCTCAACACTAGTCCTCAGCGTAGACCGGAGCTGGGGAGGTACCTGGATTGTTGGAAAAAGAATTAAGCACAACTGGTTTGAGGAGAGATACGTGGAAGGAGTTGGGAATCCGTAAGGTGGCCGGGAGTTTTAAGTTGTAGGCTATTGGGTTGATTTGCTTGAGGACTTCAAATGGACTGATGAATCGTGGACCCAACTTATAGGAGGGTATTTTGAGGCAAACATGTTTGGAGGAGAGCCAAACCTTGTCCCCCGGACGGAATTGAGGCGGATTCAGACGTCTCTTATCAGCATGTTTCTTCATCCGCTCTGAGGATTGATGAAGTGCAGATCTAGTGTCTTCCCAAATGGTAGAAAATTCGCTGACCAGAGACTTTGCGGCAGGGTTGTCCACAGAAGCGGAGACGGGAAACGGAATCCAGGGATGTTGACCGTAGACCACAAAGAACGGGGACTTGGAAGAAGATTCGCTTTCATGGTTGTTATAGGAGAACTCGGCCCATAGTAGGAGCTCCACCCAATCATTATGGTGAGCATTGACGAAATCCCGGAGAAAGCTGGTAAGGATCTGGTTGATACATTCCACTTGGCCATTGAACTGCGGATGGTAAGCAGAGGAGAAATCCAGGGTGACAGCCAGCAGTTTACACGTAGCTCTCCAGAAACGTGAAGTAAACTGGACCCCGCGATCAGACACAATGTGGAGGGGTAGACCGTGGAGACGAAAGATGTGATGGATGAAATCCTTAGCCAGCACAGATGCAGAGGGGAGACCAGGCAGAGGGATGAAGTGGGCCATTTTAGAAAAGCGATCAGCGACCACCCAAATGACAGTACAACTGGCAGAAACAGGGAGATCAGTAATAAAGTCCATAGCAAAGTGTTGCCATGGGGCAGCAGGAGCTGGAAGAGGCAGGAGGTGGCCGGCTGGAAGATGTCTGGGAACCTTTTTGCGGACACAGGACGAAGAGGCCATGGCGAAGTTTACCACATCATTGTGCAGGGTAGGCCACCAGTAATTCCGGGTAATCAGCAGGAAGGTATTCTTCTGGCCAGCATGGCCTGCTAGTTTAGATGAATGACCCCAGTGAAGAACCTTCTTACGATCCAGAACCGCTACAAACATCTTACCGGGTGGGAGACGAGACAGGTCCAAGGGGGCCACATTCATCACTTTGGAGGGATCGATGATATGCATAGGTTCCTCCTCTTGATCGGAAGACAGGAAGGATTGGGACAAGGCGTCGGCCTTAACGTTCTTGTCCGCCGGGCGGTAATGTAGGGTAAAGTTGAAGCGGGCAAAGAACAAAGACCACTGGGCCTGACGCGGATTGAGTCTTTGGGCATTCTGTAGATATGCCAGGTTTTTGTGGTCAGTATAGATGACCACCGGGTGCAAAGCCCCTTCAAGCAGGTAACGCCACTCCTCCAACGCCAATCTGATGGCTAGCAGTTCTCGGTCTCCTATGGAGTAGATGCGCTTGGACGCGGAGAAGAGGTAGGAGAAGGAGCCGCAGGTTACCATTGTTCGGATGGAGATTTCTGGGTGAGCACCGCTCAGGCTCCAGAAGAGGAAGCATCAACCTCCAGAAAGAACTGTTTGTTGCTATCCGGACGGTGCAGCACTGGGGCAGAAGAGAAGGCTTGTTTTAAGGAGAGGAAGGCCTCCTCCGCTTCGGATGGCCATTCCTTAGGATTTGCTCCCTTTCGGGTGAGCGCAGAGATGGGGGCAGTCCGGGAAGAGAAATGTGGAATGAAGAGACGGTAATAGTTGGCGAAGCCCAGGTATCGCTGAATCGCCTTCAACCCCTCCGTACTGTGCCACTTTAAGACGGCAGAGACCTTCTCGGGGTCCATCCGAAGGCCTATCTTAGAGATAATATAGCCCAGGAACGGAAGAGAGGTCTGCTCGAAGAGGCATTTCTCAAATTTTGCATATAGGTGATTCTGCCTGAGCCTAAGCAGGACCTGGAGAACATCCCTCCGGTGTGTGGAAAGATCCGGAGAGAAGACCAAGATTAGAGATGAGCGGTGTTCGACTAGAACTGTTCGCCAATCTCAAATTCAAGCTGTTTTGGGCGGTGTTCGAGTTGTTCGACGAACCCGAACGATTTGCAAAAAATTCCGCTGTTCGAGGTTATGTTCGATAACTGTTCGTGCACCAAAAGCTTGTCCTGCATGTCTGGCGCGATTTAGAGCACCAATCATGCATGGATTGTCTGCCACTCACTGTAATGCCAGAGCCATGGTGGTTGTGGCATTACAGTGATTGCCCAAATCGATGGGAACAGTGCCAACAGTGAAACATGAAAAGCCGGCAATTCAGCAGCGGCATACACCGGTACCCGACAATTTAGAACCGAAAGAATAGAGCTTCACACAGAGATTAGATAGATAGAAACATGTCAGCCACATATATATGAAGTACAGTGACAGTGTTGCTTACTGTACTTGTCATTTAGTGTAAAGGATTTATCAAAAAAAATAATAGTGTTTTCATGCACCGTCTCTTTAAAAAAGCCGGCCGACAATTCAGCAGCGGTACCCGACAATTTGGAATAGAAAGAATAGAGAATCACACATAGATTAGATAGATAGAAACATGTCAGTCACATATATATGAAGTACAGTGACAGTGTTGCTTACTGTACTTGTCATTTAGTGTAAAGGATTTATTAAAAAAAATAATAGTGTTTTCATGCACTGTCTCTTTAAAAAAGCCGGCCGGCATTTCAGCAGCGGTACCCTACAATTTAGAATAGAAGGAATAGAGCATCACACATAGATTAGATAGATAGAAACATGTCAGTCACATATATAAGAAGTACAGTGATAGTGTTGATTACTGTACTTGTCATTTAGTGTTAAAATAAAGGATTTATTTAAAAAAAAATTGGCGTGGGGTTCCCCGTAATTTTAGGCTCTAGCGGAGGTTAAGCAGACGGCTGGGGCAGATGTTTGAAGCCTGGGAAGGGGGTAATACTCATGGAGCTTCCCAGGCTACTAATATCAGCCCCCAGCTGAATACCTAGCCTTTACTAGCTATTAAAATGGGGGACCCCCCCGCCAAAAAAATGACGTGGGGTCCCCCCTATTTTAATAGCTAGCAAAGGCTAGGCAGACAGCTGGGGGCTGATATTAATAGCCCAGGAAGGGTGCCATGAATATTGGCCCCCTCCCAGGCTAGAAATACCAGCCGTCAGCCGCCCCAGAAATGGCGCATCCATAGGATGCGCCAATTCTGACACTTAGCCTCGCTCTTACCACTGCCCTGTAGCGGTGGCAGTGGGGTAATAGGGCTGGGGTTGATGTCAGCTTATAATGCCAGCTGACATCAAGCCCAGGTTAGTAATGGAGAGGCGTCTATAAGACACCCCCATTACTAACCCCATAGTCAAAGTTAAAAGAAAACACAAACACCCAGAATAAAGTCCTTTAATTGAAATAAAGACACAATCCTTTATTGTTCTAAATTAAACCATACTTACCACCACGCCCATTCCAGTTGAAGCCAACGATCTCCTGCAATAAAAGTAAAATAATAAAGCAACCTCATCCTTACCTTTCCATGGTTCCCACGACAGCTTCAGCTCTGCTACATCGAGATGACAGGCTGGACCGCAGCAGAACGCTGCCATCCAGCCTGTCATCCCGCAGACACTGAGAAGCGCAGGCATGCTTGCGCTCCTCAGTGTCTCGCTGTGACGGCATCCAGATGAGCCGACAATGAACTCGGCTCACCTCATGCACGTCACTGACAGCGTGGGAGAATTCTCCTGCACTCAGCGCTTCAGCGTGAGGATTTTCCCACGCTGTCAGTGACGTGCATGAGGTGAGCCGAGTTCATTGGACATGAATGAGTTCACCTCATGCACGTCACTGACAGCGTGGGAAAATTCTCACGCTGAAGCGCTGAGTGCAGGAGAATTTTCCCACGCTGTCAGTGACGTGCATGAGGTGAGCTCATTCATGTCCATTGAACTCAGCTGACCTCATGTACGTCACTGACAGCGTGGGAGAATTCTCACGCTGAAGCGCTGAGTGCAGGAGAATTCTTCCACGCTGTCAGTGACGTACATGAGGTGAGCTGAGTTCATTGGACATGACCTCGGCTCATCTGGATGCCGTCACAGCCAGACACTGAGGAGCGCAAGCAAGCCTGTGCTTCTCAGTGTCTGCGGGATGACAGGCTGGATGGCAGCGTTCTCCTGCGGTCCAGCCTGTCATCTCGATGTAGCAGAGCTGAAGCTGTCGTGGGAACCATGGAAAGGTAAGGATGAGGTTGCTTTATTATTTTACTTTTATTGCAGGAGATCGTTGGCTTCAGCTGGAATGGGCGTGATGGTAATTATGGTTTAATTTAGAACAATAAAGAATTGTGTGTTTATTTCAATTAAAGGACTTTTTTCTGGGTGTTGTGTTTTTTTTAAATACTTTACTAGAAATTCATAGTGGTCATGTCTAATATTGGCGTGACCCCATGAATTTCGGGCTTAGGGCCAGCTGATAATGCCAAGCTGGCCCTAACCCCTTTATTACCCAGTGAGCCACCGCACCAGGGCCCTGGATGAGTTGGGTACAGCGCCAGAAGATGGCGCTTCTATGAACTCGCCATTTTCCGGGGTGGCTGCGGACTGCAATTTGCAGCGGGTGGGGCCCAGAAAGCTTGGGCCTCCCTGCGCTGCAGATTCCAGCCCCCAGCTGCCTAGTTGTACCTGGCTGGACACAAAAATAGGCCGAAGCTCCACGTATTTTTTTTTTTAATTATTTCATGAAATTCATGAAATAATTAAGGAAAAAAGGGCTTCCCTATATTGTTGTGGCCGGCCAGGTACAAATAGGCAGCTGGTGGTTGGGGGCAGCCCTTTCCTGCCTGCAGTACCTGGCTGGACACAAATATAGTGCGAAGCCCCACGTCAATTTTTTTTAAAATTATTTCATGAAACTAGATGGTGGCCCGATTCTAACGCATCGGGTATTCTAGAATATGTATGCAGCAGACCCGGCGCAATCAGCAGAGCGGTGTTTAAATTTGTCACCAAAATCGCTGACTGGTCGCGGCCAGCAACCGCGACCAATCAGCAAAGCGGTGTTGAAATTTGGCGACTATATCACCGGCGGTCGCGACTAATCAGCAGAGCGGGGTTTAAATTTTGCGCCAATAATGCTGATAGGTTGTGGTCGCGACCAATCAGCAAAGCAGTGTTTAAATTTGGCGCCAATAATGGTGATTGGTCACGACCTCGACCATTCAGCAGAGCGGTGTTTAAATTTGGCGCTAATAATGCTGATTGGTCGCAATCGCCGGCCGTGACCAATCAGCAGAGCGGTGTTTAAATTTGGCGTCAAAATCGCTGATTGGTCGCGGAAGGCAACTGTGACCAATCAGCCGAGCAGGGTTTAAATTTGGCGCCAATACTACTGATTGGTCGTGGACGGCGACCGCGGTCAATCAGCAGAGCGGTGTTTAAATTTGGCGCCAATAATGCTGATTAGTCACGGCCGGCATCCGCGACCAATTAGCAGAGCGGGGTTTAAGTTTGGCGCCAATCTCGCTGATTGGACGCATCTGGCGTCCGCGACCAATCAGCAGAGCATTGTTTAAATTTGGCGCCAAGCTCGCTGATTGGTCGCGGCAGCTATTTAAATGTGGCGCCCAAATCGGTGATTGGTCGCGGGCAGCATCCGCGACCAATCAGCAGAGTGGTGTTTAACTTTAGCGCCAAGATCACTGATTGGTCGCGTGCGGAGAGCGCGACCAATCAGCTAATCGTATTGGTGAGGACCGGGGAGCGCCGCTGCCTGGTCGGATACTTCCGTTGCGAGAAGCCGGGAGATGAGCGACTGCTCGCAGCAGAAGTATCCCGACCCACAGCACCGCTCCCCGCTCCTCCCTTGACACCCTAGCCGCTGATGTCCCCACAGTATCCGCATGGTGTTACAAAGATCCGGACATTTGTGTTAAAAATCGCTGATTGGTCGCTGGCGCTGACCGCGACCAATCACCGATTTTGGCGCCAAATTTAAATATCGGCCGCAACCAATCACCAATCTTGGCTCCACATTTAAACACCGCTGTGCTGATTGGTCGCCGACGCTGGGCGCGACCAATCACCGATTTTGGCGCCACATTTAAATAGCGTCCGCGACCAATCAGTACAGCGGTGTTTAAATGTGGAGCCAAGATGGGTGATTGGTCGCGGAGGATATTTAAATTTGGCGCCCAAATCGGTGATTGGTCGCGGCTGATATTTAAATTTGGCGCCCAAATCGGTGATTGGTCGCGGGCACGCCCGCGACCAATCAGCGATTTTTAACACAAATGTCCGGACCTTTGTAACACCATGTGGATACTGTGGGGACATCAGCGGCTAGGGTGTGAAGGGAGGACCGGGGAGCGGCGCTGCGGGTCGGGATACTTCTGCTGCGAGCGCCCGCTCATGTCCCGCCTTCTCGCAGCGGAAGTATCCGTACAGGCAGCGCCGCTGACATCCATGCGGCTAGGGTGTGAAGGGAGGACCGGGGAGCGGCGCTGACATCGAATTGGTCGCGGCCGCTATTTAAATGTGCCGCACAAATCGGTGATTGGTCACCGTCTTGACCGCGACCAATCACTGATCTTGCCGCCAAAGTTAAACACTACTGTGCTGATTGGTCGCGGACGCTGCCTGCGACCAATCACAGATTTGTGCGCCAAATTTAAATATCGGCCGCGACCAATCACCGATCTTGGATCCACATTTAAACAACGCTGTGCTGATTGGTCGCGGCCGATATTTAAATGTGGCGCCCAAATCGGTGATTGGTCGCGGTCTTGGCGCGCGACCAATCACTGATCTTGCCGCCAAAGTTAAACACTACCGTGCTGATTGGTCGCGGACGCTGCCCGCGACCAATCACCAATTTGTGCGCCAAATTTAAATATCAGCCTCATGCACGTCACTGACAGCGTGGGAAAATTCTCCTGCACTCAGCGCTTCAGCGTGAGAATTCTCCCACGCTGTCAGTGACGTGCATGAGGTGAGCTGAGTTCATTGGACATGACCTCACCTCATGCACGTCACTGACAGCGTGGGAAAATTCTCACGCTGAAGCGCTGAGTGCAGGAGAATTCTCCCACGCTGTCAGTGACGTGCATGAGATGCGCCGAGTTCATTGCACATGAACTCGGCTCATCTTTATGCCGTCACAGCGAGACACTGAGGAGCGCAAGCATGCCTGCGCTTCTCAGTGTCTGCGGGATGACAGGCTGGATGGCAGCGTTCTGCTGCGGTCCAGCCTGCCATCTCGATGTAGCAGAGCTGAAGCTGTCGTGGGAACCATGGAAAGGTAAGGATGAGGTTGCTTTATTATTTTTCTTTTATTGCAGGAGATCGTTGGCTTCAGCTGGAATGGGCGTGGTGGTAAGTATGGTTTAATTTAGAACAATAAAGAATTGTGTGTTTATTTCAATTAAAGGACTTTATTCTGGGTGTTTGTGATTTTTTAGTAACTTTCACTATGGGGTTAGTAATGGGGGTGTCTTATAGACGCCTCTCCATTACTAACCTGGGCTTGATGTCAGCTGGCATTATAAGCTGACATCAACCCCAGCCCTATTACCTCCTGCCACCGCTACAGGGCAGTGGGAAGAGCGAGGCTAAGTGCCAGAATTGGCGCATCCTATGGATGCGCCATTTCTGGGGCGGCTGACGGCTGGTGTTTCTAGCCTGGGAGGGGGCCAATATTCATGGTACCCTTCCTGGGCTTTTAATATCAGCCCCCAGCTGTCAGGGGGGACCTCACGTCATTTTTTTGGGGGGGTCCCCCATTTTAATAGCTAGTAAAGGCTAGGTATTCAGCTGGGGGCTCATATTAGTAGCCTGGGAAGCTCCGTGGGTATTAACCCCTTCCCAGGCTTCAAACATCTGCCCCAGCCGTCTGCTTAACCTCCGCTAGAGACTAAAATTACGGGGACCCCCACGCCAATTTTTTTTTTAATAAATCCTTTATTTTAACACTAAATGACAAGTACAGTAATCAACACTATCACTGTACTTCTTATATATGTGACTGACATGTTTCTATCTATCTAATCTATGTGTGATGCTCTATCTTTCTGTTCTAAATTGTCGGGTACAGATGCTGAATTGCCGGCCGGCTCTTTTAAAGAGACGGTGCATGAAAACACTATTATTTTTTTTAATAAATCCTTTACACTAAATGACAAGTACAGTAAGCAACATTGTCACTGTACTTCATATATATGTGACTCACACGTTTCTATCTATCTAATCTATGTGTGATTCTCTATTCCTTCTATTCTAAATTATCGGGTACAGATACTGAATTGCCGGCCGGCTTTTTTAAAGAGACAGTGCATGAAAACACTATTATTTTTTTTAATAAATCCTTTACACTAAATGACAAGTACAGTAAGCAACACTGTCACTGTACTTCATATATATGTGACTGACATGTTTCTATCTATCTAATCTATGTGTGATTCTTTATTCTTTCTATTCTAAATTGTCGGGTACTGAATTGCCGGCCGGCTTTTTTAAAGAGACGGTGCATGAAAACACTATTATTTTTTTAAATAAATCCTTTACACTAAATGACAAGTACAGTAACCAACACTATCACTGTACTTATTATATATGTGATTGGCATGTTTATATCTATCTATGTGTGAAGCTCTATTCTTTCTGTTATAAATTGTCGGGTACCGCTGCTGAATTGCCGGCCGGCTTTTTTAAAGAGACGGTGCACGAAAACACTATTATTTTTTTTAATAAATCCTTTACACTAATTGACAAGTACAGTAAGCAACACTGTCACTGTGCTTCTTATATGTGTGACTGACATGTTTCTATCTATCTAATCTTTGTGTGATGCTCTATTCCTTCTTGTCTAAATTGTCGGGTACCGGTGTATGCCGCTGCTGAATTGCCGGCCGGCTTTTTTAAAGAGAGCGTCTTCTGAGCAGTTTGTCAGCTTTTGGACACCTTTGAAGGTGTTTTCTATGTGTTTCTATGTGTTTTTGTTTGCCTGCCATTGGTTTTAACGGTGTTCGACGGTGTTCTAAGGTGTTCGACGAACAGTTCGACGAACAGTTCCTCGAACATCCCGGTGTTCGACGAACCGAACCGAACCCGAACACTACGGGGGTGGCTCAACACTAACCAAGATGTCGTCCAGGTATACCACCACGCATGAATATAGGAGATCACGGAAGATATTGTTACCTAATTCTTGGAAGACGGCTGGAGCAATACAGAGACCGAAGGGCATCACACGGTATTCATAGTGGCTGTCCCGGGTATTGAATGCCGTCTTCCACTCGTCTCCTTGGCGGATCCGGACCAAGTTATACACCCCACGAAGATCGAGCTTGGAGATGATCTTCACACCTTTAAGGCGGTTGAACAGCTCAGAGATGTGCGGCAGGGGGTATTTGTTTTTGATAGTAATCTGGTTGAGTCCTCTAAAATCGATACCGGGGTGTAGTGAACCGTCTTTCTTTTTTTATGAAGAAGAATCTGGCTCCAGCCTGGGAGGTAGATTTCCGGATGAAGCCCCTAGTCAGATTTTCTTTGATGTACTCCGACATGGCCCGGGTCTCGGCCAACGACAATGGGTAAATACGCCCACGGGGTGGAGTGGCACCAGGTACCAGGTCGATGGGGCAATCATATGGCCTATGAGGTGGCAGTGTCTCTGCTTCCTTCTTGTCGAAGACATCTGCATAGGACCAGTAAGGTGCCGGTATACCAGGTAAATTGGCCGGAGTAGACGGAGGTCAAACCGGGCGAACCGGGACCAGGCAGGTCTCGTGGCAATCCTGCCCCCAACGGAGCACCTCATCGGATTGCAAATTCAGAACGGGTTCATGTCTCTGTAGCCAGGGTTTGCCTAGCAAAAGGGAGTGAGAGAGTCAGAAAGCAGATGGAAGGAGATCCTCTCTGAGTGCAGCATTCCCACCTGCAGGGTTACGGGTTCTGTGACAAGCAAGATGGTAACCGGAAGGAGTCTTCCATCCACGGAAGCAACTGCCAATGGTTCAGCCAGAGGTTTGGTAGGAATCTGATACTTGTCTACAAGGGACTGGGAAATGAGATTCCCAGTGGCTCCGGAACCCAGATGTGCGGTTTCAAAGAAGCTGTTCTCTCCACAGGAGATAGAGATGTATAAAGTCAAGAACGGAGAGGATTTACTCTTGCCTTGGATGACCTCTCCGAGCAGTCCTAGACACTGGAGTTTCCCGGCTTCACCGGGCAGGAACAAATCAGATGCTCCTTACTACCACAGTAGAAACATCTCTTCTTGACGAGATTTGACCATCTTGGTTTGGTCGATCTGCATAGGTTCGGGCGATCATGCCCGGGCAGTTGCTGATTGGGAAGCAGGTTTCTGGAAAAGAGGAGCAAGATGAGGAAATCTTCTCTCCCGGGTAGTCTCCTTAGCATGTTCTAGGAAACGGATGTCAATCCGGGTAGCTAGTGACACCAGGTCATCCAGGGTGGTAGGAATGTCCCGGCTCGCTACTTCGCACTTAATCCGACTGGAAAGGCCCTCCCAGAAGTTGGACACCAGGGCCTCGTTGTCCCAGGCAAGCTCAGAAGCGAGGGTATGGAACTGTATGGCATGGTGAGACTCCCATGGCAGAGACGGAGCAATGAGGAGGCAGTAGAAATCCTTTGTCCAGGCTCATCGAAGACCCTCCGGAAGGTAGGGAGGAAAGCCGGAAGACCGGACACCAGGGAATCCCCTCTCTCCCATAGAGGGTTTAGCCATGCAAATGCTTCCCCGGTGAGGTGAGACATGATGAACGGCACCTTGGCCCGGTCGGAGGGAAACTGATGTGCCAGAAGTTCAAAGTGCAGCGTGCACTGGCTCAGAAAACCCCGACATAAAATGGGGTTGTGGAGCCCAGCTGCGCTTGGTACCACAGATCCTAGAAGGGTGTATTGATGGAATCCTCTACAAGAGGCCCCCATAAACATTCACACATCTCCACCTTCCACCTCAGACCAGCAGAGGGAGCCTGTTAGGAATATAAATAGGGAAGGTAGAGCTAGGCAGTTCAGTTCCTGCAGAGTGAGACACAGAAACTGGTCAGTCTGCAATGGAGCTCAGTCTAGTTTGGAGAGGTCAGCCTGCAGTGGAGCCTAGTCCAGACTCAGTTGCAGCTCAGTTAGAGCTCAAGGTGTGCCGGCGCCATAAGATCGGTGAAGAGCGGCAAGCTGCCGTTAGTGTGAGTAGCCTAGTGAGGGCCCGAGCGTGGCCAAAGGCGAGTGGAAAGTGAGTAGCAGTGGAGGCAGAGGAGCTTACCCAGCTCACCCCGAAACATATACCGGACACCGGGTCCGAGCTTGACGGGATCTCTACGACCCATTAAGGCATAACCGGAATCCCTGGAGAATTACAGGTCCCAGGTTCACCAGAGAGCTGATACGTAACAGAGCCAGGAGACACATAGGCCCCATAAGCTGAGAGTGTGCACTCCAAGAGAAGGCCCTACCACAACATCAGCCGGTGCAGGACAGAGATAAAGTTAGGCCAAGCTTCAGACAGGTCAGAAACTTACTGCGCAGAGGCAAGAAACAGGAGGCCCTACACCCGCTCATTGGGGAGGATCCTGATATGCACCCTTCACTCTACAGTCCTCCGGGAAGTGCCTGAACCACCACCAGTAAAAGGTACTGAAGTGACTACCGTGTCCGTCCCCGTTCTTGCTCCGACCCGGCTGGGTCTCGCCTGTCCTGCATCCCCCTCTCCGTACGCTGCTCTGAGGCCTAGCTCCACCTGTGGGGAGCTATACCATCGAGCTGCCGTATCACCGGCCTCAGTGAACTGCCGCAGCGCTGGTGAGTCTCACCAGAAGCCACAGGTGGCGTCACGAACTTTCATAGAGTTAACAAATAATCCCCTTTTAAAAGCTGACCCCAGGGTACGGGCCCGGGAGCCAACCACCGCTACATCCCCAAGGCAAGGCAAAGGCCCGGGTACCGAGTCATCCCCATCCCCCTGGGCTAGTCAGGGTCACCTCCAAATCGAGGAGGCACAGAAAGCCGGGGTCCTTGGCTTGATGCCGTGGTATTGGTAGGCAGCGGCACCGTCAGAGCCGGTGTCGCTCGGCTCGATGCGGGCACAGGTGGGACAGATAGCGTGTCCAGGCAAGAGTTGACAGACCACAGGTAGGTCAGGATGGTTTCCTGTGGGGATCTCTGACGAGAAACCTCCTGGTATTGGTCAGCAAGCGAAGGAGCCTGGGGGCCACCGGGTTCCATTGCCCGTGCAAACTGTTACGGATCCAGGTGGTGGAACCTCTGTGCTGCGGTGCAAGGAGAGACCAGAGGGGCGTAACTAGGTATCAACTCGGACTGACCAAGGTTGCATGGCGGCTCAATCGACTCTATGAACCAGGGAAGGACCAAGCAGAGGAACCCGGTGCTACTCTGTGCCTGTCCTAGTATGAGAGCAGGTGACTCCCACGGGCAAGTGGCAGGAGCCTCAAGGTAGGCACGGCAGGTAACTGACAGGAGCCTCCAGGTAGGCTGACTGATAGCCATGGCAGGTAACGGGTAGCAGCCTCCAGGTAGGCTGACAGATAGGCACGGCAAGTACCTGGTACGTTCTCCGGGTAGGCAGGCAAGCCAGGCCCATAGACAGACTGGCGGGTTAGGATCGCAGGCAGACCGTTGGGCTAGAGAGTACACTTGGCAGGTGGAGAGAAGTAGTCAGGCTGGTGCACAGGACTGGTAATCAGGCTGGCGGACAGGACTGGAAGTCAGGCAGGCGGACAGGACTGGTAGTCAGGCTGGTGGACTGGACTGGTAGTCAGGCTGGCAGACTGGACTGGTAGTCAAGCTAGCAGTGGGACCTGAGGGCTGAAGCAGAGTTTAGGACACAAAGATACAAACCTGCACGGGCGCCTCCATTTTGGAGGAGGTGCCTTTCATATGAGAGGTCCTCCGTCCATTGGCCGGGGACTCCTTAGGACGACGAGCGCGGCCCCTCTAAAAGGGAGCAGGCGCGCGCCCTAAGCACAGTGCCCGGGAAGCTGCGTGCGCCAGCAGCAGCAGCAGGAGAGCCGGAAGACGCCGAGCCGGGAGCGCGGCGGTAAGAGGGACGGCGTCTCTGCCTGTCAGGGGGCAGTGGCGCCGATAGTACACGCAGCTCTAGTGTCTTCCCAAATAGCTGAAAATTTGCTGACGAGAGACTCCGCGGCAGGATTGTCCACAGAAGAGGAGATGGGTTACGGAATCCGGGGGTGTCGACCGTAGACCACAAAAAATGGGGATTTAGTGGAAGACTCGCTCTCATGGTTGTTATAGGAGAACTCGGCCCAGGGCAGGAGATCAACCCAATCGCTATGGTGTGCTTTGACAAAGTGCCGAAGAAAGCTGGTAAGGATTTGATTGATACGTTTCACTTGACCATTGGACTGAGGATGATAAGCAGAGGAGAAATCCAAAGAGACATCCATCAGCTTGCACATGGCTCTCCAGAAGCGCGAAGTGAATTGAACTCCGCGATCCGAGACAATGTGGAGGGGTAGGCCGTGAAGACGGAAGATGTGATGGATGAAGTCCTTAGCCAGCACAGATGCAGACGGAAGACCAAGCAGAGGGATGAAGTGGGCATCTTAGAAAAGCGGTCAGCGACCACCCAAATGACAGTACAACTGGCAGAAACAGGGAGATCTGTGATGAAGTCCATTGCAATGTGTTGCCACGCAGCGAAAGGCATGGGAAGAGGAAGGAGACGACCGGATGGAAGGTGCCTGGGAACCTTGTTACGGGCACAAGTGAACAAGCCGTGACAAAGTCTGCAACATCCTTGCGCAGGGAAGTCCACCAGTAATGTTTGGCGATGAGCAAAAAGGTCTTTCTCTGGCCAGCATGACCGGCAAGTTTGGATGAATGGCCCCAGAGTAGAACCTTGTTTCGATCCAGAACCGCTACAAAAGTCTTACCGGGTGGAAGATGAGACAGGTCAAACGGAGCAACAGTCATTACTTTGCAGGGGTCAATGATATGTAGAGGCTCCTCCTCTTGGTCGGAAGACAGGAATAAGCGGGATAGAGCTTTAATGTTCTTGTCTGCCAGGCGGTAAGGCAGAGGGAAACAGAATCGGGTGAATAATAGAGACCACCTGGCTTGACGCGGATTTAGTCTTTGGGCGTTCTGCAAATAAGCAAGGTTTTTGTGGTCAGTGTAGATGACCACTGAGTACATAGCCCCCTCCAACAAGTAGCGCCACTCCTCCAGTGCTAATTTGATGGCCAGCAGCTCACAATCTCCTATGGAGTAGTTGCGCTCGGACGAGGAGAAGAGCTTGGAGAAGAAGCCACAGGTTATCATTCTCCCAGACGAGGTCTTCTGGGTGAGCACTGCTCTGGCTCCGGAGGACGATGCATTAACCTCCAGGAAGAACTGCTTGCTGCAATCTGGACGCTGTAGCACAGGAGTGGAGGAGAAGGCTTGTTTAAGGGAGACGAAGGCCTTCTCCACTTCGGAAGTCCATTCCCTGGGATTTGCTCCTTTACGGGTGAGAGCGGAGATGGGAGCAGTCCGGGAGGAGAAATGAGGAATGAAGAGGCGGTAATAGTTTGCGAAGCCCTTGAATCGCTAAATCGCCTTCAACCCCTTCAGTCGGGCCACTTTAAGATGGCAGACACCTTCTCGGGATCCATCCGCAAACCAGTCTCGGAGATAATAAAGCCCAGGAACGGCAGAGAGGCCAGCTCAAAGAGGCATTTCTCTTATTTAGTGTATAGGCAATTCTTCCGGAGCCTAAGCAGAACCTGACGAACATCCCTCCGGTGTGAAGTCAGATCTGGAGAGAAAACCAAGATATCGTCCAGGTACACCACCACGCAAGAATACAGGAGATCACAGAAGATGTTGTTAACCGGGTCCTGCAAGACAGCCGGAGCATTACAGAGACCAAGGGCATCAAGCGGTATTCGTAGTGACCGTCCCGGGTGTTAAATGTCGTCTTCCACTTGTCTCCCTGGCGGATCCGGACCAAATTGTACGCCCCATGAAGATCGAGCTTGGTGAAGATCTTCGCACCTTTAATTCGGTCAAACAGCTCCGAGATGAGAGGCAGGGGGTACTTATTTTTGATGGTAATCTGGTTTAGGCCCCTGTAATCGATATAGGGACGTAAAGAGACATCTTTCTTCTTGACAAAGAAGAATCCTGCTCCAGCTGGAGAGGTGGATTTCTGGATAAATCCCCTAACAAGATTCTCCTCTATGTACTCAGACATGGCCCGGGTCTCAGCCAGCGACAAGGGGTAGATACGCCCACGGGGAGGAGAAGCACCAGGTACCAGGTCGATGGGGCCATACGGTCATACTGCCTATGAGGTGGTAGTGTCTCCGCTTCCTTTTTGTCAAAGACGTCCGCATAGGACCAGTAGGGTGTCGGCAGACCAGGTAGATTTGCAGGATTAGAAGGGGGTCGAGCAGGACGAACCAGAACCAGACAAGACTCATGGCATTCCTGACCCGAACGGAGCACTTCACAAGATCTCCAATTCAGTACGGGCTCATGTCTTTGTAACCAGGGTAGACCAAGCAAGAGGGAGTGAGAGAGAACCGACAGCACATAAAAGGAGATCTTCTCCGAGTGCAGCATTCCCACCTGAAGGGTTACAGGCTCTGTGACAAGCAAGATGGTTTCTGGACTAAGCCTCCCATCCACGGAGGCAACCGCCAACGCTTCAGCCAGACGTACGGTAGGAATCTGATACCATTCCACAACAGCCTGTTGAATGAGGTTCCCAGCGGCTCTAGGATCCAGATGCGCAGTCTCGAAGAAGCGGGTCTCACCACTGGAAATAGAAACAGACAGAGTCAAGGACAAGCAGGATTTACTCTTGGCTAGGACGACCTCTCCGAGCTGTCCTAGACACTGGAGTTTCCCGGCCTCACCGGGCAGGAAAGGATCAGATGCTCTATACTGCCACAGTAGAAGCAACTCTCCTCGGCTCGGCGTGCCTCCAGTCGAGACTTGACCTGGTTTGGTCAATTTGCATAGGCTCAGGCGAACATGCCCGGGGAATTGCTGGTTGTGAGGTTGGAATGTTGGAGTGAGACGCGGAAATCTTCTCTCCCGGGTAGTCTCCTTAGCACATTCTTTAAAACAGATGTCAATCCGGGTAGCTAATATATCCAGGTCATCCAGGGTGGAAGGGATGTCACGACCGGCTAGCTCATCCTTGATCCATCCGGAAAGACCCTCCCAAAAGGTGGACACCAGTGCCTCATTGTTCCAGGCAAGTTCAGATGCGAGGGTTCGGAAACGTATGGCATACTGGCCCACAGTGAGAATCCCTTGGCGGAGACAGAGAAGTTAGGAGGCAGTAGAAGATTTTCGTCCGGGCTCATCAATGACCTTCCGGAAGGCAGCAAGAAAAGCCAGAAGATCGGACACCAGGGGATATCCTCTCTCCCACAGAGGATTTAGCCATGCCAATGCCTCCCCGGTGAGGTGAGACATGATGAACGCCCGGTCGGAGGTGAACTGGTGGGCCAGGAATACAAAGTGCCGCATGCACTGATTTAAGAGGCCAAAGCGTGGAGGCACAGAGAGTCGGGGTCCAAAGCCAGGTGCCACAGCGCCACTGGGTTGAGGTACTCTGGGTAGGTGAGCTGGCGAGCACGGCAGGTAACTGGCAGGTGCTCCAGGTAGACAGGCTGGCGGGCATGGCAGGTAACTGGCAGGTGCTCCAGGTAGACAGGCTGGCGGGCATGGCAGGTAACTGGCAGGTGCTCCAGGTAGGCAAGCTGGCAGGCATGGCAGGTAGCTGGCAGGTGCTCCGGGTAGGCAGGCTGGCGGGCACGGCTGATAGACAGACTGGCGGGCAGGACTGTTAGATAGGCTGGCGGGCTGGACTGACAGAAAGACTGGCGGGCAGGACTGACAGGCAGCGGGACCTGAGGGCTGAGGAAAGTGTTAGCACACAAACAACAACCTTGCACAGGCACCACCATTTTGGAGGAGGTGCCTTATAAAGGGGAAGTCCTCCGGCCATTGGCCGGGGACTCTTTAGGACGGTGCGTGGCCCCTTTAAGAGGGAGGGAGTGCGCGCCCTAAGCACAGTGCCCGGGAAGCTGCGCGCAGTGCATGCCACAGCAGCAGGAGGGGAGCAGGAAGACGCTAGACCAGGACCGCGGTGGTGAGGGGAACGGCATTTCTGCCCGGCAGGAGGCAGAGACGCCGATGCTACAGCAAGTCTATGGGTCTGTGTGTAATGCAGGTGCTGGGATGCAACGCACAGAGACACAAGGCGAGAACAGTAAGAGTTGAATATAAACAGTTTATATATATATGTAACAGGTACGCTGAACAAGGGATTGCAACAAGGGTAATAAACAGTAATTTGAAGTATTAGCAAAATGCGAAGTCTCTCAAGGTAATGTGGTGCCCTCGATCATGGGAGACACCACGTGAGTTCCTTAACTGTGCATATGGCTCTAGCGGGGGTCACCGGTTATTCCCGCTAGGCCGTGAGTCTTTTTCCGGATAAATTCAATTAGATCACGTTGAGCTTCTTTAGCCCCAACCGTTCCCCTCCCAACCTGAGTACCTAAACCCAATTGTCCCCGGTACCGTGGGTGAACAGTAGAAGTGACGGCCCTGTTCACGTATGCAGCTCCTCTGCTTTTGCTGGCGTGACTTTCCTGGGGCAGCCGTCTCTCATGTCCTCTCTGCTTGGCCGTTGGAGGCAATCTCTCGAGCCTTGGGTTGGGAGGTCCAGACCTCGTCTGTCGGCGGGCGTCGTCGGGTTCCGCGAACTCACTCTGCACCGCCAGCAGGTTCTGAGTCTCCTCAGCAGGCACAGCACTCGGATCACATCTGTGAGGGATGCGGAGCTCTTCTACCGGTGCCCGGCTGTGGCACCTCACAGGCCTCTGGCTTAGGCCTGTCACACGGGGCTTCCCAGCACGCAGGGAACATGTCTGCTCCTTTCTGCTGCTTGGCGCCAAAGACCCCTCAGATTTGGCGCGCTGGCCTCTTATTTCTCGGAACGCCATCCTGGAAGTCACCTGATCGGATCCAGCGTCTAAATCTGCTCTCCCTTTAACTTCCCTTGCATATCTTGGTTCCGCTTGACTGTGTCTGGCCAGCAGATGGCAGTCTCTCTCCATTTTTGAAACATCATGTAGGAGTTCCCTTACAAGCTCTCTCGCCTTTGCTACATGTGAAAAACAAGAACAGCACATGGATGGCATCCATGTGCCATCCGTGTGCTGTACATATTTAAACTTGCAAAGGATAGCAGAGGCTGTGTAATTTATTTATTTATCCATCCATGAAAAACTGATTAGACACTGATGGTCAGACTTCATCTTCAATACTGTGTCAAATTCTTGGCACCACAATTTAAAAAAGACATAGAAAAACTGGAGCAAGTTCAGACAAGAGCTACCAGGATGGTGAAACTATGTCCTAAGATGAATGATTAAAGGATCTGGAAATGTTTGCAAAAAAGACTAAGATGAGACTTAATAGCTGTCTGCCAACATCTGAAAAGATGTCACAGTGTCATCCTTATTCTCATTTACACTTGGAGACACAAGTATAGAGGGATCATCCTTTTTCTCATTTACACATGGAAACACCAGAAGCACTGTAATTAAACTAAAAAGGAATTAGATTAGAAAATTAGAAAAAAATTAGAAAAACATTTTGATAGTGAGGATGATCAATGAGTGGAACAAGCTGTTTTGAGAGGAGGTGATTTCTCCTTCAATGTAAGTCTTCAATCAAAGGCTGGACATACAACTGTCTGAGATGGTTTAGTGAATCCTGCATTGTTATTCAACACTTTTAACTTTCTCCTCCGCCCTCCACTGACTCCTCCAACCTCTGTCACCTCTGCTGAGGAGTTTAGCACACACTTCAAAAACAGGATTGACCAAACTCAGCAAGTCTTTACTGTCCAACCACCACAACCCCTTTGTGACCATTGCCTTTCCTCATAACCTCCCTTTCCAACATCACGGAAGGAGACCTCACTTGTAGTGTTGAGCCACCCCCGTAGTGTTCGGGTTCGGTTTGGTTCGTCGAACACCGGGATGTTCGAGGAACTGTTCGTCGAACTGTTCGTCGAACACCTTAGAACACCGTCGAACACCGTTAAAACCAATGGCAGGCAAACAAAAACACATAGAAACACATAGAAAACACCTGCAAAGGTGTCCAAAAGCTGACAAACTGCTCAGAAGACACTCTCTTTAAAAAAGCCGGCCGGCAAATTCAGCAGCGGCATACACCGGTACCCGACAATTTAGACAAGAAGGAATAGAGCATCACACATAGATTAGATAGATAGAAACATATCAGTCACACATATAAGAAGCACAGTGACAGTGTTGGTTACTGCACTTGTCATTTAGTGTAAAGGATTTATTAAAAAAAATATTAGTGTTTTCATGCACCGTCTCTTTAAAAAAGCCGGCCGGCAATTCAGCATCTGTACCCGACAATTTAGAACAGAAAGAATAGAGCTTCACACATAGATTAGATAGATAGAAACATGTCAGTCACATATATAATAAGTACAGTGATAGTGTTGCTTACTGTACTTGTCATTTAGTGTAAAGGATTTATTTAAAAAAATAATAGTGTTTTCATGCACTGTCTCTTTAAAAAAGCCGGCCGGCAATTCAGCAGCGGTACCCGACAATTTAGAACAGAAAGATAGAGCATCACACATAGATTAGATAGATAGAAACATGTCAGTCACATATATATGAAGTACAGTGACAGTGTTGGTTACTGTACTTGTCATTTAGTATTAAAATAAAGGATTTATTATTAAAAAAATTGGCGTGGGGTTCCCCTTAATTTTAGGCTCTAGCAGGAGGTTAAGCAGACGGCTGGGGCAGATGTTTGAAGCCTGGGAAGGGGGTAATACCCACGGAGCTTCCCAGGCTACTAATATCAGCCCCCAGCTGAATACATAGCCTTTACTAGCTATTAAAATGGGGGACCCCCCAAAAAAAATTACGTGGGGTCCCCCCTAATTTAATAGCTAGCAAAGGCTAGGCAGACAGCTGGGGGCTGATATTAATAGCCCAGGAAGGGAGCCATGAATATTGGCCCCCTCCCAGGCTAGAAACACCAGCCGTCAGCCGCCCCAGAAATGGCGCATTCATAGGATGCGCCAATTCTGGCACTTAGCCTCGCTCTTCCACGCTGCCCTGGTGCGGTGGCAGGGGGTAATAGGGTTGGGGTTGATGTCAGCTTATAATGCCAGCTGACATCAAGCCCAGGTTAGTAATGGAGAGGCGTCTATAAGACACCCCCATTACTAACCCCATAGTCAAAGTTAAAAAAAACACAAACACCCAGGATAAAGTCCTTTAATTGAAATAAAGACACAATCCTTTATTGTTCTAAATTAAACCATACTTACCATCACGCCCATTCCAGCTGAAGCCAACGATCTCCTGCAATAAAAGAAAAATAATAAAGCAACCTCATCCTTACCTTTCCATGGTTCCCACGACAGCTTCAGCTCTGCTACATCGAGATGACAGGCTGGACCGCAGCAGAACGCTGCCATCCAGCCTGTCATCCCGCAGACACTGAGAAGCGCAGGCTTGCTTGCGCTGCTCAGCGTCTCTCTGTGACGACATCCAGATGAGCCGAGTTCATGTCCAATGAACTCGGCTCACCTCATGCACGTCACTGACAGCGTGGGAAAATTCTCACGCTGAAGCGCTGATTGCAGGAGAATTTTCCCACGCTGTCAGTGACGCGCAGGAGGTGAGCTGAGTTCATTGGACATGAGCTCACCTCATGCACATCACTGACAGCGTGGGAGAATTCTCCTGCACTCAGCACTTCAGCGTGAGAATTTTCCCACGCTGTCAGTGACGTGCATGAGGTGAGCCGAGTTCATTGGACATGACCTCGGCTCATCTGGATGCCGTCACAGCGAGACAGTGAGGAGCGCAAGCATGCCTGCGCTTCTCAGTGTCTGCGGGATGACAGACTGGATGGCAGCGTTCTGCTGCGGTCCAGCCAGTCATCTCGATGTAGCAGAGCTGAAGCTGTCGTGGGAACCATGGAAAGGTAAGGATGTAGTTGGTTTATTATTTTTCTTTTATTGCAGGAGATCGTTGGCTTCAGCTGGAATGGGTGTGATGGTAAGTATGGTTTAATTTAGAACAATAAAGAATTGTGTCTTTATTTCAATTAAAGGACTTTATTCTGGGTGTTGTGTTTTTTTTAAATACTTTACTAGAAATTCATGGCGGTCATGTCTAATACTGGCGTGACCCCATGAATTTTGGGCTTGGGGCCAGCTGATAATACCAAGCTGGCCCTAACCCCTTTATTACCCAGTGAGCCACTGCACCAGGGCCCTGGATGAGTTGGGTACAGCGCCAGAAGATGGCGCTTCTATGAACGCGCCATTTTCCGGGGTGGCTGCGGACTGCAATTTGTAGCGGTGGGGGCCCAGAAAGCTTGGGCCTCCCTGCGCTGCAGATTCCAGCCCCCAGCTGCCTAGTTGTACCTGGCTGGACACAAAAATAGGGCGAAGCCCCACGTACTTTTTTTTTAATTATTTCATGAAATTCATGAAATAATTAAGAAAAAAAGGCCTTCCCTATATTGTTGTGTCCGGCCAGGTACAAATAGGCAGCTGGTGGTTGGGGGCAGCCCGTTCCTGCCTGCTGTACCTGGCTGGACACAAATATAGTGCGAAGCCCCACTTCAATTTTTTTTAATTATTTCATGAAATTCATGAAATAATTAAGAAAAAAAGGGCTTCCCTATATTGTTGTGTCCGGCCAGGTACAAATAGGCAGCTGGTGGATGGGGGCAGCCCGTTCCTGCCTGCTGTACCTGGCTGGACACAAATATAGTGCGAAGCCCCACTTCAATTTTTTTAAATTATTTCAGGAAATTCATGAAATAATTTAAAAAAAATTGACGTGGGGCTTCGCACTATATTTGTGTCCAGCCAGGTACAGCAGGCAGGAACGGGCTGCCCCCAACCACCAGCTGCCTATTTGTACCTGGCCGGACACAACAATATAGGGAAGCCCTTTTTTTCTTAATTATTTCATGAAATAATTTAAAGAAAATTGACGTGGGGCTTCGCCCTGTTTTTGTGTCCAGCCAGGTACAACTAGGCAGCTGGGGGCTGGAATCCGCAGCGCAGGGAGGCCCAAGCTTTCTGGGCCACCCCCGCTGCAAATTGCAGTCCGCAGCCACCCCGGAAAATGGCGCGTTCATAGAAGCGCCATCTTCTGGCGCTGTACCCAACTCATCCAGGGCCCTGATGCGGTGGCTCACTGGGTAATAAAGGGGTTAGGGCCAGCTTGGCATTATCAGCTGGCCCTAAGCCCGAAATTCATGGGGTCACGCCAATATTAGACATGACCACCATGAATTTCTAGTAAAGTATTTAAAAAAAACACAACACCCAGAAAAAAGTCCTTTAATTGAAATAAACACACAATTCTTTATTGTTCTAAATTAAACCATACTTACCATCACGCCCATTCCAGCTGAAGCCAACGATCTCCTGAAATAAAAGAAAAATAATAAAGCAACATCATCCTTACCTTTCCATGGTTCTCATGACAGCTTCAGCTCTGCTACATCGAGATGACAGGCTGGACCGCAGCAGAACGCTGCCATCCAGCCTCTCATCCCGCAGACACTGAGAAGCGCAGGCATGCTTGCGCTCCACAGTGTCTCTCTGTGAGGGCATCCAGATGAGCCGAGTTAATGTCCAATGAACTCGGCTCACCTCATGCACGTCACTGACAGCGTGGGAAAATTCTCCTGCACTCAGCGCTTCAGCGTGGGAGAATTCTCACACTGAAGCGCTGAGTGCAGGAGAATTCTCCCACGCTGTCAGTGACGTGCAGGAGGTGAGCTGAGTTCATTGGACATGAGCTCACCTTATGCACGTCACTGACAGCGTGGGAAAATTCTCCTGCACTCAGCGCTTCAGCGTGGGAGAATTCTCACGCTGAAGCGCTGAGTGCAGGAGAATTCTCCCACGCTGTCAGTGACGTGCAGGAGGTGAGCTGAGTTCATTGGACATGAGCTCACCTTATGCACGTCACTGACAGCGTGGGAGAATTCTCCTGCACTCACCGCTTCAGCGTGAGAATTTTCCCACGCTGTCAGTGACGTGCATGAGGTGAGCCGCGTTCATTGGACATGAACTCGGCTCATCTGGATGTCGTCACAGAGAGACGCTGAGCAGCGCAAGCAAGCCTGCGCTTCTCAGTGTCTGCGGGATGAGAGGCTGGATGGCAGCGTTTTGCTGCGGTCCAGCCTGTCATCTCGATGTAGCAGAGCTGAAGCTGTCGTGGGAACCATGGAAAGGTAAGGATGAGGTTGCTTTATTATTTTTCTTTTATTGCAGGAGATCGTTGGCTTCAGCTGGAATGGGCGTGACGGTAAGTATGGTTTAATTTAGAACAATAAAGGATTGTGTCTTTATTTCAATTAAAGGACTTTATTCTGGGTGTTTGTGTTTTTTTTAACTTTGACTATGGGGTTAGTAATGGGGGTGTCTTATAGACGCCTCTCCATTACTAACCTGGGCTTGATGTCAGCTGGCATTATAAGCTGACATCAACCCCAACCCTATTACCCCCTGCCACCGCACCAGGGCAGCGTGGAAGAGCGAGGCTAAGTGCCAGAATTGGCGCATCCTATGAATGCGCCAATTCTGGGGCGGCTGACGGCTGGTGTTTCTAGCCTGGGAGGGGGCCAATATTCATGGCTCCCTTCCTGGGCTATTAATATCAGCCCCCAGCTGTCTGCCTAGCCTTTGCTAGCTATTAAATTAGGGGGGACCCCACGTCATTTTTTTTGGGGTGTCCCCCATTTTAATAGCTAGTAAAGGCTATGTATTCAGCTGGGGGCTGATATTAGTAGCCTGGGAAGCTCCGTGGGTATTACCCCCTTCCCAGGCTTCAAACCTCTGCCCCAGCCGTCTGCTTAACCTCCGCTAGAGACTAAAATTAAGGGGAACCCCACGCCAATTTTTTTAATAATAAATCCTTTATTTTAATACTAAATGACAAGTACAGTAACCAACACTATCACTGTACTTCATATATATGTGACTGACATGTTTCTATCTATCTAATCTATGTGTGAAGCTCTATTCTGTCTGTTATAAATTGTCGGGTACCGCTGCTGAATTGCCGGCCGGCTTTTTTAAAGAGACGGTGCATGAAAACACTATTATTTTTTTTGATAAATCCTTTACGCTAAATGACAAGTACAGTAAGCAGCACTTTCACTGTACTTCATATATATGTGGCTGACATGTTTATATCTATCTAATCTATGTGTGAAGCTCTATTCTTTCTGTTATAAATTGTCGGGTACAGATGCTGAATTGCCGGCCGGCTTTTTTAAAGAGACGGTGCATGAAAACACTATTATTTTTTTTGATAAATCCTTTACGCTAAATGACAAGTACAGTAAGCAACACTGTCACTGTACTTCATATATATGTGACTGACATGTTTCTATCTATCTAATCTATGTGTGAAGCTCTATTCTTTCGGTTCTAAATTGTCGGGTACCGGTCTATGCCGCTGCTGAATTGCCGGCTTTTCATGTTTCACTGTGAGCACTGTTCCCATCGATTTGGGCAATCACTGTAATGCCACAACCACCATGGCTGTGGCATTACAGTGAGTGGCAGACAATCCCTGCATGATTGGTGCTCTAAATAGCGCCAGACATGCAGGACACGCTTTTGGTGCACGAACAGTTATCGAACATAACCTCGAACAGCCGAATTTTTTGCAAATCGTTCGGGTTCGTCGAACAACTCGAACACCGCCCAAAACAGCTCGAATTTGAGATTGGCGAACAGTTCTAGTCGAACACCGCTCATCTCTACTCACTTGTCTCCTCTCAAAAATCACACCTCACCACTGGTGCACTCGACCCCATCCCACCTCCTCCCCAACCTCACCCCCACATCCCATCCCTAACCCATCTCTTCAACCTACCACTACCTTCCCCTCTGCCTTCAAACATGCCACAATCAAAGACCTTGCCTTATCTTGGATCTCCCCATACCTTTCTAATCAAACATTTAGCATCTCCCACTCCAACACTACCTCCTCATCCTGCTACCTCTCTGTTGGAGTCCCTCAAGGCTCTGTCCTAGGACCCCTACTCTTCTCAATCTATACCTTTGGCCTGGAACAGCTCATAAAATCCCATGGCTTCCAGTACCATCTGTACGCTGATGACACCCAGATCTATCTCTCTGGCCCAGATGTCACCTCTCTGCTGTCTAGAATCCCAGCATGCCTATCAGCCACATCCTCCTTCTCCTCCTCTTGCTTCCTCACGCTTAATGTGGATAAAACTGAACTCATCATCTTTCCCCCATCTCGCATATCTTCCCCACCTGATCTTTCTATCACAATAAATGACAGCACATTTTCCCCTGTACCGGCAATGTCTCCGAGTAACCCTTGACTCTGCCCTGTTCTTCAAACCCACATCATGCTTTTGCCACCTCCTGTCACCTCCAACTAGAAAATATTTCCAGAATCCGTTCTTTCCTCAACCCTCAATCTACTAAACTGCTTGTGCATGTCCTCATCATCTTCCGCCTCGACTACTTCAACATCATCCTCTTTGGCGTACCTGCTAACACTCTGGCACCCATCCAGTCCATTCTCAACACTGCTGCGCGACTGGTTCATCTCTCGCCTTGCTACTCCTCTGCTATCCCCCTTTGCAAATCCCTTCACTGGCTCCCAATTGCCCAACGCATCCAGTTCAAATTACTAACACTGACCTACAAAGCCATCCAGAACCTTTCTCCTCTGTACATCTCTGAACTAATCTCCCGATATATTACGTTACGTAATTTCTGGTCCTCTCAAGACCTCCTTCTCTCCTCCACACGTATTTGTTCCTCACCAATTCGTTTGCAAGATTTCTCCCAAATATGGAATTCTGTGCCTCAACTCGTCCGATTAAGTCAACATTTGGATCCTTCAGATGGAACCCGAAAACCCATCTCTTCAAACAAGCTTACAGCCTGCCATGACCTTGCTTGCTGTCACCTCAACAACACCCGAGCTACTGCAACCCCCCGCCAACCTACTGTCTCCTTCCCCGTTCCTGTAGAATGTAAACCACAAAGGCAGGGTCCTCTCCCTTTTGTACCAGTCTACCAATGTTAGTTTGTTTACTGTAAGTGATATCTGTATTTGGTATGTAACTCTTTCTTATGTACAACACCAAGGAATCAATGGCGCTATATAAATAAATAATAATAATAATAATAATTGTGCAGGCGGTTGGACACGATGATCCTGGAGGTCCCTTCCAACGCTAACATTCTATGATTCTCTGATGGTAAAAACAGACACACAACCATGCACTGTTGACACACCGATCCTCCAAAACACTGATGACACCAGTAGCATTTTTTTCACATTCTTGTTTGAACACAGACATCTGAGTTAGGCCTTATCAACAAGGGACTGACTTTCACATGCAAAAACAAGGACTTAACAGTGTACCAAAATATAGGCCACGTCAGGGATGCACAGAAGTGCCCTTATTTGTATGTTAAATAAAAGCAGATTATTCAGCAAATATTAAATTAAACTGTATTTGCTTGGTATGATTTTTATAAGAAATACATCCCATGCATAAATGTTTATGCAATTTAATTGGCATTTTCAGGGCGACAGACTCCTTTTAAATATTGTTCTTGTGAGCACATTGTGCCATGTACACGTGCTAGTGAGAACGATCAAGTAAACGATCATCCTGTACACATGAAAGTATGGTAACAGCCTATCTGAACGGGCTATTAAACCACTGCCGATCTGCTTCATATATTAGATTCGAAGTTGTTTAAAGGCAGCATTTGACCAAAGTGAATGCACCCTTAGGTTTAGTTACCTCATAGGTCTTTCCCCTAAAGCAATGATTTTTCACAGTCACAGATTACCTATGCAAACTTCCCTCTTCTCTGGTTTTCTGCAGCACATCCCGAACTGTGCTGTGCTCTAAACAAGTCCTATTCTGTGTAACTGAATAAATAATTATTCTTCATTGCGCTCCATGCACAAAAATGAACACAATATTATTCCTCTTATGGTAAATGGCTTCCACAATATCCTCTGCTATACAATATTTTTACCACACCAATCTCTTATATACTATGACCGCCAAACCATATCCCTAATTTACTTTGACCACAACACTGTCCACGATTGTGAACTATCAGGCTATGTGCCCACGATGCGGAAATGCTCCGGATTTTTTCTTGAGCGTTTCTGCATCTCCCTGGCAGAAAAAATGCATTCGGATTGAACATGCGGATTATACATGCGTTTTTCCTGCCAGGGACAAGCGGAAGTGAAGCGTTCTTCACATGCATTTCTGCATGCGGGTTGACAAGTGCTTTCCAAGCGATTTTAGTATCACCTGGAAAGTGCTTGACAACTTGGTCACACTATATAAATCCATGCAACCGGCATAGATTTATATAGTGTGACCGAAAGAATGGTTAAAATAAATATTATACTTACCTTCTGATGGCCTCCTGTGTGCTTGTCTCTGCTTGCCGGCAGCTCGCGGTAGATTTATGAACCTGCTGACGTCAGCGCAGGTCCTTTAGTCTACCGCGAGCTGCCGGCAACTGAGACAAGCACACCGGAGGCCATCAGAAGGTAAGTATAATATTTATTTTTTATTTTATTCTTTTTTTTACAGGCTCTATGGTACCCGGGTCCGGAAGAGAGTCTCCTCTTCTCCAGACTCGGGTACCATCAGCATATTGAAACAAATGGATTCCGCATGTACAGATGCAGTGATGCGGATTCCATGCATTCCAATGCAAGTCAATGGCGGTGAAAACGCAGCGCTTCTGTAAAATAATTGGTAGTGCTGCGTTTTTTTCCGCAATGATAATCTGCAGAGGAAATTTCAGCAGCGTGTGCACAGCACATGCGGATTATTGTTGGGGAACATGGCAGACCTTCTACCAAGCATTTTTTAAGCATTTCTACAGTGGAATTGCCGCTGCGGAAACGCTTAAAAAAACGCATCGTGGGCACACAGCCTTACCACCACTCCCTTATAAACTAAAACCACCTCATTGTCCTCCCTTATGAATTATACCCACCAAACCTTTCTCACTTATGAACTATGATCTTCACATTATCTCCATTCCATGCTGCTCCCTCTTCATGTTGAGCCCCCATGTTTGCTTTCTCCATACTGAGCAGCAACATTCTATTTCTCTCCAAACTGAGCCACCCATGCTGCCCCTCCTCCATACTGAGCCCTCAATGCTGTCCCTTTTCCTAACTTTGCCCTCCTTACTGCCACTTCACCATATTGAGTCCTTCATGATACCCCTTTCTCATACTGAGCTCCCATGTTGCACCTTGTTCCTATTGAATCCCTCATGCTGTCCCCTCTCCATACTGAGCCCCAAGGCCTTCCCCTCTCCATATTGAGCCATCATGTTGCCTTCTCTCCATACAGAGTTCATCTTGCTGATCCTTCTCCATACAGAGCCCCCAATGCTACTAATTCTCCATTCTGAGCCCCCATAAGGCCTCTTCTTCCTACTGAGCCCCCAATGCTGCCCCTCTCCATACTAAGCTCCCACGCTTCCTTCTTTCTATGTACTTAGCCCCCCATGCTTCCCCTTGTCCATAGTGACCACCCATGCTGCCTCTTCTCAATAATGAGCTCCTACGCTGTCCAATTTTCATACTGACCACAATACTGCACTTCTCCATACTGAACCATTATACATCATCTCCATACTGAGCCTCCCACACTGTCGCCCATCTATACTGTCCCTTAATGTATCCCTCCCTCTGTAAGCTCCCATACCCTGCAATCTACAGTACAAGCGCCTTCTATCTTTGGATCTATGAACCAAGCTCCTCAAGCACCTTCTCTTCCTGTTTAGCACTCTGCAGCGATGTCTGCAGCATGATGAGGTATCACTCATGTGCTGAAGTGGTATTAGCAGCATGGGCACGCTACTGCATGTAAGAGCCTGGAGCTAATTGAAGCTTCTATAACCCCAGAAGTTCCAATATTTATGGATTTTCATTTGTATTTAAATGATTTGTACTTAAAGTGGTTTTCCGGTCTTAAGCTATAAGTCTGCGGTCACACTACATGATTGCAGACTTGTAAATCCTCATATCGCGTGCACTGTGCCCTGTGAAGATTTTCTGATGCTCGTGCCAGGAGTGGCGGGTGCGTGAGTATGTGAGTTGTATGCTTGCGGTCACATGCTGACTAGATGGGCGTGGGCTCGCTCAATGCAAGTGTAAGTAGTTGGAATGTGTCTGGAAGTATGTGTGTGCATATATATTGTTTTTATATGCTGCATGTGTCCATATATACTTTACCATGTGTGTTTACAAAATCTGATCTTCACAGCACGTTTGTGCAAAAGTATCATGGCAAAAATAAAATTCTGAGAACACCAGAAGAAAAGTTGTTGTTGCTCATCAGTTTTGAAAATGTTACAAAACCATCTTTAAAGCGTTTGGACACTATGAATCCACAGTCAGACAGATTGTGTACAAATTGAGAAAATTGAAGATCATTATTACTTTCCTTATGAATGATTGAGCAACCAAAATCATTCTAAAAGCAAGGAATTTAATAGTCCGCAAGAATAAAGAGGTACTTAAGATAACCTGTAAGCCACTAAAGGCCTCTCTCACATTAGCTAATATTAATGTTCTAGAAGAATCGAGATGAAATGATCAGTAAAAAGCTGAACAACAATGGTGTGAATGGCAGGATTGCAAAGAAAAAGACACTGCTCTCCAAAAATAATATTGATGCCATTTGCAGTTTGTTAAAGATCACCTGGACAAGCGTAAAGACTACTAGAACAATATGTTGTGACGAATAAGACTAAAATTACACTTATTTGCTTAAATGAGAAGTATTGTATTTGGAGAAAGACACTGCATTATGGCATAAAAACCTCATATCATCTGTGAAATATCGAGGTAATATGAAGATTTGTGCTTATTTTGCTGCATCTGCGCCAGGACAGTTTGCCATCATTGATGGACCATAGAGATCTGAATTACACCAGCAAATTTTAAAAGTAAATTAAAGGACAACTGTCCATTAGCTGAATCTCAAGAGAATGTATTTCATGCAGCAAGACAACAACTCAAAGCGCACAATATGTTCCACAAAAAATGGTTAAAGTAGAATAAAGTTAAAGTGTTGGAATGGCCAAAGCAAACTCCTGACCTTAATTAAATAGAAATATTGTGGAAGAAACTTAAAGGGGTTGTCCAGGATTTTTTTTTACTATTGGCCTAAAAACTAACAGGCAGGCAGTTGCTAACAGAGGCAATTACTTGACTGTTCTACCCGGCACAAGCTCAGAGCCGTCACTGACCACTCCTGCCGGCGATTCAGCTGCTCCTCGTCAACAGAACAGCTCTTCCACTGCTGTACATCAACAGAGCAGCGGAAGAGAAGCCGCTTCTCTGTTGATGTGACATCAGAAAAAGCTGCTGAATTGCAAGCAGCGATAATCTCATGGATGGTGTATTAAAACTGCAGCAAGCTGCTAAGAAGGTGACACATCCCTGGATTCAGGGTTTCTGCTCCTACATTATGATGCTCTCATATTAAAAAGCCAAAACCTGCTGAAGGATTTCCTTTAAGCGAGGAGTTCATGGGGGAAATAAACACTTCAAACTAACTGAAATGAAGCTGTGGGCTAAAATACCTCCAAGCCAATGTGCAGGACTAAGCAACAATTATCAGAACTGTTTAGATGCAGTTGTTCCTGAACCAAATACTGAAAGTATACTTTTGTCACTCAATGACATGTGATATTGGATCATTTTCCTAATTTAAAAAATGACATAGCCTAATATTTTTGAGTCACTTGTTTGATTTAGTTGTCTTTATCTGCTTTTATAACTTGTGTAAAAATCTGATCCAGTTTTAAGTCAAATTTATGCAGAAATATGGAAAAGTCTGATGGGTTCACAAACTATTGTTACTGTATATATTTTTTGTGCTATAGCATGTACTATTTAGTAGTAGTGTTGAGCGATACCTTCCGATATCAGGAAATATCGGATCGGATTGGATCTGGCCGATACCCATAAAGTATCGGATATCGCCGATTCCGATACCGGAAACCAATGCAAGTCAATGGGACACAAATATCGAATGAAAATAAACCCTTTCCTTGTAGGTTAATTCTACATGAAGGAAAACAACTAACAATAATGTAGAATGTATTGGGGGATGAGGTTGCCCAAATCGATGGGAACAGTGATCATAGTGAAACATGAAAAGCCGGCGATTCAGCAGCGGTATACACCGGTACCCGACAATTTACAACAGAAAGAATAGAGCTTCACACATAGATTAGATAGATGGAAACATGTCAGTCACATATATAATAAGTTCAGTTACAGTGTTGCTTACTGTACTTGTCATTTAGTGTAAAGGATTTATTTAAAAAAATATTAGTGTTTTCATGCACCGTCTCTTTAACCCCTTAACCCCCGGTGGTTTGCACGTTAATGACCAGGCCAATTTTTACAATTCTGACCACTGTCATTTTATGAGGTAATTACTCTGGAACACTTCAACGGATCCCCCTGATTCTGAGATTTTTTTTTCGTGACATATTGTACTTCATGATTGTGGTAAAATTTCTTCGATATCACTTGCGTTTATTTGTGAAAAAAATGGAAATTTGGCGAAAATTTTGAAAATTTTGCAATTTTCAAAATTTGAATTTTTATGCCCTTAAATCAGAGAGATAAGTCACACAAAAGAGTTAATAAATAACATTTCCCACATGTCTACTTTACATCAGCACAATTTTGGAACCAAAATTTTTTTTTGTTAGGGAGCTATAAGGGTTAAAAGTTGACCAGCAATTTCTCATTTTTCCAACAAAATTTACAATACCTTTCTTTTAGGGACCACATCACATTTGAAGTCACTTTGAGAGGTCTTTATGACAGAAAATACCCAAAAGTGACACCATTCTAAAAACTGCACCCCTCAAGGTGCTCAAAACCACATTCAATAAGTTTATTAACCCTTCAGGTGCTTCACAGGAATTTTTGGAATGTGGAAGAAAAAAATGAACATTTAACTTTTTTCACAAAAATGTTACTTCAGACCCAATTTTTTTTATTTTCACAGAGGTAACAAGAAAAAATGGACACCAAAATTTGTTGTGCAATTTCCCATGGGCACGAAGATACCCCTTATGTGGGGAAAAAACACTGTTTGGGCGCACGGCAGGGCTCGGAAGGGAAGGAGCGCCATTTGACTTTTTGATTGTAAAATTTGCTTGAATAATTAGCCCCCCACAAGTGACCACATTTTGGAAACTAGACCCCCCAAGGCACCTATCTAGATGCATAGTGAGCACTTGGAACCCCCAGGTGCTTCACAAATTGATTCGTAAAAATGAAAAAGTGTTTTTTTTTTCACTTGATGGGTACATTATATTTTTATTTTTGGTGGATTATTTTTTTTTTTTATATATTTTTACAATTTTTTTTTATTTTTTTTTTCACTTTCTGATAGTTTTAATACTTTATTACTTTGTCCCACTGTGGGGCTTTCACTTTTTTTTCTCTGATCGCCTGCATGGCACAGGAATGCAGCACCATCCCTGTGTCATGCAGGCTGTCAGCGCTGGACAGGGAGGAGATTGTTTGGAGATGCACTGCGCATGTCCAAAAAATCTTCCTGCTGTCTGGTGACCCGGATGTTGTCATGACGACCATCACGCCCATTCCAGCTGAAGCCAATGATCTCCTGCAATAAAAGAAAAATAATAAAAAACCAACATCATCCTTACCTTTCCATGGTTCCTAGGACAGCTCCAGCTCTGCTACATCGAGATGACAGGCTGGATCGCAGCAGAAAGCTGCCATCCAGCCTGTCATCCCGCGGACACTGAGAAGCACAGGCATGCTTGCGCTCCCCAGTGTCAGGCTGTGAAGGCATCTAGATGAGCCAAGTCTCTCACGCTCACCGCATGCGCAGGAGAATTCTCCCACGCTGTCAGTGATGTGCATGAGGTGAGCTGAGTTCATTGTCGGCTCATCTGGATGCCGTCACAGCCAGACACTGAGGAGCGCAAGCATGCCTGCGCTTCTCAGTGTCTGCGGGATGACAGGCTGGATGGCAGCTTTCTGCTGCGATCCAGCCTGTCATCTCGATGTAGCAGAGCTGAAGCTGTCCTGGGAATCATGGAAAGGTAAGGATGATGTTGCTTTATTATTTTACTTTTACTGCAGGAGATCGTTGGCTTCAGCTGGAATGGGCATGATGGTAAGTATGGTTTAATTTAGAACATTAAAGAATTGTGTGTTTATTTCAATTAAAGGACTTTATTCTGGGTGTTGTGTTTTTTTAAAATACTTTATGTAACGGGTCTGGGAGGCGGAACCTCTGAGCAACTCTAACAGGGGGCGGTCCTTGTGAGGAAGCGGGTGGCTCCCAGGGAAGACGGGCAGGTAGTCACGGCAAGTGACAGGGACAGTCTCTGGGTAGAAGGGCAGGTAGTCACGGCAAGTGACAAGGACAGTCTCTGGGTAGAAGGGCAGGTAGTCACGGCAAGTGACAGGGACAGTCTCTTGGTACAAGGGCAGGTAGTCACAGCAAGTGACAGGGACAGTCTCTGGGTAGACTAGCAGACAGGTAGCAGGTGGACGCTCCCAGGTGAGCGGGCAAGAGTCTCTGGACGGGCAGGTGGTCACAGCAAGTGACGGCAGAGTCTCCAGGTAGGCTAGCAGGCAGGTAGCAGGTGAGCGCTCCCAGGTGAGCGGGCAAGAGTCTCTGAACAGGCAGGTGGTCACGGCAAGTGACGGCAGAGCCTCCAGGTAGGCTAGCAGGCAGGTAGCAGGTGAGCGCTCTCAGGTGAGCGGGCAAGAGTCTCTGGACTGGCAGGTGGTCACGGCAAGTGATGGCAGAGCCTCCAGGTAGGCTAGCAGGCAGGTAGCAGGTGAGCGCTCCCAGGTGAGTGGGCAGGCTGGTCCATAGACAGACTGACAGGTGTCGGAAGGCAGACCGTCGGACCGCAGGCTTGCAAGCAGGTAGGCAGATATCAGGCAGGTATCAAGCAGGAATCTCGCAGGTGACTGGCAGGTAACTGGCAACGGGTCCTGAGGGCTGAAGCAGAGTGAAGGCTTTGCAACAACATTGCTCGGGCACCTCCATTTTGGAGGAGGTGCCTTATATATGGTGAGGTCCTCCGGCCATTGGCCGGGGACTCCTTAGGACGGCGCGCGCGGCCCCTTTAAGAGAGGGGGAGCGCGCGCGCGCCCTAAGCACAGTGGCCAGGAGGCAGCGCGCGCTGCCAGCAGAGCGGGAGGAGGACCCCGGGCACGGAGCGGAGAGGTGAGGGGAACAGCGTCCCTGCCTAGCAGGAGGCAGGGACGCCGACGCTACACTTTACTAGAAATTCATGGTGGTCATGTCTAATATTGGCGTGACCCCATGATTTTTGGGCTTAGGGCAAGCGGATAATACAAAGCTGGCCCTTACTTCTTTATTACCCAGTGAGCCACCGCACCAGGGCCCTGGATGAGTTGTTTACAGCGCCAGAAGATTGCGCTTCTATGAACGCGCCATTTTCTGGGGTGGCTACGGACTGCAGTTCGCAGCAGGGGGGGTCCACAAAGCTTGGGACACCTTGCGCTGTGGATTTCAGCCCCCAGCTGCTTAGTTGTACCTGGCTGGACACAAACATAGGGCGAAGCCCCACGTATTTTTTTTTTTTACTTATTTCATGAAAATCATGAAATAATAATAATAAAAAGGGCTTCCCTATATTGTTGTGTCCGGCCAGGTACAATTAGGCAGCTGGGAGTTGGGGGCAGCCCGTTCCTGGATGCTGTACCTGGCTGGCATACAAAAATATGGCAAAGCCCACGTCAAAATTTTTGGGAAAAATTAATTAAAAAATAAATAATAATTTAGGGACTGCATCTTTATTAACCCCTCAAGTGTCATTTAGTGTTAAAATAAAGGATTTATTAAAAAAAAAATTTGCGTGGGATCCCCCAAAATTTTAGTCTCTAGCGGAGGTTAAGCAGACGGCTGGGGCAGATGTTTGAAGCCTGGGAAGGGGGTAATACCCACGGAGCTTCCGAGGCTACTAATATCAGCCCCCAGCTGAATACCTAGCCTTTACTAGCGATTAAAATGGGAGACCCCCCCAAAAAAATGACGTGGGATCCCCCCTATTTTAATAGCTAGCAAATGCTACGCAGACAGCTGGGGGCTGATATTAATAGCCCAGGAAGGGTGCCATGAATATTGGCCCCCTCCCAGGCTAGAAACACCAGCCGTTAGCCGCCCCAGAAATGGTGCATCCATAGGATGCGCCAATTCTGGCACTTAGCCTCGCTCTTCCACGCTGCCCAGGTGCGGTGGCAGGGGGTAATACTGGTGGGGTTCATGTCAGCGCCAGCTGCCATGAAGCCCAGGTTAGTAATGATGGGCGTCTATAAGACACCCCCATTACTAACCTACAAAGTGTTAAAAAGAAAAAACACACACTACACCAAGAAAAAAATAATTTATTTGAAATAAAACACACCATTTTATTTAATTCTTAGTTTACTAAAAAAAAATAGTTACCTGTCCACGTTCCTGCGCTGATCTCCCATGCACAGCTGTCACATCTGGAGATGGTGACAGCTGTGCATGGCTGCTGTAAGCTCACACTGCCGGGAACACATCCGCTCCCGGCAGCGGGAGCCACTGACTGAGGTCACCGGAATGTATTCAGTCAGCGCAGCTCCGGAGACCTCCTTTACGGCTCTGCTGTACCGTGGGAATTTCTCACGGTACAGCAGGGCCGTAAAGGAGCTCACCGGAGCAGCGCTGCCTGAACTTCGGCGAACCCGCTTATGTAATGACGGGGCGGCTTTACGGCCCGTCATTCTAGCGGCGGCAGCGGTTAAGCGCGGTCACATTCTATGTGGCTGTCCTAAACAGGAGATCATCGTGGGACACTCGTGGACTACTATGGAGGGGTAAGGATAAGGTTGCGGTTTATTATTTTATATTTTATTACAGGAGATCGATGGCTTCGGGGAATTACGTGACTAGGTGAGTATAGGTGTAGTTTTTTATTTTTTACTTTATTTTAGGTGGCGATCGGCGGGGACAGGTAATGTACAGAGATGAGCGTTGTTCGACTCGAACTGTTCGCCAATCTCAAATTCGAGCTGTTTTGGGCGGGGTTCGAGCCGTACGGCGAACACGAACGATTTGAAAAAAATTCGGCTGTTCGAGGTTATGTTCGATAACTGTTCGTGCAAAATCATAACTGGATTTTTTCTCAGTAATGATGAAAATTAATGTTAATACGCAGTTTGAGTGTACAGCGGGGCGGGGGGAGGGGCAGGGGATGGATCTCTGCAGGAATATTGAAGATCTCCATTTTTTTACTCTTTCCCGCATTTACAGTGGGGAGGTGCAATCTGTCAGCCTATGAGCAGCGCACACACGGAGCGAAGTGCTTTTTTTCACACAACAAGGGCATGTGTCATTGGCAGTGTATGTCACATGTCCTTGCCCTATAAGACCCAGCCATTTTCCCCGTCGCCACGATTTTCTCACTGCTGCAGCTGCATGTTAGACGGCACCGCTGTTGCTGTGTGCGCTATACCTTGTTAATTTCAAGCCAATTTTCGCACAAATCTACAGATAGCTTGGGAGTAGGGAATAGTTGTGATTGCAGTCCTTTTAAGGACTAGGTTACAGAATTTCCTATGACTTTTATCAGGCAGGTCTGTGCTCTTAAATAGATAGGTTGGGAGTAGAGACTAATTGTAATTGCAGTCCTTTTCAGGACTAAGTTACATCAGTTCCTATCAGTTTTTGCCAGGCAGGTCTGTGCCAGTGCCTTGCAAGTTTTTTTCACAGCATTTGGCTAAATCTAGCAAAGCTAATCCTTTTTGGCCTATTGCAGAGTGTGTTAGTTAGTGGAGTAGCCTATCTGTGTTGCAAGCTACACCACCTGTGTAGAGAATACCAATTTTTTTACTGCACCTAGTAAAGTAAAAACCTTTTGGGCATAGCATCATTCTATTAGTCCATCTATACTGACCTCCATCAGGTTGCAAATTTAATATAATTTTTTTCTGCATCTAGCTCTGAAAAAATATTTGGGCTTCTAGCAGTGTGTGGGACTTGTTCTATTAGTCCATCTATACTGACCTCCACCAGGTTGCAAATTGAATCTAATTTTTTTCTGCATCTAGCTCTGAAAAAATATTTGGGCTTCTAGCAGTGTGTGGGACTTGGTCTATTAGTCCATCTATACTGACCTCCATCAGGTTGCAAATTAAAAATAATTTTTATCTGCATCTAGCTCTGAAAAAATATTTGGGCTTCTAGCAGTGTGTGGGACTTGGTCTATTAGTCCATCTATACTGACCTCCATCAGGTTGCAAATTAAAAATAATTTTTATCTGCATCTAGCTCTGAAAAAATATTTGGTCTTCTAGCAGTGTGTGGGACTTGTTCTATTAGTCCATCTATACTGACCTCCACCAGGTTGCAAATTAAAAATAATTTTTATCTGCATCTAGCTCTGAAAAAATATTTGGGCTTCTAGCAGTGTGTGGGACTTGTTCTATTAGTCCATCTATACTGACCTTCATCAGGTTGAAAATTGAATCTAATTTTTTTCTGCATCTAGCTCTGAAAAAATATTTGGGCTTCTAGCAGTGTGTGGGACTTGGTCTATTAGTCCATCTATACTGACCTCCATCAGGTTGCAAATTAAAAATAATTTTTATCTGCATCTAGCTCTGAAAAAATATTTGGGCTTCTAGCAGTGTGTGGGACTTGGTCTATTAGTCCATCTATACTGACCTCCATCAGGTTGCAAATTCAATATAATGTTTTTCTGCATCTAGCTCTGAAAAAATATTTGGGCTTCTAGCAGTGTGTGGGACTTGGTCTATTAGTCCATCTATACTGACCTCCATCAGGTTGCAAATTAAAAATAATTTTTATTTGCATCTAGCTCTGAAAAAATATTTGGGCTTCTAGCAGTGTGTGGGACTTGTTCTATTAGTCCTTCTATACTGACCTCCACCAGGTTGCAAATTAAAAATAATTTTATCTGCATCTAGCTCTGAAAAAATATTTGGGCTTCTAGCAGTGTGTGGGACTTGTTCTATTAGTCCATCTATACTGACCTTCATCAGGTTGAAAATTGAATATAATTTTTTTCTGCATCTAGCTCTGAAAAAATATTTGGGCTTCTAGCAGTGTGTGGGACTTGGTCTATTAGTCCATCTATACTTACCTCCATCAGGTTGCAAATTAAAAATAATTTTTATCTGCATCTAGCTCTGAAAAAATATTTGGGCTTCTAGCAGTGTGTGGGACTTGGTCTATTAGTCCATCTATACTGACCTCCATCAGGTTGCAAATTCAATATAATGTTTTTCTGCATCTAGCTCTGAAAAAATATTTGGGCTTTTAGCAGTGTGTGGGACTTGGTCTATTAGTCCATCTATACTGACCTCCATCAGGTTGCAAATTAAAAACAATTTTTATCTGCATCTAGCTCTGAAAAAATATTTGGGCTTCTAGCAGTGTGTGGGACTTGTTCTATTAGTTCATCTATACTGAGCTCCACCAGGTTGCAAATTAAAAATAATTTTTATCTGCATCTAGCTCTGAAAAAATATTTGGGCTTCTAGCAGTGTGTGGGACTTGTTCTATTAGTCCATCTATACTGACCTTCATCAGGTTGAAAATTGAATATATTTTTTTTCTGCATCTAGCTCTGAAAAAATATTTGGGCTTCTAGCTGTGTGTGGGACTTGTTCTATTAATCCATCTATACAGACCTCCATCAGGTTGCAAACTGAATATAATTTTTTTCTGCATCTACCTCTGAAAAAATATTTGGGCTTCTAGCTGTGTGTGGGACTTGTTCTATTAGTCCATCTATACTGACCTCCATCAGGTTGCAAACTGAATATAATTTTTTTCTGCATCTAGCTCTGAAAAAATATTTGGCCTTCTAGCAGTGTGTGGGACTTGTTCTATTAGTCCACCTATACTGACCTCCATCAGGTTGCAAATTCAAAATAATTTTTTGTCTGCATCTAGCTCTGAAAAAATATTTGGGCTTCTAGCTGTGTGTGGGACTTGTTCTATTAGTCCATCTATACTGACCTCCATCAGGTTGCAAATCGAATATATTTTTTTTCTCCATCTAACCCAGCCAATAGTTTTGGCCTAATACCACAGTTTGGCCACTCAGCTCTGCTCGGTTCCCATCCATTGTTTTTTTGTGCAAACAACTCCAGAGTTGTGAATTAGTTAACCACCAAAATGAGTGTAAAAAGGCCTGCTGCTGGTGGAAAGGGGAATAGGCGTGTTGGGAAGGGGAAAAAAGGTTGTGTCCGTGGGGTAGGTGTTAAAGCAACACTAACATCTGCAGAAGAAAGACCATCTTCCAGCCAAACTAAAATGTCTACTTCTTTTAGCGGACAATGTGATAAGATCCCTTTCTTACGGCCACGCCAATCGCTACAAATTCCAGATGAGGCACAAAAACAGCAGGGGCTTCAACGGATATCAAGTGCTCTTTAAGTGGGCTCTCCTCCACATCAACTTCAACATCACAAATACTCCAGTCCTCAAAGGTGTCACCCCAATCGCACTTGCTTCCTCACAGCTCCCAAATCTCCAGCTGCCCGTCTGAGTATGAGGTAGAACAGATGGTTGAGTCTGCAGAGCTGTTTACTCATACTATAGCCTGGGAATCAGAGGTCGACTCCAGCGCTTCTGTGAATCCAGACGAGGAAATGATCTGCACTGATGCCCAGAATCTTTATGAGTCGGATCCAGGACCAGACGCAGAAGGTTCTGACCATAATGTAGACCCTCATTCCCAAACTGTAACTCCTGTTGGTGGAGACAATGAGGAAGACGATGATGAGACACAAATACCTGATTGGAGCGACAACTTTAGTTTTTTGTCAGGGCAGGAACAGGTTGGCTCTGAGGACGACGGGTGTGATAATGCACAGGGTGATGATGATGAGGTTGGAGATCCCACTTACTGTCAACCCACAGTCAGCCAAGAGATGAGGTCAGCAGAGGAGGTGGAGGAAGATGCTAGTGACGACGAGGTCAGGTTGCGCCTTCCTGGACAGAGACGTAGTACTGGAAGCACGTCAACAACTGCATCCTCAAACACAACTCTGCCTCTCACCACAAGTCGTGGTGGCTCTTCAGGTCGCATGGGTGCTAAGCCTTGCATAGCCTGGGCATTTTTTCAGATCGATAAAGATGACCCAACTCGTGTTATCTGTAACATTTGTCAGCAAAAGCTAAGTAGAGGCCAAAAAATACATAGTTTGAGTACTTCATGCATGAACCGGCACATGGACATGAAGCATAAGTTGCAGTGGGAAGCTCAGTGTGCTACAATGCGGCCTAGCCGGCCGGGCCAACCACCGTCTGCCATATCTTGTGCATCCGCGGCCTCTTCATCCTCTGTGACTGGGGGGACAGCAGTCACACCTGTTTTGGGGCGCAGACCTGCCACCTCTTTACCCGCAACAGCCAGCGTGATTGGCAGGTCATCATTTTCTTTGGAGGTGGTAACACCAGCTGGTGTTGAGCGCTGTCCGACATCGATAGCACCACCTTTGGATCAAGGCAACCTAACATGTCCGCCTGCATCTTCCTCACAGACCGGCAGTTTGCCGGAGACGCCCTTATCAACCCCGTCTAAGCACAATAGCCAGCCCTCGGTCCCTCAGATGTGGACAAGTAAAAGACCATTTCCTCCTAGCCATGAGAAAGCTAAGAGGTTGAATTTCACCATCTGCAAGCTCTTGGCTACAGAAATGCTGCCTTTCCGCCTGGTGGACACAGAGGATTTTCGAGACCTTATGTCCGTCGCAGTGCCCCAGTACCAGATGCCCAGTTGGCACTACTTCTCAAAGAAAGGTGTGACTGCGCTCCACCAGCATGTCGCACACAACATCACCGCTTCTTTGAGAAACTCTGTGTGTGACAGGGTGCATTTCACCACAGACACTTGGACGAGTAGGCATGGACAGGGGCGTTACATGTCGCTGACTGGGCACTGGGTAACTATGGTGACAGCAGGACAAGGGGCTGCTGTCCAAGTCTTGCCGTCCCCACGAGTTGTGCGTCAATCCTCTTTATGTCAAAGTTCCTCCACTGCTTCTGCCTCCTCAACCTCCTCTCGGTCTTCCACCTGCACCCAAAGCCTGTCTGGTCATGCCACAAGCTTTCTAACTGCGCAGAAGGGATCCTGCACACCTCCTTACTATGCTGGCAGTAGGGTTCAACGTCATCAGGCGGTTTTTACTTTGAAATGTCTGGGAAATGTGAGTCACACAGCTGAGGAGTTGTGGTCAGCTCTGGAGAACCAATTTCATGAATGGTTGTCTCCACTGGACCTGAAACCAGGGAAGGCCGTGTGCGACAATGCTGCAAACCTGGGTGCGGCCCTTCGCCGGGGCAATGTCACACACGTGCCTTGTATGGCTCACGTGTTGAACCTGGTTGTCCAGCAATTTTTAGCCCACTATCCCAGACTAGATGGCCTTCTGCAGAGGGCACGGTCGCTGTGTGCTCACTTCCGCCGTTCGCATCCCGCAGCTCAGCGACTTACATCTCTACAGAAGTCGTTGGGCCTGCCACTTCACCGGCTAAAATGCGATGTGCCTACCTGGTGGAATTCAACTCTGCACATGTTGCAGCAACTGTGGCAGCACCGACAAGCCCTGGTGCAATACGTTCTGACATATAGCCTGGGCCAACGAGATCCAGAGGTGGGGCAAATCACGCTGGAGGAGTGGTCTCAGATCAGGGACCTATGCACCCTTCTGCACAGTTTTGAAATGGCGACGAAGATGTTTAGTGCTGACGATGCCATTATCAGCAAAACTATTCCGGTGATTTACATGCTGGAGCACATGTTAAACAGAATTCGGAGTCAGGTGGTGGCACAAGAGGAGGTGGAGGAAGTAGAGGAGGAGGAGTTGTATGCGGAAGGGCTAACATCTGCAAGGTCCAGACGGTCGGCAGCACCAAGGCGGCAGGCATGTGAGGGTGGGGGAGATGGTTTTACCAGGGCGCATGGTAGCAGCCAAACTAGTGAGGAAGGTGCAGGAGCCCAGGAAGAAGTGGAGGACGAACTGATGGAAGACTCATCAGATGAGGGAGACCTTGATCACATTTCCGTTGTGCGAGGTTGGGGGGAGAGGACAGAGGAAGGAAGCATGATTGTTACCTCGCCACCAACACAACAGGGACTTGGTGCTCCTGGATGCGCAACACACATGAGTGCCTTCTTGCTGCACTACCTGCAACATGACCCTCGAATTGTGAGAATTAGAAATAATCCTGACTACTGGGTTGCCACACTGTTAGATCCCCGGTACAAAAGTAAATTTGCCGAAATTATTCCTGCCATAGAAAGGGATGCACGCATGCAGGAGTATCAGCAGAGACTGTTGCAGAATCTTACATGTGCTTTTCCACAAAACACCAGTGGTGCACGTAGTGAATCTCACAGTTCCAACTTGCCAACCGTGGGACCGTCAAGTGTTCAGCACTCAAACCGTAACAGAACCACAGTATCTGCTGGTAAGATCAATTTTGCGGAATCATTTCACCACTTTTTTAGCCCATCCTTTGCAAGGCCACAGGAGACAAGAAGTCTGACACATAGTCAACGCCTAGAGACGATGGTACAGGAGTATCTCCAAGTAAACATTGAAGCCATGACTGTGTCACTGGACCCTTGCTCTTTTTGGGCTTCCAATCTGGATAAATGGCCGGAGCTAGCCACTTACGCCTTGGAGATCTTGTCATGCCCCGCAGCCAGCGTTCTGTCTGAACGTGTGTTCAGCGCTGCTGGTGGTGTGCTGACAGATAAGCCCACGCGGCTCTCCACTGATAATGTAGACAGACTCAGGTTCATAAAGATGAGCAAATCATGGATCCGAAACGACTTTTCTACCCCTGTGTCATCCTGGGGAGAGTAAAAGCTTGATGATTGGTTAAAATCACCCTACCAACCGTTTTAAGCTTTCAAATTACTTATCATGTTTATCTGTACCTTGGCTGGAAAATAATTTGGGCTTTGTAGCAGTGTGCAGCACTGATTCTATTAGGCCATCTATAATAAGCTCCACCAGATTTAAAATTACTAATCATGTTTATCTGTATCTTGGCTGGAAAATAATTTTTGCTTTGTAGCAGTGTGCAGCACGGATCCTATTTGGCCATCTATACTAAGCTCCACCAGATTTAAAATTAATAATAATTTTTAGCTGCATCTAGCCCGGAAAATAATTTTGGGGCTCCGAGATGCGCAAGACACATAAGTGCCTTCTTGCTGCACTACCTGCAACATGACCCTCATATTGTCAGAATTCGAAGTAATCATGACTACTGGGTTGCCACACTCTTAGATCCCCCAAACTTTTCGATCAACCTTTTCATTTTAATAAAGACCAAAAAAATTGTCATTTTTGAAATTATAAGCATTAGCAGGTTATTAGAACCTGAAATCAAACAGTTTTCAACTCAAAACTTTATTCTAGGTGATGTTACATTTTCACATAGGACCCCTTGTTCGAAAGGAGCTTCTGAACTCTCTCGTCCATTGAATTTGTCAGGTTTTGTATGGTTTCTGCTTCAATTGTTTTGCATGAGGACAGAATACCCTCCCAGAGGTGCTGCTTAGATGTGAACTGCCTCCCGCCATCATAGACACTCCTTTTGATGATGCTCCAGAGGTTCTGAATGGGGTAGAGGACAGGGGAGCATGGGGGTCACACCATAAGTTTGTCCCCTTTTATGCCCATATCAGCCAGAGATGCAGATGTTTTATGTGCAGCATGAGATGGTGCATTATCATGCAAAAAAATGATCTTGCTGTGAAATACACGGTTCTTCTTCTTGAACCATGGCAGGAAGTGCTGTTTGAGAAAATCCACATACATTATGGAGTTCATCTTTAGCGCCTTCAGGGATCCTAAAGGGGCCGACAATCTCTCTCCCCATGTTTCCAGCCCAAAACATTACTCCACCTCCTCCTTGTTGGCGCTGTAGCCGTGTTTGCGTGGGGTGTCCATCAACCAGCCATCCTCCACTCCATCCATCTGGACCATCGAGCGCTGCATGGCACTCATCCGTGAACAAAACAGTTTTGAAATCAGTCTTCACGTAATGTTTAGCCCACTGGAGCCGTTTCTGCTTGTGTGAAGTGGATAGAGGAAGTCGACAGGATGGCGTATGCACAGCTGCAAACCTCTGAAGGACCCTGCATCTTGTTGTTCGGGGGACGTTGGAGGCACAAGCAGCTTCAAAAACTTGTCTGCTGCTTTGACAAGGCTTTTTTGCCGCTGCTCTTTTAACCTGACGTAATTGCCTGTAGGAAAGAGTCCTCAATTTGCCCTTATCAGCACGCACACGTGTGTACTGTGAATCAGCTACATACTTCTTGATTGCCAAGACACTTCATCCTGATCATCGCACAATGTTGATTGTAGTCATGCCTTGACCTAAACACTCCACAATTTGTTGCTTCTCAGCAGCCGACACATCCTTTTTCTTTCCCATTTTGGCAGAAAATGTAGGCTGCTTAATAATGTGAGACAGCCTTCTTAAGTAGTCTTGCCTTTCATTGGACACACCTGCCAAACTAATTAGCACAGGTGTCTGCAATTGCTTACAGTGATATAAAGAGCCCTGACACACATCACCATCAATGAGTTTAACTGACAAACAAACAAATTCTTCCCTTATCACTCCTAAACACTTTTTGCATAATAATTTGGAACACAGTGTACATGTGCTTTTCCACAAAACACCAGTGGTTCACGTAGTGAATCTTACAGTTCTAACTTGCCAACCGTGGTCTGTATGGAGTTGTTCAATAAAGGGCCCAAAATTAAGATAACATAGATGGGAGAGGTCTCTATGAATAGGAATTCCTAAGTATTTGATACCCTGTGAGGGCCAGGCAAAGGGAAAGTTGGACTGGATGGAATCCTATATGGATTTGGGGAGGGAGACATCGAGAGCCTCAGACTTCGCTGCATTGATTTTAAAATTTGACCATGTAACAAAGTGATCTTTTTCAGACATAACAGCATGGATGGATATATGTGATTGAGTGATATATACTAGGACATCATCAGCAAATAGAGAGCACTTGTACTCGGTGCCTCCCACCTCAATCCACCTAATATTGGGGTTATGGCGAATTGATGAGAGCAGGTGCTCCGTCACTAGGATGTATAAGAGAGGGGACAGAGGACATCCCTGCCTTGTCCCATTGGTGATTATGAAAGGTGATGAAAATGTTCTGATGCAGCCCCTGGGCCTTGGGACACCCGGAGCCGGACCCTTTTTGGTGGATGCTGGTGGTTGTAGTCTTCGTGGCGGCGACCCGGTTCCGTGGCTCAGGGTGGTCAAATCAGTGGCGGAACTATTTATGTGGTTTTGATGTTTAAATGTCCGACTACGCCACCCGTGGATTGCGGTCAGAGTGAACCGCCGCTGCAGGGCAGACCGCTGAGGCTGGTGTTGTGGGTGCAGCAGAGCGTAGCATAACTCCCCACGGAGGAGTATAGCCTCAGGGCAGTGTATGCGGAGGATGGGGGTGATGGTGCAGGGCAGCAGCAGTAACGACACGGAGTCAGTGATGCAGTACAGGGCCTTTACTCACAGTTCTTATTATCCAGACCACGTCTGCAGGTAACGGCTGCCCACGTCGTACTGTGCTCACCAGGTGAGGGGCTCAGACAACTCCCAGATAACTTTGGAGCGCTTCACAGGACCCCCTTTGTGTGTCCTTTGTCTGGCCTTTCTTACCAACCCTTCTGTCCGGCTGCCTCGGGCCTCCTCTTGGTAAACTTGGCGCCAGTTTCCCTGACCCTATGTGGTGCCTTCCTAGCGGGTGTAGCGAGGGGCTGCGCCACATAAAATGTCAGAGCCTCCGGTTTCTAGCTGAGGGTCGTTTCCTGCCTCCACTAGTTTCGGGGACCGGTCTCCCCCTTTGGCCTGACCCTTCCACGCAGGTGGATTCGGGCGTGCGGTGGCGACTCGCCCATCCGCACCCCTGGGATCCCTTCATTCCTCGTTCCTGGAGCCTTCTCCGCTCCTCTTCCTTCCTTCTCCCTCTTCCAGGTCTGGGCCTCTGTTACTAGGCCCGCCTCCGGAGCAGAGCTCATGCAGAGCCCCTGCTCCCTGCCACTTCTGCTCAGACTTCTCTGCACTGAACTAAGATGGTACCCACCTTTTATACTCCCTTCTCAATGCACCCAGGAACTGCTTCCTCCCTGCTCCTGCACTACAGGGTTCCCCTTCCTCAGTGTTCCCTCCCCCCACTCCAGCCAGGGACAGGGACTGTCATGCCCATCTCAGAGGCATATTGGTCGCCCTGCCCCACGGCAATGTGATGTAATGCATGCAGGTGTCGGGTCCTGATCCACACTCCATCCTTACCTGAGAGTGAGATATCACACCTCTGGGTAAGGTGCAATACCTCTGTAGCAACCGAGCCCTCAGGGTGCTACAGTTCCATTTATCTTCAGCCTAGGTGACGTATTGTGATACAGGGCCGTGATTTTGGCTATAAAAGGGTCCCCTAGACCCCTACCCCAAGCTTTTTAAGAGAATCATATATGGCGTGCCAGGAGACTCTATGGAATGCTTTCTCAGCATCCAACGAGAGTATCTAATTACAAATTTTTAACTGCATCTAGCCCAGGAAATACTTTGTGCCTAGTAGCAGTGTCTGCTAGTCAGCGGATTATCCCGGCTGTTAAGCAAGCTACACCACCTGTAGTTTGGACACTTAATTTTTTCAAAGGAAATGCTTCGGGACCACGGGATACTCAGTGAAGAGCATCAGGAGGCACCCCAAGGCATAGGGGCTGGGACTGGCAGTAGGATGCCTTGCGGTGGACAGCCGAGCTCGATCCTTATAAAAGCTTTTTAACTGCAGCAGCTTTAGTGGACGCTACTGGAGCTGGAAATACGCGGCTGCTGGCATGAGACTTGCCCTCCAATAGATCCTTGTAAATGGATTTAAAGTGTATTCATTCAAATTAGAGAGACAATTTAAATTAAAAAGCTTAGAGCTGCCTCCACCACAGGGGGGCTCGCTCGACCCACCAGCGGACAGGCACCAGTATTGGGAGAGGGGGGCTGGCCGTCAGGGTTCACCGCGGCTCTGGCACAAACCCGGCGACACGGAGGTGGCACGGGCAGGAGCAGACTGAACGTGTCGGCTTCTCACTTTTTGGATTTTAGAAGGGCATGACATGCCTATATTTGTGTCTCCCCCTCCTTTTACTCCTCCACCTCTTTTCTTTTCGCATGACTATATGTACTTGTCACTTTTCCATGTGTTAGTTGTGTCTTCTGAGCAGTTTGTCAGCTTTTGGACACCTTTGAAGGTGTTTTCTATGTGTTTCTATGTGTTTTTGTTTGCCTGCCGTTGGTTTTAACGGTGTTCGAAGGTGTTCGACGAACAGTTCGACGAACAGTTCGGCGAACACACGGGTGTTCGACGAACCGAACCGAACTCGAACACTACAGGGGTGGCTCAACACTAGTCATAAGCTGAAAGCACTTCAGCACTGCGTAAGCCAAACGGCAACAAGCTGTGCTGAAGGTAATATGCTTAGGTGACAAACCGCACAATGCTGAAGAGTTGTGGACAGCTCTGAAAGAGCAGGCAGATCTGTGGCTGACACCGCTGAACCTACAGCCAGGAATGGTCGTGTGTGACAATGACCGAAACCTGGTGGCGGCTCTTAGGCGAGGCGAGCTCACACATCTATCATGCCTTGCCCATGTGTTTAACCTCGTGGTTTTGTAGTTTCTCAAAACCTACCCGGATCTGCCAGATCTGCTTGTCAAAGTACGTCACCTGTGTGCCCATTTTAGAAAGTCACCTACAGCTTCCGGCGCCCTTTCCGTGCTTCAGTAGCATTTGCAGCTTCCGGCCCACTGAGTGATGCGTGATGTCCCCACACGTTGGAACTCTACATTGCAGATGTTGGGAAGGATTTGTGAGCAGAAGAGGGCAGTTGTTGAGTACCAGCATCAACAAGGCCGTCGGTTTTCAGTTCAGACTCCACACATAAGACCTCAGGAGTGGACATAAATGTCAGACATATGTACCATCCTCCAAAGCTTTGAGGACTCCAACAATATGGTGAGAGGCGATGACGCCATAATTAGCGTCACCATCCCGCAAAAAATTAAAAGTGATTTTGAGGTGTCTATGTTACAGAAAATACCCCAAAGTTACATCATTCTACCTTTAGGTGCTTCACAGGAATTAAAAGAATGTGCAAGAAAAAAATAAACTTACCTTTTTTCACAAAAATTTACTTTTAGACCCATTTTTTTTACTCTCACAAGGGTATCAGGAGAAAATAGACCCTAAAATTTGTTGTGCAATTTCTCCTGAGTATGTCGACACCTCATACATTTGGGAAAACTACTTCTTTGGTGCATGGCAGGGCTCGGAATGGAAGCAGCACCATTTGACTTTTTGAATGTATAATTTGCTGCAATAATTAGCAGACACCATGTCGTGTTTTGAAAGCCCTTGATGTGCCTAAACAGTGGAAAGTGTTCACAAGTTACACCATTTTGGAAACTAGACTCCCAGGGAACTTATCTAGATGTGTGGTGAGCACCTTAAAGCCCCAGGTGCTTCACAGAAGTTTATAACGTTGAGCCGTGAAAATAAAAAAAATCAAATTTTTCACACAAAAATGTTTTTTAGCACCAAACTTTGCATTTTCACAAGGGTAACAAGAAAAAATTGACCATAAAATTCGTTGTGCAATTTCTCTTGAGTACGCAAATAACCCATTTGTGTGTGAAAACTACTGTTTGGGTTCACGGCAGGGCTCAGAAAGGAAGGAGAGACATTTTGGAATGCAGATTTTGATGGAATATTCTGCGGGTGTCATATTGTTTTTGGAGAGCCCCTGATGTGCCTAAACAGTAAAAAAAAAGTGACCCCATTTTGGAAACTAGACCACTCAAAAAATGTATCTAGATGTGATGAGCACATTGAACCCACAGGTGCTTCACAGAATTTTACAACATTGATCTGTGAAAATAAAAAAATAAATTTTTTTACCAAGAAAATGTTGTTTTAGCCCCAAATCTTTTCATTTTAACAAGGATAGCAGGAGAAAATGGACCCAAAAATTTGTTGTGCCATTTCTCCTGAGTACGCTGATACCCCACTTGTGGTTGAAAGCTACTTTAGAGGCAGAATAAAGCTCAGACAAGAAGAAATGCCATATTGGAGATCAGATTTTGCTGGACTGGTTTAAGGATGCCATGCCACATGGGTAGAGACCCTGAGGTGCCAGAACAGTCGAACCCCACATAAGTGACCCCATTTTACAAACTACTCTCAGTGATTCATCTAGAGATGCAGTGATCATATTAACACCACAGGTGTGTCACAACATTTTTGTTAGAACCCTCCTGTTTGTTTTTTCCATCTTGTGTTTTGCGGTCACGTGACCACCTGCCTTTATATTCCAGCTCCGCCCTTCTGGCTGTACTGGACTTCAGTGTTGTTTGACTGTGTTTTCTAGCCAGGTGCTTCGGTGCCTATCTCTGTCAGTTCGCTTGGTCCTTCTGGGACCTCTTGTTCCTTTTTGTCAGTTTGTCTTTTTGTGTTCTGCAACAACTTTTCTGTTTACATTTTTGTTCCAGTCCTTAGTTCTTTTAGGGACCCCTCCCCTTATGCTACAGGTCTTTGGTCAGACTAGCCGAGGACAAAGGCGAGTCTGTTCGCTAGGAACAGGCAGCCCGCTACATTGTAGGGATTCAGCTTAGTCTTGCTGTAGGGACAGTTTTCCCCTATCTTTCCTTAGTACTTGTTGCAGATCATAACAGTAAGTCCAGCCCCCCCCCCAAAAAAAAATAAAAGAAAGAAATTTGGGGATCAGTATGGCTTCTGTCCAAGTTTTGGCTCAACGCTTGCAGGGATTGTCTCTGGAGGTGGCCGAGCTCCAGCAACACGTGAGTAGCTGTTCTGGAGCGCATTTTGTGGAACCCAAGGTAAGACTGCCTGATGCTTTTTATGGTAAACAGCAAGATTTTTTTTTCCTTTAAAAATGCTTGTTTGTTATATTTTCATTTGAAACCAAGGTCCTCTGGGAATGAATCACAGCAAATTGGTTTTATTATGTCACTTTTGCGCAAAGAACCACAGGGATGGGGCTTTTCTCTCCAACCTAATGATCCATGCTTAAGGTCTGTAGAAGAATTTTTTTCGGCTATGGGTCTACTATATGACGAACCTGATCGAATCTCATCTGCTGAGGCAGAACTCAGGCGTTTGAATCAGGGGTCAGGTGATGTTGAAAATTATTGCACACACTTTAGAAGATGGGCTTCAGAAGTCAAATGGAATGATCCTGCTCTGAAATGTCTATTTCTTGCTGGTCTGAGTGAAAGGGTTAAGGATTTGCTAATTGCATTCCCTGAACCTGAGACTCTGCAGGATGCCATGCAATTAGCTGTTTGTGTGGACAGGAGACTGAGATTTAGGCAGAATGAGGTAAAGACTCCTGTAATGCCAGGTCCTAGTCCCCAGAAAATCTGCTCTGATGGTGGAGAACCGATGGAGGTTGGGGCGAAGTCACTCTCCTCTCAGGAAAGAGACCGGAGGTTCGCCAAGGTATTGTGTCTTTACTGTGGTAAAGCTGACCATTTGATTAAGTATTGTGAGCTCCATTTAAGTAAAGAAAAAAAAAAGGTCAGTTACGCCCGTATAGCTTGTTTACGCTCTGCAAGAGTATTTCTTTCAGGTAGTACTACTTTGCAGAAAAATTTGATTGAATTTCAGGTATTTGTGGATTGTGGTTCAACACTTAATGTGAATGATAAAGGGTTTTTGGAAAAACTTAAATTGAAATCCAAACCTTTGTCATCACCTATTTCTGTGATTGCAATTGATAACACTCCCTTGAAATGTATTACTCAGAAGGTTGCTGCATTTCCCCTCACTATCAATGGAGTTCACCAAGAAATTTTGGACTTGGTTGTATAAGATAATTTACCCTCTCCGGTCGTTCTAGGTTTGCCTTGGTTAAAACTGCACAATCCTGTACTGGACTGGTCTACTAATGTGATTAAGTCTTGGAGTCCGAAGTGCTATGATAAATGTTGTAATGGTCACATTGCGGCTGTGGAAAAGGGGAATTACCTGTACCTATTCAAGATTTTTGGAGGGTTTTTTCAGAGGAGGAGTCGCAAGTTTTACCTCCTCATAGGGATTATGATTGCGCCATTGAGTTTGTTCCGGGAGCTACTCTTCCCAAGAGTCGCTTGTTTAATCTGACTATCCCTGAAAGAAAGGCCTTGGAGGAATACATACAGACTAGCCTGGCTGCTGGTCACATTAGACCTTCTACGTTGCCTGTGGCAGTTGGATTTTTCTTTGTTAAAAAAAAGGCCGGGGGTTTACGTCCATGTCTGGATTTTCGTGAAATTAATAAGATTACCGTACGCAATTCCTACCCATTGCCGTTAATTCCTGACTTGTTTAACCAGTTGGTACAGGCCAAGTGGTTCTCTAAAATTGATCTCCGGGTGGGCATACAATTTGTTACGAGTGAAGGAGGGTGATGAATGGAAAACTGCTTTTAACACTCCGGTAGGTCATTTTGAGAATCTGGTGATGCCTTTTGGTCTTACCAATGCACCTGCATTTTTCAGACCCTTATTAATGACATCCTGAGACCTTTGATTGGTAAGAATGTGGTTGTGTATTTGGGTGACATTTTGATTTATTCACCAGATCTAGAGTCCCATTGGCAGAGTGTATGTGAAGTTTTTCAGTTGTTGAGTGATAATTCCCTCTTTGCTAAGCTGGAGAAATGTGAGTTCGCTGTGCAGAAAATTAGTTTTTTGGGCTACATTGTCTCCTGCGAGGGCATTGAGATGGACCCGGTGAAGGTTCTAGCTGTGCAGGAATGGCCTAGGCCTATTGGTTTGAAATCTATAGAGATATTTTTGGGTTTTGCCAATTATTACAGGAAATTCATTAAGAATTTTTCTGTAATTATTAAGCCTCTAAATACGGTCCAGTGGACTACTGAGGCCATTGAAGCGTTTAATTATCTCAAAGAGAGGTTCAGTTCTGCCCCTATCCTTATGTAGCCTGATGAGACCAAGCCTTTTTTGGTCGAGGTCGATGCTTCATCGACGAGGGTCGGAGCAGTTTTGTCTCAGGAGAACAGGGATGGAGTACATCCTTATGCCTTCTTTTCGAAAAAAATTTCGGAAACCGAACTGAATTATGATGTTAGAAATCGGGAGTTGCTGGCTATTTAACTCGCGTTTGAACATTGGCGTCATTTTTTGGAAGGCACTAGATTTCCTATTCAGGTTTTCACAGATCATTAGAATTTGATCTATCTGGATGCTGCCAAGCGCTTGAATGCCCGTCAAGCTAGGTGGGCACTTTTTTTTTTTCCGTTTCATTTTTCTGTTACCTATATCCTTGGTACTAAGAATGTTAAAGCCGATGCTTTATCTCGCAGCTTCTCTCCTACGGTCGGTGCCGAGGTGAAGGAGAGCATTTTGCAGAAAGGAGTTGTGGTGGCGGCATTGGACTCCATTTTGGAGAATGGGATTCTGAAAGCTCAAGATGATGCTCCATCTAACACTCCCCATGGGAGGTTGTTTGTGCCTAGAACCTTGTGGAGTGTCACGAGTCTCAGTTGGCAGGTCATCCAGGAATTTTGGAGACTAAGAGACTTATCAGTCGCAGTTTTTTGTGGCCTGGATGGCAGAAGGAAGTCATCAAGTGGGTGCGTCAATGTACGGTGTGTGCTAGGTCAAAGGTTTCACATACTCCTGCTGTGGGGTTGCTTTGCCCTCTGGAGGTTCCTAGTGCGCCTTGGACGCATCTCACAATGGATTTTATTACTGATCTTCCTGTGTCCAAGGGTTTTACTGTCATCTGGGTGGTCGTGGACCGTTTTAGTGAGATGTGTCATTTGGTTCCATTCATTAAGTTGCCCTCTGCCAAGACACTCGCTAAGGCATTTGTTGAGGAGATTGTCAAGCTTCATGGCGTTCCCACGGATATTGTTTCTAATATCTGACCTCAGTTTGTGGCTCACTTTTGGCGTGCTTTTTGTGACAGGTTGGGAGTCCATTTGTCATTTTCGTCTGGGTATCATCCTGAGTCTAATGGACAGACTGAAAGAAAGAACCAGGATGTTGAACAGTTTTTGCGTTGTTTTGTGGCGGACAATCAAGAGGTGTGGTCTAAGTTTCTGCCTCTCGCAGAATTTGCTCTTAACAATCATACATCCTCCTCTGCTGGGTGTTCTCCTTTCTTTTGTTGTACTGGGAGACATCCGTGTTTTGGTTTGTTCTCCAAATTGGGGTCGGCAGTGCCGGAGGAGGAGAGCTTTTCCGGTGATTTGGAGAGAGTTTGGACTAATGTACGTTGCAACCTTCAAGAGGCTAACAAGAAGTCCAAGAAGTATTTTGACAGGAAACGTAAGGAGGTTTTGTTTACGGTGGATGACATGGTTTTGTTGTCCTCAAAGAACCTGTGGTTGAAGATTCCCTCTAAAAAACTGGGTCCTAAGTTTGTAGGTCCATTTAAAGTGCTTCAGGTTGTTAACCCGTCTGCGGTTAGGTTGGATGTTCCTACTTCCTGGAAGATTAATCCTGTGTTTCATATTTTCTTGTTGAAAAAGGCTGATGTATCAGATAGGGATGCCACTGTCACAGTTCCTCCTGTGGTGGAAGACGGCGAATATGAAATTTCTCGTATCTTTAATTCTAGATGGCATAGAGGGAGATTACAGTATCTTGTCTCCTGGAAGGATTTCGGTCCCGAAGATAACTCCTGGGTAAGGGCGGATGCTCCTAGGCTTGTTAGAGCTTTCCACAGGAGGTTTCTGGATAGGCCTGGGCCTGGAGAATCCGGAGGATCCTCATAAAAGAGGGGGTACTGTTAGAACCCTCCTGTTTGTTTTTTCCATCTTGTGTTTTGCGGTCACATGACCACCTGCCTTTATATTCCAGCTCCGCCCTTCTGGCTGTGCTGGACTTCAGTGCTGTTTGACTGTTTTTTCTAGCCAGGTGCTTTGGTGCCTATCTCTGTCAGTTCGCTTGGTCCTTCTGGGACCTCTTGTTCCTTTTTGTCAGTTTGTCTTTTTGTGTTCTGCAACAGCTTCTCTGTTTATGAGGTGTCCCATTTTTGTTCCAGTCCTTAGTTTTTTTTAGGGACCCCACCCCTTATGCTATAGGTCTTTGTTCAGACTAGCCGAGGACTAAGGCGGGTCTGTTCGCTAGGAACAGGCAGCCTGCTACATCGTAGGGATTCAGCTTAGTCTTGCTGTAGGGACAGTTTTCCCCTATCTTTCCTTAGTACTTGTTGCAGATCATAACAATTTTATACCATTGGGCAGTGAAGAAAAAATAATACAATTTTTACCCACAAAATTTATTTTAGCCCCTTATTTTACATTTTCACATTGGGAAATAGGTAAAAATTGCACCAAAATGTGTTCCATGATTCCTACTGAATGTAGAAATACCCCATATATGGGCGTACAGTACTGCTTAGCCACATGGTGTGTCTTGTGAGGGCATGAGCGCTATTTGCCTCCTGGGGAACAGATTTTCCTAGAATAGTTTGCGGACTCCATATACAGAGCCCCTAAGTGCTAGAAAAGCAGAACATCCCCTCATGTAACCCCATTTTGGAAATTAAACCCCTTTGGGAGTTTATCTACAGGTGTGTTATCTACAGTTTATCATGAGTGTTTTCCAGAAAGAAACAGTAGTGGATGTTGCTGTGTGAAAATTGTAAACTGCCATTGTAGTGACCAGTACATTGTAGTGACTAGTACATTGTAGTGCCTGTACATTGTGCCTAGCTCTTGCTTTTGGAGACATGCACCTGTGAACTAGGTGGGCTCACATCACTACAGAAATGCCAAATATGTGGACACTAAATGTAGTATAGACACACTGGGGCACAGAAGGGAGGTGGGTATTTGGATTTGTGAGCGCAGAATTCCCTAAATTTATTTTCGGGAGCAAGGAGCCATAGCGCTATTCCAGAGCCTTTGTACTACCAGTAACGTGGAAGCCCTCTATATTTCCAATAACAGATGATGGACTTGAGTTGGGGCTTTTTTTATGGATTGAGTTGAAGTTTTTATTGGGGACATTGTACGTAACATTTTGGATCACATTATCCAGCTGAGCACTTACTTTGGGGTTTCCATCTGCAAGTGACGTGATTCAGATGAAACCCTCAATGGATCCATTCACTATAATGAGTCAGCAGAGTTACTCTGGATTCTGTATTGCCTCTTTTCAATGTTGTCCTTCTTTTCAGAAGTGCATAAAATTGTGGCCATTGGCACTTTTATGCATGCCTAAAAAGATGGACACCGGCAGATCACAAGGCAGACAGCTTCCACAGAGCCTCCATCTGCCTCGTTATGGGGAATCTTCCGGTCGGTATGATTACAGCGATACCAGATTTGTTTTTTGCTGGACGAGTTAACTTTTTATTGGTACCATTTTCAGGCACATAACATTTTTTGATCGCTTTCTGTTCTGATTTTTGGGAGGCAGAATGAACAAATACAAACATTTCAGGAATTGTTTTTTTTTATGCCATTCCACGTGTGGTAAAATTGATATGGCGGTTTTATTCTTTGGTTCAGTACGTTTACAGCGATACCACATTTATATTGATTTTTGATGTTTTGGGGCTTTTACACAATAAAAACTATTTTATAGAAAAAATAATCATTTTCGCATCACTTTATTCTGAGAGCTATAACTTTTTTATTTTTCCATTGACAGAGTTGTATTGCGTTTTTTTTTTGCGGGACAGGATGATGTTTTCATCTGTACCATTTTTATTTACATGTGTCTTTTTGATCGCCTTTTATTGCACTTTTTGTTCCGTGATATGATGATAAAGCATATTTTTTTGCCTAGTTTTTTATTTATTTTTTTAGCTTATTTTTTTTATAGGTCGGGTCGATCCAGACTCGATGATACCAAATATGTGTATTTTTTTTGGTTAATTTTTTTTACATAAATATATGTATTTATTCGATCAACAATTTTTATCTTTTTTTGTTCTTTATTTTGAGATTTTTTTCTTAATATTTGTATTAACTTTTTTTTTTTACTTTTTCGCATTGTTCCAGGATGGGACATTATCTCTACACTGTCAGATCGCTGATCTGATACTTTGCAATGCTTCAGCACTTTAGAGCATCAGATCAGCATAGCATCTGACAGGCAAGGAGGAGGCATATCAACTCCTGGTCTGACAGGCCACTTTCCCTGAAGGACCCAGGGTCACCATGGAGACCAACAGCGCAACGTGATCGCATCGCGTTGTGCTGGTGGGAGCACAGAGGTTGCTCACTCCCTCTGCGATGTCCTGCGATGTCGCTAGCAATTCTAGCACCAATCGTGGGCGGTGCTGCGGGGTGTCAGCTCTCATATAGAGCGACACCCCCATGTGATCACGGCGGCGCTCAGCATGTGCCCGCGCGATCACCATGCTGTATATATACTGCTCTTTGCAGGAACGCAGCTCCCGCAGAGCAGTATATATTTGTTGTATGTCGAGAAGGGGTTAATAGGCATATCCATAGGCACACTTACTCCACTTTTAGTCAGGATATATAAATGTGGCAGATATGGCTAATACATGCTGTGTTTACTCCATAGGCCTTTTTCTCTGGCTCTACACACAGTATACTGTATATGTAGGCAGAAAGTCCTTTTCTATATCGGTACCATTAGATAAATGAGCTCTGTCCAGAGGCGCTGCCTAGCAGCCAGCCTGGAATCTGGGGTGTGTCTCATTAGAACGCAGCACTCTGAGCTGCCAATCCTAAGATGGCGGCTCCCATAAACTGTGATTCTCACATAACATAATTCATGTAATTTATTTAATTTTTATTTACATCTACTGTCACCTTACTGTAATTTATCATATTATGTGTAGAGGTGATAAATACTCTTTAAAGAGAATTAGTCAGTATCTGTTTGTGTGAAGTCAGGTGTCAGGGAAGAAAATCACATAGTAAGCTATTGTTCAAGAAAAAGAGTCTGTTCCTGGGTGGTGTGACCGAGTCACTGGTATTATATGCCAGGGGAGGTATGTGTCACTCAGGATGCTCTCCTGTGTGAATTAAGACCTGCTGAATTTCTGCCAGCAAGTTATGTGCTGGGAGTTTGCTCTTTAAAAGGGTGTGGTTTTATGGGAATGACGTAGAGATAGGAGGGAAGTCATTCCCCATTCCTCTCCCTCAGAGTGTGACTGAACAGGGTTTAAATGTTCAGTCAGTTTGTTTTTCTGGGTGGAGTGTGTGGTCTGGAGATTGAAGTCTCCAGGCTGTGTGTGGCTGATGGCTGAGAGCAACACCGGAGGACTGGTGTTGTTGAAACTTCACAAGACTATTTGCAGGCCTTGCTGGCTAGAAGACTCTGTTATATTTCATCTTTTGTTTTCCCGTTAACCCCAAGAGGGACTGTTTATTTTTATGGGACACTGTGGGAGTTTATGCCGCACAATAAACCCTCAGGAAGTTTACCCAAACCGTGTGTCCTGTGTCTACCTCCGGAGAGCCAAGCAAGTCGCTTTACCACAGTGGGTAAAGAACCTTCGAAGGTAGTGGCTAATTAAGTGCTCTGTCATGCCCAGAGCACTTGAAGCATAACACATATGAATGAAAACATTAATTACTCAGGAATGCAGCAACAGATAGAACATATAAAGATTAATTTACATTTCACATACCTGCATGTACATATTTGTGGCTCGATGGAAGTCAACCTTATTGACAGATTCCCTTTAAAATAACTCACATTCTTTAGATTCAGAAAGATAACATATATTATGCCTATCAGCTCTATATCAAAAGTATGTGCTCAAAAGATTTACTCAACCATCAAAATTGGAGGGGTCTAAAGACAAATAAAAGCCTTTAAATGAAACTTGTCAGGCCAATTTTCTATATTTAAAGTCCATAAAACAATGTCTAATAGATGACCTAACAATCTATCCATACATATTTAAATGTTTGTTTCAGAGCCAGCAAAAGTTAGTGTTCACACTTTGCAGAGTTTTGTATTGATTGACATCACCCTGGCTGCATTAAAAAACTTTGCATCCTTGTCCATGATGAAGCCACATTTCTAGTGGTGATACGAATCGATGCATTCTTTATGGTTTAGGTTACCTTAGTAGGTTTTGTTTCATACATGAACAGACTCATGCATTTCGTTGAATTGGTTATGCTGGCAGTATGTACATTTTTTGACCCATAGTTTATTTTTCTGTTGTTTTCTCATATGCAGTATTAGAATATTATTGTTTGGTTATTTATGCCTACTGGGGGTAGGTGATTTTTACAATATTTTCACCTCATGTGATATATATTATTTATTTGCATACTGTGCATTATGTCTATCAAGGTTAGATGATTTTTATACACACTCACCTCATGTGACATCCGTTGTCCATCTACACGTTGTATTGATCTTAATCTATTGTAGGTACTTGTTTTTTCACATTTTTATTGTTAGTTCTATATATTATTATTGAACACAATTTGTCTTTATTGCTATTGTTTTTATATCCAGCACTAAGCACTTTATTTAAGTTTTTCTACCATTTTTTTTCTATTGGTTAACCATGTGATTGTTTGTTAGGGCAGAACTCAATTTGTCTCTTCAGAATTCACAATAAGTGTTTTGGTTGGGTTCAGATCAGGAGACATACTTGGCAACAGATATGTGTTTTGTATTATTGGCATGTTGGAAAATTGCACTTCTATCAAGGGCGTAGAGTGATGGTAGCATCTTCTCTTTCATTATAGAGCAGTACATCTGTAAATTCATGATACTATCAATGAAATATAGCTCCCCAAGACCAGCAGCACTCATGTAGCCAAACACAGGGAAACTGCCACCTCCATGTTTCACTGTAGGCACCATGCATTTAGAAAAAATGACTTTAGAAAAGCGCATGCTGCCTACAGTGAAACATGGTGGCAGCGTCCTTATGTGGGGCTACATGAGTGCTGCTGATGTTGGGGGAACTACATTTAATTGATGGTAATATGAATTCACAGATGTTCTGCTCTATAGTGAAAGCTAAGATGCTACTGTGTCACCCTGGCCTGGATGCCACAAATGTTTAATAAAGCTGTGTCTGAGAGCAAGGGGGAGATTCCCTAGTTAGGGACCATTAGCATGCAGCACCTCCTGTCCCAGGCCAGTAGGGGGAGCAGGCTGCCCCTATAAAAGCTGGAACTGGGGGCAGGGTTAGAAAGAGCTGGACGACCTGTCTCTGAAGTGAGAGGCGTCCCAGAAAAGGGAGAGCCAGTTCAGCTGAAGCTGAGGAGGTCGTGTGGCAGTAGAGGAGCCACGAGCCAGGGACGGAAGGCAACGTGAGCCTGTCCTGGCTGAGAGAGAAACAGAACTACTGGACTTTGGTGTCCGAGGCTGTTAGGATTCCAAATCCTACAGCAAATAACCAGACCGCAGGGGAATGTATGTCCCTTGGCCTAAGATTCCCGGAGGTTCAAACACAGCAGAAGGGACCAGCAGAGCTGCACCAGGCCAAGAGTAGAAAGGGACCCAAGTTGCAAGCCATACAGGCGAGAAGACACGGCAAGCTCAGGAACGTGGGCTATTACACCACGAGGAGGGAAATAGCCAGGAAGAGCGCAGAGAGCATGGTAGGCCTACACCCTCACCCTGACCAGAAGGGCTTCCCACTTGTTCTCAGACATCCAGGCCCCCTCCAAGCCTGGACAGTTTTTGGGTCATTTCACCTGTTCAAATAAAGACCCTGATGTCACGCTGTCTCTGTATACTGGAGGTAGGGGGCCTAAGCTGACCCTAAGCTGGGGCCCTGGCTAATCCCTCAACCTAGAGGTACTGTTAAAGGTACAGAGGTCCAGGCCGCCAGCGTAACCCCTACCTCCTGAGGATCCCTGCACCTAAGTAATCTAGTCCTGAGAAGGACCCCGATCACAACAAAAGGGGACAAGTAATAATATGCCCACACACAGTACTTAGACGAACGAGACAGTACAAGGGAAAAACCAAAACCACCTTGCATACAAAAACTACACAACTACAACAGAGGGAACACCAACGGGAAAGGAGATAAATGATAAAGCGAGGAAGGGAAAAAACTCTCCGAATACACTTATCTCTGAAACTCCAAATACCACGATCCGCTCTGTTAGTCTGCATGAAATGCTTTCACCGACACTTCCCTAACAGACCAGCAGGCATTTGAAGGAGTCTCACTACAGCAGCATTGATTGCAGCTGGGCGAGGCTGGACCTCGTCTAGCACAGAGAGAGAGAGAATTAACTCCCTCACTGCCGAAAAACACAAAGCACCAAAAAGTCAGCTGCGAGAAGTCAGGCTGTGTAATCGTGACGATCTTCGTGGCGACACACCCGTGACAGTACCCCCCCTTCTACGAGGGGCCTCCGGACCCTCAGGGCCAGGTTTATCCGGGTGAGTCGTGTGGAAGGCCCGAACTAATCGGTCTGCGTTAATATCCGACGCAGGAACCCACATCCTCTCCTCAGGACCATACCCTTTCCAATGAACCAGGTACTGAAGGGACCGGCGATTAAAGCGTGAATCGATGACCCTCGATACCTGGAACTCCAAGTTACCCTTGACCACCACTGGAGGGGGAGGTAAAGGTGACGGTACCACCGGCGCCACATACCTCTTAAGCAACGATCTGTGGAACACGTTGTGAATTTTAAACGTAGGGGGGAGGTCAAGACGGAATGCCACCGGATTAATAATAGAACTGATTCTGTACGGCCCGATGAACCTGGGACCCAGTTTCCAGGAGGGAACCTTAAGTTTTATATTCCTGGTAGACAACCATACCCGATCGTTCACACTTAGGTCCGGACCAGACACTCTCATCCTATCAGCCATACGTTTGTATCGGTTCCCCATAGTATTCAGATTCTTCAGCACCCCTCTCCATACTGAAGCGAGTGATGAGGAAAAACGTTCCTCCTCAGGAACCCCCGAAGAGCCCCCCCTACTGAAAGTACAAAACTGGGGGTGAAAACCATATGCCCCAAAAAACGGGGACTTACCAGTGGACTCGCTCCGCCTATTATTAAGACCAAACTCTGCCAGAGGTAAGAAAGAAGCCCAGTCCTCCTGGTTCTCTGACACAAAACACCGGAGATATGTCTCCAAGCTCTGGTTCATACGTTCCGTCTGACCATTGGTCTGAGGATGAAAAGCCGATGAGAACGACAAATGCATACCCCGCCGTGCACAAAACGCCTTCCAGAACTTGGACACAAACTGAGACCCCCGATCAGACACCACCTCGGAGGGTACCCTGTGAAGCCTCACAATCTCCCCAATGAACACCTGCGCAAGAGTTTTGGCATTAGGGAGAGCCGGAAGAGCGATAAAATGTGCCATCTTGCTGAACCTGTCCACTACAACGAGTATGACCGTTTTACCCGAAGACGGAGGGAGGTCCGTAATAAAGTCCATAGACAGATGAGTCCAAGGACGCTCCGGGATCTTCAAAGGTAAGAGGGCCCCAGACGGACGGGTATGTGAGGTCTTAGAGCGCGCACAAACCCCACAGGACGCGACAAAAGTTACCACCTCCTTATGTAAGTTAGGCCACCAAAACCGACGCGAGAGGAGATCCACAGTTTCTCTACTCCCCGGGTGTCCTGCAAAAACTGAGTTATGGTGTGCCTCGATCACCTTTTGTCGCAACTGATCTGGAACAAACAGTCTCCCCGGAGGTCCAACAGGGGCGTCCCCCTGAGCCTCCAATACCTCCTCCTCCAGCTCAGAGCATACTGCCGAAACCACCACTCCCTCCTGAAGGATAGGAATCGGGTCGTCTGTATTCCCGGCCCCAGGGAAACTACGAGATAAGGCATCCGCCTTTACATTTTTTGACCCAGGACGATATGTAACGACAAAATTAAACCTGGTAAAAAACAATGACCACCTAGCTTGTCTGGGATTCAGACGTTTCGCGGACTCCAGATATAGCAGGTTCTTGTGATCGGTGATGACGGTGACCGGATGGACTGCCCCCTCCAAAAAATGGCGCCACTCCTCAAAAGCTAACTTAATGGCCAAGAGTTCCCTATTGCCGACATCGTAATTCCTCTCAGCGGACGACAATTTTTTAGAGAAAAAGGCGCACGGATGCCACTTACCAGGGGACGAACCTTGTGACAATACTGCTCCCACCCCTACCTCGGAAGCGTCTACCTCTACAATGAATGGCTGTGACGCATCCGGTTGAATGAGTATGGGTGCCGAGGCAAAACATTTTTTCAAGGAGGAGAATGCTTGACAAGCCTTGTCAGACCACCTAGAAAAATTCGTCCCCTTTTTAGTCATGTCTGTGAGAGGCTTAACCATGGACGAGAAATTACGAATGAACTTCCGGTAATAATTAGCAAACCCCAGGAAACGTTGTAGTGCCTTAAGATTCTCTGGCCGATCCCACTCAAGAACTGCCCGCACTTTCCCAGGGTCCATACGAAAACCGGACGCTGAAACCAGGAAGCCTAAAAACTGGAGTTCCTGTACGGCGAACACACACTTTTCCCATTTGGCATACAGTTTATTATCCCGCAAGATCTGTAACACCTGCCTAACGTGCTCCTGATGAGACACCAGATCCGGCGAGTAAATTAAGATATCATCCAGATATATGACAACAAACTGTCCCACCAGGCGGCGAAAAATGTCATTAACAAAGTGTTGGAACACCGCCGGGGCATTAGTCAGACCAAATGGCATGACAAGGTTCTCATAATGCCCCTCCGGAGTGTTAAACGCCGTCTTCCACTCATCCCCCTCCTTCATCCTAATCAGATTGTACGCCCCCCTGAGATCCAACTTAGAGAACCATTTGGCGCCCACGATCTGATTAAAGAGATCGGGAATAAGTGGGAGCGGATACGGATCTCGGACCGTAATCCGATTAAGTTCACGGAAATCCAGGCAAGGGCGTAGGCCTCCATCTTTCTTCTTAACAAAGAAGAACCCTGCAGCCACCGGTGAAGATGAAGGTCTAATATGCCCCTTAGCCAGACTTTCTGAAATATAATCCTTCATGGCCTGCCTCTCAGGACCAGAAAGGTTATACAACCTAGCTTTAGGTAACTTGGCCTCAGGGAGCAGTTTTACAGAACAGTCATACTCGCGATGAGGAGGTAGTTCCTGACACCCTTTCTCCGAGAATACATCCTCAAAGTCCGCCAGAAATGGAGGTAAGACCCAAGGAGTAACCGCACCGATGACCGTGTTCATGCAGTTTTTATTACAGAATTTACTCCATTGGCTTATCTCTCTGGTTTGCCAATTAATAACCGGGTTATGCTTAGTTAACCAAGGAAGGCCCAACACTATAGGAGTGGGAAGACCCTCCAACACGTAGCAAGACAACAGTTCTTTATGTATCGCCCCCACTTGAAGTTTTACGTCATGCACATCTTGCAAAAAACTTCCCTGACCGAGAGGCCTGGCATCGATCGAGAATATGGGGATGGGTTTAGCCAACTCACTCAATCGCATACCCTGAACCCGGGCAAACCGAGCATCAACCAGATTAGCCCCGGCCCCACTATCCAGAAGAACAGATATCCTCTCAGTTCTCGTACCCACCACCACCTCCGCCGGTACGAGAAACTGAGACGAACCTAGGGACGAAATACCTACTCCCAGATTGCCGTCCACCACACAACCTGGGATCAACAGTTTTCCGACGACTCTTCACCCTGCAAGGGACGGGATGGACACCCCCCAATAAAATGTCCCTTTCTCCCGCAGAAGAAACACCTTCCTGTCTTATGGCGCACCACCGGTCCCCTCCCCCGAAATGATGTCCCTCCTAATTGCATAGGCTCCTCTGGACTGACCAGGGGAACCACCATATGAGGGGACCTTGTAGGAGGTGGAGTCATCACAGGGGGTAGAGTTATCCCGCACCTCTCCCGAAGCCGTCTGTCAACGCGAATAGCAAGGGCCATAGCGGCTTCCAGTGACGCGGGAGAGTCATACTGTGCCAACACATCCTGTAATTTGTCGGATAAACCTTGACAAAACTGGCTCCTAAGAGCCGGGTCATTCCACTGGGTGTCCGTGGCCCACCTACGGAACTCCGAACAGAATTCCTCCGCCGGACGATCTCCCTGCTGGATCCTACGTAACTTAGACTCAGCAAGGGAGATCCAATCTGGGTCATCATATACGAGTCCCAGAGCAGCGAAAAACCTATCCACTGACTGGAGAGCCGGGGAGCCCGGGGGAAGAGAGAACGCCCAAGATTGTGGGTCCCCTTGTAGGAGCGAGATGACAATTCCCACCCTTTGTTCTTCACTCCCCGATGACCGAGGCCGCAGCCGAAAGTACAACTTGCATGCCTCCTGGAAAACAAAAAACTTGTCCCGCCCCCCAGTGAACCTGTCAGGGAGAGCTACTTTAGGTTCTGGTCCGGCTTGCTCCTGAGGATACAAAACCTTGGACCTAACGTCCGCCAGCTCCATGGACAAACTCTGCAACTGCCGAGCTAGACCGGCTACTGGATCCATGGTAGCTGGAGAAAAACTAAGTGGTCGGTGAAAATGTCACGCTGTCTCTGTATACTGGAGGTGGGGGGCCTAAGCTGACCCTAAGCTGGGGCCCTGGCTAATCCCTCAACCTGGAGGTACTGTTAAAGGTACAGAGGTCCAGGCCGCCAGCGTAACCCCTACCTCCTGAGGATCCCTGCACCTAAGTAATCTAGTCCTGAGAAGGACCCCGATCACAACAAAAGGGGACAAGTAATAATATGCCCACACACAGTACTTAGACGAACGAGACAGTACAAGGGAAAAACCAAAACCACCTTGCATACAAAAACTACACAACTACAACAGAGGGAACACCAACGGGAAAGGAGATAAATGATAAAGCGAGGAAGGGAAAAAACTCTCCGAATACACTTATCTCTGAAACTCCAAATACCACGATCCGCTCTGTTAGTCTGCATGAAATGCTTTCACCGACACTTCCCTAACAGACCAGCAGGCATTTGAAGGAGTCTCACTAAAGCAGCATTGAATGCAGCTGGGCGAGGCTGGACCTCGTCTAGCACAGAGAGAGAGAGAATTAACTCCCTCACTGCCGAAAAACACAAAGCACCAAAAAGTCAGCTGCGAGAAGTCAGGCTGTGTAATCGTGACGATCTTCGTGGCGACACACCCGTGACACCTGAACTGTTTAAGAGGCCTCCGTTTCCTGGCTATTGCGGTCGGAATCATCCCCTCCATCACCTATCTACACTGCCCTGGGGCCACACTCCTCCCGTGGGGAGTTATATTATTCAGTGCTTCACGCATACATCTGCCCCAGCGGTCTGCATTGCAGCGGCGGTTATCCCTGACCGCAATCCACGGGTGGCGTAATCGGAACTTACCATATATATATATATATATATATATATATATATATATATATATATATATATATTAAAAGACGGTTCCCCTTTAAGCCTGACACCCTGAGCACGGGACTGGGTCGCCACTACTACTTCCCATCCGCATCCAGAGGCCCGGCCCTGAGTACCCCACGGCCCAGGGGGCGAGTCAGCTTCCTGGCGTAGTCGGCAGGATGGTGACCAACCAACCACAAACGGGTATTGCGTGCCTGGAAAAGACTTCATACTTACCTGAAAAAGAGGTTTCCCGCCATCCGGAGCCGTTTCCCGCCATCTTCAGCCATTTCCCGCCATCCTCAGCCGTGTTCCCGCCATCAGACACCATCTTCTGGACACCGCGCGGGGAGAAGAGGGGCGTGGACGTCCAAACCGCAAGGTCCTGGAAGGAGTGAGAGCGACGCTGACGTCACCAGGACACGACGCAAGGTCCCCGCCCGGAGCAGCACCAGCGGAGCCGCGGCCTACGGAAGAGGATCAACGGAAGGAAGGCCACGCTTAGCTAGGGGGGAGGAAGATGACGGACGCGGAGGGACCCTCTACCACCAGTGTGGCTGCAGCAGCGGTGATGCCGTTCTCTATGCCCTACATCCCCGGAGCAGCCTGGCTGCCCAAATACTCAGGGGAATCCCATACATTGACTGACTTTAAGGAAAGACTACACAGTCTATTTAAAGTTTATCCCCTGACAGAGGAAAAGAAGCTGAGCATTCTGACGCGGCAGCTCACCGCTGCAGCCCAGCGGGAAGTGAAATCATGGTCAGATGAGGAGAAAAGGACTGTAAGGGACATTCTGACCCGGCTGCAGAGTACCTTTGACACCCGTACCTCAGCAGAGATCAAAATGCGGTTCTATGGCTGTAAACAGCGGGCACAGGACAGCATCAGAGACTATGCCCTAAATTTGCAGGAAGCCTTGAGAGCAATCAAACAAGCTGACCCTGGCAGCGTGCAGGATACAGATAAGCTACTAACAGAAGAGTTCATAGAAGGTCTGCTGTCTAGCACCTACAGAACCCAGTTGCGCCTCATGTTCTTTCAAAAGCCTGGTCTAACCTTTGCCCAATTCAAGAACAGGGCCATAAGGGTGCTCCGTGAACCTACACCAAGTGGCGCTATAAACCCCCGGCACCCTGCTCTCACCTACCACCAGGAGGCGGCGCCCTCCTCTATGGACTCTGTGGGGGCCGATGCACAGGCCCTGAACCAAGCCCCGCTGAAAGATCTGCACCACCAAGTCCAGGAGCTGACCAGGAGCGTCGCGGCGTTGACCAGGACCGTCCAGGCATTACAAGTGGACCCGTCAAGACCCATCGAGTTGGCTTCAAGTCTGGAGGATGTCCCGTGGCGTCAACAGAGGAGGACCCCGTCGTTCTGAGGGAGGCCCACAGACCGCTACGCAGAGGATGGACAGCCCATTTGCCGTCGATGCAGCCAGCCCGGACACATTTCCAGGTACTGTAATTTAAACGGGTCCAACCTGGGGCAGAGGGCCAAGCCCCAGGCATAAGATCACCAGGCCCTTACAATTGGCGTAATAAGTACGTCGGGGGCGCCCGGTTTTATCCGTGGTGCTGGACGGTATCCCCATGAGTGCCTTGCTGGATACCGGGTCGCAAGTAACTACTATCCCTTATGTACTTTTTAAGCAGTATTGGACTGATGCTGATATAACACGGTATCCAGACAATGACTTGAGCATCATCGCCAGTAATGGCTTGCCCGTGCCGCAGATGGGGTTCAAAGAGATGACCATTAAGATTGGTAAAGTTGAACTGTCGGCACAGGGGGTGATTATTGTGGACATTGACCGTCGTGAAAGTCACCCTAAAATAACTGTGGGTACTAACGTGATTGAAAATTGTCTTTCAGAGATAATTGTAATTTTACAGCAGGTGGCGGTGAATGGCAGTTCCAGCCAATAGAGAGTCCTCAACAAAGAGATAAAGGCTGTGATGAGACAGCAGCAGGTAGAACTGTCTGGTGGTGAGATCGGTAGCGTAAGAATGAGTGACCCATTCCCCATTTCCAGGCCTCACAAAAGTGAAATGATGATCTGGTGTCGGACTGCAATCGGGTTGAGAGGCAGAGACTACCAAGCCATGGTAGAACCCGTGTACTCAGACAGCAGGCCCACCATTTTGACAGCCCGGGGGGTGGTTGATGTCCGTCATGGGAGGGTGCCCGTTCGCATCCTCAACATTGGGGAGAGGGAGGTACACTTACCCAGGTACGCTACACTTGCCAAACTGTTTGCTGTTGAACACAAAGCTATCAGGGCCATGGAACTGTTGCCCCCATCTCCACAGGCGGAGGGTAATGGCTCCCAGAAACAAAAGGAGGACTGGTGCCAGAAACTCCACGTGGGTGCTGACTCCACTCCCCTGCACCAAAAACAAGGAGTCTACCAGGTGGTTCAGGAGTACGAGAGAATTTTTAGTAAGCACCCGCTAGACTTCGGCCGAGTAAAGGGAGTGGAACACCAAATCCCCACGGGAGCCACCCACCAATAAAAGAGAGACACAGATCTGTACCCCCTGCACAATATCAGAATGCAAAGGGCATGCTGAGAGAAATGAAAGAAGCTGGGGTCATTAGAGATAGCTGTAGCCCCTGGGCAGCCCCCTTGGTTCTGGCAAAAAAGAAAGACGGTACCATGAGAATGTGCGTGGACTATAGACAAATCAATCGTATCACCAATAAAGACGCGTACCCGTTACCTAGGATAGAGGAGTCCTTGGCAGCCCTAAAATCAGCTAACTTCTTCTCTACTTTGGACCTTACTAGCGGGTACTGGCAGGTTCCTGTGGCAGAGGCTGACAAGGAGAAGACCGCCTTCACCACCCCGATGGGATTGAGCGAATTCAACTGTATGCCCTTCGGGCTCGGCAACGCAAAAGGTACCTTCCAGAGGCTGATGGAATGCTGTCTAGGGCACCAAAGCTTCGAGACGGTCCTACTTTACCTGGACGACGTGATCGTCTATTCGAAGACCTACGAGGACCATCTAAAACACCTGGCAGAGGTGTTCGAAGCCCTGGCAGGCTATGGCCTGAAGGTGAAACCATCAAAGTGTCACCTGTTGAAACCGAAGGTCCAGTACCTCGGGCACATGGTGAGTGCAGAAGGAGTAGCCCCCGACCCTGACAAGGTCGCAGTAATCAAGAGCTGGCCAAGCCCCTCAAACATCAAAGAAGTGAGGCAGTTCCTCGGGTTGGTAGGCTACTACCGAAGGTTCATCCCCGGGTTCACTAAGATGGCAGCTCGAATGCAGGACCTCCTCATAGATCAATCCAAATCCTGAAGTCAAAAGCCACCCTTCAAGTGGGACAAGCCGGAATAGGAGTCCTTCCGCCAGTTGAAGATGGCCCTCACGGGGGATGAGATCCTGGCCTACCCCGATTATGGCCAGCCTTTTATCCTCCACACAGACGCCAGTAATGTGGGGCTGGGAGCCGTACTGTCACAAAACCAGCAGGGCAGAGAAAGGGTGATCGCATATGCCAGCCGGAAGCTGAGGCCCACTGAAAGAAACCTGGAGAATTACAGCTCCTTCAAGCTAGAATTCTTGGCAGTGGTGTGGGCCGTCACAGAACGGTTTAAGCATTACCTGGCCTCCGCAAAGTTCACCGTGTACACGGACAACAACCTGTTGACACACCTGGACAATGCAAGACTAGGTGCCCTAGAGCAGCGGTGGATGGCGCGACTCTCGAATTATGACTTCACGATCAAGTACCGGGCAGGCAGAACCAATGCCAATGCTGACGCCCTATCTAGAATGCCTCACTTACCTGACGGAGGCGAAGACCCAGAAGATCTGGAGGAGGTAGAACTCCCTGCGTTTCACCGGTATGGAGCCACTCAATACTCCCACCACGAGAAGGAGGAAGACTTAACAACAATCATGATCAATCCCCTACCTCACCACAGCTGGGCCGAGACCCAAGATAATGACCCTGCAATCCGCATGGTGAAAGACCTGCTGACCCGGGAAGACGCCCGTCTAGATCCAGGTGCTCCAGAGGAAGCCAAGCAGCTATGGAAAGAGAAGAGCAGGCTGTTCCTCTATGAAGGTAAGCTGTGCAGGAGACTCGTCAACCACTGGACGCATGAGCTGACCTGGCATGTCGTGGTCTCAAGGCAAGATGCAGCTATGGTCCTGGAGGCTTACCATGACAGAGCGGGGCACTTCGGCTGGACGAAACTGGAGTTCCTGCTAAGAGGACGGTTCTTCTGGATCGGCATGAGAGGGGCTGTAGAGAATTGGTGCAGAGACTGTGGCCCTTGTAATCTAAGGAGGAAGACACCCTTGAGGCCCATCGTCACCAAGCAGCCTCTTGAGCTGGTAGCTCTGGACCACGTCAAATTGGCTCCAAGCCGGTCAGGATACGTTTATGCCCTGACAATCGTGGACCACTATTCCCGATTTCTAGTGGTGGTCCCTGTAAAAGACTTGACAGCTCAAACGGCAGCCAGAACCTTCCAGCAATACTTCTGCCACCCACACGGGTATCCGGAACAGGTCATGACTGACCAGGGTCCAGCGTTCGAGGCTGAAATCTTCCAAGAGTTCTGCAACCTCTATGGCTGTAAGAAGATTCGGACAACGCCTTTCCACCCACAAACCAACGGGATGTGTGAGAAAATAAACAATATAGTCATTGATCTCCTGAAGATGTTGCCCCTGGAGGAACGCAGCCTGTGGCCAGAAAAACTGCCGGACCTGATAGACTTATACAACCATATCCCGGTGAATGCTACAAACTGCACCCCGGCTTACCTGATGCGAGTCAGACCAGGTAAGCTGCCCATAGACCTGGAGATGGGAGTCCTAACACCCGAGGACACCTCCCCAGATGCGGACTGGGATACGGAAAGGCGACTGCAGTACAAGAAGGTACAGGAGAGTGTGGAGAAGAGCCTGGCCCAGGTGAGAGAAAGGCAAGAGAGACTCTTCAACCAACACGCCCCTGCTGGTCCCCTAGAACCTGGTGAGCAGGTCCTGAAGCGAAAGAGAAGGCTACACAAGCTGGACGACCAGTGGTAAAGGGATCCCTACACAGTACTGCAGTCTGATCACGACAACCCGAAGGTGTGCGTGATCACCAAGGATGGAGGAGAAACCACTAGTACCATCTCCAGAGACCACCTAAAAAGGTGCACCGAGCAACTACAAGGTGCAGAAGAGGATCAAGGTGTCCTTGAACCCGCAGAGGACAAGGAAGAGATGATCAGCACAGTTCTTGGGGAGTTCCCTCAGTCCTGGACTCGAATAAACGATGCCATAGTGGTACCCGTCCTGCATTTCCTGCAACCAATTCAGCAACCACCTACACCAGAGCAGGAAGGTGAAGAAGAACAAGCAGCCCCAGAGGCAGAAGAGCCTGTACCAGCAGCCCAGGAGAGTCAACCCTCTGCTGACAGTGAGCCTGCCATGCCTGCGGTAAGCCAAAGGACCCACAGACAGCTGCCTGCCCTGCCTGTAAATCTAGCCAGTGACTGCACCCCGAGCGCTAGTGAGAAAAGCCAGGCTAGACCACAACCAGATTGTGGGTTACGTAGGTCAACCCGGAGCACTAAGGGGCAAATACCAGCTCGCTGGAGAGTGTAGGGTGTGATAGCAAATGTAAATAGCCTGCAAAATGTTGAATTGTTTAAAATATAATTGCATGACCAGTAACAACGCGTTTTCTCAGTTTCTTTCAGTTAATACATGGACTAACAGGTTATGAATAGTGTTGAGCGATACCTTCCGATATCAGCAAATATCGGATCGGATTGGATCGGACCGATACCCAAAAAGTATCGGATATCGCCGATTCCGATACCGGAAACCAATGCATGTCAATGGGACAGAAATATCGGAATGAAAATAAACCCTTTCTTTCCTTGTAGGTTAATTCTACATGAAGGAAAACAACTAAGAATAATGTAGAATGTATTGGGGGAGGTGGGGGAGACAATAAAGGCATAGAGGTTTAGCCCAATCAAATGGAATAGCAGGAATTAATATTTTTTTTAAGACATTCTGAGTTACGGAAATATTGTCTATGTTAAGTATTTTTATATTTTGTCAGATATTTATGTTTCACTACTTCCATGCTCTTCACCTTCTTTTTTACTTCTCCTACGCTTTCTCCTTCATCATCCTCAGCATCAGCATCTTTTTCATCCACTTCTTCTTCACCTTCTTCATCTTCTTCTTCACCTTCTTCGTATTATTCTTTTTTTTACATTCTTGATATTCTTCTTATTCAACTATTATTCTTCTTCATATTCTACTTCTTCATCTTCTTCATATTCTTCTTCTTCATCATATTCTTATTTGTGACAGGCATTCCTGTAGTTGTTATCTATAAAAGTTTGAACATTACACCTTTCGTTCTGCCCGTCACAAAAGATTTACAACAGGATTTGTCCGCTTTCAGTTTGGCCTGCAGCAGCAGGTCTTTTCCAGGGGCACCACGAGGAGGAACGGACTCACCCCCATACACTGCTTAGTCATGTTCTGCTTATAATTTAGATATTATCTTTTGCTCTGATTTTTAGTCTTATGTTTAATGTTCTTCCGCTTTTTGTTCTGCAGCTTCTTGTACTTCTGCTTCTTGGTTTTCTGTCTCTTGTTCTTCTGTATCTTGGTGGTTGTCTTCTCTTCTTTGTCCTCTTGGTCAACTTCTTCAGGGTCATCTTCTTGGTCTTCTTCGGGGTGGTCTTCAGGGTCGTCGTCTTCGGGGTCCTCGTCTTCAGGGTTGTCGACTTCGGGGTCCTCGTCTTCGGGGTCCTCGTCTTCTTCGGGTTGGTCTTCAGGTTCCTCGTCTTCAGGGTCCTCTTCTTCGAGGTCCTCGTCTTCTCCGGGGTGGTCTTCAGGGTCCTCTTCTTCTTCGGGGTGGTCTTCATGGTCCTCGTCTTCAGGGTCGTCGTCTTTGGGGTCCTCATCTTCTTCGGGTTGGTCTTCAGGGTCCTCGTCTTCAGGGTCCTCGTCAGGGAGATCCAGAGTGATTACCAAGAACCATTTCAAAAAGCTTGAACTTGGAAATGCTGCAGAAGGTAAAAGAAGACGGAGGAACTACCGAGGACCAGCTGACGGTACTAGAACCCGGATGGGTAGCAGAAGGTACAAGAGCCAATGGAACTACCGAGGACCAGCTGATGGTACTGGAACCCGGATGGGTAGCAGAAGGTAAAAGAGCCAATGGAACTACCGAGGACCAGCTGACGGTACTGGAACCCGGATGGGTAGCAGAAGGTACAAGAGCCAATGGAACTACCGAGGACCAGCTGACGGTACTGGAACCTGGATGGGTAGCAGAAGGTACAAGAGCCAATGGAACTACCGAAGACCAGCTGACGGTACTGGAACTCGGTTAATATGCAGGAGGTACCTGTGCCAGAAAGCACTACCAAGGACCAGCAGACGTTGGTGGAACTTGGATACCGAGAAGGAGGCACCTAATCCAAAGGCACTGCCGAGAACCAGCTGACGGTACTGGAACCCGGATGTGTATCAGAAGGTACCCATGTAAAAAAAAGTTTCAAGGCCGCGAGCCGGCCGCAGTTACCAAAACCCACAGTCCTACAGGGGTTGCTTGTCCTATTGGCACTATGGAACCAGCCTTCATTGCCAGATCCCGCAGCCCACATAGGAGTCACCTAAACTGCAGGCACCATAGAGTCGGCTAACCTGACCGCAACATGACAGGACAACGCATTGGAGGCAAAGTGACGTTGACACTACCCGGAAATAGCTGGCGTGCTGGAACCAGGCTGGGCAGGAGGGAGTACCCGTGCAAAAGACACTGCTGAGAACCAGCTGACGGTACTGGAACCCGGATGGGTAGTAGAAGGTACAAGAGCAAATGGAACTACAGAGGACCAGCTGACGGTAGTGGAACCCGGATGGGTAGCAGAAGGTACAAGAGCCAATGGAACTACCGAAGACCAGCTGACGGTACTGGGACTCGGTTACTAAGCAGGAGGTACCTGTGCCAGAAAGCACTACCAAGGACCAGCAGACGTTGGTGGAACTTGGATACCGAGAAGGAGGCACCTAATCCAAAGGCACTGCCGAGAACCAGCTGACGGTACTGGAACCCAGATGGGTAGTAGAAGGTACAAGAGCAAATGGAACTACCGAGGACCAGCTGACGGTACTGGAACCCGGATGGGTAGCAGAAGGTCAAGAGCCAATGGAACTACCGAAGACCAGCTGACGGTACTGGAACTCGATTACTAAGCAGAAGGTACCTGTGCCAGAAAGCACTGCCAAGGACCAGCAGATGTTGGTGGAACTTGGATACCGAGAAGGAGGCACCTAATCCAAAGGCACTGCCGAGAACCAGCTGACGGTACTGGAACCCGGATGGGTAGCAAAAGGTACCTAAGTGAAAAAAAGTTTCAAGGCCGCGAGCCGGCCGCAGTTACCAAAACCCACAGTCCTACAGGGGGTGCTTGTCCTATTGGCACTATGGAATCAGCGTTCATTGCCAGATCTCGCAGCCCACATAGGAGTCCCCTAAACTGCAGGCACCATAGAGTCGGCTAACCCGACCGCAACACGACAGGACAACGCATTGGAGGCAAAGTGACGTTGACACAACCCGGAAACAGCTGGCATGCTGGAACCAGGCTGGGCAGGAGGGAGTACCCGTGCCAAAGACACTGCCGAGAAAAAGCTGACGGTACTGGAACCCGGATGGGTAGTTGAAGGTACAAGAGCAAATGGAACTACCGAGGACCAGCTGACGGTACTGGAACCCGGATGGGTAGCAGAAGGTACAAGAGCCAATGAAACTACCGAAGACCAGCTGACGGTACTGGAACTCGGTTACTAAGCAGGAGGTACCTGTGCTAGAAAGCACTACCAAGGACCAACAGACGTTGGTGGAACTTGGATACCGAGAAGGAGGCACCTAATCCAAAGGCACTGCTGAGAACCAGCTGACGGTACTGGAACCCGGATGGGTAGCAGAAGGTACACATGTAAAAAAAAGTTTCAAGGCCGCGAGTCAGCCGCAGTTACCAAAACCCACAGTCCTACAGAGGGTGCTTGTCCTATTGGCACTATGGAACCAGCCTTCATTGCCAGATCCCGCAGCCCACATAGGAGTCACCTAAACTGCAGGCACCGTAGAGTCGGCTAACCCGACCGCAACACGACAGGACAACGCATTGGAGGCAAAGTGACATTGACACTACCCGGAAACAGCTGGCGTGCTGGAACCAGGCTGGGCAGGAGGGAGTACCCGTGCCAAAGACACTGCCGAGAACCAGCTGACGGTACTGGAACCCGGATGGGTAGCAGAAGGTACAAGAGCCAATGGAACTACCGAAGACCAGCTGACGGTACTGGAACTCGGTTACTAAGCAGGAGGTACCTGTGCCAGAAAGCACTACCAAGGACCAGCAGACGTTGGTGGAACTTGGATACCGAGAAGGAGGCACCTAAGCCAAAGGCACTGCCGAGAACCGGCTGACGGTACTGGAACCCAGATGGGTAGTAGAAGGTAAAAGAGCAAATGGAACTACCAAGGACCAGCTGACGGTACTGGAACCTGGATGGGTAGCAGAAGGTACAAGAGCCAATGGAACTACCGAAGACCAGCTGACGGTACTGGAACTCGGTTACTAAGCAGGAGGTACCTGTGCCAGAAAGCACTACCAAGGACAAGCAGACGTTGGTGGAACTTGGATACTGAGAAGGAGGCACCTGATCCAAAGGCACTGCCGAGAACCAGCTGACGGTACTGGAACCCGGATGGGTAGCAGAAGATACAAGAGCCAATGGAACTACCGAGGACCAGCTGACGGTACTGGAACTCGGTTACTAAGCAGGAGGTACCTTTGCCAGAAAGCACTACTAAGGACCAGCAGACGTTGGTGGAACTTGGATACCGAGAAGGAGGCACCTAATCCAAAGGCACTGCCGAGAACCAGCTGACGGTACTGGAACCCGGATGGGTAGCAGAAGGTACCCATGTAAAAAAAAGTTTCAAGGCCGCGAGCTGGCCGCAGTTACCAAAACCCACAGTCCTACAGGGGGTGCTTGTCCTATTGGCACTATGGAACCAGCCTTCATTGCCAGATCCCGCAGCCCACATAGGAGTCACCTAAACTGCAGGCACCATAGAGTCGGCTAACCCGACTGCAACACGACAGGACAACGCATTGGAGGCAAAGTGACATTGACACTATCCGGAAACAGCTGGCGTGCTGGAACGAGGCTGGGCAGGAGGGAGTACCCGTGCCAAAGACACTGCTGGGAAACAGCTGGCGGTGCTGGAACCCAGGGTAAATACTAAAAACAGAGTGGAGCCAGAGGCGTAATTGGAACAACTTTAAAATCTGTAGTAGTGTGAATGTGGACAGAGCAGGAGAATTTGCCGGACACACAGCTGGGGAACAGCTGATGGTACTGAACCCCAATAACACTGGAGCAAGCGTTGACTGTGCAGATGGCACTTCTGAGCAGCAACTAGCGGTATTGGAGCCCAAGGTAAATACTAAAAACAGAGGAGCCAGAGGTGTAATTGGAGCAAGTTTTAAATCAGTAGTACAGTGGATGTGGACAAAGCAGGAGAATTTGCCGGACACACAGCTGGGGAACAGCTGACGTTACTGAACCCCAATAACACTGGTGCAAGCGTTGACTGTGCAGACGGCACTTCTGAGCAGCAACTAGCGGTATTGGATCCCAGGGTAAATACTAAAAACAGAGGAGCCAGAGGTGTAATTGGAGCAAGTTTTAAATCAGTAGTACAGTGGATGTGGACAAAGCAGGAGAATTTGCCGGACACACAGCTGGGGAACAGCTGACGTTACTGAACCCCAATAACACTGGAGCAAGCATTGACTGTGCAGACGGCACTTCTGAGCAGCAACTAGCGGTATTGGAGCCCAGGGATAATACTGAAAACAGAGGAGCCAGAGGTGTAATTGGAGCAACTTTAAAATCTGTAGTAGTGAGAATGTGGACAGAGCAGGAGAAATTGCCGTCCGCACAGCAGGGGAACAGCTGACATTACTGAACCCCAATAACACGGCAGCAAGTGTTGACTGTGCAGACAGCACTTCCGAGCGCCAACTGGCGGTGTTGGAGCTCAGGGATAATGCTGAAAACAGAGGAGCCAGAGGTGTAATTGGAGCAACTTTAAAATCTGTAGTAGTGAGAATGTGGACAGAGCAGGAGAAATTGCCGTCCGCACAGCAGGGGAACAGCTGACATTACTGAACCCCAATAACACGGCAGCAAGTGTTGACTGTGCAGACAGCACTTCCGAGCGCCATCTGGCGGTGTTGGAGCTCAGGGATAATACTGAAAACAGAGGAGCCAGAGGTGTAATTGGAGCAACTTTAAAATCTGTAGTAGTGAGAATGTGGACAGAGCAGGAGAAATTGCCGTCCGCACAGCAGGGGAACAGCTGACGTTACTGAACCCCAATAACATGGCAGCAAGTGTTGTCTGTGCAGACGGCACTTCCGAGTGCCAACTGGCGGTGTTGGAGCTCAGGGATAATGCTGAAAACAGAGGAGCCAGAGGTGTAATTGGAGCAAATTTAAAATCTGTAGTAGTGAGAATGTGGACAGAGCAGGAGAAATTGCCGTCCGCACAGCAGGGGAACAGCTGACGTTACTGAACCCCAATAACACGGCGCAAGTGTTGACTGTGCAGACGGCACTTCCAAGCGCCAACTGGCGGTGTTGGAGCTCAGGGATAATACTGAAAACAGAGGAGCCAGAGGTGTAATTGGAGCAACTTTAAAATCTGTAGTAGTGAGAATGTGGACAGAGCAGGAGAAATTGCCGTCCGCACAGCAGGGGAACAGCTGACGTTACTGAACCCCAATAACACGGCGCAAGTGTTGACTGTGCAGACGGCACTTCCAAGCGCCAACTGGCGGTGTTGGAGCTCAGGGATAATACTGAAAACAGAGGAGCCAGAGGTGTAATTGGAGCAACTTTAAAATCTGTAGTAGTGAGAATGTGGACAGAGCAGGAGAAATTGCCGTCCGCACAGCAGGGGAACAGCTGACATTACTGAACCCCAATAACACGGCAGCAAGTGTAAGCTGTGCAGACGGCACTTCCAAGCACCAACTGGCGGTGTTGAAGCTCAGGGATTACAGTTCAGGTGGTAGAAACATGAATACAACAGGAGACCTGGATACTGTTGCCAACCAATTATTTATTCTTGAAGAGGACTGGCAAATTCATGAGAGATCCAGGCCTTGTTCATTTTGAGAAAAGTAAGCCGGTCAATGTTATCGGAGGATAGTTGCATGCGACGGTCTGTTAGTACACCACCTGCGGCACTAAAGACGCGTTCCGATAATACACTAGCAGCACCTCCAATGCATACTGTCTAAGCTCAGGCCATGTATCCAGCTTACAGACCCAAAACTTGAAGGGAGAAGAGCCGTCTGGGAGTACACTAAGAGAGCAAGACATGTAGTCTGTCACCATCTGACGGAAACGTTGCCTGCTGCTGACTGGAGCCGTCTGTGATGGTGTAGACATTTGTGGCGGCGGGGACACAAAACTTTGCCACATTTCGGCCATACTGGTCTTGCCTTGTGCTGGGGCGCTACTTCTGCTCCCTCTTTGTGCAGAGCTTCCTTCACTGCCTCGACGCACTGAGCTGCTTTGTAAAGCACTAGCAGCACCGCTCTCGGTTGGAATGGAGAACATGATGGAATGCACCAGTGCGTCTTGGTACTCCCGCATTTTACGCTCCTGCTTCAACGGTGTTATGAGGCTTTGTAAGTTGTCCCGGTAGCGAGGATCTAGGAGGGTGGACACCCAATAATCAGCCGTGTTGAGAATGTGGGCGATGCGGCGGTCATTTCTCAGGCACTGCAGCATGAAATCAACCATGTGCTGCAGACTGCCAACTGGCCAAGAAACGCTGTCCCCTGCATGAGGCGTGATCTCTGCCTGCTCTGCATCACCCCACCCTCGCTCTAGATACTGACTACTAGAGCATTGTGTACCTCCCTCCTCTGGACAGATGTCTTCCTCATCCATTGACTCCTCCTCATCCTCCTCACAAAGTGTCCCCTGCCTAGGCCTTTGTGAGGAACCATGTTGCGCAGACTGTAGAGAAGCAGATGGCATTTGTGACTCCTCATCCTCCACCTCTTCCAAAACCTCGTCCCTTAGTGCTTGCAGTGTTTTTTCAAGCAGGCAGATAAGGGGGATAGTCATGCTGACTAGTGCATCATCTGCACTCGCCATCCGTGTGGAATAATCGAAGGCATGCAAAACGTGGCAAATGTCCTTCATAGAGGCCCACTCAGTGGTGGTGAAGTGTGAATGGCACGCACTGCGACTTGTTTGCGCCTGCTGCAGCTGGTACTCCATTACTGCTGCCTGCTGCTCACACAATCTCTCCAACATATGTAATGTTAAATTCCACCTGGTGGGTAGGTCACATATGATGCGATGTTCCGGAAGACGTAATCGGCACTGCAGAGCTGCAATGAGTGACCTTGCGTTGCTGGAACGCCGCAAGTGAGCGCACTCTATGCGAACCTTGTGAAGCAGTGCATCAAGATCCGGATAGTCCCTCAAAAAACTCTGCACGACCAAGTTGAGCACATGTGCCAGACATGGGATGTGAGTGAGGTTGCCTAGGCCCAGAGCTGCCACCAGATTTCGGCCATTGTCACACACTACCATGCCTGGCTGGAGATTCGCTGGCACAAACCAGACGTCTCTCTGCTGCTTGATGGCATTCCAGAGCTCCTGCGATGTGTGGCTTCGATTCCCCAAAGAAATTAATTTTAATACGGCCTGTTGATGTTTCGCCACGGCTGTGCTCATATCGGTCATCATAACAGGTAACCGTTCACGGGTCGATGTGGAGGTAGACCGTGATGGCTCCTGCAGCGCTGATTCAGAGGAACTGGAGTATGAGGAGGAGTCAATGTGTACAGACTGGATTCCTGCAATCCTTGGAGTTGGCAGAACACGTACAGCGCCACTCTCAAGATCTGTACCCGGCTCCACAACATTTACCCAATGGGCAGTGAGGGAAAGGTATCGTCCCTGTCCATGCTTACTGGTCCATGCATCGGTGGTCAGGTGGACCTTGCTACTGACGGCGTTTTGTAGCGCTTGTTTAATTTTTCCCTCCACATGATGTTGCAGGGCAGGGACGGCTTGCCTGCTGAAATAAAAGCGGCTGGGCACGTTGTATTGTGGGACTGCCACTGCCATAAAGTTGCAGAAGGTGTCAGTCTCCACCAGCCTGAAGGATAGCATTTCAAGGGCCAGTAGTTTAGCAATGCCAGCATTCAGAGCCTGTGCTCTGGGGTGGTTTGTCGAGTATGGGCGCCTTTTCTCCCATGCCTGTGCTAGCGATGGCTGTAGACTGGCCTGGGAGTGTGAGGATGACTGGGAAAGTGGTGCTGTGGGTGGAATTACACTGTGTCTCTGTACAACAGTGCCAGAGATTCTTCCATGGCGATCCTGTGAGGAAGCCGAACCAGCTGTGTGTGAGCTGGAGGAAGAGGCTACAACACGAGCTGAAGAGGTGGTAGGTGGCGCTGTAGGTTGGCCTAGGTCTTCAGTGTGTTTTTGTAACTCCACCACGTGCTTGGTCCGCACATGTTTCCACATATTTGTGGTATTGAGGTTGCTGACACTTTTCCCTCTTTTCACCTTCTGATTACACAGCTTGCATTTGACAAAGCAAATGTCATCTGCAACTGTGTCAAAAAAGAACCATGCACTGCAAGTCTTGGGAGCGCCCGCTTTGGATTTTGGAAGAGCCATGCTCCTAATGTGTGCCGAAGTGGAGGCTACAGGCAACCAAGTCTCCCCCTCCCTCTCCCTCCTTTTTGGGCAGTTCGGGGAATCTCTTCCTCAGAGATGCTCCCACCACCTTCCTGTCCCTCACGCCATGATGGGTCAAGGACCTCATCATCTACACCACCCTCTTCAAACAACTGCTTCTCCTGGGTAGTCTCGACAGCACAGTACGCACCAGAAAGTGGCACCTGAGTCTCATCATCAGATGCGTACTGAGGTGTGCTGCTGACCATAGGCACTGGCCCACCCGCCTCTTCAGATTCAGAGAGACAAAACGGTTGCGCATCACTGCATACTACCTCTTATTCAAATTCTCGAATTCTGCTTGGCTGGCCCCCTCTTTCCAAGCAAAGAGATTCAGAGAACAGAAGTAGAGATGGCTCCTGTCCTGGGCTCTCTGACTGCCTGGGTAATTTGGCAGGTGGTGAAGAGACAGATGGGTGCTCTTCAGTGCTCAGGACCTGAGAGGATCTGGAACTAATTGAAGTCGATGCGTTAGCTGCCATCCATCCGACAACGGCTTCAATTTGGTCCTCCCGCAGCAGTGGGGTACGGCTAGCTCCTACAAAGCTGCGCATAAAGGACTGTTCCCTGGTAAAACTGGGGGATGCTGAGTCACTGGTGCCCGTAGCAGGCACAGAATCCCCACGTCCTCTCCCTGCAGGCACAGAATCCTCACGTCCTCTCCCTGCAATAACTCCACGCCCACGACCACGACCACGACCACATGCTTTACTCCCTGCCTTCTTCATCTTGGTAGACTGATAAAGATAGGCAGAAAAGTACTAAGGGCTTAGTGTGCTTATTCCTGAACAGCTGCTAACAGGTATAAGAAACACTAATTTTATAAAGTGTTGACTAGACTTTAATATGAGCTAATGTGGCCTACACAACTGGAAAGTGGAGTGTTTGGTGAACTTTATTTAGATTTTTTTTGTCACAAAAAGACACTGGATGTGCCCAAAGATGTAATACCGATAGTATCACAAACTTTTGTAGCTATCACAATGTAGGAAGGTAACCTACAATGCAATAGATGAGGCTACAAAAAATAGGCTAATACTAATCTGGCTGGGGCTGCAGGGCACAATGCTGCAGAAAAGATCCTCTAACTACTCCTATATAGTGTGTTTGGAACCAATTTAGCTGAATACGGATGGAACCACCACACTAATAGAAGATATCAAAAAAGGACAATGTATGAGGCAGTGACACACACTGAGAGCACTACAGCAAGACATGGCTGAAGTACACACTACAGGGTGAGCTGCATTCACACACACAGACCTTGCAGACAGCGGTGAACAGTACAGATGCAGAGCACTGTGCACTAGCGCTGCAAGACAAAAAAAAATTCTCTATCTACTCCTATATAGTGTGTTTGGAACCAATTTAGCTGAATACGGATGGAACCACCACACTAATAGGAGATATCAGGAAAAATTATGAATTGGCCAAAAAGGACAATGTATGAGGCAGTGACACACACTGAGTGCACTACAACCAGACGTTGCTGAAGCACACACTACAGGGTGAGCTGCACTCACACACACAGACCTTGCAGACAGCGGTGAAGAGCACAGAGAACTGTGCACTAGTGCTGCAAGGCACAGCGATTTATAAAGTAGCTTGGGTAAAGCAGAATAGACCAAATAGGTAGCTAAAACTGTCCCTCAGAACAACAGCGTCCTATCCCTAACTGAATTCACAGCAGAGTGAGCTCAAAATGGCGGCGGCGGCTTTTATAGTGCATCATGACATCATTTCAGCAGCCAATCACAGCCATGCCATTAGTTAAGATGCCTACATGCCTAACAGGATGTGCCCACACTTCTTAGGATCCTCATTGGCTGAATAAAATGAAACTGGCTCATTGCATTATGGGAACTTCCGATTCAGGTATACGATATTGCAAAAGTATCAGAATTAAGTATCAGAATTCCGGTACCGCGAATATCGGCCGATACCCGATATTTCAGTATCGGAATGCTCAACACTAGTTATGAACTGTGAGTAACTGAGACTGTCCTGTAAATATGTTTGGAGCTTAACCAACGGAATGAACAAGGACTGTCAAGGACTTGGGGCTACGGCAGACCCCCCACCTGGTTAAAGCTCCCCGTTGTTGTTGGTGAAATGGACACCCGGTCACAGACCACACTGTGACCTTAAGAACTCAACCTGTGCGCCGTTTGCTTCTACCTGCCTTATAAAGTTTTAATGGTCATGCATATTACTCTTGTTTTAAGCTTAGTCCCGGAGTACTAAGTTTTACTAGGGGGGAATGTGTCACCCTGGCCTGGATGCCACAAATGTTTAATAAAGCTGTGTCTGCGAGCAAGGGGGAGGTTCCCTAGTTAGGGACCATTAGCATGCAGCACCTCCTGTCCCAGGCCAGTAGGGGGAGCAGGCTGCCCCTATAAAAGCTGGAACTGGGGGCAGGGTTAGAGAGAGCTGGACGACCTGTCTCTGAAGTGAGAGGCATCCCAGAGAAGGGAGAGCCAGTTCAGCTGAAGCTGAGGAGGTCGTGTGGCAGTAGAGGAGCCATGAGCCAGGGACGGAAGGCGACGTGAGCCTGTCCTGGCTGAGAGAGAAACAGAACTACCGGACTTTGGTGTCCGAGGCTGTTAGGATTCCAAATCCTACAGCAAATAACCAGACTGCAGGGGATTGTATGTCCCTTGGCCTAAGAAGTCCGGAGGTTCCGCCACAGCAGAAGGGACCAGCAGAGCTGCACCAGGCCAAGAGTAGAAAGGGACCCAAGTTGCAAGCCATACAGGCGAGAAGACACGGCAAGCTCAGGAACGTGGGCTATTACACTACGAGGAGGGAAATAGCCACGAAGAGCGCAGAGAGCACGGTAGGCCTACACCCTCACCCTGACCAGAAGGGCTTCCCACTTGTTCTCAGACATCCAGGCCCCCTCCTAGCCGGGACTGTTTTTGGGTCATTTCACCTGTTCAAATAAAGACCCTGAACTGTTTAAGAGGCCTCCATTTCCTGGCAATTGAGGTCGGAATCATTCCCTCCATCACCTATCTATACTGCCCTGGGGCCACACTCCTCCCGTGGGGAGTTATATTATTCAGTGCTGCTGACGCGCCCCTGGGCCTGTGTCGCGCTGCGTTGCGCACGCGGGAGCCTACCCGGAGCCGGATCAGTGGAGGGTTGTAGTCTCGTGGCGGTGACCCGGTCCGTGCCCAGGGAGTCAAACTAGACGGCAGTCTATTAGTAGTAAATAGTTGATGACTACGCCACCCGTTGAGTGCAGCCAGGAAGCTGCTGCTGCAGGGCAGACCGCTGAGGCCGGTGGTAGGATTGTGCAGCGTGATAGTATAACCCCCAACGGGAGGGGTATGGCCTCAGGGCAGCCGACGTGGATGATGGGGGTAGCAGGAACCACTCAGAGACGGTACGGTGTAGTTCAGGGTCTTTACTGGTAACAACGACAGACCCTCCCGGAGTACTTGCTAGCAAACGGGGCCTGGTCAGTCTTTGAGCAGATGGGATCTCCCCTGGCCAGGCGTAGTTGTAGGCCTCCCAAACTGACTGTACTCTTCTGGCTACCTTGCTAGAAGCTGATGTAAGTAGCCCACGTCCCTGAGTGTACCGTGTGGTGCTCACCCGTATGGCCGGTGACTCGGGGCCTTCTAATGGCTTCCGCTCCACGATGGCGGTGCTGGTCCCACGCGTGTGACCGTGCCTTCGTGCTTCTGGGCCAGAGGACCTGAAATCCCCTGCCTGACGGATTCTGCTGCTGGGTAGGAGTTAGTCCCCACAGCCTCGGACTCCGGGTCCGGTAAAGAATCTTCTTAGTCAGGGCGAGCTCTGCAGCTGCCAGCCCCTGACTCCTTGTAACTCTGCTGTTTCCTATGCTGCTTCTTGTCTCCACTCTCCTTGTCTGACTCACCCTGCCTCAGCCCCGGGTTTTTACAGGGGAAGTTCTTCCCCTCCCAAGACTGGGCAGGAGGTGTGGCATGCACAGGATCCCTGACCAAAGGACCTCCCACCTGCTCTCAGACATAACATTACATTACTGTGGAAAACCAGACCCCTGGGGTGCCACATTCCCCCCTAGTGAAATTTAGTACTCCGGGACTAAACACATTTAGAAAAACATAACAAAGTATAACAATAACAATACTATAAGAAAAACACATAAGATGGTTACGGCGTGTCCGCAACCGGATGCAGTCTTTGAAGAAAAGCAAAGGTGTCCATTTCACCAACACAGGGAGACGTAACCAGGTAGGGGTCTGTCCTACCCCGAGTCCTTAACAGTCTCTAGTCCATCCTGGGTTACGCTCCAACTATATACAAGGATTCCCGGTAAATCCACCAAGGTTTCCTAAAAACAACTGGAAACACAAAATTATACACAAGCAACAATACACAGATAAACATAAATAAAACTATTTTTACACTTCAAATTCTCCAGCGTGCGGGTAACTGGCCTCTAGTGGCCCTAGTGGACCTACGGAGCTGACTGTCTGGCCCTGAACTACAGGGTGTAGGAGCTGTCAAGGGTAAACTGGGCAGCTGTCTACCGGCTCTTTGTCTCACTAGGGGTACGGCAGGCTCACTATAAGCAGAGGGTTGATTCTCCTGTTCTACTCGTGTGGAGTCTTCTGCCTCCTGGACCGGCTGTTCTTCCAGCTCTACCCGTTGCTCCGTAGGTTCTTGGGATGATGGTTGGAGGAAGGTGAGTACGGGTACCACAACTGCACCATTGACTTGAGTCCAAGACCGAGGGAAGTCCCCGAGCACGGTACTAACCATATCTTCCCTTTCTCCCACGGGTCGATGGTCTTCTTGTTCCTCTTCAGGGTTCCTCAGTTGTTCGGGACACTTCTTCAGGTGGTCCCGGGATACAATGGCTGTGGTTTCCCCTCCGTCTTTACTGATGGTACAGACCTTCGGGTTCTCGTGGCTTGAGGGCAGTACGGTGTACGGGTCCTTCTCCCACTGGTCATCCAACTTGTGGAGCCGTCTTTTCCTCTTCAAGACCTGCTCTCCGGGTACCAGGGGAACAGCGGGAGCATACTGGTTGTAAGTCTTCTCTTGTCTTTCCCTAGCCTGACAGAGACTTCGCTCCACGCTCTCTTGTACTCTCCGGTACTGCTGCTGCCTCTCTGTGTCCCAGTCTGTTTCTGGTGAAGTGTCCTCAGGTGTCAGGACTCCCATTTCCAGGTCAACAGGTAACTTACCAGGTCTCGCCCTCATTAGGTAAGCCGGGGTACAGTTGGTGGAACCTACCGGGATGTGGTTGTATAGGTCCACCAGATCGGGCAACTTCTCAGGCCACAGACTGCGTTCTTCCAGGGGCAATGTTTTTAGAAGATCCATTACCACCTGGTTCATTTTTTCACAAAGTCCATTAGTTTGCGGATGGTAGGGTGTCGTCCTTATCTTCCGGCAGCCATACAGATTGCAGAATTCCTGGAAGACCTCCGCTTCAAAGGCAGGTCCCTGGTCCGTCAGCACTTGGTCCGGGTACTCGTGTGGACGGCAGAAGTGCTGCTGGAAGGCTCTAGCTGCTGTTTGAGCCGTTAAGTCCTTGACGGGGACGACAACCAAGAACCGGGAGTAATGATCCACGATGGTTAACGCGTAGACGTAGCCACTTCTGCTTGGGGTCAGTTTTACATGATCCAAGGCTACCAGTTCCAACGGTTGCCGGGTGACGATGGACTGCAGGGGAGTCTTCTGGCTGGCCCGGTCCTTCCTTCTCAGATTGCACGGGCCACAGTCTCTGCACCACTTCTCGATGGTTCCCCTCATGCCTACCCAGTGGAACCGCTCGCGCAGCAGGAACTCCAGCTTTTTCCACCCGAAGTGTCCAGCTCCGTCGTGGTATGCCTCCATCACCATGGCTGCGTCTCTTCGTGGCACCACTACTTGCCAGAGTAGTTCATGCATCCGGGAGTTGACCATTCTGCGGCACAACTTCCCCTTGTAAAGGAATAGTCGACTCTTCTCCGCCCATAGTTGTTTGGCTTCCTCCGGAGCGTCTGGTTCAAGGCGAGCCTCCGGCCGAGTCAGCATCTCCTTCACCAGTCGGACGGCAGGGTCGCTGTCTTGCGTTTCCGCCCAGTTGTAGTGGGGTAAGGGGTTCAACGTAGCAGCCTGCTTACCCCTTACCCGGTGGGAATACTGGATAGTCCCATGACGGTGGAACGCAGGGAGTTCAACTTCTTCCAGTCCCTCCGGATCTTCTCCTTCGTCCGGCAGGTTGGGCATCCTGGACAGGGCATCCGCGTTAGTATTGGAGCGTCCTGCCCGGTATTTGATTGTGAACTCGTAGTTGGACAGACGGGCCATCCACCTCTGCTCCAGGGCACCGAGTCTTGCCGTGTCCAGGTGTGTCAACGGGTTGTTATCCGTGAATACGGTGAACCGGGAAGAAGCGAGGTAATGCCTAAAGCGCTCGGTGACTGCCCATACCACGGCCAGGAACTCTAGCTTAAATGAGCTGTAATTCTCGGGGTTCCTTTCGGTGGGTCGCAGTTTTCGGCTGGCATAGGAGATTACTCGTTCTCTCCCCTGCTGAATCTGGGACAGTACGGCTCCTAGCCCGATGTTACTGGCGTCGGTGTAGAGGATGAAGGGCTGGCTATAGTCCGGGTACGCCAAGATTTCATCCCCCGTGAGGGCCATCTTCAGCTGGCGGAAGGACTCTTCTTCTAGCTCTTCCCATTTGAAGGGCGGCTTCTGGTTCTTGGCCTTTCGGGACTGGCCTATCAGGAGGTCCTGCATAGGCGCTGCCTTTTTGGTGAAACCGGGAATAAACCTTCGGTAGTAGCCTACCAACCCTAGGAACTGCCGCACTTCTTTTACGCTGGAGGGGCTTGGCCATCCCTTAATTGCGGTGATCTTATCGGGGTCGGGAGCCACTCCGTCAGCGCTCACCACGTGTCCCAGGTATTGCACCTTTGGTTTCAGGAGGTGACACTTGGAGGGTTTCACCTTTAGGCCGTAACTCGCCAGAGCTTCGAACACCTCCGCCAGGTGTTTCAGGTGGTCCTCATAAGTTTTGGAGTATACAATGACATCGTCCAGGTACAACAGGACCGTCTCGAAGTTTCTGTGGCCCAGACAGCACTCCATTAATCGTTGGAAGGTTCCTGGGGCGTTGCAGAGTCCGAACGGCATGCAGGTGAACTCGCTAAGTCCCATCGGGGTGGTGAATGCGGTCTTCTCCCGGTCCGCCTCTGCTACAGGAACCTGCCAGTACCCGCTAGTGAGATCCAAGGTAGAGAAGAAGTTAGCAGATCTTAAAGCAGCCAATGACTCCTCTATCCTTGGTAAGGGGTACGCATCCTTGTGTGTGATACGGTTGATTTTCCGGTAATCTACACACATCCTCATGGTGTTGTCTTTCTTTTTGACTAAAACTAGTGGGGCTGCCCAGGGGCTACAGCTATCCCGGATTACCCCAGCCTCCTTCATGTCTCTAAGCATCCCCTTGGCGTGTTGGTAATGTGCAGGGGGTACGGGTCGATACCTCTCTTTTATGGGAGGATGATCTCCCGTGGGGATGCGGTGTTCTACCCCCTTGACTCGCCCGAAGTCTAACGGGTGTTTACTAAACACTCTCTCATACTCTTGAACCACCCGATAGACTCCTTGTTTCTGATGTGAGGGAGTGGAATCAGTACCCAAATGTAGTTGCTGACACCAGTCCTCCATGTCTTTCTTAGAGCCGTTACCTTCCTCCGGGTGAGATGGAGGCAAGGGTTCCACAGATTGTATAGAATTTTGATTAGTGGTATATAATTTGGCTAGCGTGGCATACCGGGGCAGGTACACTTCCCTCTCCCCGATATTTATTATGCGAATGGGCACCCTCCCATGGCGTACATTGACCACCCCCCGTGCTGTCAAAATGGTGGGCCTACTGTCTGAGTAAACTGGTTCTACCATTGCCTGGTAATCTCTACCTCTCAGACCAATAGCTGCCCGGCACCAAATCATCATTTCACTTTTTGGGGGCATGGCAATAGGAAAAGGGTCACACATTCTTATGCTACCAATCTCACCGCCGGAGAGTTCCACTTGTTGCCGTTGCATCAGTGCCCGGATCTCTTTCTGGAGCACCCGCTGCTCGCCGGAGCTGGCGTTCTTGGCAACCTGCTGTAAAAGGAAAATCACCTCTGCAAGACAATTTTCAATTACGTTAGTTCCTAGAGTTATTTTTGGGTGACTCTCATGTTTATCAATATCTACAATGATCAGTCCCTGTGCGGCCAGTTCGACTCTACCGATTTTGAGGGTCACCTCTTTAAATCCGATCTGTGGCACGGGCTGGCCATTGCTGGCGATGATACTCAAGTCGTCGTCAGGGTAGCGGGTAATATCCGAGTCATTCCAGTACTGCTTGAAGAGCACGTACGGGATGGTGGTGACCTGTGACCCGGTATCCAGTAGGGCACTCATGGGAATGCCATCCAGTACCACAGGCAAGACTGGACGTCCTCCCACATATCTGTCGCGCCAGTTCGATGGGCCTGGTGATCTTTTTCCTGGGGGTTGGCCCTCTACCCCAGGTTGTGCCCGTTTAAAGAACAGTACCTTTCCATATGTCCGGGTTGATTGCAGCGGCGGCAGATGGGTCGTCCGTCCTCGCTGTATCGGTCACTGGATCTTCCTCTGGCCGGTGGGGTCCTCCTTGGTCGACGCCACGGGATGTCCTCCGGTCCGGATGCCAGCTGGATCTTCCCTGGGGTGGAAACCTGTAAAGACTGCACAGTTCGGGTTAGCGCAGCAACGCTCTTAGCTAGCTCTTGGACCTGATGGTGTAGGTCTGGAGCCGGGTCATTGTCCAAAGCCTGCGCATCAGCTCCCACAGGCCCTGTCGACAAGGGCGCCGCCTCCTGGTGGTAAGTGATAGCTGGGCGCCTGTGGGTAACAACGCCACCCGGTGCTGGTTCTCGGAGCACCCGGATAGCTCTATCCTTGAACTGTGCAAAGTCCAGATGGGGATCCTGTAAGGCCATTGCCCGCAACTGGGTTCGGTGGGCATTGCAATATAAACCCTCTATAAATTGTTCAGTCAATAGCCTGTCCTCGTTTCCCACCCCATCAGGGTCGGTCTGCTTTATGGCCCTCAGGGCCTCTTGTAGGTTTAGTGCATAGTCCCTTATACTCTCATGCGCTCGCTGCTTGCACCCGTAGAATCTAAGCTTAATCTCGGCTGAGGTGCGGGTATCAAAGGTGTCCTTCAGCCGGGTTAGTATCCCTGCGACAGTCTTCCTCCCAGGTGGCCAGGATTTTACTTCCCTTTTGGCTGCCCCAGTTAGTTGGGCCACCAGGATGCTCACTTTTTGCTCTTCTGTGAGGGGGTACACCTGGAAGAGGCTATCCAGCTTTTCTCTAAAGTCATGCAGGGTATGTGACTCCCCTGAGTACTGGGGTAGCCAAGCTGCTCCCGGGATATAGGGCATGGTGAAGGGCATAACTGCAGCAGCGGTAGCGCTGGCGGGGGTTGAGGCAGTGAAGCTCTCCTCCGTATCCGACATCTTCCTCCCCCCTAGTGGACCGTGGCCTACCTTGCGATGATCCTCTTCCGTAGGCCGCGGCTCCGCAGTGGATCGTCAGGGTTGAGGACCTTCCGTCGCGCTCCTGTGACGTCGGCGTCTGCTGGGCTCCTTCCAGGACCTTACGCAACGTCCGGACGTGAGGCGGGGCTTCAGTTCTCGCGCGCTTTCGGAGTCCACGCCCCTCTTCTTCCCGCGCGGCGTCCTCAAGATGGCGTCCAATGGCGGGAAAACTCCACGGATGGCGGGAAGAAGGTAGAAGATGGCGCCGGATGGCGGGAAACCTTCACCACTGGTAAGTTTGAACAGTCTTTGCTTTTCAGGCACGCAGTACCCGGTGGTTGCGGGCACGAAATCCTGCCGACTACGCCAAAGTTGACGCGCCCCTGGGCCTGTGTCGCGCTGCGTTGCGCACGCGGGAGCCTACCCGGAGCCGGATCAGTGGAGGGTTGTAGTCTCGTGGCGGTGACCCGGTCCGTGCCCAGGGAGTCAAACTAGACGGCAGTCTATTAGTAGTAAATAGTTGATGACTACGCCACCCGTTGAGTGCAGCCAGGAAGCTGCTGCTGCAGGGCAGACCGCTGAGGCCGGTGGTAGGATTGTGCAGCGTGATAGTATAACCCCCAACGGGAGGGGTATGGCCTCAGGGCAGCCGACGTGGATGATGGGGGTAGCAGGAACCACTCAGAGACGGTACGGTGTAGTTCAGGGTCTTTACTGGTAACAACGACAGACCCTCCCGGAGTACTTGCTAGCAAACGGGGCCTGGTCAGTCTTTGAGCAGATGGGATCTCCCCTGGCCAGGCGTAGTTGTAGGCCTCCCAAACTGACTGTACTCTTCTGGCTACCTTGCTAGAAGCTGATGTAAGTAGCCCACGTCCCTGAGTGTACCGTGTGGTGCTCACCCGTATGGCCGGTGACTCGGGGCCTTCTAATGGCTTCCGCTCCACGATGGCGGTGCTGGTCCCACGCGTGTGACCGTGCCTTCGGGCTTCTGGGCCAGAGGACCTGAAATCCCCTGCCTGACGGATTCTGCTGCTGGGTAGGAGTTAGTCCCCACAGCCTCGGACTCCGGGTCCGGTAAAGAATCTTCTTAGTCAGGGCGAGCTCTGCAGCTGCCAGCCCCTGACTCCTTGTAACTCTGCTGTTTCCTATGCTGCTTCTTGTCTCCACTCTCCTTGTCTGACTCACCCTGCCTCAGCCCCGGGTTTTTACAGGGGAAGTTCTTCCCCTCCCAAGACTGGGCAGGAGGTGTGGCATGCACAGGATCCCTGACCAAAGGACCTCCCACCTGCTCTCAGACATAACATTACATTACTGTGGAAAACCAGACCCCTGGGGTGCCACACTGCACACTTACATCTGCCCCAGCGGTCTGCTCTGAGGCAATCCACGGGTGTCGTAGTCGGAACTTACCATATATATATATATCAAAAGACGGTTCCCCTTTAAGCCTGACACCCTGAGCTCGGGACCGGGTCACCACTACTACTCCCCATCCGCATCCAGAGGCCCGGCCCTGAGTACCCCACGGCCCAGGAGGCGAGTCACTACCATCCCTCATTGCCCTTGGTAAATGTGCATTTTTTATAAGTGCATGATTCAGTGCCCATGTATGTCTCCAGAGCTGAATCTAACCAAAACACCTATGGGGAATTTTGAAGCAATAAGTTGAGCATTACTCTCTATCCACCATCCAGGCTCTAAAAGAGGTCATTCTTGAAGAATAAAAAAGATTGATGTTGTAATATGTCACAAACTTGTTCATTCCATGCCTAGAAGACTTGGTGCTGTCCTTAAAAATTATGGAAGTCATACGAAATACTTAAATGTAGTAGTTTTTGATGTGGGATTAATTCCTTTTTGCATCAACTAATTTGAGTAAAAATGTAAATTTTAGAATGAACTCTAATTACTAACCTTACGTTCATGTTATGGGTTAAAAATTGTTCGATGAATCTCAGTCTTGTCACAGTTTTGAAAAATGTTCTTGTGTTCAGTGAGATATTGAATAAAATCTTAATTTTCAAAAGGGGGTGTACACGTTTATGCTGAGCACTGTGCATTTCTAGTGGAAGCACATGGAAGTTATAAGATACACTTCTTAATGCACCTCTTGTATTTGGCACACTTTACTCCAGGGTCCCGTTTAGTAAGACTGGTGTGTACAATACCAGCGTTACTGAATAAACCTGTAAATAATTTGCTGTCACATACTGCATGTTCCGGGGATGGTCATAACCCATTGTGAACATTTAGGGCTAGACAACACTTTACAGCTCTTCATTTGATTTGAATCAACATAATCTCCCTGAACTGATAAAACGTTCCATGCCTGGTATTTAGCTTTGGTCTACATGCTTTGTGTAACAGATGTTTCATTTAAGTTATTTTTTCAGCTTTCAGCAAGACAAATTGCACAGAGGATTTGTTTAACCAATTGCATGCTAGTGACCCGAATCATTGTTCTACTACATTTTAAAAAGAATCTTATAAATGAAACATTTTACAAGGTTTAGAAACTGGTTAAACTACATTAATGTAAATTTACCTAAAGGAAACCTGTCACTATGAAAATGTCATCCAATCAGCAGGCATCATGATACAGAGGAGAGGGAACTGGGTAGATTGATATGTACATATATATATTTGTGAGAAAAGATTCAGTATAACCCGTGTTTCAATTGTTTAAACCTCTTCTCTTTCAGGGATTTTCAGTCCAGAGGGCGGTCCAAATCAGTGACTGACTGCAATCTTTGTATGCATAACTATACAAGCTACCAATTTCAAATTATCTACTCATCTTTAGGCCATATCCAGATGTTCAGTATTTGGTCAGTATTTTACATCAGTATTTTTAAGCCAAAACCAAGAGTCAGTGAAAAATGCACAAGTGGTGCACGTTAGTGTTGCGCGAGCATGCTCGGTTAACCTTTTCACCCACCCGAGTGCCCAAGTATTTTCGGCATCTATTCTCGACGGCATGTGTCACGGCTGTTAGACAGCTGTGACACATGCAGGGATTGCCTGTATGTGTCTCAGCTGTCTAACAGCCATGACACATGCAGCGGCGGCAGCTTGAGCATAGATGCTGAGCACGCCAAAAAGCACACTCGCACAACACTAGTGCACGTGTTTCTATTATGCTTTTCCCCTGATACCTGATTTTGGCTTACAAATACTGATGTAAAATATTGACCAAATTACTGAATGTGTGAATGTAGCTATAGTCAGTACACAAATAGGTAAAAACTGTCAAGAAATGTTTGCATAATAGAGTTAGAGCAGGGGCATGAAATTAATTTTCCGGACTGAACTTAATTCCGCTCAATATGAATTTTATCCCTTTAGAAAGAAAACATTGTAACTGTATTCTTACCAGTAGAGATGAGCGTTGTTCGACTCGAACTGTTCGCCAATCTCAAATTCGAGCTGTTTTGGGCGGTGTTCGAGCCGTTCGGCGAACACGAACGATTTGAGAAAAATTTGGCTGTTCGAGGTTATGTTCGATAACTGTTCGTGCACCAAAATCATAACTGGATTTTTTCTCAGTAATGATGAAAATTAATGTTAATACGCAGTTTGAGTGTACAGCGGGGCGGGGGGAGGGGCAGGGGATGGATCTCTGCAGGAATAATGAAGATCTCCATTTTTTTTTCTCTTTCCCGCATTTACAGTGGGTAGGTGCAATCTGTCAGCCTATCAGCAGCGCACACACGGAGCGAAGTGCTTTTTTTCACACAAGCAAGGGCATGTGTCATTGGCTGAGTATGTCACATGTCCTTGCCCTATAAGACCCAGCCATTTTCCCCGTCGCCACCATTTTCTCACTGCTGCAGCTGCGTGTTAGACGGCACCGCTGTTGCTGTGTGCGCTATACCTTGTTAATTTCAAGCCAATTTTCGCACAAATATACAGATAGCTTGGGAGTAGGGAATAGTTGTGATTGCAGTCCTTTTAAGGACTAGGTTACAGCATTTCATACGACTTTTATCAGGCAGGTCTGTGCTCTTAAATAGATAGGTTGGGAGTAAAGACTAATTGTAATTGCAGTCCTTTTCAGGACTAGGTTACATCAGTTTTTGCCAGGCAGGTCTGTGCCAGTGCTGTGCAAGTTTTTTTCACAGCATTTGGCTGAATCTAGCAAAGCTAATCCTTTTTGGCCTATTGCAGAGTGTGCTAGTCAGTGGAGTAGCCTATCTATGTTGCAAGATACACCACCTGTGTATAGAATACCAATTTTTTTACTGCACCTAGTGAAGTAAAACCTTTTGGGCATAGCATCATTCTATTAGTCCATCTATACTGACCTCCATAAGGTTGCAAATTTAATATAATTTTTTTCTGCATCTAGCTCTGAAAAAATATTTGGCCTTCTAGCAGTGTGTGGGACTTGTTCTATTAGTCCATCTATACTGACCTCCATCAGGTTGCAAGTTAAAAATAATTTTTATCTGCATCTAGCTCTGAAAAAATATTTGGCCTTCTAGCAGTGTGTGGGACTCATTGTATTAGGCCATCTATACCAAGCTCCACCAGCTTTTAAATTAATAATAATTTTTAGCTGCATCTAGCCCTGAAAATAATTTTTCTTCCCAATAGTGGTAGCAATAGAAATATGGGGCGCGAGCCTGGCTTACAAAAATATACGCTTCATAGCAAAAAACACCAGCCTAGCGCACTGCATTAATAAGATGGCATCATCGTCTCTCCCAATGCTAGGCCTACTACCCAGGCTAGCATTCCTGTGCCTAAAACACAATGTATGGGTCCGCGCTAGCCACTATGCTGAGGGGTCTAAAGCTGCTGCTAACGCTTTATAACAATTCAATTGGCAGATTTTCACAGAGCTCTTCCACAACGCCCACCCATCGGGCAACAGTTGCCCACCTTCCCTATGGGATCTAGTGGCGAATAGTTGATGCCATTAATCAGAGCGTCAGTTGCCCCGTCGACGTGGCAAGCATACGGTAAGGCATGGGAAGAGTGGACACGACTAGTAGCAGGCAGATGGGTTGACCAATGTGAACAAGCCAGATTACAAGTCACCATAGAATTTCTCCACCAGCTAATTATGAGGGGCATATCAGGGGCGTCAGCGCAGCGGTGTCTGACCGGAGTAGCATTTCACTTCCAACTACTGAATTGGGGAGATGTGACAAAGGTTCATCATCAGACAATCCATAAAAGGGTGGAAAAGGGGTCAGCCAAGTCAGGAGTGTAGACGTCCCGTCCCGTGTCACTAAAACTGATTTCTCACATCATATCCCTAACACCATTAACATGACACTCACAATTTGAAGCAACACTACTGTCTACTGCATTTGTGATCGCCTTCATCGGGGCGCTATGCATAAGCGAATTAGTCCCTCAATCCAAAATCACCACCAGTGGAGGCTTATTACACCAGGATGTAGTCATAGCCAATAATGCAATACGTCTACGCATACACAAATCGAAAACGGTTCCAGCGGGCAGGGGCACTTGGGTACTTCTTCAACCCACAAACGGTACACTGAGTCGGGTAACAATAGTAAAAACATATCTAACCATCAGATCACAAAGTAATTTCTTCCTATCACACATTGATGGAATGCCATTATCAAGATACCAGTTCCAAGCTATATTTAATAAATGCATAAGATCGGCAGGGTACCACCCCAAAGATTACGGGACACACTCATTCCACATAGGCGCGGCCAAGGAAGCAGCAAGAGCAGGACTGTCAGAAACGAAGTTCAGAGGATAGGGAGATGGCGATCCACGTGTTTGGCAAGATACATAAGACCGGACTTGTTATCCTAATGTGGTTTGTTTCTTTTACAGGTGACGCTAAGCCAACAGTGTGGGTGATAGGCCACTCGTATATGTATTGGGCAGCAAAAAGGGCGAAAGTCTGCCCAGGCGGGAGGAAATTAGAGTTTCAAAACACATATTTCAACTAGAGAGGTATTAGAGGCCTGCTATGGCCACAGGTACTAATGGAGGTAATCAAGGTAGGGAGAGAGGCAAGATGTCCGGTCATCTTAGTTATGCAGGCCGGGGGAAACAACCTAGGTCATCACAAGAGCGCATAACTAATGGCAATAATGAAACTAGACACTGAGCGCTTCAGAGAATTTTTCACAAAATTAGCTATAGTATGGTCAGAGATTGTGCCGATAGCGGTATGGCAAGGTGCGCGAGACATCACGGCCATCGAACGGACAAGGCGGGTGATAAATATTCGGATGGCAAAATTAGAAGAGACAGAGGCGGTGTAGTGGTACGACACCGACAACTGGAAGGAGATAAAGCAGGCCTCATACGGCCCAACGTTGTTCACTTAATGGATATTGTACTGGACATATTCCTGTCAGGACTCCAGGACGGAGTGGAACAAGCATTAAGAGTGATGGGTGGGGGTCAGAGTCCTGCATACGAGTAAGCAGGATCCTCCGTGGCATGGAAATAGAAAGGACATGTTGGAGAGTTACACTTGTTGGCCAAGTTGCCGGAGTGGAGACCCAGGGCATGCTGCAACAAGCTGAATTATTTTAGAAATAAAATGCCTTTCTAATGGAATGAGTATAAAGAGTTAATAAAGCTGTGACCGATCCTCACCCATCCAGTTGTAAGAGTTACATTATTGTATTGTCAAGGAAAGGGGGGCGGTAGGGGGGCTGAGCGTCTGGGTTTGGTTGGGGGTCCCCACAGTCTGCCTAGGATAGATGCAGTTAAAAATTCTTATTAGATACACAGGCGGTGCAGCTTGCTTCGCAGCTGGGCTACTACGCCCAAAGTATTGCCTAGGCTAGATGCAGTTAAAAATTCTACGCTAACTAGCAGACACTGAAGATTTGGAGCAGACCTCTGAGTAAACAGCTCTTCAGACTCAACCATCTGTGTTACCCCAAGCCATAGTGTATGTAGTTTCTTACAGTTAAAAGGGGGGGGGGGGCGACCCAACCCACCTGGAATTGACGATGCCAACGTCACGTAAGACACAGCAAGGGGACTCCAAAAAGAGTCTCCATTTTTTCCCAAAATTGTGGCACAGACACCACTTAACCCTAGGACGCATACCTGGGGCCTCGCAGGCCCGCCCTGTTAATTGTTTTCTATTTTCTGCAAGATTAATTTAGTTAGAATTTTGAAACTCTAGGTATTCTTCATGTATATAGTTGTTTGTCATTTGAGTTTGAGTTATTCCATGTTATTTGCACACGGGCCTAAAAGGCCCCAGGTATATGAAAGTGTAGATTTTTATGGTCTTGCGTTCTAGGGTTAAGTGGCATCAATTGCCCCACAGTTGCTTAAAAGGGTTGGTGAGGTGATTTTACCAAATCCTCAAGGTTTTAGTCTCCCAAGGATAACACAGGGGTAGAAAAGTCATTGCGAATCCATGATTTGTTCATCTTTATGAACGTGAGTCTGTCTACATTCTCAGTGGACAGATGCGTGCGCTTTTCTGTCAGCACACCACCAGCAGCGCTGAACACACGTTCAGAGAGAACACTGGCTGCAGGGCATGACAAGATTTCCAAGGCGTGAGTGGCGAGCTCCGGCCATTTTTCCAGATTGGAATACCAAAATGAGCAAGGGTCCAGTGACACAGTCATGGCTTCGATGTTCACTTGGAGATACTCCTGCACCATCCTCTCTAGGCATTGACTATGTGTCAGACTTCTTGTCTCCTGTGGCCTTGCAAAGGATGGTCTAAAAAAGTGGTGAAACGATTGCACAAAATTGCTGTTACCAGCAGATACTGTGTTACTGTTACGGTTTGAGTGATGAAGACTTGGCAGTCCCACGGTTGGCAAGTTAGATTCACTACGTGCACCACTGGTGTTTTGTGGAAAAGCACATGTAAGATTCTGCAACAGCGTCTGCAGATACTCCTGCATGCGTCAATCCCTTTTTATGGCAGGAATTATTTCGGCAAATTTACTTTTGTACCGGGGATCTAAGAGTGTGGCAACCCAGTAGTCGGGATTACTTCGAATTCTGACAATCTGAGAGTCATGCTGCAGGTAGTGCAGCAAGAAGGCACTCATGTGTCTTGCACATCCAGGAGGACCAAGTCCTTGTTGTGTTGGTAGCGAGGTAAGAATCATGCTTCCTTCCTCTGCCCTCTCCCCCCAACCTCGCACAACAGAAATGTGATCAAGGTCTCCCTCATCTGATGAGTCTTCCATGCCCATCGCCAGTTCGTCCTCCACTTCTTCCTCGGCTCCTGCACCTTCCTCAACAGTTTGGCTGCTACCATGCGCCCTGGTTAATCCCTCTCCCCCACGCTCCCATGCCTGCCGCCTTGGTGCTGCCAACCGTCTGGACCTTGGAGATGTTATCCCTTCCGCATACGACTCCTCCTCTACTTCCTCCACCTCCTCTTGTCCCACCACCTGACTCTGAATTCTGTTTAATGTGTGCTCCAGCATGTAAATCACCGGAATAGTCATGCTGATAATGGCATCGTCGTCAGCACTAAACATCTTCGTCGCCATTTCAAAACTGTGCAGAAGGGTGTGTGGCGCCCCTGAGGGTTCAGTCGCCACAGAGTTACTGCATCTCACCCAGAGGTGTGGTATCTCACCCTCAGGTAAGGAAGGCATATGGCTCGGGACCCTAACACCTGCATCCAACACATACCCGCAGTGGGGGTAGGGCGAGATTGCTCCTAAGGGAGAGCACAGTCCCAGGTCCCTAGCTGGTGGGAGGGTCCTATGTAGTGGGTGCTTAGGGGAGCAGCTTAGCGGAGCACATGACAGGGAGAGTATAAATAGGAAGCCATCTTAGAAAGAGCAAGCCAGTCAGAGGAGGAAAAGTGACAGGAGCAGAGGCTCGGCATGAGCTCTGCTCCAGAGGCGGGCCTAGACTGGGAGGCCCAGGACTGAAGGAGAGAAGAGAGGAGTGGGAGCAGGAAGGCTCCAGGAACCGAAGGGCTCAACTAGAAACCGGAGGCTGCAGCATTTCATGTACTGCAGGTAAAAGTCCACACCAGTCTCACTAAAAAGGTAGCCACATAGGACCCAGGGAACGGAACACAAGTCGCCCGCCAAGGCCCGAGGATACCGGATAGAAGTGTCACTGGGTGTGAGGTGCAGGGAGAAGGCCAGAGAAAGGACACACAGAAGGGGGTCCTGCTAAGTACTCCGGAGCTATCTGGGGGTGGACAGAGCCCCTCACTGAGTACGCACAGCACGACGGGTGACATTGCTCTGGTACCTGTAATCTGGATTGCAACAACTGTGAGTAAAGATCTTGGGACTGCATCACACGGACTCTGTGTTCATTACTGACTCCCTGCACTACAACCACCATCATCCACCCACACTGCCCTGAAGCTACACTCTTCCTGTGGTGAGTAATAATACCATTGCTGCAAAACCACCAGCTTCAGAGGACTGTTCCGCAGCGGCGGCCCCTTTTGCCCCACTCCAGAGGTGGCGTAGACGGACATTATAAAACCCATATATACAAATTACCCTTGGATTGACCGCCCTGGATCACGGACCGGGTCACCGCCACAGTGACTACAACCCCCAGCGTCTACCGGCCCGGCTCAGGCTACCCCATGGCCCAGGGGACGCGTCAACTTCATAGGTCCCTGATCTGAGACCACTCCTGCAGCGTGATTTGCCCCACCTCTGAATCTCATTGGCCCAGGCTATACGTCAGAACGTATTGCACCAGGGCTTGTCGGTGCTGCCACAGTCACTGCAACATGGTCAGAGTTGAATTCCACCGTGTCGGCACATCGCATTTCAGCCGGTGAACTGGCAGGCCCAACGACTTCTGTAGAGATGTAAGTCGTTGAGCTGCGGGATGCGAACGGCGGAAGTGAGCACACAGCGACCGTGCCCTCTGCAGAAGGCCATCTAGTCCGGGATAGTGGGCTAACAATTTATGGACAACCAGGTTCAACATGTGAGCCATACAAGGCACGTGTGTGACATTGCCCCAGCGAAGGGCCGCACCCAGGTTTGCAGCATTGTCGCACACGGCCTTCCCTGGTTGCAGGTCCAGTGGAGACAACCATTCATGAAACTGGGTCTCCAGAGCTGACCACAACTCCTCAGCTGTGTGACTCACATTTCCCAGACATTTCAAAGTAAACACTGATGCCTTGAGCCCTGCTGCCAGCATAGTAAGGAGGTGCGCAGGATTCCTTCTGCGCAGCTAGAAAGCAGGTGGCATTACCAGACAGGCTTTGGGTGCAGGTGGAGGACCGAGAGGAGGTTGAGGAGGCAGAAGCAGTGGAGGAACTTCGAGATAAAGGGGATTGATGCACAACTCGTGGGGACGGTAAGACTTGGACAGCAGCCCCTTGTCCTGCTGTCACCATAGTTACCCAGTGCCCAGTCAGCAACATGTAACGCCCCTGTCCATGCCTACTCGTCCAAGTGTCTGTGGTGAAATGCACCCAGTCACACACAGAGTTTCTCAAAGAAGCGGTGATGTTGTGTGCGACATGCTGGTGGAGCGCAGGCACACCTTTCTTTGAGAAGTAGTGCTGACTGTGCACCTGGTACTTTGGCACTGCGACGGACATAAGGTCTCGAACATCCTCTGTGTCCTCCAGGCGGAAAGGCAGCATTTCTGTAGCCAAGAGCTTGCAGATGGTGAAATTCAACCTCTTAGCTTTCTCATGGCTAGGAGGAAATGGTCTTTTACTTTTCCACATCTGAGGGATCGAGGGCTGGCTGTTGTGCTTAGACGGATTGAGTAGGGTGTCCCCGGCAAACTGCCGGTCTGTGAGGAAGATGCAGGCGGACATGTTAGGTTGCCTTGATCCAAAGGTGGTGCTCTCGATGTCAGAGAGCGCTCAACACCAGCAGGTGTTTCCACTTCCCAATGAACTGACGACCTGCCAATCACACTGGCTGTTGCAGGTAAAGAGGTGGCAGGTCTGCGTCCAAAATCATGTGTGACTGCTGTCCCCCCAGTCACAGAGGATGAAGAGGCCGCGGATGCACAAGATGGGGCAGATGGTGGTTGGCCCAGCCTGCTAGGCCGCATTGTAGCACAGTGAGCTTTCCACTGCAACTTATGCTTCATATCCATGTGACGGTACATGCATGAAGTACTCAAACTATGGATTTTTTGGCCTCTACTTAGCTTTTGGTGACAAATATTACAGATAACACGAGTTGGGTCATCCTTATCATTCTGAATAAATGCCCAGGCTATGCAAGGCTTAGAGCCCATGCAACCTGAAGAGCCACTACGACTTGTGGTCAGAGGCAGAAATGTGGTTGAGGATGCAGTTGTTGACGTGCTTTCAGTACTCCGTCTCTGTCCAGGAAGGCGCAACCTAACCTCGTCGTCAATAGCATCTGTGACGATCCGCTGTGCTTGGTATCACAGATCCTAGAAGAGTGTATTGATTGAATCCTCCACAAGAGGCCCCCATAAACATTCACACATCTCCAACTTCCACCTCAGACCAGCAGAGGGAGCCCATTAGGGATATAAATAGGGAAGGTGGAGCTAGGCAGTTCAGTTCCTCTGAAGAGTTCCTGCAGTAGAGAAGCCTAAGAGAGGTCAGTCTGCAGTGGAGTCTAGTCTAGAGAACTCAGTTAATAGTTCAGCAGTGGAGCACGAGGCTCCCGCTAGCTAGATTCAGTAAGGCATAACCGGAATCCCTGGAGAACAACAAGTCCCAGGATTGCTAAGGTGCTGATATGTAACAGAGCCAGGAGACGCTTATGCCCCGCATAGTGGGAGCGTGAACTCCAAGAGAAGGCCCTACCACAAGGTCAGCCAGCGCAGGACAGAGACAAAGTTAGGCCTAGCTCCAGGCAGGTCAGAAACTTACTACGCAGAGGCAAGTAACAGGAGGCCCTACACCCGCTCATTGGGGAGGATCCTGATATTCACCCTTCACCCTACAGTGCTCCGGGATGTGCCTGAATTTCCTCCAGTAAAAGGTACTGAAGTGACTACCGTGTCCTCTCCCATTCTTGCTCTGACCCAGCTGGGTCTCGCCTGTCCTGCATTCCCCCTGCATACGCTGCCCTGAGACCTAGCTCCACCTGTGGGGAGCTATGCCATCGAGCTGCCTTATCACGGGTCTCAGTGGACTGCTACAGCGCTGGTGCTTCTCACCAGATACCACAGGTAGCATCACAAACTCTTATAAAATTAACTATTATCCACTCTTTTAAAGAGTGACCCCAGGGTACGGCCCAGGGAGCCGACCACCGCGACATCCCCAAGGCCAGGCAAAGGCCCGGGTACCGAGTCATCCCCATCCCCTGGGCTAGTCACATCCTCCTCCACCTCCTCCGTTGACCTCATCGACTGGCTGACTGTGGGTTGACAGTAAGTGGGATCTCCAACCTCGTCAACATCACCCTGTGTGTTTTCACACCCGTCGTCCTCAAAGCCAACCTCTTCCTGCCCTGAACGAAAAGTCAAGTTGTCGCTCCAATCAGGTATTTGAGTCTCATCATCGTCTTCATCATTGTCTCCACCAACAGGAGTGACAGTTTGGGAACGAGGGTCTACATTATGCTCAGAACCTTCTTCATCTGGTCCTGGATCCGACTGGGCATCAGTGCACATCATTTCCCCGTCTGGATTAACAGAAGCTCTGGAGCAGACCTCCGTTTCCCAGGCTATAGTATGAGTAAACAGCTCTGCAGACTCAACCATCTGTGTTACCCCATACTCAGACGGGCAGCTGGAGACTTGGGAGCTGTAAGGAAGCAAGTGCGATTGGGGTGACACCTCTGAGGACTGGAGTATTTGTGATGTTGAAATTGAGATGGAGGAGAGCCCACTTGAAGGAGCACTTTATATCCACTGAAGCACCTGCTGTTTTTGTGCCTCTTCTGGAATTTGTAGCGATGGGCGTGTCCGTAAGAAAGGGATCGTATCACATTGTCCACGAAAAGAAGTCGACATCTTAGTTTGGCTGGAAGATGGTCTTTCTTCTGCAGATGTTACCCCCCCCACCGCGGGGGGGCTCGACCCACCAGCAGACAGGCACCAGTATTGGGAGAGGGGGGCTGGCCGTCAGGGTCCACCGCGGCTCTGGCACAAACCCGGCGACACGGAGGTGGCACGGGCAGGAACGAACTGGCCGTGTCGGCATCTCACTTTTTGGATTTTAGAAGGGCATGACATGCCTATATCTGTGTCTCCCCCTCCTTTTACTCCTCCACCTCTTTTCTTTTCGCATGACTACATGTACTTGTCACTTTTCCATGTGTTAGTTTTGTTTTCTGAGCAGTTTGTCAGCTTTTGGACACCTTTGAAGGTGTTTTCTATGTGTTTCTATGTGTTTTTGTTTGCCTGCCATTGGTTTTAATGGTGTTCGAAGGTGTTCAATGAACAGTTTGACGAACAGTTCAGCGAACACATGGGTGTTCGACGAACCGAACCGAACTCGAACACTACGGGGGTGGCTCAACACTACTTACCAGTAGTAGCAAATCAGGAAACTTTCACTTACTGCAAATGTGGGAACATTATATGAACAGTTATCTAAACATAAACCTGGTGGGTAAAAACTGTGGTGTTTCTACAAAAAATGTGCCATAATATGTAAGCAGACAGTAGATTCCTTCCTTGGAAGTCATGCAAGAAGATCTTATGAATACCAAAGAGAGTGTGACGCTAAGTCACTACTCATGGGCAAGCCATAAGACAGGGTAGTCAAGAGGTCCGAGGTCAGATACCAGGAGGGCTCGCAGTACAGAGGGGTAAGTCAAAGACATGGTAGGAAACAGTCCAGGGTCAAATGCCAGAAGATTACGTTAAAACTAGGGAATGCAACAAATGGATAATATGAGGCCAAGTCCGGGGTCATATATCTGAAATCAGAGTGTCCAATGCAGAAGGGATAATCCATGAGAATTGTCAGAACAGATCCAAAGTCATAAACAAGATCTGACGTCAGACACAGAGTAAGCACAAAACCTAAAGTAAAGCTACAACTGACAATTTGCTGCTCGCAGCAAGCCAGCTAAATACTTAGAAAATCATTTGAGGATGGGAGGCACCTTAGGAAACACCAGACCAGATTGAGCAGCAGGGCTGTCAATCAAAATGATGACAGCCCAGCACACCCCAGAATAAGATTGGATGACTGGACTGTCACTCATAAACAAACAGTCCAACACACTCCAGATTCCATAGGGCGGCTGAGCTGTCACTCACAGAGTCCCTAGACCACAGTCAGTTATGAAACTGTGACAGTATTCCCTCTTCAATGGGGGCCACTGGACCCCCTGGATTCCCAGGAAACCCAGGCATGAAAGACCCTGACCAGTTGACCAGCCCTCGTGGATTGGGCTGAAACCCAGGGTCTCTCCTCCGGGCCATATCCCTTCCAATGTATGAGGTATTGGAGGGAATTTTGGACCCTCTAGGAATTCACAACCCCCTGTACCTCATACTCTACACTGTCATTGACAGTATAATGAGGAGGCGGGGACAAAGGCAACACCACTGAGGGAACAAATTCCTTCAACAGGGATTTATTGAAGACATTAGGGATGCGGAGACATGAAAGAAGCTTCAACCTAAATGCCACTGAATTGACCACTTCCAGGACCTCATAGGGACCAATAAATTTCAGACATAACTTTGCCAATGGTGCCTTAAGTTTAATGTTTCTGGATGAAAAACAGGAAATGCCAAACGTCTTCTATTAGCCTTTTTTTGACGACTTTGAGCAACCCTAATATTCCTTTCAACCTTCTACCAAACATCACTAAGTTTCTGCATAGCGATCCCTGAAAACTCAGAACTTATCCTGGAAAACTCACCAAAATGTGGATGAAAACAGTAATTACAGAAAAATGGCGAAGTTCTAGTGGATTGACTGACCCATCTACTAAAAGAGAACCCAAGAGGTAGGAATGATGCCAGTCTTCCTGCTGAGCCGCATCAAAACACCTCAAAATTTACTCCAAAGATTGATTTGTCCACTCTGTCTGACCATCGGTTTCCGGGTGGTAAGCAGAGGAAAAAGTCAAGTCAATCCCGAGTTTCTTGCAAAATGCTCTCCAGAACTTGGAGACTAATTGCACTCCATCAGACACAATGTTAAGAAGAATTTCATGCAACCTCACCACTAGAGATGAGCAAATATGTTCAAAAAACCATCACCAATTTCAAATTCGGCACGAATATGGCATATTTTTCTTAAAATCCTCAAAAATAGGTAGAATTCGGTAAAAGTGTTGGAAATGATTGCGTTGCCACTGAAGCATTTTTAGCACTTTGGCTAGGATAGTGGTAGTGTATGATGAGTGGGGGGGACATGTTTGATGAGGGGTGGGGGTGGGGGTGGGGAGACCTCAGAGGAGCGGCGTTATTGTAATCTTTTTTCTTTTTTTCCCCTAACTTTATGTGTGCAAATTACAGCTAGCCAGTTAGGGTGCAGGAACTATTCACAATGTCCAGACACAAGGGCTTGTGCCATTGGCTGCTGAAACCACATGCCCATAAAGGAACCAGTTCCTACTTCTTGAGATTAAGGACTCAGCCTACTTCTAGTTCAGACGACACTTTGAACCTTATATAAGAATATGGTTTTCAGTATAGTTGACACCAGGTGCTATCTGAGAGAGTCAGGCTGTTTGCCCACGATGCGGAAATGCTCAGGATTTTTTCCTGAGCGTTTCTGCATCTCCCTGGCAGAAAAAAACACATGTGGATTGTACATGCGTTTTCCTGCCAGGGAAATGCGGAAATGAAGCGTTCTTCACTTGCATTTCCACATGCAGGTTGTCAAGTGCTTTCCAAGTGATTTTAGCATCACTTGGAAAGTGCTTGACAACTCGGTCACACTATATAAATCCATGCAAACAGCATGGATTTATATAGTGTGACCCGAGAGAATGTCAAAAAATTAAAAATAAACCTATACTTACCTTCCGACGGCCCCTGCAGACTTGCTGCGCTCCTGTGCTGGCTGCCGGCAGATCACGGTACGCTGTAATGAAGGACCTGCCGTCACATGACTGTGACGTCACCGCAGGTCCATCAGTCCTGCGCGATCTGTAGGCAAGCACAGGGAAGGAGACCGAGGGCCGTCGGAAGGTGAATATAATCTTTATTTTTTATTTTATTCTTTTTTTTACAGCTTTTAGGGTACCAGGGTGTGGAGGAGAGTCTCCTGTCCTCCACACCAGGGTACCATCCGCACATTAGAACGCGCCAAGTACAGATGCTGTCTTGCGGAATTGGCGTGTTCTAATGCAAGTCAATGGTGGCGAAAACGCAGCACTTCCGCAAAATAATTGGTAGTGCTGCGTTTTTTTACGCAATGATAATCCGCAGCGGAAATTTCCGCAGCATGTGCACAGCACATGCGGATTATCTTTGGGGAACATGGCAGACCTTCTACCATGCGTTTTTTAAGCGTTTCTGCAGTATTTTTGCCACTGCAGAAATGCTTAAAACATGCATCGTGGGCACACAGCCTCCGGGACAAGGACAAAATCTGATCCAAATAATAATCATTCATCAGTGGTGGACATACCATTCATGCAACCTGTGCAGCTGTACAGGAGCCCAAAAGGTAATGGGTCCTATTTCCACCTCCAAAGTAGCAAGCAGTTTCTGCCAGAGACACACTATTGGATTACAAAAGGGCCCGTATTCTAATCTTGCACATGGGCACTATTCTGTTTATGTCTGCCCCTGCCAGTTATTGCTTGGCAAGGTGAGACAAATGAATGAGCAGAGAATGTGTAGGCAATACTAGGTCAAAACAGAGAAGGCATTCAGAGTTTTTTCAGGAGAATGATTAGAAAGCCATCCAGATCAAAATTCAAAATTTTGAAATTTGATTTTGGAACCAAAACAAAATAATTGAATCTTGTTGAATCGCAAGTACTCCAAAAGCCCAAAAAAGGATGTTGTTAATGCACTGGGGTCTACTAGGGCTATCCAGCTCAGCTCCAGCTTTTGACTGATAACACAGCTTTAGTAATATCAAAGTGACTTCAACAAATATGACTATTGATAAACGGATAGTAACTATTCTTCACTGCTGTGTTGTGACACATCATCTCTAATGATTATTCAGTGTTTTATGGCTGTAGCTCCCAATTTCTAATGCTAAGGCGTGAGCTGTGACACCCTCTCACAATCCAGATTCATCACAAAATGGCTGCTGCATTCTCTATCTCTGCTTTTATACAAACCATGATATGTCCCTCCCAATTGGCTGCACTATATCATGTGATATGATATTATAGCTGTAAGTTAGTATAATAAACATAACACATAAACACAAAGAGTACATCTTTTTAAATTAAATGACAAAATGCTAATTTCTAGCTGAAAACTTTAACATTGGGTTAATGTCAAAATTTATGCTTTCCTATTGCTAGTGTAAGGCTATGTGCCCACGATGCAGAAATGAAGCAGAAAATTTCTGCATCATTTCTGCATCTCCCTGGCAGAAAAAACGCATGCAGATTGTACATGCGTTTTTCCTGTGTAATACATGCGGATTCACATGCGTTTCCCCATGCGTTTCCGCATGCGGATTGACAAGCGCTTTCCAGGCGATTTTAGCATCACTTGGAAAGTGCTTGTCAACTAGGTCACACTATATAAATCCATGCAACCGGCATGGATTTATATAGTGTGAGCGTAAGAATGTTTAAAAATAAAAAAATAAAGCTATACTTACCCTCCGATGGCCCGGCGTGTGCTGCCGCGTTCGTTCCTGGCTCGTTCCTGGCTGCCGGGATATCGCGAGACACTGCGCTGAAGGGCCTGCGGTCACATGACTGTGATGTCACCTCAGGTCCTTCAGTCTTGCACGCAAGCAGAGGGAAGGAGACCGGGGGCCATCAGAAGGTGAATATAGTCTTTATTTTTTATTTTATTTTTGTTTTTACAGCTTTTTATGGTACCTGGGTGTGGAGGAGAGTCTCATCTTCTCCACACTCAGGTACCATCCACACATTAGAACGCGCCAATAACTAGAGATGAGCGTTGTTTGACTCGAACTGTTCGCCAATCTCAAATTCGAGCTGTTTTGGGGGTGTTCGAGCCGTTCGGCGAACACGAACGATTTGAAAAAAATTCGGCTGTTCGAGGTTATGTTCAATAACTGTTCGTGCACCAAAATTATAACTGGATTTTTTCTCAGTAATGATGAAAATTAATGTTAATACGCAGTTTGAGTGTACAGCAGGGCGGGGGGAGGGGCAGGGGATGGATCTCTGCAGGAATAATGAAGATCTCCATTTTTTTTCTCTCTTTCCCGCATTTACAGTGGGGAGGTGCAATCTGTCAGCCTATCAGCAGCGCACACACGGAGCGAAGTGCTTTTTTTCACACAAGCAAGGGCATGTGTCATTGGCAGTGTATGTCACATGTCCTTGCCCTATAAGACCAAGCCATTTTCCCCGTCGCCACCATTTTCTCACTGCTGCAGCTGCGTGTTAGACGGCACCGCTGTTGCTGTGTGCGCTATACCTTGTTAATTTCAAGTCAATATTCGCACAAATCTACAGATAGCTTGGGAGTAGGGAATAGTTGTGATTGCAGTCATTTTAAGGACTAGGTTACAGCATTTCCTACGACTTTTATCAGGCAGGTCTGTGCTCTTAAATAGATAGGTTGTGGGAGTAAAGACTAATTGTAATTGCAGTCCTTTTCAGGACTAAGTTACATCAGTTCCTATCAGTTTTTGCCAGACAGGTCTGTGCCAGTGCTGTGCAAGTTTTTTTCACAGCATTTGGCTAAATCTAGCAAAGCTAATCCTTTTTGGCATATTGCAGAGTGTGTTAGTCAGTGGAGTAACCTATCTGTGTTGCAAGCTACACCACCTGTGTAGAGAATACCAATTTTTTTACTGCACCTAGTGAAGTAAAACCTTTTGGGCATAGCATCATTCTATTAGTCCATCTATACTGACCTCCATAAGGTTGCAAATTGAATATAATTTTTTTCTGCATCTACCTCTGAAAAAATATTTGGGCTTCTAGCTGTGTGTGGGACTTGTTCTATTAGTCCATCTATACTGACCTCCATCAGGTTGCAAATTAAAAATAATTTTTATCTGCATCTAGCTCTGAAAAAATATTTGGCCTTCTAGCAGTGTGTGGGACTTGTTCTATTAGTCCATCTATACTGACCTCCATCAGGTTGCAAACTGAATATAATTTTTTTCTGCATCTACCTCTGAAAAAATATTTGGGCTTCTAGCTGTGTGTGGGACTTGTTCTATTAGTCCATCTATACTGACCTCCATCAGGTTGCAAATTGAATATAATATTTTTCTGCATCTAGCTCTGAAAAAATATTTGGCCTTCTAGCAGTGTTTGGGACTTGTTCTATTAGTCCATCTTTACTGACCTCCATCAGGTTGCAAACTGAATATAATTTTTTTCTGCATCTACCTCTGAAAAAATATTTGGCCTTCTAGCTGTGTGTGGGACTTGTTCTATTAGTCCATCTATACTGACCTCCATCAGGTTGCAAATGGAATATAATATTTTTCTGCATCTGACGCGCCCCTGGGCCTGCTGTGTCGCGCAGCGTCTCGCGCACGGGGGCTTACCCGGAACCGGATCAGATGAGGGTTGTAGTCTCCGAGTGGCGGGGACCCGGTCCGTGCCCAGGGAGTCAAACTCAGTGTGTGGCAGTCTTGATAGGTGTTATTTGAGTGTCGACTACGCCACCCGTTGATTTGCAGCTATGGAGCTGCCGCTGCAGGGCAGACCGCTGAGGACGGTGTAGAATTGTGCAGCGTGATAGTATAACCCCCAACGGGAGGGGTATGGCCTCAGGGCAGCCGAAGTGGAAGATGGGGGTAGCAGGAACCACTCAGAGACGGTGCGGTGTAATTCAGGGTCTTTACTGGTAACAACGATAGACCCTCCCAGAGTACTTGCTAGCGAACGGGGCCTGGTCAGTCCTTGAGCAGATGGGATCTCCCCTGGCCAGGCGGAGTTGTAGGCCTCTCAAACTGACTGTACTCTTCTGGCTACTTTGCTAGAAGCGGACATAAGTAGCCCACGTCCCTGAGTGTACCGTGTGGTGCTCACCCATATGGCCGGTGACTCGGGGCCTTCTAATGGCTTCCGCTCCACGATGGCGGTGCTGGTCCCACGCGTGAGACCGTGCCTTCGGGTTTCTGGGCCTGAGGACCTGAAATCCCCTGCCGGTCGGCTTCTGCTGCTGGGTAAGAGTTAGTCCCCACAGCCTCGGACGCCGGGTCCGGTAAGAAAGCTTCTCAGTCAGGGCGAGCTCTGCAGCTGCCAGCCCCTGACTCGTAGTAGTATTGCTCCCACTGAGCTTCTGCTGTTTCTTCCTATGACTATTTCTTGTCTCTACTATCCTTGACTGACTAACCCTGCTTCAGCCCCGGGTTTTTATAGGGGAAGTTCTTCCCCTCCCAAGACAGGGCAGGAGGTGTGGCATGCACAGGATCCCTGACCAAAGGACCTCCCACCTGCTCTCAGACATAACATTACATTACTGTGGAAACCAGACCCCTGGGGTGCCACAGATCTACCTCTGAAAAAATATTTGGCCTTCTAGCAGTTTGTGGGACTTGTTCTATTAGTCCATCTATACTGACCTCCATCAGGTTGCAAACTGAATATAATTTTTTTCTGCATCTACCTCTGAAAAAATATTTGGGCTTCTAGTTGTGTGTGGGACTTGTTCTATTAGTCCATCTATACTGACCTCCATCAGGTTGCAAATTGAATATAATATTTTTCTGCATCTAGCTCTGAAAAAATATTTGGCCTTCTAGCAGTGTGTGGGACTTGTTCTATTAGTCCATCTATACTGACCTACATCAGGTTGCAAATTAAAAATAATTTTAATCTGCATCTAGCTCTGAAAAAATATTTGGCCTTCTAGCAGTGTGTGGGACTTGTTCTATTAGTCCATCTATACTGACCTCCATCAGGTTGCAAACTGAATATAATTTTTTTATGCATCTACCTCTGAAAAAATATTTGGCCTTCTAGCAATGTGTGGGACTCATTGTATTAGGCCATCTTTACCATGCTCCACCAACTTTTAAATTAATAATAATTTTTAGCTGCATCTAGCCCTGAAAATAATTTTTCTTCCCAATAGTGGCAGCAATAGAAATATGGGGCGCGGTCCTGGCTTACAAAAATATACGCTTCATAACAAAAAACACCAGCCTAGCGCACTGCATTAATAAGATGGCATCATCGTCTCTCCCAGTGCTAGGCCTACTACCCAGGCTTGCATTCCTGTGCCTAAAACACAATGTATGGGTCCGCGCTAGCCACTATGCTGAGGGGTCTAAAGCTGCTGCTAACGCTTTATAACAATTCAATTGGCAGATTTTCACAGAGCTCTTCCACAACGTCCACCCATCGGGCAACAGTTGCCCACCTTCCCTATGGGATCTAGTGGCGAATAGTTGATGCCATTAATCAGAGCGTCAGTTACCCCGTCGACGTGGCAAGCATACGGTAAGGCATGGGAAGAGTGGACACGACTAGTAGCAGGCAGACGGGTTGACCAATGTGAACAAGCCAGATCACAAGTCACCATAGAATTTCTCCACCAGCTAATGATGAGGGGCATATCAGGGGTGTCAGCGCAGCGGTGTCTGACCGGAGTAGCATTTCACTTCCAACTACTGAATTGGGGAGATGTAACAAAGATTCATCATCAGACAATCCATAAAAGGGTGGAAAAGGGGTCAGCCAAGTCAGGAGTGTAGACGTCCCGTCCCGTGTCACTAAAACTGATTTCTCACATCATATCCCTAACACCATTAACATGACACTCACAATTTGAAGCAACACTACTGTCTACTGCATTTGTGATCGCCTTCTTCGGGGTGCTATGCATAAGCGAATTAGTCCCTCAATCCAAAATTACCACCAGTGGAGGCTTATTACACCAGGACGTAGTCATAGCCAATAATGCAATACATCTACGCATACACAAATCGAAAACGGTTCCAGCGGGCAGGGGCACTTGGCTACTTCTACAACCCACAAACGGTACACTGAGTCGGGTAACAATAGTAAAAACATATCTAACAATCAGATCACAAAGTAATTTCTTCCTTTCACACATTGATGGAATGCCATTATCAAGATACCAGTTCCAAGCTATATTTAATAAATGCATAACATCGGCAAGGAACCACCCCAAAGATTACAGGACACACTCATTCCGCATAGGCGCGGCCACGGAAGGAGCAAGAGCAGGACTGTCAGAAACGGAATTTCAGAGGATAGGGAGATGGCGATCCACGTGTTTGGCAAGTTACATAAGACCGGACTTGCTATCCTAACGTGGTTTGTTTCTTTTACAGGTGACGCTAAGCCAACAGTGTGGGTGATAGGCCACTCGTATATATATTGGGCAGAAAAACGGGTGAAAGTCCGCCCAGGCGGGAGGAAATTAGAGTTTCATAACACATATTTCAACTGGAGAGGTATTAGAGGCCTGCTATGGCCACAGGTACTAATGGAGGTAATCAAGGTAGGGAGAGAGGCAAGATGTCTGGTCATCTTAGTTATACAGGCCGGGGGAAACAACCTAGGTCATCACAAGAGCGCATAACTAATGGCAATAATGAAACTAGACACTGAGCGCTTCAGAGAATTTTTCACAAAACTAGCTATAGTATGGTCAGAGATTGTGCCGATAGCGGTATGGCAAGGTGCGCGAGACATCACGGCCATCGAACGGACAAGGCGGGTAAAAAATATTCGGATGGCAAAATTTAGAAGTGACAGAGGCGGTGTAGTGGTACGACACCGACAACTGGAAGGAGATAAAGCAGGCCTCATACGGCCCGACGGTGTTCACTTAATGGATATTGGACTGGACATATTCCTGTCAGGACTCCTGGATGGAGTGGAACAAGCGTTAAGAGTGATGGGTGGGGGTCAGAGTCCTGCATACGAGTACGCAGGATCCTCCATGGCCTGGAAATAGAAAGGACATGTTGGAGAGTTACACTTGTTGGCCAAGTTGCCGGTTGGAGACCCAGGGCATGCTGCAACAAGCTGAATTATTTTAGAAATAAAATGCCTTTCTAATGGAATGAGTATAAAGAGTTAATAAAGCTGTGACCGATCCTCACCCATCCAGTTGTAAGAGTTACATTATTGTATTGTCAAGGAAAGGGGGGCGGTAGGGGGGCTGAGCGTCTGGGTTTGTTTGGGGGTCCCCACAGTCTGCCTAGGCTAGATGCATTTAAAAATTCTTATTAGATACACAGGCGGTGCAGCTTGCTTTGCAGCTGGGCTACTACGCCCAAAGTATTGCCTAGGCTAGATGCAGTTAAAAATTCTATGCTGACTAGCAGACACTGAAGATTTGGAGCAGACCTCTGAGTAAACAGCTCTTCAGACTCAACCATCTGTGTTACCCCAAGCCATAGTGTATGTAGTTTCTTACAGTTAAAAGGGGGGGAGCGAGCCAACCCACCTGGAATTGACGATGCCAACGTCACTTAAGACACAGCAAGGGGACTCCAAAAAGAGTCTACATTTTTTCCCAAAATTGTGGCACAGACACCACTTAACCCTAGAATGCATACCTGGGGCCTCGCAGTCCCGCCCTGTTAATTGCTTTCTATTTTCTGCAAGATTACTTTAGTTAGAATTTTGAAACTCTAGGTATTCTTCATGTATATAGTTGTTTGTAATTTGAGATTGAGTTATTCCATGTTATTTGCACACGGGCCTAAAAGGCCCCAGGTATATGAAAGTGTAGATTTTTATGGTCATACGTTCTAGGATTAAGTGGCATCAATTGCCCCAAAGTTGCTTAAAACGGTTGGTGAGGTGATATTACCAAATCCTCAAGCTTTTAGTCTCCCAAGGATAACACAGGGTTAGAAAAGTCCTTGCGAATCCATGATTTGTTTATCTTTATGAACGTGAGTCTGTCTACATTCTCAGTGGACAGCCGCGTGAGCTTATCTGTCAGAACACCATCAGCAGCGCTGAAAACACGTTCAGAGAGAACACTGGCTGTAGGGCATGATAAGATCTCCAAGGAGTGAATGGCGAGCTCCGGCCATTTTTCCAGATTGGAATACCAAAATGAGCAAGGGTCCAGTGACACAGTCATGGCTTCGTTGTTCACTTGGAGATACTCCTGCACCATCCTCTCTAGGCATTGACTATGTGTCAGACTTCTTGTCTCCTGTGGCCTTGCAAAGGTTGGTCTAAAAAAGTGGTGAAACGATTCCACTAAATTGCTGTTAACAGCAGATACTGTGTTACTGTTACGGTTTGAGTGATGAAGACTCGACAGTCCCATGGTTGTCAAGTTAGAACTGTGAGATTCACTTCGTGCACCACTGGTGTTTTGTGGAAAAGCACATGTAAGATTCTGCAACAGCGTCTGCAGATACTCCTGCATGCGTCAATCCCTTTTTATGGCAGGAATTATTTCGGCAAATTTACTTTTGTACCGGGGATCTAAGAGTGTGGCAACCCAGTAGTAGGGATTACTTCGAATTCTGCAATCTGAGGGTCATGTTGCAGGTAGTGCAGCAATAAGGCACTCATGTGTCTTGCGCATCCAGGAGGACCAAGTCCTTGTTGTGTTGGTAGCGAGGTAAGAATCATGCTTCCTTCCTCTGCCCTCTCCCCCCAACCTCGCACAACAGAAATGTGATTAAGGTCTCCCTCATCTGATGAGTCTTCCATGCCCATCGCCAGTTCATCCTCCACTTCTTCCTCGGCTCCTGCACCTTCCTCAACAGTTTGGCTGCTACCATGCGCCCTGGTTAATCCCTCTCCCCCACCCTCCCATGCATGCCGCCTTTGTGCTGCCAACCGTCTGGAACTTGGGGATGTTATCCCTTCCGCATATGACTCCTCCTCTACTTCCTCCACCTCCTCTTGTCCCACCACCTGACTCTGAATTCTTTTTAATGTGTGCTCCAGCATGTAAATCACCGGAATAGTCATGCTGATAATGGAATCGTCGTCAGCACTAAACATCTTCGTCGCCATTTCAAAACTGTGCAGAAGGGTGTGTGGCACCCCTGAGGGTTCAGTCGCCACAGAGTTACTGCATCTCACCCAGAGGTGTGGTATCTCACCCTCAGGTAAGGAAGGCATATGGCTCGGGACCCTAACACCTGCATCCAACACATACCCGCAGTGGGGGTAGGGCGAGATTGCTCCTAAGGGAGAGCACAGTCCCAGGTCCCTAGCTGGTGGGAGGGTCCTATGTAGTGGGTGCTTAGGGGAGCAGCTTAGGGGAACACATGACAGGGAGAGTATAAATAGGAAGCCATCTTAGAAAGAGCAAGCCAGTCAGAGGAGGAAAAGTGACAGGAGCAGAGGCTCGGCATAAGCTCTGCTCCGGAGGCTGGCCTAGCCTGGGAGGCCCGGGACTGAAGGAGAGAAGAGAGGAGTGGGAGCAGGAAGGCTCCAGGAACCGAAGGGACCCTAGGGCTACGGGCCGTGCAGAAGGCCACCCGTACTCCCGCTGCTACCAGGAGGTAGAGGGGTCAGGCCAGATAAGGGGAACCAGTCCCTCAACTAGAGGAGAAACAGCAAGGCTCAACTAGAAACCGGAGGCTGCAGCATTTCATGTACTGCAGGCAAAAGTCCACACCAGTCTCACTAAGAAGGTAGCCACATAGGACCCAGGGGACGGAACAAAGTTGCCCGCCAAGGCCCGAGGATACCGGATAGAAGTGTCACTGGGTGTGAGGTGCAGGGAGAAGGCCAGAGAAAGGACACACAGAAGGGGGTCCTGCTAAGTACTCCGGAGCTATCTGGGGGTGGACTGAGCCCCTCACTGAGTATGCACAGCACGACGGGTGAGATTGCTCTGGTACCTGTAATCTGGACTGCAACAGCTGTGAGTAAAGATCTTGGGACTGCATCACACGGACTCTGTGTTCATTACTGACTCCCTGCACTACAACCACCATCATCCACCCACACTGCCCTGAAGCTACACTCTTTCTGTGGTGAGTAATAATACCATTGCTGCAAAACCACCAGCTTCAGAGTACTGTTCCGCAGCGGTGGACCTTTGTCCGCACTCCACAGGTGGCGTAGTCGGACAATATAATATCCATATATACAAATTACCGTTGGATTGACCGCCCTGTGTCACGGACCGGGTCACCGCCACAGTGACTACAAACCCCAGCGTCTACCGGCCCGGCTCAGGGTACCCCACGGCCCAGGGGGCGCGTCAACTTCATAGGTCCCTGATCTGAGACCACTCTTGCAGCGTGATTTGCCCCACCTCTGGATCTCGTTGGCCCAGGCTATACGTCAGAACGTATTGCACCAGGGCTTGTCGGTGCTGCCACAGTCGCTGCAACATGTGCAGAGTTGAATTCCACCGTGTCGACACATCGCATTTCAGCCGGTGAACTGGCAGGCCCAACGACTTCTGTAAAGATGTAAGTCGTTGAGCTGCGGGATGCGAACGGCGGAAGTGAGCACACAGCGACCGTGTTAAATAATTAATAGTGGATATTCATTTTATTCTCAAATTTTGAGTTCTATACACTGCACAAGGATTGCATCAGCCATCGTGTCTAGTTGACATGCGCTATTTGTTTGTATATTTTTAGTTCACTACCATATGTAGAACAGGTGTGCCATACGACTGGCTATAAAAGCCCATGGTACAGAAAGGGGGGGCTCTCTTGCTCTGCCCACCCCACAAGACACAGAAGAATCTTCATGCTGAGAAGCAGCTGACATAGGCCTGGACACGTGCTGGACAAAGACATGATTTGCCAGCCAGGATCCAAGGAAAGATGGGTGAATCTCAACAATTAAGCTAATTATGGACAAATGGACAACTACTTTATAACTAATTATTGTATGTACCTGCTGCAATCGGATTCTTTTTAATGGACAATTCAAGAATAAATAGATACATTTTTTTATAAGAAAATCTTGATATTGATACTTTGCGAAGTCCTCAGTAGAGAAAAATAATACAGAAAAGAGTTTTATTTTACAATGGTGAGCCAGCCAAGCCTGATTTTTTCGTTTTTTTAAAGTGAATTTCCTTTTTTGAACAAAGGGGGGGGGACCTGACAAGCTGAACAGCTGTTGTTTACGTGTCAGTAAATTCACTAATTTGTCACGAGAAGCAGAAAGGAACCTATAGACTGAGGACTAACAGGAAGCAGAGGTACTAACAAGGAACAGAATCACACAGGAAAAGAATCAGACAAACTGAAGACAGGACGTGCTGATAAAGAGAAGCTAAGGAATCTTAAGGTAAGCAAAATATGGATATAATTTCTTCTTTTGCTAAACAAAGTAATATTAATTTCAAAGTTAATGTCGGAAATGACTTAGACGTTTTGTGGCTCAGTTTATACAAAGAATGTGAATTGCAGAATTTACAGTTAACTTCTAAATTGGTAAATAGAGAGAAACACAAATTGCGGAATATTTTACATCTTGTACAAGTATTTCATAATTTTGTACTTGAGATTTCTAAGCAGGAAAATAGTGTAGAAGAAGTGTCAGATGGTGATACTGATTCTGACTGTAATGTGGAAAATGAACAAGAAGTAAGACACGTGTCTGTAATTGAAGGTGACCTTGGGTCTGACCAAGAGACGGACATACAGAAACCTGACATGGGAGGAGACATGACTGACATACGAGAAACTGACATATTAGGTTATGTGGGAGGAGACATGAGTGACGTAGGAGGAACGGACGTACAAGAGCCACTAAAAATGTCAGAGAATTCAGGAATTACCCAGGCTCAACTCCAAATTAAAATGAGGAAAAATTTGCTGAAATTATGCAAAATCATGCCAAAATATGATGTCAAAATCCATGTCTGTAGAAATTCAGAGACATTTGAGAGCTTCTCTGATAAGTTTGATTTATCCAATGAGGAGAGGAATCAATTATTTAAAATATTGATTCCTGTGACATTGTCCAGATGTTACTCTCCTAATGGATGGGAAAATGATTCGGACAGGTTAAAATATTTGATTTATTGTGTCACAAAGGATTTTCCCAACATAGAAGATCTGCAGAAACTAAGGATTGGTAGGAAGGAATGTACATATACATTCATGTCCATATTTGAACGGTTGTACAAAGCTCTCATCAAAAATGAAAAATTACAACAAATGATAAGCATTTTTGTACAAAAATTCAAATTCCTAAATCCAGTTTCCCAAGTTATTGCATCACAAAAAATCATTATTTGAATGCGCTCAGTTGCTGGATTTTGTTAGAAAACATGACAATCGTGAAAACAAAATAAATCAAGTTAAATTTATAAAACCAGAAAAGTTAAATCTTACCAAAAGCCAATATCAAACTCTCCTAGACTGAGTCATCCCCATAGTGAACTCTATCAAATACGCAGAAGATTTCATATATGTTATAAGCCATATCAGACAATTCAAAGGTCCATCTCTTCACAGAAAGAGTTAAAAATTCAAAGCTGTGACTTCTCCCTGGAAAGGAAAATGGCTGAAACTGATGGACAGAATCAGGTGAGACGACCAGCTGAGAGTGACATCATGGAATGTGGACTGAAGGACAGGCAGTTCTCTGAGGTTTTGAAGGATAGAAAAATGTCTTTCCCAAATAGGGCGCTTATGGAGATATTTGAGAGAGACAGAAGATTTGGTTTAGGGAGTGGCTAAGAAAAAACTGTAATTATAATGTAGCATAGAAGTGTTACAATGTCTCAATATTTATTTATAATCTTATACAGTAAAATTGTAGCTACATAGTTTCTAATAGTTCATATATATATACAGTGCTGGCCAAAAGTATTGGCACCCCTGCAATTCTGTCAGATAATACTCAGTTTTTTCCTGAAAATGATTGCAATCACACATTCTTTGTTATTATTCTATTCATTTAATTTGTCTTCAATGAAAAAACACAAAAAGAATTGTCCTAAAGCCAAATTGGATACAATTCCACACCAAACCTAAAAAAGAGGGTGGACAAAAGTATTGGCACCCCTTGAAAAATCATGTGATGCTTCTCTAATTCGTGTAATTAACAGCACCTGTAACTTACCTGTGGCACCTAACAGGTGTTGGCAATAACTAAATCACACTTGCAGCCAGTTAACATGGATTAAAGTTGACTCAACCTCTGTCCTGTGTCCTTGTGTGTACCACATTGAGCATGCAGAAAAGAAAGAAGACCAAAGAACTGTCTGAGGACTTGAGAAACCAAATTGTGAGGAAGCATGAGCAATCTCAAGGCTACAAGTCCATCTCCAAAGACCTGAATGTTCCTGTGTCTTCCGTGCGCAGTGTCATCAAGAAGTGTAAAGCCCATGGCACTGTGGCTAACCTCCCTAGATGTGGACGGAAAAGAAAAATTGACAAGAGATTTCAACGCAAGATTGTGTGGATGGTGGGTAAAGAACCTCGATTAACATCCAAACAGGTTCAAGCTGCCCTGCAGTCCGAGGGTACAGCAGTGTCAACCCGTACTATCCGTCGGCGTCTGAATGAAAAGGGACTGTATGGTAGGATACTCAGGAAGACCCCACTTCTTACCCGGAGACATAAAAAAGCCTGGCTGGAGTTTGCGAAAACTTACCTGAGAAAGCCTAAAACGTTTTGGAAGAATGTTCTCTGGTCACATAAGACAAAAGTAGAGCTTTTTGGGAAAAAGCATCAACATAGAGTGAACAGGAAAAAAAAAGAGGCATTCAAAGAAAAGAACACGGTCCCTACAGTGAAACATGGCGGAGGTTCCCTGATGTTTTGGGGTTGCTTTGCTGCCTCTGGCACTGGACTGCTTGACCGTGTGCATGGCATTATGAAGTCTGAAGACTACCAACAAATTTTGCAGCATAATGTAGGGCCCAGTGTGAGAAAGCTGGGTCTCCCTCAGAGGTCATGGGTCTACCTGCAGGTCAATGACCCAAAACACACTTCCAAAAGCACTATAAAATGGTTTGAGAGAAAGCACTGGAGACTTCTAAGGTGGCCAGCAATGAGTCCAGACCTGAATCCCATAGAACACCTGTGGAGAGATCTCAAAATGGCAGTTTGGAGAAGGCACCCTTCAAGTACCAGGGACCTGGGGCAGTTTGCCAAAGAAGAATGGTCTACAATTCCAGCAGAGCATTGTAAGAAACTCATTGATGGTTACCGCAAGCGGTTGTTCGCAGTTATTTTGGCTAAAGGTTGTGCAACCAAGTATTAGGCTGAGGGTGCCAATACTTTTGTCCGGCCCTTTTTTGGAGTTTTGTGTGAAATGATCAATGATTTGATTTTTGCTTCATTCTCTTTTGTGTTTTTTCCTTGCAAGCAAATTAAATGAAGAGAATAAGACCAAAGAATTTGTGATTGCAATCATTTTCAGGAAGAAACTGAGTATTATCTGACAGAATTGCAGGGGTGCCAATACTTTTGGCCAGCACTGTATATACACACTTGTCTAAGTAGAGATTGTGTATAATTGTATTTATATATATATTTATAAAAATATATATATATTAATTAATAAATTAGAACTTCATATATAAATTTAAGTAACAATATTTTGAATTACATTAGAACCTACCAATATATGTATAAGATATTTATATAATTCTGTTTCTGTATGAATTTGATATTTAATTTTATTTTCTTATATTTCCTTAGAGGTTTCATTCCAAAGCAGGATTTGATCAAACAACTCTAAAATGGATTTATTTCATTATTCACACAGGAAGTGGAAAAATTGCATGATTTTATGTGTAAAACATTTTAAAATATTAACAATATAACTAGTTGAATTATTATGTGCAGCACTTATGAATTAATATTTTCTATGCATGAAGTGTTTATTTTATAACAAGTAGCTTTACAGCATGACGTGTGACAGCTGCGGCCTTTGAACTTTGAGCTAATAGTATAGATCCCATTCATTCTATTTTCAGCTGATGTAACTTAAGACCGGACAGCCAGTGAAAAAAGAATCTAAGTCAAGAGTTTTTTTCAAGTGTCTTAAATTTCAGTGACTTACTCTCATATTATATTATAGGTACGTGGGGAATATTCAAAGAAATATTAAGATATTAAATTTAATTTATATGGCAATGCGCATTAATAAATTGGGATACAACAATTTCGGGTTAAATATATATATATATATCTATAACTTCGTATGTGGAATGTTTGAGTTGAACAGATCTGTGAATGTCAGAGTGAAAATGACAGGGGATGAATGTGAGCAGCTGCTAAGTTATTGAATGTGAGGCCTCATGTGTACGAGAAAAAAAAAACGTTTCTTTATGTGAAGGTACAAAAAATATATTTAACTCTACATATATATATTTCTATATTTCTTTAATAATTATTATTTCTTGATTTAACTAATAGTGGATAAGGGCAACCACACATCAAAATGGTTTACAAAGCAAATTTATATTTAGAATAATTTTCCACATGATAATATTCTTGAATAACTATGATATTATTTTTAATGGTTACCTAAATAGGTACACACCTCTCTTTAGACAAATCTATGCTACTCATCGATATGAAATTTATGCAAAATATTTATAGAAGAATAACTATTTTTTAATTTGGTTCTGATATATACATACATTTTATAAAATAATATTTTTTGATATTAAGGGGGAAAATGTGTTTTTGATCCTGATTACATAATCACTTTTGATCAATACTTATTTTTCACACATTTTAATAAAGAAGAAACAATAATAAGGTACAATGGTATAATTAAGAAGGGTATTACATGCAAGTTGCATAGTTTAATAATTTTTGGTAAAACAAGGTTATGACAAATATGAAATCATCCAGATAATGGAAATATAAAGGTATTTTTATGGAGAATATAATTACTCTTCATTTGTCATTAACATATGAAGGCCTTATTTTTATTTTCATTTTTATTCTTATTTTTATTTTTCATTTTTAAATTTTTATTCTTACTTTCTTCTTATTTTTCTATTTTTCATTTTTTAATTCTCATTTGATTTTATTTCGGTTCAATATCTCAATTGAGAAAACACATTAATATTTAATAAAGTAATGTCTAATACAAGAGTATTGCTTCATTAAATATATATTGATATGATATAAATTAATATAAGAAAAATGTTTCAATTTTTTTGAGTAAACACAACAATTCATTCATTCATTCATTCATTCATTCATTCATACATTCATATATTTATTCATTTTAGTTCAGGAGTATACATTCTTTGGTATTATTGGTTTAATAAACAATTAAACACTTGTTGTTTCAAAACACACTGACACCTATGGGTTGGAAAAGGTAATTACACCTATGACATAAAAATATTTTATCACATGGAGAACTTGATTGAATTACTATCTATTATTGTTTATTATTCCAAACATAATTTACTTTAATGTTTTGATAATAATTAGATGGATATTATTGATTGCTATGGTACGCTGTGATATTATAGGTTAGGAAAAATTGCCAGATTTGGTATCAGATTAGGGAATGAAGACTTCAATCAAGACATCGCAATTATGAATTCTATCTTAATAAAGACTTTTAATTTTTATAAATGAAAGAGACTCTCAAAAGTTACAAGAAGAAGCAACCGATATCCGGAAGTCTCAGAAGGTAACAGGTGTGAATGATGAGTGTTATAATAGACTGTGTCAAATACATACAATACAATTCACACCACTGATCACCGGGACGGCAGAGGACGATGATCCTAAATGTACTGGGTTGTGTTCAAGTTTCATCACGTTCCAGTGGTTTCTTATCACCTGCAACACTTCAATGAAAGCTGGTGAACAGGTAATACCTGACATATGTGTCCTGTACATAAAGGACTGAGTACTGGTTATGGTGCTATATAAAGCAGGGAAGTGTCAAGTTAACCCTTGCTTTGCTGACCAAAGACGTCACATCTGTTCCAAAAGTGACACGAGACCAGTGCGGACGACACAGAGGATTCCAGAATTATCCAAAGACAATCCAACATAAGCCCAGGTGACACTGCACAGATATTAAAGCTACATTTCATCCATGGACTTTGTTTTTTATCAATTGACACACATGATCTTTCTAATAAAGAGTACAGTTTATGGACTGCACAATGATGAATACAATTATGGACTGTACAATATCTACACACTATCACTTATTTCAAAGGAGTTTTCATCTAAAGACTGTGTTATAAAAGAACCAAGAAGAAGATGAGACGAAGACCCGATGACATCAGATGATGATGATTGAACCCGCAATTGCTTCAATTTAGATATAGGGAAGTATAATTATGCATATTAAATGAATATTAGTCACGGCTTAGCATAACATGAATTCACATCATTATATAACAATAATCCGATATTGATATTATTATTATTATTATTATTATTATGGAAATTTAATGATATTGACAAGGAAGAAGGAAAGAAAAAAATGATTGATAAACGTGTCTTCTTTTGAGGATTTTCAGTTAAAGTTTTCTTTATCCTCAAAAAGGGGTGAATGTTAAATAATTAATAGTGGATATTCATTTTATTCTAAAATTTTGAGTTCTATACACTGCACAAGGATTGCATCAGCCATCGTGTCTAGTTGACATGCGCTATTTGTGTGTATATTTTTAGTTCACTACCATATGTAGAACAGGTGTGCCATACGACTGGCTATAAAAGCCCATGGTACAGAAAGGGGGGGCTCTCTTGCTCTGCCCACCCCACAAGACACAGAAGAATCTTCATGCTGAGAAGCAGCTGACGTAGGCCTGGACACGTGCTGGACAAAGACATGATTTACCAGCCAGGATCCAAGGAAAGAGGAGTGAATCTCAACAATTAAGCTAATTATGGACAAATGGACAATTACTTTATAACTAATTATTGAATGTACCTGCTGCAATCGGATTCTTTTTAATGGACAATTCAAGAATAAATAAATACATTTTTTTATAAGAAAATCTTGATATTGATACTTTGCGAAGTCCTCAGTAGAGAAAAATAATACAGAAAAGAGTATTATTTTACAGACCGTGCCCTCTGCAGAAGGCCATCTAGTCCAGGATAGTGGGCTAAAAATTTATGGACAACCAAGTTCAACACGTGAGCCATACAAGGCACGTGTGAGACATTGCCCCGGCGAAGGGTCGCACCCAGGTTTGCAGCATTGGCGCACACGGCCTTCCCTGGTTTCAGGTCCAGTGCAGACAACCATTCATGAAACTGGGTCTCCAGAGCTGACCACAAGTCCTCAGCTGTGTGACTCACATTTCCCAGACATTTCAAAGTAAACACTGATGCCGTTGAGCCCTGCTGCCGGCATAGTAAGGAGGTGTGCAGGATTCCTTCTGCGCAGTTAGAAAGCAGGTGGCATTACCAGATAGGCTTTGGGTGCAGGTGGAGGACTGAGAGGAGGTTGAGGAGGCAGAAGCAGTGGAGGAACTTCGAGATAAAGAGGATTGACGCAAAACTCGTGGGGACGGTAAGACTTGGACAGCAGCCCCTTGTCCTGCTGTCACCATAGTTACCCAGTGCCCAGTCAGCGACATGTAACGCCCCTGTCCATGCCTACTTGTCCAAGTGTCTGTGGTGAAATGCACCCAGTCACACACAGAGTTTCTCAAAGGAGCGGTGATGTTGTGTGCGACATGCTGCTGGAGCGCAGGCACACCTTTCTTTGAGAAGTAGTGCCGACTGGGCATCTGGTACTGGGGCACTGCGACGGACATAAGGTCTCGAAAATCCACTGTGTCCTCCAGGCAGAAAGGCAGCATTTCTGTAGCCAACAGCTTGCAGATGGTGAAATTCAACCACTTAGCTTTCTCATGGCAGTGGAGCTCAGTCTAGTCTAGAGAACTCAGTTAATAGTTCAGCAGTGGAGCATGAGGCTCCTGCTAACTAGATTCAGGGAGCCCAGATAGAGCTTAAGGTGTGCCGGCGCCATAAGATCGGTGAAGCGCGGCAAGCTGCCGTTAGTGTGTATAGCCTAGTGAGGGCCCGAGTAGGCCGAAGGCGAGTGGCGAGTTAGTACATAAGGGGCAGAGGAGCTTAACCAGCTCATCCCGAAGCATTTGCCGGACACCGGATCCGAGCTTACCGGGATCTCTATGACCCAGTAAGGCATAACCGGAATCCCTGGAGAACTACAAGTCCCAGGATCGCTAAGGTGCTGATACGTAACAGATCCAGGAGACGCTTACTGGGAGCGTGAACTCCAAGAGAAGGCCCTACCACAAGGTCAGCAAGCGCAGGACAGAGACAAAGTTAGGCCTAGCTCCAGGCAGGTCAGAAACTTACTACGCAGAGGCAAGAAACAGGAGGCCCTACACCCACTCATTGGGGAGGATCCTGATATGCACCCTTCACCCTACAGTGCTCCGGGATGTGCCTGAATTTCCTCCAGTAAAAGGTGCTGAAGTGACTACCATGTTTGTTCCCGTTCTTGCTCTGACCCAGCTGGGTCTCGCCTGTCCTGCATTCCACCTGCATACGCTGCCCTGAGACCTAGATCCACCTGTGGGGAGGTATACCATCGAGCTGCCTTATCACGGGCCTCAGTGGACTGCTGCAGCGCTGGTGCTTCTCACCAGATACCACAGGTGGCGTCACGAACTCTTATAAAATTAACAATTATCCACCTTTTTAAAGAGTGACCCCAGGGTACGGGGGAGGGAGCCGACCACCGCGACATCCCCAAGGCCAGGCAAAGGCCCGGGTGACCTCATCGACTGGCTGACTGTGGGTTGACAGTAAGTGGGATCTCCAACCTTGTCATCATCACCCTGTGTGTTATCACACCCGTCGTCCTCAAAGCCAACCTCTTCCTGCCCTGACCAAAAAGTCAAGTTGTCGCTCCAATCAGGTATTTGAGTCTCATCATCGTCTTCATCATTGTCTCCACCAACAGTAGTTACAGTTTGGGAACGAGGGTCTACATTATGCTCAGAACCTTCTTCATCTGGTCCTGGATCTGACTTATAAAGATTCTGGGCATCAGTGCAGATCATTTCCTCATCTGGATTAACAGAAGCTCTGGAGCAGACCTCCGTTTCCCAGGCTATAGTATGAGTAAACAGCTTGCAGACTCAACCATCTGTGTTACCCCATACTCAGACGGGCAGCTGGAGACTTGGGAGCTGTGACGAAGCAAGTGCGATTGGGGTGACACCTCTGAGGACTGGAGTATTTGTGATGTTGAAATTGAGGTGGAGGAGAGCCCACTTGAAGGAACACTTGATATCCGCTGAAGCACCTGCTGCTTTTGTGCCTCATCTGGAATTTGTAGCGATGGGCGTGTCCGTAACAAAGGGATCGTATCACATTGTCCACGAAAAGAAGTCAGCATGTTAGTTTGGCTGGAAGATGGTCTTTCTTCTGCAGATGTTACCCCCCCCACCGCGAGGGGGCTCGACCCACCAGCGGACAGGCACCAGTATTGGGTGCGGCTCTGGCACAAGCCCGGCGACACGGAGGTGGCACGGGCAGGAACGGACTGGCCGTGTCGGCATCTCACTTTTTGGATTTTAGAAGGGCATGACATGCCTATATCTGTGTCTCCCCCTCCTTTTACTCCTCCACCTCTTTTCTTTTCGCATGGCTATATGTACTTGTCACTTTTCCATGCGTTAGTTTTGTCATTTGAGCAGTTTGTCAGCTTTTGGACACCTTTGATGGTGTTTTCTATGTGTTTCTATGTGTTTTTGTTTGCCTGCCATTGATTTTAACTGTGTTCGAAGGTGTTCGGCGAACACACGGGTGTTCGACGAACCGAACCGAACTCGAACACTATGGGGGTGGCTCAACACTACCAATAACGCAAGTACAGATGCAGTCTTGCGGAATTGGCGCATTCTAATTCAAGTCAATGGCGGCGAAAACGCAGCGCTTCCGCAAAATTAATGGACATGCTGCGGATTTTTGAGTGCAGCATAAACGCTGCGGAAAAATCCGCAGCATGGGCATTGAAAGCGCGGAATTGCATAGGGGACCATGGCAGAAGGCTTACCATGCATTTATCATGCGTTTACGCTGCGGAAATTTCCGCACCAAAAACGCATGAAATACGCATCGTGGGCACATAGCTTTACCCAAAAAAGATGACGCTCAAAATCAACCAATTCTCTGTTCTTGTTAGTTAGAAAAAGGTCATAAAAGTTGAAATTATGGCTTAGAACTGAGTAAGTTACAGAACATGCAAATACAAGTGAATAGGAGGAATAATTGAATCAAGTGTAAAAATAAATCTTCCACCTCATGAAATAAAATCCAAGTGTCTCTCATGGTAGTTTGTGCTCTTTCTTACCTGCAAAAGGTAGGCTATAGCTTGACACTTTTATGTTATCTTTAAGAGAAAAGGAAAGAAATAAAAATGACATAATGTACGTGAATTTGTCTTGGTCAAATTATAGTCCTTACAAGAATGTGTTCAGAAAAGACATGCATATAATAGTTATGCAATGTTTAAAATTAATAATAAAATATATATTATACTTACAAATTTAGACCTATTTTAGTGTAATTTTTATAGATGAACAAAGCTCTTTGAACAAAATAGAATTTTTCTAGAATTAAAAAAAAAATCAGATTTCCTCTGCCGGCAGTTTTTTTGCTTTGTTGTAAAGTACTGAGAAAAAAGTAAAAAAAAAATGAAAAAATTGTATATTCAAATCACCACTTACTTATCCCAGCCCAGTCCTACACTGGACAACATTGGCTATGGTCTCTTTTGTTTTTTTTATGGCAGATGATATCCTGTTACACATCTTCCTTCATTCTATGTTTTTTTCTGCTTTGAGTAGGCTTTAGTTGATGCACATCATAATGTGGCAAAAGGCCTGTTTAGTGAAGGAAGCATTGGCACAAAATTAAGGAAGATGCGTAACAAGACATCTCTTTCTATGAAGGCGAGAAGAGCCAGAGAAGGACCAGACAGCAAGCTACAGTGGTGATAAAGATGAGTGGAGAGGTGAGTAATTAGTGATGGGCGAACCCGTCACTGTTCGGGTTTGGCTAATATAGCCGAACACCGAACAGGTTTTTAAAAGTTCGGGTTTGGGTACCAGAACAGTACCCGAACCCCGAACACAGACTCCATTCATTTGAATGGGGGACCCGAATTTACCTGGTTTCCTGTGCTGTCATTTGCTGGACAGCACAGGAAACACAGGCTCTGATCGGCAGTAATTGATTTACCGCGATCAGAGTGCTGTGGCATCATGCTGACAGGTGTAGTCTCCCATGCCCCGGCGCCTGTGCTGTGCTGAATGTAAAAAAAAATTATTAAAATTAATAACAAAAATATGAAAATAAAAATAAAACACATTATACTCACCTACACCTTGTCCCTGATATTTGCCGCCCTTGAAAAAAATAAAAAAACACCATATACTCACCTTACGCCTAATCCCCGAAGCCCACAATCACCTGTAAGAAAAATAAAATAATAAACCGACCTCATCCTTACCTTTCTGACGCAGTCCAAATAACAAATATCCCTTGAAGATCCCATGAACAGAGCAGCCACACTGTATGTGACCGCTCTGTTTATTTGCCGGCAATACACTGACTCAGTGTATTCCCGGCAATTGAGGTCTGCGCATGCAGTGAGAGAACTCAGCTCAACTCATTGCATGCGTGGGAAAATACTCACTGCGCATACAGTGACCTGATTTGCCGGCAATACACTGAGTCAGTGTGTTACCGGCAAATGAACAGAGCACTCACATACAGTGTGGCTGCTCTGTTCATGGGATCTTCTTGGCACCTCTGTTATTTGGACTGCGTCGGAAAGGTAAGAATGAAGTTGGTTTATTATTTTATTTTTACTACAGGAGACGTTTGCTTCAGCTGGAATGGGTGTGACCATAAATATGGTTTAATTTAGAATATTAAAGGAATTCTGTCTTTATTTCAAATAAAATATTTTATTCTGGGTGTGAGTGTCTTTATTTTACATTTTACTTACACTATGGCGTTAGTAATGGGGGTGTCTTATAGATGCCTCTCCATTACTAACCCGGGCTTGATGTCAACTGGCATTATAAGCTGACATCTATCTCAACCCTATAGCCCAACTGCCACCGCTACAGGGCAGTGGGTATAGCGAGGCTTAGTGCCAGAATTGGCGCATGCTATGGATGTGCCATTTCTGTGGCGGCTGACGGCTCCTGTTTCTAGCCTCGGAGGGGGTCAATATTCATGGCCCTTTCCTTAGTCTATTAATATCAGCCCCAGCTGTCTGCATAGCCTTTGTTAGCTGTTAAAATAGGGGGACCCCACATCATTTTTTTTGAGGATCCCCCATTTTAATAGCCAGTAAAGGCTATGTATACAGCTGGGGGTTCATATTAGTAGCCTGGGAAGATCCATGGGTATTACCCCCTTCCCAGGCTAAAAACATATGCACCAGCTGTCCGCTTTCCCTCTGCTGGTTACTAAAACTACGGGGGACCCCACGCCATTTTTTTTCCATAAATTTGCTCATTTTTTAATAAATTACATTAACAGTAAGGTACACACGCAAAGCACTGATTATATACAGTACAGACCAAAGGTTTGGACACACCTCATTTAAAGATTTTTCTGTATTTTCATGACTATGAAAATTGTTCATTCACACTGAAGGCATCAAAACTATGAATTAACACATGTGGAATTATATACTTAACAAAAAAGTGTGAAACAACTGAAAATATGTCTTATATTCTAGGTTCTTCAAAGTAGCCACCTTTCATTTGTTCATTTTCATAGATTTTTAATTAATTATTACTTTTGTCAGATTCAAGTTATTTCTGTTACCATTGTGGGTTTTTCTTTCATTAAACGAGGGGTACCAACAATTTTGACCACGTGTGTGAGATGGCTTTATACTGCAGATTTTACAATTCCATCTATGGCACACTATGTTTATTATGCTATTGGGTTTCAATTATGCTATGGAATTTAAATTTCAGTTTATTCTCTTATCACTAGTATTTATGACAGTAGATAAAATATGCCAGCACTCCAATAATCCATAGAAAAAAGTGAAATTGTTAATTTATTCTCACATGTCAAAATACCAATGACATGTTCCACATGAAACCTTTTTCAAACAATGGTATGGTGTCACAATCATGTTTAAATAGTGCTAGCATCACTAAATTGCATAATTCACAATAAATACAATCAAATATATAAAGTGCAAAATATGTAGGAGGTCCTATTCCATGCCATAGTGATATATAATTACCACCATCTACTATAGATGAGGATTAATGGCAAATTTTAGCTTGGTAAAATACAGTGCATTGTGAAAGTATTTGGCCCTTGAACTTTTCTACCTTTTTCCACATTTCTGGCTTCAAACATAAAGATATAAAATTCTAAATTTTTTGGGAAGAATCAACAACAAGTGAAACACAATCATGAAGTAGAACGAAATTTATTGGATATTTTAAACTTTTTAAAAAAAATAAAAAATGAAAAGTGGGGCGTGCAATATTATTTGGCCCCCTTGAGTTAATACTTTGTAGCGCCACCTTTTGCTACGATTACAGCTGCAAGTCGCTTGGGGTATGTCTCTATCAGTTTTGCACATCGAGAGGCTGAAATTCTTGCCCATTCTTCCTTACAAAACAGCTCGAGCTCATTGAGGTTGGATGGAGGGTGTTTGTGAACAGCAGTTTTCAGCTCTTTCCACAGATTCTCGATTGGATTCAGGTCTGGACTTTGATTTGGCCATTCTAACACCGGGATATGTTTATTTTTGAACCATTCCATTGTAGATTTTGCTTTATGTTTGGGATCATTGTCTTGTTGGGAGATAAATCTCCGTCCTAGTCTCAGGTTTTTTTTACTGACGCCAACAGGTTTTCTTCCAGAATGGTCCTGTATTTGGCTCTGTCCATCTTCCCATCAATTTTAACCATCTTCCCTGTCCCTGCTCAAGAAACGCAGGCCCAAACCATGATGCTGCCACCACCATGTTTGACTGTGGGGATGGTGTTTTGAGGGTGATGAGCTGTGTTGTTTTTACGATTTTGGTTTCATCTGACCAGAGCACCTTATTCCACATGTTTGGGGTGTCTCCCAGGTGGCTTGTGGCAAACTTCAAAAGAGACATTTCATGGATATCTTTGAGAAATGGCTTTCTTCTTGCCACTCTTCCATAAAGGCCAGATTTGTGCAGTGTACGACTGATTGTTGTCCTATAGACAGACTCTCCCACCTCAGCTGTAGATCTCAGCAGTACATCCAGAGTGATCATGGGCATTTTGACTGCATCTCTGATCAGTCTTCTCCTTGTTCGAGATGAAATTTTAGAGGGACGGCCGGGTCTTGGTAGATTTTCAGTGGTCTGATACTACTTCCATTTCAATATGATCGCTTGCACAGAGATGTTTAAAACTTGGGAAATGTTTTTGTATCCAAATCCGGCTGTAAACTTCTCCACAACAGTATCTCAGACCTGCCTGGTGTGTTTCTTGGTCTTCATGATGCTCTCTGCACTTGAAACAGAACCCTGAGACTATCACAGAGCAGGTGCATTTATACGGAGATTTGATGACACACAGGTGGATTCTAGTTATCATTACCAGTCGCTTAGGACAACATTGGATCATTCGGAGATTCTCACTGAACTTCTGGAGTGAGTTTGCTGCACTGAAAGTAAAGGGGCCGAATAATATTGCACGCCCCACTTTTCATTTTTTATTTTTTTTTAAAAGTTTAAAATATCAAATAAATTTCGTTCCACTTCATGATTGTGTCCCACTTGTTGTTGATTCTTCCCCCCAAAATTTGAATTTTATATCTTTATGCTTGAAGCCTGAAATGTGGCAAAAGGTAGAAAAGTTTAAGGGGGCCAAATACTTTCACAATGCACTGTATATATATTTTTTGAAACATAGTAAGAACAAATTTTTTACTATTCTTCTGTTGAAAAAAAAATGAAAGAACAATTATGGAATGATATTTTTAAACCATTTACAGTTGAAAGACAAGAAATGCAAATTAGATTCATCCCCTTGAAATGAGGGCTCTCACCTTTATTAAATGTTTTTCACCTGACCTTAAATATGTATAAAATTGAGTAATCTGGCTGCTATAAATCACACAATCAAGTCTGGATCTGTAGCTAGGAAATGTAATCTAGGATAACATCCTCAGTTCTTGGAAAGGTTAATAAAGTGACATCACTATTATGACAAGCGAATACATTTTAGCAACTGGTGAAAATACATTTCTATTGACTACATTATTATATTTACAGCTTCATTCCTTAAGTGAACATGAAGCTAAACCCACATATTACTTCAGACATCCATTCCGTGTAAACCTACGTAAATGACATTTTGAGTGTTACAATTATTGAAGCTCCTGACAGGAACATTTCCCAAGGACAGAACATCTTGCCTCCTCAGAGATAGTAATATGAGCACAGCATTTTCTACCTGTTCCAACACATATGAACATGCTCATAGATGACAGCACTGTGTGCTTTTATTTTACACCAACAACTCGGAATAAGCTTCAAGGCAAATATTACATAGAACTGTATTTATTTGTACTTGGAAACAAATTAAGTCTTCAAATCTTGAAAAATCATTATTTTTTTTGATAATATTTTCTGCCACCGTATTCTATATGTATTCTTGCACTAGACCTTACACCTTTTCTTTACCTCTCTTGCCCCTTATAATATGTATGGATAAAAACACATTTTTTATGAACATAGGATTACATACAGTGTCTTTCAAAAGTATTCACCACCTTGGCTTTTTACTTATTTTGTTACATTACAACCTGTGTTTGATTTGTGTGTGATGCATCAGCACTAAATAGTCTAAGTTGGTGAAGTGAAGTGAGAAAAATATAGGCATAAATTACATTTCTGGGATCAAATAACTAAAAATTATCATGTGCCTATGTATTCAGCCCTTTTGCTATGAAACCCTGAAAAATTTCTGGTGCAAGCAATTACCTTCATAAGTCACATGTTTAGTGAAAGGAAGTCCACTTGTGTGCAATCTAAGTGTCACATGGTCTGTCCGTATAATCACACCTTTTCTGAAAGGCCACAGAGGATGGAACACCATTAAGCAAGAGGCACCACTAACCAAACAACATGAAGACCAAGTAGAACTCCAAATAAGTCAGGGACAAAGTTGCAGAGAAGTACAAGTCAGGGTTGGATTATAAAAAAAATATTCCAATCTCTGATGATGCCCCGGAGCACCATCCAATCCATTATCATCAAATGGAAAGAATATGGTACCACAACAAACCTACCAAGAGAGGGCCAAACATCAGAACTCTCATTCCAGAAAGGGAGTGTATTATCAGAGAGGCAGCACAGAGACCAAAGGTCCCCTGAAGGAGCTGCAGAGTTCTCATGCAGAAACTGGAGTATGTACCCATATGAGATTAAGCCGTACACTCCATAAAGGTAGCTTTTATGGAAAAGTGAGCAGAAAAAAGCCTTTACATATACGCAAAAATTGTAAAGCTTTGTTTGAATTTGCCAAAAGACAAGTGAGAGACTCCCCAAATGTATGGAGGGAAGTGCTGTGGTCAGAATGAGACCAAAATTGATCTTTTTGGCCACCAAAGGTAAATACTATGTCTGGCACCCAACCAACAAAGCTCAACACCCCAAGAACACCAACCTCACAGTGAAACATGGTGGTGGCAGAATCATGCTGTGGGGATGTTTTCTGGCAGCAGGGACAGGGAAAATGGTCTGAGTCGAGGGGAAGATGTATAGTGCAAAATTATATTCTTGAGCAAAACGTGCTTCAGTCTGTCCGTGTTGGAGGTTCACCTTCCAATAAGACAATGACCCAAAGCATACTGCTAAAGCAACACATGAGTGGTTTAGGATGAAAGATGTAAATGTTTTGGAGTGGACTAGTCAAAGCCCAGACCTTAATCTAATTGAGAAATATGTGGTCAGACTTGAAGATTGCTGTTCACAAGAGGAAACCATCCAACTTGGAGGAGCTGGAGCAGTTTTGCCTTGATGAATGGGCAAAAATCCCAGTGGCAAGATGTGGAAAGCTTATAGAGACTTATCCAAAGCGACTTGCTGCTATAATTGCTGCGAAAAGAGGTTCAACAAAGTACTGAATTTAGGGGGGTGAATAGTTATGCACACTGAAGTTTTCAGTTATTTTGCCCTATTTGATGTTTGGTTCACAATAAAAAGAAAACCAAATTTTCCCAGTTGTAGGCATGTTCTTTACATGAACTGATACAAAACCTCAAAAAAAACAGTGAAATTCCAGGCTGTGAGGTAACAAAACATTAAAAATGCCAAGGGGGCGAGGAGTGTGGGGAGGGTGAAAACTTTTGCAAGCGATTGTACATAGACAACTTTTACTTTTATTTTTATTTACAATTCTATTAATAGTTTATGTTTTAACATGGTAGTTCAGTTCAGGAAGATCTGGATGCTGACAGAATTTTCATAATTTAGCCTTTGTACACCAGTGCAGTAGGTTTAAACCAAAGCCATCAAGAGGTTATAATAGTGTAGACTTTCAGCTTTAATTGAAATGTTTTTTTTTACAAAAATATTACAATCATTGTTTATCATTTACAATAATTTTTTACATAGTCCCTCCATTTTAATGACCAAGTACTTGGACAATTGACTAATAAGCGGTTATATGGTTTAGTGCAACCTTTCTTTTCATTCTTTCATGAAAAATTAAGGAAATAATGGATCTGGAGTTGATTCTAAGGATTACATTTGCAATTTATTCATGGAAACTCTCAATATGGGGTCTAAAGATGTGTCAGTGCTAGTAAAGAAAACCATCATTAGGCTTAATGGAAATTTGTCACTGGGTTTTTGCTACCACATCTGAAAGCAGCATGAAGTCGAGCTAGAGACCTTGACTCCAGTGATGTATCACTTGCAGGGCTGCTGCAGTTTTGATAAAATCACAGTTTTATCTGCTGCAGATCTACCAGTTCTATGAATGCTAAGCTTTGTAAAACCTGCGAACATCACTGATTGACAGCTTTCTGTGTACACTGTGAATAGGCAGAAAGCTAACAATCATTGATGAGTATGGGTTATACAGAGCTCATGAATATGGAGGACTACATGGCAGCAGGTTTATTAGCCCTCTAGTGATAATCTCCTGCTGATAAAACTTTAATTTTATCAAACCTAGAACAAGCAGCCCAATAAGTGATACATCACTGGAATCTGGGTCTTTGTCTCTACATTATGATGCCCTCAGATTAGGTGGTAAAAATCTGGTGACAGGTTTCTTTTAAAATAAACTATCTCAGAGATTGCAGAAAATGTATTAGTGGCAATATCAACAATTTGATGCATTTTTAAAAACAAGTAATGCAATAAGAAACATTTAAAGGCCTGGAAAAGCAGATAAGACAGCTAAAATGGATCACATTGTTTTGTCTTGATATAGATAAACCCCATGGCATTTAGCCAAGTTAAGGACACTCATAAGACTGTAACACTGTCAAAGTCTTCAATCAAGAGACATGAATGTAAATTCAGAGTGTTTATCTCATTATGCAAACTCTGCTAACACTCAAAAGCACAAAGACCAGGTTACACTTTACTTAAAAGCTGCCCAGTTTGGGAACAAGATTCTATAGAAAGCAAAATTAACTTGTAACTGAATGATGGAAAGAGAGCAGTATGTAGACGTATAGGAAGTATAATACATCATCTGCCAGTCAATGGTTGATGCGGCATTTTGGCGTGGGCATGCATGGCTGCCAGAGGCCCTCAGTCACTGGCGTTTATTAATAATGAATTCTCAGGTTGTGTTCAGCACTCCATTTTGTTCATGTTCAGTCAAATGCTGCAAAACTGAGAGGGCAGAACTTCACAGTAATGGTGAATACTAACACAAACGTTTTTGTGAAAAGCAATCCAAGAATTTTATTAGTTAACATAAAATCACCTTATCTTACCTGTATTGCACTGGCGAACACAGTCTGGAGAGGGCCCCTGTGCAAGAACAATATAAGGGCCCTTTGCAGCCCAATAGCTCATCATAATAATATCACAATATTACCTGCTTTGGAGGTGGAATTGGGCCCCCTTGCCTCTTAGGCCCCAGTGATACGGTATGTCTGCCAATGCTTTACTGAGTATGCTTCTAACTTACTCAAGTAAAATAAGTAAATAATAATGGACACAAAGCTGAAGTCAGGACATCCACTGAGGTGAGGTCCAGCTAAGTTTCCCAGGTTCAGCCAAACTGAATGTTGAAATTACCACAAATTTTCGGAACCTGGAAGAAGTAGAATTCTCATCCGTAAGAAGTAGTATGTTGGTTTCTCTTTGCAGCCCCTCTGCTCTTTATTCATGGTGTGGTAGTCTTCATCTCACCTATTCAGTTAATAAGAAGAAAAATATATAAATGACGTAATTGAATGCACAACAGTATTAGCACTGTATATTCCATTATTGCTTTTGCTAGTCTTCTACTGGTTGGTGGCATAGCATGTCAATAGCTTTCAGCTTACTCCAAGTTAGTGCTAGTGACAATAGTGTACATTGTAAGGGCACCACACATGGTAAAAAGTGGCATATTACTTGCCATTGTTTTATTTAAGTGTTCTGTGTGTGCACTGTGTTAAGAGTGAATTGTCTGTGACATTATTTTCTTAAGTGACATGATTTGTAGGGGACACTGTGTAAAAGTCTTACATTCAGGGACAAGTGAGTGGTAGCAATATTTTTAGGAGTCACAGTGTGTATGTTCAAGATGAAAAAAGTGTGACATTGTTATTTTTTTGGGTGGGAGAGGGGTACATTTTGTGGCACTATTAGGAGTTTCTGTTTTATACAGAATGAGTATGTGTTGCACTTGTGGTAAGGAGCCAAAAAATCTGGGCTGCAAACTCTGCAGAAATAAGGGAAAGTCCAAATAGTGGTCTGTGCTGAAAGAAAAAGAAAAGAAAGAGAGGCACAACTCCAATCAGACTAGATGTCACCTATGAGTAAGTAGATGTCATTCTGTAACATAATGTAATGTAACCATGTGACGACACAGTGTCTAACTGGTTACTGGTGCAGGGTTGAATTATTCTTAATTATGCCAGACGTACTGTTTCTTTGTTCAGTAGGTCAAGGGACATGAGCCATTGTTTCATGTGAGACTGTCCATTGACCCTTGTTGCATGTTAATTTGTGGAATGCCTGCTGATTACATATTGCACCATCACCCTGCGGTGTACTAGTCTGCACAACTTGGAAGACAAATGTGCAGTCTACTTGAACAATCAAACAATAAGGGATTACCTCCCCCCACCTTCACCCAATTCTGTGGAAGAATGCTCTAAATGAGATCTGTGGGATATAAAAGGGGCCTGCCTCTGTCTCCAGACAGACTCTGCAGGACATAAGTCCAGGAACCACAGCTCCAGATGGTGTAATACAGATCTGCTCCACTGCGCATTACTGAACCCATGAATATGTTTGGAGAACCCAGGTTGGGACAATCAGATCACCTGGCCACATACCTCACTAAGCTGGGTCAGCTTCCTAAGCTTGCCGGTACCTCCTCTCTGCGGGTGCCCACCAAAAGCAGGGTGCTACTGGTTAGGCTAGTTGGCCCTGGATGCCACAAAGTCACAGAGGTTCTAATCCCCAGAAAGCCAGCGGAAGGGTTAGACTCTGTCATGTACATCATTTGCTGTACTTGCTGGGAATGTACTATATGTTGTTAACTGTTAGTGATCCAATAAAGTATTACCGCAGAGTCTTACCCTCACCCTGTGTTGTCTGAGTAGTATTCTGCCCATGGGGAAGGTGTACAGGCATTTAGTGGGATGAGCCCTGGCCCGTGCTGTCTTTCTAAAGATAGCTAGGCCAGCAGACGAAAGCACCCACTGTCCCTCATGTCTCAGCAAACCACTTATATTGTCTGCAGCAAGATGATGAGTAACAGTATTCCTTTTTTAAACTTTTTCCAAATATAGTTATATAGTGCATCTTGATTTTTTATTTGCTTAATAAATTAGAAAATAAAAACTTCTGCAGCACAGCACCCCTCATGTATTTCTTTATTAGCCAAGTAATGAACTGTGCTTCTGCAAGCTGCAATTGAAGGCGACCACAATGCCCATGTAATAGCCTATATGTCAATTGCCCATTTTGAGCTTGTGCTAATAAAGGGACTAAGTAAGAAAATGCTATAATACCTAACCTGTTAATTCACTATGTTTATAACAAAAACACATTGCTAAGTAGTTTTGTCATGTTTCAGTGTTGTGTGACAGGCATTAGATAAGAAAATATTGTGCAGCTACAGAGAAAAATGAATGCTAATAAATACCAGCAAATTCTGAAATTCAGTGTTACACAATCAGCAAAGGTCTAAGGGGTAACGTTTCTCCTTTTGGAGAGTGACATACCGGCTCTGGAAAGTCAAGGTAAGGAGGCTTATTCGCCGTGCAATGCTCCTCTAGGAAATTTAATATGCAAATTGCCGCTTCAGAGAAAAAGAGGACTTGAACTTTACAGTGCCACCTATTGGAAGCAGCAATCCAACGAGTAACAATTAACCCTTTAACGAGTCGCGCAATATGACTTAGGATAAAAGCAAAATCAGAATCTCAATTTGCAGACACGGTGTTTCAGACAGTTGGCCCTCATCAGTGCAAAGTATGAGAACTGATTTGGCTAAATGAGTGGCTCTGGACTGAGGTCTAATGGGTACCTTACCTTGACATGCCAGAGCCGGTATGTCACTCTCCACAAGGAGAAACGTTACCCCTTAGACCTCAGTCCAGAGCCTCTCATCTAGCCAAATCAGTTCTCATACTTTGCACTGATGAGGGCCAACAGCCTGAAACACCGTGTCTGCAAATTGAGATTCTGATTTGGCTTTTATCCTAAGTCATATTGCATGACTCGTTAAAGGGTTGATTGTGACTTGTAGGATTGCTGCTTCCAATAGGTGGCGCTATAGAGTTCAAGTCCTCTTTTTCTCTGAAGAGGCAATTTGCACAATCAGCAAAGAAACTAAACCAGAAAAAAAGTTTGGAGATTAAGGCTATGTGCGCATATTCAATATTTGATTGCAGAAATATCTGCAAGGTTTCTGCATCTCTTGATGCATTTTTGATGTATTTTTGTACAGCAATGAATGCTTTTTGAAGCTAAAAGAAGATATTTGAAAAAAGAAATCTTTGACATTGCTTTAATCCTTGGATTACTGTTGGCACTGGGGTGAGTATATTGGTTAATTTAAAAGATTAAAGAATGTGTCTGTTTTATTTCAAATAAAGTGTTTTATTCTCAGTGCGTGTGTGATTATTTAAGTCTTTACTTACAGGTTTAGTAATGAGGGTGTCTGGCTGACACCTCTTCATTACTAAATCTATGTTTAGGTGTCAGCGACATCTAATTCCATAATTCCTAATGCCGCATTTGTTTTGTCAGTATATGCGGATCCTCCTCATGTAATGACATTTAAATCGGTTAAAATCTGCAGCGGAGACCAGCATCTCCGCTGCTGAAATTGACATGATGTGGGTGAGTTTGGGTACGTGATAAGGAAATGCTGCAGGTTTGATGCTGCATATTTAAGCAGCGCCAAATCTGCAGCAGCCAGATGGTACAGCATAGTGGATGGGATTTCTAGAAATCCCATGTCCACTATTTATTTATTTTATTCATTTTACTCACTTATATCCCGCCATTAATTCCACAGCACTTTACATACATTATTGGCACTGTCCCCTTTAGGGCTCACAATCTAAGTTCCCTATCAGTATGTCTTTGGAGTGTGGGAGGAAACCGGAGAACCCTGAGGAAACACGCAAACACGGGGAGAACATACAAACTCCTTACAGATGTTGTTCTTGGTGGGATTTGAACACAGGACCCCAGGGCTGCAAGGCTGCTGTGCTAACCACTGAGCCACCATACTGTGTGCATATGAGGCTGCGGATCACCCTCGGACACTGACATAGGGTGCGTCTTTCAGGACCGCAGCATGTCAATTTCTCTTACGGAGTCACTAGTCTTCACAACAAAAATTTGACCACTATTATGTATTGAATGCGGTAAATCCACATGGTTCAGTGAGTTTGTGGATTTACCTGCATTAAACAGAATGCAGAATTTTGGATGCAGCAAAAATATGCTGCATCCAAAGCGCTGCTACGTCTGGATTGTGGTCACATAGCCTAAAATTAAAAAATGGTGTGGGCTCCCGTGTCATTTTCATAATCAGCAGAGGGAAAGCCAACCACTGGGGGCTGATATTACTAGCCAGGGAAGGGGCCATTAGCCAAAAATGTTACTTGGCTATTAATAATAGCCCACAGTTATTTGCTTAGCCTTTACTGGCTAGATTAAATGGGGGACCCCAGAAAAAAATTGACATAGGGTCCCCCTATAAAATCTCACCAGCAAAGATTAGGCAGACAGCTACAGGCTGATATTAATAGCCAGGGAAGGGGCCAGGGATCCTGGCCCCCTCCGAGGCTAATAATATTAGTTCTCAGTGGCCCCAGAAATGGCCCATCCATAAGATGCACCAAATCTGGCGCTTAGCCTCAGTTCCTCGGTAGCCCTGGTGTGGTGGCAAGTGAGATAATAGGGTTGGGGTTCATGTCAGCCTTGTATTTGCAGCTGACATGAAGCCCAGGTTAGTAATGGAGGGTGTCTATAAGACACCCCCATTGCTAACCTCGCAGTAAAGGTTTGAAAATAAAGACATAGCAAGAATAAAGTCTTTTATTTTAAATAAAATTCCACATGGTTTTAATCATTTATTTTAAAATAAAAACCACAGTATACTCACTTAATGCCCAATCCGTTGAAGCCATTGTCATTGTAACCATATCTCTTACCTGTCTGATGTGACGACATAATCCAGAGTGTCCCACGATGATCTAGGTCACTTCTAGAGCAGTCACATCAGCAATCACTAGTGTAATCACTCCTGTCAGTGTATAGCTCTGAGCTGCTGGGACAGAGGTCACATGAGTTCATCAGCTGATGATCAGCTGATGAGCTCCTGTGACCGCACTTACTGAAAATTCTCACGCAACATTGGTGCAGTAAAGGAGGTCACCAGAGCTCATCAGCTGATCACTCTTGTGACCTCTGACCCAGCAGCTCAGCGTTTTTCACTGCCGGGAGTGATTGCGCTCCCTTCAGGTATAGACTGCTGCCAGGTGATCAGATCACCGTGGGACACTCGGGATTACAGCGGTAGGTGAGTATTAGTGTTGAGCCACCCCCGTAGTGTTCGATTTCGGTTCGGTTCGTCAAACACCCGTGTGTTCGCCGAACTGTTCGTCGAACTGTTCGTCGAACACCTTCGAACACCATTAAAACCAATGGCAGGCAAACAAAAACACATAGAAACACATAGAAAACACCTTCAAAGGTGTCCAAAAGCTGACAAACTGCTCAGAAGACATAAATAACACATGGAAAAGAGACAAGTACATATAGTCATGCGAAAAGAAAAGAGGTGGAGGAGTAAAAGGAGGGGGAGACACAGATATAGGCATGTCATGCCCTTCTAAAATCCAAAAAGTGAGAAGCCGACACGGCCAGTCCGCTCCTGCCCGTGTCACCTCCGTGTCGCCGGGCTTGTGCCAGAGCCGCGGTGAACCCTGACGGACAGCCCCCCTCTCCCAATACTGGTGCCTGTCCGCTGGTTGGTCGAGTGAGCCCCCCTGTGGTGGAGGCAGCTCTAAGCTTTTTAATTTAAATTGTCTCTCTAATTTGAATGAATACACTTTAAATCTATTTACAAGGATCTATTGGAGGGCAAGTCTCATGCCAGCAGCCGCGTAATTCCAGCTCCAGTAGCGTCCACTAAAGCTGCTGCAGTTAAAAAGCTTTTATAAGGATCGAGCTCGGCTGTCCACCGCAAGGCATCCTACTGCCAGTCCCAGCCCCTATGCCTTGTGGTGCCTCCTGATGCTCTTCACTGAGTATCCCGTGGTCCCGAAGCATTTCCTTTGAAAAAATTAAGTGTCCAAACTACAGGTGGTGTAGCTTGCTTAACAGCCGGGATAATCCGCTGACTAGCAGACACTGCTACTAGGCACTAAGTATTTCCTGGGCTAGATGCAGTTAAAAATTTGTAATTAGATACTCTCGTTGGATGCTGAGAAAGCATTCCATAGAGTCTCCTGGCGCGCCATATATTATTCTCTTAAAAAGTTTGGGGTAGGAGTCTAGTGGACCCTTTTATAGCCAAAATCACGGCCCTGTATCGCAATACGTCACCTAGGCTGAAGATAGATGGAACTGTAGCACCCTGAGGGCTCGGTTGCTACAGAGGTATTGCACCTCACCCAGAGGTGTGATATCTCACTCTCAGGTAAGGATGGAGTGTGGATCAGGAACCGACACCTGCATGCATTACACCACATTGCCATGGTGCAGGGCGATCAATATGCCCCTGAGATGGGCACGACAGTCCCTGTCCCTGGCTGGAGTGGGGGGATGGAACACCGAGGAAGGGGAACCCTGTAGTGCAGGAGCAGGGAGGAAGCAGTTATTGGGTGCATTGAGAAGGGAGTATAAAAGGTGGGCACCATCTTAGTTCAATGCAGAGAAGTCTGAGCAGAAGTGACAGGGATCAGGGGCTCTGCATGAGCTCTGCTCCGGAGGCGGGCCTAGTAACAGAGGCCCAGGCCTGGAAGAGGGAGAAGGAAGGAAGAGGAGCGGAGAAGGCTCCAGGAACGAGGAACGAAGGGATCCCAGGGGTGCGGACGGGCGAGTCGCCACCGCACGCCCGAATCCACCTGCGTGGAGGGGTCAGGCCAAAGGGGGAGACCGGTCCCCGAAACTAGTGGAGGCGGGAAATGACCCTCACCTAGAAACCGGAGGCTGTGACATTTTATGTGGCGCAGCCCCTCGCTACACCCGCTAGGAAGGCACCACATAGGGTCAGGGAAACTGGCGCAAAGTTTACCAAGAGGAGGCCCGAGGCAGCCGGACAGAAGGGTTGGTAAGAAAGGCCAGACAAAGGACACACAAAGGGGGTCCTGTGAAGCACTCCAAAGTTATCTGGGAGTTGTCTGAGCCCCTCACCTGGTGAGCACAGTACGACGTGGGCAGCCGTTACCTGCAGACGTGGTCTGGATAATAAGAACTGTGAGTAAAGGCCCTGGACTGCATCACTGACTCCGTGTCGTTACTGCTGTTGCCCTGCACCATCACCCCCATCCTCCGCATACACTGCCCTGAGGCTATACTCCTCCCGTGGGGAGTTATGCTACGCTCTGCTGCACCCACAACACCAGCCTCAGCGGTCTGCCCTGCAGCGGCGGTTCACTCTGACCGCAATCCACGGGTGGCGTAGTCGGACATTTAAACATCAAAACCACATAAATAGTTCCGCCACTGGTTTGACCGCCCTGAGCCACGGAACCGGGTCGCCGCCACGGAGACTACAACCACCAGCATCCACCAAAAAGGGTCCGGCTCCGGGTGTCCCAAGGCCCAGGGGGCGCGTCAGAACATTTTCATCACCTTTCATAATCACCAATGGGACAAGGCAGGGATGTCCTCTGTCCCCGCTATTATACATCCTAGTGACGGAGCACCTGCTCTCATCAATTCGCCATAACCCCAATATTAGGTGGATTGAGGTGGAAGGCACCGAGTACAAGTGCTCTCTATTTGCTGATGATGTCCTAGTATATATCTCTCAATCACATATATCCATCCCTGCTGTTATGGCTGAAATAGATCACTTTGTTACATGGTCAAATTTTAAAATCAATGCAGCGAAGTCTGAGGCCCTCGATGTCTCCCTCCCCAAATCCATACAGGATTCCATCCAGTCTAACTTTCCCTTTGCCTGGCCCTCACAGGGTAACAAATACTTAGGAATTCCTATTCATAGAGACCTCTCCCATCTATGTTATCTTAATTTTGGGCCCTTTATTGAACAACTCCATACAGACTACGGTTGGCAAGTTAGAACTGTAAGATTCACTACGTGAACCACTGGTGTTTTGTGGAAAAGCACATGTACACTGTGTTCCAAATTATTATGCAAAAAGTGTTTAGGAGTGATAAGGGAAGAATTTGTTTGTTTGTCAGTTAAACTCATTGATGGTGATGTGTGTCAGGGCTCTTTATATCACTGTAAGCAATTGCAGACACCTGTGCTAATTAGTTTGGCAGATGTGTCCAATGAAAGGCAAGACTACTTAAGAAGGCTGTCCCACATTATTAAGCAGCCTACATTTTCTGCCAAAATGGGAAAGAAAAAGGATGTGTCGGCTGCTGAGAAGCAACAAATTGTGGAGTGTTTAGGTCAAGGCATGACTACAATCAACATTGTGCGATGATCAGGATGAAGTGTCTTGGCAATCAAGAAGTATGTAGCTGATTCACAGTACACATGTGTGCGTGCTGATAAGGGCAAATTGAGGACTCTTTCCTACAGGCAATTACGTCAGGTTAAAAGAGCAGCGGCAAAAAAGCCTTGTCATAGCAGCAGACAAGTTTTTGAAGCTGCTGGTGCCTCCAACGTCCCCCGAACAACAAGATGCAGGGTCCTTCAGAGGTTTGCAGCTGTGCATACGCCATCCTGTCGACCTCCTCTATCCACTTCACATAAGCAGAAACGGGTCCAGTAGGCCAAACATTACATGAAGACTGTTTTCAAAACTGTTTTGATCACGGATGAGTGCCGTGCAACGCTCGATGGTCCAGATGGATGGAGTGGAGGATGGATGGTTGATGGACACCCCACGCAAACACGGCTACAGCGCCAACAAGGAGGAGGTGGAGTAATGTTTTGTGCTGGAATCATGGGGAGAGAGATTGTCGGCCCCTTTAGGATCCCTGAAGGGGTAAAGATGAACTCCATAATGTATGTGGAGTTTCTCAAACAGCACTTCCTGCCATGGTTCAAGAAGCAGAACCGTGTATTCCACAGCAAGATCATTTTTATGCATGATAATGCACCGTCTCATGCTGCACATAACACATCTGCATCTCTGGCTGATATGGGCAGAAAAGGGGACAAACTTATGGTGTGACCCCCATGCTCCCCTGACCTCTACCCCATTCAGAACCTCTGGAGCATCATCAAAAGGAGTGTCTATGATGGCGGGAGGCAGTTCACATCTAAGCAACAGCTCTGGGAGGGTATTCTGTCCTCATGCAAAACAATTGAAGCAGAAACCATCCAAAACCTGACAAATTCAATGGACGAGAGAGTTCAGAAGCTCCTTTCGAACAAGGGGTCCTATGTGCAAATGTAACATCACCTAGAATAAAGTTTTGAGTTGAAAACTGTTTGATTTCAGTTTCTAATAACCTGCCAATGCTTATAATTTCAAAAATGACCATTTTTTTGGTCTTTATTAAAATGAAAAGGTTGATCGAAGAGTGTGGGGGATCTAAGAGTGTGGCAACCCAGTAGTCAGGATTACTTCGAATTCTGACAATCTGAGGGTCATGTTGCAGGTAGTGCAGCAAGAAGGCACTTATGTGTCTTGCGCATCTCGGAGCCCCAAAATTATTTTCCGGGCTAGATGCAGCTAAAAATTATTATTAATTTTAAATCTGGTGGAGCTTAGTATAGATGGCCTAATAGAATCAGTACTGCACACTGCTACAAAGCCCAAATTATTTTCCAGCCAAGATACAGATAAACATGATTAGTAATTTTAAATCTGGTGGAGCTAAGTATAGATGGCCTAATAGAATCAGTACTGCACACTGCTACAAAGCCCAAATAATTTTCCAGCCAAGATACAGATAAACATGATTAGTAATTTGAAAGCTTAAAATGGTTGGTGAGGTGATTTTAACCAATCATCAAGCTTTTACTCTCCCCATGATGACACAGGGGTAGAAAAGTCATTTCGGATCCATGATTTGTTCATCTTTATAAACGTGAGTCTGTCTACATTATCAGTGGAGAGCCGCCTGCACTTATCTGTCAGCACACCACCAGCAGCGCTGAACACATGTTCAGACAGAACGCTGGCTGAGGGGCATGACAAGATCTCCAAGGCGTAAGTGGCTAGCTCCGGCCATTTATCCAGATTGGAAGCCCAAAAAGAGCAAGGGTCCAGTGACACAGTCATGGCTTCAATGTTTACTTGGAGATACTCCTGTACCATCGTCTCTAGGCGTTGACTATGTGTCAGACTTCTAGTCTCCTGTGGCCTTGCAAAGGATGGGCTAAAAAAGTGGTGAAATGATTCCGCAAAATTGATGTTACCAGAAGATACAGTGGTTCTGTTACGGTTTGAGTGTTGAACACTCGACGGTCCCACGGTTGGCAAGTTGGAACTGTGAGATTCACTACGTGCACCACTGGTGTTTTGTGGAAAAGCACATGTAAGATTCTGCAACAGTCTCTGCTGATACTCCTGCATGCGTGCATCCCTTTCTATGGCAGGAATAATTTCTGCAAATTTACTTTTGTACCGGGCATCTAACAGTGTGGCAACCCAGTAGTCAGGATTATTTCTAATTCTCACAATTCGAGGGTCATGTTGCAGGTAGTGCAGCAAGAAGGCACTCATGTGTGTTGCGCATCCAGGAGCACCAAGTCCCTGTTGTGTTGGTGGCGAGGTAACAATCATGCTTCCTTCCTCTGTCCTCTCCCCCCAACCTCGCACAACAGAAATGTGATCACGGTCTCCCTCATCTGATGAGTCTTCCATCAGTTCATCCTCCACTTCTTCCTGGGCTCCTGCACCTTCCTCACTAGTTTGGCTGCTAACATGCGCCCTGGTAAAACCATCTCCCCCACCCTCACATGCCTGCCGCCTTGGTGCTGCCGACCGTCTGGACCTTGCAGATGTTAGCCCTTCCGCATACAACTCCTCCTCCTCTACTTCCTCCACCTCCTCTTGTGCCACCACCTGACTCCGAATTCTGTTTAACATGTGCTCCAGCATGTAAATCACCGGAATAGTCATGCTGATAATGGCATCGTCAGCACTAAACATCTTCGTCGCCATTTCAAAACTGTGCAGAAGGGTGCATAGGTCCCTGATCTGAGACCACTCCTCCAGCGTGATTTGCCCCACCTCTGGATCTCGTTGGCCCAGGCTATACGTCAGAAAGTTTTGCACCAGGGCTTGTCGGTGCTGCCACAGTCGCTGCAACATGTGCAGAGTTGAATTCCACCGGGTAGGCACATCGCATTTTAGCCGGTGAAGTGGCAGGCCCAACGACTTCTGTAGAGATGTAAGTCGCTGAGCTGGGGGATGCGAACGGCGGAAGTGAGCACACAGCGACCGTGCCCTCTGTAGAAGGCCATCTAGTCTGGGATAGTGGGCTAAAAATTGCTGGACAACCAGGTTCAACATGTGAGCCATACAAGGCACGAGTGTGACATTGCCCCAGCGAAGGGCCGCACCCTTGTTTGCAGCATTGTCGCACACGGCCTTCCCTGGTTTCAGGTCCAGTGGAGACAACCATTCATGAAATTGGTTCTCCAGAGCTGACCACAACTCCTCAGCTGTGTGACACACATTTCCCAGACATTTCAAAGTAAAAACCGCCTTATGACGTTGAGCCCTACTGCCAGCATAGTAAGGAGGTGTGCAGGATCCCTTCAGCGCAGTTAGAAAGCTTGTGGCATGACCAAACAGGCTTTGGGTGCAGGTGGAGGATCGAGAGGAGGTTGAGGAGGCAGAAGCAGTGGAGGAACTTTGAGATAAAGAGGATTGACGCACAACTCGTGAGGACGGCAAGACTTGGACAGCAGCCCCTTGTCCTGCTGTCACCATAGTTACCCAGTGCCCAGTCGGCGACATGTAACGCCCCTGTCCATGCCTACTCGTCCAAGTGTCTGTGGTGAAATGCACCCTGTCACACACAGAGTTTCTCAAAGAATCGGTGATGTTGTGTGCGACATGCTGGTGAAGCGCAGGCACACCTTTCTTTGAGAAGTAGTGCCGACTGGGCATCTGGTACTGGGGCACTGCGACGGACATAAGGTCTCGAAAATCCTCTGTGTCCACCAGGCGGAAAGGCAGCATTTCTGTAGCCAAGAGCTTGCAGATGGTGAAATTCAACCTCTTAGCTTTCTCATGGCTAGGAGGAAATGGTCTTTTACTTGTCCACATCTGAGGGACCGAGGGCTGGCTATTGTGCTTAGATGGGGTTGATAAGGGTGTCCCCGGCAAACTGCCGGTCTGTGAGGAAGATACAGGCGGACATGTTAGGTTGCCTTGATCCAAAGGTGGTGCTATCGATGTCGGACAGCGCTCAACACCAGCTGGTGTTAGCACCTCCAAAGAAAATGAGGACCTGCCAATCACGCTGGCTTTTGCGGGTAAAGAGGTGGCAGGTCTGCGCCCCAAAACAGGTGTGACTGCTGTCCCCCCAGTCACAGAGGATGAAGAGGCCGCGGATGCACAAGATATGGCAGACGGTCGTTGGCCCGGTCGGCTAGGCCGCATTGTAGCACAGTGAGCTTCCCACTGCAACTTATGATTCATGTCCATGTGCCGGTTCATGCATGAAGTACTCAAACTATGTATTTTTGGCCTCTACTTAGCTTTTGCTGACAAATGTTACAGATAACACGAGTTGGGTCATCTTTATCTATCTGAAAAAATGCCCAGGCTATGCAAGGCTTAGCACCCATGTGACCTGAAGAGCCACCACGACTTGTGGTGAGAGGCAGAGTTGTGTTTGAGGATGCAGTTGTTGACGTGCTTCCAGTACTACGTCTCTGTCCAGGAAGGCGCAACCTGACCTCGTCGTCACTAGCATTCTCCTCCACCTCCTCTGCTGACCTCATCTCTTGGCTGACTGTGGTTTGACAGTAAGTGGGATCTCCAACCTCATCATCATCACCCTGTGCGTTATCACACCCGTCGTCCTCAGAGCCAACCTGTTCCTGCCCTGACAAAAAACTAAAGTTGTCGCTCCAATCAGGTATTTGAGTCTCATCATCGTCTTCCCCATTGTCTCCACCAACAGTAGTTATAGTTTGGGAATGAGGGTCTACATTATGGTCAGAACCTTCTGCGTCTGGTCCTGGATCCGACTCATAAAGATTCTGGGCATTAGTGCAGATCATTTCCTCGTCTTGATTCACAGAAGCGCTGGAGCCGACCTCTGATTCCCAGGCTATAGTATGAGTAAACAGCTCTGCAGACTCAACCATCTGTTCCACCTCATACTCAGACGGGCAGCTGGAGATTTGGGAGCTGTGAGGAAGCAAGTGCGATTGGGGTGACACCTTTGAGGACTGGAGTATTTGTGATGTTGAAGTTGATGTGGAGGAGAGCCCACTTAAAGGAACACTTGATATCTGTTGAAGCACCTGCTGTTTTTGTGCCTCATCTGGAATTTGTAGCGATTGGCGTGGCCGTAAGAAAGGGATCTTATCACATTGTCCGCTAAAAGAAGTAGACATTTTAGTTTGGCTGGAAGATGGTCTTTCCTCTGCAGATGCTACTGTTGCTTTAACACCTACCCAACGGACACAACCTTTTTTCCCCTTCCCAACACGCCTATTCCCCTTTCCACCAGCAGCAGGCCTTTTTCCACTCATTTTGGTGGTTAACTAATTCACAACTCTGGAGTTGTTTGCACAAAAAAACAATGGATGGGAACCGAGCAGAGCTGAGTGGCCAAACTGTGGTATTAGGCCAAAATTCTTGGCTGGGTTAGATGCAGAAAAAAATTATATTGAATTTGCAACCTGATGGAGGTCAGTATAGATGGACTAATAGAACAAGTCCCACACACAGCTAGAAGCCCAAATATTTTTTCAGAGGTAGATGCAGAAAAAAATTATATTCAGTTTGCAACGTGATGGAGGTCAGTATAGATGGACTAATATAACAAGTCCCACACACTGCTAGAAGGTCAAATATTTTTTCAGAGCTAGATGCAGAAAAATATTATATTCAATTTGCAACCTGATGGAGGTCAGTATAGATGGACTAATAGACCAAGTCCCACACACTGCTAGAAGCCCAAATATTTTTTCAGAGCTAGATGCAGAAAAAAATTATATTCAATTTGCAACCTGATGGAGGTCAGTATAGATGGACTAATAGAATAAGTCCCACACACAGCTAGAAGCCCAAATATTTGTTCAGAGGTAGATGCAGAAAAAAATTATATTCAGTTTGCAACCTGATGGAGGTCAGTACAGATGGACTAATAGAACAAGTCCCACACACTGCTAGAAGGCCAAATATTTTTTCAGAGCTAGATGCAGACAAAAAATTATTTTTAATTTGCAACCTGATGGAGGTCAGTATAGATGGACTAGTAGAACAAGTCACACACACTGCTAGAAGGACAAATATTTTTTCAGAGCTAGATGCAGAAAAAAATTATATTCAATTTGCAACCTGTTGGAGGTCAGTATAGATGGACAAATAGAACAAGTCCCACACACTGCTAGAAGGCCAAATATTTTTTCAGAGCTAGATGCAGACAAAAAAATATTTTTAATTTGCAACCTGATGGAGGTCAGTATAGATGGACTAATAGAATAAGTCCAACACACTGCTAGAAGGCCAAATATTTTTTCAGAACTAGATGTAGATAAAAATTATTTTTAATTTGCAACCTGATGGAGGTCAGTATAGATGGACTAATAAAACAAGTCCCACACACTGCTAGAAGCCCATATATTTTTTCAGAGGTAGATGCAGAAAAAAATTATATTTAGTTTGCAACCTGATGGAGGTCAGTATAGATGGACTAGTAGAAAAAGTCCCACACACTGCTAGAAGGACAAATATTTTTTCAGAGCTAGATGCAGATAAAAATTATTTTTAATTTGCAACCTGATGGAGGTCAGTATTGATGGACTAGTAGAACAAGTCCCACACACTGCTAGAAGGACAAATATTTTTTCAGAGCTAGATGCAGAAAAAAATTATATTCAATTTGCAACCTGATGGAGGTCAGTATAGATGGACTAATAGAACAAGTCCCACACACTGCTAGAAGGCCAAATATTTTATCAGAGCTAGATGCAGAAAAAAATTATATTCAATTTGCAACCTGATGGAGGTCAGTATAGATGGACTAATAGAACAAGTCCCACACACTGCTAGAAGGCCAAATATTTTTTCAGAGCTAGATGCAGACAAAAAATTATTTTTAATTTGCAACCTGATGGAGGTCAGTATAGATGGACTAATAGAACAAGTCACACACACTGCTAGAAGGCCAAATATTTTTTCAGAACTAGATGTAGATAAAAATTATTTTTAATTTGCAACTTGATGGAGGTCAGTATAGATGGACTAATAAAACAAGTCCCACACACTGCTAGAAGCCCAAATATTTTTTCAGAGGTAGATGCAGAAAAAAATTATTTTTAATTTGCAACCTGATGGAGGTCAGTATAGATGGACTAATAGAACATGTCCCACACACTGCTAGAATGCCAAATATTTTTTCAGATCTAGATGCAGATAAAAATTATTTTTAATTTGCAACCTGATGGAGGTCAGTATGGATGGACTAATAGAACAAGTCCCACACGCTGCTAGAAGGCCAAATATTTTTTCAGAACTAGATGTAGATAAAAATTATTTTTAATTTGCAACCTGATGGAGGTCAGTATAGATGGACTAATAAAACAAGTCCCACACACTGCTAGAAGCCCAAATATTTTTTCAGAGGTAGATGCAGAAAAAAATTATTTTTAATTTGCAACCTGATGGAGGTCAGTATAGATGGACTAATAGAACATGTCCCACACACTGCTAGAAGGCCAAATATTTTTTCAGAGCTAGTTGCAGATAAAAATTATTTTTAATTTGCAACCTGATGGAGGTCAGTATAGATGGACTAATAGAACATGTCCCACACACTGCTAGAAGGCCAAATATTTTTTCAGAGCTAGATGCAGACAAAAAAATATTTTTAATTTGCAACCTGATGGAGGTCAAAATAGATGGACTAATAGAACAAGTCCCACACACTGCTAGAAAGCCAAATATTTTTTCAGAGCTAGATGCAGACAAAAAATTATTTTTAATTTGCAACCTGATGAAGGTCAGTATAGATGGACTAATAGAACAAGTCCCACACACTGCTAGAAGCCCAAATATTTTTTCAGAGCTAGATGCAGACAAAAAATTATTTTGAATTTGCAACCTGATGGAGGTCAGTACAGATGGACTAGTAGAACAAGTCCCACACACTGCTAGAAGGACAAATATTTTTTCAGAGCTAGATGCAGAAAAAAATTATATTCAATTTGCAACCTTATGGAGGTCAGTATAGATGGACTAATAAAATGATGCTATGCCCAAAAGGTTTTACTTCACTAGGTGCAGTTGAAAAGTTGGTATTCTATACACAGGTGGTGTATCTTGCAACACAGATAGGCTACTCCACTGACTAACACACTCTGCAATAGGCCAAAAAGGATTAGCTTTGCTAGATTCAGCCAAATGCTGTGAAAAAAACTTGCACAGCACTGGCACAGACCTGCCTGGCAAAAACTGATAGGATCTGATGTAACTTAGTCCTGAAAAGGACTGCAATTACAATTAGTCTTTACTCCCAACCTATCTATTTAAGAGCACAGACCTGCCTGATAAAAGTCATAGGAAATGCTGTAGCCTAGTCCTTAAAAGGACTGCAATCACAACTATTCCCTACTTCCAAGCTATCTGTAGATTTGTGCGAAAATTGGCTTGAAATTTACAAGGTATAGCGCACACAGCAACAGCGGTGCCGTCTAACACGCAGCTGCAGCAGTGAGAAAATGGTGGCTACGTGGAAAATGTCTGGGTCTTATAGGGCAAGGACATGTGACATACACTGCCAATGACACATGCCCTTGCTTGTGTGAAAAAAAGCATTTCGCTCCATGTGTGCGCTGCTGATAGGCTGACAGATTGCACCTCCCCACTGTAAATGCGGGAAAGAGAAAAAAAAAAGGAGATCTTCATTATTCCTGCAGAGATCCATCCCCTGCCCCTCCCCCCGCCCCGCTGTACACTCAAACTGCGTATTAACATTAATTTTCATCATTACTGAGAAAAAATCCAGTTATGATTTTGGTGCACGAACAGTTATCGAACATAACCTCGAACAGCCGAATTTTTCTCAAATCGTTCGTGTTCGCCGAACGGCTCGAACACCGCCCAAAACAGCTCGAATTTGAGATTGGCGAACAGTTCGAGTCGAACAACGCTCATCTCTAGTGAGTATAAAGTGTTTTTTATTTTAATATCAATTTATTTAATTTTTTTTTTACACTGAGCACAGACGTCAGCTGAAGTGATTACTTTTCCCCTCAGCGGCGCCCGCTCTTGCTACTATCAGAGGCAGCAACCATAGGCTGATGGGAGGAGTAGTCTCCTGTGGTCAATACATTTTTTCTTGCCGAGTTTTTGACTCATTGACTTGAATTGAGTCAGTCAAATACACAGCAAAAATACACAGCAAATCCGCAAATATTTTTATACCTGCATTTTTGCTTCAGCTTTTACTGATTCAATTGAAGTCAATGGGTGAAAAATGCTGAAAAACGCACAAAGAATTTACATGCTGCAGATTTAAACGTAATGACAATCCTGACAGGAAAATTCCTGATTATAGCACTTTAGGATTGTCATTGCATTAGCCTGCACAAGGATTCCCTAGCGTTTTTGGCCCATTTTCGCATGTAAAAAATCACTCTAAAAAATAAACCAAAAATGCACCGTGTGCACACAGCCTAAATCAAAATAGTACTTAAAGATTAAGAACAATTTCTTTTAATATATGAAAGATTATTTTAGGATAGCCTCTTTTGATATAATTTTATGTGGATATTGATGCATATTCTGAATCAGTGGGAAATACACACTCTATCATTTTGAATGGGTTTCCGCAACCCTGATCACGGGTGTCGTAATTTTTCCAGAAGGGTTACTGGTGCTGTCGTGAATGAAAATTTGCAATCGAGATAAGTGGCTTGCTACTTGTTTCCTGCTGATTCTGCATGGAAAGCATGTCAATGTATGACAATGGAACTAATACTTATGTAGGTCCACAACAGCACAAGCTGCAAATATGTGGCAGATTTCCAAGGATAAATCTTGACTTATAGCTGCGGAAAATATCCAATATACCCCTTTATGTGAACATACTTTCAAAGTCATCAGACGTGAATATTATTCAAAATCCTTGTGTAGATCTTAAAATCCCATAGTTGCAAGATTATCATTGAACATTTCTGAACTAGAAGTCTTCTGTATGGAAAACAGTGAGTACATTCCTACAACAATAATACACAGAAACAAGAAATATTTGTAAGCTTAGATTTTTTTGCCAAAGAAGTAGTTGCTAAGCAGTAACTGTCAAAATTCCAAAACTCAAAGAACATGCAAAATGTTCTATTGTTTTTATTATAATTCAACACCAAAACAAATATTAAAGGGAACCTGTGAGTCTTTAATGCAATTCGAATCATGTGCAGCATGAAATAAAAACAGGCACCTTGTTACATAAACCTACATTTAAAATAAAAAAAAATAAAAAATATTTGTTGAAAAACAAAGAAGTTTACAAACCATGCCATTTTCCAGAAAGTTAAAAAAATGATAAATTCACATAATATACATCTTATATGAGCATCGTCATGTAAAGAAATTTTCCGTAGTTTTTTCCTTATGTTTTTCTGTGTCTAATTGGTGATATAACATCAAAGTTTTAATGTGTCTATTATTTCTGATAATTTTGGGATTTGCTTTTCCAACCAATGGCTAAGAATAAATTTTTTTAAGTAACAGAAGAACTGTATGTACTATGTTAGGTACGAAAATGTTTCTTTTACTGGATTTATCTTTCAGATTAATGTAATGGAACAGACAGGACTTTGGGAATATCTATTTTCCAGACTCTATGTATATATGATTAAGAATCTTCCCATACTTTTTGTATGTGAGAACATTCCCATATACTATGCATCAAATTTGTTTTATGCAGATTACATTTAGGACAGCTATTAAGAAATTGAACTGGAGCATTGTGATATGGCAAATTAAATGCATATATTGCACCATGTCTTAGTTTATAATGCATCTCTCTCCATTGTTCGATTATCATTATTTTTTTTACCTTTTCCCATCCTATTATTATTTTATCATATAGTGTCATCAATTACTTTTTCCCAGGTAGAAAAAAAAAATAGATTTCCACATGATCTGTGTTTGTCCTCGTATACAACTATATATAGTTGATAATTATTCATGACTCACTCTTGTACCCATCAAAATATCAAAGTTACTTATTTTCTCTACTTTTCCTACATGTTTTACTACCGAGTTATAAAGACTAATTGTTTGTACATATTGTAGATACTGATGAGTTCCCAGATTATATTTAGAGGAAAATTCTATCCAATCTAGAAACCTCCCCTCTTCTGTTTTTAAAAGATCTCCTAAATTCTTAATTCCCCTCTGCTCCCATTGTTTAAATACACTGCTCAAAAAAATTAAGGGAACATTTAAACAACACAATGTAACTCCAAGTCAATAACAGTTCTGTGAAATCTACCTGTCCAGTTACGAAGCAACACTGATTGTGAATCAATTTCTCCTGCTGTTGTGCAAATGGAACAGACAACTGGTAGAAACTATAGGCAATTAGCAAGATACTCCCCATAAAGGAGTGGTTCTGCAGGTGGTGACCACAGACCATTTCTCTGTTCTCACCCTTTTTGGCTGTTGTTTTGGTCACTTTTTCATTTTGCCATTGCTCTCTCCCCTAGAGGTACAGTAGCATGAGGCGGTGTCTGCAGTAAAACCCACAGAAGTTGCTCAGGTAGTGCCGCTTATCCAGTATGGCACATCAGTCCGAGCTGTGCCAAGAAGGGTAGCTGTCAGCACAGTGTCCAGAGCATGGAGCAGATACCAGGAGATGTGGAGGGAGCCATAGGAGGGCAGCAACCCGGCAGCAGGACCGTTACCTTCTCCTTTGTGCAAGAAGGAACAGGAGGAGTACTGCCAGAGCCCAGGAAAATGACCTCCAGCAGGCCACAAATGTGCATGTGTCTGCACAAATGGTTAGAAACCGACTCCATGAGGGTGGTATGAGGGCCCAACGCCCACAGATGGGGGTTGTGCTCACAGCGCAACACTGTGCAGGATGCTTGGCATTTGCCACAGAACACCAGGATTGGCAAAGTCGCCACTGGTGCCCTGTGCTCTTCACAGATGAAAGCAGGTTCACACTGAGCACATGTGACAGACGTGACAGAGTCTGGAGATGCCATGGAGAGCGATCTGCTGCCTGCAACATCCTTCAACATGACCAGTTTGGCAGTGGGTCAGTAATGGGGTGGGGTGGCATTTCTTTGGATGGCCGCACAGCCCTCCATGTGCTCGCCAGATGTAGCCTGACTGCCATTAGGTACCGAGATGAGATCCTCAGACCCCTTGTGAGACCATATGCTGGTGCGGTTGGTCCTGGGTTCCTCCTAATGCAGGACAATGCCAGACCTCATGTGGCTGGAGTATGTTAGCAGTTCCTGCAAGATGAAGGTATTGAAGCCATGGACTGGCCTGCCCATTCCCCAGACCTGAATCTGATTGAGCACATCTGGGACATCATGTCTCGCTCCATCCACCCACGTCACGTTGCACCACAGACTGTCCAGGAGTTGGCGGATGCTTTAGTCCAGGTCTGGGAGGAGACCATCCGCAACCTCATCAGGAGCATGCCCAGGCATTGTAGGGAGGTCATACAGGCACGTAAAGGCCACACACAATACTGAGCCTCATTTTGACTTGTTGTAAGGACATTATATCAAAGTTGGATCAGCCTGTAGTGTGTTTTTCCACTTTAATGTTGGGGGTGACTCCAAAACCAGGCCTCCATTGGTTAATATATTTGATTTCCATTGATGATTTTTGTGTGATTTTGTTGTCAGCACATTCCACTTTGTACAGAACAAAGTATTCAATGAGAATATTTCATTCATTCAGATCTAGGATGTTATTTGAATGTCCCCTTTATTTTTTTGAGCAGTGTAGTTTTTTTGCTTTCCTTCTAGGAAGTTAGAAGCTATCTTTCCACAGTGACATATATTTAGAAATGCAATATGGCCTATAGTATCTCTCAACACACAACTTGATTTCACAAAAGATGGAAGTCTTCCTGTTGTCATGTGTAATATTACTCTTAAATCAAATGGTGCAGCCAATTCGCTTTCCAATGTTGTGTTAGAAAAATATGACGTTCCATTTATCCAATCTTTAATATGTCTAGTTAATGCTGCTAGGTTATAAGTTTTAACCAGGAGCATCTGAATTCCGCCCTCCTGTCTCTGTAGAGACAATTTATTGTAGGATATTCTTGGTGTCTTGCCTTGCCATATGAATTTTATGAAAGGTGCTTGTAATTTTGTAATGTCTGAGTGTTTCAACAATAATGGAATGGTTTGCAACTGATACAGCTAACGAGAAAAACTGATCATTTTTATTAAATCTGTTCTATCAAATAATGATAGTGTCAGGTTGTTCCATTTGTCTAGTTCTTTTATTATTTTGTCTATTATGGGTTAAGTTAAACCTATATAAAGACATGGGATCCCATCTACCTTATTTTTCGGACTATAAGACGCACTTTTTTCCTCCAAAATTTTGGAGGAAAATGGGGGGTGCGTCTTATAGTCCGAATGTTGGGGGGGGTGTATATATATAACCAGGGAAGGAGTTCTGAGGAGACAATTTGCATATTCTCACTGCATTTTGGGATAAGTGAAGAGTCTCCGCGAGCTCAAAGAACACTGGATTTTGGCGGTTGGAGTTGACAGGAGGACATCGGTGAACCAGGGAAGGAGTCCTGAGGAGACAATTTGCATATTCTCATTGCATTTTGGGATAAGTGAAGAGTCTCCGCGAGTTCAAAGAAGTCCTGAGGAGACAATTTGCATATTTTTTCACTGTTTTCGTAACATATCAACAATAAAAACATGGAAGAGTCCAGAAGCCATTTGGTGATCTGCATATTCTGCTACATGTTCACAGACTTGCCAGTGGAAAAGCCAAACTTCGCATGCCAGAAATGCAAGCTTGTGTCCCTGTTGGAGGAAAATTTGCGAAATCTAGAAGAGAGGTTAACTACCTTGAAAATCATTAAGGAAGGTGAAGAGTTCTTAGACAGAGCAGAATTATCTCTTCATGATACAGAAAGAGAAGAAATTCGAACTGCACCTGACGAAACAGAGGAATGGAAGCATGTGACCCAGAGAAGCAGGAGGATCGAGAGGCAGTCAGCACCTATACTGCTCAGGAACCAGTACCAGGCTCTCACGCAGGAGAACCACGAAGAAATACAGCAAGATAAGACTTTTGCCCACAATGAAGAACCTTGTAAGCCCTCAAAATCCTCCTGGATGGAGAAAGAATAATGTTGTGAAGAAAAAACGGAGAGTGGTGGTCATGGGGGATTCCCTGTTGAAAGGAACAGAGGCCGCTATCTGCAGACCAGACATAACCTCAAGAAAAATGTGCTGTCTTCCAGGAGCAAAAATTAAAGATGTGTCTGACAGGATATCAAGACTCTTCAGACCTACAGATCACTACCCATTCCTGCTAATACATGTGGGGACAAATGACACCGCAAGAAAGGACCTGGAAACCATCTGCAGTGACTTTGAAGACTTAGGCAAGAAAGTGAAAGAATTGAGCGTGCAGGTGGTCTTCTCATCCATCCTCCCAGTGGATGGCCATGGAACAATGAGGTGGAATAAGATTCTACAGGTGAACAACTGGCTACGTCGATGCTGCCATCAACAAGGATTTGGATTTCTGGATCACGGAATGAATTACCTATATGATGGACTACTTGCTAGAGATGGGGTGCACCTTACGAAGACTGGAAAACATGTATTTGGAAGTCGCCTTGCTACACTCATCAGGAGAGCTTTAAACTAGAACAATGTGGGAAGGGAAGCAAAAGGCTGGAAAAAGATATACAGCTGACAAATACTATTGAGATCTCTGCTACTGGAAGTGGAAAGGAAGAACAAAGGCAAAAAAAATTAAATAATAAAAATATGGGAGGAAGAGAAACCAATCACAAACTAAAATGTTTTTATACAAATGCACAAAGCATGGGCAACAAACAAGGAGAAATGGAACTACTAACGCAGGAAAAGAAATATGATGTCATTGGAATCACTGAAACTTGGTGGGACGATACACATGATTGGAATACAAGGCTAAAAGGATACAACTTATTTGCAAGAAACAGACTTGATAAACGAGGAGGAGGTGTCGCATTGTATGTTAGAAAAGCGTATATCTGCACAGAGATTGAAGCAGAGACTGGGAGTTCTGTGGAAACTGCTTGGGTAAGAATACAAGGAGAGAACAACGGTAAGGACACCATTGTAGGCATTTACTACAGGCCACCTGGGCAAGCTGAAGATATGGATGAACTCTTTATGTATCAAATGACCAAGTTCTCCAAAAAATATGACGTAGTTGTCATGGGAGATTTCAACTATCCAGACATTTGTTGGGTATCTCTCTCAAGTAAAACTAACAGGTCAAGCAAATTCTTATCCTCTCTTGCTGACAACTTTATCTTCCAAAAGGTAGGGGAGAAAACAAGGGGATCTGCTACTTTGGATCTAATCCTTATAAACAGGGATGAAATGGTTGAGGAGGTAAAAGTGGCTGGGACCCTAGGAGGCAGCGATCATGCTATTATAGAATTTTGCATAACTAGAGGAGGAAGACATGTGAAGATTCAAACTTCAAGGTTAGATTTCAGAAAGGCTGATTTTAAGCGACTCAGAAAGAGAATAGGAGGGATCCAATGGCTAGATGTCCTTAAGGACAAAAATGTCCAGGAAGGATGGGAAATTTTTAAAAATGAGATTCTCAAAGCGCAATCGTTAACAATCCTGAAAAGTAGGAAGAATGGGAAGCATTTAAGGAAACCAGGATGGATGAACACAGAACTTAAACACATGCTGAAAAGAAAGAAAGAAATGTTTATCAAATGGAAAGAGGGAGGCATATCTAAAGAAGATTATAATACAGTCTGCAAATCCTGTAGGGCACGTATCAGGTTAGCTAAAGCTGACAATGAATTAAGGCTTGCAAGAGATGTCAAAAGAAATAAAAAAGGATTTTGGGGGTATGTCAAAAGTAAAAGAAAAGTCAAAGATGCTATAGGATTTTTACTGGATGAAAATGATGAAATGGTTTGAAGGGTTGTTGAGAAGGCCGAACTTTTTAATTCCAATTTTGCATCCGTTTTCTCTCAGAAAGAAAATGTAACATCAACTGATCTTCACTGCCCTATTAAAGGAATAGAAGAATCCAAGTTATCTGTAAACAGAGAGATTGTGAGGGAATATTTAGCTAACATAAATTAGTTCAAGTCTCCAGGTCCAGATGAATTACACCCCAGAGTACTGAAGGAGATCGTAGAAGAAATTTTAGAACCACTCTCCATAATCTTTGAAAATTCTTGGAGAACAGGAGAAGTCCCAGAAGACTGGAGGAGAGCAAATGTTGTTCCTATCTTCAAAAATGGGAAGAAGGTGGACCCAGGGAACTATAGGCCGGTGAGTCTGACTTCTATACCTGGAAAGATCTTTGAACAAATTATTAAACAACAAGTATGTAAGTACCTGGATAAGAATGAAGTGATTAACCAGAGTCAGCATGGGTTTGTAACTAACAAGTCATGTCAGACTAACTTAATTTCCTTCTATGACAGAATCACTGACTGGGTGGATCAAGTAAATGCTGTAGATATAGTATATCTTGACTTTAGCAAAGCATTTGACAAAGTATCTCACACCATCCTTATTGAAAAAATGACCAAGTATGGAATGGACAAGGCAACTGTTAGGTGGATTCATAACTGGCTTAGTGATCGGACTCAAAGAGTGGTCGTAAATGGCTTCACATCCAGTTGGATGAATGTCTCAAGTGGGGTACCACAGGGCTCTGTCCTGGGACCTGTATTGTTCAACATCTTTATCAATGATTTAGATGAAGGAATTGAGGGTAAACTGATTAAATTTGCTGATGACACAAAGCTAGGAGGGATAGCTAACACTAGAGAAGAGAGAGAGGATTCAAAAAGACCTAAATAAACTGGAGCAGTGGGCAGTAGTGTTGAGCCACCCCCATAGTATTCGGGTTCGGTTCGTCGAACACCGGGATGTTCGAGGAACTGTTCGTCGAACTGTTCGTCGAACACCTTAGAACACCGTCGAACACCGTTAAAACCAATGGCAGGCAAACAAAAACACATAGAAACACATAGAAAACACCTGCAAAGGTGTCCAAAAGCTGACAAACTGCTCAGAAGACACTCTCTTTAAAAAAGCCGGCCGGCAAATTCAGCAGCGGCATACACCGGTACCCGACAATTTAGACAAGAAGGAATAGAGCATCACACATAGATTAGATAGATAGAAACATGTCAGTCACACATATAAGAAGCACAGTGACAGTGTTGGTTACTGCACTTGTCATTTAGTGTAAAGGATTTAGTAAAAAAAATATTAGTTTTTTCATGCACCGTCTCTTTAAAAAAGCCGGCTGGCAATTCAGCAGCGGTACCCGACAATTTAGAACAGAAAGAATAGAGCTTCACACATAGATTAGATAGATAGAAACATGTCAGTCACATATATATGAAGTACAGTGACAGTGTTGGTTACTGCACTTGTCATTTAGTGTAAAGGATTTAGTAAAAAAAATATTAGTGTTTTCATGCACCGTCTCTTTAAAAAAGCCGGCCGGCAATTCAGCATCTGTACCCGACAATTTAGAACAGAAAGAATAGAGCTTCACACATAGATTAGATAGATAGAAACATGTCAGTCACATTTATAATAAGTACAGCGACAGTGTTGGTTACTGTACTTGTCATTTAGTGTTAAAATAAAGGATTTATTAAAATAAAAATTGGCGTGGGGTTCCCCGTAATTTTAGTCTCTAGCGGAGGTTAAGCAGACGGCTGGGGCAGAGGTTTGAAGCCTGGGAAGGGGGTAATACCCACGGAGCTTCCCAGGCTACTAATATCAGCCCCCAGCTGAATACCTAGCCTTTACTAGCTATTAAAATGGGGGACCCCTCAAAAAAAATGACGTGGGGCCCCCCCTATGTTAATAGCTAGCAAAGGCTAGGCAGACAGCTGGGGGCTGATATTAATAGCCCAGGAAGGGTGCCATGAATATTGGCCCCCTCCCAGGCTAGAAACACCAGCCGTCAGCCGCCCCAGAAATGGCGCATCCATAGGATGCGCCAACTCTGGCACTTAGCCTCGCTCTTCCCACTGCCCTGTAGCGGCGGCAGTGGGGTAATAGGGCTGGGGTTGATGTCAGTTTATAACGCCTGCTGACATCAAGCCCAGGTTAGTAATGGAGAGGCGTCTATAAGACACCCCCATTACTAACCCCATAGTAAAAGTTAAAAAAAACACAAACACCCAGAATAAAGTCCTTTAATTTAAATAAACACACAATTCTTTATTGTTCTAAATTAAACCATACTTACCATCACGCCCATTCCAGCTGAAGCCAACGATCCCCTGTAATAAAAATAAAATAATAAACCAACATCATCCTTACCTTTCGATGGTTCCCAGGACAGCTTCAGCTCTGCTACATCGAGATGACAGGCTGGACGGCAGGAGAAAGCTGCCATCCAGCCTGTCATCCCACGGACACTGAGAAGCGCAGGCATGCTTGCGCTCCTCAGTGTCTCGCTGTGACGGCATCCAGATGAGCCGAGGTCATGTCCAATGAACTCGGCGCACCTCATGCACGTCACTGACAGCATGGGAAAATTCTCCTGCACTCAGCGCTTCAGCGTGGGAGAATTCTCACGCTGAAGCGCTGAGTGCAGGAGAATTTTCCCACGCTGTCAGTGATGTGCATGAGGTGAACAGAGATCATTGGACATGAACTCACCTCATGCACGTCACTGACAGCGTGGGAAAATTCTCATGCTGAAGCGCTGTCAGTGACGTGCATGAGGTGAGTTCATGTCCAATGATCACTGCTCACCTCATGCACGTCACTTACAGCGTGGGAGAATTCTCCTGCACTCAGCACTTCAGCATGAGAATTTTCCCACGCTGTCAGTGACGTGCATGAGGTGAGCCGAGTTCATTGGACATGACCTCGGCTCATCTTTATGCCGTCACAGCGAGACACTGAGGAGCGCAAGCATGCCTGCGCTTCTCAGTGTTTGCGGGATGACAGGCTGGATGGCAGCGTTCTGCTGCGGTCCAGCCTGTCATCTCGATGTAGCAGAGCTGGAGCCGTCCTGGGAACCATGGAAAGGTAAGGATGAGGTTGGTTTATTATTTTTCTTTTATTGCAGGAGATCGTTGGCTTCAGCTGGAATGGGTGTAATGGTAAGTATGGTTTAATTTAGAACAATAAAGAATTGTGTGTTTATTTCAATTAAAGGACTTTATTCTGGGTGTTGTGTTTTTTTTAAATACTTTACTAGAAATTCATGGCGGTCATGTCTAATACTGGCGTGACCCCATGAATTTTTGGCTTAGGGCCAGCTGATAATACCAAGCTGGCCCTAACCCCTTTATTACCCAGTGAGCCACCGCACCAGGGCCCTGGATGAGTTGGGTACAGCGCCAGAAGATGGCGCTTCTATGAAAGCGCCATTTTCCGGGGTGGCTGCGGACTGCAATTTGCAGCGGGGGGGGGGACAGAAAGCTTGGGCCTCCCTGCGCTGCAGATTCCAGCCCCCAGCTGCCTAGTTGTACCTGGCTGGACACAAAAATAGGGTGAAGCCCCACGTATTTTTTTTTTAATTATTTCATGAAATTCATGAAATAATTAAGAAAAAAAGGCCTTCCCTATATTGTTGTGTCCGGCCAGGTACAAATAGGCAGCTGGTGGTTGGTGGCAGCCCGTTCCTGCCTGCTGTACCTGGCTGGACACAAATATAGTGCGAAGCCCCACTTCAATTTTTTTTTATTATTTCATGAAATTCATGAAATAATTAAGAAAAAAAGGCCTTCCCTATATTGTTGTGTCCGGCCAGGTACAAATAGGCAGCTGGTGGTTGGGGGCAGCCCGTTCCTGCCTGCTGTACCTGGCTGGACACAAATATAGTGCGAAGCCCCACTTCAATTTTTTTTTATTATTTCATGAAATTCATGAAATATTTAAGAAAAAAAGGCCTTCCCTATATTGTTGTGTCCGGCCAGGTACAAATAGGCAGCTGGTGGTTGGGGGCAGCCCGTTCCTGCTTGCTGTACCTGGCTGGACACAAATATAGTGCGAAGCCCCACTTCAATTTTTTTTTATTATTTCATGAAATTCATGAAATAATTAAGAAAAAAAGGCCTTCCCTATATTGTTGTGTCCGGCCAGCTACAAATAGGCAGCTGGTGGTTGGGGGCAGCCCGTTCCTGCCTGCTGTACCTGGCTGGACACAAATATAGTGCGAAGCCCCACTTCAATTTTTTTAAATTATTTCAGGAAATTCATGAAATAATTTAAAAAAAATTGACGTGGGGTTTCGCCCTGTTTTTGAGTCCAGCCAGGTACAACTAGGCAGCTGGGGGCTGGAATCCGCAGCGCAGGGAGGCCCAAGCTTTCTGGGCCACCCCCGCTGCAAATTGCAGTCCGCAGCCACCCCGGAAAATGGCGCGTTCATAGAAGCGCCATCTTCTGGCGCTTTACCCAACTCATCCAGGGCCCTGATGCGTTGGCTCACTGGGTAATAAAGGGGTTAGGGCCAGCTTGGCATTATCAGCTGGCCCTAAGCCCGAAATTCATGGGGTCACGCCAATATTAGACATGACCACCATGAATTTCTAGTAAAGTATTTAAAAAAAACACAACACCCAGAAAAAAGTCCTTTAATTGAAATAAACACACAATTCTTTATTGTTCTAAATTAAACCATACTTACCGTCACGCCCATTCCAGCTGAAGCCAACGATCTCCTGAAATAAAAGAAAAATAATAAAGCAACATCATCCTTACCTTTCCATGGTTCCCAGGACGGCTCCAGCTCTGCTACATCGAGATGACAGGCTGGACCTGCAGAACGCTGCCATCCAGCCTGTCATCCCGCAGACACTGAGAAGCGCAGGCATGCTTGCGCTCCACAGTGTCTCTCTGTGAGGGCATCCAGATGAGCCGAGTTAATGTCCAATGAACTGGGCTCACCTCATGCACGTCACTGACAGCGTGGGAAAATTCTCCTGCACTCAGCGCTTCAGCGTGGGAGAATTCTCACGCTGAAGCGCTGAGTGCAGGAGAATTTTCCCACGCTGTCAGTGACGTGCATGAGGTGAGCTGAGTTCATTGGACATGAGCTCACCTTATGCACGTCACTGACAGCGTGGGAGAATTCTCCTGCACTCAGCGCTTCAGCGTGAGAATTTTCCCACGCTGTCAGTGACGTGCATGAGGTGAGCCGAGTTCATTGGACATGACCTCGGCTCATCTGGATGCCGTCACAGAGAGACGCTGAGGAGCGCAAGCATGCCTGCGCTTCTCAGTGTCCGCGGGATGACAGGCTGGATGGCAGCGTTCTGCTTCGGTCCAGCCTGTCATCTCGATGTAGCAGAGCTGAAGCTGTCGTGGGAACCATGGAAAGGTAAGGATGATGTTGCTTTATTATTTTTCTTTTATTGCAGGGGATCGTTGGCTTCAGCTGGAATGGGCGTGACGGTAAGTATGGTTTAATTTAGAACAATAAAGAATTGTGTCTTTATTTCAATTAAAGGACTTTATTCTGGGTGTTTGTGTTTTTTTTTAACTTTGACTATGGGGTTAGTAATGGGGGTGTCTTATAGACGCCTCTCCATTACTAACCTGGGCTTGATGTCAGCTGGCATTATAAGCTGACATCAACCCCAGCCCTATTACCCCACTGCCACCGCTACAGGGCAGTGGGAAGAGCGAGGCTAAGTGCCAGAATTGGCGCATCCTATGGATGTGCCATTTCTGGGGCGGCTGACGGCTGGTGTTTCTAGCCTGGGAGGGGGCCAATATTCATGGCACCCTTCCTGGGCTATTAATATCAGCCCCCAGCTGTCTGCCTAGCCTTTGCTAGTTATTAAAATAGGGGGGACCCCACGTCAATTTTTTGGGGGGTCCCCCATTTTAATAGCTAGTAAAGGCTAGGCATTCAGCTGGGGGCTGATATTAGTAGCCTGGGAAGCTCCATGGGTATTACCCCCTTCCCAGGCTTCAAACATCTGCCCCAGCCGTCTGCTTAACCTCCGCTAGAGCCTAAAATTAGGGGAACCCCACGCTAATTTTTTTTAAAATAAATCCTTTATTTTAACACTAAATGACAAGTACAGTAATCAACACTGTCACTGTACTTCATATATATGTGACTGACATGTTTCTATCTATCTAATCTATGTGTGATGCTCTATTCCTTCCATTCTAAATTGTCGGGTACCGCTGCTGAATTGCCGGCCAGCTTTTTTAAAGAGACGGTGCATGAAAACACTAATATTTTTTTTAATAAATCCTTTACACTAAATGGCAAGTACAGTAATCAATACTGTCACTGTACTTCTTATATATGTGACTGACATGTTTCTGTCTATCTAATCTATGTGTGATGCTCTATTCCTTCCATTCTAAATTGTCGGGTACCGCTGCTGAATTGCCGCTGGCTTTTTTAAAGAGACGGTGCATGAAAACACTAATATTTTTTTTTATAAATCCTTTACACTAAATGACAAGTACAGTAATCAACACTGTCACTGTACTTCTTATATATGTGACTGACATGTTTCTATCTATCTAATCTATGTGTGAAGCTCTATTCTTTCGGTTCTAAATTGTCGGGTACCTGTGTACGCCGCTGCTGAATTGCCGGCTTTTCATGTTTCACTGTTGGCACAATTCCCATCGATTTGGGCAATCACTCTAATGCCACAACCACCATGGCTGTGGCATTACAGTGAGTGGCAGACAATCCCTGCATGATTGGTGCTCTAAATAGCGCCAGACATGCAGGACACGCTTTTGGTGCACGAACAGTTATCGAACATAACCTCGAACAGCCGAATTTTTTGCAAATCGTTCGGGTTCGTCGAACAACTCGAACACCGCCCAAACAGCTCGAATTTGAGATTGGCGAACAGTTCTAGTCGAACACCGCTCATCTCTAGTGGGCAGTAACTAGCAGGATGTTTTTTTAACAGGGAAAAATGCAAAGTACTACATCTGGGCAATAAAAATGAAAAAAGCATATACAAAATGGGAGGAATAGAGATAAGCAACAGTACATGTGAAAAAGACTTAGGTACACTAATAGATCATAGACTGAACATGAGTCAACAGTGTGATGCAGCAGCAAAAAAGGCAAATACAATTCTGGGATGTATTAACAGAAGCATACAGTCTAGATCACGTGAAGTCATTATCGGACTTTACTCCTCTTTGGTCAGACCTCATCTGGAATACTGCATCCAGTTTTGGGCACCACATTTTAAAAAAGAGCGAGTTCAGAGAAGAGCGACCAGAATGGTGACCGGTCTGCAAACCATGTCCTATGAGGAACAGTTACAGGATTTGGGAATGTTTAGTTTGCAAAAAAGAAGACTGAGAGGAGACTTAATAGCTGTCTACAAATATCTCAAGGGCTGTCACATTGAAGAAGGATCACCTTTATTCTCATTTGCACAAGGAAAGACTAGAAGCAATGGGATGAAACTGAATGGGAGGAGACACAGATTAGATATTAGAAAAAGCTTTTTGACAGTTAGGGTGATCAATAAGTGGAACAGGCTGCCACGAGAGGTGGTGAGTTCTCCTTCAATGGACGTCTTCAAACAGAGGCTGGACAGACATCTGTCTGAGATGATTTAGTGAATCCTGCTTTGAGCTGGGTGTTGGACCAGATGACCTAGGAGGTCCCCTCCAACACTACCTTTCTATGATTCTATGATATATATATATGGTGTGTGGGGGGGAGCGGTAGCGGTGGAGGAGCGGTAGCGGTGGAGGAGCGGGGCACAGGAGGCAGCAGCCGCCCGCTGCAGCCTACACTGTCCCCGCTGCTAAAGAAAATGAATATTCACTGCTTCCTACACCCATGGGGCATGGGGAGCACTGAATATTGATTCTCCTTAATAGCAGAACACAGAGTAGCCGAGCTGCGGCTCCTGCACTGCCGGAATCGCCTGTGCCTCTGTTAAAGGGTATGAATATTCAACCTCTCTCCACGCCCATGGGCGTGGGGAGGGGGTGAATATTCATGCCCTTTAATGAGGGGGCACACGAGATAGCCAGCAGCAGCAGGAGCAGCAGCGCGGATCCTCTGTGTGCCAGCTATGAAGGAGAGTGAAGTCACTGCTCCCCGCGCACACAGTCCTGGCGTGGGGAGCATTGACTTCCGGCAGCTGATCTCTCCTTGTGAGCTGCGCATGGCAGTGACGTCATGCGCTGCTCACATGGAGAGATCAGTGCAGGCAGACAGGATGAAGCGCTGGAGGAGAGAAGAGAGGTGAGTAGGAGTGTTTATCTTTTTTTATGTGCAGCTTGATGGGGATTAGGGGGACTATGCATACTAGGATAGGAATTAGGGGTGTCATGCATACCAGGAAAGGGATTAGGGGTGCCATGCATACCAGGATACTGATTAGGGGTGCCATGCATACCAGGATAGGGATTAGGGGTGCCATGCATACCAGGATAGGGATTAGGGGTGCCATGCATACCAGGATAGGAATGAGGGGTGCCATGCATACCAAGATAGGGATGAGGGGTGCCATGCATACCAGGACAGGGATGAGGGTGCCATGCATACCAGGATAGGGATGAGGGGTGCCATGCATACCAGGATAGGGATGAGGGGTGCCATGCATGCCAGGATAGGGATGAGGGGTGCCATGCATACCAGGATAGGGATGAGGGGTGCCATGCATACCAGGATAGGGATGAGGGGTGCCATGCATACCAGGATAGGGATGAGGGGTGCCATGCATACCAGGACAGGGATGAGGGTGCCATGCATACCAGGATAGGGATGAGGGGTGCCATGCATACCAGGATAGGGATGAGGGGTACCATGCATACCAGGATAGGGATGAGGGGTGCCATGCATACCAGGATAGGGATGAGGGGTGCCATGAATACCAGGATAGGGATGAGGGGTGCCATGCATATCAGGATAGGGATGAGGGGTGCCATGCATACCAGGATTGGGGATGCGGGGTGCCATGCATACCAGGATAGGGATGAGGGGTGCCATGCATACCAGGATAGGGATGAGGGTGCCATGCATACCAGGATAGGGATGGGGGGTGCCATGCATACCAGGATAGGGATGAGGGGTGTCATGCATACCAGGATTGGGGATGCGGGGTGCCATGCATATCAGGATAGGGATGAGGGGTGCCATGCATACCAGGATAGGGATGAGGGGTGCCATGCATACCAGGATTGGGGATGAGGGGTGCCATGCATACCAGGATAGGGATGAGGGGTGCCATGCATACCAGGATTGGGGATGAGGGGTGTCATGCATACCAGGATAGGGATGAGGGGTGCCATGCACACCGGATAGGGATGAGGGGTGCCATGCATACCAGGTTAGGGATGAGGGGTGCCAAGCATACCAGTATGGAGGGGTGCCATGCATACAAGGATGGAGGGGTGCCATGCATACCAGGATGGACGGGTTCCATGCATACCTGAATGGAGGGATGCCAGGCATACCAGGATGGGGATGGGGACCACGTATAAAAGGAAGGGAGGGGGCATATATAACAGAATGGGAGATATTTTCTGAATTGGGGGACATTACCCCTATACCAGTGTCAGCAGAATACCCCCTCCCCCTTAAAAGTGCATCATGACCACATTTTTTGCTTAAATTTTTTTTTTATTATTTTCCTCCTCTAAAACCTAGGTGCGTCTTATGGTCCGGTGCGTCTTATAGTCCGAAAAATACGGTAATTTGTGTTCCCATGTATGTTATGTATTGCACAGCTATAGAAACATTGGCATTTCCATTAATTTTTCTCATTGTCCTTCTTAAATATAATAATTGGCATTTACAGGTGCATCTCATTAAATTAGAATATCATCAAAAAGTTAATTTATTTCAGTTCTTCAATACAAAAAGTGAAACTCATATATTATATAGAGTCATTACAAACAGAGTGATCTATTTCAAGGGTTTATTTCTGTTAATGTTGATGATTATGGCTTACAGCCAATGAAAACACAAAAGTCATTATCTCAGTAAATTAGAATACTTTATAACAACAGAGTGAAAAATGATTTTAAAATCCGAAATGTTGGCCTACTGAAATGTATGTTCAGTAAATGCACTCAATACTTGGTCGGGGCTCCTTTTGCATCGATTACTGAATCAGTGTGGAGTGGCATGGAGGCGATTAGCCTGTGTCACTACTGAGGTGTTATGGAAGCCCAGGTTTCTTTGATAGCAGCCTTCAGCTCGTCTGCATTGTTGGGTCTGGTGTCTCTCATCTTCCTCTTGACAATACCCCATAGATTCTCTATGGGATTAAGGTCAGGCAAGTTTTCTGGCCAATCAAGCACAATGATACTGTTGTTTTTAAATCAGGTATTGGTACTTTTGGCAATGTGGACAGGTGCCAAGTCCTGCTGGAGAATGAAATTTCCATCTCCAAAAAGCTTGTCTGCAGAGAGAACATGTAGTGCTCTAAAATTTCCTGGTAGACGGCTGCGCTGACTTTGGTCTTGATAAAACACAGTGGACCTACACCAGCAGATGACATGGCTCCCCAAACCATCATTGATTGTGGAAACTTCACACTAGACCTCAAGCAGCTTGGATTGTGTGACTCTCCACTCTTCCTCCAGACTCAGGGACCTTGATTCCTGAATGAAAATTGGAGCTCTGAGACCTTGTGGAGTGAGTCAATGACTGCCTTCTGGACATCTGTCAAGTCAGAAGTCTTCCTCATGATTGTGGAGCCTACTGATACAGACTAAGGGACCTTTTTTAAATGCTTAGGAAGCCTTTGCATGTGTTTTTTGTTAATTATTTAAATTTACTGAGATAATGACTTTTGTGTTTTCATTGGCTGTAAGCCATAATCATCAACATTAACAGAAATAAACACTTGAAATAGATTACTCTGTTTGTAATGACTCTATATAATATATGAGTTTCACTTTTTGTATTGAACTAAAATAAATTAACTTGTTGATGATATTCTAATTTAGTGAGATGCACCTGTACTTATGTTAATTTTATATCCCAAAAAATACCAAAAATATAATAATTTATCTAATATTTGTTAAAAGTCTTTGTCTGGCTCAGATAAGAACAGTAGCATATCATCAGCAAAACATGTTAATTTAATTTCTTCACTGCCCATCTTTATCCCCAAAAAACAGTTTGATACTAGTAAATGTTGGGCTAGTGGTTCAAGAGTTAAATCAAACAGGAAGGCTGCGTGCCCACTATGTATTTTTCAAGTGATTTTTGCCGCGGAATTTCCGCAGCGAAAACGCTTAAAAAATGATTGGTAATACGTGCCCCATGGTCCCCAATGATAATCCGCATGTGCTGTGCACATGCTGTGGAAAATTCCGCTGCGGATTATCATTGCAGGAAAATCCGCAGCATGTCCATTATTTTTGCGGATACGCGGCGTAATTACCGCCATTGACTTGCATTGAAACGCATAATATCTGCATAACTACATGTGCACATGCGGATATTAAGCCATTCAATGTGCGTATGGTAAACAGGTCTGGAGAAGAGGAGACTCTCATCCTGACCCGGTTATCATTGTACCTGTCAAAAAAAAGAATTTAAGATAAAAAATATACATTATACTTACCTTGTCATGGCCCCCGGTTTCCTCTATGATGCGTCCTGGCTCCCCAGCGGCTCGCGATGGTGTAAAAGGACCTTCCATGACGTTATTTAGTCATGTGACAGGTCACGCGACCACTGACGTCGGTGGTCATGTGACCTGCCACATGACTAAATGTCGTCATGGAAGGTCATTTTACACCACCGCGAGCGGCCCAAGACACACCAAAGAAGGAGACCGGGGGCCGTCGGAAGGTGAGTATAATGATTTCTTTTTATTTTTTACCATTTTTATTCTTTTTTAATTATTAACTTGGTCACACTATATAAATCCATGCCGGTTACATGGATTTATATAGTGTGACCAAGTTGTCAAGCACTTTTCCAAGTGATGCTAAAATCGCTTGGAAAAGTGCTTGATAACCCGCATGCAGAAATGCATGCAAAAACACTTGACAAACGCTTCTACCTGGCAGGAAAAATGCATGTAAAATCCGCATGCGTTTTTCCTGCCAGTGAGATGCAGAAAAAATCGGGAGCATTTGTGCCTCGTTGGCCACTAGGCCTAAAGGTGAAAGAGGGTAACCCTGCCTTATTCCTTTTTGTAACTGGAGTGTAATCTCTCTTCGACCCATCTTGAAGCACCAGAATTGTTCTTATATTAAAATCTGCTGCTCTGTTCTTAATAAAATCTACTTGATGTGGTCCTATGAGTAAAGGTAATATTTCTGCTAGTCTTTCAGCAAGAATTTTTGACATTATTTTTATATCTTTATTTATTAGGGATATAAGTCTATAAAATCGTGATCTGTCAGATCTTCTCCTTGTTTATGTAATTTCTTGATATATGCCATATTTCCTGAGTTTAGCAGAATCTTATTTTGTATTGTGTAGTTAAATACTTTTACCAAGATCGGTGCAATATCTTCATTTAATAGTTTGTAAAACTCTCCCGTAAGTCCATCAGGACCAGGTGTAACAGGCCAGATTAACCCCCCCGCCCAGAATATAACCGGGGTTAAAGTGGCCTAGTCCAGATTATACCCCTCCGGGTCAGAATATACCCCAGCTGCTGTTGATCAGATTTTTCACGCTTTTGAAAACCATTGAGTGATATGCTTAATAACGGGGCCCCAGTCAGTGCACAGGGGCCCCAGGCTGCTCACAGGGGCTCCAGGCAGCGCACAGGGAGGCAGAGACAGCGCCCAAGGGGGGAGGAAGAGACAGCGCGCAAGGGGGGGAATAGACAGCGCGCAGGGCCCCTGTGAGCTGTTTCTGCAGCCCTGGGCGCTGTTTCTGCCCCCCTTGGCACTGTCTCTGCCACCCTGGGCGCTATCTGTGACCCCCTGTGCGATGTCTGGGGCCCTGTTCTTGAGTATATCACTCAATCCTGTGCGATGTCTGGGGCCCCTGTGCAACCTCTGGGGCCCCGTTCTTGAGTATATCACTCAATGGTTCTCATAAGCATGAAAAATCTGATCTACAGCGCAGGGGTATATTCTGGCCCAGAGGAGTATAATCTGGCCTAGGCCAATTTATACCACGGGGTATAGTTTGGCCTAGGCTATAATATATGGTCTATACTCCTCTAGGGCAGAATATTAGTGTGTTTTTGCTGCTGTAGTACTACAGTTTATATAGATGCAACTGGCATGGATTTATATAGTGTGACCAAGTTACGATGCTGCAAATGCAGCATCAATAGTAAAAAAAAAAATAAAAAAAAATATTATACTCACATTCAGATAGCCCCCGGTCTCCTTAGCGATGCTTCCGGTATCTTCAGTGGCTCCCGATGCTCTAAAAAGGACCTTCCATGACGTCATTTAGTCATGTGATGGAAACGTGACCATCACCTGACCGCTGGCGTCAGCGGTCGCGTGACCGTCACATGACTAAATGACGTCACGGAAGGTCCTTGCAGACCACCACCGGAAGCCAAGGAGACAGCAGCGCAGCTCAGAACAGACTGGGGGGCGCCTGAAAAGTGAGTATATGTTTTTTTTTTTATTTTAATTCTTTTTTAACTACAGATACTATGGTACCCGGGACCGGAGGAGAGTCCCCTCTTCTCCAGACCCGGGTACCATCCGTGCATTGAAGCGCATGATATCCGCATGTGCACGTGTAGTCTTGCGGATGTCATGCAGTCCAATGAAAGTCAATGGTGGCTAAAACGCTGCGATTCCGCAAAATAAATGGTAGTGCTGTGGAGCGGATTTTTCCGCAATGATAATCCATGGCGGAAATTTCCGTAGCATGTGCACTGCACATGCGGATTATCATTGGGGAACATTGCAGACCTTCTACCAAGCGTTTTTTTGCCGCTGCGGAAACGCTTAAAAAACGCATAGTGGGCACACAGCATCAATGTCGTATTCATTGCATGGGTTCAAAGATGGAACCACGCTGGGTTGGACCCTACAAGAGTGTGCAAAGCAGTCATCAAAGCAAAAGGTGGCTAATTTGAAGAACCTAGAATATAAGACATATTTTCAGTTGTTTCACACTTTTTTGTTAAGTATATAATTCCACATGTGTTAATTCATAGTTTTGATGCCTTCAGTATGAATGTTCAATTTTCATAGTCATGAAAATACAGAAAAATCTTTAAATGAGATGTGTCCAAACTTTTGGTCTGTACTGTAGAATCCATTTGAATTTTCCTTCCCATTATTAAGGAGTGTGTCTCCCATACTGTTATTGCATATGCAACAATTTCAAGGGCTGCCAAAAATTAGGACGCACTTCAATACACATTTGAAAAGACGTAAAAAAATAAAATAAATAAATAATAAATAAAAAAACACAGTAATATCTTTCTTTAGTACAAAAAACAAACTCGCCAATGTAACCTCAATGTAATCACATTGTCCAGCTTCTGCACTTCCTCCTCCAGTTTGGCCTCCGTCTCCAAAATGACCACATCAGTCACAAGCTGAAAGCACTGCAGCACTGCCTTGGCCAAGCAGCAACAGGCTGTGCTGAAGATAATATGCTTAATGCTTAGGTTACAAACAGCCCACCGCTGCAGAGTTGTTGAAAGCTGTAACACAGCAGCCTGATCTGTGGCTCTCACTGCTGCACATACAGCCAGTCAAGGTCGTGTGTGACAATGAGCGGAACCTGGTGGCAGAGAAATGACAGCCAGAGTAGATATGGTTTCCCTCTATGCCAGTCCTTTCACTGAGCTAAAGAATATGGCTGTGGTGAAATACAACTCTCAGCAAGAAGCAGTGTCAGACTGAAAAACATTAAAAAAAAATCCACCAGAGGATTTGATTCTAAGGGCCCACCTTTCTCCCCTCAAGAGCCCAATAGCAGCTGCAAAGTTTGCGCTATCATGATCTCTCCTGATGGAGAAGCCAGGGCCCACCCGAGAATTCTAATACCATGGCGTCATGCCATAGTTCACTGGAAATATTCCAAGTTGGCTGGAGCCAAGCAGATTCCCATAGAAAAGTACCAGCAGCAAGATAAGGAGATGGTGGCCTCAACCATCATCACAACTTCACCTCGGCACTATGAACTCTCCTGTAGGAGAAGCCTGGGCCCACCGGAGGAGTCTCCAGTTCTCTGGTGGGCCCGTCCAACCCTGCTGAGAAGCAGCCCAAGCTAAGAAAAATCTGCGGGAAGGTTCCTGGACACTCTATGGCTGTTTTTTACTGTGGACTGGCTCCAGAAATCTATAAGATTGCAATCTATGATCCATTCACTGGCTCCCCATTGACCAGAGACTTCAGTTCAAAACCTAACCATGACATGCAAAGTCATCCACAACCTGATTGCTCCATATATCTGTGACCTAGTCTCCCGGTACATACCTGCACGCAACCTCCGATCCTCACAAGTTCTCCTTCTCTATTCCCTCCTTATCTCCTCTTCCCACAATCGCATACAAGATTTTTCCCATTCATCCCTTCTACTCTTGAACTGTGCACCCCAACATATCAGACTCTCGCCTACTGTTGAAACCTTTAAAAGGAAGCTGAAGACCCACCTCTTCCGACGTTACTTGCAGTAACCCTCTCTCCACCATACCGATGTACCCTCACCTACTGTATCCTCACCCATCCCTTATAGACCATTTATAGACCATTTGTGCGCCCTCACGGGCAGGGTCCTCTCTGCTCCCATCAGCGGCGCTTGGGCAGTGTGTGCACTGTGACAGCAGGCGCCGGATTATGCGGGTAGTAGCCCCATCAGCCTGCGCCTGTCACCCGCGGTAAGCTTTTTACCGTGGGTGACCGTCACAGCTGCGGGGATCACTCTGACAGCTGTCAGCATGGTCCCGTAGTACCGTGACTGGAGGTAATTATATTACCGCCGGTAACAGCCCGATTCCCATCGGTGACTGTCACAGCTGCAGAGATCATGATGACAGCTATCAGCATGATCCCCGCAGCGCTGTTTCCGGCAGTAATGATATTACCGCCAATCACAGGCCCTGATTCCCATGCTGTCACGCAAAAGACAGCGAGGGAAACCAGGGATGTTCGTGTTCAGGGCCGATTATTGCGCAAACGCTCGGTAACCCGAACACGAATCCGAATGCGCCATATTCTTGACGAATTTGAAACTGACGATCATTCGCTCATCTCTAACCATGATTAGTACATGAATACATCAACAGAACCACCATCACTTCATGGCACATTAATTGTAATGTCAAGTCAGACCCATATACATTTGTATCGCATGAATTTACAACTCCCGGTATGTCATTAACAATGGTAAGGAGATGCTGGGAATTGTTATCAGACATCATCAGACTGCGGACCATACAGGAACCACAGTACTGATGAGTAGTGATGAGTGAGCACTAAAATGCTCGGGTGCTCGTTACTTGGGTCGAGCAAATCGTAATGCTTGGGTGCTCGACTCAAGTAACAAGCCCAATGTAAGTCAATAAGAAACTCGAGCATTTTTCCGACAGCCCCCCTGGAGGTCTGGAGGGGGCCTAAAAATTGGTCAAATCGATGGAAACAGTGCTCAAATTGCATGGGAACAGCATGGGGAAGACCCCAGGAAGCATCTCTGCATCCCAGGTCACTGCATAAAACAGTGGTCATCAGACGTGATCCTATATTACTGCGGCAATAATGCAGACATTTTTGGAAACGTGACAAATATTCTACTCCATTTAAAGTCTGCTAGTTGTGTGTTAAAACCTATAAACACTCGGTCGCTGACCAATACCATGTCTATTAGGTCACTGGCTAAAACCGTGGTCATCAGAAGTAATCCTATATTACTGCTGTAATAATACAGACAGAAGTTTTGGTGGTCAGGGCTTCAATTGTACTCATATCTGAAAGACATGAGTACTGTTAATTTCTTGGAGCCAGCGCGCTGCAGCTTCTCCAACCTGACTGTCAGCTTGACAGCCGGCTCAGAGAGCCGCCGACTCCCACTATGGTGGGCGGCAAAATGCAGACCCTGGGAGGCATTTTCCAGCTGCGCCCAGGGCAAATGCCTCGCCTGCTCCTGACTAGATATGCCCCTGCCAGTTTCATCTGCTCAAAAACAGCCCCAAAGCTTAATGCTGCCTACAACAAGCTTAACTGTGGGTATGGTGTTCTTTTGGTGTGGCACAGTGTTGGCTTTCCTATAAAAAAGTTTTTGGAATTATCGCTAAAAAGATCAACTTTGTTCTCATTAGACCATAAAACGTTTTTTCACATGCTTTTAGCAGACTTAGTGTAGGTTGTGGCAGAAGATAGCTTGGCTTGGACATATTTTTTTTGAAAAGGCTTCCATTTTGCACCCTACTCCATAGACTAGACACATGACAAATATTGGAGATTGTTGTCACACGCTGTAAAAAAACAGTATTTGCCAGAAATTACTGCAGCTCTTTTAATGTTGCTGTAGGTCTCTTGGCATTCTCCCAGACAAATTTTATGCTTGTGTTTTCATTTTGTTCTTTTCTTTTCTAGGTAATGTCAGTGTTGTGCCAAACTTAAGCCACTTTTTGATGACCATCATCTTAGTGTTCTACGGTATATCTAATTCGTTGGAAAATAAATTTCTACTCTTTTCCTGACTGATAACTTTCAACAATGAGATCCTTTTGCCCTGTTGTAAGATGTTTATGGACTATGGCTTTTGCAGTAAATCGCAGCTAAGAAAATATCATGAAAATCCTACAAGAGCAGCTAAATTTTATATGAGGTTAATCAGAACCATTTTAATTAATACTACATCTGAGTGTCCACCTCCAGTAGGTGAACATGCCCAAAAATAATACATGGCAGAGCATACCTTCCCTCTGCCAGCACCATTATAGTCCAAGGCCCCATCAGCACATATGTCTGAGTCCTTTTTTGCTTTGAGTTCGGATGTAAGCCCCTATGGGGCCTCTGAACAGATGCTTGAATGCAATGTGAAAGCACCCTAACAAAAGTGATACAAAATTTAGCAAAAATAGAACTGCAACCATCTCACAGAGACATCCATGGAAGATAACACCTTAACAGAAGCATCTTCAGAAGAGAGTGTGGAAAAAAATCAACATTCAAATTCACTGCAATTAGCAGCTAAAGAAGTAGAAAGCCAATCGGAGGTGAGTGTTGTAATGGGGTAATTTATAGTCAGAGTGCTGGCTAAAGGCTGGAGCAAGTTGCTGGTGACACTATACCCATGGATTGAAAAGTGTATGGCGTCACAAAAGTGAGGAGTATAAAGAAAATACATTGTGCCTGCAATGAAATATGGTGGAGGCAGAGTCCTTATGTGAGGCTGCATGAGTGCTGCTGGTGATGGGTAGCTACATTTCATTGATGATATCATGAATTTACAGATGTACTGATCTATATTGAAAGAGAAGATGCTACCATCACTCTGTGCCTTTGGTAAACATACACTTTTCCAACATGACAGTGATCCAAAACACACATTTAATTCCACTGTTGCATTTCTGAAGAAGAAATGGGTGAAAGTGATTCAATGGCCAAGTACCTTTACGGATCCAAACCCAATCTTATACCTATGGGGAATTTTAAAGAAAAAAGTTGAGCATCACCCTCCATCCAGCATCCAGGCTCTAAAAGAGGTCATTCTTGAAGAATTGAAAAAGATAGATGTTGCAATCTCTCACCAACTTGTTCATGCAATGCCTAGAAGACTTGGTGCTCTTCTTAAAAATCATGGAGGTTATACAAAGACTGGATGTATTTGTTTTTTATGTGGGCTGTATTCATTTTTGCATTAACTAATTTCAGTAACATTGAAGATTTGTTATGAAAGTTATATTGCTAACCTTACTTTCATTGCTATGAGATAAAAATATTGTATGAAACTGAGGCTTGTCAAAATTTTGAAATTTGTTCTTGTGTTCAATGAGATATTGTTAAAATCTTACTTTTCAGGTCAGTATACTAATTTAAGCTGAGCACTGTATATAAAACCACAAAGAAGGGGAGATTGCCAATAAAAAGTCTTACAAACAGGTCTAATCTCTTATATATTGATTGATTATACATAACTTGCTTCTTTAATTTGCACCACTGTTACTATAATAGGATTTAATGAAGAAATTATACCCACTTTCTTTAGCCAGAATATATTACAGGCTACCTCACAGATTTATTCTGAATTCCTTAGAAATTTTCCTATGAAAATGATTTTATTATTTAATAAAGAAGCACTCGTTAATTTTTTTTATTTAGCTAAACCTGTGTAAGTGATAGTTAAGTGTCATGTCAATGTTATATATTCACTAATCACTATCTTCTCCAGTATCCTGAGTCAAGTGACAGCAATTCAGACTCTCGGGATCACATTGCACTCTATGGCTGTGTGCCCACGATGTGTTTTTTGAGCTTTTCTGCAGCGGCAATTCCGCTGCAGAAACACTTAAAAATGCATAGTAGAAGGCCTGCCTTGTTCCCCTGTGCACATGCTGCGAAAATTTCCGCTGCGGATTATCATTGCGGAAAAATACGCAGCACTACCAATTATTTTGCGGAAGCGCTGCGATTTTTCTGCAGTTGACTTGCATTGGAACGCATGGAATCCGCATCACTGGATCTGTACATTCGCATTCCATGCATTTCAATGTGCGGATGGTACCCGGGTCTGGAGGAGAGGAGACTCTCCTCTGGACGCGGGTACCATAGAACCTGTAAAAAAAAGAATAAAATAAAAAATAAATATTATACTTACCTTCTGATGGTCCCCGGTGTCTTTATTCGATCCGTCTTGGCTTGCCGGCAGATCGCGGTGGACTGAAGGACCTGCGCTGACGTCATTTAGTCATGTGACAGCAGGTCCTTCAGTTTACCGCGAGCTGCCGGCAAGCCAGGACGGATCTAATAAAGACTCCGGGGTAGTGTTGAGCGAGCACTAAAATGCTCGGGTGCTCGAAGCTCGGGCCGAGCTCTCCGTGATACTCGGGTGCTCGACCCGAGCAACGAGCCCAATGTTAGTCTATGGGAGACCCGAGCATTTTTTCGGCGGCACCCCCGGCAGTCTGTAGAAAGCCTAAGAAGTGCCCAAAATGATAGTGACAGTGCTCAAAAGACATGGGGACAACATGGGCATCGCCGCAGGAAGCATTTATGACCCCCAGTTCACTGCTGTCAACAACGTGGTCAGAGGTATTAAGCCACTTTTACGGGCTCACAATAAAACGTTCAAAAACTAAACTGAAACGGTTTTCCTGTGAAATATGTTAAGGAACTTCCTTTCCAGCGTAAAGACTTGTGTATAAGGTACAATAAATAACTAAAAACAAAAATACTCCTCCACACCTTGGGCTATGTTCACAAGTAGCATTTTTTATGCGTTTTTGCACTTTTGTATTGCTTTCAACTATGACAAATGCATTCACCGAGAAATGTCATTTTAACATTTTACAATCTTATCTGGCCATGTGCTGTTTGACACATGCATACAGTGCTGAAAAGACATGGGAACAGCATGGGGAAGACCCCTGGAAGAATCTCTGACACCCAGATCACTGCCTAAACGTGGGCCCATCAGAAGTGATCCTTGCCGCATCAGAAGATGCAGACTTGCAACTATCCCCGTGCAAGTCCTTGTCCCAGGGCAGTGTTCAATTGTACCTCCCCCATTCCTTGCAATGCAAGCGCAAGTATGCAGCCTGCCACCCACCCACCCCCAGGCTGCAATACCATACTGCTTGCTTGCTTGCACTTGAAATGGGGCCTTTTAGGCATGTGGAGGCGGAATCTGACCACCACGTCATGGCTGCGTTGGCGGCCTGGTATCTATACTCAGTCCCCAGCCGCCTGGCGGCTGGGTGTCAATGCTCGGTCCCCAGCTGCCAGGGGGCGGACGGGTGTCCATACTCGGTCCCCAGCCACCCCGCGGCCGGATGTCCACACACGGTCCCCAGCCGCCCCTATTTCTCCTGTCAATTTCCCCCCCACACACTTTTCTTAGCCCGGCCTGCTTTAGGGCAGCATTGGACAAGCCCACCAGAGAACCAGACTCCTCCGGTGGGCCCTGGCTTCTCCATCAGGGGAGTTGAGAGTGCCAAGGTGAGGAGCATGATGATGATGATAGAAGTTAGCATCTGCTTTGCTTTCTTGGAATGCAAGCGTAAGTGTGCAGCCTGCCACCCACCCAGAATCTTTCAAACAGATATATTTGAGTCTGAACAATCAGGGAGACACTATTACTATTTTTCTTTAAGGAAAAAATACCAAAAGCTGGAAAATACAGAGATTTGAACCATGGAACTGCAAAACCACAGTTAGATTTTTCTGGCCTACACCAGACTCTTTTAAACAGATATATTGGTATCTGACCACTCAGGGAGACACTATTACGTTTTTTTTTATGGCAAAAAATGCCCAAAACAGGATAATACAGAGATTTAACCCTTGGAACTGCAAAACCTCAGTTATAGTTATGCGGCGTACACCAGACTCTTTTAAACAGATATATTGGTGTCTGACCAGTCGGGGAGACACTATTACAGTTTTTTTTTATGGCAAAAAATACCAAAAACAGGATAATACAGAGATTTCACCCGTGGAACTGCAAAACCACAGTTATATTTTTCTGGCCTACACCAGATTCTTTTATACAGATATATTGGTGCCTGAACAGTCACAGACACACTAATTTTTTTTTTTTTTTGGGGGGGGGGGATACCAAAAGGTTAATAAGACGCGTATTTGGACAGCCTGACTGAGGAAAAAAAAATACAGGATTTAGATGAAAAAAAAAAAAAATTTTCCTCGCCCCTGGGACCAGGGTGATAAGTCCAGCAATTTGACCAACAGGAGCACACAGGACTGTAATGCAGCGTTTACTGGTATAACCACTGCGTCTCCTATACAGCCTGCCTGCCTGCCTGATATCTGGGATGGATATTAGTACTGAGAAGGACTGTTTGTTTGATTTGGCAGGCTATAGAGACCCTACACTAACTATTTCGGAGTATAAATTTCTCCCTCGCTCTGCAGCACTGACCCTACACTGTCTGATCTGGAGCGACTGTGTCCAAGATGGCGGCGCTCGGTTTTAAATATTTGAGGTGACGCTGTGCGGCCAGCCAATCACTGTAATGCCCACAAACAACATGGCTGCGGCATTCCAGTGACTGACTGGCAATCCCTGCATGTTCATTGGCTCTGTAAAGAGCGCCAAACATGCAGGGCGGAGACTCGAGCTCCCACCCGAGTAACCCGGAAATGCGCGGTGCTCGCCGAACATCCCGAGTAGTGAGATGCTCGGGTGAGTACCGAGCAATGTCGAGCATGCTCGCTCAACACTACTCCGGGAGCCATCAGAAGGTAAGTATATATATATTTTTTTTATTTTTACCATTCTTTACGGTCACACTATATAAATCCATGCCGGTTGCGCCCATTCATTGAGAGAGCCCGCGGTGGATGCCGGGTGTGATGCGATGGGGATAACCCCGCCCACAACCTGTCACTCACCGTGGAACGCAGAAAAGGATACCCCTGGCTGCAGCAGCAAATAGTCGTGATGTAAGTGGAAGCAAGAGCCGACTGCAGCCGGGGGTCACGTGTTGCCTGTGCGCGGTCAGCGATAGCGCCGCGCACAGGCAGTATTGGCAACATGAGGTATTTACGAAATTCATTATGGACCCCGGGGGGATACATTGGGGGCTTAATTTAAAGGAGCCGTGCCAATATCGCTGATTGGTCGCGCCAATCAGCTAAGCGTGGTTTAAATCCCGTGACAATTCGCGGCCGGACTGTGCCTGTCGCTCATTGGTCGGGTCAGGCCGGCCGCGACAAATCAGCGACGCGGGATTTCCATTACAGACAAACAGACAGAATTAGATGATTATATAGTATATAGATATATATATACACTGCTCAAAAAAAGAAAGGGAACACCTAAACAACAGAATATGACTCCAAGTAAATCAAACTACTGTGAAATCAAACTGACCACTTAGGAAGCAAAACTGATTGACAATCAATTTCACATGCTGTTGTGCAAATGGAATAGACAATAGATGGAAATTATTGGCAATTATCAAGACCCACTCAATAAAGGAGTGGTTCTGCAGGTGGGGACCACAGACTACATCTCAGTACCAATGCTTTCTGGCTGATGTTTTGGTCACTTTTGAATGTAGGTTGTGCTTTCACACTCGTGGTAGCATGAGATGGACTCTACAACCCACAGAAGTTGCTCAAGTAGTGCAGCTCATCCAGGATGGCACATCAATGCGAGCTGTGGCAAGAAGGTTTACTGTGTCTGTCAGCGTAGTGTCCAGAGGCTGGAGGCGCTACCAGGAGACATACCAGTACACCAGTAGACATGGAGGGGGCCGTAGGAGGGCAAAAACACAGCAGCAGGACCGCTACCTCCGCCTTTGTGCAAGGAGGAACAGGAGTAGCACTGCTAGAGCCCTGCAAAATGACCTCCAGCAGGCCACAAATGTGCATGTGTCTGCACAAACGGTTAGAAACCGACTCCATGAGGGTGGTATGAGTGCCCAACGTCCACAGATGGGGGTTGTACTCACCGCCCATCACTGTGCAGGATGCTTGGCATTTGCTACAGAACACCAGGATTGGCAAAGTCGCCACTGGCGCCCTGTGCTCTTCACAGATGAAAGCAGGTTCACACTGAGCACATGTGACAGACGTGACAGAGTCTGGAGACGCCATGGAGAGCGATCTGCTGCCTGCAACATCCTTCAACATGACCGGTATGGCAGTGGGTCAGTAATGGTGTGGGGTGACATTTCTTTGGAGGGACGCACAGCCCTCCATGTGCTCGCCAGAGGTAGCCTGACTGCCATTAGATACTGAGATGAGATCCTCAGATCCCTTGTGAGACCATATGCTGGTGCGGTTGGCCCTGGGTTCCTCCTAATGCAGGACAATGACAGACCTCATGTGACTGGAGTGGGTCAGCAGTTACTGCAAGATGAAGGCATTGAAGCTATGGACTGGCCCGCTTGTTGCCCAGACCTGAGTTGGAGGATGCTTTAGTCCAGGTCTGGGAGGAGATCCCACAGGAGACCATCCGCAACCTCAACAGGAGCATGCCCAGGCGTTGTAGGGAGGTCATACAGGCATGTGGAGGCCACACAGAATACTGAGCCTCATTTTGACTTGTTTTAAGGACATTATATCAAAGTTGGATCAGCCTGTAGTGTGTTTTTCCACTTTAATTTTGGGGTGACTCCAAATCTAGGCCTCCATTGGTTAATAAATTTGATTTCCATTGATGAATTTTGTGTGATTTTGTTGTCAGCACATTCAACTTTGTACAGAACAAAGTATTCAATGAGAATATTTCATTCATTCGGATCTAGGATGTGTTATTTGAGTGTTCCCTTTATTTTTTTGAGCAGTGTATATATATGCCGTTTGATATTGTAGCATTTTTATATACCTGTTTGGCAAAATGACAGTTCGCTCACACTGGTGTATAAAAAAATCGGTCCCATTCTCATCCAGCAGAGTGGGAAATGTTTTTCTCTCATTTGTCTTCCGTGTGCAGTCCGTATGGAAACCATTTTTTTCTCAGCAGTTATTAATAATTTACAAGACCATCTACAGTTTCCTATGCTACAGAATTGTATTGTATCCATAAAAATCATATGTCATACTGATGGTCTGTATGTCATGCGATTTTTCTCTTGCACCCATCTGATTTTTTATTGGATTGCATTCATCTGATTTACACACTAGTGTGAGAGAACCTTTAACAAAATTACAGCTCATTCTTATATAGTGAAAGGTACGCAAATTAAAGGTATGGCTGTTACAACTATGAATGGATAACCAAAAAATTGTCTTTTGATGCGAACGAGTAGATCACAAAATTGTCATTGATTATGTGCATATTTTATATATTTTGTGCATGCGTTTACTATGTACATGCATATGCAATGTGTAAACGGGTATGTGTAATTTTTAGTATATTGTGCTTAATGTGAATATACATGTAAATGTGCAGGTGTTTATTTTGGTGGGGCTTGATGGGGTGGGCCCAAACACAAATCCTTCACAGGGGCCCATCACTGTCAGTGTCCGCCCCTGCTGAATCCGATAGGGGCTGTGTTAGGCTGTGTGCACATGGTGCGCTTTTGGTGCATTTTCAGTGCCTTTTTTCCACACGGAAATGGGCCTAAAACACTAGGGAATCCTTGCGCCAGCTAATGCAATGACAATCCTGAAGTGCTGTGCATATGATCAGGAATTTTTCTGTCAGGATTTGCATTGCATTTAAATCTGCAGCATGTCAATTCTTTGTGTGGTTTTGCAGCATTTTTCACCCATTGACTTCAACTGAGTCAGTCAAATCCACAGCAAAAACGCAGGTGTAAAAATATTTGCAGATTTGCTGTGGATTTTAGCTGCATATTTCACTGACTATATAAGTCAACGGGTCAGAAACGCGGCAAAAACGCACAAATAATTTACCGTGGGTGACAGGCGTTGGCTGATGAGAGGCTACTCCTCCCATCATCCTATGGCTGCCGCTGATAATAACAAGAGCAGGTGCAGCTGATGGGAGCTGTCATCACCTGGCATCTGTGCTCACAGTAAAAAAAAAAAAAAGTTAAACTAAATGAATGTTATAATAAAAAACACCTTATACTCACCTATTCGTTGTAATCCCCGAGTGTTCCACGGCGATCCGATCATCCGGCAGCATGCTATACACTGACAGGAGTGTGATCGCTCCTAGCAGTATATAGCGCTGAGCTGCCAAGAGGGAGGTCAACGGAGATCGACCAGCTGATGATTCTTATGCAGCAGTGGTGCAGTAAGTGAGGTCACCAGAGCTGATCAGCTGATTGAACTCTGGTGACCTCACTTCCGGCAGCACAGCGCTATACACTGACACAGGAGTGATTACACTCCGTGTCAGTGTATAGCCTGCTGTCCTCTAGAATAGTTACATCAATGATTGCTGGTGTGACTGCTTTAGAACTGACCCAGACCTTCGTGGGACACTCTGGATTATGTCATCATATCAGAAAGGTGAGGGATAAGGTTGTTTTTATTTTTGTTGTTTTTTTAAAGGTGACAATGGTTTCAGCGGATTAGACGTTAGGTGAGTATTTTGTATATTATTTTCTGTATTTTATAGGGGACATTGGCTTCAGTGGATTAGGCTTAGGTGAGTATATGGTGATTTTATTTTTAAATAAATTATTAAAACTTTGTGGACTATTATTTCAAATAAAGGATTTTTTTCAGGCTGTGTGTTTATTTCAAAATCTTGACTATGGGGTTAGCAATGGGGTCGTCTTATTGACAACCTCCATTACTAACCTAGGCTTCATGTTAGCTGCCAATACAAAGCTGACATGAACTCCAACCCTATTACCTCACTTGCCACTGCACCAGGGCAAGTGGGAAGAGTGAAGTTAAGTGCCAGTTTTGGCGCATGTTATGCATTTCTGGGGTCTCTGAGGGCTGATATTATTAGCCTCAGAGGGGGCTAGTATCCATGGCCCCTTCCCTTGCTATTAACATCAGCTCACAGCTGTCTGTTTAGCCTTTGCCGGTTAGATTTTATAGGCGAACCCTACTTCAATTTTTTTCAAGAGGTCTCCCTGTAATCTAGCCAGTAAATGCTAAGCAAACAGCAGTGAGCTGTTATTATTAGCCAGGGAACATTTTTCGCTAATTGTCCCTTCACTTGCTAGTAATATCAGCCCCCAATTTTCGGCTTTCCCTCTGCTGGTTATGAAAATGACGAGGGAGCCCACACTATTTTTTGTATTTAATTCTTAATTTTATTTAATTTATAAAAAATCCAATGCCCACTCTCCTTGTTTTTGACAGTGCATTAACTCACCATGTCAATTTCTGTAGCGGAGACGCTAGTGGATCCGCATGTACTGACAAAACAAGTACGGCATTAGAACGCAGCGTTTTGGACACTGTGAAAATACAATGCAATCAAAGTGCTGCTGGCTCCTGAACATGTGGACGTAGCGGCTAACCAAACATCTGTGAGCTGTTATTAATAGCCAGGGAATATGTTGATCTAATGGCCCCTTCCTAGGCTAAAAATAGCAGCCCCAGAAATGACACTTCATATTTGAATTGGATTAGGCGTAATGGGATTAGGGATAATGGTATTAGGTGTTGCTGACACTAAGTACACGGTTTAATGATGAAGAGGTGTCAGCTAGACACCCTTATTACTAAACCTGTAAGTAAAGAGTTAAATAAACACACACACCAAGAATAAAACACTTTATTTGAAATACAACAGACACATTCTTTAATCAATTAAATTAACCAATATACTCACCCCAGGTCCGACGATAATCCAAGGGTTAAAGCAATGTTCCACGTTTCTTTTTTGAAATATCTTTATGTAGCTCCAAAAAGCATTCATTGCTGTACAAAAACGCATGCTAACATGCGTCAAAATCTCGGCAAAACGGGTGTTTTTTCAGCAGTGTTTTTGCTGCCAAGAGATGTAGAAACCTTGCAGAAATTTCTGTAACCAAATACTCAACCTGTGTACATAGCTTAATAGTGCTAAGTTGTAATACTACATAGAGCCTACTGAATAGAATGGTGCTGTTACAGGAAACTAATAAAGCTGATCTTTTTCTAACCTCATAGTACCTTGTCAGCATATACTATACAATATCTATTGTAATCTCATGTAAAAGAGCATCTATAGAGACAAGAAAAAAGCACATATGGCACTTTATTAGCTAGGGACTTCCACCTTCTGGAATAATGCAGAACACAAAGAGTCAGCAATGACTGAACTTTGTCAAAACCTGTATGTATTAAAGCAAGAATCATGCAAAAGTAATGTGAAACCAGTAAGAATATAGTTACATTATTACAAACAAAATGGCAACTACCTTAATTTCTCAGGTCACTACAATAGAAAAATCAATCTATTAGTACACTTATCTTAAGGTTTTATTTTAGTAAAATATTACTTGTTCATAGAGTAGTACACCAAATGTGTATTATCCAGACACAACAGGGACTCGATGAAGCCAGAGCAGATGGAAGAAATACAAAGTCACAGCTGCCTTCACTATCACAGTCATGACAAAGTGAACATGTTGCACTATGCATAAATTTTCAGAACAGATCTCTCTAAACGACAAACATTGGAAATGTGATCATGCTGTCAGGAGATTTATATTCTGTACTGTGAATGTAAGAGATAATGAATTGGAGTACAGCAATTGGTGCTAATTAGTGTTGAGCCACCCCCGTAGTGTTCGGGTTCGGTTCGGTTCGTCGAACACCGGGATGTTCGAGGAACTGTTCGTCGAACTGTTCGTCGAACACCTTAGAACACCGTCGAACACCGTTAAAACCAATGGCAGGCAAACAAAAACACATAGAAACACATAGAAAACACCTGCAAAGGTGTCCAAAAGCTGACAAACTGCTCAGAAGACACTCTCTTTAAAAAAGCCGGCCGGCAAATTCAGCAGCGGCATACACCGGTACCCGACAATTTAGACAAGAAGGAATAGAGCATCACACATAGATTAGATAGATAGAAACATGTCAGTCACACATATAAGAAGCACAGTGACAGTGTTGGTTACTGCACTTGTCATTTAGTGTAAAGGATTTATTAAAAAAAATATTAGTGTTTTCATGCACCGTCTCTTTAAAAAAGCCGGCCGGCAATTCAGTATCTGTACCCGACAATTTAGAACAGAAAGAATAGAGCTTCACACATAGATTAGATAGATAGAAACATGTCAGTCACATATATAATAAGTACAGTGAGAGTGTTGCTTACTGTACTTGTCATTTAGTGTAAAGGATTTATTTAAAAAAATAATAGTGTTTTCAAGCACTGTCTCTTTAAAAAAGCCGGCCGGCAATTCAGCAGCGGTACCCGACAATTTAGAACAGAAAGATAGAGCATCACACATAGATTAGATAGATAGAAACATGTCAGTCACATATATATGAAGTACAGTGATAGTGTTGGTTACTGTACTTGTCATTTAGTATTAAAATAAAGGATTTATTATTAAAAAAATTGGCGTGGGGTTCCCCTTAATTTTAGGCTCTAGCGGAGGTTAAGCAGACGGCTGGGGCAGATGTTTGAAGCCTGGGAAGGGGGTAATACCCACGGAGCTTCCCAGGCTACTAATATCAGCCCCCAGCTGAATACATAGCCTTTACTAGCTATTAAAATGGGGGACCCCCCAAAAAAAATGACGTGGGGTCCCCCCTAATTTAATAGCTAGCAAAGGCTAGGCAGACAGCTGGGGGCTGATATTAATAGCCCAGGAAGGGAGCCATGAATATTGGCCCCCTCCCAGGCTAGAAACACCAGCCGTCAGCCGCCCCAGAAATGGCGCATTCATAGGATGCGCCAATTCTGGCACTTAGGCTCGCTCTTCCACGCTGCCCTGGTGCGGTGGCAGGGGGTAATAGGGTTGGGGTTGATGTCAGCTTATAATGCCAGCTGACATCAAGCCCAGGTTAGTAATGGAGAGGCGTCTATAAGACACCCCCATTACTAACCCCATAGTCAAAGTTAAAAAAAACACACCCAGAATAAAGTCCTTTAATTGAAATAAAGACACAATCCTTTATTGTTCTAAATTAAACCATACTTACCATCACGCCCATTCCAGCTGAAGCCAACGATCTCCTGCAATAAAAGAAAAATAATAAAGCAACCTCATCCTTACCTTTCCATGGTTCCCAAGACAGCTTCAGCTCTGCTACATCGAGATGACAGGCTGGACCGCAGCAGAACGCTGCCATCCAGCCTGTCATCCCGCAGACACTGAGAAGCGCAGGCTTGCTTGCGCTGCTCAGCGTCTCTCTGTGACGACATCCAGATGAGCCGAGTTCATGTCCAATGAACTCGGCTCACCTCATGCACGTCACTGACAGCGTGGGAAAATTCTCACGCTGAAGCGCTGATTGCAGGAGAATTTTACCACGCTGTCAGTGACGTGCAGGAGGTGAGCTGAGTTCATTGGACATGAGCTCACCTCATGCACATCACTGACAGCGTGGGAGAATTCTCCTGCACTCAGCACTTCAGCGTGAGAATTTTCCCACGCTGTCAGTGACGTGCATGAGGTGAGCCGAGTTCATTGGACATGACCTCGGCTCATCTGGATGCCGTCACAGCGAGACAGTGAGGAGCGCAAGCATGCCTGCGCTTCTCAGTGTCTGCGGGATGACAGACTGGATGGCAGCGTTCTGCTGCGGTCCAGCCAGTCATCTCGATGTAGCAGAGCTGAAGCTGTCGTGGGAACCATGGAAAGGTAAGGATGAGGTTGGTTTATTATTTTTCTTTTATTGCAGGAGATCGTTGGCTTCAGCTGGAATGGGTGTGATGGTAAGTATGGTTTAATTTAGAACAATAAAGAATTGTGTCTTTATTTCAATTAAAGGACTTTATTCTGCGTGTTGTGTTTTTTTTAAATACTTTACTAGAAATTCATGGCGGTCATGTCTAATACTGGCGTGACCCCATGAATTTTGGGCTTGTGGCCAGCTGATAATACCAAGCTGGCCCTAACCCCTTTATTACCCAGTGAGCCACCGCACCAGGGCCCTGGATGAGTTGGGTACAGCGCCAGAAGATGGCGCTTCTATGAACGCGCCATTTTCCGGGGTGGCTGCGGACTGCAATTTGTAGCGGGGGGGGGGCCCAGAAAGCTTGGGCCTCCCTGCGCTGCAGATTCCAGCCCCCAGCTGCTTAGTTGTACCTGGCTGGACACAAAAATAGGGCGAAGCCCACGTACTTTTTTTTTAATTATTTCATGAAATTCATGAAATAATTAAGAAAAAAAGGCCTTCCCTATATTGTTGTGTCCGGCCAGGTACAAATAGGCAGCTGGTGGTTGGGGGCAGCCCGTTCCTGCCTGCTGTACCTGGCTGGACACAAATATAGTGCGAAGCCCGACTTCAATTTTTTTTAATTATTTCATGAAATTCATGAAATAATTAAGAAAAAAAGGGCTTCCCTATATTGTTGTGTCCAGCCAGGTACAAATAGGCAGCTGGTGGATGGGGGCAGCCCGTTCCTGCCTGCTGTACCTGGCTGGACACAAATATAGTGCGAAGCCCCACTTCAATTTTTTTAAATTATTTCAGGAAATTCATGAAATAATTTAAAAAAAATTGACGTGGGGCTTCGCACTATATTTGTGTCCAGCCAGGTACAGCAGGCAGGAACGGGCTGCCCCCGACCACCAGCTGCCTATTTGTACCTGGCCGGACACAACAATATAGGGAAGCCCTTTTTTTCTTAATTATTTCATGAAATAATTTAAAGAAAATTGACGTGGGGCTTCGCCCTGTTTTTGTGTCCAGCCAGGTACAACTAGGCAGCTGGGGGCTGGAATCCGCAGCGCAGGGAGGCCCAAGCTTTCTGGGCCACCCCCGCTGCAAATTGCAGTCCGCAGCCACCCCGGAAAATGGCGCGTTCATAGAAGCGCCATCTTCTGGCGCTGTACCCAACTCATCCAGGGCCCTGATGCGGTGGCTCACTGGGTAATAAAGGGGTTAGGGCCAGCTTGGCATTATCAGCTGGCCCTAAGCCCGAAATTCATGGGGTCACGCCAATATCAGACATGACCACCATGAATTTCTAGTAAAGTATTTAAAAAAAACACAACACCCAGAAAAAAGTCCTTTAATTGAAATAAACACACAATTCTTTATTGTTCTAAATTAAACCATACTTACCATCACGCCCATTCCAGCTGAAGCCAACGATCTCCTGAAATAAAAGAAAAATAATAAAGCAACATCATCCTTACCTTTCCATGGTTCCCATGACAGCTTCAGCTCTGCTACATCGAGATGACAGGCTGGACCGCAGCAGAATGCTGCCATCCAGCCTGTCATCCCGCAGACACTGAGAAGCGCAGGCTTGCTTGCGCTCCACAGTGTCTCTCTGTGAGGGCATCCAGATGAGCCGAGTTAATGTCCAATGAACTCGGCTCACCTCATGCACGTCACTGACAGTGTGGGAAAATTCTCCTGCACTCAGCGCTTCAGCGTGGGAGAATTCTCACACTGAAGCGCTGAGTGCAGGAGAATTCTCCCACGCTGTCAGTGACGTGCAGGAGGTGAGCTGAGTTCATTGGACATGAGCTCACCTTATGCACGTCACTGACAGCGTGGGAAAATTCTCCTGCACTCAGCGCTTCAGCGTGGGAGAATTCTCACGCTGAAGCGCTGAGTGCAGGAGAATTCTCCCACGCTGTCAGTGACGTGCAGGAGGTGAGCTGAGTTCATTGGACATGAGCTCACCTTATGCACGTCACTGACAGCGTGGGAGAATTCTCCTGCACTCACCGCTTCAGCGTGAGAATTTTCCCACGCTGTCAGTGACGTGCATGAGGTGAGCCGAGTTCATTGGACATGAACTCGGCTCATCTGGATGTCGTCACAGAGAGACGCTGAGCAGCGCAAGCAAGCCTGCGCTTCTCAGTGTCTGCGGGATGAGAGGCTGGATGGCAGCGTTCTGCTGCGGTCCAGCCTGTCATCTCGATGTAGCAGAGCTGAAGCTGTCGTGGGAACCATGGAAAGGTAAGGATGAGGTTGCTTTGTTATTTTTCTTTTATTGCAGGAGATCGTTGGCTTCAGCTGGAATGGGCGTGACGGTAAGTATGGTTTAATTTAGAACAATAAAGGATTGTGTCTTTATTTCAATTAAAGGACTTTATTCTGGGTGTTTGTGTTTTTTTTAACTTTGACTATGGGGTTAGTAATGGGGGTGTCTTATAGACGCCTCTCCATTACTAACCTGGGCTTGATGTCAGCTGGCATTATAAGCTGACATCAACCCCAACCCTATTACCCCCTGCCACCGCACCAGGGCAGCGTGGAAGAGCGAGGCTAAGTGCCAGAATTGGCACATCCTATGGATGCGCCATTTCTGGGGCGGCTGACGGCTGGTGTTTCTAGCCTGGGAGGGGGCCAATATTCATGGCTCCCTTCCTGGGCTATTAATATCAGCCCCCAGCTGTCTGCCTAGCCTTTGCTAGCTATTAAATTAGGGGGGACCCCACGTCATTTTTTTGGGGGGGTCCCCCATTTTAATAGCTAGTAAAGGCTATGTATTCAGCTGGGGGCTGATATTAGTAGCCTGGGAAGCTCCGTGGGTATTACCCCCTTCCCAGGCTTCAAACATCTGCCCCAGCCGTCTGCTTAACCTCCGCTAGAGCCTAAAATTAAGGGGAACCCCACGCCAATTTTTTTAATAATAAATCCTTTATTTTAATACTAAATGACAAGTACAGTAACCAACACTATCACTGTACTTCATATATATGTGACTGACATGTTTCTATCTATCTAATCTATGTGTGAAGCTCTATTCTGTCTGTTATAAATTGTCGGGTACCGCTGCTGAATTGCCGGCCGGCTTTTTTAAAGAGACGGTGCATGAAAACACTATTATTTTTTTTGATAAATCCTTTACGCTAAATGACAAGTACAGTAAGCAACACTGTGACTGTACTTCGTATATATGTGGCTGACATGTTTCTATCTATCTAATCTATGTGTGAAGCTCTATTCTGTCTGTTATAAATTGTCGGGTACCGCTGCTGAATTGCCGGCCGGCTTTTTTAAAGAGACGGTGCATGAAAACACTATTATTTTTTTTGATAAATCCTTTACGCTAAATGACAAGTACAGTAAGCAGCACTTTCACTGTACTTCGTATATATGTGGCTGACATGTTTATATCTATCTAATCTATGTGTGAAGCTTTATTCTTTCGGTTCTAAATTGTCGGGTACAGGTGTATGCCGCTGCTGAATTGCCGGCTTTTCATGTTTCACTGTTGGCACTGTTCCCATCGATTTGGGCAATCACTGTAATGCCACAACCACCATGGCTGTGGCATTACAGTGAGTGGCAGACAATCCCTGCATGATTGGTGCTCTAAATAGCGCCAGACATGCAGGACACGCTTTTGGTGCACGAACAGTTATCGAACATAACCTCGAACAGCCGAATTTTTTGCAAATCGTTCGGGTTCGTCGAACAACTCGAACACCGCCCAAAACAGCTCGAATTTGAGATTGGCGAACAGTTCTAGTCGAACACCGCTCATCTCTAGTGCTAATGTTTATTCATCTCCATCTAAAAGCTAATTATCATGCATTTGAAAATATTTACAGCAGTTGGCTTGTCTGATATTAAAAGCATGGAAAAAAGGATTATTCACCAGAAAAGGATTCATAATGTAGCTCAGTAACTTCCATTGGTAATACTACTTTAAAAATGGAGATTCTTAAGAGCTGCATGCAAAAAGTGACACCTTGGGTCAGTACTCTGTCTATGTATGTTTACATGGTATTAGGGTGTGTGCACATCTAGCGTTTTTGCTGCGTTTCCGCGGCTGTTTTTCCACGGCGGAAATGCAGCGAAAACGCTTGTTAATCGGTCTGCCAGCTATTGCAATGGTTATCCTGATGTGCTGTGCACATGATGTGGAAATTCCCGCTAAGGATTACCAATGCGGAAAAAAACGCAGCATGTCCATTGTGCATGCGTTTCCGCCACAAATTCGCTCCCATTGAGATCTTTTGAACCGCAGCAAATCCGCCGGTATAATGTCTATACTGCTGATTTACTGAATTTCAATTAAAGCCAATGGGCGTGAATTCACGGCGGAAACGCGCTGCGGGTGGTACTACTCCTCTCATCTGACCGCCGCTCCCGCTGTTAACAGCAAGAGCGGCACAGCTGAGGGGAGTAGTAGGGTGACGCTCACAGCCCTCCCTGGGAGATGGGGGTACTCTGAGCCGGGTCAGATGTTGGGGAGGCAGTCGTGGCCTAGACCCGTTCCGTGCCCAGGGCCATCACATTAAAAAGGATGTAATGGGCTATCAGGGTTGAGTGGTGGCTAACGACTACGCCACCTGTGGTACCTGGTGAAGGCCACCAGCGCTGCTGCAGTCCTCTGAGGCGTGATGTTGTGGCACCCCTCTTGCAGCCGGAATCCCTCTGACTAGGCCAGAATAGCGAGGACAGGTGGCGTATACCGCTCCGTCTGCATCCCCCTGGGATCCTTTTGTGGTGAAGCTACACTCCTCAGCTCCAGGCCTTCTTGGGTATGGTCCTTGACCGGGTTGAGACATCCGTTAACTCCAACCTGCCCCTCAACTCAAGGCCGGTGTACGAGGGCAGTGTCTCCATTCGCTGCAGGTTCACCCAGAAGCCATGTTCAGGAATGGAGATCACAATCAAAGAACCATATGCCCAAGATGGCTGTTTATTAAATATCAAATATTAAGTGTAACTAAATGTGCGTCCTCCACCCTCACCCACTAAATGGTTCCCCCTATCTCTTGGTTCCCCAGTCTCCCATTTTCCAGTAGGGGCAGCGCACTAGTGCCTACTAGCCCCCTCTGGTGGGAGAAGTGTGGTGTTGGATGTGGAGGTGGGGTCCTGACCATTGCACCGTTCTTACCTCGAAGGAGGAACACCACACCCCATTGAAGAGGTGTAGCATCTCTGTGGCGGTCGAACCCTCAGGGGCGCCACAGTAGTAGTCTCCTCAGCCGTGCCGGGTACCACGCAGTGTAAAAAAAGAAATCAAAAGTAAAACTAAAAAAAAAACACTATACCCACCTGTCCGGCGCCCCCTGGTGTCCTCCTGGTCCTTGGTCCTCGGCGATCTGATCAGGTCAGCGGACGGCAGTACACTGCCAGGAGTGCCCTCTCTCCCAGCAGTGTACTGCGATGCCAGGACCTGCCGTCACGTGAGCTCACGTGACCTCACAGTGGGAACATTCTCAAGAATGCTACCACAAGTACTGGTGATGAGCTCACCGGGGCTGATCAGCTGATCTTCAGCTGATGAAACCCAGTGACCTCACTCCTGCAGCAGCAATGTATACTGACAGAAGTAATTTTACACTCCTGTCAGTAGACATTGCTGTTTTCTACAGCAGTGACATCAATGATTGCTGATATCACTGCTGTAGAAGTCAATGTGCAAAGTATTGTGGTCAATTCGGGCGTCGGACACTGAATTAAGCACCTGGGACAGATTACTTAAAAGAAAGGATGCTCTTTATTTAGACACCCTTATGCCCACATAAGGCATAGGAGTGTCTAAATAAAGAGGTTTGATTCTTTTAAGTAATCTGTCCCAAGTGCTTAATTCAGTGTCCGGGGCCCGAATTGACCACAATACTTTACACATTGTCTTATCTTTCCCACTGGGAATTGTGGCTCGGAGCTGCAGGATACTTGATGCACTTTCAGCAACTAGGACCTGTGATGATGTCACCGCCCGCGTGATCTACACTCAAAACCACGTGTTCGGGAGCTCCGGCAGCGGTTTTAGAGGACACACAGTGGACGTGGCGGTAACACTTTAAACACCAGAGGCCTCTAAACCTGGGTTGTGCGGTGTGCACAACCTATTAAGGTGAGCAGCCATTTGGTATCTGCATATGTATCCTATCTATTAAATAGGTTCACACAAGCACAATGCTTCTCCACCCCACTCCTTTGTTTTTTCACTGCTGTAGAAGTGACACAGATCGCCGAAGGATAATCATTGGCAGTAATCGTGGACTACGTCATGACGGCGGACAAGTGAGGGATATGGTTGTTTTTTATTTTACTTTTTTTTTTCAAAAGATAAAGGGATTCGGGGACTGAGAGTGTAATAAAAAAATTTTTAAAACCATGCATTTTTTATTTCATTAAAATACTTTATTCTGGCCACGTATTCATTGAAAAAGTGGCGACCAATTTACTACACGGTTTGTAATGGGGACATCTTATAGACGCTCTCCATTACTAACCTGGGCTTCACGTCAGCCGCCAATACTAGGCTGACGTGAACCTCAACCCCATTACCCCACTTGCCACTGCTACAGGGCAGTGGGAATAGCGGAGGCTAAGTGGCAGATTTGGCACATGTTATGGGTGCGCCATTTCTGGGACTGCTGAGGTGTGATACTAATAGCCGCGGAGGGGGCTAGTATTCACGGCCCCTTCCCTGGCAATTAATATCAGCCCGCAGCTGTCTGTTTAGCCTTTTTTGGTTAGATTTTATAGAGGGACCCCACGTCAATTTTAAAACAGTTGTGCGCTGATATTAATAGCCAGGGAACATTGTTGGCTAATGGCCACTTCCTTTGCTATTAATATCACCCCCCAGTGGTCGGCTTTCCCTCTGCTGGTTATAAAAATTATGCGGGAGCCCATGCCATTTTTTTTTAAAAATGTTTGGCTCTGTGCCCACGATCCGGACGTAGCAGCGCTTTGGATGCATTTTTTGCTGCGTCCAAAGTGCTGCATTCTATTGATCGCAGGAAAATCCACTTGTGCTCACTGAACCATGCGGATTTACGGCATTCAATACATTCTAGTGGTCAAATTTTTATTGCGGATGAGAATTTGACATGCTGCAGTCCTGAAAGACGTGCCGCATGTCAGTGTCCACGGGTGATTCTCAGCCTCTCATGCACGCATAGTGGACATGGGATTTCTAGAGATCTTATCCACTATGCTGTAACATTTGGATGCAGCGGGTTTGATACTGTATAAACACGCAGCGTTAAACCTGCAGCGGCTCCTGATCATGGCCACGTACCCATACTCACCTGCAGCATGTCAATTTCTGTAGCGGGCACGTTAGTCTCCGCTGCAGATTTTGACCGATTGAAGTGTCATTATTAGTGTTGAGCGAGCACTAAAATGCTCGGGTGCTCAAAGCTCGGGCCGAGCTCACCGTGATACTCAAATGCTCGACCCGAGCAACGAGCCCAATGTTAGTCTATGGGAGACGAGAGCATTTTTGCAGCGGCACCCTCGGCAGTCTGTAGAAAGCCTAAAAAGTGCTCGAAACGATAGTGACAGTGCTCAAATGACATGGGGACAGCATGGGGATAGTGCCAGGAAGCATTTCTGCCCCCCAGGTCACTGCTGTCAACAACGTGGTCAGAGGTATTAAGCCACTTTTACGGGCTCACAATAAAACGTTCAAAAACTAAACTGAAAGTGCTTTCCTGTGATAAAGACTTGTGCATAAGGTAAAATAAATAACCAAAAACAAAAATACTCCTCCACACCTTGGGCTATGTTCACAAGTAGCATTTTTATGCGTTTTTGCAATTTTGTATTGCTTTCAACCGTGACAAATGCATTCACCGAGAAATGTCATTTTAACATTTTACAACCTTATCTGCCCATGTGCTGTGTGACACATGCATACAGTGCTGAAAAGACATGGGAACAGCATGGGGAGAAACCCCTGGAAGCATCTCTGACACCCAGGTCACTGCCTAAAAGTGTGCCCATCAGAAGTGACTCTTGCCGCATCAGACATGCATGTCCTCGTCCCAGGGCAGTGTTCAATTGTACCTCCCCTATTCCTTGCAATGCAAGCGCAAGTATGCAGCCTGCCACCCACCCACCACCAGGCTACAATACCATACTGCTTGCTTGCTTGTACTTGAAATTGGGCCTTTTAGGCATGTGGAGGCGGAATCTGGCCACCATGTCATGGCTGAGTCGGCGGCCTGGTATCTATACTCAGTCCCCAGCTGCTCGGCGGCCGGGTGTAAACACTTGGTCCCCAGCCGCCAGAGGGTGGCCGGGTGTTCATAAACTGTCCCCAGCTGCCCCTATTTGAAGGACAGCCTAACCACAAACACGTGGACAAGTGAATGTGCCCAGGGATGGTCCATCTGACTGACGCCGTCACACTGGGTTAATATTGTGGAAGCCGGGACACAGATGGACACTGGGATGCAACATGTCCTCCAGACATAGAGAATTGCGGGTCCTGGGTCAATCAGGCTTCAACACAAAGTTCAGTATGCAAACAGCAGCAGTGGTCAGCCTCCTACACAATGAGTAAATTATTTATGATCATGAGGCCATCCATCTCCTTAGCTTTCTGTTCCTTGGAATGCAAGCGCATGTATGTAGTAGCGGCTAGGCCTGAGGTGGTCAGCGTTTTGGCGCATATCGTACAACCTCCGAGGATTGCTGGATGTTTTCCTGCTACTATCCCAGTTCTATGACTCCCGTTAAAACAAAGCTTCAGGTGATGAATGATGGATGAGGTGGTGGCAAAGGAGAAAGAGTAGGAGGAGCAGGGACCATTCACATCAATATCAGGCCAGTCAACCACACATGTCTTGTAGGATTTGTTTCTGTACCAAAAGGAGAGGCTTGGCTACACAGTTATAGGGCATACAGTGAGTGCAATGCCTGCCAAAAATTTTGAGTCCCTCCAATGCCCCTTGGAAGTGACATGGAGGTCAGAGGGCCTTAACTAAACTGTTTCTTCCATTTATAGCAACTGGGTCTCCTGTACACTGTTGGCCTAAGCAGTGAATGGAAGGCTTTCCAGAAATTATGAGGACCTGCAATGCCCCTTGAACAGACGTGGATTACTGCATACTAAAAACCTTCTACCCATTATTGGGGAGTGAGTCTCCCTTAGTGTTCGCCTATGCATTGAAAAGCAAAAGCTGACTAAAATTAGGAGGAAATGCAATGCCCGTTGGAAGAGTCGTGAAGGTTAGAGGTAATTTAAAACAACATTTCAATGCCCCTTGGAAGAGCTGTGGAGTTCAGAGTGGTTTAACAGGACTGTTTTAATGCACTTTGGAAGAGACGTGGAGTTCAGAGTGGTTTAACAAGACAGTTTTAAAGCCCCTTGGAAGAGACGTGGAGTTCAGAGTGGTTTAACAAGAAGGTTTTAATGCCCCTGGGAAAAGACGTGGATGTCACAGTGGAATAAAAAGACAATATCAATGCCCCTTGGAAGAATGGTGGAGGTCGCAGTAGCTTAACAAGATGGTTTTAATGCCCTTTGGAAGAATAGTGGATGTCGCAGTAGCTTAACAAGACGGTTTTACTGCCCCTTCGAAGAGACGTGGAGTTCAGAGTGGTTTAACAAGACGGTTTTAATGCCCCTTAGAAGAGACGTGGAGGTCAGAGTGGGATAAAGAGACGGTTTTAATGCCCCTTGGAAGAGACGTGGATGTCACAGTGGTTTAAAAAAACGGTTTTAATGCCCCTTGGAAGAGACGTGGAGGTCACAGCAGATTAACAAGATGGTTTTAATGCCCCTTGGCAGAGTGGTGGAGGTCGCAGTAGCTTAACAAGGCAGTTTTAATGCCCCTTGGAAGAGACATGGAGGTTGCAGTAGCTTAACAAGACGTTTTAAATGCCCCTTGGAAGAGACATGGAGGTCAGAGTGGTTTAACAAGACGATTTTAATGCCCCTTACAAGAGCCATGCAGTATAGCATATTAAAAACATTATTCCCATTATTGGGGAGTGGGTCTCCCATAGTTTTTGCCTATGCCTTCCAAGCAAAAGCTGCCAAAAGTTAGGACGGAGGAACTTGCAATGCTGGCAACATGGACCACGGCCACCCTGGTTGTATAGTGGTGGTGGAGGCTGAGGATAAGGAGAAGAGCAAAAAAAAGCCGAATTGAGGAAGCGTATACCCATGTGTGGGTGTGAAGCAGTGCATGGGAAATCAACTCCTGAAATAACACAGTGGATTTGACTTTATGTTACTCTGCTGTCATTTGGTGGTGATGAGAAGTCTGTCCCAATCCAGCCTTGTTCATTTTGATAAGGGTCAGCTTGTCACCATTGTCAGTTGACAGGCGAGTGTGCTTATCAGTTATAATTCCTCCAACATGCTCCGATAACACACTAGCGGCAGGGCACGCCAGGACCTCCAAGGCATACAGAGCGAGTTCATTCCAAGTGTCCAGCTTGGATACCCAATAATTAAAAGGCACAGAGGAATCACGGAGGACGCTGGTACGGTCGGCAAGGTACTCTCTCACCATCTTTTGAAACTTTCCACACCTTGTGAGAGTACCCCACGCCTCAGGGCCTGTAAGCTGGGCAGGTCTCAGAAATCTGTCCCAGAATGCTGACAGTGTTCCCCTGCCTCTGCTGGATTGGAGTTGCGTCTCTCTCGTCTGTAAGCCTTGGTTGGTCAACGAACTGTGACCTCTGCCACTAGCGTGTTCAGATGGGAATTTTTTTTAACAGTTCTGCAGCAATGGCCTTCTGGTACTGCTCCATTTTTGTAGACCTCTCCACCTCAGGAATAAGAGAGTGAAAGTTCTCCTTGTAGCGGGCATCTGTACACTGTGGGAGCGTCTCTGACAGACATAGGGCCCGCCATCCTCGGTGTGGGGAGGATATGTTCCGTCCCAAGGTCCGACTGGGTCCCGGCTTCCACTATGTTTACCCAGTGTGCAGTCAGGGAGATGTACCGTCCCTGGCCACAAGCACTTGTCCACGTGTCCGCTGTCAAGTGGACTCTCCCAGTAAATGTGTTGTTGAGGGCACGGCAGATGTTTTGGGACACGTGCTTTTGTAGAGCGGGGATGGCACACCGGGCAAAATAGTGTCGGCTGGGGACCGAGTACCGAGGGACGGCTACCGCCATAAGGTTGCGGAAGGATTCCGTCTCCACCAGCCTTAAAGGCAACATTTCCAATGCAAGCAGTCGTGAAATGTGCGAATTTAGGACTGTGGCCTGTGGGGCATTGGCTGCGAATTTGCGCTTTCGTTTAAAGCTCTATGATATTGACAATTGAACGCTGCGGTGGGACGTGGACGTGGACGTTGATGCTGTTTCTTGAGAAACTGCCATAACAAGTGAAGACTGAGAGGAGAGGGGCATCTTTGCATGCAGTATGGACAGGGGATTGCCTTGCACGCACAACAGGGGGTACTATTAAACGCACAACAGCGGAAGCAGCAGCGGTGACACCCGCTGACACTGGTCGTGGACCCTGGGGTTCGCCCCACAAAGTCGGGTGCTTTGCTGACATGTGCCTGATCATGCTGGTGGTGGTCAGTCTGGTAGTTTTGTCACCCCTGCTGATGCTGGCATGGCAGGTGGTACAAATGGCCTTTTTGCAGTTATCAGCAGAGTCTTTAAAAAAATTCCATACTCTGGAAGACCTACCGGTTGTACTGGCAACGTCCCTCGTGTTGGTGTTACGGCGAACTGTTGCCCTTTTGTGTTCGGCCACCACACTGCTTCTTCCTGCCTGTTGGGGTACTCTGCCTCCCTCCCCCTGTGTGCTGCTGGCCTCGCTCTGAGTGTCCTCCTGTCACATTGGGTCAGTTACTAGATCATCCACCACCTCCTCCTCTTCCACTTGCGCACCACGAGTGGAAAACAGGCCAAAAGCTGGATAATACAGAGATTTGAACAGTGGAACTTCAAAACCACAGTTCTAATTTACTGGCATATACCAGACTTTTTTAAATAGATATATTTGGGGCTGAACAGTTAGCGACACACTCAAACTGTTTTCTTTATGTAAAAAAGGCCCAAAAGTGGATAATACAGAGATTTAAACTGTGGAACTGCAAAACCACAGTTATAGTTATGTGGTGTACACCAGAATCTTTCAAACAGATATATTTGTGTCTGAACAATCAGGGAGACACTATTACTGTTTTTCTTTATGGAAAAAATACCAAAACCAGGGTAATACAGAGATTTGAACCATGGAACTGCAAAACCACAGTTCTAATTTACTGGCGTATACCAGACTTTTTTAAATAGATATATTTGGGGCTGAACAGTCAGCGACACACTCAAATTTTTTTTATGTAAAAAAGGCCCAAAAGTGGATAATACAGACTTTTGAACCATGGAACTGCAAAACCACAGTTATAGTTATGTGGCATACACCAGAATCTTTCAAACAGATATATTTGTATCTGAACAATCAGGGAGACACTATTACTGTTTTTCTTTACGGAAAAAATACCAAAAGCTGGATAATACAGAGATTTGAACCGTGTAACGGCCAAGCCTCAATTCTAATTTACTGGCGTATACCAGACTTTTTTAAATAGATATATTTGGGGTTGAACAGTCAGCAACACACTCAAACTGTTTTTTTTATGTAAAAAAGGCCCAAAAAGTGGATAATACAGAGATTTGAACCGTGGAACTGCAAAACCACAGTTATAGTTATGTGGCATACACCAGAATCTTTCAAACAGATATATTTGTGTCTGAACAATTAGTTAGACACTATTACTGTTTTTCTTTACGGAAAAAATACCAAAAGCTGGATAATACAGAGATTTGAACCGTGTAACGGCCAAACCTCAATTCTAATTTACTGGTGTATACCAGACTTTTTTAAATAGACATATTTGGGGTTGAACAGTCAGCGACACACTCAAACTGTTTTCTTTATGTAAATAAGGCTCAAAAGTGGATAATACAGAGATTTGAACCGTGTAACTGCAAAACCACAGTTATAGTTATGTGGCGTACACCAGACTCTTTTAAACAGATATATTGGTGTCTGACCAGTCAGGGAAACACTATTACAGTTTTTTTACGGCAAAAAATGCCCAAAGCAGGATAATACAGAGATTTCACCCGTGGAACTGCAAAACCACAGTTATAGTTATGTGGCGTACGCCAGACTCTTTTAAACAGATATATTGGTGTCTGACCAGTCAGGGAGACACTATTACAGTTTTTTTATGGCAAAAAATACCAAAAACAGGATAATACAGAGATTTGACCTGTGGAACTGCAAAACCACAGTTATATTTTTCTGGCCTACACCAGACTCTTTTAAACAGATATATTGGTGTCTGAACAGTCAGGGAGACACTATTGCTGTTTTTCTTTGCAGCAAAAAATGCAAAAACCAGGATAATACAGAGATTTGACCCGTGGAACTGCAAAACCACAGTTATAGTTATGTGGCGTACACCAGACTCTTTTAAACAGATATATTGGTGTCTGACCAGTCAGGGAGACACTATTACAGTTTTTTTTTACGGCAAAAAATGCCAAAAACAGAATAATACAGAGATTTTACCCATGGAACTGCAAAACCACAGTTATATTTTTTCTGGCCTACACCAGACTCTTTAAAACAGATATATTGGTGTCTGAACAGTCACAGACACACTCAATTTTTTTTTTGGGGGGGGGATATACCAAAAGGTTAATAAGACGTGCATTTGGACAGTCTGACTGAGGAAAAAAAATAATACAGGATTTAGATGAAAAAAAAATAAATTTTCCTGGCCCCTGAGACCGGGGTGATAAGTCTAGCAATTTGACCAACAGGAGCACACAGGACTGTAATGCAGCATTTGCTGGTATAACCACTGCGTCTCCTGCCTGCCTGCCTGATATCTGGGATGGATATTAGTCCTGAGAAGGACTGTTTGTTTGATTTGACAGGCTTTAGAGGCCCTACACTACCTATTTCGCACTATATATCTCTCCCTAACTCAGCAGCACTCTCCCTACACCGTTTGATCCAGAGCGACTGTGTCCAAGATGGCGGCGCCCGGTTTTAAATACTCGGGGTGACGCTGTGCGGCCAGCCAATCACTATAATGCCAACAAACAACATGGCTGCAGCATTACAGTGACTGGCTGGCAATCCCTGCATGTTCATTGGCTCTGTAAAGAGCCCCAAACTTGCAGGGCGGAGACCCGAGCTCCCGCCCGAGTAACCCGGAAATGCTCGGTGCTCGCCGAACATCCCGAATAGCGTGATGCTCGGGCGATTAACGAGCAGTGTCGAGCATGCTCGCTCAACACTAATCAGTACCTGTCCGGTCATTGTTGCATCTTGTGATCCCTCACCGCTCCCACTGGAATCCCAATCCTCCACTGTAGGCACCTACAGTACAGACCAAAAGTTTGGACACACCTTCTCATTTAAAGATTTTTCTGTATGTTCTTTACTTTGAAAATTGTACATTCACACTGAAGGCATCAAAACTATGAATTAACACATGTGGAATTATATACTTAACAAAAAAGTGTGAAGCAACTGAAAATATGTCTTATATTCTAGGTTCTTCAAAGTAGCCACCTTTTGCTTTGATGACTGCTTTGCACACTCTTGGCATTCTCTTGATGAGCTTCAAGAGGTAGTCACCGGAAATGGTCTTCCAACAATTTTGAAGGAGTTCCCAGAGATGGTAAGCACTTGTTGGCCCTTTTGCCTTCACTCTGCGGTCCAGCTCACCCCAAATCACCTCGATTGGGTTCAGGTCTGGTAACTGTGGAGGCCCGGTCAAATGGCGTAGCACCCCATCACTCTCCCTCTTGGTCAAATAGCCCTTACACAGCCTGGAGGTGTGTTTGTCCTGTTGAAAAATAAATGATGGTCCAACTAAACGCAAACTGGATGGAATAGCATGCCACTGCAAGATGCTGTCGTAGCCATGCTGGTTTAGTATGCCTTCAATTTTGAATAAATCCCCAACAGTGTCACCAGTAAAGTACCCCCACACCATCACACCTCCTCCTCCATGCTTCACGGTGGGAACCAGGCATGTAGAGTCCATCCGTTCACCTTTTCTGCGTCGCACAAAGAAACGGTGGTTGGAACCAAAGCTCTCAAATTTGGACTCATCAGACCAAAGCACAGATTTCCACTCATCTAATGTCCATTCCTTGTGTTCTTTAGCCCAAACAAGTCTCTTATGCGTGTTGCCTGTCCTTAGCAGTGGTTTCCTAGCAGCTATTTTACCATGAAGGCCTGCTGCACAAAGTCTCCTCTTAACAGTTGTTGAAGAGATGAGTCTGCTGCTAGAACTTTGTGTGGCATTGACCTGGTCTCTAATCTGAGCTGCTGTTAACCTGCGATTTCTGAGGCTGGTGACTCAGATAAACTTATCCTTAGAAGCAGAGGTGACTCTTCGTCTTCCTTTCCTGGGGCAGTCCTTATGTGAGCCAGTTTCTTTGTAGCGTTTGATGGTTTTTACAATTGCACTTGGGGACACTTTCAGAGTTTTCCCAATTTTTCGGACTGACTGACATTCATTTCTTAAAGTAATGATGGCCACTCGTTTTTCTTTACTTAGCTGCTTTTTTCTTGCCATAATACAAATTCTAACAGTCTATTCAGTAGGACTATCAGCTGTGTATCCACCTGACTTCTGCACAACACAACTGATGGTCCCAACCCCATTTATAAGGCAAGAAATCCCACTTATTAAACTTGACAGGGCACACCTGTGAAGTGAAAACCATTTCCGGTGACTACCTCTTGAAGCTCAAGAGAATGCCAAGAGTGTGCAAAGCAGTCATCAAAGCAAAAGGTGGCTACTTTGAAGAACCTAAAATATAAAACATATTTTCAGTTGTTTCACACTTTTTTGTTAAGTATATAATTCCACATGTGTTAATTCATAGTTTTAATGCCTTCAGTGTGAATGTACAATTTTCATAGTTAGGAAAATACTGAAAAATCTTTAAATGAGAAGGTGTGTCCAAACTTTTGGTCTGTAATGTACATTTATAAGCTTCGCACTAAGATCTTATTTATTTATATGTATACAATACACTGGAACCAAGAATATTAACACAGTATTGTTCTCAGTTTATTATTATTCCTGCTTACTTTAATAATCTGCTTCTGCATCTCTTTTTGGCATGAGACACCTTATTTTAATTCAATTTGTCTGTTTTTAACATGATTAATTATTAAAAAATATTTTTATACTTTATATCTTTTTTGCACACTTCTTGACCTGATATTTTTCTTCCCAGCAGCCATTGTGTGCTCATATTTTTAAATGTACATTTTGCTACTTTATGAATAATTTTTTTCCGGTACTAGTACCATTTCCTGAGTTTATTCATACTTTTATACATATACCATATTATTTTCTCACAAGAAAAATATCATTTTTAATATCTTCTGTTCCTTTATTTTTAGATTCAAGGTCATTTTCAAATTACTACATTAACCCCCGTAAGGACCTAGCCACTTTGTATGTTAATGCCCGAGCCTCATTTTCCAATTCTGACCAGTGTCATTCTATGTGGTATTAACTCTGGAACTCTTTAACATATCCCATTGATTCTGAGAATTATAGAGGTAAATTTTGGTTGATATGATTTCTGTTTATTTCTGAAAATATCAATAATTTGTCAAAAAATGTGAACATTTTGCAATTTTCAAATTTTAATTTTTAAGACATTAAACCAGAGAGTTATGTCACACAAAATAGTTAACAAATAACATGTCCCATATGTCTACTTTACATCTGCATAATTTAAAAAAAATAAAAAATTTGTTAAGTTTGAAGGGTTAAAAGTTTATCAGCAATTTCTAATTTTTCCAACAAAATTTACAAAACCATTTTTTTAGGGACCATAACACATTTGAAGTGACTTTGACAGAAAAGTCTCAAAAGTGACACCATTCTAAAACCTACACCCCTCAAAGTGCTCAAAACAACATTCAAGAAGTTTATTAACCCTTCTGGTTCTTCTCAGGAATTAAAGGAATGTGAAAGGAAAAAAATGAACATTCAACTTTTTTTCAAAAAAATGTTCCTTCAGTCGCAAATTTTTATTTTTTTCAGTATTAACTTTCACATAGTGGTGAGCGAGTACCGTAATATTCGTAATCGCTATACTCGTAATGAGTACTTTGTAATAATCACATATTCGTTCCGAATAGCGAGTACAATCTAAGTCAATGGGAAATGCAAGCAATTTTCTGCTGGACCCTCCAAAAATGCGTCTGGGTGCCTGAGGAAAAGGCTGAAATGGATGGGAAAGTGATGAAGCAGAATGTGAAGAGCCTGAAGAATGTGCCTGCATGCATTTCTGACTCACATATGGTTTCTGGGAATAAGTTTGTCACAGTATTACGCCACTTTTACAGACACACAAGAACAACTACCAAACCTAACCTAATTTGCATTTAACAGGCCAAAAAGGTTAAGAAACAGTTTTTCCAGCATAATCACTTGTATATAAGGCTAAATAAACCAGAGAAACCAAAAAATATCCCTTTTAGCCTTTGTTCACACATACTGTTGTGGCTTTTTTTTGCTTTTTACAATTGGGAGTGCCCTGACTTATACATTTTGTAGGTCCCTCTGTAATACATCATTTTTAGTTCGCTGTTCCCCAGCACTTTACAAGCACAGCTAGAATTCACCAGAAGGTACGTTGATCTTTGACCTGAAAGGCCTCGGGTGGCTCTGTAACATGCATTTTGGAGGGACAGCTGTAGACATTTGGGCGGTCCCTCTATCATTGACACTCAGATAGTGGAATACATATTCCATAGTAGTTTACAATATGTGTGCCCATTGTAGCGTTGGATTTAACCCTGCTCCTCCTCCACCTCTTCCACCACCATGTGATACTGCGGCCCTAAATTCAAATGTTCAGAGGGCCTGCAGTATGCTGGAAAGCTGAGTTTTGTGAGAGCCCTCGTGTGGCCGTGTAACTTACATTTAAAGTGCCCTCCTCTAGAAATTTTGGAGGTCCCTCTTGTGTACATTTGAGAGTGCCCTCACTTATTCATATTGTAGGGCCCTCACTCTATTATTTAACTCATTTAAGGGCAAACTACAGAGAAAAAGGCCAAGACACATGGAGTACTAGAAGGTAGCAGTGAGTGCAGCCTGCGATCCTCAGGTATGGCTGAACTCTGTGATCCGGAAAAATAAAGCTGCACTAGTCAACTGGATGACGAGCTCAAATATATCACTTGTGCAAGTCAATGGACAAAGGATATATGGTGCCCCCCCTCCAGGATGGGTTGTAGAAGCATCTCCAAATGGCTCAGAGATTTTGATTATCAATATTCCCCAGATTATATAGGAAGAGAAGACTTCTTGATACTGTACTACTTGGTCCAGTGCAGAATGTGCATCGTATTTCAAAAATTACTCCTGGGGGCTGTGTCATAGGTGCAGGAAGATTCCACGACAAGGGCCTCCCTTGACAAACATTATCTACGATGGAGTACTGTATTAGTTGTGGCCCTCAATTCAAGTTTTCAGAGGGTCATCAGTCTGTTGGAAAGCTGAGTTTTATGAGAGCCCTCGTGTGGCCCTGTAACAAACATTTGAAGTGCCCTCCTCTAGAAATTTTGGAGGTCCCTCATGTGTACATTTGAGAATGCCCTCACTTATTCATATTGTAGGACCCTCACTCTATTATTTAACTCATTTAAGGGCAGACTACAGAGAAAAAGGCCAAGACACATGGAGTACTAGAAGGTAGAAGTGAGTGCGGCCTGCGATCCTCAGGTATGGCTGAACTCTGTGACCCAGAAAAATAAAGCTGCACTAGTCAACTGGATGACAAGCTCAAATATATCACTTGTGCAAGTCAATGGACAAAGGATACACGGTGCCCCCCCCCCAAGATGGGTTGTAGAAGCTTCTCCAAATGATTCAGAAATTTTGATTGTCAATATTCTCCAGATTATATCAGAAGAGACTTCTTGGTACTGTACTACTTGGTCCAGTGCAGAATATACATGGTATTTCCAAAAATTACTCCTGGGGGCTGTGTCATAGGTGCAGAAAGATTCCATGACAAGGGCCTCCCTTGACAAACATTATCTACGATGGAATATTGTAGTAGTTGTGGCCCTCAATTCAAGTTTTCAGAAGGCCATCAGTCGGTCATCAACAGTCAGTGTAAATTTCTATTGAATATGTATCCCCTATCTCCGTCACAATGTGGCACAAGCCAGGCATGTTTTTTTGCCAAATAGAATGACTGACAGTACATTTCTATTGAGTATGTATCCCCTATCTCAGTCACAATGTGGCACAATCTGTGACAAGGGCCTCCAATGACAAATATTAGTTTGGTACATTCCAGATTTGTCCACTGCACAATGTGCATTGGGTTTGTAAACATTAGCCCTATGGGCTGAGTCATGGTAGACGCAGGAAGCCACCATCCCAAGGGCCTCCAATCACAAATAGTAGTTAGGCTGGAGTAGGAATACTGACCTGGTTTGTCCACTGCACAATGTGCATAGGGTTTGTAAAAATATTTTTTTATGGGAAGGGGGTGACGTTAACAGCAGTAGCATGAATCTGCATTTTTGGTGAATTTAGGTTGGCTTGCTGTAATCTGGAGAGATTACAATCTGTGGAGATATCCAGTCCTTTTTGAAGCTAGTCAGAGTAAGTCTGTTTGCATTTTCCATGGAGAGGTGTGTGCGCTTATCAGTGATGATTGCCCCAGCGGAACTGAAAACAAGCTCAGACACCAAACTAGCAGCCGGACAGGCCAGCACCTCCAAGGCATATAAGGAGAGGTAGGGAAAAGTGTTCAGCTTAGACACCCAATAATTAAAGGGAACTGAAGCATCAGAAAGGACGCACGTATGGTAACTTCTTTTTAACATACAGTTATATGAAAAAGTTTGGGCACCCCTATTAATCTTAAGCTTAATGTTTTATAAAAATTGGTGTTTTTGCAACAGCTATTTCAGTTTGATATATGTAATAACTGTTGGACACAGTAATGTTTCTGCCTTGAAATGAGGTTTATTGTACTAACAGAAAATGTGCAATCTGCATTCAAACAAAATTTGACAGGTGCATAAGTATGGGCACCCTTATCATTTTCTTGTTTTAAATACTCCTACCTACTTTTTACTGACTTACTAAAGCACTTTTTTTGGTTTTGTAACCTCATTGAGCTTTGAACTTCATAGCCAGGTGTATGCAATCATGAGAAAAGCTACTTAAAGTGGCCACTTTCAAGTTGTTCTCCTGTTTGAATCTCCTCTGAAGAGTGGCATCATGGGCTCCTCAAAACAACTGTCAAATGATCTGAAAACAAAGATTATTCAACATAGTTGTTCAGGGGAAGGATCTCTGTCTCAGAGATTTAACCTGTCAGTTTCCACTGTGAGGAACATAGTAAGGAAATGGAAGAACACAGGGACAGTTCTTGTTAAGGCCAGAAGTGGCAGGCCAAGAAAAACATCAGAAAGGCAGAGAAGAAGAATGGTGAGATCAGTCAAGGACAATCCTCAGACCACCTCCAGAGAGCTGCAGCATCAACTTGCTGTAGATGGTCTCACTGTGCATCGGTCAACTATACAACGCACTTTGCACAAGGAGAAGCTGTATGGGAGAGTGATGCGAAAGAAGCCGTTTCTGCAAGCACGCCACAAACAGAGTCGGCTGAGGTATGCAAAAGCACATTTGGAGAAGCCAATTTCTTTTTGGAAGAAGGTCCTGTGGACTGATGAAACCAAGATTGAGTTGTTTGGTCATACAAAAAGGCGTTATGCTTGGCGGCAAAAAAACTCAGCATTCCAAGAAAAACACTTGCTACCCACAGTAAAATTTGGTGGAGGTTCCATCATGCTTTGGGGCTGTGTGGCCAATGCCGGCACCGGGAATCTTGTTAAAGTTGAGGGACGCATGGATTCCACTCAGTATCAGCAGATTCTTGACAATAATGTTAAAGAATCAGTGATAAAGTTTAACTTACGCAGGGGATGGATCTTTCAGCAAGACAATGATCCAAAACACCGCTCCAAATCTACTCAGTCATTCATGCAGAGGAACAATTACAATGTTCTGGAATGGCCATCCCAGTCCCCAGACCTGAATATCATTGAACATCTGTGGGATCATTTGAAGAGGGCTGTCCATGCTCGGCGACCATCAAACTTAACTGAACTGGAATTGTTTTGTAAAGAGGAATGGTCAAAAATACCTTCATCCAGGATCCAGGAACTCATTAAAAGCTACAGGAAGTGACTAGAGGCTGTTATTTTTGCAAAAGGAGGATCTACTAAATATTAATGTCACTTTTCTGGTGAGGTGCCCATACTTATGCACCTGTCAAATTTTGTTTGAATGCAGATTGCACATTTTCTGTTAGTACAATAAACCCCATTTTGAGGCAGAAACATTACTGTGTCCAACAGTTATTACATATATCAAACTGAAATAGCTGTTGCAAAAACACCAATTTTTAGAAAACATTAAGCTTAAGATTAATAGGGGTGCCCAAACTTTTTCATATAACTGTATTTATTAATGACCTTGTAGGGGGCATACAGAGTAGTATTTCAATATTTGCAGATGACACTAACTCTACAGGGTAATCAATACAGAGGAGGACAATTTTATATTACAGGAGGATCTATGTAAACTAGAAGCTTGGGCTCATAATTGGCAAATGAGCTTCAATGGGATAAATGTAAGGTAATGCACTTGGTAATGCTTAATTGCAAAACACTGGGCAAAACTGTCACTGAAAAAGACCTGGGTGTATTGGTGGATGACAAACTCACGTTTGGTGGCCAGTGTCAGGCAGCTACTGCAAAGGCAAATAAAATTATGGGATGCATTAAAAGAGGCATAGATGCTCATGAGGTGAACATAATTTTACCTCTATACAAGTCACTAGTGTGACCACACTTAGAATACTGTGTACAGCTCTGGTCTCCGGTGTATAAGAAAGACATAGCTGAATTAGAGCGGGTGCAGAGAAGAGCGACCAAGGTTATTAGAGGACTGGGGTGTCTGCAATACCAAGACAGGTTATTACACTTGGGGTTATTTAGTTTGGAAAAACGAAGGCTTAGGGGTGATCTTATTACTATGTACAAATATATGAATTGACAGTTCAAAGACCTTTCTAGTGATCTTTTTACTCTGAGGCCTGAGACAGGGACAAGGGGGCATCTACTACGTCTGGAGGAGAGAAGGTTTAATCATAATCACAGATGCGGATTCTTTACTGTAAGAGCAGTGAGACTATGGAACACTCTGCCGCATGATGTTGTAATGAGTGATTCACTACTAAAATTTAAGAAGGGCATGGATGCATTTCTTGAAAAGTATAATATTACAGGTTACATATACTAGATTCCTTGATAGGGAGTTGATCCAGGGAACTAACCTGATTGCTGTATGTGGAGTCAGGAAGGAATTTTTTTCCCCAATGTGGAGCTTAGTGTTTGCCACATGTTTTTTTTTGCCTTCCTCTGGATCAACATGTTAGGCTATGGGTTGAGCTAGATGGACTTAGTCTTCCTTCAACCTTAAAAACTATGTTACTATGTTACTTAAGTACCCCTTGACCATGTTCTGCAACTTATCTCTCCTTGGCATTGTTACAGGCACAGATAGCCCTTGCTGTTGTGCTGGTTTATTGAAAATTGCCCAATTTGTGCACATTTCCCCCCCACCTCTGTAGGAGCTGGTGTTCGTGTCTCTCCCCATTATGCCTTGGTGTTGAAAAGAGCCGGTACCTCTGCCACCAGCATTGTCTGAGGGTGATGTTTTCAGCAGCTGATCTACATTGGCCCTCTTGAATGATTAAATTGTAAAACTCGTTGGTGACTCCAAAAGGAGAGAAGGAAATTTCTCCTTGTACCGTGGATCAAGAAAGGTGCCCAACCAGTATCCTCGCGTGTGTATCACGCGAGGGTTTTGCCACAGACACTTACACATGAACTGTGCCATGTGGGCTAAGCTGCAAAAAGGCAAATGTTCTGTGTCCCCAGCAGTAGAAACAGTACCCATCCTCTCCTCACGCTGACTGGACATGAAGCTTGGGTTGGGTGTCCCCTCTTTAGCATTACAAGTCCCCTTGGTAGCACAGAAAAAGAAGTCCTCTCCCCCCTCATCCTCCTCATCTTCCTCCTCATCACCCAATGTTGCCTCAGAATATTGGCTGGGCTGGGTAGCATCACCCATTGGGAAATCTGGCTCCATACCAACATGCTGAGCACTCAAAGCTTCCTCTTTGAGATTATGCAGTGATTGTTTCAAGAGACACAGCAGCGGGATAGTTACGCTGATAGTAGCCCGTTCACCGCTCACGAGGTTAGTGCAGTACTCAAAGTTCTCAAGAACCTCAAAAATTTCAGCGATCCACACCCACTCGACAGTTCTTATGTGTGGTGGCTGACTCTCAGTCTGACGGGCATGTTGAGGCTGGTATTCAGCTACTGCCCTCTGTTGTTCACTAATCCTCGCCAACATATGACATGTTGAGTTCCACCGCGTGGGCAGGTCGCAAATGAGTCGATGACCTGGCAAATTCAAGCACTTTTGCAGTGCTGTAAGAGCAACAAAAGCGGTAGAAGAATCGCGGAAATAGGCAGTAATACAGCGCACCTTCTCAAATAGGTACAGCAAGTCACAGTAAGTTTTCAGAAATTTCTGAGCAACTAGGTTCAGCATGTGAGCCATGCATGGCATGTATACCAGCTTGCCAACCTTTAAAGCCGCCACCAGGTTACGCCCATTATCGCAGACGAACAGACCGGGTTGGAGTTGCACTGATCGGTCTGTTGTTTTAAAGCTTGCCACAGCTCTACTGCAATGTGTGCTTCCGGACCTAAACAGATCAGCTTCAGCAGAGCGTGTTGCCGCTTTGCTGATGCGCTGCTGCACAGGTCCCAGCATAGCAGTGATGGGGAGGGTAATTCAGCAGAGGATGAGGAGCAGGAGGAGGGAAGAGAGGAAGTGGAATATGAAGAGGCGGAAACCCTGAGAGAAGTTGGGCCCACTATCCTTGGCATGGGTAGGATGTGTGATGTTCCAGTTAGCACCTTTGTCCCACCCTCCACCAGGTTCACCCTGTGTGCCATGACAGAAATGTATCATCCCTGTCCACAACAACTTGTCCAGGTGTCTGTTGTTAGGTGGACCTTCCTGGTTACAGAGTTGGTGAAAGCACGGTTCAGTATTTTTAACACGTGCTTATGTAACACAGGGACGGCACACCGGGCAAAATAGTGGTGGCTGGGAACACTGTATCGTGGGGCAGCCACAGCCAAGAGATCACGGAAAGACTGTGTTCCCACAAGCCTAAACAGCAACATATCCACAGCTAGCAATTTGGCAATGTGCGAGTTTAGTTTTCGTGCCTGTGGGTGCGTGGCTGGGTATTTACGCTTTCTTTCCAAGCTCTCAGGCATGGACAATTGGACGGTTCACTGGGACAAGGAAGTGGATGTGGTTGATGTTTGTTTTGTGTGAGCAACAGCAGCTCGTGGGCAGGAGGTATGAGTGCTTGCTTCCCGAACAGCAGATTCTGAAGGACAAAGCCCAGGCGACATGGCATTGTTTTGACACGCAAACGCAGATTTTGTACCGTGGTGTTCCACCCACCTACTGGGGTGCTTGGCTGCCATGTGGTTTTGCATACTGGTGGTGCTCAGGTTGCCTTTGCCCTGGCCTCTGATCAACTTGGTATGGCAGATGCTTCAGACTACAATGTTTCTCTCTGAAGGACTTTCAGAAAAAAAATTCCACACAGCAGCTGAACACCCCCTTGCCCTGACTTGGCACACAGCGGCAGTGCTCTTGGGAACAGTTGACACAGTTCTCACGTAGGGCAAACAACGACCCCTTGGTGCCCGTGTTGGTGCTACATATCCATCTTCCTCTGTGTTGATAAATGGCTATGCATGCCAACGGTCCAGGTCGGATCAGTGGACTCATCATCGACCACTTAGTCTTCCATCTCATCCTCCTTCCCTGTTGACATTGTAGGCTGACCTGATGGCATCTGTGTCTCATCATCATCAGCCTCCACCTCTGGAGACAGTAAATGACGTTCCTTCAAGTGGCTTTCTTCTGGCCGTAGGTACTCAAATACTTGAGCTTCAATGCACGCCACCTCCTCTTGTGCAGATTTTCAGATATTGATAGCACAAGCCAAGCTAGCTGTCACAGCCAAAATAGTGGTTAAAATGGCCTGGTGCGTGCTTGGTAGCAGGCAGTAGGAAATGTTTGGACTACTGCTTTGTGTAGCGCACTAAACGCTTTTTTAAGTGGACTAATGTGGACAGAAGGCAGGCTGTCACCCCAAAAACAGCAGGGAAAATGGGCTGATGCGTGCTTTGTAGCAGGCAGTAGGAAATGTTTGGGCTACTGCTTTGTGTAGCGCACTAAACGCCTTTTTAAGTGGACTAATGTGTGCAGAAGGCAGGCTGTCACCCCAAAAACAGCAGGGAAAATGGCCTGGTGCTTGCTTTGCAGCAGGTAGTAGGAAATGTTTGGACTACTGCTTTGTGTAACGCACTAAACGCTTTTTTAAGTGGACTAATGTGGACAGAAGGCAGGCTGTCATCCAAAAACAGCAGTGAAAATGGGCTGGTGCGTGCTTTGTAGCAGGCAGCAGGAAATGTTTGGACTACTGCTTTGTATAGTGCACTAAATGCTTTTTTAAGTGGACTAGTGTGGACAGAAGGCAGACTGTCACCCCAAAAACAGCGGGGAAAATGGGCTGGTGCGTGCTTTGTAGCAGGCACTAGGAAATGTTGGACTACTGCTTTGCTTTGGGCACTAACCACCTTTTTAAATGGACTAATGTGGACAGCAGAAGCCAGGCTCTGACCCCTAAAACAGCAGGGAAAATAGACCGGTTCTGTTAAAAAAAAGGCAGCACAAAATTCTACTGCTCTGTGTGCTGTAAAAATATTGCCTTGTCTCTGACAAGAGCTGTTTTAAGATGGACACTGGAAGAACACTTTAACCTCTCCCGATCTAATACACAATCTCTCCCTTCCTGTACTTTAACTTTGTTGTGTGTCTTCAGCTCTGAAAAGAGCTATTTTTGGTGGTAATATGGAGCTAGTGAGTAGCTCCTTTAAACACTAACCTAGTATACACTGCAGGTAGCCCTTAAAAGTGCTTTTGTTTGATCAAGAGGCCTAAACACTAGTGTTGAGCCACCCCCGTAGTGTTCGGGTTCGGTTCGTCGAACACCGGGATGTTCGAGGAACTGTTCGTCGAACTCTTCGTCGAACACCTTAGAACACAGTCGAACACCATTAAAACCAATGGCATTCAAACAAAAACACATAGAAAAACATAGAAAACACCTTCAAAGGTGTCCAAAAGCTGACAAATTGCTCAGAAGACGCTCTCTTTAACCCCTTAAGCCCCGCGGGTGGTTTGCACGTTAATGACCGGGCCAATTTTTACAATTCTGACCACTGTCACTTTATGAGGTAATTACTCTGGAACGCTTCAACGGATCCCCCTGATTCTGAGATTGTTTTTTCGTGACATATTGTACTTCATGATTGTGGAAAAATTTCTTCGATATCACTTGCGTTTATTTGTGAAAAAAATGGAAATTTGGCGAAAATTTTGAAAATTTTGCGATTTTCAAAATTTGAATTTTTAAGCTCTGAAATCAGAGCGATATGTCACACAAAAGAGCTAATAAATAACATTTTCCACATGTCTACTTTACATCAGCACAATTTTGGAACCAAAATTTTTTTTTGTTAGGGAACTATAAGGGTTAAAAGTTGACCAGCGATTTCTCATTTTTCCAACAAAATTTATAAAACCATTTTTTTAGGGACCACATCACATTTGAAGTCACTTTGAGAGGTCTTTATGACAGAAAATACCCAAAAGTGACACCATTCTAAAAACTGCACCCCTCAAGGTGCTCAAAACCACATTCAAGAACTTTATTAACCCTTCAGGTGCTTCACAGGAATTTTTTGAATGTGGAAGAAAAAAATGAACATTTAACTTTTTTCACAAAAATGTTACTATAGACAAAAATTTTTTTTATTTTCACAGGGGTAACAAGAAAAAATGGACCCCAAAATTTGTTGTGCAATTTCCCCTGGGCATGCAGATACCCAATATTTGGGGAAGAAACACTGTTTGGGCGCACGGCAGGGCTCGGAAGGGAAGGAGCGCCATTTGACTTTTTGATTGTAAAATTTGCTTGAATAATTAGCGGACACCATGTTCTGTTTGGAGAGCCCCTGTGTGCCCAAACTTTGGAGCTCCCCCACAAGTGACCCCATTTTGGAAACTAGACCCCCCAAGGCACCTTTCTAGATGCATAGTGAGCACTTGGAACCCCCAGGTGCTTCACAAATTGATTTGTAAAAATGAAAAAGTGAAAAAAAAAACACTTTTTCATTTTTACGAATCAATTTGTGAAGCACCTAGGGGTTCCAAGTGCTCACTATGCATCTAGATAGGTGCCTTGGGGGGTCTAGTTTACAAAATGGGGTCACTTGTGGGGGAGCTCCAATGTTTGGGCACACAGGGACTCTCTAAATGCAACATGGTATCCGCTAACAAATTGAATGGAAAATCGGCTCAAATTGTTAGCGGACACCACATTGCGTTTGGAGAGCCCCTCTGTGCCCAAACTTTGGAGCTCCCCCACAAGTGACCCCATTTTGGAAACTAGACCCCCCAAGGCACCTTTCTAGATGCATAGTGAGCACTTGGAACCCCCAGGTGCTTCACAAATTGATTCATAAAAATGAAAAAGTGTTTTTTTTTTCACTTTTTCATTTTTACGAATCAATTTGTGAAGCACCTGGGGGTTCCAAGTGCTTACTATGCATTTAGATAGGTGCCTTGGGGGGTCTAGTTTCCAAAATAGGGTCACTTGTGGGGGAGCTCCAATGTTTGGGCACACAGGGGCTCTCCAAACGCAACATGGCGTCCGCTAACAATTTGAGCCGATTTTCCATTCAATTTGTTAGTGGACACCATGTCGCGTTTGGAGAGCCCGTGATGTGCCTAAACAGTGGAGCTCCCCCACAAGTGTCCCCATTTTGGAAACTATACCCCTCAAGGATTTTATTAAGGTGTATAGTGAACATTTTGAACCCAGAGGTACGGCACAGAATTTGTTTACATTAGGTCATCATATTGAATAAGTTGTCATTATTCTTGAGCGCAAGTGCTCGCTACTTGAGTTTGCATCGGGTACTCAGGTATGCACCATGTACAGCGTGTGCTTGAGTGACATGCTCGAGTCCCTGCTCCGCATGTTTCACGGTTATTAGGCACCCAAAAAAAAACATGCGGGGATCGCTCGTGCATGGCAGGCAATCCCCGTAAAGTTTTTTGGCCGCGAAGGATATGGGGCAGAGACTCAAGCATGTCACTCAAATACCCACGATACTCAATGCATACCAGAGCACCCGATGCAAACTCAAGTAACGAGCACTTGCTCTCAACACTAGTCACCATATCGTCATCTTTTTTTCTTACTTTTGAAAAAAATCCCAACCCCAGCCCTAGCCCTAGCACAACCCTAGCCCTAGCACAACCCTAGCCCTAGCACAACCCTAGCCCCAGCACAACCCTAGCCCCAGCACAACCCTAGCCCCAGCACAACCCTAGCCCCAAACCCAGCCCTAACCCTAGCCCAATCCTAACCCAAGAGTTTATTTTTGACACCGTTCCTTGTGCGGTATAAGTGATTAGACGACTTTATTCTTCGGGTCGGTGTGATTACAGCAATGCCAGAATCATATGGGGTTTTTATGACTGACAGCTGTCACACACTAAAAGACGCATTTTTTGTAAAATCTAGTTTTTGCATCGCCATATTTTGAGAGCTATAATTTTTCCAGATTTTGGCAGACAGTCATGTGACGGCTCGTTTTTTGCGGGATGACTTGACGTTGTTATTGGTGCCATTTTCAGGCACGTGACATTTTTTGATCGCTTTCTATTCCGATTTTTGGGAGGCAGAATAAACAAAAACCAACAATTCAGGAATTGTTTTTTTTTTTTTTTTTTTTATTCTGTTCCGCGTGTGGTAAAATTGATGAGGCAGCTTTATTCTTCGGGTCAGTACGTCTACAGTGGTACCACATTTGTATAATTTTTCTATGTTTTGGCGCTTATACACAATAAAAGCTATTTTATAGAAAAAAATATTTTTTAGCATCGCTTTATTCTGAGAGCTGAAACTTTTTTAATTTTTGGCTGATGGAGCTGTATGGTGGCTTGTTTTTTGTGGGACGAGATGTCGTTTTCAACGGTATCATTTTTATTTATATGCGTTTTTTGATCGCGTGTTATTCCACTTTTTGTTTGGCGGTATGGTGATAAAGCATTGTTTTTTGCTGCGTTTTTTTTTTTTTTTTTTTACCGTGTTCACTGAAGGGGTTAACTAGTGGGACAGTTTTATAGGTCAGGCTGTTCCGGACGCGGCGATACCAAATATGTGTACTTTTATTGTTTTTTTTTTATTTTTTTTATAATAATATTTATTGATGGGTACATTATATTTTTATTTTTGGTGTATTATTTTTTTTATTTTTTTATAATATTTTTGCACATTTTTTTTTTTTTTTCCCACTTTCAGACAGTTTCTACACCTTATTACTTTGTCCCACTCTGGGACTTTCACTTTTTTTTTTCTGATCGCCTGCATGGCATAGGAATGGAGCACCATCCCTATGCCATGCAGGCTGTCAGAAGTGCACAGTGTGAAGATTGCTTGGAGATGCACTGCGCATGTCCAAGCAATCTTCCTGCTCTCTGGTGACCCGGATGTTGTCATGACGACATCGGGTCGTCATGGCAACACCCGGGAAGCCGCTGCAGTCTGCGCAGGAAGCCGGAAGAGGAGGTGAGTATCGCCGATCACCTCCCCTTGCCCCCTCAATGCCGCGATCGATTTCGATCGACTTCGATCGCAGCATAGCGGGGGTTAATGTGCTGGGAGCGGTGCAGCACCGCTCCCTGCACATAGTACCGGGTGTCAGCTGTGACAATCAGCTGACACCCGGCGGCGATCGCGCCCGCACAGCCTGTGTGCGCGCGCGATCGCCATGACGTACTAATACGGGTCTGGCTCTTAAGTCCCAGGGCACAGACGCGTATTAGTACGTCAAATGTTATTAAGGGGTTAAAAAAGCCGGCCGGCAATTCAGCAGCGGCATACACCGGTACCCGACAATTTAGACAAGAAGGAATAGAGCATCACACATAGATTAGATAGATAGAAACATGTCAGTCACATATGTAAGAAGTACAGTGACAGTGTTGTTTACTGATCTTGTCATTTAGTGTAAAGGATTTATTTAAAAAAATATTAGTGTTTTCATGCACCGTCTCTTTAAAAAAGCCGGCCGGCAATTCAGCAGCGGTACTCGACAATTTAGAACAGAAAGATAGAGCATCACACATAGATTAGTTAGATAGAAACATGTCAGTCACATATATAAGAAGTACAGTGACAGTGTTGGTTACTTTACTTGTCATTTAGTGTTAAAATAAAGGATTTATTAAAAAAAAAATTGCTGTGGGATTCCCCGTAATTTTAGTCTCTAGCGGAGGTTAAGCAGATGGCTGGGGCAGATGTTTGAAGCCTGGGAAGGGGGTAATACCCATGGAGCTTCCCAGGCTACTAATATCAGCCCCCCAGCTGAATACCTAGCCTTTGCTAGCTATTAAAATGGGGACCCCCCCCAAAAAATGACGTGGGGACCCCCCTATTTTAATAGCTAGCAAAGGCTAGGCAGACAGCTGGGGGCTGATATTAATAGCCCAGGAAGGGTGCCATGAATATTGGCCCCCTCCCAGGCTAGAAACACCAGCCGTCAGCCGTCACAGAAATGACGCATCCATAGGATGCGCCAATTCTGGCACTTAGCCTCGCTCTTCCCACAGCCCTGTAGCGGTGGCAGTGGGATAATAGGGTTGGGGTTGATGTCAGCTTATAATGCCAGCTGACATCAAGCCCAGGTTAGTAATGGAGAGGCGTCTATAAGACACCCCCATTACTAACCCCATAGTCAAAGTAAAAAAAAAACACAAACACCCAGAATAAAGTCCTTTAATTGAAATAAACACACAATTCTTTATTGTTCTAAATTAAACCATACTTACCATCATGCCCATTCCAGCTGAAGCCAACGATCTCCTGCATTAAAAGAAAAATAATAAAGCAACATCACCCTTATTTTTCGATGGTTCCCAGGACAGCTCCAGCTCTGCTACATCGAGATGACAGGCTGGACAGCAGCAGAAAGCTGCCATCCAGCCTGTCATCCCGCAGACACTGAGAAGCGCAGGCATGCTTGCGCTCCTCAGTGTCTGGCTGTGACGGCATCCAGAAGAGCCGACAATGAACTCAGCTCACCTCATGCACGTCACTGACAGCGTGGGAGAATTCTCCTGCGCATGCGGTGAGCGTGAGAGAATTCTCCTGCTGAAGCGCTGAGCGCAGGAGAATTTTCCCACGCTGTCAGTGACGTGCATGAGGTGAGCTGAGTTCATTGGACATGAGCTCACCTCATGCACGTCACTGACACCGTGGGAAAATTCTCACGCTGAAGAGCTGAGTGCAGGAGAATTTTCCCACGCTGTCAGTGACGTACATGAAGTGAGCTGAGTACATTGGACATGAGCTCACCTCATGCACGTCACTGACAGCGTGGGAAAATTCTCACGCTGAAGCGCTGAGTGCAGGAGAATTTTCCCACGCTGTCAGTGACGTGCATGAGGTAAGCTGAGTTCATTGGACATGACCTCGGCTCATCTGGATGCAGTCACAGCCTGACACTGAGGAGCGCAAGCATGCCTGCGCTTCTCAGTGTCTGCGGGATGACAGGCTGGATGGCAGTTTTCTGCTGTGATCCAGACTGTCATCTCGATGTAGCAGAGCTGGAGCTGTCCTGGGAACCATCGAAAGGTAAGGATGATGTTGCTTTATTATTTTTCTTTTATTGCAGGAGATCGTTGGCTTCAGCTGGAATGGGCGTGATGTTAAGTATGGTTTAATTTAGAATAATAAAGAATTGTGTGTTTATTTCAATGAAAGGACTTTATTCTGGGTGTTGTGTTTTTTTTAAATACTTCACTAGAAATTCATGGCGGTCATGTCTAATATTGGCGTGACCCAATGAATTTCGGGCTTAGAGCCAGCTGATAATGCCAAGCTTGCCCTAACCCCTTTATTACCCAGTGAGTCACCACACCAGGGCCCTGGATGAGTTGGGTACAGCTTCTATGAACGCGCCATTTTCCGGGGTGGCTGCGGCCTGCAATTTGCAGTGGGGGGGGGCCCAGAAAGCTTGGGTCTCCCTGCGCTGCGGATTCCAGCCCCAGCTGCCTAGTTGTACCTGGCTGGACACAAAAATAGGGCGAAGCCCCACGTATTTTTTTTTTAATTATTTCATGAAATAATTTCATGAATTTTCCCACGCTGTCAGTGACGTGCATGAGGTGAGCCGAGTTCAATGGACATGAACTCGGCTCATCTGGATGCGGTCACAGCGAGACACTGAGGAGCGCAAGCATGCCTGCGCTTCTCAGTGTCTGCGGGATGACAGGCTGGATGGCAGCTTTCTGCTGCACCTCCAGTCTGTCATCTCGATGTAGCAGAGCTGAAGCTGTCGTGGGAACCATCGAAAGGTTGCGCTCCTCAGTGTCTCGCTGTGACGGCATCCAGATGAGCCGAGTTCATGTCCAATGAACTCGGCTCATCTCATGCACGTCACTGACAGCGTGGGAAAATTCTCCTGCACTCAGCGCTTCAGCGTGAGAATTCTCCCACGCTGTCAGTGACGTGCATGAGGTGAGCTCATGTCCAACGAACTCAGCTCACTTCATGCACGTCACTGACAGCGTGGAAAAATTCTCCTGCACTCAACGCTTCACCGTGAGAATTTTCCCACGCTGTCAGTGACGTGCATGAGGTGAGCCGAGTTCATTGGACTTGACCTCGGCTCATCTGGATGCCGTCACAGCGAGACACTGAGGAGCGCAAGCATGCCTGCGCTTCTCAGTGTGTGTGGCATGGCAAGCTGGATGGCAACTTTCTGCTGCAATCCAGCCTGTTATGTGAATGTAGCAGAGCTGAAGCCGTCGTGGGAACCATGGAAAGGTAAGGATGATGTTGCTTTATTATTTTATTTTTATTGCAGAAGACATTGGCTTCAGCTGGAATGGGCATGATGGTAAGTATGGTTTAATTTAGAACAATAAAGAATTGTGTCTTTATTTCAATTAAAGGACTTTATTCTGGGTGTTTGTGTTTTTTTTTAACTTTGACTATGGGGTTAGTAATGGGGGTGTCTTATAGATGCCTCTCCATTACTAACCTGGGCTTGATGTCAGCTGGCATTATAAGCTGACATCAACTCCAGCCCTGTTACCCCACTGCCACCGCTACAGGGCTGTGGGAAGAGCGAGGCTAAGTGCCAGAATTGGCGCATCCTATGGATGCGCCATTTCTGGGGCGGCTGACGGCTGGTGTTTCTAGCCTGGGAGGGGGCCAATATTCATGGCACCCTTCCTGAGCTATTAATATCAGCCCCCAGCTGTCTGCCTAGCCTTTGCTAGCTATTAAAATAGGGGGGACCCCACGTCATTTTTTTTTTGGGTCCCCCATTTTAATAGCTAGTAAAGGCTAGTTATTCAGCTGGGGGCTGATATTAGTAGCCTGGGAAGCTCCTTGGGTATTTCCTCCTTCCCAGGCTTCAAACATCTGCCCCAGCCGTCTGCTTAACCTCCGCTAGAGACTAAAATTACGGGGAACCGCACGCACATTTTTTTTAATAAATCCTTTATTTTAACACTAAATGACAAGTACAGTAATCAACACTATCACTGTACTTATTATATATGTGACTGACATGTTTCTATCTATCTAATCTATGTGTGATACTCTATTCTTTCTGTTCTAAATTGTCGGGTACCGCTGCTGAATTGCCGGCCGGCTTTTTTAAAGAGACGGGTGCATGAAAACACTATTATCTTTTTTTAATAAATCCTTTAACACTAAATGACAAGCACAGTAACCAACGCTGTCACTGTACTTCTTATATATGTGACTGACATGTTTCTATCTATCTAATCTATGTGTGATGCTCTTTTCTTTCTGTTTTAAATTGTCGGGTAACGGTGTATGCCGCTGCTGAATTGGCGGCTTTTCATGTTTCACTGTGAGCACTGTTTCCATCGATTTGGGCAACCATTGTAATGCCACAACCACCATGGCTGTGGCATTACAGTGAGTGGCAGACAATCCCTGCATGATGTGAAAAAATCCAGTTACGCTTTTGGTGCACGAACAGTTATCGAACATAACCTCGAACAGCCGAATTTTTGGCAAATCGTTCGTGTTTGTCGAACGACTCGAACACCGCCCAAAACGGCTCGAATTTGAGATTGGCGAACAGTTCTAGTCGAACGCCACTCATCTCTACTGGTATCATCAAAGATGAACTTGTGGAACCTTTTCGAGTTGAGGATGGAGTGAAGCTCAACTTCCAGACCTACTGCCAGTTTCTGGAAGACAACTTCTTCAAGCAGTGGTACAGGAAGAAGTCGGTATCGGTCATGAAAAACATGATTTTCATGCAGTACAATGCTCCACCACATGCATCCAACTACTCCACAGCGTGGCTGGCCAGTAAAGGTCTAAAAGAAGAAAAAATAATGAAATGGCCCCCCCTTATTCTCCTGATATGAACCCCATAGAGAACCTGTGGTCCATCATAAAATGTGAGATCTACAGGGAGGGAAAACAGTACACCTCTCGGAACAGTGTCTGGGAGCCTGTGGTGGCTGCTGCATGCAATGTTGATCGAAAACAGATCAAGCAACTGACAGAATCTATGGATGGCAGGCTGTTGAGTGTCATCATAAAGAAAGGTGGCTATATTGATCACTAATTTTTTGGGGTTTTTGTTTTTGCATGTCAGAAATGTTTATTTCTAAATGTTGTGCACTGATATTGGTTTACCTGGTGAAAATAAGCAAGTGAGATGGGATTATATTTGTTTTTATTAAGTTGCCTAATAATTCTGCACAGTAATAGTTACCTGCACAAACAGACATCCTCCTAAGATAGCCAAATCTAAATAAACCCCACTCCAACTTCCAAAAATATTAAGCTTGGATATTTATGAGTCTTTTGGGTTGATTGAGAACATAGTTGTTGATCAATAATAAAAATAATCCTCTAAAATACAACTTGCCTAATAATTCTGCACACAGTGTATTTATATATATAGTCTTGCACAGCTTGGTATGTTTGTTTATCATCTCCCCTTTCTTGTTTAGTCCAGCTATATCGATTTTTACTTGATTTTACCTCTTTTTATGCATACATTATTTGTATTTAGTAATGTTTATGTGACGTGTGTGCACCTGTCTTCTGCAGTGCACCTATTTCAATCATGTATTCAATAAGTAAAGGATTTTGATTACTTGACATTTAGGTGTATATCTATGACTATAAAAAGTTCTGATTTTTCTGACTGGTTTTTGTGTTCAATGCAAATGGTCATTTTCTTATCGTGTCTGGCAGATATATGTCTCTGTTGTGATAATTTGAGTATTTGCCTCTTCTACCTAGAGTACATAATTTACACTGCTCAAAAAAATAAAGGGAACACTTAAACAACCGAATATAACTCCAAGTGAATCAAACGTCTGTCAAATCAAACTGTCCATTTAGGAAGCAACACTGATTGACAATCAATATCACATGCTGTTGTGCAAATGGAATTGAAAATAGATGGAAATTATTGGCAATTATCAAGACACACTCAATAAAGAAGTGATTCTGCAGGTGGGGACCACAGACCATATCTCAGTACCAATGCTTTCTTGCTGATGCTTTGGTCACTTTTGAATGTTGGTTGTGCTTTCACACTCGTGGTAGATTGAGACGGACTCTACAACCCACAGAAGTTGCTCAGGTAGTGCAGCTCATCCAGGATGGTACATCAATGCGAACTGTGGCAAGAAGGTTTGCTGTGTCTGTCAGCGTAGACTCCAGAGGCTGGAGGCGCTACCAGGAGACAGACCAGTACACCAGGAGACGTGGAGGGGGCCGTAGGAGGGCAACAACCCAGCAGCAGGACCGCTACCTCTGCCTTTGTGCAAGGAGGAACAGGAGGAGCACTAACAGAGCCCTGCAAAATGACCTCCAGCAGGCCACAAATGTGCATGTGTCTGCACAAATGGTTAGAAACCGACTCCATGAGGGTGGTATGAGGGCCCGACGTCCACAGATGGGGGTTGTGCTCACAGCCAAACACTGTGCAGGACGCTTGTCATTTGCCACAGAACATCAGGATTGGCAAAGTCGCCACTGGTGACCTGTGCTCGTCACAGATAAAAGCAGGGTCACACTGAGCATATGTGACAGACGTCACAGAGTCTGGAGACGCCATGGAGAGTGATCTACTGCTTGAAACATCCTTCAGTATGACCGGTTTGACAGTGGGTCAGTAATGGTTTGGGGTGGCATTTCTTTGGAGGGCCGCACAGCCCTCCATGTGCTCGCCAGAGGTAGCCTGACTGCCATTAGGTACCGAGATGAAATCCTCAGAGCCCTTGTAAGACCATTTGCTGGTGCGGTTGGCCCTGGGTTCCTCCTAATGCAGGACAATGCCAGACCTCATGTGACTGGAGTGTGTCAGCAGTTCCTGCAAGATGAAGGCATTGAAGCTATGGACTGGCCCATCCGCTCTGCAGACCTGAATCCGATTGAGCACATCTGGGACATGCTCTGGACACTGTGCTGACAGACACAGCTACCCTTCTGGACACAGCTCGCACTGATGTGCCATTCTGGATGAACTGCACTACCTGAGCAACTGCTGTGGGTTATACTGTAGACACCGCCTCATGCTACTGTACCTCTAGGGGTGAGAGCAATGGCAAAAAGAAAAAGTGACCAAAACAACTGCCAAAAAGGATGAGAACAGAGAAATGGAAAAAACTGACGGCACTTCCAATACAAGAAATAGGTGTGAACAGGTGCTTACTAGGAGGAGCTACCTCCATATACAATTAGCAAACAAAGTAGCACTCTGTAACGCTTAGTATATAGTTATGAAGTATGAAATATGAATATCTGATGTGGAAAATAAAGATGAATGAGAAATTTTTGCGCATGTAAATATGAAGTGTGAAATGTGAATAGCATTACTGCTGTGGAATGTAGAAATAAATGAGAAATCTTAGCGCATAAATTGGCCTATTCATGTGTACCTGACAGCATCAGGTACACATGAATTGGCATCAGGTGGCTACTCCTAGTAAGCACCTGTTCACATCTATTTCTTGTATTGGAAGTGCCATCAGTTTTTTCTGTTTCTATATTTAAGCTTTGACTGAGCACTCCACCCTGATGCCGCAGGTGGTTTTAATTGCAGTAGGATATTACTTTCCCACACATAAGCAGATGGATGTCTCTTAGAGAGGTATTCACACTGGTAGGGTCCTGACATCGAGAAACGCCTAATCACGGCTGTCAGGTACACATGAATTTGCCAATTTATGCGCTAAGATTTCTCATTTATTTCTATATTCCACAGCAGTAATGCTATTCATATTTCATACTTCATATTTACATGAGCTAAGATTTCTCATTTATTTCTATTTTCCACAGCAGTAATGCTATTCATATTTCATACTTCATAACTATATACTAAGCGTTATAGAGTGCTACTTTGTTTGTTAATTGTATATGGAGGTAGCTCCTCCTAGTAAGCACCTGTTCACACCTATTTCTTGTATTATTTCTATATTCCACAGCAGTAATGCTATTCATATTTCATACTTCATATTTACATGCACAAAAATTTCTCATTCATCTTTATTTTCCACAGCAGTAATGCTATTCATATTTCATACTTCATAACTATATACTAAGCTTTACAGAGTGCTACTTTGTTTGTTAAGAGAACAAAGAAATAGTCTGTGGTCACCACCTGCAGAACCACTCCTTTATAGGCGGTATCTTGCTAATTGCCTATCATTTCCACCAGTTGTCTGTTTTATTTGCACAACAGCAGGAGAAATTGATTCACAATCAGTGTTGCTTCATAACTGGACAGGTAGATTTCAAAGAAGTGTTATTGACTTGGAGTTACATTGTGTTGTTTAAGTGTTCCCTTTATTTTTTTGAGCAGTGTATATATGTATATATATGTATGAAACTTTTTTTTTACTCTTCATATTTTTTCTTATAAAACACACAGTCCCTAAACCTGTTCCTAATACTAATTCCCAAACCTAGCACTAGCTAACTGTTTCTAAACTAATTGTCCCCCCTAACTAATGCCCTGCTCCTAACTAAAGCTATCTAAGCTATCTAATGACGGATGGACAAGACAAAAAAAATGACAAAGGAGATGGGTGGAGGGACAGGGAGACTGGGGTGACACTGGGAGAAATGGTTTGTGAATTAGATTTTTGACAGTTTCTGACAGTAGCACAGCTCCGACCTCCAACACAGTTACTGACAGAGTGAGAAGAATCGGGGCTGTGCTACTGTTTCCATTATTGGATACATTGCTGTGTTTGGGTAGTTACATTCACTATCCAATCACAGCCATCCAAGTGCAGGGGATGCTGTCATTGGTCCCTGCATCTCTTCACAACCTTCCAGATGTCGCAATCTCTCTTGATTGATGCATCTGGAGGGTTAATCAGCCAGGGGCAGTACTCTGTAAATGATGCACCCTCCACTATGAGACATTGTTTAACATTCTCAACTAAATGAATGCCAGATGCGATTTCTGGTTTGATAAAGCACCTGACCGCTGACATTGTGTTCACTTGTCGCAGGCACTTCACCAGAACACTGCCCAAAATCTGCACCGGGTAATCTCTACAGACCCATACTATCTATTACAATAACCAAAGTGGATTATAGTCAATCTTTACCATACTATTATGCTACTTTGATATATTAGTAACATCTGACTTTTTTGACTACTCCTGTGCATAGTGAATTTAGGTATTTCCCTATAGTATTACATATCATTTGAAATAGGACACTATTTCCTGTGTAAAAGCCTTGTATTATATTAGTGTCACGGGTGCATCAGAGGTGACAGACAGTCGCCCTGCAGTTGGTTGCAGGAGATCTCTACGTTTGGCATTATAGACATCTTCTTAGATGAGGCACTGTCTCCAGGACCTAGCGGCTACCTCCCTCTGATAATTAGCTCCCAAGCCTGGGTGTATATATACCTGGTGTGTCTGAGAGGGAGTAACCGACTATATTAATTTCTACTTGTGAAGGCTTAGCAAGAACAGTACTTTGTCCTCTCTGGAGCTTGAGCCCGAGTTCGCATTTGTCTTGGGTCGTCTAAAGCTAAGCATTCTCTCCCTGTTTGTCTACCCTAGTTGTCTATACAGTTTAGTGGAGATCGACTAGTGTGCATCTCCTCCAATCCCTAGCCTTAGCCATACGCCAGGGAAAGACAGGGCGAGGTACTCGTGCGGCGATTGCTGAAGAGGCAATATAGGGACGGTAGTTGAGACAGGGTGACACTAGATCAAACTAGGAGGTCTCCACTTCCCCCTTTCCCAAGTGTCTGGGCTCCCTTTCCCTCTGTGTTGCACTAAGTCTTTCCCACACCGGGCGTGACAATTACATAGACAGGTCAGTTCGACTATTAGATCTGCAGCTTTATTATGATGTACTTGGATACTGGTGCCATAATCTTATGTATGTTATTATTTAATATACTATAGGGGCGGTTTTTGACTGTCATTCTCTTGTATCTGTATCTATTTGCTATTTCTGTCCTGTATCTAATTATTAATTGTATAATTTTTTTTGTAATATTAATCCAATGAATTTTAACAATTTTTATTATGATTGTTGATTGTGCTGTCTCTGTTTCACTGTAGATGTTTATGTTTTATTTGTGAGCATATCAATAATATTATACGAAGAATAGTTTGTATTTTGCACCAGGTAAATGTCACATACTGCCACCCCCTGCCTTGCCAGGTGGAACGCCAGCTCTGGTTCCTGAGTGACGAGGAAGGAACACAGACACACACTGACAGAAACACACAGACAAACACATAGACAGACACACAGAGAGACACACAGAAAGACAGAAACACAGAGACACAGACAGAGTCACATAAATAGAGAGACACACAGACACATACACAGACAATAGAAAAATCACTGAAATGTATGGAATCAGCACTAAAATGGAATTGAAATAGCAAGAGGAAGACGCCTGGATGCATCTCTGACTCCCAGGTTGCTGCTGGGAACACTGTTGTCAGAGTAATACTCTACTTTCACAGACTGATAATAAAACATACAAAACCGAACATAAAATGGATTTTAGAAGAAAAAAGTTAGGAAACATTCTTTCCTTTATAATTACTTGGATAAAAGGCAAATTTAAAAGGAGAGAAAAAAAACACCTCCTCCACCCCTTAATAGCCGGGCCATCTCTCACCATATTTCAGTCGCCTATGACTACGGTACATTACATTATAGAGGAGGAAATAAAACTATACCCACTGGTAGTCAACAGTAATTTTTACATTTTACTACCTTATCTGGGCATGTGGTGTGTATGACATGGTAAATGTAAGCGAATTTTATAAGTGAGGGTAGTCTGATGATCCACTAAAAATTATGAGTGAGGGCTGCCTGATGACCCTCTAAACATTGTGAGTGAAGGTCACCTGATGACCCTTTAAACATTATGAGTGAGGGCCACCTGACGGCCCCCTAAAAATTTGAGTGAGGGCCGCCTGATGACCCTTTTAAAATTTGGAGCGAGGGCCGCCTGATGACCCTCTAAAAATTTTGAGTGAGGGCTAGCCCTGCCAACAGGTAAACAGTTAGTTGCATTATTAATATTTTTGTCACCTGGTCTAGTTAAGGCAAATTTAAGACACAATAACAATAACACCAGTTGATCTTGATAAGTTCTGTAATTTAAAGATAAATTGTTGCATTGAACATTTTGTCTAATGTGCAGGTAGGATGTTACAGAACAGAAAAAATAGCAGATTAATATATGCTTGTATGGGAAAAGATTATTTGTAACATATTTTATTCACTTAAATTCCTGCTGTTTCTTTGCTTAGGACTCAAGTAGGCGATCCCATCAGTGACTGGCTGCCTTGCCCTTATAACTGTCAATTTAGATATTGTGGTTAATGTCAAAGAATTTCCAACTGGAATAATTTTTCCTATCAAATGATATACAGTATAAATCTGCTCATCTCTTACATCTATAGTAGGAAAGCATGTGTAAGGTGCCCCAGCAAGGTAGTCGTAGGTGAGCTGTGGCCCCTGCTCGCTCTGGCACCCTATAGCCAATGTGTGTCCTTCCTCTGATGTGCTGCGCTGTATGTGGTGCTCTCCACTTACTTCAAACCATCTGGTCGCAGCTGTCTCCAGGCATTTCTCTTCTGGGACCAGGGCAGCAATAAATTCAGAGGACACGAGGTTCTTAACCATAATTGGGAGTTTACTTGGGGAAGAGGAATATGTACAATATTTACAGGCAGATATAATGGATAAGGCCCAACGGGTTGTCATCTCTCTCACAGGAACTGGAAACAACTTCAACCCTGGTTCCCACTTTAAGTGAAGCATCTCCGTGGCTCTATTCTCTAGCCCTAGAGAATCTTATTCACCAGCGACAGTATATCCGTATCCTATATCTCCCCATGTCCTAGCCTTGAGTCCTAGCTTCTTCGGCAGCCTGCAGACAGAATGTGACCCCTGGTCCTCAATACCTCTGTTGAGTTTCTCCGGCCGGCTAAGGGGACTCTTGCGTAGGGAATCTTCACTCTGGTAATCCTACTGTCTGGGGTACGGGGCTCCCGTCTGCCCTAGCAGCCACTATACTTAGGCTGCCCTTACGGTTCTCTGTCCAAACTCTCACTCACTCGTTCTGGAAACTCACCACAAGTTTCCTAGAGTGTCCACCCTCTATGGGCTGTCCTTTTACTCAATTAACTCCTCACTATCACCCTGTTAGCAGACTCTTACTAACAGCTGTACCCGACAGTGGCATCTTGTGGCTGGTTACAAGTACTGCAGCCCACAAGGAATTATGTTAAACTACGCTCTAGACATACTCAATGTCTGACCATAGCACCAAGTTCCCCCTCTACTCTACAGAGTGGACCACTGCAGCTAATCCCTTAGCTTGGCCTAACAAGAGTACAGAGAGGTCTAACTACGGGAACATTTTATTTAACTACTTCAGTGCCAAAGGAAGGTTACATCCTTCCTCACTATTACATTTGTACATGGTGAAAGGTTCCCAGTCACACTGGTTTCATGAGTTTTTTTATTTATGCATCTTATGCAGGGAGCAAATATGTGAATAACTACTTAGTCCGTTTTCATTATGATTGTTTTTTCAGCACTTAAGGATAGAAGTTCTGCTATCAATTTTAGATTACTATCTTTTAACAGATTTTCTTTGACTACTTTCTTTAGTTTTGGCTTCATGTGTCATACCTATTGTCTATGAATTATGGTCTTGTTGTCAAAAGCAACAAATTGTAGTTCATATTTCATTTTTCTCTGGTGTTTTATAAAATGAATACTGAACATTGACAGCTACGTGAAGCAAGGTCACATTTCCTACACTTGATACATGAAGATTTGTGTTTGCTTCTACTTATTTGGTGAATTGTATAGTAGAGAAATTGAACAGAATAATACAGATCATACAGACATTCCATTCAATAGACAGTCCCATTCAGCCCCAAATGGATGGCCTTGCACAGGAGAAAAACTTCTGTCCTGTCATAAGCGATATATACAACTCTAGCACAAGATTTGAAGTGTATTTTAATACATTTAACAGTAGAAAAAGCACATCAAGATACTGTACATCTCAAAGTTTCATCCATTATAGCTTTAATAATAATAATAATAATAATAATAATTTTTATTTCTATAGCGGCAATATATTCCGTAGCACTTTACATTTTTATAGGGGACTTCTACAGACATTAAAAGACATTACAGAATAACAATACTCACATAAATAAACAGATACCAAGAGGATTGAGGGCCCTGCTTGCAAGCTTACCATCTATGAGGAAATAGGGGAGACACGAAAGGTGGATGGTAACAATTGCTTGTATTGTACTGTCCAGCCATCAATTTAATGTATAGGGTGTTCACGTAATGCTGTAAGAACTGGTCACCAACCAGTATGTATACGGACACAGAGGGCTATTAAGTGCATATAGGGTGTGTGAACAGATGATACGAAGGTCCTGGTTTTGAAAAAATTGTTGTATGAGCAAAATAGAGATAGCTAGATAAGTATGTTGAGGCGATTGGCTAGTCTAAAGAAATGCGTTTTAGGGCACACTTAAAATTGTGGGTATTGGGGATTAATTGAAGAGACCTGTGTAGTGCATTCCAAAGAATTGGCACAGCTTGCTAGAAGTCTTGGAGACGTGAATGGGAGGTTCAGATTATTGAGAAAGTTAACCTTAGATCATTAGCAGAATGGAGAGCAGAGGTAGAGTGGTAGACTGAGACGAGGAAAGAAATGTAGGTTGGTGCTGAAGCATGGAACGCTTTGTGGGTGAGAGTGATGAGTTTATATTGAACTCTATATCGGATGGGCAACCAGTGCAACAATTGGCACAGGGTAGAGGCATTGGTGTAGCGTTTAGCAAGGAATATGATCCTGTCATAGGTTTACAATGACAGAAAGGAGCCAGAAGACTGCAGTGTCTGATTCCTCCCATTCCTGCATTCACTAGATGCCTTTCACCTTCTTATTAAATGGTACAGGCTTCCTTCACCAGTGCAGGGGTTAATCTGTTCAGTTGTAAGCTCCTGGAAGCTTACCTGCATTAAGGCTTTCAGCTGTCCAGTGTTAGCCACTCCCGCTCCTATATATTCTGGGTTTTTGCTTGGTGTCTATGCCAGAGCTAGCTTATGCTGCATGGTTCTAGGAGTGTGGTGGAGAGTTGTTGTTTGAGAAACCGTTTGGAGAATTTAAACTAAGGCTGTTTTGTGGTTTAGGTGGTGTGTAATCCTCTTCTTCTCCTATTTTGTTTTTTCCCCATCCTCCACTCCCCGGTGTTAACGTCTATTGTTTGTGTGCATATATTTGTATGATTGGTATCTTCCTTTAGCCCTGTTTGTACTACCTTGTTAGTCTGGTTGGTGTACTGCCATAGACTACTACTCCCCACTTCTCTGGGGGGGGAATGGAACAAGCTGAGGGTGCATTTAGGACCTCAGACAAGGTACGTGCCCAGACGTCTTCACCTTCAGAAGTAATCCGGGAAACAGGGTCGGCTAGGGCACCCCTAGCATTAGGGACAGGGAATGAGCCCCTGGCCCCGGGATACTTGACAACAGAGTCATGACAAATCCTGGCTGCTGCATTCAGGATGAATTGGAAATGGGAGAGTTTAGTAAGAGGGAGACTGATTAGTAGAGTGTTGCAATAGTCCAGACAAAAATGAAAAAGAGCAACAGTAAGAGTTTTTGCAGAGTTAAGGTTATCTGTATAATAACAGTAATATAAGTATTGGTTTTCATAGCATAAATACAGATAATACATGCAACAGTATATACGACATATAGGCTATATATACAACAAAAATGTATACAAAGTATATAAATATATGTACACTGTGTGATCAATAAATCAGCACTAGGTAAAGAGATAGAACAAGGAAGTGACAGAGAACATTCATAGCATTTACACCCAGGGTATTTTTTTTTCCACAAAATATTAAATTAATGTGGCAATAATACCTGTTAAACATGGAAAAAGATAAATATTTATTAGTGTTGAGCGAGTATGTTCTCTCCGAGTACACTCGGGCCGAGCTCCGAGTATTTATAGCTACTCGGTGATATGGTTGAATCCCTCCCGTGTGCATGATTTGCAACTGTTTGACAGCTTTATTACATGTGAGGAATGTGTAAGAAATAGACATTCCTCACATGTATTAAAGCTGTCAAACAGTCGCAAATCATGCACACAGGAGCGATTCAACCTTATCACCGAGCAGCTGTAAAAAGGGTTAATAGAACATACTCGCTCAACACTAATATTTATATGACTATAGTGGGAGATGTATCAAGAAAACTTCGGCACTCCAGTAATTATGCTTGAAAAAGTTTTAAATTTTATTCACATGTGCCCCTTGTTACACATGTGAAGGGGCACATGTGAATAAAATTTAAAACTTTTTCAAGCATAATTACTGGAGTGCCGAAGTTTTCTTGATACAGAGTATACATAATTTTTACTTCTGAGCACCCACTACAAAACAGTGAGCGACCCCTCATTCTTCTGCTATAGTGGGAGATGAAGTGATCTACCTGGAAAGAGGGTAAATAAAATAAAGGCACTACCTGAAAAGGTTGGGAGAGATTAGGAGATTAAAAATGGTAGAGGGAGCTGAATTACCTGTTACTATGAAGAGTGAGCATGCGCATACTTAATGCAAACAAAGTCATGCTGCGTGTGAGAGATCCAATCATAGACTAATGGTAAAAAGGTACAAGGGTGGAGAAAGTGTGCTGACCACTGTTAATAGTTGGCGTGATATGGTGGGCCATTTTCACCGATGCCCTGAAGTGAAGTATGGCAAATTCTCTGGTGGCACATGCATATTTAGATGCTGGAAGTAACTGTATATTCTAAGTGTGTGTATTCAGTGAATGCAACATAAAAGAACCACAGTGATGTGTGTGTATTAGTTTTAGAAGTATAGTAAGGACAGTGGTGAAATGGAGCTGAAAATAACAAAGCAAAGGGAAAGTATGAGATGTGTAGAATAAGAATATATAGAAGAAAAAAAATTCCTTAACTACTTTTTACAGCTTTGTTTCATAGATATAGCAAGGAAGCTGTATGTAGACTGTTGTGACTGTTTAGGAAGCTGCATGAGGAGCTGTATGTGAAGTGTATCTTTTGTATGAGTTCTTTTTTAAATATTGTGAATATTTTTTCTTTATTAATTATTTTTTATAGCTGTGTTTCATATATATGAGGAGCTGAATGTGGACTGTATTTTTTGTATGCATTCTTTTTTGAATATCGTGAATATTTTTTTTTATTAATTACTTTTTACAGCTGTGTTTCATAGATATGGCAAGGAAGCTGTATGTGGACTGGCTGTGAAACAAAAAATGGAAAAGAAGAAAAGAGGAGAAAAAAATGGACAGTAGACAACAACAGAAAAAAGTGAGAGGAAAAAAATGGAGACGAAAAGGAGAAAGAGAGAAAGATAGTGTAAGGGTGTGACAGGGGCTGTCATATGCCTCTCCATCTTTAAACAGTGTTTGTACTAAAATGTAATGTATTGTGATCAATGTATAATGTTATTCGTGTATCGTATATAGGGAAAGAGTAGGATATAGTATGATTTTTAGTTAGTGATAGATAGGAACATTAGAGCAGATAGGCAGTGGTGGACCTATTAGTGTATAAGACATAAAGCATAGCATAGGATTTAGGGATTTAGAAAGGGGGAAGATTTAGTTGGGGGCGTCTTGGATATAGAAGGTTTGGTGAGTGTAGTAGGGTCGCAATGGGAAAATTATGCCTAGCAACTGAAGAAGAGTTGGTGATTGGTCCAATGAAAAGGGGGAGGAGATTGGGCCAGAGAAGAGCAATGTTTTTTTTCTTTTGCCAGTCAGTCAGTCAGAGAAGTAGTTGTTGGTTGAAATGTTGAAGTATGTGCAGGAGGGATAACAGAGAGGAGTAGAGAAGTTCAGGGCCAGTGGGCTGAAGGTCGACAGTGATGCAGCAAGAGGCAGAGAAAGAGAGAAGCAACACTTTGGAAAAAAGAGTGATAAACTGCTAGGAAACTTCCCTAAACGTCCGGGGACTATGGCCCGGAGAAGACATGGAGGCCTTACTTACTTCCCAAGAAGGGGAAATGGATGGGGACGTCCCTATAGGAAGAAGAACCAGGTTCTGGAAAGCTGCGGTACCGGGCAGATCATACCTGGGGAACAAAGAGTTAGGAGTAGTGTTGAGTGAACATGCTCGACACTGCTCGGTACTCGCCCGAGCATCATGCTACTCGCAACGAGCATTTCCGGGTTACTCGGGTGGTAGCTCGGGTCTCCACCCTGCATGTTTGCCGCTCTTTACAGAGCCAATGAACATGCAGGGATTGCCAGCCAGTCACTGTAATGCTGCAGCCATGTTGGTTGTGGGCATTACATTGATTGGCTGGCCGCACAGCGTCACCTCGAGTATTTAAAACCGGGTATCGCCATCTTGGACACAGACGGCTGGAATCAGGCCGTGTAGGGACAACGCTGCTGATTTAGGGAGAAATATATACTGCGAAATAGTTAGTGTAGGGTCTGTAAAGGCTGCCACATCAAACAAACAGTCCCTCTCAGGACTAATATCCATCCCAGATATCAGGCAGGCATTCTGTATAGGAGATGCAGTGGTTATACCAGCAAACGCTGCATTACAGTCCTGTGTGCTCCTGTTGCTGAAATTGCTGGACTTAGCTCCAGGTCTCGGGGGCCAGGAAAAATCCTTTTTTTTCATCTAAATCCTAATTTTATTTTTTCCTCCTTCACGCTGTACAAATACCCATCTTATTAACCATTTGGTGTCCCCCCCCCCCAAAAAAAAAAAGTGTGTGTGACAGTTCAGACACAAATATATATTTTTTAAAGAGTCTGGTGTAGGCCAGAGAAATAGAAGTGTGGTTTTGCAGTTCCATGGTTCAAACCTCTGTATTATCCACTTTTGGGCCATTTTTACCTAAAAAAAAACAGTTTGAGTGTGTCGCTCACTGTTCTGCGGCAAATATGTCTATTTAAAAAAGTCTGGAATACACCAGTAAATTATAACTGTGGTTTTGCCGTTCCACGGTAAAAAATCTCTGTTATCCTGCTTTTGGCTTTTTTTGCCGTAAAAAAAACTGTAATAGTGTCTCCCTGATTGTTCAGACACAAATATATTTGTTGAAAATAGTCTGGGGTAGGCCAGAGAAATAGAAGTGTGGTTTTGCAGTTCCACGGTTCAAACCTCTGTATTATCCACTATTGGGCCATTTTTACCTAAAAAAAACAGTTTGAGTGTGTCGCTCACTGTTCAGCCACAAATATATCTATTTTAAAAAGTCTGGTATACACCAGTAAATTATAACTGTGGTTTTGCCGTCCCATGGTAAAAAATTTCTATTATCCAGCTTTTGGTATTTTTTCCGTAAAGAAAAACAGCAATAGTGTCTCCTGATTGTTCAGACACCAATATATCTGTTTGAAAGAGTCTGGTATACACCAGTAAATTATAACTGTGGTTTTGCCGTTCCACGGTGAAAAATCTCTATTATCCTGCTTTTGGCATTTTTTGCCATAAAGAAAAACAGTAATAGTGTCTCCTGATTTTTCAGACACAAATATATCTGTTTAAAAGAGTCTGGTATACACCAGTAAATTATAACTGTGGTTTTGCCATCCCACGGTAAAAAATTTCTAATATCCAGCTTTTGGTATTTTTTCCGTAAAGAAAAACAGTAATAGTGTCTCCTGATTGTTCAGACACCAATATATCTGTTTAAAAGAGTCTAGTATACACCAGTAAATTATAACTGTGGTTTTGGCGTTCCACGGTGAAAAATCTCTATTATCCTGCTTTTGGCATTTTTTGCCGTAAAAAAAAAATTTAATAGTGTCTCCCTGAGTGTTCAGACACAAATATATTTGTTGAAAATAGTCTGGTGTAGGCCAGAGAAATAGAAGTGTGGTTTTGCAGTTCCACGGTTCAAACCTCTGTATTATCCACTTTTGGGCCATTTTTACCTAAAAAAAGCAGTTTGAGTGTGTCGCTCACTGTTCAGCCGCAAATATATCTATTTAAAATTGTCTGGTATACCCCAGTAAACAATAACTGAGGTTTTGCCATTCCACGGTAAAAAATCTCTATTATTCAGCTTTTGGTATTTTTTCCGTAAAGAAAAACAGTATTAGTTTCTCCCTGATTGTTCAGATTGTTTAAAAGAGTCGCGTGTAGGCCAGAGAAATAGAACTGTGGTTTTCCTCTTCCACGGTTCTAATCTACTTTTTATTACCCTTTTTCCATTGATAGTGCGAGTGTAAGCTATTTTACTTCATTTACAATGGACAAGGCGCGTGGCAAGGGACGTGGAACTGGACGTTCTGGTGATGGTGCATGCAGAGGACAGGGCCGTGGCCAAGGTGAAAATGTGCCACAACCAACAGCCACATCTTCTCGCTCCCACTTCTTGACCGAATTACTAGGGAAGCACAGAACAACACCAGTATTGCGAACTGATCAGTGTGAGCAGGTAATTAATTGGATAGCAGATAATACTTCCAGTTACCTGGGCACCACCACCTCCGGTCTGTCTTCCACACGGTCAAATCTTAGTAGCCATGAGTTTCGACCGCATACTCCTCCTCACCCTGATGCTCCTTCCTCCCACCATGCCGAATGTCGTCAGACAGCAACTGATCCCACAATTGGACACTCTGAAGAGCTGTTCACTGGTCCATTTCCATATTTGTGCCCCTCGCCTGCTCCACTTGAAGTGGTGGAAGAGGAGATCCCATGTAGCGATGCCCAAATATTTGAACAGCCACGGCCACAGGAAGTCGACGCTGGCAATTTGTAACAAGAGGTGGACGATGACGAGACACTATTGCCCGGAAGTGAGGAGGAGGATCGTGGTGCGGAAGTGGAAGAGGAGGAGGTGGTGGATGATCTAGTAACTGACCCAGCGTGGCAGGAGGACATGCAGAGCGAGGCCAGCAGCACACAGGGTGAGGGAGGCAGAGTACCCCAACAGGCAGGAAGAAGCAGTGTGGTGGCCACACACAGAAGGCAGGCAACAGTTCCCCCGTAACACCAACACGAGGGACGTTGCCAGTACAACCTGTAGGTCTTCCAGAGTCTACAATTTTTTTAAAGACTCTGCTGATAACCCCAGAAAGGCCATTTGTACCACCTGCCATGCCAGCATCAGCAGGGGTGACAAAACTACCAGCCTGACCACCACCAGCATGATCAGGCACATGGCAGCAAAGCACCCGACTTTGTGGGGTGAACCCCAGGGTCCACGACCAGTGTCAGCGTGTGTCACTACAGCTTCTTCCGCTATTGTGCGTGCAATAGAACCCCCTGTTGTGTGCGCAAGGCAATCCCCTGTCCATACTGCATGCAAAGATGCCCCCTCCTCTCAGCCTTCACTTGTTATGACAGTTTCTCAAGAAACAGCATCAACGTCCACGTCCCACCGCAGCGTTCAATTGTCCATATCCAAGACCTTTGAACGAAATCGGAAATTTGCAGCCAACGCCCCACAGGCCACAGTCCTAAATTCGCACATTTCACGACTGCTTGCGTTGGAAATGCTACCTTTTAGGCTGGTGGAGACGGAATCCTTCCGCAACTTTATGGCGGTGGCCGTCCCTCGGTACTCGGTCCCCAGCTGACACTATTTTGCCCGTTGTGACATCCCCGCACTACACAAGCACGTGTCCCAAAACATCTGCCGTGCCCTGAGCAACGCAGTTACTGGGAGAGTCCACCTGACAACGAACACGTGGACAAGTGCATGTGGCCAGGGACAGTACATCTCCCTGACCGCACACTGGGTAAACATAGTGGAAGCCGGGACCCAGTCGGACCTTGGGACGGAACACGTCCTCCCCACACCGAGGATTGGGGGCCCTATGTCAGTCAGAGTTGCCCCCACAGTGTACAGCTCCTGCGCATCATCCGCCTCCTCCTCATGTTCAGCCTTCATCTCAGATATCACCACATCAGTTACAACCTGGAAGCACTGCAGTACTGCCTCAGCCAAGTGGCAACAGGCTGTGCTGAAACTCATAAGCTTAGGTGATAAACCTCACACTGCTTGTGAGTTGTGGACAACTGTGAAAGAGCAGGCAGATCTGTGGCTGAGACCACTGAACCTACATCCAGGCATGGTCGTTTGTGACAATGGCCGTAACCTGGTGGCGTCTCTGAGGCGAGGCGAGATCACACACGTACCATGCCCGGCTCATGTGCTTAAACTCGTGGTTCAGTGGTTTCTTAAATCGTACTCCGAGTTGCCAGATCTGCTTGTCAAAGTACGCCGCCTGTCAGCTCAGTTTCTCAAGTTGGCTACTGCTTCCGCCGCCCTTGCTGTGTTGCAGCAGCGTTTGATGTCCCCACACATTGGAACTCTACCCTCCACATGTTGCAAAGGATTTGAGAGCAGAAGAGAGCAGTTGTGGAGTACCAGCTGCAACAAGGCCGTCGATATTCAGGTCTGACTCCACACATAAGACCTCAGGAGTGGACCTGGATGTCTGACATATGTGCATCTTGACAAACTTTGAGGAGTCCACTAAGATGGTGAGTGGTGATGATGCCATCATTAGCGTTTTCCACTTGTCTGTCTTTTGTAACGCTCTCTGCAGAGAATTAAAGAGGAGGCATTGCAGCCAGAGTATGATGAGATGGATCAAGAAGCCGTAGCGGTCGATTGCACACAGCCCAGCCTCATCTCATCCCAACGTGCATTGGGGTAAAATGAGGGAGAGGAGGAGAAGGAAGAACAGGAGCTTGTATCATGCGCTGTAGATGGTAGTACCTGTACAACTGTCATACCATCGGTTCAGCGTGGGTGACCTGAGCACAGGGGGGAGGAGGAGGAGGAGAGCATGGTCAGTCGTCATCTTGGTGAGGACACGGAAGTCTTGCCCGTTACCAGTCTGGCACGCATGGCTGACTTTATGTTATGCTGCCTTAACCGTGACCCTCGCGTTGTCAAAATGTTGGGTGACAGTCATTACTGGTTGGTGACACTTTTAGACCCCCGCTACAAAAATGGTGCAGTTTCAGAAGGCCCTTGCTGCAGAACTGTTAAAAAATTCCCATCTGAGCACGCTAGTGGCAGAGGTCACAGTTCATTGCCTAACTAAGGTGTACATGCAAGAGAGACGCAACTCCAATCCAGCAGAGGCAGGGGAACACTCTTAACGTTCTGGGACAGTTTTCTCAGGCCCTCCCTTCGGACAGACCCTGAGGCGTGGTGTACTCTCACAAGGAGTGGAAAGTTTCAAAAGATGGTGAGGGAGTACCTTGCCGACCGTACCAGCGTCATCCGTGATTCCTCTTTGCCTTTTAATTATTGGGTATCCAAGCTGGACACTTGGAATGAAGTCGCTCTGTACGCCTTGGAGGTCCTGGCCTGCCCTGCCGCTAGCGTGTTATCGGAGCGTGTTTTTAGTGCCGCTGGGGAAATTATAACTGATAAGTGCACTCGCCTGTCAACTGACAATGTTGACAAGCTGACCCTTATCAAAATGAACACGGGCTGGATTGGGCCAGACTACTCATCACCACCAAATGATAGCAGAGTAACATAAAGTCAAATCCACTGTGTTATTTCGGGAGGTGTATTCACATGCACCGCTTCACACTCACACATGGGTATACTGTTCCTCATTTAGGCTGTTTTATGTTCTTCTCCTTATCCTCAGCCTCCACCACCACTATACCAACAGGGTGACCGTGGTTCGTGTTGCCATTATTGAAATTTCCTCCATCCATATTTTTGTCAGCTTTTGCTTGGAAGGCATAAGCAAAGACTGTAGGAGTCCAACTCCCCAATAATGGGAATAATGTTTTTAAGATGCTGTACTGTATGGCTCTTGTAAGGGGCATTAAAACTGTCTTGTTAAGCTACTGCGACCTCCACCATTTTTCCAAGGGGCATTTAAACCGTCTTGTTAAGCTACTGTGACCTCCACGTCTCTTCCAAGGGGCATTAAAACCGTCTTGTTAAGCTACTGCGACCTCCACGTCTCTTCCGAGGGGCATTAAAACTGTCTTGTTAAGCTATTGTGTCCATCTATACTGACCTCCATCAGGTTGCAAACTGAATATAGTTTTTTCTGCATCTACCTCTGAAAAAATATTGGGCTTCTAGCTGTGTGTGGGTCTTGTTCTATTAATCCATCTATACTGACCTCCATCAGGTTGCAAACTGAATATATTTTTTTCTGCATCTAGCTCTGAAAAAATATTTGGCCTTCTAGTAGTGTGTCGGACTTTCTCTATTAGTCCATCTATACTGACCTCCATCAGGTTGCAAATTCAAAATAATTTTTTTCTGCATCTAACCCAGCCAATAGTTTTGGCCTAATACCACAGTTTGGCCACTCAGCTCTGCTCGGTTACCATCCATTGTTTTTTTGTGCAAACAACTCCAGAGTTGTGAATTAGTTAACCACCAAAATGAGTGGAAAAAGGCCTGCTGCTGGTGGAAAGGGGAATAGGCGTGTTGGGAAGGGGAAAAAAGGTTGTGTCCGTGGGGTAGGTGTTAAAGCAACAGTAACATCTGCAGAAGAAAGACCATCTTCCAGCCAAACTAAAATGTCTACTTCTTTTAGCGGACAATGTGATAAGATCCCTTTCTTACGGCCACGCCAATCGCTACAAATTCCAGATGAGGCACAAAAACAGCAGGTGCTTCAACGGATATCAAGTGCTCCTTTAAGTGGGCTCTCCTCCACATCAACTTCAACATCACAAATACTCCAGTCCTCAAAGGTGTCACCCAAATCGCACTTGCTTCCTCACAGCTCCCAAATCTCCAGCTCCCGTCTGAGTATGAGGTAGAACAGATGGTTGAGTCTGCAGAGCTGTTTACTCATACTATAGCCTGGGAATCAGAGGTCGACTCCAGCGCTTCTGTGAATCCAGACGAGGAAATGATCTGCACTGATGCCCAGAATCTTTATGAGTCGGATCCAGGACCAGACGCAGAAGGTTCTGACCATAATGTAGACCCTCATTCCCAAACTGTAACTCCTGTTGGTGGAGACAATGAGGAAGACGATAATAAGACTCAAATACCTGATTGGAGCGACAACTTTAGTTTTTTGTCAGGGCAGGAACAGGTTGGCTCTGAGGACGACGGGTGTGATAACGCACAGGGTGATGATGATGAGGTCGGAGATCCCACTTACTGTCAACCCACAGTCAGCCAAGAGATGAGGTCAGCAGAGGAGGTGGAGGAAGATGCTAGTGACGACGAGGTCAGGTTGCGCCTTCCTGGACAGAGACGTAGTACTGGAAGCACGTCAACAACTGCATCCTCAAACACAATTCTGCCTCTCACCACAAGTCGTGGTGGCTCTTCAGGTCGCATGGGTGCTAAGCCTTGCATAGCCTGGGCATTTTTTCAGATCGATAAAGATGACCCAACTCGTGTTATCTGTAACATTTGTCAGCAAAAGCTAAGTAGAGGCCAAAAAATACATAGTTTGAGTACTTCATGCATGAACCGGCACATGGACATGAAGCATAAGTTGCAGTGGGAAGCTCAGTGTGCTACAATGCGGCCTAGCCGGCCGGGCCAATCACCGTCTGCCATATCTTGTGCATCCTCGGCCTCTTCATCCTCTGTGACTGGGGGGACAGCAGTCACACCTGTTTTGGGGCGCAGACCTGCCACCTCTTTACCCGCAACAGCCAGCGTGATTGGCAGGTCATCATTTTCTTTGGAGGTGGTAACACCAGCTGGTGTTGAGCGCTGTCCGACATCGATAGCACCACCTTTGGATCAAGGCAACCTAACATGTCCGCCTGCATCTTCCTCACAGACCGGCAGTTTGCCGGGGACACCCTTATCAACCCCGTCTAAGCACAATAGCCAGCCCTCGGTCCCTCAGATGTGGACAAGTAAAAGACCATTTCCTCCTAGCCATGAGAAAGCTAAGAGGTTGAATTTCACCATCTGCAAGCTCTTGGCTACAGAAATGCTGCCTTTCCGCCTGGTGGACACAGAGGATTTTCGAGACCTTATGTCCGTCGCAGTGCCCCAGTACCAGATGCCCAGTCGGCACTACTTCTCAAAGAAAGGTGTGCCTGCGCTCCACCAGCATGTCGCACACAACATCACCGCTTCTTTGAGAAACTCTGTGTGTGACAGGGTGCATTTCACCACAGACACTTGGACGAGTAGGCATGGACAGGGGCGTTACATGTCGCTGACTGGGCACTGGGTAACTATGGTGACAGCAGGACAAGGGGCTGCTGTCCAAGTCTTGCCATCCCCACGAGTTGTGCGTCAATCCTCTTTATGTCAAAGTTCCTCCACTGCTTCTGCCTCCTCAACCTCCTCTCGGTCTTCCACCTGCACCCAAAGCCTGTCTGGTCATGCCACAAGCTTTCTAACTGCGCAGAAGGGATCCTGCACACCTCCTTACTATGCTGGCAGTAGGGCTCAACGTCATCAGGCGGTTTTTACATTGAAATGTCTGGGAAATGTGAGTCACACAGCTGAGGAGTTGTGGTCAGCTCTGGAGAACCAATTTCATGAATGGTTGTCTCCACTGGACCTGAAACCAGGGAAGGCCGTGTGCGACAATGCTGCAAACCTGGGTGCGGCCCTTCGCCGGGGCAATGTCACACACGTGCCTTGTATGGCTCACGTGTTGAACCTGGTTGTCCAGCAATTTTTAGCCCACTATCCCAGACTAGATGGCCTTCTGCAGAGGGCACGGTCGCTGTGTGCTCACTTCCGCCGTTCGCATCCCGCAGCTCAGCGACTTACATCTCTACAGAAGTTGTTGGGCCTGCCACTTCACCGGCTAAAATGCGATGTGCCTACCCGGTGGAATTCAACTCTGCACATGTTGCAGCGACTGTGGCAGCACCGACAATGCCTGGTGCAATACGTTCTGACGTATAGCCTTGGCCAACGAGATTCAGAGGTGGGGCAAATCACGCTGGAGGAGTGGTCTCAGATCAGGGACCTATGCACCCTTCTGCACAGTTTTGAAATGGCGACGAAGATGTTTAGTGCTGACGATGCCATTATCAGCATGACTATTCCGGTGATTTACATGCTGGAGCACATGTTAAACAGAATTCGGAGTCAGGTGGTGGCACAAGAGGAGGTGGAGGAAGTAGAGGAGGAGGAGTTGTATGCGGAAGGGCTAACATCTGCAAGGTCCAGACGGTCGGCAGCACCAAGGCGGCAGGCATGTGAGGGTGGGGGAGATGGTTTTACCAGGGCGCATGGTAGCAGCCAAACTAGTGAGGAAGGTGCAGGAGCCCAGGAAGAAGTGGAGGACGAACTGATGGAAGACTCATCAGATGAGGGAGACCTTGATCACATTTCTGTTGTGCGAGGTTGGGGGGAGAGGACAGAGGAAAGAAGCATGATTGTTACCTCGCCACCAACACAACAGGGACTTGGTGCTCCTGGATGCGCAACACACATGAGTGCCTTCTTGCTGCACTACCTGCAACATGACCCTCGAATTGTGAGAATTAGAAATAATCCTGACTACTGGGTTGCCACACTGTTAGATCCCCGGTACAAAAGTAAATTTGCAGAAATTATTCCTGCCATAGAAAGGGATGCACGCATGCAAGAGTATCAGCAGAGACTGTTGCAGAATCTTACATGTGCTTTTCCACAAAATACCAGTGGTGCACGTAGTGAATCTCACAGTACCAACTTGCCAACCGTGGGACCGTCAAGTGTTCAGCACTCAAACCGTAACAGAACCACAGTATCTGCTGGTAACATCAATTTTGCGGAATCATTTCACCACTTTTTTAGCCCATCCTTTGCAAGGCTACAGGAGACAAGAAGTCTGACACATAGTCAACGCCTAGAGACGATGGTACAGGAGTATCTCCAAGTAAACATTGAAGCCACGACTGTGTCACTGGACCCTTGCTCTTTTTGGGCTTCCAATCTGGATAAATGGCCGGAGCTAGCCACTTACGCCTTGGAGATCTTGTCATGCCCCGCAGCCAGCGTTCTGTCTGAACGTGTGTTCAGCGCTGCTGGTGGTGTGCTGACAAATAAGCGCACGCGGCTCTCCACTGATAATGTAGACAGACTCACGTTCATAAAGATGAACAAATCATGGATCCGAAACGACTTTTCTACCCCTGTGTCATCCTGGGGAGAGTAAAAGCTTGATGATTGGTTAAAATCACCCTACCAACCGTTTTAAGCTTTCAAATTACTAATCATGTTTATCTGTATCTTGACTGGAAAATAATTTGGGCTTTGTAGCAGTGTGCAGCACTGATCCTATTAGGCCATCTATACTAAAGCTTCACCAGATTTAAAATTAAAAATAATTTTTAGCTGCATCTAGCCCGGAAAATAATTTTGGGACTCCGAGATGCGCAAGGCACATAAGTGCCTTCTTGCTGCACTACCTGCAGCATGACCCTCATATTGTCAGAATTCGAAGTAATCATGACTACTGGGTTGCCACACTCTTAGATCCCCCAAACTTTTCGATCAACCTTTTCATTTTAATAAAGACCAAAAAAATGGTCATTTTTGAAATTATAAGCATTAGCAGGTTGTTAGAAACTGAAATCAAACAGTTTTCAACTCAAAACTTTATTCTAGGTGATGTTACATTTTCACATAGGACCCCTTGTTCGAAAGGAGCTTCTGAACTCTCTCGTCCATTGAATTTGTCAGGTTTTGGATGGTTTCTGCTTCAATTGTTTTGCATGAGAACAGAATACCCTCCCAGAGCTGTTGCTTAGATGTGAACTGCCTCCCGCCATCATAGACACTCCTTTTAATGATGCTCCAAAGGTTCTGAATGGGGTAGAGGTCAGGGGAGCATGGGGGTCACACCATAAATTTGTCCCCTTTTATGCCCATATCAGCCAGAGATGCAGATGTTTTATGTGCAGCATGAGATGGTGCATTATCATGCAGAAAAATGATCTTGCTGTGAAATACACGGTTCTTCTTCTTGAACCATGGCAGGAAGTGCTGTTTGAGAAAATCCACATACATTATGGAGTTCATCTTTAGCGCCTTCAGGGATTCTAAAGGGGCCGACAATCTCTCTCCCCATGATTCCAGCCCAAAACATTACTCCACCTCCTCCTTGTTGGCGCTGTAGCCGTGTTTGCGTGGGGTGTCCATCAACCAGCCATCCTCCACTCCATCCATCTGGACCATCGAGCGCTGCACGGCACTCATCCGTGAACAAAACAGTTTTGAAATCAGTCTTCATGTAATGTTTGGCCCACTGGAGCCGTTTCTGCTTGTGTGAAGTGGATAGAGGAGGTCGACAGGATGGCGCATGCACAGCTGCAAACCTCTGAAGGACCCTGAATCTTGTTGTTCGGGGGACGTTGGAGGCACAAGCAGCTTCAAAAACTTGTCTGCTGCTATGACAAGGCTTTTTTGCCGCTGCTCTTTCAACCTGACGTAATTGCCTGTAGGAAAGAGTCCTCAATTTGCCCTTATCAGCACGCACACGTGTGTACTGTGAATCAGCTACATACTTCTTGATTGCCAAGACACTTCATCCTGATCATCGCACAATGTTGATTGTAGTCATGCCTTGACCTAAACTCTCCACAATTTGTTGCTTCTCAGCAGCCGACACATCCTTTTTCTTTCCCATTTTGGCAGAAAATGTAGGCTGCTTAATAATGTGAGAGAGCCTTCTTAAGTAGTCTTGCCTTTCATTGGACACACCTGCCAAACTAATTAGCACAGGTGTCTGCAATTGCTTACAGTGATATAAAGAGCCCTGACACACATCACCATCAATGAGTTTAACTGACAAACAAACAAATTCTTCCCTTATCACTCCTAAACACTTTTTGTATAATAATTTGGAACGCAGTGTACATGTGCTTTTCCACAAAACACCAGTGGTTCACGTAGTGAATCTTACAGTTCTAACTTGCCAACCGTGGTCTGTATGGAGTTGTTCAATAAAGGGCCCAAAATTAAGATAACATAGATGGGAGAGGTCTCTATGAATAGGAATTCCTAAGTATTTGATACCCTGTGAGGGCCAGGCAAAGGGAAAGTTGGACTGGATGGAATCCTATATGGATTTGGGGAGGGAGACATCGAGGGCCTCAGACTTCGCTGCATTGATTTTAAAATTTTACCATGTAACAAAGTGATCTATTTCAGCCATAACAGCATGGATGTATATATGTGATTGAGTGATATATACTAGGACATCATCAGCAAATAGAGAGCACTTGTACTCGGTGCCTCCCACCTCAATCCACCTAATATTGGGGTTATGGCGAATTGATGAGTGCAGGTGCTCCGTCACTAGGATGTATAAGAGAAGGGACAGAGGACATCACTGCCTTGTCCCATTGGTGATTGTGAAAGGTGATGAAAATGTTCTGACGCACCCCCTGGGCCTTGGGACACCCGGAGCCGGACCCTTTTTGGTGGATGCTGGTGGTTGTAGTCTTCATGGCGGCGACACAGTTCCGTGGCTCAGGGCGGTCAAACCAGTGGCGGAACTATTTATGTGGTTTTCATGTTTAAATGTCCGACTACGCCACCCGTGGATTGCGGTCAGAGTGAACCGCCGCTACAGGCAGACCACTGAGGCTGGTGTTGTGGGTGCAGCAGAGCGTAGCATAACTCCCCACGGGAGGAGTATAGCCTCAGGGCAGTGTATGCGGAGGATGGGGGTGATGGTGCAGGGCAGCAGCAGTAACGACACGGAGTCAGTGATGCAGTTCAGGGCCTTTACTCACAGTTCTTATTATCCAGACCACGTCTGCAGGTAACGGCTGCCCACGTCGTACTGTGCTCACCAGGTGAGGGGCTCAGACAACTCCCAGATAACTTTGGAGCACTTCACAGGACCCCCTTTGTGTGTCCTTTGTCTGGCCTTTCTTACCAACACTTCTGTCCGGCTGCCTCGGGCCTCCTCTTGGTAAACTTGGCGCCAGTTTCCCTGACCCTATGTGGTGCCTTCCTAGCGGGTGTAGCGAGGGGCTGCGCCACATAAAATGTCAGAGCCTCCGGTTTCTAGCTGAGTGTCGTTTCCTGCCTCCACTAGTTCGGGGACCGGTCTCCCCCTTTGGCCTGACCCCTCCACGCAGGTGGATTCGGGCGTGCGGTGGCGACTCGCCCGTCCGCACCCCTGGGATCCCTTCATTCCTCGTTCCTGGAGCCTTCTCCGCTCCTCTTCCTTCCTTCTCCCTCTTCCAGGCGTGGGCCTCTGTTACTAGGCCCGCCTCCGGAGCAGAGCTCATGCAGAGCCCCTGCTCCCTGCCACTTCTGCTCAGACTTCTCTGCACTGAACTAAGATGGTGCCCACCTTTTATACTCCCTTCTCAATGCACCCAGGAACTGCTTCCTCCCTGCTCCTGCACTACAGGGTTCCCCTTCCTCAGTGTTCCCTCCCCCCACTCCAGCCAGGGACAGGGACTGTCGTGCCCATCTCAGGGGCATATTGGTCGCCCTGCCCCACGGCAATGTGGTGTAATGCATGCAGGTGTCGGGTCCTGATCCACACTCCATCCTTACCTGAGAGTGAGATATCACACCTCTGGGTGAGGTGCAATACGTCTGTAGCAACCGAGCCCTCAGGGTGCTACAGTTCCATTTATCTTCAGCCTAGGTGACGTATTGCGATACAGGGCCGTGATTTTGGCTATAAAAGGGTCCCCTAGACCCCTACCCCAAGCTTTTTAAGAGAATCATATATGGCGTGCCAGGAGACTTTATGGAATGCTTTCTCAGTATCCAACGAGAGTATCTAATTACAAATTTTTAACTGCATCTAGCCCAGGAAATACTTTGTGCCTAGTAGCAGTGTCTGCTAGTGAGCGGATTATCCCGGCTGTTAAGCAAGCTGCACCACCTGTAGTTTAGACACTTAATTTTTTCAAAGGAAATGCTTCGGGACCATGGGATACTTAGTGAAGAGCATCAGGAGGCACCCCAAGGCATAGGGGCTGGGACTGGCAGTAGGATGCCTTGCGGTGGACAGCCGAGCTCGATCCTTATAAAAGCTTTTTAACTGCAGCAGCTTTAGTGGACGCTACTGGAGCTGGAATTACCGCGGCTGCTGGCATGAGACTTGCCCTCCAATAGATCCTTGTAAATGGATTTAAAGTGTATTCATTCAAATTAGAGAGACAATTTAAATTAAAAAGCTTAGAGCTGCCTCCACCACAGGGGGGCTCGCTCGACCCACCAGCGGACAGGCACCAGTATTGGGAGAGGGGGGCTGGCCGTCAGGGTTCACCGCGGCTCTGGCACAAACCCGGCGACACGGAGGTGGCACGGGCAGGAGCGGACTGGCCGTGTCGGCTTCTCACTTTTTGGATTTTAGAAGGGCATGACATGCCTATATCTGTGTCTCCCCCTCCTTTTACTCCTCCACCTCTTTTATTTTCGCATGACTATATGTACTTGTCACTTTTCCATGTGTTAGTTATGTCTTCTGAGCAGTTTGTCAGCTTTTGGACACCTTTGAAGGTGTTTTCTATGTGTTTCTATGTGTTTTTGTTTGCCTGCCATTGGTTTTAACGGTGTTCGAAGGTGTTCGACGAACAGTTCGACGAACAGTTCGGCGAACACACGGGTGTTCGACGAACCGAACCGAACTCGAACACTACGGGGGTGGCTCAACACTAGTAAGGAGTGGTCAATGATGTTTGAGGCTAAGTGCCCACGTTGCGGAACTGAAGCATATTTTTTACACTTCTACCTGGCGGGAAAATCGCATGCGGATTTTACATGCGGTTTTACGCCAGGGAGAAGCGTTTGTGAGGCGTCTTTGCAGCGTCTTTGCATTCATTTCCGCATGCGGGTTATCAAGCACTTCTCCAAGTGATTTAAACAACTTGTTAACACTATATAAATCCATGCAACCGGCATGGATTTATATAGTGTGACCAAGTAATAGTTAAAAAAAAGAATCAGAATGGTAAAAAATAAAAAAATAAAGTTTATACTCACCTACCGATGCATTCTCTGCCCCGTCCGGAGTCTTGAGCGGCTCACGCTGTTGTGTGCAGGACCTGCGGTGACGCCATTGAGTCATGTGATAGGTCACATGACTCAATGACGTGGCAGGTCCTTCAGACAACAGCGCGACGGAGGGAAAACATCAGAAGATAAGTATAAACTTTATTTTATTCTTTTTTTTACAGGTTCTTTGGTACCCAGGTCAGGAGGAGAGTCTCCTCTCCTCCAGACTTGGGTACCATCCGCAAATTGATTCCGCATGCGGAAACGCAAAATTAATGAACATGCTGCGGATTTTTGACCGCAGCATATACGCTGCGGAAAAATCCGCAGCATGGGCATTGACATTGCGGAATGCCATTGGGGACCATGGGGTGCGGATATACATGCGTTTTACAAGCGTTTACGCTGCGGAAATTCCGCAGCATATACGCTTGTAATACGCAACGTGGGCACGCAGCCTGATGGTCAGGTAAATTTTGGACAAAAATTGGTGATATGTATTTAGAAAAGCTGTTTTGTTGGTATTGTTGTGTCTGGAGGTAGTATGTATTGTCTGTTGTGATCTTAATATTTTCCTAGGATAACCTCTCTCATGCAACTTCCGTTCTATTTTTTGTTGTCGAATATGTTGTATCTCACAGTCGGACACAATGCAGTCAACACTACAATGCTGATATTTAGGTTAGGATTCTTTAATATGTCATCAATGGCAGCTAGAAAAATGGAGTAAGCTATTACAGTCTGTTTGTTTAGTATATAGATCAGTAACAAGAGACCCATCCTGATCTAGGAAAATCCAAGTGTAAAGAAGTTAATTTTGTGTGTCACGATGTATGTTGAAGGTAAAGGCTGGTATTCAAGAATAAAGGTGCTGATAAAATTCTTTGATTATCCTCTTCCTTTTTCAATAATTTTTATTAATTATTCAAACAGTTTTATACTGCAGGGATAAAAGGGGATATGGAATAACAGGAAAAGGGGATGGGAAAGGGAAAAAGGAGAGCTCTAAAGATTAATCATGTTTGTCCATATATAATAACAGAGCAAAATGACACATAGAGGTAATACAGAACAGGTTAGACCATTAAGAACTGTATAAATAGCGTAGTGTATTCATTCAATTTAAATAAAGTATTAAGTATATAAAGACAACTGATAAATCTTATAATATTGTCTCAATCTGGAAATTTATTAGCTTTTTGAAGCTTTGTTGAACCCATTGTTGTTAATTGCAAATCTAAACTCATAAGATTTATGTAAAGTAATCCTTTCCAGTATCTCTGAAAAGCGGGGAGGGTCAGATTTTTTCCAGTTGAGCGCAATAGCGTTTTTAACCACTAAACAGATGTGGATAATAAGAAGTCTTTCTGATGGAATGATATTTTCCATTTCTAGGGAGAGAAGTTCTGTTTGTGGGGTAAGAGTAATTGGATAGTCAGTCAAATTTTTGATTAGCTTGGAAGTTTGGGGTGTAGTACCATCTGGAGAGGATTTTGTAATACCCTTCATGTAGTGACATTGAGATGTTTGAAGCATATGAAAGGCTTTGTGCATTTTCCCATGCTTCTTTTTGGAAGGAGGAGTTGAGGTCTTTTTCCCACCTTTTCATAAATGAGGTTTTAATTAATGAGTTATCATTATTGAAACAGTTATAGATGTTTTTAAGACTCCAAAATATTCTGTGATCCGCATTACATATAAGGTTTGTCGTAGCTTCCGAAATTGACCGGTTATTTGAGAGGAAGAATGAAATAAGATGTTTAGTCATGGTATAATATGGGAAATCAGTTGAGGTCAGTTTAAATTTAATATTTAGATCTTTGAAGGAGAAAACATTTTTTCCATCAAAGACATCTTTAATTTTTTTTAGACCAAGATCTGGCCAGTGTATGGGAAATGGTTTGTTATATAGAGAAGCTATAAACGGGAGATGAAAATTGATTGTGTTATTGGATTTGTTTTTTTTTTTGTTCTTAGATAGTTTTTTCCATGCAAAAATAGTTGCCTGAAAAATTGGGTGTGAAGGTTCACTATGAGATTTTTCGAAAAGTTTGTTATAGATTAACCTACTCAAGGGAAGATTTTTATTCAGTAAAGTTTCTAAATCAATCCATGCTGGTAAATAGTCTTGACTTAGCCAATATTGGCTTTGTTTGATAATATTGGCAAGATAATACGCATTTATGTTGGGAAGGCCTAGTCCGCCATAGGCTTTATTTTTGTATAAGATGGTAGTGGGGGTTCTTGCCTTTTTGTTATTCCAAATGAAAGAGTTAATTAGCTTTTGTATCCTCATTATGTAGGAATTGGGGATAATAAGTGGAAGGTTTCTTTATTGTTAACGTTTTACCCAGCCAAGAGAGATCCTGGTCACAGTAATATAGTACATCCTTGTTTATTACACCTATTATTGATTCCATGTTTTAGTTTATTATAGAGTTGATATTTTTAGATATAATAATTCCTAAATAGGTAATTCTTACTCTTCCCAACCAAACTTGAATTCTCTAATTTTGTTTATTATTTTGTCGCTTAAGTTAAATTGTATTATTCTTGGATTTTCCGTCGTTGATTTTAAAGTGCGAGATTCTTGAGAATTCTTCAAGTATAGTTGTAACCTCTTTGATAGAACTAAGTGGATCTCAGAGGGTAAGGAGAATGTCATCAGTGTACAGGTTAATTTTGAATTGCCGGGGGCCAGCATGAAATCCTTTTATATTCTGATTTTCTCTCATTTTCTATGCAAGAGGCTCCATTGCTATGACGAACAGAAGTGGGAAGAGGGGGCACCCTTGTCTTGTTCCGTTAGTGAATTTAATCGGATTTGATAGATGATTATTGGCATAGACTTTAGCTGTGGGATTAGAATAAAGTGCTAGTACCGATGAGAGGAATTTTTTGTTAAAACCAAATTTAATAAGGGCATGTTCCAGATATACCCAACTCAGCCAGTCAAATGCTTTCTCTGCATCTAATGTTAAAAATATTGAAGGGAGTTTGGACGAGTTAATCAACTTAATAATATTGATTAGTCATCTTGTTCCTTCTGTGGGTTGTCTATTACCAACAAAGCTGATTTGGTCATTGTTAATGATAGAGGGAAGTATAGATTTTAGTTTATTCGCTAATGCCTTAAAATAAATTTTGACGTCTGAATTGATCAGAGAAATGGGTCTGAAGTTCTTCACGTTTTCCAAATTCCCTTTAGATTTAGGTATGAGTGTAATAGTAGCTTATAGCATTTCAGGTGTAAAAGAACCTTGGGCAGATGCATGATTAAAAATTGGTGATAAGTGGAGAGCTAATATGTGGTCAAAGATTTTGTAATATTCATTATTAAAGCCATCAGGTCCAGGGGAATTTTATGGCTTGAGTTGTTTAATTGTGTTGAGGATTTTTTGCTCAGTAAAGGGTGCGGTTAATGATTCTAAGTCCTGTTGACTGATTTGGGGGAGGTTTATGGAAGAGAGAAATGAATTTATGGAGTCTTTATTTGGCTTCGGAACAGAGTCGTCCAAATTTATGTTATATAATTTGTGGCAATACTTGGCAAAAGATTCCACTATGTCTTTGGGGTGATATTTGGGCGCACCGTCTTGCTCTAATATTTTGTCAATTCTATTGTGCAATCTTTTTTGTTTGATGTGACGCATCATGAAATTAGTACGTTTATTTAATGAGGAATAAAGCTTGAATTTGGAGTTTTTAATTGCTGACTCACAAGAAGCAAACATTTCTGTTTTGAGATCAAATTTAAGTTTATTAATTTCCTGTCTTAGACTCACCGATGGGGATCGTAAGTTAATTTGCATGTCTTCTTTGATTTTAATTTGAGATTGGATCTCAATAATTTTTGCCCTACTTTTCTTATTAAGGGTAGAAGACAATTGCATCATTACACCTCTGAGGACCGCTTTGTGTGCATTCCAGCATGTGAAAGGACTGATTGAATCATCCTTATTTTCTTTGAAATAATTTTTTACATTTTTTTCTATGATGGCTTTATATTCGGGGGAAAAGAGTAGAGTGGAATTACATTTCCAAAGGAAATTATTTTTAAGGTTAGGGCCTAACCTAATTTCTCCTATTATGGGAGAGTGGTCAGAGAAAGTTTTTGCGTTAATTGATATTTTATTGAATTTGGAAATAGTAAAGACGTCTGTGATTATTAGGTCAATTCGGGACGCAGATTGGTGAACTTCTGAAAAAAAAGTGAATTCTCTAGAGGTTGTGTTAATGCATCTAAATACATCAAATAGTTCATTTTTTGCTAACCAATTGTTTAGGGAGGCGGACAAATATCTTTTGGGCAAGGAGGAGTCTAAATGGCCATCCAGAATGATATTAAAATCTCCCATAATTATTAGTTCTCCCTTTCTTACTTTAGAAACTTTTTTCATGAGTTTATTTAGAAAACTGATTTGTCTTCTGTTTGGGATGTAAACGTTAACTATTGTGCATGGTTGGTTATTAATTTGACAAATTAGAATGTGAAATCTTCCCTGAGAATTGGAAAACTCCCCATCAAACTTAAAGGGGATTGTGTTTTTTATGATGGTTGCTACCCCTGCTTTCTTTTGTACTTTTATTTGTTGACTCAAAAATGTTTAGGAAGTTTTTTGTGGCTAAATTTAGGGTGCTTGTCTTCAGAGAATTTTGTCTCTTGCAGACAAATAATGTCTGCATGATAGGTGTTCATTTCCTTCCATAGTGTGAATCTTTTATTAGGGCTGTTCGGCCCTTTTACGTTGTATGAGAGGATTTTTATACTATTTTGTCCTCAGAGGGTTAGGGTGATGGTGGCAGTGAAGCGTAATGGCGCCAATAGGTATGTCCCCTCCTTCCTTCTTCCTCATCCACGCTGAGGTACAGGAGGGACACTTCCGGCTGCAGCGTCGCAGCACCGCCGGGATGACAGGCTGATTACTCCTTCAATAAAAGTCTGTTTTTTATGGGGATAGTCTCAAAATGATCCTGAGACTTCCCCAAGGAGATCCATATAGGATTATCTGGGAAATTCTCTTTTCAGTTGCGTTATGGTGGGGTTATAAGGTTGCCTGCACGGAGCTCCACTCTCAAGCCTCCTACATCCGTTGAGCCCAGGCCACGCCCCCCTGATTATCCTCTTCCATCCAATTACATGCTGCTTGTAGAAGTTGTGTGTATAGACATAAAGGTCATCGAATATAGCTATAAATATGTTAGCATATAGTGGAGCTACATTTGAGTTAATAGTAGTCCATCTTTTCTGGATATAGAACTGGTCCACAAACATGAAGTAGCTTATCTCCTAGTGAGGATAAGTTAAAGTAGGTCAATTGTTTCTGTAGTGTAGAGAAGTTAGTAGATTTGTTAAGGATACTCTGTACAGCCTGAATGCCCAAGTTGGGATCTATACATACAGTATATACAGGCTGTTCACATCTACAGTTAGATGGGATGAGACTTTATGATCTAAGATGTAATAAAAAATATGAGGAGTCCTTTAAATAGCAGTTCATTTTTTGAACCAGAAGGTGAGGATCTTCCCTAAACCTATTGCGAGAAGTGATAGGATTGAGTTTGTAGAGTCTACAATAGTACAACCTAGTGGTTGGGTGAAGTTGTTATGTACTTTTAGTAGTGTATAGTATACAGGAATCACTGGGTTTGAAATAAAAATAAAATCTTTAAGTTTATTATTATCAATGATTCCCTCAGTTTTACATGCTAAAATGGTACTGATGTCTGTGGCTATTTCACTGGTAGAGTCTCTTGGGATGGGAAAATTAGTATTGGTATTCCTGAGTTCGGTATAATCTGATTTGTTCATAATCACTATGGATTCACCTTTACCGGCTTGTATGATAATTAGCTTTTTATTTTCATTCTGGTCAATCAGTGTCCTTTGTTTGTCAGTGGAGAGGTTCCGTAGTAACTAAAGTTTATGTTCTTAATGTTCTCCAGTATTTGTGTAATGTCACTTTGGACTGACAAAATGTACTGTATGTCTCCACCGGATGGTATGTCAACGGTGGGTTAAAACCACTATGGACACGGAGAGCTAATTTATTGAGGGTAAAGCCACAATTCCATAACAATCTTGGAGTTAGTAACATTAGATTCTGTTGCCGAGAAGTGTGCTTTTGGCCTCAATGTCTTATAATACCGGTCTATGATCAGATCTCACACCCAGCTCATACAGTACCCTTGTGTCAACTCTTCATAGACACGCAAACAACATACAAACTCCTTGCTGATATTGTCCTTGGTGGGATTTGAACCCAGGACCCCAGCGCTACAAAGCAACAGTGCTAGCCACTGAGTCACAGTGCAGCTTCTTACCTGTGCTATTTTTTTGTCTCCTTATTGCTACCAATCATCTGTGCTTGTACTTTTATTGTATTACTCTCTGATTCTTTGCTCTCTCCTACTATGCTTAAATAAATATTTATCAGTTTTTTTTTTAATAACAAGTATACCATGATCATTGCCATCTTATATTGTGGAATAAACTTATGCTGGACGTTAATTCTATGCATATTCTTTGTCAGTTGCTTGATCTGTCTTTTTACTTAGTGCTGACTTATTAATTATCACACAGTGTACACATATTTATATATTTTGAATAGATTTCCATTGTATATATTGAATATCTTATATATACTGTTGTATATACTGTCTGTATATACTGTCTGTTTTTAAGTTTTAAATACCAATACCTATATGTTATTAAACAGATAACCTCGGCAAAGCCAAGTCAAAACTTTAGGATGTACAGTGTCTTAATGTGCAGTATCTGTTCACCTGCGAAATGTATAAAAATACACTTGAAGCAACTACCTCATTCTTGTGCTAGAGTTGTACTCAGGGGTGGATTAAGAGTAGCAAGGGCCCCGGGCAGTTTAGAAGGCGCGGGTCCCCCCACACACACACACCTGATGTATCACGTGACATGTCACATGATCCCCTGTGATAGATCATGTGATAGTTCACGTGAAATTAATTTGGCACAATATTAATTCTAATAATATTTTTTAGGCTGTGTGCCCACTATGCGTTTTTTAAGCGTTTCTGCAGCGGCAATTCCGCTGCAGAAACGCTTAAAAACGCTTGGTAGAAGGTCTGCCATGTTCCCCAATGATAATACGCATGTGCACATGCTGCGGAAATTTCCGCTGCGGATTATCATTGCGGAAAAATCCGCAGCACTACCAATTATTTTGCGGAAGCACGGCGCTTTCGCCGCCATTGACTTGCATTGGACCACATGGAATCCGCATCACTGCATCTGTACATGCAGAATCCATGCGTTTCAATGTGCGGATGGTACCCAGGTTTGGAGAATAGGAGACTCTCCTCCGGACCCAGGTACCATAGAACCTGTAAAAAAAGAATAAAAAAAAATATATATATTATACTTACCTTCTGATGGCCCCTGGTGTCTTTATCCGATGCGTCCTGGCTAGTGTTGAGCATTCCGATACTGAAATATCAGGTATCGGCCGATATTCGCGGTATCGGAATTCCGATACTTAATTCCGATACTTTTACAATATCGAATACCGGAATCGGAAGTTCCCATAATGCCTGCGCTCTGCAGTGTCTCTGAAGGATGACAAGCTGGATGGCAGCGCTCAGATGCGGTCCAGCCTGTCATCAGAATGCCATCCCAGCGTGAGAGAATTCTCCTGATTGTTTAAAAGCCAGCGGCTTTTTACCGCCCGCCGGCTTTTTACCGCCCGCCGGCTTTTAAACAATCACACAGCCCCATACTGCTTCCCCGCAGCCTCCGACCCTGATCCTCAGCTCCCCTCACCACCTCCCATCCCGATCGTAAGTTAGGACCGGGCGGGGAGCACAGCACCAAGGAGCGGGGAGCGAAGGACCCGGGCGGGGAAGCCGGCAGTGAAAAGACTTCACCGCCGGCTTTCCCGTTCTGTGCTGCACTTTCCCGCTGGTTATTTCAAATGAACAGCTGAGGTATCAGGTGATGCCGATCAGCTGTTCATTTGAAGTAGCCGCGGTGCCCTCAGAGGGTTCATGTGAGATCATGCTTGACTGCATTGCATGAACTCACATGAACTTTCCCACAGCCGCACAGGTCAGCCTCACCTCCCAGACCATCAGGCCGTCATGATTAGTGTGTGTGCGGTGTCTGTGCAATGTCTGCGGGTGTGTGCGGTGTCTGTGCGATGTCTGGGGGGGGTGTGCGTGCAGGCAGACATAGGCCGATGTGACACTACTACTCCCATCGGCCTATGTCTGTCCCCCGTCCACTCGTGCCAGCAGGATCAGCTCGATGGGAGCAGCAGTTCCCATCAGCCTGATCCTGCTATTTAAATTGCCCTACTGTGTCCCCAATAAATTTTAAAAACATGTCATTGGTGGCCAGTGGTTACCTACAATAAATTAGTTCATACATTACCTGTCCCCGCCGATCGCCACCTAAAATAAAGGAAAAAATAAAAAAATACACCTATACTCACCTAGACACCTAATTCCCCGAAGCCATCGATCTCCTGTAATAAAATCTAAAATAATAAACCACAACCTTATCCTTACCCCTCCGCAGTAGTCCACGAGTGTCCCACGATGATCTCCAGTTTAGAGCAGCCACATAGAATGTGACCGCTCTGAACCGCTGCCGCCGCTAGAATGACGGGGCCGTAAAGCAGCCCTGTTACTGCATAGGCGGGTTCGCCGGAGTTCAGGCAGCGCTGCTCCGGTTAGCTCCTTTACGGCCCTGCTGTATCGTGAGAAATTCCCACGGTACAGCAGAGCCGTAAAGGAGGTCTCCGGAGCTGTGCTGACTGAATGCACTCCGGTGACCTCAGTCAGGGGCTCACGCTGCCGGCAGCGGACGTGTTCCCGGCAGCGTGAGCTTACAGCAGCCATGCACAGCTGTCACCATCTGCAGATGTGACAGCTATGCATGGGAGATCAGCGCAGGAACGTGGACAGGTAACTATTTTTTTTTAGTAATCTAAGAATTAAATAAAATGGTGTGTTTTATTTCAATTAAATTATTTTTTTCTGGGTGTAGTGTTTTTTAGTTTTTTTCTTTTTAACACTTTGTAGATTAGTAATGGGGGTGTCTTATAGACGCCCATCATTACTAACCTGGGCTTCATGGCAGCTGGCGCTGACATGAACCCCAACCCTATTACCCCCTGCCACCGCACCAGGGCAGCGTGGAAGAGCGAGGCTAAGTGTCAGAATTGGTGCATCCTATGGATGCCCCATTTCTGGGGCAGCTGACGGCTGGTGTTTCTAGCCTGGGAGGGGGCCAATATTCATGGCACCCTTCCTGGGCTATTAATATCAGCCCCCAGCTGTCTGCCTTGCCTTTGCTAGCTATTAAAATAGGGGGGACCCCACGTCATTTTTTTGGGGGTGTCCCCCATTTTAATAGCTAGTATAGGCTAGGTATTCAGCTGGGGGCTGATATTAGTAGTCTGGGAAGCTCCGTGGGTATTACCTCCTTCCCAGGCTTCAAACATCTGCCCCAGCCGTCGGCTTAACCTCCGCTAGAGACTAAAATTATGGGGGATCCCACACCAATTTTTTTTTAAATAAATCCTTTATTTTAACACTAAATGACATTTGAGGAGTTAATAAAGATGCAGTCCCTAAATTATTATTTATTTTTTAATTAATTTTTCCCAAAAATTTTGACGTGGGCTTTGCCATATTTTTGTATGCCCGCCAGGTACAGCATCCAGCTTCTATGAACGCGCCATTTTCCGGGGTGGCTGCGGACTGCAATTTGCAGCGGGGGGGGGGGGCAGAAAGCTTGGGCCTCCCTGCGCTGCAGATTCCATCCCCCAGCTGCCTAGTTGTACCTGGCTGGACACAAAAATAGGGAGAAGCCCCACGTATTTTTTTTTTTAATTATTTCATGAAATTCCTGAGATAATAAAGAAAAAACGGGCTTCCCTATATTGTTGTGTCCAACCAGGTACAAATAGCCAGACAATGTGAACTGAGGTCTAAGATGGCAGACATACAAGAAACAGAGGCATGTTCACACTAGCAAAAAAGAAGCAAGACAAAAATATATCTCATACCCTACCATAATTATATATAAATGTAAAGCAAAATTGCATAATAAATATAGGGTACTTAGTGAACTATTTTTGATCAAAAAAAGTATACAAGCCGTCCCACCAGCGGCAAGGTGACCCTAAATTGGGACGGTACCTATACTGCCTATATTAAAAACCTTACTGTATACCAAAGTTGAAGTAATGCATATAAAAGGGTAGACAAATAGGACCGGGTCCCAACTCCAGACCACCTAGGCCCGTGGTAAGCTACATATATACCAATCAGCTCAACAAAGGGCATGCCACACCCTTAAATTGCACAGAATGCAAACAAGTCAAAAAACCAGACAATGTGAACTGAGGTCTAAGATGGCAGACATACAAGAAACAGAGGCATGTTCACACTAGCAAAAAAGAAGCAAGACAAAAATATATCTCATACCCTACCATAATTATATATAAATGTAAAGCAAAATTGCATAATAAATATAGGGTACTTAGTGAACTATTTTTGATCAAAAAAAGTATACAAGCCGTCCCACCAGCGGCAAGGTGACCCTAAATTGGGACGGTACCTACACTGCCTATATTAAAAACCTTACTGTATATCAAAGTTGAAGTAATGCATATAAAAGGGTAGACAAATAGGACCGGGTCCCAACTCCAGACCACCTAGGCCCGTGGTAAGCTACATATATACCAATCAGCTCAACAAAGGGCATGCCACACCCTTAAATTGCACAGAATGCAAACAAGTCAAAAAACCAGACAATGTGAACTGAGGTCTAAGATGGCAGACATACAAGAAACAGAGGCATGTTCACACTAGCAAAAAAGAAGCAAGACAAAAATATATCTCATACCCTACCATAATTATATATAAATGTAAAGCAAAATTGCATAATAAATATAGGGTACTTAGTGAACTATTTTTGATCAAAAAAAGTATACAAGCCGTCCCACCAGCGGCAAGGTGACCCTAAATTGGGACGGTACCTATACTGCCTATATTAAAAACCTTACTGTATATCAAAGTTGAAGTAATGCATATAAAAGGGTAGACAAATAGGACCGGGTCCCAACTCCAGACCACCTAGGCCCGTGGTAAGCTACATATATACCAATCAGCTCAACAAAGGGCATGCCACACCCTTAAATTGCACAGAATGCAAACAAGTCAAAAAACCAGACAATGTGAACTGAGGTCTAAGATGGCAGACATACAAGAAACAGAGGCATGTTCACACTAGCAAAAAAGAAGCAAGACAAAAATATATCTCATACCCTACCATAATTATATATAAATGTAAAGCAAAATTGCATAATAAATATAGGGTACTTAGTGAACTATTTTTGATCAAAAAAAGTATACAAGCCGTCCCACCAACGGCAAGGTGACCCTAAATTGGGACGGTACCTATACTGCCTATATTAAAAACCTTACTGTATATCAAAGTTGAAGTAATGCATATAAAAGGGTAGACAAATAGGACCGGGTCCCAACTCCAGACCACCTAGGCCCGTGGTAAGCTACATATATACCAATCAGCTCAACAAAGGGCATGCCACACCCTTAAATTGCACAGAATGCAAACAAGTCAAAAAACCAGACAATGTGAACTGAGGTCTAAGATGGCAGACATACAAGAAACAGAGGCATGTTCACACTAGCAAAAAAGAAGCAAGACAAAAATATATCTCATACCCTACCATAATTATATATAAATGTAAAGCAAAATTGCATAATAAATATAGGGTACTTAGTGAACTATTTTTGATCAAAAAAAGTATACAAGCCGTCCCACCAGCGGCAAGGTGACCCTAAATTGGGACGGTACCTATACTGCCTATATTAAAAACCTTACTGTATATAAAAGTTGAAGTAATGCATATAAAAGGGTAGACAAATAGGACCGGGTCCAAACTCCAGACCACCTAGGCCCGTGGTAAGCTACATATATACCAATCAGCTCAACAAAGGGCATGCCACACCCTTAAATTGCACAGAATGCAAACAAGTCAAAAAACCAGACAATGTGAACTGAGGTCTAAGATAGCAGACATACAAGAAACAGAGGCATGTTCACACTAGCAAAAAAGAAGCAAGACAAAAATATATCTCATACCCTACCATAATTATATATAAATGTAAAGCAAAATTGCATAATAAATATAGGGTACTTAGTGAACTATTTTTGATCAAAAAAAGTATACAAGCCGTCCCACCAGCGGCAAGGTGACCCTAAATTGGGACGGGACCTATACTGCCTATATTAAAAACCTTACTGTATATCAAAGTTGAAGTAATGCATATAAAAGGGTAGACAAATAGGACCGGGTCCCAACTCCAGACCACCTAGGCCCGTGGTAAGCTACATATATACCAATCAGCTCAACAAAGGGCATGCCACACCCTTAAATTGCACAGAATGCAAACAAGTCAAAAAACCAGACAATGTGAACTGAGGTCTAAGATGGCAGACATACAAGAAACAGAGGCATGTTCACACTAGCAAAAAAGAAGCAAGACAAAAATATATCTCATACCCTACCATAATTATATATAAATGTAAAGCAAAATTGCATAATAAATATAGGGTACTTAGTGAACTATTTTTGATCAAAAAAAGTATACAAGCCGTCCCACCAGCGGCAAGGTGACCCTAAATTGGGACGGTACCTATACTGCCTATATTAAAAACCTTACTGTATATCAAAGTTGAAGTAATGCATATAAAAGGGTAGACAAATAGGACCGGGTCCCAACTCCAGACCACCTAGGCCCGTGGTAAGCTACATATATACCAATCAGCTCAACAAAGGGCATGCCACACCCTTAAATTGCACAGAATGCAAACAAGTCAAAAAACCAGACAATGTGAACTGAGGTCTAAGATGGCAGACATACAAGAAACAGAGGCATGTTCACACTAGCAAAAAAGAAGCAAGACAAAAATATATCTCATACCCTACCATAATTATATATAAATGTAAAGCAAAATTGCATAATAAATATAGGGTACTTAGTGAACTATTTTTGATCAAAAAAAGTATACAAGCCGTCCCACCAGCGGCAAGGTGACCCTAAATTGGGACGGTACCTATACTGCCTATATTAAAAACCTTACTGTATATCAAAGTTGAAGTAATGCATATAAAAGGGTAGACAAATAGGACCGGGTCCCAACTCCAGACCACCTAGGCCCGTGGTAAGCTACATATATACCAATCAGCTCAACAAAGGGCATGCCACACCCTTAAATTGCACAGAATGCAAACAAGTCAAAAAACCAGACAATGTGAACTGAGGTCTAAGATGGCAGACATACAAGAAACAGAGGCATGTTCACACTAGCAAAAAAGAAGCAAGACAAAAATATATCTCATACCCTACCATAATTATATATAAATGTAAAGCAAAATTGCATAATAAATATAGGGTACTTAGTGAACTATTTTTGATCAAAAAAAGTATACAAGCCGTCCCACCAGCGGCAAGGTGACCCTAAATTGGGACGGTACCTATACTGCCTATATTAAAAACCTTACTGTATATCAAAGTTGAAGTAATGCATATAAAAGGGTAGACAAATAGGACCGGGTCCCAACTCCAGACCACCTAGGCCCGTGGTAAGCTACATATATACCAATCAGCTCAACAAAGGGCATGCCACACCCTTAAATTGCACAGAATGCAAACAAGTCAAAAAACCAGACAATGTGAACTGAGGTCTAAGATGGCAGACATACAAGAAACAGAGGCATGTTCACACTAGCAAAAAAGAAGCAAGACAAAAATATATCTCATACCCTACCATAATTATATATAAATGTAAAGCAAAATTGCATAATAAATATAGGGTACTTAGTGAACTATTTTTGATCAAAAAAAGTATACAAGCTGTCCCACCAGCGGCAAGGTGACCCTAAATTGGGACGGTACCTATACTGCCTATATTAAAAACCTTACTGTATATCAAAGTTGAAGTAATGCATATAAAAGGGTAGACAAATAGGACCGGGTCCCAACTCCAGACCACCTAGGCCCGTGGTAAGCTACATATATACCAATCAGCTCAACAAAGGGCATGCCACACCCTTAAATTGCACAGAATGCAAACAAGTCAAAAAAACAGACAATGTGAACTGAGGTCTAAGATGGCAGACATACAAGAAACAGAGGCATGTTCACACTAGCAAAAAAGAAGCAAGACAAAAATATATCTCATACCCTACCATAATTATATATAAATGTAAAGCAAAATTGCATAATAAATATAGGGTACTTAGTGAACTATTTTTGATCAAAAAAAGTATACAAGCTGTCCCACCAGCGGCAAGGTGACCCTAAATTGGGACGGTACCTATACTGCCTTTATTAAAAACCTTACTGTATATCAAAGTTGAAGTAATGCATATAAAAGGGTAGACAAATAGGACCGGGTCCCAACTCCAGACCACCTAGGCCCGTGGTAAGCTACATATATACCAATCAGCTCAACAAAGGGCATGCCACACCCTTAAATTGCACAGAATGCAAACAAGTCAAAAAACCAGACAATGTGAACTGAGGTCTAAGATGGCAGACATACAAGAAACAGAGGCATGTTCACACTAGCAAAAAAGAAGCAAGACAAAAATATATCTCATACCCTACCATAATTATATATAAATGTAAAGCAAAATTGCATAATAAATATAGGGTACTTAGTGAACTATTTTTGATCTGGTTTGAGGTGCAATACCCCTGTAGCAGCTGAGCCCTCGGGGTGCTACACATGCGCAGGAGAATTCTACCACACTGTCAGTGACGTGCATGAGGTGAGCAGAGTTCATTGCAGGCTCATCTGGATGCCGTCACAGCCAGACACTGAGGAGCGCAAGCATGCCTGCGCTTCTCAGTGTCTGCGGGATGACAGGCTGGATGTCAGCGTTCTGCTGCGGTCCAGCCTGTCATCTCGATGTAGCAGAGCTGAAGCTGTCCTGGGAACCATGGGAAGGTAAGGATGATGTTGCTTTATTATTTTATTTTTATTGCAGGAGATCGTTGGCTTCAGCTGGAATGGGTGTGACGGTAAGTATGGTTTTAGAACAATAAAGAATTGTGTGTTTATTTCAATTAAAGGATTTTATTCTGGGTGTTTGTGTTTTTTTTAACTTTGACTATGGGGTTAGTAATGGGGGTGTCTTATAGACGCCTCTCCATTACTAACCTGGGCTTGATGTCAGCTGGCATTATAAGCTGACATCAACCTCAGCCCTATTACCCCACTGCCACCGCTACAGGGCAGTGGGAAGAGCGAGGCTAAGTGCCAGAATTGGCGCATCCTATGGATGCCCCATTTCTGGGGTGGCTGACGGCTGGTGTTTCTAGCCTGGGAGGGGGCCAATATTCATGGCACCCTTCCTGGGCTATTAATATCAGTCCCCAGCTGTCTGCCTAGCCTTTGCTAGCTATTAAAATAGGGGGGACCCCACGTCATTTTTTTTGGGGGGTCCCCCATTTTAATAGCTAGTAAAGGCTAGGTATTCAGCTGGGGCTGATATTAGTAGCCTGGGGAGCTCCATGGGTATTACCCCCTTCCCAGGCTTCAAACAACTACCCCAGCCATCTGCTTAACCTCCGCTAGAGACTAAAATTAGGGGGAACACCACGCCAATTTTTTTTTTAATAAATCCTTTATTTTAACACTAAATGACAAGTACAGTAATCAACACTATCACTGTACTTCTTATATATGTGACTGACATGTTTCTGTCTATCTAATCTATGTGTGATTCTCTATTCTTTCTATTCTAAATTGTCGGGTACAGATGCTGAATTGCCGGCCGGCTTTTTTAAAGAGACGGTGCATGAAAACACTAATATTTTTTTAAATAAATCCTTTACACTAAATGACAAGTACAGTAAGCAACACTGTCGCTGTACTTCATATATATGTGACTGACATGTTTCTATCTATCTAATCTATGTGTGAAGCTCTATTCTTTCTGTTATAAATTGTCGGGTACCGGTGTATGCCGCTGCTGAATTGCCGGCTTTTCATGTTTCACTGTGAGCACTGTTCCCATCGATTTGGGCAACCACCTCCCCCAATACATTCTACATTATTGTTAGTTGTTTTCCTTCATGTAGAATTAACCTACAAGGAAAGAAAGGGTTTATTTTCATTCCGATATTTGTGTCCCATTGACTTGCATTGATTTCCGGTATCGGAATCGGCGATATCCGATACTTTTTGGGCATCGGCCCGATCCAATCCGATCCGATATTTCCTGATATCGGAAGGTATCGCTCAACACTAGTCCTGGCTTGCCGGCAGCTCGCGATGGTCTGAGAAGGACCTGCCGTGACGTCATTTAGTCATGTGATGGGTCACGCGACCACTGACGTCGGCAGGCCATCAGAAGGTAATTATATATTTATTTTTTACCTTTCTTTTACAGTCACACTATATAAATCCATGCCGGTTGCATGGATTTATATAGTGTGACCAAGTTGTCAAGAACTTTCCAAGTGATGCTAAAATCGCTTGGAAAACGCTTGTCAACCCGCATGCAGAATTGCAATAGAAGAACGATTCACATGCGCATGTCCCCGGCAGGAAAAACGTATGCACAATCCGCATGCACAATCCGCATGTACAATCCGCATGCGTTTTTTCTGCCAGGGAGATACAGAAACGCTCAAAAAAAGTCCGAAGCATTTCTGCATCGTGGGCACATAGCCTTACATTAATTGTATGACTCAATATTGAGCACACGTAGCCATCTATACACAGCAGGAGGCCGCACGTTGCCATCTATAAACAGCAGAAGACCGACGGCGCCATATATGCACAGCGGGAGGCCACACGGCACCACCTATACAGAGTGGGAGGCCGCACGGCACCATCTATACACAGCAGGAGGCCGCACGGCGCCATCTATACACAGCGGGAGGCCGCACAGTGCTACCTATACACAGCGGGAGGCCGCACAGCGCCATCTATACACAGCAGGAGGCCACACGGCACTATCTATACACAGCGGGAGGCTGCACGGTGCCACCTATACACAGCGGGAGGCCGCACGGTGCCATCTATACACAGCGGGAGGCCGCACGATGCCATCTATACACAGCGGGAGGCCGCACGGCGCCCTCTATACACATCGGGAGGCCGCACAGCACCATCTATACACAGCGGGAGGCCGCACGGCGCCATCTTTACACAGCGGGAGGCCGCACGCAGTCACGCACGCACACAAACATATACAGACATATACATACACGCATAAACAAATTTGAAACACAAAAATACATATAAACAGACATCACACAATGATATATGCCTGCACACACACACACACACACACACACACACATACACACACACACATACACACATACACACACAGACTCACCATCCCCTGGCTCGGCTCCAGTCCTCCTGGTTCCTGCTCCTCTCCGGTGGTAAGTAGCACTGCAGGCCGGGTGCGCACTGCGTGACGTCACAGCTAGGAGACACGGCCGCGCACAGGGCCGAGTCTCCTAGCAGTGACGCCCCGGGCAAGCACAGGGCAGTTAACTGCTGCAGTGCTGGCCCGGCCGAAGAAGAAGCAGCGGCCGTGCGCCGCTGCTGGGGGAGCGGTCCGGGCCCCCCCCGCCACTGTCTGCCGGAATGTGCCGCAGTGTCGCACATATAATGAGGACCATCTGGCCATAGACACACCGGAGCCCCGGGCCCCCTGGAGGTTCGGGGTCCCGGGCGGTAGCCCAGATCGTCCTCATTATAATCCGCTATGCTTGTACTACTACATTTTCTTCAAAGTCATGTAAACAGACATTCATTATATTAATTGTCATGTATGGAAAAAAGTTCAAGAGGCTCCAGAAGGTCAAAAAGGTTATATTGTGTTTGAAAATAACAGAAATAATACAAGTGAGTGCATTATACACCTAGCCATAAATGAGCCTGCATTTATTATTCAATCATATGGAGTATCACTAGTGTAGCATCATGATTTGGAAATATATGTATTTACATGCATTCCTGTTGTCACAGTTTCCATTCTTTATGGAATGTAGTACAATTATTTTTTTATTCTCAGTTGTTACAGATATAAGTGAAGTAGATATAGATATAAATACATATATATGCAGGCATGATTTTCTTAAAAACAGAATCAATTGCTATACACTACCAATGCCGCACAGCACTGTAACTCATGATGCACTCAGATTGTAAAGTGTCACCAAGCTGCATTATGGATTGTATAAATGGAAAAGTGAAAAGAGCAACACTTCCACAGATAAAATAAAAGCACTATTTTATTTCTTTATACCATATAAACCGACATACAAAGATAAAAAACTGACGCGTTTCCGGCGTCCTAGATGCCCTTAATCATAGCACTTTTCCAGGGTTGCTGAGCCACACCATTTGGAGTCATGGCACCCACCGGTTTTCCTCCCATGGACTTCTAACCTATAAAACGTTGTAAGCGCTGATTCTATTTTCTATATGGATTGTATTACAGTACATTCAGCAGGACCTTCCAGTGTCATGATCTTCTAGGGATCCTTCTACAGAGTGCTGTCGTGTGAGAGGTAGTCTCTCTTTCCAACTCTAGAGGACAAAGTATAAAAGCGAGAAGGACCGCTATGGTGACTGCTGTCTTAAGTGAATGGAGTGCAGCCCTGATGACCAAGGTGACTGTGGAGAAACAGTATAAGGGCTGGCTCAAAAGGGCAATGATTCTCTCTTCTGAGAGAATCGGATTCATTATGGTAATGACACTCAGCCAAAACTCTGATCAGTTTATTGTGATCCCTTTCTCTTACATTAGAGAATTGAATCACAGGTGTGGAGAAGACGGAGAATTTCGCCATCTTCTCCATTGTCTGTGTCCACGTAAATTGGACTGGACTCGGATGTCATCCAAGTGCAGTCCAATGTTTTACCCATAGACTTGTATGGGTGCACATGATCCGATTTGTGAAGCCATTCACAACATGCAATTTTTTCTCTCATGCTGAATGGTCGTGAGAAGAAAACGCTGATCCACACAGCCCCATGGAATTACATTGGGCCGAGTGCTATCCAATAAATCATAGAATCATAGAATGTTAGATTTGGAAGGGACCTACAGGGTCATCATGTCCAGTGCAAGATTGACTAAACCATCTCAGACAGATGTCTGATCAGCCTCTATTTGAAGACTTCCATTGAAGGAGAACTCATCACCTCTTGTGGCAGCCTGTTCCACTCATTGATCACCCTCACTGTCAAAAAGTTTTTTCTAATATCTAATCTGTATCTTCTCCCATTCAGTTTCATCCCATTACTTCTAGTCTTTCTTTGTGCAAATTAGAATAAAGCTGATCCCTCTACACTGTGACATTCCTTCAGATATTTGTAGACAGCTATTAAGTCTCCTCTCAGTTTTCTCTTTTGCAAGCTAAATATTCCCAAATCCTCCAATCATTCCTCATAGGACACTGTTTGCAGACTGGTCACCATCCTGGTAGCTCTTCTCTGAAGTTGCTCCAGTTTTTCAATGTATTCTTTTAAAATGGGTGCCCAGAACTGGACACAGTATTCCAGATGAGGTCTGACCAAAGAGGAGTAGAGGAGGATAATTACTGCACGTGATCTAGACTCTATGCTTCTGTTAGTGCAACCAAGAATTGTTTGCCTTTTTTGCTGCTGCATCACACTGTTGACTCATGTTCAGTCTGTGATCTATTAGTATACTCAAGTCTTTTTCACATGTGCTGTTGGTTAGCCCTAGTCCTCCCATTCCGTTTTTTTCATTTTTCTCGCATAGATGAAGGATTTTGCATTCCTCCCTGTAAAAAAACATTCTGTTAGTTGCTGCACACATCACATAGCACTTGTCCAAGTTATACGGTCATGAGAGCGAGGCCTAATTGCGTCCATGGCAGGTATTTCTAACAGTTTGGACCATTTATACAATATAAGTAGCCTGCAAAAGTCTTAAAATGTGTGGTTAATTATGCTGCTGATTACCATTGGTTACCATTAGTGTTGAGCGAGCATGCTCGACACTGCTCGGTACTCGCCCGAGCATCTCAATGTTCGGCAAGCACCGAGGATTTCTGGGTTACTCGCGCGGTCTCTGCCCTGCCGTTTGGCACTCTTTACAGAGCCAATGAACATGCAGGGATTGCCAGCCAGTCACTGTAATGCCGCAGCCATGTTGTTTGTGGGCATTACAGTGATTGGCTGGCTGCACAGCGTCACCTCGAGTATTTAAAACCGGGCGCCGCCATGTTGGACAAAGTCGCTCCGTATCAGACAGTGTATGGTCAGTGCTGCAGAGCTAGGGAGAGATTTATACTGCAAAATAGTTACTGTAGGGTCTCTAAAGCCTGCCAAATCAAACAAACAGTCCTTCTTACGAATAATATCCATCCCAGATATCAGGCAGGCAGGCTGTATAGACACAGTGGTTATACCAACAAACACTGCATTACAGTCCTGTGTGCTCCTGCTGGTCAAATTTCTAGACTTAGCCCAAGGTCTCAGGGGCCAGGAAAAATCTTTTTTTTTTTTCATCTAAATCCTGTTTTGTTTTTTTTCCCTCAGTCAGACTGTACAAATACCCGTCTTATTAACCTTTTGGTATTCCCCCCCCCCCCAAAAAAATTGACTGTGTCTGCGAGTGTTCAGACACAAATATATCTGTTTAAAAGAGTCTAGTATACACCAGTTTCACGGTTCAAATCTCTGTATTATCCACTTTTTTGTGTTTTTTGCTTAAAAAAAACCATTTTCAGTGTCTCGCTGACTGTTCAGACACCAATATATCTATTTAAAAGAGTCTGGTGTAGGCCAGAGAACTAGAACTGTGTTTTACCTCTTCCACGGTTCAAATCTGGGTGTTATCAACCTGCTTGCCTTTTTTCCATAAAAAAAAACAGTTTGAGTGTGTCGCTCACTGTTCAGACACAAATATATCTATTTTAACCAGTCTGGTATACACCGGGAAATTATAACCGTGGTTTTGCAGTTCCACAGTTTAAATCTGTATTATCCACTTTTTTGTGTTTTTTGCATAAAAAAAAACATTTTCAGTGTCTCGCTGACTGTTCAGACACCAATATATCTGTTTAAAAGTGTCTGGTGTAGGCCAGAGAACTAGAACTGTGGTTTTCCTCTTCCACAGTTCAAATCTCCTTTTTATTACCCTTTTGCCATTGATAGTGCGAGTGTAAGCTATTTTACTTCATTTACAATGGGCAAGGCGCGTTGCAAGGGACGTGGAACTGGACATTCTGGTGATGGTGCGTGCAGAGGATGGGGCCGTGGCCAAAGTGAAAATGTGCCACAACCAACAGCCACATCGTCTCGCTCCCAGTTCTTGACCGAATTGCTAGGGAAGCACACAACAGCACCACTATTGCGAACTGATCAGTGTTAACAGGTTATTAATTGGATAGCAGATAATACTTCCAGTCACCTGGGCACCACCACCTCCGGTCTGTCTTCCACACGGTCAAATGTTAGTAGCCATGAGTTTCGACTGCATACTCCACCTCACCCTGATGCTCCTTCCTCCCACCATGCCGAGTGTCGTCAGACAGCAACTGATCCCACAGTTGGACACTCTGAAGAGCTGTTCACTGGTCCATTTCCATATTTGTGCCTCTTGCCTGCTCCGCTTGAAGTGGTGGAAAAGAAAATCCCATGTAGCGATGGCCAAATATTTGAACAGCCACGGCCACAGGAAGGCAACACTGGCAATTTTTCACAAGAGGTTGACAATGACGAGACACAATTGCCACGAAGTGAGGAGGAGGACCGTGGTGCGGAAGTGGAAGAGGAGGAGGTGGTGGATGATCTCGTAACTGACCCAACATGGCAGGAGGACACGCAGAGCGAGGCCAGCAGCACACAGAGGGTGGGAGGCAGAGTACCCCAACAGGCAGGAACAATCAGTGTGGTGGCCGCAGACAGAAGGCGGGCAACCGTTTACCGTAACACCAACACGAGGGACGTTGCCAGTTCAACCGGTAGGTCTTCCAGAGTCTGGAATTTTTTTAAAGACTCTAATGAAAACCCCAAAAAGGCCATTTGTACCACCTGCAAGGCCAGCATCAGCAGGGGTGACAAAACTACCAGCCTGACCACCACCAGCATGATCAGGCACATGGCAGCAAAGCACCCGACTTTGTGGGGCGAACCCCAGGGTCCACGACCAGTGTCAGCCGGTGTCACCACTGCTTCTTCCCCTGTTGTGCGTGTAAGAGAACCCCCTGTTGTGAGTGCAAGGCTATCCCCTGTCCATACTGCATGCAAAGATGCCCCCTCCTCTCTGTCTTCACTTGTTATGGCAGTTTCTCAAGAAACAGCATCAACGTCCACGTCCACGTCCCTCTGCAGCGTTCAATTGTCCATATCCCAGAGCTTTGAACGAAAGCGCAAATTCGCATCCAACGCCCCACAGACCACAGTCCTAAATAGAGATGAGCGGTGTTCGACTAGAACTGTTCGCCAATCTCAAATTCAATCTGTTTTGAGCGGTGTTCGAGTAGTTTGACGAACGTGAACGATTTGCAAAAAATTGGGCTGTTCGAGGTTATGTTCGATAACTGTTCGTGCACCAAAAGCGTAACAGGATTTTTTCACATCATGCAGGGATTGTCTGCCACTCACTGTAATGTCATAGCCATGGTGGTTGTGGCATTACAGTGGTTGTCCAAATCGATGGGAACAGTGCTCACAGTGAAACATGAAAAGCCGGCAATTCAGCAGCGGCATACACCGGTACCTGACAATTTAGAACAAAAAGAATAGAGCATCACACTTAGATTAGATAGATAGAAACATGTCAGTCACATATATAAGAAGTACAGTGACAGTGTTGGTTACTGTACTTGTCATTTAGTGTTAAAGGATTTATTAAAAAAAAATAATAGTGTTTTCATGCACCGTCTCTTTAAAAAAGCCGGCCAGCAGTTCAGCATCGTGATTCCTCTGTGACTTTAAATTATTGGGTATCCAAGCTGGACACTTGGAATGAACTCGCTCTGTATGCCTTGGAGGTCCTGACCTGCCCTGCCGCTATCGTGTTATCGGAGCGTGTTTCTAGTGCTGCTGAGGGAATTATAACTGATAAGTGCACTCGCCTGTCAACTGACAATGCTGACAAGCTGACCCTTATCAAAATGAACAAGGGCTAGATTGGGCCAGACTTCTCATCACCACCAAATGACAGCAGAGTAACATAAAGTCAAATCCACTGTGTTGATTTGGGAGGTGTATTCTTCCCATGCACCGCTTCACACCAACACATGGGTATACGCTTACTCATTTCGGCTGTTTTTTGCTCTCTCCTTATCCTCAGCCTCCACCACCACTATACCACCAGGGTGACTGTGGTTCGTGTTGCCAGCATTGCAAGTTCCTCCGTCCTAATTTTTGGCAGCTTTTGCTTGGAAGGCATAGGCAAAGACTATGGGAGACCCACTCCCCAATAATGGAAATAATGCTTTTAATTTGCTGTACTGCATGGCACTTGTAAGGGGCATTAAAATCGTCTTGTTAAGCTACTGTGACCTCCACGTCTTTTCCACGGGGCATTGATATTGTCTTTTTATTCCACTGTAACCTCCACCACTCTTCCAAGGGGCATTAAAACCGTCTTGTTAAGCTACTGTGACCTCCACGTCTCTTCCAAGGGGCATTAAAACCGTCTATTTAAGCTACTGTGACCTCCACGTCTCTTCCAAGGGGTATTAAAACTGTCTTGTTAAACCACTCTGAACTCCACAGCTCTTCCAAGGGGCATTGAAATGTTGTTTTTAATTAACTCTAACCTCCACGACTCTTCCAACGGGCATTGCATTTCCTCCTAATTTTAGTCAGCTTTTGCTTTTCGATGCATAGGCGAAGACTAAGGGAGACCCACTCCCCAATAAAGGGTAGAAAGTTTTTAGTACACTGTAATCCACTTCTATTTCAAGGGGCATTACAGTTCCTCATAATTTTTGGAAAAACTTCCATTCACTGCTTAGGCCAACAGGAGACCCAGTTGCTATAAATGGAAAAAAACGGTTTAGTTAAGGCCCTCTGACCTCCATGTCACTTCCAAGGGGCATTGGAGCGCCTCAAAATTTTTGGTAGGCATTGCACTCACTGTATGCCCTATAACTGTGTAGCCAAACCGCTTCTTTTGGTACAGAAACATATCCTACAAGACATGTGTGGTTGACTGGCCTGATATTGATGTGAATGGTCCCTGTTCCTCCTGCTCTTTCTCCTTTGCCACCACCTCATCCCTCATTCTTTACCTGAAGCTTTTTTTAAGGTGAGTCATGGAACTGGGATAGTAGCAGGAAAACATCCAGCAATCTTCGGAGGAGGTAGGATATGTCCCAAAACGCTGACCACCTCAGGCCTAGCCGCTACTACATACATGCGCTTGCATTCCAAGGAACAGAAAGCTAAGGAGATGGATGGCTTCATGATCATGAATAATTTACTCGTTGTGTAGGAGGCCGACCACTGCTGCTGTCTACCTTCTGAACTTTGTGTTGAAGCCTGATTGACCCAGGACCCGCAATCCTCTATGTCTGGAGGACATGTTGCATACCAGTGTCCAACTGTGTCCCGGCTTCCACAATATTAACCCAGTGTGAAGGCATCAGTCAGATGGACCATCCCTGGCCACATTCACTTGTCCACGTGTTTGTGGTTAGGCGGTCCTTCAAATAGGGTCGGCTGGGGACCGTTTATGGACACCCGGCTGCCCCCAGGCGGCTGGGGACCGTGTGTGGGCACCCAGCTGCGGGGCGGCTGGGGACCGAGTATGGACACCCGGCTGCCCTCTGGTGGCTGGGGACCAAGCGTGGACACCCGGCCGCCGGGCGGCTGGGGACTGAGTTTGGATACCAGGCCGCCAACGCAGCCATGACGTGGTGGCCAGATTCCACCTCCACATGCCTAAAAGGCCAAATTTCAAGTGCAAGCAAGCAAGCAGTATGGTATTACCGCCTGGGGGTGGGTGGGTGGCAGGCTGCATACTTGCGCTTGCATTGCAAGGAATGGTGGAGGTACAATTGAACACTGCCCTGGGACAAGGACTTGCACGGGGATAGTTGCAGGTCTGCATCTTCTGATGCAGCAAGGATCACTTCTGATGGGCACACTTTTAGGCAGTGACCTGGGTGTCAGAGATGCTTCCAGGGGTCTTCCCCATGCTGTTCCCATGTCTTTTCAGCACTGTATGCATGTGTCACACAGCACATGCCAGATAAGGTTGTATAATGTTAAAATGACATTTCCCGATGAATGCATTTGTCACGGTTGAAAGCAATATAAAAGTGCAAAAACACATGAAAAATGCTACTTGTGAACATAGCCCAAGGTGTGGAGGAGTATTTTTGTTTTTGGTTATTTATTTTACCTTATACACAAGTCTTTACCCTGGAAAGGATGTTCCTTAACATATTTCACAGGAAAGCAGTTTCAGTTTCGTTTTTGAACGTTTAATTGTGAGCCCGTAAAAGTGGCTTAATACCTCTGACCACTTTGATGACAGCAGTGACCTGGGGTTCAGAAATGCTTCCTGGGGCGATCCCCATGCTGTTCCCATGTCATTTGAGCACTGCCACTATCGTTTTGGGCACTTTTTAGGCTTTCTACAGACTGCCGGGGGTGCCACCGCAAAAATGCTCGGGTCTCCCATAGACTAACATTGGGCTCGTTGCTCGGGTCGAGCACCCGAGTATCACGGTGAGCTCGGCCCGAGCTTCGAGCACCCGAGCATTTTAGTGCTCGCTCAACACTAGTTACCATGCGTTTACCCATAGCCAGATAGGCTGAGATCACTTAGACATTAAAAAGGCTGTTTTGCTTTACAGAGCATCAAACAGGTTTGATAGCCTCAATGGGAATCCACAGTGCTATACACGTAATTTTCAGGCAATTAGAGGCTTTTTAGTTATGCTAATCAAAATTTTGGGGAAAATTTGGCGAAGCTGACAGATGCAAATTTAAAAAGATCTGCTCATCTCTAGTGGTAGTTTCTTTTTTGATGGTGAGGACCTGCCCTAAATTAATCAGATTCAGGACCTCTTAATTAATTTTGAGCCAAGACTTGATTGCTTAAAAGAATTCAGACCCCAGACAAGACCAGACTAGTTAATTGGTTAGAGCCAGGCAAGACAAAAAAAATACATAGCATTTTACCTCTTTCAAATCCTTTTCACTTCCAGATACAGCTGCACACTGGTCTTGTGTGCTAAGCCCAAATGTTAATTCTGCTGCTGAGCTGACACTGCCCTCCTACAATGCCTGTATCATGACAGGTCCATAGAGTCTGGACATATATGTATACCCAGGGTCAGACTGGAGGCTTCCAGTCAAGAATTGCTACACTACACACATGCACACTACACACAAACTTTACACAAGACATTACACCACATAAATAGTATATACACCCTCAAACATTCTAAAATTAGGGATACAGAGTGTATCAGAAGTTTATTGGCATGTTAAGACATGTTTTTAAAATAGGTACTGAAGTTTATCATTATTACTATTATTATTAATTGAAGGAAAAGAGCTCATGCATCTGTTCCTTCCTTCACACTATACACTGGATACAATCCTTTTCCACTTTTCCTTATTTTTCACCTCTCCACCCTCATTTTCCTCTGCCTTCTCAATTTTCTCTCTTATCTAACAGAAATTTTACTAACTATCCTGTGGCTCTACCAGATTATTTCTCTTCTTTTCATCCTGGTTTTTTTTGCTCAGTGTTCTCGTCCCCCTTCCATCTTTTTTTAACATTTAATTAGTTCCTATTTTTTCTCTCCTGATTTCACCCTTCATTCATCATTTTACACTAACTGAATTTTTTATACTTGATTTTTTTCTTTTTGACTGTATATTTCTTTCCACACCTATAATTATTATTCATGACCTTTTCCACTTCTTTTGACCCCCCTGCCCTCCCACATTTTCTAATTCTCTGTGGGTGTTTCTTCATTTATTTTGGTGCCAGTTCCAGGTTATTTAAATCCCTCTTGCTCCTATGTGCACTTTACAATTGTTTTTTTTTACTTGAGAAAGATGCCTGTCCAGCGTGCAAATGAGTTGTTCTATAAAATCTGCTTCTATAAATTATTGAATCAAGGATCTTCATGTCAGTCCAAAACTATGAATTGTCTTTTCCTTTACGCAACCTGGTGGAGTTCATCCCTCAGCCATGGGGCAGCAGCAACCATTATTCACCTTTCATAGGAGTTGTGCCTACACAACTAGCTCAGGTGAGAAGACATTACCTGGATCAATTTTATTTTTTATAAAGGGATCACCCTATGGTCTGGTGCATTCAGTTTCCCTACTTTGTTTGTTTATTATTATTATTGTTATTATTATTATTAATCATTATCATTCTTTGATAGTGCTACTTCACTGTCCTGCAAGATAGAGGTGTGCTGTGATGTGCCCAGGATTAGCCAGCCTGTGGAGCCGTGTCCTGCAGGATTGGGCTGTGGAGCCATGTCCTGCAGGATTGGGCTGTTGGGCAATGATCTGCAGAATGGGGATGAAAAGCGATGTCCTGCAGGATGGGGCTGTGAAGCGATGTCCTGCAGGATGGGATTGTGGAGCAATATTCTGCAGGATAGGGCAGTAGTGCCATGTCCTGCAGCATGGGGCTGTGTAGACATGCCCTTTGGGATTGGGCTGAAGAATAATGTCCTGCAGAAGGACTGAGGAGTAATGTACTGCAGAATGCTGCTGTATACAAAGGACTGAGAGGAGAGTTATATTGAAGGTGTTGCATATAGAAGGAATAATGTTTAGTGATTAGCGAGCAATAAAATGCTCGGATGCTAATGCTCGAACAAAGCAATTCCAAATTCTCGGATGTTCGAGTAACGAGTAAAATTGGAGTCAATGGGAAATACAAGCAGTTTTCTGGCAGACTCTACAAGGAGGACTGGGGGCAGTGAAAATGTTGAAATAGATGGAAAAAGTGCTGAATGGAAGGAGAACAGTATGGGGAAGACCCCTGGAAGCATCTCTGACTCCCAGATTGCTGCTGAGAACAATGATGTCCCACTTTTACTCCAGTTTAAGGACTGACAATAAAATATTCAAAATCTAAGAGAAATTGGAAAAGTTTACAGGAAAAAAAAGTTTAGAAACATTCTTTCCTGTATAATGACTTGTATATAAGGCAACATTTAAAAAGGATTTTAAAAAATAATAATTTAAGTATATCAAAATTGAATTTTTTATTTAGAAAAATGGAAATTTCAGTGTAATTTATGAAGGAAGCAAGAACTGTCAAAAATTGGATGGAAGGGGGACTCAGATACACCCTCTATTAGATATAAAAGAGGGCCTCATACACATTCTGCTCAAATTGTCATGTAATGGTACTTCTAGACTCATAAAGACTATGTGCTAAGTGCAAATCCTGAAAAAATGACAAACATGGTCATCCATACACCCTTGAAGGCACCAACTTCCTCATTCAAATATTGAGAACAAAGTGTAGTTGTGGTACTCATACTCTCATAAAAATCCTGCACATAGTGAAAAGCCTGCCAAAAAAAACCCAAGCAGGGTCATCCATACACCCTTGAAGGCTATAACTGGAGGGCCTCATTCAAATATGGTGAACAAAATATAGTTGTGATACTTCTACACTCATAAAAGCTCTGCACACAGTGCAAAGCCAGACAAAATTACAAGCAGGGTTATCCATACACCCTTGAAGGCACCAGCTGTAGTGCCTCATTCAAATATTGAGAAGAAAGTGTAGTTGTCGTACTCCTACACTCATCAAGGCTCTGGACACAATTCAAAGCCAGAAAAAAATTACAAGCAGGTTCATTCATAGACCCTTGAAAGGCAACAACTGGAGGACCTCATTGAAATATTGTGAGCAAAGTGTAGTTGTGGTACTCCAACACTCATAAAAGCTCTGCATACAGTGCAAAGCCTGCCTAAAACAACAAGCAGAATCATCCATGGACCCTTGAAGGCATCCACTGGAGTGCCTCATTCAAATATTGTGAACAAAGTGTAGTTGTGGTACTTCTACACTCATAAAAGCTATGCACACAGTGCAAAGCGTGCTGAAAATTACAAGCAGGGTCATCCATAGACCCTTGAAGGCAACAACTGGAGGGCCTCATTCAAATATTGAAGTTTAAAAAACCTTTATGTGCTGCTGTAATCTGCTGGTGTGGAAATGTTAGGGCTAATCCAGGCTTTGTTCATTTTTATCAGAGTAAGCCTGTCAGCATTTTCTGCTGACAGGCGAAAGTGCCTGTCTTTTATGACCTCCGGTGGCACTAAAAATCCTCTCAGACAGCATCAGAGTAACACAGCACCTCCAAATAATAGAGGGACAGGTCATGCCAGGTGTCCAGCTTTGAGACCCAATAGTTGACGGTCGCAGAGGAATTAGAGAGTACACTGGTTTGGTCGGCCAGGTATTGCTTGAACATCTTTAAAAATAATTCCCTCCTTGTCAAAAATACCTGGTCATTAGGGCCTGGATGCTGGAAGGGTGTCATGAAATTGGCCCAGGCTCTCCTTATAGCGTGGGTCTATCAAGGTGAACAACCAGTACTATTTTTGGCCAAGATGAATATAACGTGAGGGTCATGGAAAAGGCAGCGGTACATAAAGTCATCGATATGTGCCAAGCTCCCTACAGGCAACACTTCACTGTCTCCAGCATGATAACTACTCTCCATCTCCTCCTCCTTCATCTCTTCCTCTTCATTCCCCTCCTCAGCCTATCCACGTAGGAGAGGTGGGATGAAGCTTGTGTGGGTACTAGCCTCTGTTGTGCTAGCAACCAGCTCCTGTTCCTCTTCCTCCCCAGCCTCTTCCTCCTCGTTGTCATCCAATCTGCACTGAGCAGATGAGATGAGGCTGGGCTGGGTAGTATCTCTCTGTCTCATGTCTTCCTTTATCTCCACCTGATCTGCATGCAGAGCTTCATCATTAATTGTGAGCAATGACTGTTTAAGTAGGCACAGAAGCGGGATCGTTGCGCTGATTATGGCATCATCGCCGCTCACCAGTTTTGTAAAGTCCTCAAAGTCTTGGAGTATGACACAAATGTTAGACTTCCATGCCCACTGTCCAGTTGTTATGTGCACAGGCTAACCAGAATACCGACGGGCATATTGGAGCTGGTATTCAACAACTGGCCTCTGCTGCTCACAAAGCCTTGTCAGCATGAGCAATGTGGAGTTCCAGCATGTGGTCATGTTGCACACCAGTCAGTGAGCTGGCACTTGCATGCACTGCTGGCAGTTGTAGATGATTTGCGGAAATGGGCGCTGACACGGCATACCTTGACAAATAGCTCTGGAAATCTGGGTAGGTTTTCAGAAACCACTGAATCACTAAGTTGAGCACATGGGCCAAGTGGTATGTGTATGAGCTTGCAAAGTTTCACAACCGCCACCAGGTTACGGCCATTATCACACATGACCATGCCTGGTTGTAGGTTCAGTAGTGAGAGCCACAGGTCTGTCTGGTCTGCTTTCCTTTCAACAACTCAATGGCAGTGTGCAGTTTCTCTACTACACAAATTAGCTTCAGCAGAGCCTGTTGCCGCTTCGCTGAGGCAGTGCTGCACAGCTTCCGGCTGATGTGGACAACATACTCTGAGATGACAAATCAGAGATGAAGGATAAGGAGGAGCAAGTGGGGGTGCAGGAACTGGTGTAGGAGATGGAGGAAACCCTCATAGAACTAGGGACAGCAATCCTTGGTGTCGGTAGCACTTGTGCCATGCCTGACTCGGCCCCGGCCTCTTAAAGGTTCACCCAGTGTGCCGTCAGGGAAATGTAGTGTCCCTGGCCACAAACGCTTGTCCATGTGTAGGTCGATAAGTGGACCATCGCAGTAACTGCGTTGTTAAGGACACGGGTGATGTTCCTGGACACTTGCTGGTGCAAGGCAGGGACTCCACACCTGAAGAAATAGTGGTGGATGGAGACTGAGTACCAAAGGATGGCTGCCACCATGAATTGGTGGAAATCCTCCATATCCACAAGCCTAAATGGTAACATTTCTATGGCAAGCAGGTTGTAAATGTGCCCGTTAAGTGTTTGGGCCTGTGGGGCATGGCAGGGAACTTTCTTTTTTGTCCCAAGGCCGGGGGTAGGGACAGCTGAACACTATGCTGGGACAAGGAATTGAAAGTGCCTAATGATGGTGCCTCAGAATGTGCACATGCAGGTGCAGGGCGAGAGACATCTGTGCCAGTGTCATGGACAGGGGATTGGCAAGTACCTAGCACAGGGGAAGAGGCAGTGGTGTCACCCATTGGCACTAATTGTGGACCCAGGCATTCGGCCCACTGAATCGAGTGCTTAGATGACATGTGCCAGATCATGCTGGTGGTGGTCAGGCCTCTGCTGACCTTGGCATGGCACAGGTTGCAAATGACCATTCTTTTGTCTCAGAACTCTCTTTAAAACAGTCCCAGACTGGGGAACACCTTTGACGGAGAAATTCACAAGTGTCGATGCTCTGCGGAACAGTTACACACTTTCTCCCTCTGGTCACCGCACTCCTCTTCCTGCCAGTTTTGGTGCTGCTGATTCCTTCCACTCAGCGCTGCTGTCTTCGCTCTGCATGCCAGATTCCCAGGTTGGGTCGGTGACTTCGTCCTTCACTGTGGAATCCACTTCCTCCTGACTTAGTGACGTAACAACAACATGACTTATCAGCAACTGTATCTCATCATCATCTTCCTCATTAGACAAAATTTGACATTCCCCACCGTCATCGTCTTGTGACTGTGGCTGCTCTAAGTTTTGTGTATCACTAAACAGCATGTCCTCCTGTCCCTCTTGGAACATGCAGGGCCAGAAGCCACAATCAAGAAATGATGATTTAAAAGTGTCCTAGTGTGGGATCACTGGTCTCCTGGAACTTGACATGATGGCAGGAAGGAGGAAGGAGGATCAGATCAGGATGAGGATTAAGTGATCCAGACTCTTGGCTGGTGAGACTGGACTGTGTGGAAGACTGAGAGGTGCTGGCAAACATGCTGGAAGCTTCATCTGCTATCTAACCGACCACCTCTTTGCACTTGTGTGGCTTCAGAAGTGGTGTCCAGTACCTCCCTGCAAAGTGGGAGAGGAAGTTAAGTGATGTGGATGGGTGTCTTTCTTGTGCTCCATCAACAGGCTCAGTCGCACCTTCCCCATGTCCTCAGCATCTGCTTGCACCATCATCAACGCTTACATCAACACTTCCACGTCCCTTACTGCATGCATCACGCATTTTCTAATTGCTAGGCCTCTGGAAACCAAGTTTCCATGATTAATTGAAAATAAATTAATAAAAAAAAATAAATGTGGTCACCTGTAGCAGGCAAATCGCTTTTATTTTAGTTTAAAACCATCGTAACTTAACACAAAGGAGGTGAAACTGTATGAATGACAATACAGTCATTTTTTTCACCCCCCCCCAAAAAAAATGTGGTCACCTGCAGCAGCTATATATTTAGAAACGGACTGCAGAGCCCTAAGCCCTGCCTAGAGGCTGTATTCAGCCACTCTCTCTGCTCCAGCAGCTGTCCCTAGGATAAATGTAGGATGTATCACATAGAAACGGCAATACACAATGTTAGCCCTTAAAAATGACTTTTGGTATGGTGGTTCAGAAACAGTATCACCACTAGAGAACTCTGATTCCTGAAACTGTGCACACAGGCCTTGACAACTACTATCTCTCTCAAATCCTTCTATAACCTCTGATGAGGTAATGTGGCCAATCACTGTAATGCCGCTACCAAGAGGGCATTACAGTGACTGGCAGGCAATCCCAGCATTATCGGCTGTGTAAAAGGCACCAAACGTGCGGGGTGGGGATTTGAGCATTACATCCGAGCACCAGACAATGCTTGTCGAGTGCCGAGCACATGTGATCACCCAGATACTAGACTGATATCTGAGTATCACCTAGTACGTTCGCTCATCGTTAATAATGATTTGTAGGATTGGACTGATACAGGGTCTAAGAGGAATTATGTACTACAGGAGGAGGCTGTATACAATAGGGTGAGAGGATTGATATACTGCAGGGTGGAATTGCATTCTGGAAAGTGATATACTGCATGGTGGAATTGTATACAAAGGGGACTAAGAGGAGGAAACTATCTGCAGCCACATGATCTGTAAGATAAGTCCATCTAGCAGCAAGTCTCTTCATGCTTCCCACTAGAGAGAAGCCCTTGTAGGCCCGGAGACATGACTGTGATGACACTACTAGTATTTATTCAGTAGTACTCAGGTTGGGAAACGTTGTTGTCAGTGTACCACTGGTTTGTGTTAGTCTTGAGTCTGATTGGTGGTAACATTAAACTGGTAATGTACACACATGGAAAAAAATTGTTGTTATCCTTGTCTTAAAATAAAAAACACCCAAAACAGTCACTGAAATCATTTGAAACTGACAAAAGTAATTTTCAATTTAAATTTACTGAATAGCAACTAATGAAAATATCAGACATTGATTTTTGTGGATCGACAGAAAATTTTAGAAAAACAAACGAATGAAATTAGCCTGAACAAAAATTATGGTACCCATAGGAAAGATTGAATTTTTATTTACCATGAGGACATGTTAAACTAAGGTGTGTTCTGCAATTAGCTCAAAGGTGTCTACAAACTTAATTCAGTCTGCCTGTTTATATGGTAAAAAGTAGTCAATGTGCTGTTTGTTTTCATCAATGTGTATCACTCTGAACATGACCAAAGAAAGCTAAGGAGAGAATTGTCTCAAGAGATTAGAAAGAAAATAGATAAACATGTTAAAGGTAAAGGTTATAAGACCATCTCCAAACAGCTTGATGTTCCTGTTACTACAGTTGCACATATTATTCAGAAGTTTAAGGTCTATGTGACAACCTATCTGGATGCGGCATGCAAGAGAAAAATTGATGGAAAATTGAAGAGATGGATAATACAAATGGTAACCAAAGAGCCCAAAACAACTTTAATACAAATTAGAGGTGAATTTCAAAGTCAAAATGCATCAGTGTCAGATCGCACCATCCGTCATTGTCATGGCCAAAGTGGACTTCATCAAAGATGATCAAGGAGGAAACCATTGTTTAAGGCTGAGTGCCCACGATGCTTTTTTCAAGCGTTTATGCTGCAGAATTTCCGCTGCATAAACGCTTCAAAAACGCATGGTAATCTGCCCCCCATGGTCCCCAATGACAAGCCGCACTGTCAATGCCCATGCTGCGGATTTTTCCGCAGCGTTTATGCTGCACTCAAAAATCCGCAGCATGTCCATTAATTTTGCATAAGCGCGGCGTAATCGCCGCCATTAACTTGCATTGAGACGCATATAATCCGTGTCAGTACATTTGTACTCACGGATTATATGCGTTTCAATGTGCAGATGGTACCCAAGTCTGGAGGAGAGGAGACTCTCATCTAGACCTGGGTACCAATGTACCTGTAAAAAAAGAAAAAAATAATAAAAAAAAAATTATATTGACCTTCCGACGGCCCCCGGTCTCCTTCCCTGTGCTTGCGGGCAGGACTGAAGGACCTCAGTCATGTGACCGCAGGCCCTTCAGTGCAGTGTCCCGCGATCAGCTGGCAGCCAGGAACGAGCGCAGCTACACACCCCGGGCCATCGGAAGGTAAGTATAGGTTTATTTCTTTATTTTTAAACATTCTTACGGTCACACTATATAAATCCATGCTGTTTGCATGGATTTATATAGTGTGAGCTAGTTGTCAAGCACTTTCCAAGTGATGCTAAAATCGCCTGGAAAGTGCTTGTCAATCCGCATGCAGAAACGCATGTGAATACGCTTCAAATCCGCATGTATTTGGCAGGAAAAATGCATGCACATCTGCATGCGTTTTTTCTGGCAGGGAGATGCAGAAATGCTGCAGAAATTTTCAGCTTCATTTCTGCATCATGGGCACATAGCCTTAAGCTTATCATAAATAAAGCGAAACTGGAATTTACCAAAATGCATATTAACAAGTGACAAAGCTTCTGGTAGAATGTCCTTTTGATAAATGAGACAAAACTAGAGCTTTTTGGCAAGTCATATCAGCTTTCTGTTCACAGGCACAAAAATGAAGCATACAAATAAAAGAACATTATGCCTAGTGTGAAACATGAATGAGGCTTGGTTATATTTTGGGGCTACTTTGCTGCATCTGGCACAGGGTATCTTAAATCTGTTCAGGGTACAATGAAACCTCAAGAATATCAAAGCATTCTGGAGTGAAATGTGCTGACCAGTGTCAGAAAACTTGGTTGCAGGTCATGGTCCTCCATCAGGATAATGACCCAAAAAACACCTAAAAACATCTACGAATTGTTAAGAACAAAGCTTTAAATTATTCTGAAGAGGTCTTCTACAACCCCTAGCAAAAATTATGGAATCACCGGTCTCGGAGGATGTTCATTCAGTTGTTTAATGTTGTTGAAAAAAAGCAGATCACTGACATGGCACAAAACTAAAGTCCTTTCAAATGGCAACTTCAGGGAAAAAATTATGGAATCACTCAATTCTGAGGAAAAAATTATGGAATCATGAATAGAGATGAGCGTTGTTCTACTCGAACTGTTCGCCAATCTCAAATTCGAGCTGTTTTGGGCGGTGTTCGAGCCGTTCGGCGAACACGAAAGATTTGAGAAAAATTCGGCTGTTCGAGGTTATGTTCGATAACTATTCGTGCACCAAAATCATAACTGGATTTTTTCTCAGTAATGATGAAAATTAATGTTAATACGCAGTTTGAGTGTACAGCGGGGTGGGGGAAGGGGCAGGGGATGGATCTCTGCAGGAATAGTGAAGATCTCCATTTTTTATTTCTCTTTCCCGCATTTACAGTGGGGAGGTGCAATCTGTCAGCCTATCAGCAGCGCACACACGGAGCGAAGTGCTTTTTTTCACACAAGCAAGGGCATGTGTCATTGGCAGTGTATGTCACATGTCCTTGCCCTATAAGACCAAGCCATTTTCCCCGTCGCCACCATTTTCTCACTGCTGCAGCTGCGTGTTAGACGGCACCGCTGTTGCTGTGTGCGCTATACCTTGTTAATTTCAAGCCAATTTTCGCACAAATCTACAGATAGCTTGGGAGTAGGGAATAGTTGTGATTGCAGTCCTTTTAAGGACTAGGTTACAGCATTTCCTACGACTTTTATCAGGCAGGTCTGTGCTCTTAAATAGATAGGTTGTGGGAGTAAAGACTAATTGTAATTGGAGTCCTTTTCAGGACTAGGTTACATCAGTTCCTATCAGTTTTTGCCAGGCAGGTCTGTGCCAGTGCTGTGCAAGTTTTTTTCACAGCATTTGGCTGAATCTAGCAAAGTTAATCCTTTTTGGCCTATTGCAGAGTGTGTTAGTCAGTGGAGTAGCCTATCTGTGTTGCAAGATATACCACCTGTGTATAGAATACCAATTTTTTTACTGCACCTAGTGAAGTAAAATCTTTTGGGCATAGCATCATTCTATTAGTCCATCTATACTGACCTCCATCAGGTTGCAAATTGAATATATTTTTTTCTGCATCTACCTCTGAAAAAATATTGGGCTTGTAGCTGTGTGTGGGACTTGTTCTATTAATCCATCTATACAGACCTCCATCAGGTTGCAAACTGAAAATAATTTTTTTCTGCATCTACCTCTGAAAAAATATTTGGGCTTCTAGCTGTGTGTGGGACTTGTTCTATTACGCCATCTATACTGACCTCCATCAGGTTGCAAATTGAATATAATTTTTTTCTGCATCTAGCTCTGAAAAAATATTGAACTTCTAGCTGTGTGTGGGACTTACTCTATTAGTCCATCTATACTGACCTCCATCAGGTTGCAAACTGAATATATTTTTTTCTGCATCTACCTCTGAAAAAATATTGGGCTTGTAGCTGTGTGTGGGACTTGTTCTATTAATCCATCTATACAGACCTCCATCAGGTTGCAAACTGAAAATAATTTTTTTCTGCATCTACCTCTGAAAAAATATTTGGGCTTCTAGCTGTGTGTGGGACTTGTTCTATTACGCCATCTATACTGACCTCCATCAGGTTGCAAATTGAATATAATTTTTTTCTGCATCTAGCTCTGAAAAAATATTGAACTTCTAGCTGTGTGTGGGACTTGTTGTATTAGTCCATCTATACTGACCTCCATCAGGTTGCAAACTGAATATATTTTTTTCTGCATCTACCTCTGAAAAAATATTGGGCTTCTAGCTGTGTGTGGGACTTGTTCTATTAATCCATCTATACTGACCTCCATCAGGTTGCAAACTGAATATAATTTTTTTCTGCATCTAGCTCTGAAAAAATATTTGGCCTTCTAGCAGTGTGTGGGACTTTCTCTATTAGTCCATCTATACTGACCTCCATCAGGTTGCAAATTAAAAATAATTTTTATCTGCATCTAGCTCTGAAAAAATATTTGGGCTTCTTGCTGTGTGTGGGACTTGTTCTATTACTCCATCTATACTGACCTCCATCAGGTTGCAAATTGAATATAATTTTTTTCTGCATCTAGCTCTGAAAAAATATTGGGCTTCTAGCTGTGTGTGGGACTTGTTGTATTAGTCCATCTATACTGACCTCCATCAGGTTGCAAACTGAATATATTTTTTTCTGCATCTACCTCTGAAAAAATATTGGGCTTCTAGCTGTGTGTGGGACTTGTTCTATTAATCCATCTATACAGACCTCCATCAGGTTGCAAACTGAATATAATTTTTTTCTGCATCTAGCTCTGAAAAAATATTTGGCCTTCTAGCAGTGTGTGGGACTTTCTCTATTAGTCCATCTATACTGACCTCCATCAGGTTGCAAACTGAATATAATTTTTTTCTGCATCTAGCTCTGAAAAAATATTTGGCCTTCTAGCAGTGTGTGGGACTTTCTCTATTAGTCCATCTATACTGACCTCCATCAGGTTGCAAACTGAACATATTTTTTTCTGCATCTACCTCTGAAAAAATATTGGACTTGTAGCTGTGTGTGGGACTTGTTTTATTAGTCCATCTATACAGACCTCCATCAGGTTGCAAACTGAAAATATTTTTTTTCTGCATCTACCTCTGAAAAAATATTTGGGCTTCTAACTGTGTGTGGGACTTGTTCTATTACTCCATCTATACTGACCTCCATCAGGTTGCAAATTGAATATAATTTTTTTCTGCATCTAGCTCTGAAAAAATATTGGGCTTCTAGCTGTGTGTGGGACTTGTTGTATTAGTCCATCTATACTGACCTCCATCAGGTTGCAAACTGAATATATTTTTTTCTGCATCTACCTCTGAAAAAATATTGGGCTTCTAGCTGTGTGTGGGACTTGTTCTATTAATTCATCTATACAGACCTCCATCAGGTTGCAAACTGAATATAATTTTTTTCTGCATCTAGCTCTGAAAAAATATTTGGCCTTCTAGCAGTGTGTGGGACTTTCTCTATTAGTCCATCTATACTGACCTCCATCAGGTTGCAAACTGAATATAATTTTTTTCTGCATCTAGCTCTGAAAAAATATTTGGCCTTCTAGCAGTGTGTGGGACTTTCTCTATTAGTCCATCTATACTGACCTCCATCAGGTTGCAAACTGAATATAATTTTTTTCTGCATCTAGCTCTGAAAAAATATTTGGCCTTCTAGCAGTGTGTGGGACTTTCTCTATTAGTCCATCTATACTGACCTCCATCAGGTTGCAAACTGAATATTTTTTTTTCTGCATCTACCTCTGAAAAAATATTTGGGCTTCTAGCTGTGTGTGGGACTTGTTCTATTAGTCCATCTATACTGACCTCCATCAGGTTGCAAATTGAATATAATTTTTTTCTGCATCTAACCCAGCCAATAGTTTTGGCCTAATACCACAGTTTGGCCACTCAGCTCTGCTCAGTTCCCATCCATTGTTTTTTTGTGCAAACAACTCCAGAGTTGTGAATTAGTTAACCACCAAAATGAGTGGAAAAAGGCCTGCTGCTGTTGGAAAGGGGAATAGGCGTGTTGGGAAGGGGAAAAAAGGTTGTGTCCGTGGGGTAGGTGTTAAAGCAACAGTAACATCTGCAGAAGAAAGACCATCTTCCAGCCAAACTAAAATGTCTACTTCTTTTAGCGGACAATTTGATAAGATCCCTTTCTTACGGCCACGCCAATCGCTACAAATTCCAGATGAGGCACAAAAACAGCAGGTGCTTCAACGGATATCAAGTGCTCCTTTAAGTGGGTTCTCCTCCACATCAACTTCAACATCACAAATACTCCAGTCCTCAAAGGTGTCACCCCAATCGCACTTGCTTCCTCACAGCTCCCAAATCTCCAGCTGCCCGTCTGAGTATGAGGTAGAACAGATGGTTGAGTCTGCAGAGCTGTTTACTCATACTATAGCCTGGGAATCAGAGGTCGACTCCAGCGCTTCTGTGAATCCAGACGAGGAAATGATCTGCACTGATGCCCAGAATCTTTATGAGTCGGATCCAGGACCAGACGCAGAAGGTTCTGAGCATAATGTAGACCCTCATTCCCAAACTGTAACTCCTGTTGGTGGAGACAATGAGGAAGACGATGATGAGACTCAAATACCTGATTGGAGTGACAACTTTAGTTTTTTGTCAGGGCAGGAACAGGTTGGCTCTGAGGACGACGGGTGTGATAACGCTCAGGGTGATGATGATGAGGTTGGAGATCCCACTTACTGTCAACCCACAGTCAGCCAAGAGATGAGGTCAGCAGAGGAGGTGGAGGAAGATGCTAGTGACGACGAGGTCAGGTTGCGCTTTCCTGGACAGAGACGTAGTACTGGAAGCACGTCAACAACTGCATCCTCAAACACAACTCTGCCTCTCACCACAAGTCGTGGTGGCTCTTCAGGTCGCATGGGTGCTAAGCCTTGCATAGCCTGGGCATTTTTTCAGATCGATAAAGATGACCCAACTCGTGTTATCTGTAACATTTGTCAGCAAAAGCTAAGTAGAGGCCAAAAAATACATAGTTTGAGTACTTCATGCATGAACCGGCACATGGACATGAAGCATAAGTTGCAGTGGGAAGCTCAGTGTGCTACAATGCGGCCTAGCCGGCCGGGCCAACCACCGTCTGCCATATCTTGTGCATCCACGGCCTCTTCATCCTCTGTGACTGGGGGGACAGCAGTCACACCTGTTTTGGGGCGCAGACCTGCCACCTCTTTACCCGCAACAGCCAGCGTGATTGGCAGGTCATCATTTTCTTTGGAGGTGGTAACACCAGCTGGTGTTGAGCGCTGTCCGACATCGATAGCACCACTTTTGGATCAAGGCAACCTAACATGTCCGCCTGCATCTTCCTCACAGACCGGCAGTTTGCCGGGGACACCCTTATCAACCCCGTCTAAGCACAATAGCCAGCCCTCGGTCCCTCAGATGTGGACAAGTAAAAGACCATTTCCTCCTAGCCATGAGAAAGCTAAGAGGTTGAATTTCACCATCTGCAACCTCTTGGCTACAGAAATGCTGCCTTTCCGCCTGGTGGACACAGAGGATTTTCGAGACCTTATGTCCGTCGCAGTGCCCCAGTACCAGATGCCCAGTCGGCACTACTTCTCAAAGAAAGGTGTGCCTGCGCTCCACCAGCATGTCGCACACAACATCACCGCTTCTTTGAGAAACTCTGTGTGTGACAGGGTGCATTTCACCACAGACACTTGGACGAGTAGGCATGGACAGGGGCGTTACATGTCGCTGACTGGGCACTGGGTAACTATGGTGACAGCAGGACAAGGGGCTGCTGTCCAAGTCTTGCCGTCCGCACGAGTTGTGCGTCAATCCTCTTTATGTCAAAGTTCCTCCACTGCTTCTGCCTCCTCAACCTCCTCTCGGTCTTCCACCTGCACCCAAAGCCTGTCTGTTCATGCCACAAGCTTTCTAACTGTGCAGAAGGGATCCTGCACACCTCCTTACTATGCTGGCAGTAGGGCTCAACGTCATCAGGCGGTTTTTACTTTGAAATGTCTGGGAAATGTGAGTCACACAGCTGAGGAGTTGTGGTCAGCTCTGGAGAACCAATTTCATGAATGGTTGTCTCCACTGGACCTGAAACCAGGGAAGGCCGTGTGCGACAATGCTGCAAACCTGGGTGCGGCCCTTCGCCGGGGCAATGTCACACACGTGCCTTGTATGGCTCACGTGTTGAACCTGGTTGTCCAGCAATTTTTAGCCCACTATCCCAGACTAGATGGCCTTCTGCAGAGGGCACGGTCGCTGTGTGCTCACTTCCGACGTTCGCATCCCGCAGCTCAGCGACTTACATCTCTACAGAAGTCGTTGGGCCTGCCACTTCACCGGCTAAAATGCGATGTGCCTACCCGGTGGAATTCAACTCTTCACATGTTGCAGCGACTGTGGCAGCACCGACAAGCCCTGGTGCAATACGTTCTGATGTATAGCCTGGGCCAACGAGATCCAGACGTGGGGCAAATCACGCTGGAGGAGTGGTCTCAGATCAGGGACCTATGCACCCTTCTGCACAGTTTTGAAATGGCGACGAAGATGTTTAGTGCTGACGATGCCATTATCAGCATGACTATTCCGGTGATTTACATGCTGGAGCACATGTTAAACAGAATTCGGAGTCAGGTGGTGGCACAAGAGGAGGTGGAGGAAGTAGAGGAGGAGGAGTTGTATGCGGAAGGGCTAACATCTGCAAGGTCCAGACGGTCGGCAGCACCAAGGCGGCAGGCATGTGAGGATGGGGGAGATGGTTTTACCAGGGCGCATGGTAGCAGCCAAACTAGTGAGGAAGGTGCAGGAGCCCAGGAAGAAGTGGAGGACGTACTGATGGAAGACTCATCAGATGAGGGAGACCTTGATCACATTTCTGTTGTGCGAGGTTGGGGGGAGAGGACAGAGGAAGGAAGCATGATTGTTACCTCGCCACCAACACAACAGGGACTTGGTGCTCCTGGATGCGCAACACACATGAGTGCCTTCTTGCTGCACTACCTGCAACATGACCCTCGAATTGTGAGAATTAGAAATAATCCTGACTACTGGGTTGCCACACTGTTAGATCCCCGGTACAAAAGTAAATTTGCAGAAATTATTCCTGCCATAGAAAGGGATGCACGCATGCAGGAGTATCAGCAGAGACTGTTGCAGAATCTTACATGTGCTTTTCCACAAAACACCAGTGGTGCACGTAGTGAATCTCAAAGTTCCAACTTGCCAACCGTGGGACCGTCAAGTGTTCAGCACTCAAACCATAACAGAACCACAGTATCTGCTGGTAACATCAATTTTGCGCAATCATTTCACCGCTTTTTTAGCCCATCCTTTGCAAGGCCACAGGAGACAAGAAGTCTGACACATAGTCAACGCCTAGAGACGATGGTACAGGAGTATCTCCAAGTAAACATTGAAGCCATGACTGTGTCACTGGACCCTTGCTCTTTTTGGGCTTCCAATCTGGATAAATGGCCGGAGCTAGCCACTTACGCCTTGGAGATCTTGTCATGCCCCGCAGCCAGCGTTCTGTCTGAACGTGTGTTCAGCGCTGCTGGTGGTGTGCTGACAAATAAGCGCACGCGGCTCTCCACTGATAATGTAGACAGACTCACGTTCATAAAGATGAACAAATCATGGATCCGAAACGACTTTTCTACCCCTGTGTCATCCTGGGGAGAGTAAAAGATGGATGATTGGTTAAAATCACCCTACCAACCGTTTTAAGCTTTCAAATTACTAATCATGTTTATCTGTATCTTGGCTGGAAAATAATTTGGGCTTTGTAGCAGTGTGCAGCACTGATTCTATTAGGCCATCTATAATAAGCTCCACCAGATTTAAAATTACTAATCATGTTTATCTGTATCTTGGCTGGAAAATAATTTGGGCTTTGTAGCAGTGTGCAGCACTGATCCTATTAGGCCATCTATACTAAGCTCCACCAGATTTAAAATTAATAATAATTTTTAGCTGCATCTAGCCCGGAAAATAATTTTGGGGCTCCGAGATGCGCAAGACACATAAGTGCCTTCTTGCTGCACTACCTGCAACATGACCCTCATATTGTCAGAATTCGAAGTAATCATGACTACTGGGTTGCCACACTCTTAGATCCGCCAAACTTTTCGATCAACCTTTTCATTTTAATAAAGACCAAAAAAATGGTCATTTTTGAAATTATAAGCATTAGCAGGTTATTAGAAACTGAAATCAAACAGTTTTCAACTCAAAACTTTATTCTAGGTGATGTTACATTTTCACATAGGACCCCTTGTTCGAAAGGAGCTTCTGAACTCTCTCGTCCATTGAATTTGTCAGGTTTTGGATGGTTTCTGCTTCAATTGTTTTGCATGAGGACAGAATACCCTCCCAGAGCTGTTGCTTAGATGTGAACTGCCTCCCGCCATCATAGACACTCCTTTTGATGATGCTCCAGAGGTTCTGAATGGGGTAGAGGTCAGGGGAGCATGGGGGTCACACCATAAGTTTGTCCCCTTTTATGCCCATATCAGCCAGAGATGCAGATGTTTTATGTGCAGCATGAGATGGTGCATTATCATGCAAAAAAATGATCTTGCTGTGAAATACACGGTTCTTCTTCTTGAACCATGGCAGGAAGTGCTGTTTGAGAAAATCCACATACATTATGGAGTTCATCTTTAGCGCCTTCAGGGATCCTAAAGGGGCCGACAATCTCTCTCCCCATGATTCCAGCCCAAAACATTACTCCACCTCCTCCTTGTTGGCGCTGTAGCCGTGTTTGCGTGGGGTGTCCATCAACCAGCCATCTTCCACTCCATCCATCTGGACCATCGAGCGCTGCACGGCACTCATCCGTGAACAAAACTGTTTTGAAATCAGTCTTCATGTAATGTTTGGCCCACTGGAGCCGTTTCTGCTTGTGTGAAGTGGATAGAGGAGGTCGACAGGATGGCGTATGCACAGCTGCAAACCTCTGAAGGACCCTGCATCTTGTTGTTCGGGGGACGTTGGAGGCACCAGCAGCTTCAAAAACTTGTCTGCTGCTATGACAAGGCTTTTTTGCCGCTGCTCTTTTAACCTGACGTAATTGCCTGTAGGAAAGAGTCCTCAATTTGCCCTTATCAGCACGCACACGTGTGTACTGTGAATCAGCTACATACTTCTTGATTGCCAAGACACTTCATCCTGATCATCGCACAATGTTGATTGTAGTCATGCCTTGACCTAAACACTCCACAATTTGTTGCTTCTCAGCAGCCGACACATCCTTTTTCTTTCCCATTTTGGCAGAAAATGTAGGCTGCTTAATAATGTGAGACAGCCTTCTTAAGTAGTCTTGCCTTTCATTGGACACACCTGCCAAACTAATTAGCACAGGTGTCTGCAATTGCTTACAGTGATATAAAGAGCCCTGACACACATCACCATCAATGAGTTTAACTGACAAACAAACAAATTCTTCCCTTATCACTCCTAAACACTTTTTGCATAATTATTTGGAACACAGTGTACATGTGCTTTTCCACAAAACACCAGTGGTTCACGTAGTGAATCTTACTGTTCTAACTTGCCAACCGTGGTCTGTATGGAGTTGTTCAATAAAGGGCCCAAAATTAAGATAACATAGATGGGAGAGGTCTCTATGAATAGGAATTCCTAAGTATTTGATACCCTGTGAGGGCCAGGCAAAGGGAAAGTTGGACTGGATGGAATCCTATATGGATTTGGGGAGGGAGACATCGAGGGCCTCAGACTTCGCTGCATTGATTTTAAAATTTGACCATGTAACAAAGTGATCTATTTCAGCCATAACAGCATGGATGGATATATGTGATTGAGTGATATATACTAGGACATCATCAGCAAATAGAGAGCACTTGTACTCGGTGCCTCCCACCTCAATCCACCTAATATTGGGGTTATGGCGAATTGATGAGAGCAGGTGCTCCGTCACTAGAATGTATAAGAGAGGGGACAGAGAACATCCGTGCCTTGTCCCATTGGTGATTGTGAAAGGTGATGAAAATGTTCTGACGCGCCCCCTGGGCCTTGGGACACCCGGAGCCGGACGCTTTTTGGTGGATGCTGGTGGTTGTAGTCTCCGTGGCGGCGACCGGGTTCCGTGGCTCAGGGCGGTCAAACCAGTGGCGGAACTATTTATGTGGTTTTGATGTTTAAATGTCCGACTACGCCACCCGTGGATTGCGGTCAGAGTGAACCGCCGCTCCAGGACAGACCGCTGAGGCTGGTGTTGTGGGTGCAGCAGAGCGTAGCATAACTCCCCACGGGAGGACTATAGCCTCAGGGCAGTGTATGCGGAGGATGGGGGTGATGGTGCAGGGCAGCAGCAGTAATGACACGAAGTCAGTGATGCAGTCCAGGGCCTTTACTCACAGTTCTTATTTTCCAGACCACGTCTGCAGGTAACAGCTGCCCACGTCGTACTGTGCTCACCAGGTGAGGGGCTCAGACAACTCCCAGACAACTTTGGAGCGCTTCACAGGACCCCCTTTGTGTGTCCTTTGTCTGGCCTTTCTTACCAACCCTTCTGTCCGGCTGCCTCGGGCCTCCTCTTGGTAAACTTGGCGCCAGTTTCCCTGACCCTATGTGGTGCCTTCCTAGCGGGTGTAGCGAGGGGCTGCGCCACATAAAATGTCACAGCCTCCGGTTTCTAGCTGAGGGTCATTTCCTGCCTCCACTAGTTTCGGGGACGGGTCTCCCCCTTTGGCCTGACCCCTCCACGCAGGTGTATTCGGGCGTGCGGTGGCGACTCGCCCGTCCGCACCCCTGGGATCCCTTCATTCCTCGTTCCTGGAGCCTTCTCCGCTCCTCTTCCTTCCTTCTCCCTCTTCCAGGCCTGGGCCTCTGTTACTAGGCCCGCCTCCGGAGCAGAGCTCATGCAGAGCCCCTGCTCCCTGCCACTTCTGCTCAGACTTCTCTGCACTGAACTAAGATGGTGCCCACCTTTTATACTCCCTTCTCAATGCACCCAGGAACTGCTTCCTCCCTGCTCCTGCACTACAGGGTTCCCCTTCCTCAGTGTTCCCTCCCCCCACTCCAGCCAGGGACAGGGACTGTCGTGCCCATCTCAGGGGCATATTGGTCGCCCTGCCCCACGGCAATGTGGTGTAATGCATGCAGGTGTCGGGTCCTGATCCACACTCCATCCTTACCTGAGAGTGAGATATCACACCTCTGGGTGAGGTGCAATACCTCTGTAGCAACCGAGCCCTCAGGGTAATACAGTTCCATTTATCTTCAGCCTAGGTGACGTATTGCGATACAGGGCCGTGATTTTGGCTATAAAAGGGTCCCCTAGACCCCTACCCCAAGCTTTTTAAGAGAATCATATATGGCGTGCCAGGAGACTCTATGGAATGCTTTCTCAGCATCCAACGAGAGTATCTAATTACAAATTTTTAACTGCATCTAGCCCAGGAAATACTTTGTGCCTAGTAGCAGTGTCTGCTAGTCAGCGGATTATCCCGGCTGTTAAGCAAGCTACACCACCTGTAGTTTTGACACTTAATTTTTTCAAAGGAAATGCTTCGGGACCACGGGATACTCAGTGAACAGCATCAGGAGGCACCCCAAGGCATAAGGGGCTGGGACTGGCAGTAGGATGCCTTGCGGTGGACAGCCGAGCTCGATCCTTATAAAAGCTTTTCAACTGCAGCAGCTTTAGTGGACGCTACTGGAGCTGGAATTACGCGGCTGCTGGCATGAGACTTGCCCTCCAATAGATCCTTGTAAATGGATTTAAAGTGTATTCATTCAAATTAGAGAGACAATTTAAATTAAAAAGCTTAGAGCTGCCTCCACCACAGGGGGGCTCGCTCGACCCACCAGCGGACAGGCACCAGTATTGGGAGAGGGGGGCTGGCCATCAGGGTTCACCGCGGCTCTGGCACAAACCCGGCGACACGGAGGTGGCACGGGCAGGAGCGGACTGAACGTGTCGGCTTCTCACTTTTTGGATTTTAGAAGGGCATGACATGCCTATATCTGTGTCTCCCCCTCCTTTTACTCCTCCACCTCTTTTCTTTCGCATGACTATATGTACTTGTCACTTTTCCATGTGTTAGTTGTGTCTTCAGAGCAGTTTGTCAGCTTTTGGACAGCTTTGAAGGTGTTTTCTATGTGTTTCTATGTGTTTTTGTTTGCCTGCCATTGGTTTTAACGGTGTTCGAAGGTGTTCGACGAACAGTTCGACGAACAGTTCGGCGAACATACGGGTGTTCGACGAACCGAACCGAACTCGAACACTACGGGGGTGGCTCAACACTAATCATGAAAAGCAAACACACAAAGAACACTCCAATACATCACTTGTATTTTGTTGCACCACCTCTGGCTTTAATAACAGCGTGCAGTCTCTGAGGCATGGACTTAATGAGTGACAAACAGTACTCTTCATCAATCTGGCTCCAACTTTCTCTGATTGCTGTTGCCTGATCAGCTTTGCAGGTTGGAGCCTTGTCATGGACTATTTTCTTCAACTTCCACCAAAGATTTTCAATTGGATTGAGATCCGGACTATTTGCAAGCCATGACATTGACCTTATGTGTTTTCTTTCAAGGAATGTTTTCACAGTTTTTGCTCTATGGCAGGATGCATTATCATCTTGAAAAATGATGTCATCATCCCCAAACATCCTTTCAATTGATGGGATAAGAAAGCTGTCCAAAATATCAATGTAAACTTGGGCATTTATTGAAGATGTAATGACAGCCATCTCCCCAGTGCCTTTACCTGACATGCAGCCCCATGTCATTAATGACTGTGGAAATTTGCATGTTCTCTTCATGCAGTCATCTTTATAAATCTCATTGGAACGGCACCAAACAAAAGTTTCAGCATCATCACCTTGCCCAATGCAGATTTGCGATTCATCACTGAATATGACTTTCATCCAGTCATCCACAGCCCATGATTGCTTTTCCTTAGCCCATTGTAACCTTGTTTTTTTCTGTTTAGGTGTTAATGATGGCTTATATTTAGCTTTTCTGTATGTAAATCCCATTTCCTTTAGGCGGTTTCTTACAGTTTGGTCACAGACATTGACTCCAGTTTCCTCCCATTCGTTCCTCATTTGTTTTGTTGTGCATTTTCTGTTTTGGAGAAATATTGCTTTAAGTTTCCGGTTTTGACACTTTGATGTCTTCCTTAGTCTACCAGTATGTTTGCCTTTAACAACCTTCCCATGTTGTTTGTATTTGGTTCAGATCTTAGACACAGCTCACTGTGAACAACCAACATCTTTTGCAACATTGCGGGATGATTTACCTTCTTTTAAGAATTTGATAATCCTCTCCTTTGTTTCAATTGACATCTCTCGTGTTGGAGCCATGATTCATATCAGTCCATTTGGTGCAACAGCTCTCCAAGGTGTGATCACTCCTTTTTAGATGCAGACTAACGAGCAGATCTAATTTGATGCAGGTGTTAGTTTTGGAAATAAAAATTAACACAGTGATTCCATATTTATTTCCTCAGAATTGAGTGATTCCATAATTTTTTCCCTCTGCTTGGTCTTACTGAGTACCACATTTTTAATCTTGATTTCTTTTAGTGTTTCTTAAAGCCCTAAAGTTGTCATTTGAAATTACTTTAGTTTTGTGCCATGTCTGTGACCTGCTTTTTTTCAACAACATTAAACAACTGAATGAACATCCTCCGAGACCGGTGATTCCATAATTTTTGCCAGGGGTTGTATGAGCCCAGATCTATAACCTATCTAACATCTGTGGACGGAGCTGAAACATGCAGTCTGGAGAAGGCACCCTTCACACCTGAGACAGCTTGAGTAGAGTAGACCAAAATACGTGTGAAGAGATGTACAGTGGGTATGGAAAGTATTCAGACCCCTTTAAATTTTTCACTCTTTGTTTCATTGCAGCCATTTGGTACATTCTAAAAAGTTCATTTTTTTCTCATTAATGTACACACAGCACCCCATCTTGACTGAAAAAAAACAGAAATGTAGAATTTTTTGCAAATTTATTAAAAAAGAAAAACTGAAATATCACATGGTCATAAGTATTCAGACCCTTTGCTCATTATTGAGTAGAAGCTCCCTTTTGAGCTAGTACAGCCATGAGTCTTCTTGTGAATGATGCAACAAGTTTTTCACACCTGGATTTGAGGATCCTCTGCCATTCTTCCTTGCAGATCCTCTCCAGTTCCGTCAGGTTGGATGGTGAACGTTGGTGGACAGCCATTTTCAGGTCTCTCCAGAGATGCTCAATTGGGTTTAGGTCAGGGCTCTGGCTGGGCCAGTGAAGAATGGTCACAGAGTTGTTCTGAAGCTACTCCTTTGATATTTTATCTGTGTGCTTAGGGTCATTGTCTTGTTGGAAGGTGAACCTTCTGCCAAGTCTGAAGTCCAGAGCACTCTGGAAAAGGTTTTCTTCCAGGATAGCTCTGTACTTGGCCGCATTCATGTTTCCTTCAATTGCAACCAGTCGTCCTATCCCTGCAGCTGAAAAACACCCCCATAGCATGATGCTGCCACCACCATGTTTCACTGTTGGGATTGTATTGGGCAGGTGATGAGCAGTGCCTGGTTTTCTCCACACATACTGCTTAGAATTATCACCAAAAAGTTCTATTTTTGTCTCATCAGACCAGAGAATCTTATTTGTCATAGTCTGGGAGTCCTTCATGTGTTTTAGAGCAAACTCTATGCGGACTTTCATATGTCTTGCACTGAGGAGAGGATTCCATCTGGCCACTTTACCATAAAGGCCCGACTGGTGGGGGGCTGCAGTGATAGTTGACTTTGTGGAACTTTCTTCCATCTCCCTACTGCATCTCTGGAGCTCAGCCACAGTGATCTTGGGGTTGTTCTTTACCTCTCTCACCAAGGCTCTTCTCCCACGATTGCTCAGTTTGGCTGGATGGCCAGGTCTAGGAAGACTTCTGGTGGTCCCAAACTTCTTCCATTTAAGGATTATGGAGGCCACTGTGCTCTTAGGAACCTTGAGTACTGCAGAAATTCTTTTGTAACCTTAGCCAGATCTGTGCCTTGCCACAATTCTGTCTCTGAGCTCCTTGGGCAGTTCCTTTGAGCTCATGATTCTCATTTGGTCTGACATGCACTGTGAGCTGCGAGGTCTTATATAGACAGGTGTGTGCCTTTCCAAATCAAGTCCTATCAGTTTAATTAAACACAGCTGGACTCCAATGAAGGAGTAGAACCATCTCAAGGAGGATCACAAGAAAATGGACAGCATGTGACTTAAATATGAGTGTCTGAGCAAAGGGTCTGAATACTTATGACCATGTGATATCTCAGTTTTTCTTTTTTAATAACTTTGCAAAAATTTCTACATTTCAGTTTTTTTTCAGTCAAGATGGGGTGTAGATTGTACATTAATAAGAAAAAATTATGAACTTTTTAGAATTTACCAAATGGCTGCAATGAAACAAAGCGTGAAAAATTTAAAGGGTTCTGAATACTTTTTGTACCCACTGTAGATGTCTCATTGAAAGTTACAGAAAACATTTGTTTGCATTGATTACTCAAAGGTTGTGCAATGAAATATTAAGTTAATCATACCCTGATTTTTGTCTATTTCATTAGTTTGTGGCTGTTGTCACTTCTCACGAACAAGCCGTAAGGTAGTGGAGTCAAGAAGCCTGGAGTCAAATACCAAGACTGTTCGTCAAAAGCAGAGGGGCCAGACAGAAGAGAAAACAAGTCACAGTCCGAGGTCTGAAGTCCAAAACGGTATCAGATCGAGACAAAAGGGCTAGGAAAATGGGGAATATTCAACAAAAGGGAACAGTCAAAAGGCAAGGTCTGAGGTAAGACAGCAAAAGAGCAGAACACAAAAGCACAAGGCACGCACAACACCGAGCAAAGCTATGACTTGCCATTGCCAGCCAGCTAAATAACCAGACGATCACCCTGAAAGGATAACATCTGGAGGAAGCCCAGCAGGCCCAGTATGTGATTGTGCTGCTGGTTAATCCTATATTTGCATGGGAACAGCCCAGCCCCTCCAGTCCCTGATTGAGCTGCTGGGCCATCCCATTCACAATAATGACAGCTCAGTACATCCCTGTCATCTATTGGGCTCACTGCGTCCCTAAGACACAGTGAGCAGCAGATTCATGACAGTTTGTTTATTTTTGTTTTACATATGTCTGTTGAATGACAATTCAAAAGCAAGATCTTAAAATCAGATTTTGATTAGTTGATATTCAGGAAGTATAAATTGAAAATTACCTTTTTCAGTTTCAAACTATTTTAGTTTCCCTTATGGGTTTTTCTTGCTTTTTAGCAGAAGAGTACCAACAATTTTATTCACATGTATATTTAATGTGGCAAATTAGCATAACAGTGCTTTGGATCTTTTAGGTATGACTATTGATTTTAGTGAAATGATTGTGTGCACCGTGTGGAGAATGTAGTTATAATCTCGGGTGGTGGCTGATAAATTATCATACCATAGAGAGTATGTGCTTATAATCTGGGGGAAGGGGTAGTCGATAAAAGCATGGGGATTTGTTATAACTTGATCAGTGGGATTTATTATACTACAGGTGATCACCGCATGGGGATATGATATTAAAATAGGGGGGAGGATGATTTATTATTATACTATGGGGAATTATTACTTCAAGGATGTATGTGACTATGATTGGGGTGGGGAGGAGATTCAAAATGCAATGTTTTTAAACTGATTATCTAGAACTTAAGTGCAGATTGCTCACTTGTTAATGGCCAAATGGTTTTGCAGCCATCAACAATAAGTAAACTAAGTGTGATTCATTTCGAATCATACAGTACAGCAGAAGGAGGTTGTGAATTTTATGAAAAGAGTTGTTACTCAGGCACAATCCTCAAACATATTATATGCTAAATGAGACCGAATTAAAAGAATGGGCTGCAACAATGGTTGGCCATTGCATTTTACTTGCCCCCCCGGCCAAAATTTGCCAGTATGCCCGTGGACTGTGAGTATGATACAAAATAGGATTATTTTAGCATCTTGTTCATTCTTTTAAAACTTTGGATAAAATGTTAGAGTGCTGAGATAGCACTTATACTGACTTATGTTATGTTTCTTTTTTTGCTTTTTTGCTTTGCTTTTGTATACAGGACATCTGCTACATCAATTTTCTAGGATGTTCCTCTGAACCTACTTCTATATACAGACTCTTTTCAACCTATGCAAATTAACCATGATGCCACTTAAGAGTTCTGTAATGTATTCTGGACCTCTTATCAGGCATATTACTAAATTAGTATGCAACATTTTCTATTTTTATCATGATGAACACTCACATTGATAACACTTGCCAAGGGCAAAATGCAGTCATAGTGTTGACTTTCTGATTTATGTTACATGCAATTTCCTAGAGATTATATAACCTGTTTCTACAAAGTCTGCGACATGAATGCTAATTATTGGCACAATTTTCTATGTCAATCTGTAATATTAAAACGTTGGTAAAATAACACAATAACAGGATGAAAAAGTGAAATTGAGATACATAATTATCTATTATTTTAATCTTGAATGAGTAGACCATGGAAAATATGAAAATGTTGAACACAACATTGACTAATAAAAATGCACATACTTTAATCTTTAACAGACCAGTGGCTGTCTATGCTTCTCAAGAGGTCAAAATAATTTCTTACATCGGTTGCATATGATTTGGCATATTACCAACAAGAAAATATTGATTATAAATAGGAGCCAACTTGCTAAATTCTAGACTAAATTCATTTTGTTTTTACATTGCTTTCTCAGGGCAATGTTAAAACATTTAAATTAGAAAAACAGTGTCAGTTTAAGGGGATTTATAACTACATGACATTTTTTTTCCAGCAGCTTAGGCTATGGATATACTGAGTTAAAGGTTCAATTTGAAAGGGTTGGCCACTTTTTCTTGGAGGAGCATGTTACCAGAGCTGTCCATCAGCAATGGCTTCTGGTGGAGAAGCATGTGACCAGAGTAATCCACCAATTTATCTGTTCTTAAACCAGATAGTTATACTACACAAAGTAGTCAATAAATAACATTTACCACATGTCTACTTTATATCTGCATCATTTTAGAAACATACATTTTTGTTAGGAAGTTAAAGAGGTTGAAATTTTCTCAGCAATTTTTCATTTTTCCAACAAACATTTTTAGGGTCCACTTCACATTTGAAGTGACTAAAGGGCCTATGTGAAAGAAAATACTCAAAAGCGACACCATTATAAAAATTGCACCCCTCAAAGTGCTCAAAACCTCATTCAAGAAGTTTTTAATTTTTCCCACAAAAATGTTTTAACCCAAATTTTTCACTTTCACATGGGTAACAGGAGAAAGTGGACCATACAATTTGTTGTCCAATTTTTTCTAAGTATACCAATACCTCATATGTGTTGGAAAACTACTATTTGGGTGCACGGCAGGGCTTGGAAAGATAGGAGAACCATTTGACTTTTGGAGCACAAAATTGGCTTGAATAGATAGCAGATGCCATGTCATGTTTGCAGAGACCCTGATGTGCCTAAATAGTGGAAATCCCAAATGAACAATCCTATTTTGGAAACTATACCCCTCTCGGAACTGATCTAGAGGAGTGGTGAGTATCTTGAACTCACAGGCACTTTATAGAATATCATAAAAAAATACATTTTTCCCACAAAAATACATTTTTCCCACAAAAATGTTGCTTTAGCCCCAAACTTTTCATATTCACATGGTTATCAGAATATAATGGAACATACAATTTGTTGTGCAATTTCTACTGAGTACATCGATATCTCATATTTGGTGGAAAATTAATGTGGGGCTCGGAAGAGAAGGAGCGCCAATTGAATTTTGGATTGCAATTTTGGCTGAAATAGATTGTGGATGCCATGTCACATTTAAAGAGCCCCTGAGGTGCCAGAACAGCAGAAAACCCCATTATGACCCCATTTTGAAAACTAGACGTCTTGAGAAATTTATCTAGTGGTGTAGTGAGCATTTTTAACCCTCAATCATTTCATAGAATTGTATAACATTGGGGTAAGTCAATAGAAAATTAATTTTTTTTTCCACTATTATGTTGCTGTGGCCCCAAATTATTAATTTTCAAATAGAAGAAAATGAAGAGTAAAATTTGTTATACCATTTTTTATGAGTATGCCAATACCCCATATGTGGTTGAAACTACTTTTTTGTTTAGCCCATATTTTACATTTTCTCACACTGTGAAATGGGCAAAAATTTGTCACACAATTTCTGAAGAACATGGCAATACCCATGTTTGGTCTCCATATACAAAGCCCCTAAGTACTAGAAGAGCAGAATCCCCCGCAAATGACCCTTACAGTGGCATGTAAATGTTTGGGCACCCCTGGTAAAAAAATAATGTTATTGTGAACAGTTAAGCTAGTTGAAGATTAAATGACCTCTAAAAGGCCTAAAGTTAAAGATGACACATTTCCTTTATATTTTTTTGGCAAAAAAATATATATTTTGTTATTTTTTACATTTGAAAAATTACAAAAAGTAAAGTGGACTGATGCAAAAGTTTGAGCACCCTTGGAGATTTGTGTTCTCAGATAACTTTGACCAAGGTTTCAGACTTTAATTAGTCTGTTAGGATTATGGCTTATTTACTATCATCGTTAGGAAAGGCCAGGTGATGCAAATTTCCCAGCTTTATAAAAACTCAGCCTCCTCTAACCTTGTGCCAAAAAACTGCAGCTTTGGGTGCTGCTAAGCAGTTGCCTAACACTCTGAAAATGAAAATGGTGGAGGCCCACAAAGCAGGAGAAGGCTATAAGAAGATAGCAAAGCATTTTAAGTTGCCCTTTCCTCACTTCAAAATGTAATTAAGAAATGGTAGCTAACAGGAGCAGTGGAGGTCAAGATAAGGTCTGGAAGACCAAGCAAAATTTCAGTGAGAACTGCTTGTAGGATTGCTAAAGAGGCAATTAAGATCCCCCTCTTGACAGAAAGATTTAGCAGACTCTAGAATTGTGGTACATTGCTCTACTGTTCAGAAACACCTGCACAAATATGGCCTTCATGGAAGAGACATCAGAAGAAATCGTCTCCTGCGTCCTCACCATAAATTCAGCATTAGAACTATGCAAAAGAACATCTAAACAAGCCAGATACATTTTAGAAACAAGTCCTGTGGACCGATGAGGTTAAAATAGAACTCTTTGGCCACAATGATCAAAGGTATATGTGGAGAAAAAAACCACAGAATTTTAGGAAAAGAACATCTTGGTAACCATTAAGCACAGGGGTGGATCAATCATGCTTTGGGGTTGTGTTGCAGCCAATGGCATGGGGAACATTTCTCGGGTCGAGCAAAGAATGGATTCAATGCCATTTTAACAAATTCTGGATGCAAACATAACACCATCTGTAATAAAGCTGCAGTTGAAAAGAGGATGGCTTCAACAAATGGATAATGATCTTAACACACATCAAAATCCACAATAGCCTACCTCAAAAGGAGCAAGCTGAAGGTTTTACAATTGCCCTCACAGTCCCCTGATCTGAACATCATTGAAAATCTGTGGCTAGACCTCAAAATAGCAGTGCTTACAAGATGACCAAGAAATCTCACAGAACTGGAAGAATTTTCCAAGGCAGAATGGATGAAAATCCCTCAAAGAAGAATTGAAAGACTCTTGGCTGGCTACAAAAAGCATTTACAAGCTGTGGTATTTTCAAAATTGGATGCTACTAGGTACTAACCATGCAGGATGCCCAAACTTTTGCATGTGCCCATTTTCCTTTTTATAATTTTTAAAATGTAAAAGATAAAAATTTATAATTTTTATTTGCCTAAAATACAAAGGAAATGTGTCATCTTTAACTTTAGGCCTTTTAGAGATAATTTCTTTGTTAAGTTGCTTAACTGTTTACAATAACAGTAATTTTGACCAGGGGTGCCCAAACTTTTACATGCCACTGTATTTTGGAAAAGAAGCAGAATAAACAAATCAATAGCAGATCAAGAATTGTTTTTATTTATTTTTTTATGCTGTTTCTGGTGTGGAGTAAGTGATTAGACGGTTATATTCTTTGAGTCAGTACGATTACAGCAATGCTAGATTAACATCGGTTTTATAGTATGTTTGGCTGCTATGACACACTAAAAAATACTTTTTTTGCATTGCCATATTTTGAGACCTAGAATTTTTATACATTTCTGACATCAGAGTCATGTGAGAGATTGTTTTTGTGGGACGAGTGACGTTTTTATTGGTACCATTTTCAGGATCATAACTAGTGTTGAGTGAGCACTAAAATGCTCGGGTGCTCGAAGCTCGGGCTGAGCTCACTGTGATACTCGAGTGCTCGACCCGAGCAACGAGCCCAATGTTAGTCTATGGGAGACCCGAACATTTTTGCGGCGGCTCCCCCGGCAGTCTGTAGAAAGCCTAAAAAGTGCCCAAAACGATAGTGACAGTGCTCAAATGACATGGGGACAGCATGGGGATCGCCCCTGGAAGCATTTCTGACCCCCAGGTCACTGCTGTCAACAACGTGGTCAGAGGTATTAAGCCACTTTTACAGGCTCACAATAAAACGTTCAAAAACGAAAGTGAAAGTGCTTTTCTGTGAAATATGTTAACCCCTTAACGACCATGGGTCTTTCTGTTTTTGTGTTTTCCTTTTTGGCTCCCCTTCTTCCCAGAGCCAGAACTTTTTTAATTTTTGTTCAATATGGCCATATAAGGGCTTATTTTTTGCGGGACGAGTTGTTCTTTTAAACACTGTCACTGGTTTTACCATATCGTGTGCTGGAAAATGGGAAAAAAATTCCAAGTGCAGTGAAACTGCAAAAAAATCGCAATTCCACAGTTGTTTTTTGGGTCCTTTTTTTACCACGTTCACAGATTGCTAAAACTGACCTGCCATCATTATTTTCCAGGTCGTTATGAGATCATAGACACCAAACATGTATAGTTTCTTTTTTATTTAAGTGGTGAAGAAAAAATCCAAAGCTTGCTAAAAAAACAAAAAAAAATGACGCCATTTTCCGAGACCCTTAGCTTCTCCATTTTTCGGGATCTGGGGCCAGGTGAGGGCTTATTTTTTGCGTGCCGGGCTGACGTTTTTATTGATACCATTTTGGGGTAGATCCGATGTTTTGATCGCCCGTTATTGCATTTTATTGCAAAGTTTTAGCGTCCAAAAAACCTTAATTCTGGCGTTTAAATTTTTTTTCTCGTTACGCCGTTTACTGATTGTATTAATTCTTCTTTTATATTGATAGATCGGGCGATTCTGAACGCGGCGATACCAAATATGTGTATGTGTTTTTTTTTTTATATATATATATATATTATATTTTATTTTGAATGGGGCGAAAGGGGGGTGACTTAAACTTTTATATATTTTTTATTTTTTTTATTTTTTTAAAAACTTTTTTTTTACACTTTCTGCTTGCTTCTATAGTCTCCAGAGCTGACAACTAGGTGGCGCTCATAGCAATTGAGACATGACAACCACAGGCGTCTGCTGCAGACCCTGAGCTGTCATGACCCGCGATCACGTGACGGGGTCACTGATGGGCGGGGCTTAGGACTCCCGGAAGCGCGAGTTAAATGCCACTGTCAGAGATTTAACATGTTAACAGCCGCGGGTGGATTGCGATTCCAATAATCAGCTGACATGTGCTCGCTTCAGTGAGGGCTCACCGCCGGAGCCCCCGCTGAACCGGCCTTCCCGACCTGGTGCGTACTATTACTGACCATGTCGGAAAGGGGTTAAGGAACATCCTTTCCAGGGTAAAGACTTGTGTATAAGGTAAAATAAATAACCAAAAACAAAAATACTCCTCCACACCTTGGGCTATGTTCACAAGTAGCATTTTTTATGCGTTTTTGCACGTTTGTATTGCTTTCAACCATGACAAATGCATTCACCGGGAAATGTCATTTTAACATTTTACAACCTTATCTGGCCATGTGCTCTGTGACACATGCATACAGTGCTAAAAAGACATGGGAACAGCATGGGTAAGACCCCTGGAAGCATCTCTGACACCCAGGTCACTGCCTAAAAGTGTGCCCTTCAGAAGTGATCCTTGCCGCATCAGAAGATGCAGACTTGCAACTATCCCCGTGCAAGTCCTTGTCCCAGGGCAGTGTTCAATTGTACCTCCCCCATAACTTGCAATACAAGAGCAAGTATGCAGCCTGCCACCCACCCACCCCCAGGCTGCAATACCATACTGCTAGCTTGCTTGCACTTGAAATTGGGCCTTTTAGGCATATGGAGGTGGAATCTGGCCACCACGTCATGGCTGTGTCGGTAGCCTGGTATTCATACTCAGTCCCCAGCTGCCCAGCGGCCGGGTGTCCACGCTTGGTCCCCAGCTGCCAGGGGGCGGCCGGGTGTCCATACTCAGTCCCCAGCCGCCCCGCGGCCGGGTGCCCAAACACAGTCCCCAGCCGCGTGGGGGTGGCCGGGTGTCCATAAACGGTCCCCAGCCGCCCCTATTTGTCCCGGTGCGCCTTATACAGAAGCGCGCATACCAAAACATTACCTGTGCCCTCCCCAGTGCATTTAGTGGGAAGGACAGCCTAACCACAAACACGTGGACAAGTGAATGTGGCCAGGAATGGTCCATCTCACTGACGCCTTCACACTGGGTTAATATTGTGGAAGCCGGGACACAGTTGGACACTGGGATGCAACATGTCCTCCAGACATAGAGGATTGCGGGTCCTGGGTCAATCAGGCTTCAACACAAAGTTCAGAAGGTAGACAGCAGCAGTGGTCGGCCTCCTACACAACGAGTAAATTATTCATGATCATGAGACCATCCACCTCCTTAGCTTTCTGTTCCTTGGAATGCAAGCGCATGTATGTAGTAGCAGCTAGGCCTGAGGTGGTCAGCATTTTGGCGCATATTCTACCTCCTTCGAGGATTGCTGGATGTATTCCTGCTACTATCCCAGTTCTATGACTCCCGTTAAAACAAAGCTTCAGGTGATGAATGATGGATGAGGTGGTGGCAAAGGAGAAAGAGCAGGAGGAGCAGGGACCATTCACATCAATATCAGGCCAGCCAACCACACATGTCTTGTAGGATATGTTTCTGTACCAAAAGGAGCGGTTCAGCTACACAGTTATAAGGCATACAGTGAATGCAATGCCTACCAAAAATTTCGAGGCACTCCAATGCCCTTTGGAAGTGACATGTAGGTCAGAGGGCCTTAACTAAACCGTTTTTTTCCATTTATAGCAACTTGGTCTCCTGTACACTGTTGGCCTAAGCAGGGAATGGAAGGCTTTCCAAAAATTATTAGGCACTGCAATGCCCCTTGAAACAGACGTGGATTACAGCGTATTAAAAACCTTCTACCCATTATTTGGGAGTGGGTCTCCCTTAGTGTTCACCTATGCATTGAAAAGCAAAAGCTGACAAAAATTAGGAGGAAATGCAATGCCCGTTGCAAGAGTCGTGGAGGTTAGAGGTAATTAAAAACAAAATGTCAATGCCCCTTGAAAGAGCTGTGGAGTTCAGAGTGGTTTAACAAGACGGTTTTAATGCCCCTTAGAAGAGACGTGGAGCTCTGAGTGGTTTAACAAGACAGTTTTAATGCCCCTTGGAAGAGATGTGGAGGTCACAGTAGCTTAACAAGATGGTTTTAATGCCCCTTGGAAGAGACGTGGAGTTCAGAGTGGTTTAACAAGACAGTTTTAATGCCCCTTGGAAGAGTGGTGGAGGTTACAGTGGAATAAAAAGACAATATCAATGCCCCGTGGAAGAGACGTGGAGGTCACAGTAGCTTAACAAGACGGTTTTAATGCCCCTTGGAAGAGTGGTTGAGGACGCAGTGGAATAAAAATACAATATCAATGCCCCTTGGAAGAGTGGTGGAGGTTACAGTGGAATAAAAAGACAATATCAACGCCCTGTGGAAGAGACGTGGAGGTCACAGTAGCTTAACAAGACGCTTTTAATGCCCCTTGGAAGAGTGGTGGAGGTCGCAGTGGAATAAAAAGACAATATTAACGACCCTTGGAAGAGACGTGGAGGTCACAGTAGCTTAACCATACGATTTTAATGCCCCTTACAAGAGCCATGCAGTACTGCATATTAAAAACATTATTCCCATTATTGGGGAGTGGGTCTCCCATAGTCTTTGCCTATGCCTTCCAAGCAAAAGCTGCCAATAATTAGGAAGGGGGAACTTGCAATGTCCCTTACAAGAGCCATGCAGTACAGCATATTAAAAACTTTATTCCCATTATTGGGGAGTGGGTCTCCCATAGTCTTTGCCTATGCCTTCCAAGCAAAAGCTGCCAAAAATTAGGACAGAGGAACTTGCAATGCTGGCAACACGGACCACAGTCACCCTCGTGGTATAGTGGTCGTGGAGGCTGAGGATAAGGAAAAGAGCAAAAAACAGCCGAAATGAGGAAGGGTATACCCATGTGTGGGTGTGAAGCGATGCATGGGAATACACCTCCCGAAATAACACAGTGGATTTGACTTTATGTTACTCTGCTGTCATTTGGTGGTGATGAGAAGTCTGGCCCAATCCAGCCCTTGTTCATTTTGATAAGGATCAGCTTGTCAGCATTGTCAGTTGACAGGCGAGTGCGCTTATCAGTTATAATTCCCCCAGCGGCACTAAAAACACTCTCCGATAACACGCTAGCGGCAGGGCAGGCCAGGACCTCCAAGGCATACAGAGTGAGTTCATTCCAAGTGTCCATCTTGGATACCCAATAATTAAAAGGCACAGAGGAATCACGGAGGATGCTGGTACTCCCTCACCATCTTTTGAAAATTTCCACTCCTTGTGAGAGTACCCTGCGCCTCAGGGCCTATAAGCTGGGCAGGTCTCAGAAAACTGTCCTAGAACATTGACAGTGTTCCCCTGCCTCTGCTGGATTGGAGTTGCGTCTCTCTCGCCTGTATGCCTTAGTTGGGCAGCGAACTGTGACCTCTGCCGCTACCGTGTTCAGATGGGAATTTTTTTAATAGTTCTGCAGCAAGGGCCTTCTGGTACTGCCCCATTTTTGTAGACCTCTCCAACTCAGGAATAAGAGAGTGAAAGTTCTCCTTGTAGAGGGGGTCTAAAAGTGTCATCAACCAGTAATGACTGTCACCCAACATTTTGACAATGCGAGGGTCACGGTTAAGGCAGCGTACCATAAAGTCAGCCATGGGTGCCAGACTGGTAACGGGCAAGACTTCCGTGTCCTCACCAAGATGACGACTGATAGTGTTGAGCGATCACTAAAATGCTCGGGTGCTTGAAGCTCAGGCCGAGCTTACCATGATACTCGGGTGCTCGACCCGAGCAACGAGCCCAATGTTAGTCTAAGAGAGACCCGAGCATTTTTGCGGCAGCACCCCCGGCAGTCTGTAGAAAGCCTAAAAAGTGCCCAAAACGATAGTGGCAGTGCTCAAAAGACATGGGGGCAGCATGGGGATTGCCCCTGGAAGCATTTCTGACCCCCAGGTCACTGCTGTCAACAACGTGGTCAGAGTTATTAAGCCACTTTTGCGGGCTCACAATAAAACGTTCAAAAACGAAACTGAAACGGTTTTCCTGTGAAATATGTTAAGGAATTTCCTTTCCAGGGTAAAAACTTGTGTATAAGGTAAAATAAATAACCAAAAACAAAAATACTCCTCCACACCTTGGGCTATGTTCACAAGTAGCATTTTTCATGCGTTTTTGCACTTTTGTATTGCTTTCAACCGTGACAAATGCGTTCACCGGGAAATGTCATTTTAACATTTTACAACCTTATCTGGCCATGTGCTGTGTGACACATGCATACAGTGCTGAAAAGACAAGGGATCAGCATGGGAAGACCCATGGAAGCATCTCTGACCCCCAGGTCACTGTCTAAAAGTGTGCCCATCAGAAATGATCCTTGCCGCATCAGAAGATGCAGACTTGCAACTATCCCCGTGCAAGTCCTTGTCCCAGGGCAGTGTTCAATTGTACCTCCCCCATTCCTTGCAATGCAAGCGAAAATATGCAGCCAACCACCCACCCGCAGGCTGCAATACCATACTGTTAGCTTTCACTTGAAATGGGGCATTTAGTTTGGAGGAGGCCGAAGCTGGCCACTACCTCATGGCCGCTTTGGCAGCGAGGTATCCATACTCTGTCCCCAGCCGCCCGGTGGCCGGGTGTCCACGCCCGGTCCCCAGCCGCCAGGTGGCGGCCAGGTGTCCATACTCGGTCCCCAGCCGCCCTGATATCTCCTGTCACCTTCCCCCACACTTTTCTTACCCTGGCCTGCTTTAGGGCAGCATTGGACGAGCCCACCAGAGAACCAGACTCCTCTGGTGGGCCCTGGCTTCTCCGTCAGGGAAGTTGAGAGTGCCTAGGTGAGGAGCATGATGATGATGATAGAAGTTAGCATCTGCTTTGTTTTCTTGGAATGCAAGCGCATGTATGTAGTAGCGGCTAGGCCTGAGGTGGTCAGCATTTTGGCGCATATTCTACCTCCTCCGAGGATTGCTGGATGTTTTCCTGCTACTATCCCAGTTCTATGACTCCCGTTAAAACAAAGCTTCAGGTGATAAATGATGGATGAGGTGGTGGCAAAGGAGAAAGAACAGGAGGAACAGGGACCATTCACATCAATATCAGTCCAGTCAACCAGATATGTCTTGTAGGATATGTTTCTGTAACAAAAGGAGCGGTTCGGCTACACAGTTATAGGGCATACAGTGAGTGCAATGCCTACCAAAAGTTTTGAGCCACTCCAATGCCCCTTGGAAATGACATGGAGGTCAGAGGGCGTTAACTAAACCTTTTTTTTCGATTTATAGCAACTGGGTCTCCCGTGCACTGTTGGCCTAAGCAGTGAATGGAAGGCTTTCCAAAAATTATGAGGAACTGCAATGCCCCTTACAAGAGCCATGTGTGGCACCCCAGGGGTCTGGTCACCACAGTAATAGAGATATTACGTCGGAGAGCAAGTGGGAGGTTTCCTGGTCAGGATCCCTTAAACATGCAACATCCTCCTGCCCCAGTCCTTGGAGGGGAGAATTCTGCCCTTATAAACTGGATCTGGGGCGGGGTTGAGTGAGTCAGAGAACAGTCAGAGTCAGAGTGAGAGCAAGGGAAAGTAACAGAAAGGAGCTCTGTAGGAGCTAGGAGCTAAAGACCAGGGGCTGGAAGCTGAGCAGAGCTCGCCCTGGCAGAAGACAATAGGAACCGGACACAGGAGTCCGAAGCTGTGAGGACTTATATATCCAGCAGCAGAAACCAGCCGGCAGGGGATTTCAGGTCCTCTGGCCATAGAAGCCCGGAGGCTCAGTCACAAGCAAGGGACAAGCACCGCCGTCGTGGAGCGGAGGCTAACAGAAGGCCCCAAGTCACCAGCCATACGGTTGAGCACTACACGGTACACTCAGGGACGTGGGCTACTTCTACCTGCTTACAGCAAGGTAGCCAGGAAGAGTACAGACAGACGGGGAGGCCTACAACTCCACCTGGCCAGGGGAACTCCTGCTTGCTCACAGACTGACCAGGCCTCTTATGCTAGCCAGTACTCCCGGGAGGGTCTACCTTATAATCATCAGTAAAGACCCTGAACTGCATTGCAAAGACTCTGAGTCATTCCTGCTACGTTCGTGCACCATCACCCCCATCATCCACACTCACTGCCCTGAGGCTATACTCCTCCCGAGGGGAGTTATCCCATTCTATGCTGCGCACACAACACCAGCCTCAGCGGTCTGCCTCGCAGCGGTGGTACTCCCTGACCACAATCCACGGGTGGCGCAGTCGGACAATTAACCTCAAAACCTAAGAAAGACTGCCACTGGTTTGACCAGCCTGAGCCACGGGACCGGGTCACCGCCACGGAATCTACAGACCCCAGAGACCCGGCACCGGGTATCCCACACACGTGTACACACGGCCCAGGGGGCGCGTCACATGCAGTACAGCATATTACAAACATAAGTCCCATTATTTGGGAGTGGGTGTCCCATAGTATTTGCTTATGCCTTGCAAGCAAAAGCTGCCAAAAATTAGGACGGAGCAACTTGCAATGCCCCTTACAAGAGCCATGCAGTACAGCATATTACAAACATAAGTCCCATTATTGGGGAGTGGGTGTCCCATAGTATTTGCTTATGCCTTGCAAGCAAAAGCTGCCAAAAATTAGGACGGAGCAACTTGCAATGTCCCTTACAAGAGCCATGCAGTACAGCATATTACAAACATAAGTCCCATTATTGGGGAGTGGGTGTCCCATGGTATTTGCTTATGCTTTCCCAGCAAAAGCTGCCAAAGATTAGGAATGAGCAACTTGCAATGCCCCTTACAAGAGCCATGCAGCACAGCATATTACAAACATAAGTCCCATTATTGGGGAGTGGGTGTCCCATGGTATTTGCTTATGCTTTCCCAGCAAAAGCTGCCAAAAATTAGGACGGAGGAACTTGCAATGCTGGCACCCTGGTGGTATAGTGGTGGTGGAGGCTGAGGATAAGGAGAAGAAGATTAAACAGCCGAAACGAGGAAGCGTATACCCATGTGTGGGTGTGAAGCGGTGCATGTGAATACACCTCCCGATATAACACAGTGGATTTGACTTTATGTTACTCTGCTGTCATTTGGTGGTGATGAGAAGCCTGGCCCAATCCAGCCCTTGTTCATTTTGATAAGGGTCTGCTTGTCGGCATTGTCAGTTGACAAGCGAGTGCGCTTATCAGTTATAATTCCCCCAGCGGCACTAAAAACACGCTCCGATAACACGATAGCAGCAGGGCAGGCCAGGACCTCCAAGACGTACAGAGCGAGTTCATTCCAAGTGTCCAGCTTGGATACCCAATAATTAAAAGACTAGAAAGACTAGAAGCAATGGGATGAAACTAAATGGGAGGAGACACAGATTAGTTATTAGAAAAAACTTTTTGACAGTTAGGGTGATTAATGAGTGGAACAGGCTGCCACGAGAGGTGGTGAGTTCCCCTTCAATGGACGTCTTCAAACAGAGGCTGGACAGACATCTGTCTGAGATGATCTAGTGAATCCTGCTTTGAGCAGGGGGTTGGACCAGATGACCCAGGAGGTCCCTTCCAACTCTACCATTCTATGATTCTATGATTCTATGAAAAGGCACAGAGGAATCACGGAGGACGCTGGTACGATCGACAAGGTACTCCCTCATCATCTTTTGAAACTTTCCACTCCTTGTGAGAGTACCCCGTGCCTCAGGGCCTGTAAGCTGGGCGGGTGTCAGAAAACTGTCCCAGAACATTTACAGTGTTCCCCTGCCTCTGCTGGATTGGAGTTGCATCTCTCTCGCCTGTACGCCTTGGTTGGGCAACGAACTGTGACTTCTGCCGCTAGCGTGTTCAGGTGGGATTTTTTTTAAGAGTTCTGCAGCAAGGGCCTTCTGGTATTGCCCCATTTTTGTAGACCTCTCCACCTCAGGAATAAGAGAGTGAAAGTTCTCCTTGTAGAGGGGGTCTACAAGTGTCACCAACCAGTAATGACTGTCACCCAACATTTTGACAACGTGAGGGTCACGGTTAAGGCAGCATAACATAAAGTCAGCCATGCGTGCCAGACTGGTAACGGGCAAGATTTCCGTGTCCTCACCAAGGTGACGACTGACCATGCTCTCCTCCTCCTCCTCTTCCTCCTCCCCCCTGTCCTCAGGCCACCCACGCTGAACCGACGGTATGACACTTGTACAGGTACTACCGTCTACAACGCATGATAGCAGCTCCTGTTCTTCCTCCTCCTCCTCCTCCTCCTCTCCCTCATTGTCCCCCAATGCACGTTGGGATGAGATGAGGCTGGGCTGTGTGTAATCGCCCGCTACGGCTTCTTGATCCATCTCATCATACTCTGGCTGCAATGCCTCCTCTTTAATTCTCTGCAGAGAGCGTTGCAAAAGACAGACAAGTGGGATGCTGACACTAATGATGGCGTCATCACCACTCACCATCTTGGTGGCCTCCTCAAAGTTTGTCAGGATGGTACATATGTCAGACATCCAGGTCCACTCCTGAGGTCTTATGTGTGGAGTCTGACCTGAATATCGACGGCCTTGTTGCAGCTGGTACTCCACAACTGCTCTCTTCTGCTCACAAATCCTTTGCAACATGTGGAGGGTAGAGTTCCAACGTGTGGGGACATCACACACCAGTCGGTGTGCCGGAAGCTGCAAACGCTGCTGCAACACAGCAAGGGCGGCGGAAACTGTAGCCAACTTGCGAAAATGAGCTGACAGGCGGCGTACTTTCACGAGCAGATCTGGCAACTCGGGGTACGATTTAAGAAACCGCTGAACCACGAGGTTAAGCACATAAGCCAGGCATGGTACGTGTGTGATCTCACCTCGCCTCAGAGCCGCCACCAGGTTACGGCCATTGTCACACACGACCATGCCGGGATGTAGGTTCAGCGGTCTCAGCCACAGATCTGCCTGCTCTTTTACAGCTGTCCACAACTCACAAGCAGTGTGAGGTTTATCACCTAAGCTTATGAGTTTCAGCACAGCTTGTTGCCGCTTGGCGGAGGCAGTACTGCAATGCTTCCAGCTTGTAACTGATGTGGTGATATCTGAGATGGAGGCTGAACATGAGGAGGAGGAGGAGGAGGAGGAGGAGGATGCGCAGGAGCTCTACACTGTGGGGGCAACTCTGACTGACATAGGGCCCGCAATCCTCGGTGTGGGGAGGATGTGTTCCGTCCCAAGGTCCGACTGGGTCCCGGCTTCCACTATGTTTACTCAGTGTGCAGTCAGAGAGATGTACCGTCCCTGGCCACAAGCACTTGTCCACGTGTCCGTTGTCAGGTGGACTCTCCCAGTAACTGCGTTGTTGAGGGCACGGCAGATGCTTTGGGACACGTGCTTGTGTAGTGCGGGGATGGCACACCGGGCAAAATAGTGTCGGCTGGGGACCGAGTGACGGCCACCACCATAAGATTGCGGAAGGATTCCGTCTCCACCAGCCTAAAAGGCAGCATTTCCAATGCAAGTAGTCGTGAAATGTGCGAATTTAGGACTGTGGCCTGAGGGGCGTTAGCTGCAAATTTCTGCTTTCGTTCAAAGGTCTGGGATATGGACAATTGAACGCTGCGGTGGGACGTGGACGTTGATGCTGTTTCTTGAGAAACTGCCATAACAAGTGAAGATTGAGAGGAGGGGGCATCTTTACATGCAGTATGGAAAGGGGATTGCCTTGCACACACAACAGGGGGTTCTATTGCACGCACAACAGTGGAATAAGCAGTGGTGACACCCGCTGACACTGGTCATGGACCCTGGGTTTCGCCCCACAAAGTCGGGTGCTTTGCTGCCATGTGCCTGATCATGCTGGTGGTGGTCAGGCTGGTAGATTTGTCACCCCTGCTGATGCTGGCATGGCAGGTGGAACATATGGCCTTTTTGGGGTTATCAGCAGAGTCTTTAAAAATATTTCAGACTCTGGAAGACCTACCGCTTGTACTGGCAACGTCCCTCGTGTTGGTGTTACGGGGAACGGTTGCCTGCCTTCTGTCTGTGGCCACCACACTGCTTCTTCCTGCCTGTTGGGGTACTCTGCCTCCCTCCCCCTGTGTGCTGCTGGCCTCACTCTGCATGTCCTCCTTCCACGTTGGGTCAGTTACTAGATCATCCACCACCTCCTCCTCTTCCATTTGCGCACCACGATCCTCCTCCTCACTTCCTGGCAATTGTGTCTCGTCATCGTCCACCTCTTGTGACAGATTGCCAACGTCGACTTCCTTTGGCCGTGGCTGTTCAAATATTTGGGCATCGCAACATGGGATCTCCTCTTCCACCACTTCAAGCGTATCAGGCGAGGGGCCCAAATATGGAAATGGACCAGTGAACAGCTCTTCAGAGTGTCCAAGTGTGGGATCACTTGCTGTCTGACGACACTAGGCATGGTGGGAGGAAGGAGCATCAGGGTGAGAAGGAGTATGCAGTCGAGTCTCACGGCTACTAAGAGTTGACCGTGTGGAAGACAGACCGGAGGTGGTGGTGTCCAGGTAACTGGAAGTATTGTCTGCTATCCAATTAATAGCCTGTTCACACTGATCAGTTCTCAATACTGGTGTTGTTCTGTGCTTCCCTAGTAATTCGGTCAAGAAGTGGGAGCGAGAAGATGTGGCTGTTGGTTGTGGCACATTTTCACCTTGGCCACGGCCCCGTCCTCTGCACGAACCATCACCAGAACATCCACTTCCACGTCCCTTGCCATGCGCCTTTCCCATTGTAAAGGAAGTAAAATTGTTTACTCTTGCACTATCAATGGAAAAAGGGTAATAAAGAGTAGATTAGAACCGTGGAAGAGGAAAACCACAGTTATTGTTTACTGGGGTATACCACACTTTTTTAAATAGAGATATTTGCGGCTGAACAGTGAGCGACACACTCAAACTGCTTTTTTTTTAGATACCAAAGGCCCTAAACTGGATAGTACAGCGATTTGACCCGTGGAACTGCGAAACCACACTGGGATGTCGGGCCTACACAAGACTATTTTCAACAGATATATTTTTGTGTCACAACAGTCAGGAGACACTACTGTTTTTCTTTACGGAAAAAACTACAAAAACCTGAATAATAGAGATTTTTTACCGTGGAACAGCAAAACCACAGTTATAATTTACTGGTGTATACCAGGCTTTTTAAAATATATATATATTTGTGGCTGAACAGTGAGCGACACACTCAAACTGTTTTTTTTAGATACAAATGGCCCAAAAGTGGATAATACAGAGGTTTGTACCGTGGAACTGCAAAACCACACTTGTATTTCTCGGGCCTACACCAGACTATTTTCAACAGATATATTTGTGTCAGAAAAATCAGGGAGACACTATTTTTTTTTTTTTTTTACAGCAAAAAATGCAAAAAGCAGTATAATAGAGATTTTTTACCGTGGAACAGCAAAAGCACACTTCTGTCTCTCTGGCCTACACCAGACTATTTTCAACAGATATATTTGTGTCTGAAAAATCAGGGAGACACTATTATTATTTTTATACAGCAAAAAATGCCAAAAACAGGATAATAGAGATGTTTTACCATGGAACATCAAAACTACAGTAATAATTTACTGGTGTATCCCAGGCTTTTTAAAATATATATATATTTGCGGCTGAACAGTGAGCGACACACTCAAACTGTTTTTTTTAGATGCAAATGGCCCAAAAGTGGATAATACAGAGGTTTGTACCGTGGAACTGCAAAACCACACTTGTATTTCTCGGGCCTACACCAGACTATTTTCAACAGATATATTTGTGTCTGAAAAATCAGGGAGACACTATTTTTTTTTTTTTTCACAGCAAAAAATGCAAAAAGCAGTATAATAGAGATTTTTTACCGTGGAACAGCAAAAGCACACTTCTGTCTCTCTGGCCTACACCAGACTATTTTCAACAGATATATTTGTGTCTGAAAAATCAGGGAGACACTATTATTATTTTTATACAGCAAAAAATGCCAAAAACAGGATAATAGAGATGTTTTACCGTGGAACATCAAAACCACAGTAATAATTTACTGGTGTATACCAGGCTTTTTAAAATATATATATATTTGCGGCTGAACAGTGAGCGACACACTCAAACTGTTTTTTTTAGATACAAATGGCCCATAGAACTGCAAAACCACACTTCTATTTCTCTCGCCTACACCAGACTATTTTCAACAGATATATTTGTGTCTTAAAAATCAGAGGCACACTTTTTTTTTTTGGGGAGGGGGGCACCAAAAGGTTAATAAGATGGTTATTTGTACATTGTGAAGGAGGAAAAAAAAAAGAGGATTTAGATTAAAAAAAAGGATATTTCCTGGCTCCCGGGCCCTGGAGCTAAGTCCAGCAATTTCTGCAACAGGAGCAGCACACAAGACTGTAATGCAGCATTTGCTGGTATAACCACTGCGTCTCCTATAAAGCCTGCCTGCCTGCCTGCCTGATATACCTGGGATGGATATTAGTCCTGAGAAGGACTGTTTGTTTGATCTGGCAGCCTTTACAGACCCTACACTAACTATTTTGCAGGATATATCTCTCCCTAAATCAGCAGCGCTGTCCCTACACTGTCTGATCCGGAGTGACTGTGTCCAAGATGGCGGCGCCCGGATTTAAATACTCGAGGTGACGCTGTGCGGCCAGCCAATCACTGTAATGCCCACAAACAATATGGCTGCGGCATTACAGTAACTGGCTGGCAATCCCTGCATGTTCATTGGCTCTGTAAAGAGCGCCAAACATGCAGGGCGGAGACCCGAGCTCCCGCCCGAGTAACCCGGAAATGCTCGGTGCTCGCCGAACATCCCAAGTAGCGTGATGCTCGGGCGAGTACCGAGCAGTGTCGAGCATGTTCGCTCAACACTAATCATAACATTGTTTGATCACTTTCTATTCCAATTTTTGGGAGGCGGAATGAACAAAAGCCAGAAATTCAGGCCTTTTTTTTTATGTCATTCACCGTGTGGTAAAAGTGATAAGACAGCTTTATCCTTTTGCTGCTTTTACACAATAAAAACTATTTTTTAGAAAAAATAATTATTTTTGCATCGCTATATTTTGAGAGCTATTGCTTTTCTATTTCTCTGCAGACAGAGATGTATGGAAGCTTATTTTTTGCAGGACAATGTGATGTTTTCGCAATATCTTTTTTTTACATTTGACTTTTTTATCGCATTTTATTCCACTATTTTTTAGCAGTATTATGAAAACCCATAGCTTTTTGCCATGTTTTTAATTTTTTTTTTATGGTTTTCACTGAAGGGGTAAAATAGTGTGACAGTTTTATATTTCAGGTCGTTCCGGGTGTGGATGTCAGTGTTATACTGGCAGAAAGCCTTTTAGACCAAGTTGACCCTTGTGATCAAGTTGTGGGAGTGCCAATTCGGTGAGAGAGGGAGTCCCCTCCCTCTCCCAGCCTTCTAAATACTGTAATTTCCATTGATCGTGGCATTTATGGGGTTAAATGGCCCGGGGCAGTGCAAGTACGAACCTTGGCAGAGACAGCTATCACTTAAATTTACATTATTTTGTGGGAACCCCTTCACAACTGTCATAGAAAATCTTAAAATCTCTGCAGCCACTAGTGAGTGGGGCATTCACCCCCTTCCTCCTTCTTTTGCTTTTGCAGTAGGACAATAGCTTGCAATTAGAGATGAGCGGTGTTCGACTCGAACTGTTTGCCAATCTCAAATTCGAGCAGTTTTGGGCGGTGTTCGAGCCGTTCGGCGAACACGAACAATTTGAAAAAAATTCGGCTGTTCGAGGTTATGTTCGATAACTGTTCGTGCACCAAAATCATAACTGGATTTTTTTCTCAGTAATGCTGAAAATTAATGTTAATACGCAGTTTGAGTGTACAGCGGAGCGGGGGGAGGGGCAGGGCATGGATTTCTGCAGAAATAATGAAGATCTCCATTTTTTTTTCTCTTTCCCGCATTTAAAGTGGGGAGGTGCAATCTGTCAGCCTATCAGCAGCGAACACACGGAGCGAACTGCTTTTTTTCCCACAAGCAAGGGCATGTGTCATTGGCAGTGTATGTCACATGTCCTTGCCCTATAAGACCCAGCTATTTTCCCCGTCGCCACCATTTTCTCACTGCTGCAGCTGCATGTTAGACGGCACCGCTGTTGCTGTGTGCACTATACTTTGTTAATTTCAAGCCAATTTTCGCACAAATCTACAGATAGCTTGGGATTAGGCAATAGTTGTGATTGCAGTCCTTTTAGGGACTAGGTTACATCATTTCATACGACTTTTATCAGGCAGGTCTGTGCTCTAAAATAGATAGGTTGGGAGTAAAGACTAATTGTAATTGCAGTTCTTTTCAGGGCTAGGTTACATCAGTTCCTATCACTTTTATCAGGCAGGTCTGTGCTCTTAAATAGATAGGTTGGGAGTAAAGACTAATTGTAATTGCAGTCCTTTTGAGGTCTAGGTTACATCAGTTCCTATCACTTTTTGCCAGGCAGGTCTGTTTTAGTGCTGTGCAAGTTTTTTTCACAGCATTTGGCTAAATCTACCAAACCAAATCCTTTTTGGCCTCTTGCAGTGTGTGTTAGTCAGTGGAGTAGCCTATCTGTGTTGCAAGCTACACCACCTGTGTATAGAATACAAATTTTTTTAATGCACCGAGTGAAGTAAAATCTTTTAGGCATAGCATCATTCTATTAGTCCATCTATACTAACCTCCACCAGGTTGCAAATTCAAAATAATTTTTATCTGCATCTAGCTCTGAAAAAATATTTCGGCTTGTAGCAGTGTGTGGGACTTGTTCTATTAGTCCATCTATACTAACCTACACGAGGTTGCAAGTTCAATATAATTTTTTTCTGCATCTAGCTCTGAAAAAATATTTCTACTTGTAGCAGTGTGTGGGACTTGTTCTATTAGTCCATCTATACTAACCTCCACCAGGTTGCAAATTCAATATAATTTTTTTCTGCATCTAGCTCTGAAAAAATATTTCGGCTTGTAGCAGTTTGTCGGACTTGTTCTATTAGTCTAGCTATACTAACCTCAACCAGGTTGCAAATTCAATATAATTTTTTTCTGCATCTAGCTCTGAAAAAATATTTTGGCTTGTAGCAGTGTGTGGGACTTGTTCTATTAGCTCATCTATACTAACCTCCACCAGGTTGCAAATTCAAAATAATTTTTATCTGCATCTAACTCTGAAAAAATATTTTGGCTTGAAGCAGTGTGTGGGACTTGTTCAATTAGTCCATCGATACTAACCTCCACCAGGTTGCAAATTCAATATAATTTTTTTCTGCATCTAGCTATGAAAAAATATTTCGGCTTGTAGCAGTGTGTGGAACTTGTTCTATTAGTCCAACTATACTAACCTCCACCAGGTTGCAAATTCAATATAATTTTTTTCTGCCTCTAGCTCTGAAAAAATATTTCTGCTTGTAGCAGTGTGTGGGATTTGTTCTATTAGTCCATCTATGCTAACCTCCACCAGGTTGCAAATTCAATATCATTTTGTTCTGCATCTAGCTCTGAAAAAATATTTCGGCTTGTAGCAGTGTGTGGGACTTGTAAAATTAGTCCATCTATACTAAAGTCCAACAGGTTGCAAATTCAATATAATATTTTTCTGCATCTAGCTCTGAAAAAATATTTTGGCTTGAAGCAGTGTGTGGGACTTGTTCTATTATTCCATCTATACTAACCTCCACCAGGTTGCAAATTCAATATAATTTTTATCTGCATCTAGCTCTGAAAAAATATTTGGGCTTGTAGCAGTGTGTGGGACTTGTTCTATTAGTCTATCTATACTAACCTCCACCAAGCTGCAAATTCAATATAATTTTTTTCTGCATCTAGCTCTCAAAAAATATTTCGGCTTGTAGCAGTGTGTGGGACTTGTTCTATTAGTCCTTCTATACTAACCTCCACCAGGTTGCAAATTCAGTATAATTTTTTTCTGCATCTAGCTCTGAAAAAATATTTCAGCTTGTAGCATTGTGTGGTACTTGTTCTATTAGTCCATCTATACTAACCTCCACCAGGTTGCAAATTCAATATAATTTTTATCTGCATCTAACCCAGCCAATACTTTTGGGCTAATACCACAGTTTGGCCACTCAGCTCTGCTTCGTTCCCATCCATTGTTTTTTGTGCAAACAACTCAAGAGTTGTGAATTAGTTAACCACCAAGATGAGTGATAAAAGGCCTGCTGCTGGTGGAAAGGGGAATAGGCGTGTTGGGAAGGGAAAAAAAGGTTGTGTCCGTGGGTAGGTGTTAAAGCAACAGTAACATCTGCAGAAGAAAGACCATCTTCCAACCAAACTAAGATGTATACTTCTTTTAGTGGACAATGGAATAAGATTCCTTTCTTATGGCCACGCCAATCGCTACAAATTCCAAATGAGGCACAAAAACAGCAGGTGCTTCAACGGATATCAAGTGCTCCTTTAAGTGGGCTCTCCTCCACCTCAACTTCAACATCAAAAATACTCCAGTCCTCAGAGGTGTCACCCCAATCGCACTTGCTTCCTCACAGCTCCCAAGTCTCCAGCTGCCCGTCTGAGTATGGGGTAGAACAGATGGTTGAGTCTGCAGAGATGTTTACTCATACTATAGCCTGGGAATCAGAGGTCGGTTCCAGAGCTTCTGTGAATCCAGACGAGGAAATGATCTGCACTGATGCCCAGAATCTTTAGGAGTCGGATCCAGGACCAAACGCAGAAGGTACTGCCCATAATGTAGACCTTCTTTCCCAAACTGTAACTCCTGTTGATGGAGACAATGAGGAAGATGTTGATGAGACTCAAATACCTGATTGGAGCGACAACTTTAGTTTTTTATCAGGGCAGGAACAGGTTGGCTCTGAGGACGACGGGTGTGATAACACACAGGGTTATGATGATGAGGTTGGAGATCCCACTTACTGTCAACCAACAGTCAGCCAAGAAATGAGGTCAGCAGAGGAGTTGGAGGAGGATGCTAGTGACGACGAGGTCAGGTTGCGCCTTCCTGGACAGAGACGTCGTACTGGAAGCACGTCAACAACTGCATCCTCAAACACAACTCTGTCTCTGACCACAAGTCGTGATGGCTCTTCAGGTCGCATGGGTGCTAAGCCTTGCATAGCCTGGGTATTTTTTCAGATCGATAAAGATGACCTAACTCATTTTATCTGTAACATTTGTCAGCAAAAGCTATGTAGAGGCCAAAAAACACATAGTTTGAGTACTTCGTGCATGAACTGGCACATGGATATGAAGCATAAGTTGCAGTGGGATGCTCACTGTGCTACAATGCGGCCTAGAGGGCCGGGCCAGCCACCGTCTGCCACATCTTGTTCATCCGCGGCCTCTTCATCCTCTGTGACTGGGGGGACAGCAGTCACACCTGTTTTGGGACGCAGACCTGACACCTCTTTACCCGCAACAGCCAGCGTGATTGGCAGCTCATCATTTTCTTTGGAGGTGGTAACACCAGCTGGTGTTGAGCGCTGTCCGACATCGATAGCACCACCTTTGGATCAAGGCAACCTAACATGTCCGCTTGCATCTTCCTCACAGACTGCAGTTTGCCGGGGACACCCTTCTCAACCCCGTCTAAGCACAACAGCCAGCCCTCGGTCCCTCAGATGTGAACAAGTAAAATACCATTTCTTCCTAGCCATGAGAAAGCTAAGAGGTTGAATTTCACCATTTGCAATCTCTTTGCTACAGAAATGCTGCCTTTCCACCTAGTGGACACAGAGGATGTTCGAGACCTTATGTCCGTCGCAGTGCCCCAGTACCAGATGCCCAGTCAGCACTACTTCTCAAAGAAAGGTGTGCCTGTGCTCCACCAGCATGTCGCACACAACATCACCGCTTCTTTGAAAAACTCTGTGTGTGACAGGGTGCATTTCACCACAGACACTTGGACGAGTAGGCATGGACAGGGGCGTTACATGTCGCTGACAGGGCACTGGGTAACTATGGTGACAGCAGGACAAGGGGCTGCTGTCCAAGTCTTGCCGTCCCCACGAGTTGTGCGTCAATCCTCTTTATCTCGAAGTTCCTGCATTGCTTCTGCCTCCTCAACCTCCTCTCGGTCCTCCACCTGCACCCAAAGCCTGTCTGTTCATGCCACAAGCTTTCTAACTGCGCAGAAGGGATCCTGCACACCTCCTTATTATGCTGGCAGCAGGGCTCAACGTCATCAAGCGGTTTTTACTTTGAAATGTCTGGGAAATGTGAGTCACACAGCTGAGGAGTTGTGGTCAGCTCTGGAGAACCAGTTTCATGAATGGTTGTCTCCACTGGACCTTAAACCAGGGAAGGCCGTGTGCGACAATGCTGCAAACCTGGTTGCGGCCCTTCGCTGGGGCAATGTCACACACGTGCCTTGTATGGCTCACGTGTTGAACCTGGTTGTCCAGCAATTTTTAGCCCTCTATCCCGGACTAGATGGCCTTCTGCAGAGGGCACTTTCGCTGTGTGCTAACTTCCATTGTTCGCATCCCGCAGCTCAGCGACTTACAGCTCTACAGAAGTCGTTGGGCCTGCCACTTCACCAGCTAAAATGTGATGTGCCTACCCAGTGGAATTCACCTCTGCACATGTTGCAACGACTGTGGCAGCACCGACAAGCCCTGTTGCAATATGTTCTGACATATAGCCTGGGCCAACGAGATCCAGAGGTGGGGCAAATCACGCTGGAGGAGTGGTCTCAGATCAGGGACCTATGCACCCTTCTGCACAGTTTTGAAATGGCGATGAAGATGTTTAGTGCTGACGATGCCATTATCAGCATGACTATTCCGGTGATGTACATGCTGGAGCACATGTTAAACAGAATTCGGAGTCAGGTGGTGGCACAAGAGGAGGTGGAGGAAGTAGAGGAGGAGGAGTTGTATGTGGAAGGGCTAACATCTGCAAGGTCCAGACGGTCGGCACCACCAAGGCGGCAGGCATGTGACGGTGGGGGAGATGGTTTTACCAGGGCGCATGGTAGCAGCCAAACTAGTGAGGAAGGTGCAGGAGCCCAGGAAGAAGTGGAGGACGAACTGATGGAAGACTCATCAGATGAGGGAGACCTTGATCACATTTATGTTGTGCGAGGTTGGGGGGAGAGGACAGAGGAAGGAAGCATGATTTTTACCTCGCCACCAACACAACAGGGACTTGGTGCTCCTGGATGCGCAACACACATGAGTGCCTTCTTGTGGACTACCTGCAACATGACCCTCGAATTGTGACAATTAGAAATAATCCTGACTTGCCACACTGTTAGATCCCCGGTACAAAAGTAAATTTGCAGAAATTATTCCTGCCATAGAAAGGGATGCAAGCATGCAGTAGTATCAGCAGAGACTGTTGCAGAATCTTACATGTGCTTTTCCATAAAACACCAGTGGTGCACGTAGTGAATCTCACAGTTCCAACTGGCCAACCGTGGGACCATCGAGTGTTCAGCACTCAAACCGTAACTGAAACACATTATCTGCTGGTAACATCAATTTTGCGGAATCATTTCACCACTTGAAAATATTTTGGCTTGTAGCAGTGTGTGGGACTTGTTCTATTAGTCCATCTATACTAACGTCCACCAGGTTGCAAATTCAATATAATTATTTTCTGCATCTAGCTCTGAAAAAATATTTTGGCTTGTAGCAGTGTGTGGGAATTGTTCTATTAGTCAATCTATACTAACCTCCACCAGGTTGCAAATTCAATAGAATTTTTTCTGCATCTAGCTCTGAAAAAATATTTGGGCTTGTAGCAGTGTGTGGGACTTGTTCTATTAGTCCATCTATACTAACCTCCACCAAGTTGCAAATTCAATATAATTTTTTTCTACATCTATCTCTGAAAAAATATTTCGCCTTGTAGCAGTGTGTGGGACTTGTTCTATTAGTCCATCTATACTAACCTCTACCAGGTTGCAAATTCAATATCATTTTTTTCTGCATCTAGCTCTGAAAAAATATTTTGGCTTGTAGCAGTGTGTGGGACTTGTTCTATTAGTCCATCTATACTAAGGTCCACCAGGTTGCAAATTCAATATAATTTTTTTCTGCATCTAGCTCTGTAAAAATATTTTGGCTTGTAGCATTGTGTGGGACTTGTTCTATTAGTCCATCTATACTAACCTCCACTAGGTTGCAAATTCAATATAATTTTTTTCCGCATCTAGCTCTGAAAAAATATTTCGGCTTGTAGCAGTGTGTGGGACTTGTTCTATTAGTCCATCTATTCTAAGCTCCACCAAGTTGCAAATTCAATATAATTTTTTTCTACATCTAGCTCTGAAAAAATATTTCGGCTTATAGCAGTGTGTGGGACTTGTTCTATTAGTCCATCTATACTAACCTCCACCAGGTTGCAAATTCAATATAATTTTTTTCCGCATCTAGCTCTGAAAAAATATTTCAGCTTGTAGCAGTTTGTCGGACTTGTTCTATTAGTCCATCTATACAAACCTCCACCAGGTTGCAAATTCAAAATAATTTTTATCTGCATCTAGCTCTGAAAAAATATTTCGGCTTGTAGCAGTGTGTGGGACTTGTTCTATTACTCCATCTATACTAACCTCCACCAGGTTGCAAATTCAATATCATTTTTTTCTGCATCTAGCTCTGAAAAAATATTTCGGCTTGTAGCAGTGTGTGGGACTTGTTCTATTAGTCCATCTATACTAACCTCCACCAGGTTGCAAATTCAATATAATTTTTTTCTGCAACTAGCTCTGAAAAAATATTTCGGCTTGCAGCAGTGTGTGGGACTTGTTCTATTAGTCCATCTATACTAGCCTCCACCAGGTTGCAAATTCAATATAATTTTTATCTGCATCTAACTCTGAAAAAATATTTCTGCTTGTAGCAGTGTGTGGGATTTGTTCTATTAGTCCATCTATGCTAACCTCCACCAGGTTGCAAATTCAATATAATTTTTTTCTGCATCTAGCTCTGAAAAAATATTTCGGCTTGTAGCAGTGTGTGGGACTTGTTCTAATAGTCCATCTATACTAACCTCCACCAGGTTGCAAATTCAATATAATTTTTTTCTGCATCTAGCTCTGAAAAAATAATTTGGCTTGAAGCAGTGTGTGGGACTTGTTCTATTAGCCAATCTATACTAACCTCCACCAGGTTGCAAATTCAAAATAATTTTTATCTGCATCTAACTCTGAAAAAATATTTTGGCTTGAAGCAGTGTGTGGGACTTGTTCAATTAGTCCATCTATACTAACCTCCACCAGGTTGCAAATTCAATATAATTTTTTTCTGCATCAAGCTCTGAAAAAATATTTCGGCTTGTAGCAGCGTGTGGGACTTGTTCTATTAGTCCAACTATACTAACCTCCACCAGGTTGCAAATTCAATATAATTTTTTTCTGCATCTAGCTCTGAAAAAATATTTCTGCTTGTAGCAGTGTGTGGGACTTGTTCTATTAGTCCATCTACACTAACGTCCACCAGGTTGCAAATTCAATATAATTTTTTTCTGCATCTAGCTCTGAAAAAATATTTTGGCTTGAAGCAGTGTGTGGGACTTGTTCTATTAGCCCATCTATACTAACCTCTACCAGGTTGCAAATTCAATATAATTTTTTTCTGCCATCTAGCTCTGAAAAAATATTTGTGCTTGTAGCAGTGTGTGGGACTTGTTCTATTAGTCCATCTATACTAACCTCCACCAAGTTGCAGATTCAATATAATTTTTTTCTGCATCTACCTCTGAAAAAATATTTCGGCTTGTAGCAGTGTGTGGGACTTGTTCTATTAGTCCATCTATACTAACCTCCACCTGGTTGCAATTTCAATATAATTTTTATCTGCATCTAGCACTGAAAAAATATTTCAGCTTGTAGCATTGTGTGGGACTTGTTCTATTAGTCCATCTATACTAACCTCCACCAGGTTGCAAATTCAATATAATTTTTATCTGCATCTAACCCAGCCAATACTTTTGGGCTAATACCACAGTTTGGCCACTCAGCTCTGCTTCGTTCCCATCCATTGTTTTTTGTGCAAACAACTCAAAAGTTGTGAATTAGTTAACCACCAAAATGAGTGGAAAAAGGCCTGCTGATGGTGGAAAGGGGAATAGGCATGTTGGGAAGGGAAAAAAAGGTTGTGTCCGTGGATAGGTGTTAAAGCAACAGTAACATCTGCAGAAGAAAGACCATCTTCCAGCCAACCTAAAATGTCTACTTCTTTTAGCGGAAAATGTGATAAGATCCCTTTCTTACGGCCACGCCAATCGCTACAAATTCCAGATGAGGCACAAAAACAGCAGGTGCTTCAACGGATATCAAGTGCTCCTTTAAGTGGGCTCTCCTCCACCTCAACTTCAACATCACAAATATTCCAGTCCTCAGAGGTGTTACCCCAATCGCACTTGCTTCCTCACAGCTCCCAAGTGTCCAGCTGCCCGTCTGAGTATGGGGTAGAACAGATGGTTGAGTCTGCAGAGCTGTTTACTCATACTATAGCCTGGGAATCAGAGGTCGGCTCCAGAGCTTCTGTGAATCCAGACGAGGAAATAATCTGCACTAATGCCCAGAATCTTTATGAGTCGGATCCAGGACCAGACGCAGAAGGTTCTGACCATAATGTAGACCCTCGTTCCCAAACTGTAACTCCTGTTGGTGGAGACAATGAGGAAGATGATGATGAGACTCAAATACCTGATTGGAGCGACAACTTTAGTTTTTTGTCAGGGCAGGAACAGGTTGGCTCTGAGGACGACGGGTGTGATAACACACAGGGTGATGATGATGAGGTTGGAGATCCCACTTACTGTCAACCCACAGTCAGCCAAGAGATGAGGTCAGCAGAGGTGGAGGAGGATGCTAGTGACGACGAGGTCAGGTTGCGCCTTCCTGGACAGAGACATAGTACTGGAAGCACGTCAACAACTGCATCCTCAAACACAACTCTGTCTCTGACCACAAGTCGTGATGGCTCTTCAGGTCGCATGGGTGCTAAGCCTTGCATAGCCTGGGTATTTTTTCAGATCGATAAAGATGACCTAACTCGTGTTATCTGTAACATTTGTCAGCAAAAGCTATGTAGAGGCCAAAAAACACATAGTTTGAGTACTTCATGCATGAACCGGCACATGGATATGAAGCATAAGTTGCAGTGGGATGCTCACTGTGCTACAATGCGGCCTAGCCGGCTGGTCCAGCCACCGTCTGCCACATCTTGTGCATCCGCGGCTTCTTCATCCTCTGTGACTGGGGGGACAGCAGTCACACCTGTTTTGGGACGCAGACCTGACACCTCTTTACCCGCAACAGCCAGCGTGATTTTCAGGTCATCATTTTCTTTGGAGGTGGTAACACCAGTTGGTGTTGAGCGCTGTCCGACATCGATAGCACCACCTTTGGATCAAGGCAACCTAACATGTCCGCTTGCATCTTCCTCACAGACCGCAGTTTGCCGGGGACACCCTTCTCAACCCAGTCTAAGCACAACAGCCAGCCCTCGGTCCCTCAGATGTGAACAAGTAAAAGACCATTTCTTCCTAGCCATGAGAAAGCTAAGAGGTTGAATTTGACCATCTGCAATCTCTTTGCTACAGAAATGCTGCCTTTCCGCCTGGTGGACACAGAGGATGTTCGAGACCTTATGTCCGTCGCAGTGCCCCAGTACCAGATGCCCAGTCGGCACTACTTCTCAAATAAAAGTGTGCCTGCGCTCCACCATCATGTCGCACACAACATCACCGCTTCTTTGAAAAACTCTGTGTGTGACAGGGTGCATTTCACCACAGACACTTGGACGAGTAGGCATGGACAGGGGCGTTACATGTCGCTGACAGGGCACTGGGTAACTATGGTGACAGCAGGACAAGGGGCTGCTGTCCAAGTCTTGCCACCCCCACGAATTGTGCGTCAATCCTCTTTATCTCGAAGTTCCTCCACTGCTTCTGCCTCCTCAACCTCCTCTCAGTCCTCCACCTGCACCCAAAGCCTGTCTGTTCATGCCACAAGCTTTCTAACTGCGCAGAAGGGATCCTGCACACCTCCTTGCTATGCTGGCAGCAGGGCTCAACCTCATCAGGCGGTTTTTACTTTGAAATGTCTGGGAAATGTGAGTCACACAGCTGAGGAGTTGTGGTCAGCTCTGGAGAACCAGTTTCATGAATGGTTGTCTCCACTGGACCTGAAACCAGGGAAGGCCGTGTGCGACAATGCTGCAAACCTGGGTGCGGCCCTTCGCTGGGGCAATGTCACACACGTGCCTTGTATGGCTCACGTGTTGAACCTGGTTGTCCAGCAATTTTTAGCCCACTATCCCAGACTAGATGGCCTTCTGCAGAGGGCACGGTCGCTGTGTGCTCACTTCCATTGTTCGCATCCCGCAGCTCAGCGACTTACATCTCTACAGAAGTCGTTGGGCCTGCCACTTCACCAGCTAAAATGTGATGTGCCTACCCGGTGGAATTCAACTCTGCACATGTTGCAGCGACTGTGGCAGCACCGACAAGCCCTGGTGCAATACGTTCTGACATATAGCCTGGGCCAACGAGATCCAGAGGTGGGGCAAATCACGCTGGAGGAGTGGTCTCAGATCAGGGACCTATGCACCCTTCTGCACAGTTTTGAAATGGCGATGAAGATGTTTAGTGCTGACGATGCCATTATCAGCATGACTATTCCGGTGATTTACATGCTGGAACACATGTTAAACAGAATTCAGAGTCAGGTGGTGGCACAAAAGGAGGTGGAGGAAGTAGAGGAGGAGGAGTTGTATGCGGAAGGGCTAACATCTGCAAGGTCCAGACGGTCGGCAGCACCAAGGCGGCAGGCATGTGAGGGTGGGGGAGATGGTTTTACCAGGGCGCATGGTAGCAGCCAAACTAGTGAGGAAGGTGCAGGAGCCCAGGAAGAAGTGGAGGACGAACTGATGGAAGACTTATCAGATGAGGGAGACCTTGATCACATTTCTGTTGTGCGAGGTTGGGGGGAGTGGACAGAGGAAGGAAGCATGATTGTTACCTCGCCAACAACACAACAGGGACTTGGTGCTCCTGGATGCACAAGACACATGAGTGCCTTCTTGCTGCACTACCTGCAACATGACCCTTGAATTGTGAGAATTAGAAATAATCCTGACTTGCCACACTGTTAGATCCCCGGTACAAAAGTCAATTTGCAGAAATTATTCCTGCCATAGAAAGGGATGCACGCGTGCAGTAGTATCAGCAGAGACTGTTGCAGAATCTTACATGTGCTTTTCCATAAAACACCAGTGGTGCACGTAGTGAATCTCACAGTTCCAACTTGCCAACCGTGGGACCATCGAGTGTTCAGCACTCAAACTGTAACAGAAACACAGTATCTGCTGGTAACATCAATTTTGCGGAATCATTTCACCACTTTTTTAGCCCATCCTTTGCAAGGCCACAGGAGAAAAGAAGTCTGACACATAGTCAACGCCTACAGACGATGGTTCAGGAGTATCTCCAAGTAAACATTGAAGCCATGACTGTGTCACTAGACCCTTGCTCTTTTTGGGCTTCCAATCTGGATAAACGGCCAGAGCTCGCCACTTACGCCTTTTAGATCTTGTCATGCCCCGCAGCCAGCGTTCTGTCTGAACGTGTGTTCAGCGCTGCTGGTGGTGTGCTCACAGATAAGCGCTCGCGGCTCTCCACTGGTAATGTAGACAGACTCACGTTCATAAAGATGAACAAATCATGGATCCGAAACGACTTTTCAACCCCTGTGTCTTCCTGGGGAGAGTAAAAGCTTGATGATTTGTTAAAATCACCTCACCAACCATTTTAAGCTTTCAAATTACTAATCATGTTTATCTGTATCTTGGCTGGAAAATAATTTGGGCTTTGTAGCAGTGTGCAGTACTGATTCTATTAGGCCATCTATACTAAGCTCCACCAGATTTAAAATTACTAATCATGTTTATCTGTATCTTGGCTGGAAAATAATTTGGGCTTTGTAGCAGTGTGCAGTACTGATTCTATTAGGCCATCTATACTAAGCTCCACCAGCTTTCAAATAAATAATAATTTTTAGCTGCATCTAGCCCGGAAAATAATTTTGGGTCTCCTAGATGCGCTAGACACATGAGTGCCTTCTTGCTGCACTACCTGCAACATGACCCTCAGATTGTCAGAATTCGAAGTAATCCTGACTACTGGGTTGCCACACTCTTTGATCCCCCACACTCTTCGATCAACCTTTTCATTTTAATAAAGAACAAAAAAATGGTCATTTTTGAAATTATAAGCATTAGCAGGTTATTAGAAACTGAAATCAAACAGTTTTCAACTCAAAACTTTACTCTAGGTGATGTTACATTTGCACATAGGACCCCTTGTTCGAAAGGAGCTTCTGAACTGTCTCATCCATTAAATTTGTCAGGTTTTGGATGGTTTCTGCTTCAATTATTTTGCATGAGGATAGAATACCGTCCCAGAGCTGTTGCTTAGATGTGAACTGCCTCCCGCCATCATAGACGCTCCTTTTGATGATTCTCCAGAGGTTCTGAATGGGGTTGACGTCAGGAGAGCATGGGGGTCACACCATAAGTTTGTTCCCTTTTATGCCCATATCAGCCAGAGATGCAGATGTGTTATGTTCAGCATGAGATGGCGCATTATCATGCATGAAAATGATCTTGCTGCGGAATACACGGTTCTTCTTCTTGAACCATGGGAGGAAGTGCTGTTTGAGAAACTCCACATACATTATGGAGTTCACCTTTACCCCTTCAGGGATCCTAAAGGGGCCGACAATCTCTCTCCCCATGATTCCAGCCCAAAACATTACTCCACCTCCTCCTTGTTGGCGCTGTAGCCGTGTTTGCGTGGGGTGTCCATCAACCAGCCATCCTCCACTCCATCCATCTGGACCATCGAGCGTTGCACGGCACTCATCGGTGAACAAAACAGTTTTGAAGTCAGTCTTCATGTATTGTTTGGCCCACTGGAGCCGTTTCTGCTTGTGTGCAGTGGATAGAGGAGGTCATCGGGATGGCTTAAGCACAGCTGCAAACCTCTGAAGGACTCTGCATCTTGTTGTTCGGGGGACGTTGGAGGCATCAGCAGATTCAAAAACTTGTCTGCTGCTATGACAAGGCTTTTTTGCCGCTGCTCTTTTAACCTGACATAATTGCCTGTAGGAAAGAGTCCTCAATTTTACCTTATCAGCACGCACACGTGTGTACTGTGAATCAGATACATACTTCTTGATTGTGCGATGATCAGGATGAAGTGTCTTGGCAATGTTGATTGTAGTCATGCCTTGACCTAAACACTCCACAATTTGTTGCTCCTCAGCAGCCGACACATCCTTTTTCTTTCCCATTTTGGCAGAAAATGTAGGCTGCTTAATAATGTGGGACAACCTTCTTAAGTAGTCTTGCCTTTCATTGGACACACCTGCCAAACTAATTAGCACAGGTGTCTGCAATTGCTTACAGTGATATAAAGAGCCCTGACACACATCACCATCAATGAGTTTAACTGACAAACAAAAAAATTCTTACCTTATCACTCCTAAACACTTTTTGCATAATAATTTGGAACACAGTGTACATGTGCTTTTCCACAAAACACCAGTGGTTCACGTAGTGAATCTTACAGTTCTAACTTGCCAACCGTGGTCTGTATGGAGTTGTTCAATAAAGGGCACAAAATTAAGATAACATAGATGGGAGAGGTCTCTATGAATAGGAATTCCTAAGTATTTGATACTCTGTGAGGGCCAGGTAAAGGGAAAGTTGGACTGGATGGAATCCTGTATGGATTTGGGGAGGGAGACATCGAGGGCCTCAGACTTCGCTGCATTGATTTTAAAATTTGACCATGTAACAAAGTGATCTATTTCAGCCATAACAGCAGGGATGGATATATGTGATTGAGTGATATATACTAGGACATCATCAGTAGTGTTGAGCCACCCCCGTAGTGTTCGAGTTCGGTTCGGTTCGTCGAACACCCGTGTGTTCGCCGAACTGTTCGTCGAACTGTTCGTCGAACACCTTCGAACACCGTTAAAACCAATGGCAGGCAAACATAAACACATAGAAACACATAGAAAACACCTTCAAAGGTGTCCAAAAGCTGACAAACTGCTCAGAAGACACAACTAACACATGGAAAAGTGACAAGTACATATAGTCATATGAAAAGAAAAGAGGTGGAGGAGTAAAAGGAGGGGGAGACACAGATATAGGCATGTCATGCCCTTCTAAAATCCAAAAAGTGAGAAGCCGACACGGCCAGTCCGTTCCTGCCCGTGCCACCTCTGTGTCGCCGGGTTTGTGCCAGAGCCGCGGTGGACCCTGACGGCCAGCCCCCCTATCCCAATACTGGTGCCTGTCCGCCGGTGGGTCGAGGCCCCCCATGGTGGGGGGGGAGTAACATCTGCAGAAGAAAGACCATCTTCCAGCCAAACTAAGATGTTGACTTCTTTTCGTGGACAATGTGATACGATCCCATTCTTACGGACACGCCCATCGCTACAAATTCTAAATGAGGCACAAAAACAGCAGGTGCTTCAACGGATATCAAGTGCTCCTTCAAGTGGGCTCTCCATCACCTCAATTTCAACATCACAAATACTCCAGTCCTCAGAGGTGTCACCCCAATCGCACTTGCTTCCTCACAGCTCCCAAGTCTCCAGCTGCCCGTCTGAGTATGGGGTAGCACAGATGGTTGAGTCTGCACAGCTGTTTACTCATACTATAGCCTGGGAAACGGAGGTCTGCTCCAGAGCTTCTGTTAATCCAGATGAGGAAATGATCTGATCTGATGCCCAGAATCTTTATAAGTCGGATCCAGGACCAGATGAAGAAGGCTCTGAGCATAATGTAGACCCTTGTTCCCAAACTGTAACTCCTGTTGGTGGAGACAATGATGAAGACGATGATGAGACTCAAATACCTGATTGGAGCGACAACTTGACTTTTCGGTCAGGGCAGGAAGAGGTTGGCTCTGAGGACGACGGGTGTGATAACACACAGGGTGATGATGACGAGGTTGGAGATCCCACTTACTGTCAACCCACAGTCAGCCAGTCGATGAGGTCAGCAGAGGAGGTGGAGGAGGATGTGACTAGCCCTGGGGATGGGGATGACTCGGTACCCGGGCATTTGCCTGGCCTTGGGGATGTCGCGGTGGTCGGCTCCCTGGCCCGTACCCTGGGGTCTCTCTTTAAAAGGGTGGATAATTGTTAATTTTATAAGAGTTCATGACGCCACCTGTGGTATCTGGTGACAAGCACCAGCGCTGCAGCAGTCCACTGAGGCCGGTGATAAGGCAGCTCGATGGTATAGCTCCCCACAGGTGGACCTAGGTCTCAGGGCAGCGTATGCAGGGGGAATGCAGGAAAGGCGAGACCCAGCTGGGTCAGAGCAAGAACGGGAACGGACACGGTAGTCACTTCAGTACCCTTTACTGGTGGAAATTCAGGAACATCCCGGAGCACTGTAGGGTGAAGGGTGCATATCAGGATCCTCCCCAATGAGCGGGTGTAGGGCCTCCTGTTTCTTGCCTCTGCGTAGTAAGTTTCTGACCTGCATGGAGCTAGGCCTAACTTTGTCTCTGTCCTGCGCTGGCTGACCTTGTGGTACGTCCTTCTCTTGGAGTTCACGCTCCCAGTATGCGAGGCCTAAGCGTCTCCTGGCTCTGTTACATATCAGCACCTTAGCGATCCTGGGACTTGTAGTACTCCAGGGATTCCGGTTATGCCTTACTGGGTCATAGAGATACCGGTAAGCTTGGATCCTGTGTCCGGTAAATGCTTCGGGGTGAGCTGGTTAAGCTCCTCTGCCCCTTATGTACTAACTCGCCACTCGCCTTCGGCCTACTCGGGCCCTCACTAGGCTATACACACTAACGGCAGCTTGCCGCGCTTCACTGATCTTACGGCACCGGCACACCTTAAGCTCTATCTGGGCTCCCTGAATCTAGCAAGCAGGAGCCTCGTGCTCCACTGCTGAACTATTAACTGCGTTCTCTAGACTAGACTGAGCTCCACTGCAGACTGACCTCTCTTAGGCTTCTCTACTGCAGGAACTCTTCAGAGGAACTGAACTGCCTTGCTCCACCTTCCCTATTTATATCCCTAACGGGCTCCCTCTGCTGGTCTGAGGTGGAAGGTGGAGATGTGTGAATGTTTATGGTGGCCTCTTGTGGAGGATTCCATCAATGCACTCTTCTAGGATCTGTGATACCAAGCGCAGCGGGGCATCACAGATGCTATTGACGACGAGGTTAGGTTCCGCCTTCCTGAACAGAGACGGAGTACTGGAAGCACGTCAACAACTGCATCCTCAACCACAACTCTGCCTCTGACCACAAGTCGTAGTGGCTCTTCAGGTCACATGGGCTCTAAGTCTTGCATAGCTTGGGCATTTATTCAGATCGATAAGGATGACCCAACTCGTGTTATCTGTAATATTTGTCAGCAAAAGCTAAGTAGAGGCCAAAAAATCCATAGTTTGAGTACTTCATGCATGTACCGTCACATGGATATGAAGCATAAGTTGCAGTGGGAAGCTCACTGTGCTACAATGCGGCCTAGCCGGCTGGGCCAACCACCGTCTGCCCCATCTTGTGCATCCGCAGCCTCTTCATCCTCTGTGACTGGGGGGACAGCAGTCACACATGTTTTTGGACGCAGACCTGCCACCTCTTTACCCGCAACAGCCAGTGTGATTGGCAGGTCGGCAGTTCATTGGGAAGTGGAAACACCTGCTAGTGTTGAGTGCTCTCCAACATCGAGAGCACCACCTTTGGATCTAGGCAACCTAACATGTCCGCCTGCATCTTCCTCACAGACCGGCAGTTTGCCGGGGACACCCTACTCAACACCGTCTAAGCACAACAGCCAGCCCTCGGTCCCCCAGATGTGGAAAAGTAAAAGACCATTTCCTCCTAGCCATGAGAAAGCTAAGAGGTTGAATTTCACCATCTGCAAACTGTTGGCTACAGAAATGCTGCCTTTCCACCTGGAGGACACAGAGGATTTTCAAGACCTTATGTCCGTCACAGTGCCCCAGTACCAGATGCCCAGTCGGCACTACTTCTCAAAGAAAGGTGTGCCTGCGCTCCACTAGCATGTCGCACACAACATCACCGCTTCTTTGAGAAACTCTGTGTGTGACAGGGTACACTTCACCACAGACACTTGGACGAGAAGGCATGGACAGGGGCGTTACATGTCGCTGACTGGGCACTGGGTAACTATGGTGACAGCAGGACAAGGGGCTGCTGTCCAAGTCTTACCGTCCCCACGAGTTGTGCGTCAATCCTCTTTATCTCGAAGTTCCTCCACTGCTTATGCCTCCTCAACCTCCTCTCGGTCCTCCACCTGCACCCAAAGTCTGTCTGGTAATGCCACCTGCTTTCTAACTGCGCAGAAGGAATCCTGCACACCTCCTTACTATGCTGGCAGCAGGGCTCAACGGCATCAGTGTTTACTTTGAAATGTCTGGGAAATGTGAGTCACACAGCTGAGGAGTTGTGGTCAGCTCTGGAGACCCAGTTTCATGAAAGGTTGTCTCCACTGGACCTGCAACCAGGGAAGGCCATGTGCGACAATGCTGCAAACCTGGGTGCCGCACTTCGCCGGGGCAATGTCACACACGTGCCTTGTATGGCTCACGTGTTGAACCTGGTTGTCCAGCAATTTTTAGCCCACTATCCCGGACTAGATGGCCTTCTGCAGAGGGCACGGTCGCTGTGTGCTCACTTCCGCCATTCGCATCCCGCAGTTCAACGACTTACATCTCTACAGAAGTCGTTGGGCCTGCCAGTTCACCGGCTGAAATGCGATGTGCCGACACGGTGGAATTCAACTCTGCACATGTTGCAGCGACTGTGGCAGCACCGACAAGCCCTGGTGCAATACGTTCTGACGTATATCCTGGGCCAACGAGATCCAGAGGTGGGGCAAATCACGCTGGAGGAGTGGTCTCAGATCAGGGACCTATGAAGTTGACGTGCCCCCTGGGCCATGGGGTACCCTGAGCCGGGCCGGTAGACGCTGGGGGTTGTAGTCACTGTGGCGGTGACCCAGTCCGTGACCCAGGGCGGTCAATCCAAGGGTAATTTGTATATATGGATTTTATAATGTCCGACTACGCCACCTGTGGAGTGCGGCCAAAGGGGCCGTCGCTGCGGAACAGTCCTCTGAAGCTGGTGGTCTTGCAGCAACGGTATTGTTACTCACCACAGGAAGAGTGTAGCTTCAGGGCAGTGTGGGTGGATGATGGTGGTTGTAGTGCAGGGGGTCAGTAATGAACACAGAGTCCGTGTGATGCCGTCTCAAGATATTACTCACAGTTGTTGTAGTCCAGATTACAGGTACCAGAGCAATCTCCCCCGTCGTGCTGTGCATACTCAGTGAGGGGCTCAGTCCACCCCCAGATAGCTCTGGAGTACTTAGCAGGACCCCCTTCTGTGTGTCCTTTCTCTGGCCTTCTCCCTGCACCTCACACCCAGTGACACTTCTATCCGGTATCCTCGGGCCTTGGCGGGTGACGTGTGTTCCGTCCCCTGGGTCCTATGTGGCTACCTTCTTAGTGGACTTTGGCCTTCAGTACATGAAATGCAGCAGCCTCCAGTTTCTAGTTGAGCCTTGCTGTTTCTCCGCTAGTTGAGGGACCGGTTCCCCTTATCTGGCCTGACCCCTCTACCTCCTGGTAGCAGCTGGAGTACGGGTGGCCTTCTGCACGGCCCGTAGCCGTAGGGTCCCTTCGGTTCCTGGAGCCTTCCAGCTCCCACTCCTCTCTTCTCTCCTTCAGTCCTGGGCCTCCCAGGCTAGGCCCGCCTCCGGAGCAGAGCTCATGCCTAGTCTCTGCTCCTGTCACTTTTCCTCCTCTGTCTTGCTTGCTCTTTCTAAGATGGCTTCCTATTTATACTCTCCTTGTCATGTGCTCCCCTAAGCTGCTCCCCTAAGCACCCACTACATAGGACCCTCAAACCAGCTAGGGACCTGGGACTGTGCTCTCCCTTAGGAGCAATCTCGCCCTACCCCCACTGCGGGTATGTGTTGGATGCAGGAGTCAGGGTCCCGAGCCATACGCCTTCCTTACCTGAGGGTGAGATACCACACCTCTGGGTGAGATGCAGTAACTCTGTGGCGACTGAACCCTCAGGGGCGCCACACACCCTTCTGCACAGTTTTGAAATGGCGACGGAGATGTTTAGTGCTGACGACGATGCCATTATCAGCATGACTATTCCGGTGATTTACATGCTGGAGCACACATTAAACAGAATTCAGAGTCAGGTGGTGGGACAAGAGGAGGTGGAGGAAGTAGAGGAGGAGTCGTATGCGGAAGGGATAACATCTCCAAGGTCCAGACTGTTGGCAGCACCAAGGCGGCAGGCTTGGGAGGGTGGGGGAGAGGGATTAACCAGGGCGCATGGTAGCAGCCAAACTGTTGAGGAAGGTGCAGGAGCCCAGGAAGAAGTGGAGGACGAACTGGCGATGGGCATGGAAGACTCATCAGATGAGGGAGACCTTGATCACATTTCTGTTGTGCGAGGTTGGAGGGAGAGGGCAGAGGAAGGAAGCATGATTCTTACCTCGCTACCAACACAACAAGGACTTGGTACTTCTGGATGCACAAGATACATGAGTGCCTTCTTGCTGCACTACCTGCAACATGACCCCCGGATTGTCAGAATTCGAAGTAATCCCGACTACTGGGTTGCCACACTCTTAGATCCCCAGGACAAAAGTATATTTGCCGAAATAATTCCTGCCATAAAAAGGTATTGACGAATGCAGGAGTATCTGCAGACGCTGTTGCAGAATCTTACATGTGCTTTTCCACAAAACACCAGTGGTGCACGTAGTGAATCTCACAGTTCTAACTTGCCAACGGTGGGACTGTCGAGTCTTCATCACTCAAACAGTAACAGTAACACAGTATCTGCTGGTAACAGCAATTTTGTGGAATCGTTTCACCACTTTTTTAGACCATCCTTTGCAAGACCACAGGAGACAAGAAGTCTGACACATAGTCAATGCCTAGAGAGGATGGTACAGGAGAATCTCCAAGTGAACATCGAAGCCATGACTGTGTCACTGGACCCTTGCTCATTTTGGTATTCCAATCTGGAATAATCGCCGGAGCTCGCCACTCACGCCTTGGAGATCTTGTCATGCCATGCAGCCAGCGTTCTCTTTGAAAGTGTGTTCAGCGCTGCTGGTGGTGTGCTGACAGATAAGCGCACGCGGCTGTCCACTGAGAATGTAGACAGACTCACGTTCATAAAGATGAACAAATCATGGATTCGCAAGGACATTTCTACCCCTGTGTCATCCTTGGGAGACTAAAAGCTTGGGGATTTGGTAAAATCACCTCACCAACCGTTTTAAGCAACAGTGGGGCAATTGATGCCACTTAACCCTAGAACGCATGACCATAAAAATCTACACTTTCACATACCTGGGGCCCTTTAGGCCCATGTGCAAATAACATGGAATAACTCAAACTCAAATGACAAACAACTATATACATGAAGAATACCTAGAGTTTCAAAATTCTAACTAAAGTAATCTTGCAGAAAATAGAAAACAATTAACTGGGCGGGCCTGCAAGGCCACAGGTATGCTATCTAGGGTTAAGTGGTGTCTGTGCCACAATTTTGGGAGTCCCCTTGCTGTGTCTTACGTGACGTTGGCATCGTCAATTCCAGGTGGGTTGGGTCGCACCCCCCCCCCTTTTAACTGTAAGAAACTACATACACTATGGCTTGGGGTAACACAGATGGTTGAGTCTGAAGAGCTGTTTACTCAGAGGTCTGCTCCAAATCTTCAGTGTCTGCTAGTCAGCGTAGAATTTTTAACTGCATCTAGCCTAGGCAATACTTTGGGCGTAGTAGCCCAGCTGCGAAGCAAGCTGCACCGCCTGTGTATCTAATAAGAATTTTTAAATGAATCTAGCCTAGGCAGACTGTGGGGACCCCCAACCAAACCCAGACTTTCGGCCCCCCTACCGCCCCCCTTTCATGGACAATACAATAATGTAACTCTTACAACTGGATGGGTGAGGATCGGTCACAGCTTTATTAACTCTTTATACTCATTCCATTAGAAAGGCATTTTATTTCTAAAATAATTCAGCTTGTTGCAGCATGCCCTGGGTCCCCACTCTGGCAAGTTGGCCAACAAGTGTAACTTTCCAACATGTCCTTTCTATTTCCAGGCCACGGAGGATCCAGCGTACTCGTATGCAGGACTCTGACCCCCACCCATCACTCTTAACGCTTGTTCCACTCCGTCCTGGAGACCTGACAGGAATATGTCCAGTCCAATATCTATAAAGTGAACACCGTCGGGCCGTATGAGGCCTGCTTTATCTCCTTCCAGTTGTCGATGTCGTATCACTACACCACCTCTGTCTCTTCTAAATTTTGCCATCCGAATATTTATTACCCGCCTTGTCCATTCGATGGCCGTGATGTCTCGCGCACCTTGCCATACCGCTATCGGCACAATCTCTGACCATACTATAGCTAATTTTGTGAAAAATTCTCTGAAGCGCTCAGTGTCTAGTTTCATTATTGCCATTAGTTATGCGCTCTTGTGATGACCTAGGTTGTTTCTCCCGGCCTGTATAACTAAGATGACCGGACCTCTTGCCTCTCTCCCTACCTTGATTACCTCCATTAGTACCTGTGGCCATAGCAGGCCTCTAATACCTCTCCAGTTGAAATATGTGTTATGAAACTCTAATTTCCTCCCGCCTGGGCGGACTTTCCCCCTTTTTTGTGCCCAATATATATACGAGTGGCCTATCACTCACACTGTTGGCTTAGCGTCACCTGTAAAAGAAACAAACCACGTTAGGATAACAAGTCCGGTCTTATGTATCTCGCCAAACACGTGGATCGCCATCTCCCTATCCTCTGAACTTCCGTTTCTGACAGTCCTGCTCTTGCTGCTTCCGTGGCCGCACCTATGCGGAATGAGTGTGTCCCGTAATCTTTGGGGTGGTTCCCTGCCGATGTTATGCATTTATTAAATATAGCTTGGAACAGGTATCTTGATAATGGCGCTCCATCAATGTGTGATAGGAAGAAATTACTTTGTGATCTGATGGTTAGATATGTTTTTACTATTGTTACCCGACTCAGTGTACCGTTTGTGGGTTGTAGAAGTACATAAGTACCCCTGCCCGCTGGAACCGTTTTCGATTGGTGTATGCGTAGACGTATTGCTTTATTGGCTATGACTACGTCCTGGTGTAATAAGCCTCCACTGGTGGTAATTTTGGATTGAGGGACTAATTCGCTTATACATAGCGCCCCGAAGAAGGCGATCACAAATGCAGTAGACATTAGTGTTGCTTCAAATTGTGAGTGTCATGTTAATGGTGTTAGGGATATGATGTGAGAAATCAGTTTTAGTGACACGGGACCGGACGTCTACATTCCTGACTTGGCTGACCCCTTTTCCACCCTTTTATGGATTGTCTGATGATGAATCTTTGTCACATCTCCCCAATTCAGTATCTGGAAGTGAAATGCTACTCCGGTCAGACAAAGCTGCGCTGACGCTCCTGATATGCCCCTCATCATTAGCTGATGGAGAAATTCTATGGTGACTTGTGATCTGGCTTATTCACATTGGTCAACCCGTGTGTCTGGTACTAGTCGTGTCCACTCTTCCCATGCCTTACCGTATGCTTGCCACGTTGACGAGGCAACTGACGCTCTGATTAATGGCATCAACTATTCGCCATTAGTTCCCATAGGGAGGGTGGGCAACTGTTGCCCGATGGGTGGGCGTTGTGGAAGAGCTCTGTGAAAATCTGCCAATTGAATTGTTATAAAGCGTTAGCAGCAGCTTTATACCCCTCAGCATAGTGGCTAGCGCGGACCCATACATTGTGTTTTAGGCACAGGAATGCTAGCCTGCGTAGTAGGCCTAGCACTGGGAGAGACGATGATGCCATCTTATTAATGCAGTGCGCTAGGCTGGTGTTTTGTGTTATGAAGCGTATATTTTTGTTAGCCAGGCGCGCGCCCCATATTTCTATTGCTACCACTATTGGGAAAAATTATTTTCAGGGCTAGATGCAGCTAAAAATTATTATTAATTTCAAAGCTGGTGGAGCTTGGTATAGATGGTATAATACAATGAGTCCCACACACTGCTAGAAGCCCAAATATTTTTTCAGAGCTAGATGCAGATAAAAATTATTTTTAATTTGCAACCTGATGGAGGTCAGTATAGATGAACTAATAGACCCAGTCCCACACAATGCTAGAAGCCCAAATATTTTTTCAGAGCTAGATGCAGAAAAAAATTATATTCAATTTGCAGCCTGATGGAGGTCAGTATAGATGGACTAATAGAACAAGTCCCACTCACTGCTAGAAGCCCAAATATTTTTTCAGAGCTAGATGCAGAAAAAAATGATATTCAATTTGCAACCTGATGGAGGTCAGTATAGATGGACTAATAGACCAAGTCCCACACACTGCTAGAAGCCCAAATACTTTTTCAGAGCTAGATGCAGAAAAAAATTATTTTTAATTTGCAACCTGATGGAGATCAGTATAGATGGACTAATAGACCAAGTCCCACACACTGCTAGAAGCCCAAATATTTTTTCAGAGCTAGATGCAGATAAAAATTATTTTTAATTTGCAACCTGATGGAAGTCAGTGTAGATGGACTAATAGACCAAGTCCCACACACTGATAGAAGCCCAAATATTTTTTCAGAGCTAGATGCAGAAAAAAATTATATTCAATTTGCAGCCTGATGGAGGTCAGTATAGATGGACTAATAGAACAAGTCCCACTCACTGCTAGAAGCCCAAATATTTTTTCAGAGCTAGATGCAGAAAAAAATGATATTCAATTTGCAACCTGATGGAGGTCAGTATAGATGGACTAATAGACCAAGTCCCACACAGTGCTAGAAGCCCAAATACTTTTTCAGAGCTAGATGCAGATAAAAATTATTTTTAATTTGCAACCTGATGGAGGTCAGTGTAGATGGACTAATAGACCAAGTCCCACACACTGCTAGAAGCCCAAATATTTTTTCAGTAGTAGATGCAGAAATTTTTTTTATTCAATTTGCAACCTGATGGAGGTCAGTATCGATGGACTAATAGAACAAGTCCCACACACTGCTAGAAGCCCAAATTTTTTTTCTGAGGTAGATGCAGAAAAAAATTATATTCAGTTTGCAACCTGATGGAGGTCAATATAGATGGACTAATAGAACAAGTCCCACACACAGCTAGAAGCCCAAATATTTTTTCAGAGCTAGATGCAGATAAAAATTATTTTTAATTTGCAACCTGATGGAGATCAGTATAGATGGACTAATAGACCAAGTCCCACACACTGCTAGAAGCCCAAACATTTTTTCAGAAGTAGATGCAGAAAAAAATTATATTCAATTTGCAACCTGATGGAGCTCAGTATAGATGGACTAATAGAACAAGTCCCACACACTGCTAGAAGCCCAAATATTTTTTCAGAGCTAGATGCAGAATAAAATTATATTGAATTTGCAACCTGGTGTAGGTTAGTATAGATGACTAATAGAACAAGTCCCACACACTGCTAGAAGCCCAAATATTTTTTCAGAGCTAGATGCAGAAAAAAATGATATTCAATTTGCAACCTGATGGAGGTCAGTATAGATGGACTAATATACCAAGTCCCACACACTGCTAGAAGCCCAAATACTTTTTCAGAGCTAGATGCAGATAAAAATTATTTTTAATTTGCAACCTGATGGAGATCAGTATAGATGGACTAATAGACCAAGTCCCACACACTGCTAGAAGCCTAAATATTTTTTCAGAGCTAGATGCAGATAAAAATTATTTTTAATTTGCAACCTGATGGAGGTCAGTGTAGATGGACTAATAGACCAAGTCCCACACACTGCTAGAAGCCCAAATATTTTTTCAGAAGTAGATGCAGAAAAAAATTATATTCAATTTGCAACCTGATGGAGGTCAGCATAGATGGACTAATAGAACAAGTCCCACACACTGCTAGAAGCCCAAATTTTTTTTCTGAGGTAGATGCAGAAAAAAATGATATTCAGTTTGCAACCTGATGGAGGTCAGTATAGATGGACTAATAGAACAAGTCCCACACACAGCTAGAAGCCCAAATATTTTTTCAGAGCAAGATGCAGATAAAAATTATTTTTAATTTGCAACCTGATGGAGATCAGTATAGGTGGACTAATAGACCAAGTCCCACACACTGCTAGAAGCCCAAACAGTTTTTCAGAAGTAGATGCAGAAAAAAATGATATTCAATTTGCAACCTGATGGAGGTCAGTATAGATGGACTAATAGAACAAGTCCCACACACGGCTGGAAGGCCAAATATTTTTTCAGAGGTAGATGCAGATAAAAATTATTTTTAATTTGCAGCCTGATGGAGGTCAGTATAGATGGACTAATAGAGAAAGTCCCACACACTGCTGGAAGGCCAAATATTTTTTCAGAGCTAGATGCAGACAAAAAATTATTTTTAATTTGCAACCTGATGGAGGTCAGTATAGATGGACTAATAGAGAAAGTCCCACACACTGCTAGAAGGCCAAATATTTTTTCAGAGCTAGATGCAGATATAAATTATTTTTAATTTGCAGCCTGATGGAGGTCAGTATAGATGGACTAATAGAGAAAGTCCCACACACTGCTAGAAGGCCAAATATTTTTTCAGAGCTAGATGCAGACAAAAAATTATTTTTAATTTGCAACCTGATGGAGGTCAGTATAGATGGACTAATAGAGAAAGTCCCACACACTGCTAGAAGGCCAAATATTTTTTCAGAGCTAGATGCAGATATAAATTATTTTTAATTTGCAACCTGATGGAAGTCAGTATAGATGGACTAATAGAGAAAGTCCCACACACTGCTAGAAGGCCAAATATTTTTTCAGAGCTAGATGCAGAAAAAAATTATATTCAGTTTGCAACCTGATGGAGGTCAGTATAGATGGACTAATAGACCAAGTCCCACACACTGCTAGAAGCCCAAATATTTTTTCAGAAGTAGATGCAGAAAAAAATTATATTCAATTTGCAACCTGATGGAGGTCAGTATAGATGGACTAATAGAACAAGTCCCACACACTTCTAGAAGCCCAAATTTTTTTTCTGAGGTAGATGCAGAAAAAAATGATATTCAGTTTGCAACCTGATGGAGGTCAGTATAGATGGACTAATAGAACAAGTCCCACACACAGCTAGAAGCCCAAATATTTTTTCAGAGCTAGATGCAGATAAAAATTATTTTTAATTTGCAACCTGATGGAGATCAGTATAGATGGACTAACTGACCAAGTCCCACACACTGCTAGAAGGCCAAATATTTTTTCAGAGCTAGATGCAGAAAAAAATTATATTCAGTTTGCAACCTGATGGAGGTCAGTATAGATGGACTAATAGAACAAGTCCCACGCACAGCTAGAAGGCCAAATATTTTTTCAGAGGTAGATGCAGATAAAAATTATTTTTAATTTGCAGCCTGATGGAGGTCAGTATAGATGGACTAATAGAGAAAGTCCCACACACTGCTAGAAGGCCAAATATTTTTTCAGAGCTAGATGCAGACAAAAAATTATTTAGAATTTGCAACGTGATGGAGGTCAGTATATATGGACTAATAGAACAAGTCCCACACACTGCTAGAAGGCCAAATATTTTTTCAGAGCTAGATGCAGAAAAAAATTATATTCAGTTTGCAACCTGATGGAGGTCAGTATAGATGGACTAATAGAACAAGTCCCACACACTGCTAGAAGCCCAAATATTTTTTCAGAGCTAGATGCAGAAAAAAATTATATTCAATTTGCAACCTGATGGATGTCAGTATAGCTGGACTAATAGAATGATGCTATGCCCAAAAGATTTTACTTCACTAGGTGCAGTAAAAAAATTGGTATTCTATACACAGGTGGTATATCTTGCAACACAGATAGGCTACTCCACTGACTAACACACTCTACAATAGGCCAAAAAGGATTAGCTTTGCTAGATTCAGCCAAATGCTGTGAAAAAAACTTGCACAGCACTGGCACAGACCTGCCTGGCAAAAACTGATAGGAACTGATGTAACCTAGTCCTGAAAAGGACTGCAATTACAATTAGTCTTTACTCCCACAATCTATCTATTTAAGAGCACAGACCTGCCTGATAAAAGTCGTAGGAAATGCTGTAACCTAGTTCTTAAAAGGACTGCAATCACAACTATTCCCTACTCCCAAGCTATCTGTAGATTTGTGCGAAAATTGGCTTGAAATTAACAAGGTATAGTGCACACAGCAACACCGGTGCCGTCTAACACGCAGCTGCAGCAGTGAGAAAATGGTGGCGACAGGGAAAATGGCTGGGTCTTATAGGGCAAGGACATGTGACATACACTGCCAATGACACATGCCCTTGTTGAGTGAAAAAAGCACTTCGCTCTGTGTGTGCGCTGCTGATTGGCTGACAAATTGCACCTCCCCACTGTAAATGCGGGAAAGAGAAAAAAAAATGGAGTTCTTCATTATTCCTGCAGAGATCCATCCCCTTCCCCTACCCCCACCCCGCTGTACACTCAAACTGCATATTAACATTAATTTTCATCATTACTGAGAAAAAATCCAGTTATGATTTTGATGCACGAACAGTTATCGAACATAACCTCGAACAGCCGAATTTTTCTCAAATCGTTCGTGTTCGCCGAACGGCTCGAACACCGCCCAAAACAGCTCGAATTTGAGATTGGCGAACAGTTCGAGTAGAACAACGCTCATCTCTAATCATCAGCAAATGCAGAGCACTTGTACTCGGTGCCTCCCACCTCAATCCACCTAATATTGGGGTTATGGCGAATTGATGAGAGCAGGTGCTCCGTCACTTGTATGTATAAGAGAGGGGACAGAGGACATCCCTGCCTTGTTCCATTGGTGATTATGAAAGGTGATGAAAATGTTCTGACGCACCCCCTGGGCTTTGGGACACCCGGAGCCGGACCCTTTTTGGTGGATGCAGGTGGTTGTAGTCTCCGTGGCGGCGACCCGGTTCCGTGGCTCAGTGCGGTCAAACCAGTGGCGGAACTATTTATGTAGTTTTGATGTTTAAATGTCCGACGACGCCACCCGTGGATTGCGGTCAGAGTGAACCGCCGCTGCAGGGCAGACCGCTGAGGCTGGTGTTGTGGGTGCAGCAGAGCGTAATACAACTCCCCATGGGAGGAGTATAGCCTCAGGGCAGTATATGCGGAGGATGAGGGTGATGGTGCAGGTCAGAAGCAGTAAGGACACGGAGTAAGTGACGCAGTCTGTAGTGCCGGCGTCCCTGCCCTCTGCTAGGCAGGGACGCTGCTCCCCTCACTGCTCTGCCCCGTGCCCGGCGTCCCTCTCCCGCTCTGCTGTCAGCGCGCTCTCCTTCCCGGCGTCCTCCTCCCGCTCTGCTCTCAGCTCGCGCTCCTTCCCGGCCGCTGTGCTTAGGGCGCGCGCGCGCTCCCCTCCTCTTAAAGGGGCCGCGCGCGCCGTCCTAAGGAGTCCCCGGCCAATGGCCGGAGGACTTCATCATATTTAAGGCACCTCCTCCAAAATGGAGGTGCCCGAGCAATGTTGTTTGCACCTGTGTCTCACCTGTGCTTCAGCCCTCAGGTCCCGTTGCCAGTTACCTGCCAGTTACCTGTCAGATTCCTGCCTGATTACTTGCTACCTGTCTGCTAGTCTGAGGTCCGACGGTCTGCCTTACTACTCCTGTCAGTCTGTCTAAGGACCAGCCTGCCCGCTCACCTGGGAGCGCACCTCAGCTACCTGCCTGCTTGCCTGAGGTCCGACGGTCTGCCTTACAACTCCGGTCAGTCTGTCTATGGACCAGCTTGCCCGCTCACCTGGGAGCGCTTCTCCGCTACCTGCCTGCTTGCCAGCCCGGAGGCTCCGCTGTCACGTACTGTGACCACCAGCTACTCCAGACTCTTGCCCGCTCACCTGGGAGCGCTTCTCCGCTACCTGCCTGCTTGCCTGCCCGGAGGCTCCGCTGTCACGTGCTGTGACCACCAGCTACTCCAGACTCTTGCCCGCTCACCTGGGAGCGCTTCTCCGCTACCTGCCTGCTTGCCTGCCCGGAGGCTCCGCTGTCACGTGCTGTGACCACCAGCTATTCCTGAGACTCTTGCCCGCTCACCTGGGAGCGCTTCTCCGTTACCTGCCTGCTTGCCTACCTGGAGGCTCCGCCGTCACGTGCTGTGACCACCTGCTATTCCAGAGACTCTCGCTTGCTCACCTGGGAGCACACATTCTTCATCTGCCTTGCTAGCCTACCTGGAGGTTCAGCCATCACAGGTCGTACCTACCCTTTATCCAGAGACTGCCCCGATCACTTGCCGTGTCCTCCTGCCCGTACACCCAGAGACTGTCCTGGTCACCTCCTGTGACTACCTGCCTGGTCGCCACCCGCTCCCTTACAAGGACCGCCCCCTTGTATTGTAGCCCAGAGGTTCTGCCTCCCAGACCCGTTACAGTTTGCTCGGGCCATGGAACCCGGTGGCACCCAAGCTCCCTCGCTCTCGGACCTCTGTCTTGAACTGTCCCGTCAGAGGTTCCAACAGGAGTCCATCCTGGGTCACCTGCGGAATGTCAATACTCGCCTGAACACTCTGTCTGATCCACCAACAACCTCCGCCAGTGCCATATCTTGCAATCCGGCAGCTCCGCTGCCCACTAATACCATGGTATCCTACCCCGGACCCCGGCTTTCTGCACCTCCTCGCTTCGGAGGCGACTCCGTCCAGGCTCGGGGCTTCTTAAATCAGTGCACCCTGCACTTTGAACTTTTGTCCCACCAGTTTAACTCCGACCGGGCCAAAATTGCCTTCATCATGTCCCATCTCACCGGGGAGGCCCTGGCCTGGCTAAATCCTCTATGGGAGAGAGGAGACCCCCTGGTGTCCAACTTGCCTGCTTTTCTCACGGCTTTCCGGAAAGTCTTCGACGAACCCGGACGGAAGACCTCATCTGCATCATCGTTGCTACGCCTCCGTCAGGAGAGTCTCACCGTGGGCCAATATGCCATACGGTTTCGTACCCTTGCCTCGGAGCTGGCCTGGGATAACGACGCTCTAGTTTCCGTCTTCTGGGAGGGTCTGTCCGGCCGTATTAAAGATGAACTTGCCGGTCGGGACATTCCTACCACTCTCGACGACTTAATAACTCTTGCCACCCGGATTGACCTACGGTTCCAGGAGCGTGCCAGAGAGGTCACCCGTGAGAGGAGGCTACCTCGTCTAGCTCCTACTCTTCAGAAACCCGTCACTCCTTCTGTCTCTAACCAGGTACACCCTCCTGAGCCTATGCAGGTCGACCAGACCAAGATGGTCAAGACCCGTCAGGACTTACGCCGTGCCGAGGGGACCTGCTTCTACTGTGGCAGTAAGGAGCACCGGATCCGTGCCTGCCCGGAGAGGTCGGGAAACGCCTGTGTCTAGGTTCGCTCAGAGAGGTCCACCTAGACAAGAATAAATCCTCTCCATCCCTGCTGTTGTCAGTTTCAATCGTCTACGGGGAGAACCGTTATTTCAAACTAGCCCAACTGGACTCTGGAGCAGCCGGGAATCTTATTTCACAGTCCCTGGTAGAGAAATACCGCATCCCCACCAAACCTCTGGCTGTACCCTTGTCTGTGGCTGCCGTGGATGGGGGGCTCTTACCACGCCCCATCCAACTCATCACCGAATCCATTACTCTGCAGGTGGGAATGCTGCATTCTGAAAGTATCTCCTTTCATTTTCTGCCTGGACTCTCTCACGCCCTCTTGCTAGGTCTGCCTTGGCTCCAGAGACATGCACCCGTGCTTGACTGGCAAACCGGAGAAGTCCTTCGCTGGGGACAAGACTGTCATAAGACCTGCCTGGTTCCCATCCATCCCGTCCGTCCCTCTCCTACCCCAGCAAATCTACCTGGACTTCCAATTCCTTATTGGTCTTATGCTGATGTCTTTAATAAAAAGGAGGCAGAGACATTACCCCCTCATAGACCATACGACTGTCCCATCGACCTGTTACCCGGTACTACTCCTCCCCGTGGGCGTATTTATCCTTTATCCGCTGCTGAGACCCGGTCGATGTCCGAATATATTGAGGAGAATCTGGCCAGGGGATTCATCCGGAAATCTACCTCCCCGGCGGGAGCAGGCTTCTTTTTCGTCAAAAAGAAGGACGGCTCTCTCCGTCCCTGTATAGACTATAGAGGCCTAAACCAGATCACGGTGAAGAATAAGTACCCCCTTCCGCTCATTCCAGAATTATTTGATCGTCTGAGGGGGGCTAGAATCTTCACCAAACTAGACCTCCGTGGGGCGTACAACCTGGTTCGTATCCGTCAAGGGGATGAATGGAAGACGGCATTCAACACCCGGGACGGCCACTATGAATACCTGGTAATGCCCTTTGGTCTCTGTAACGCTCCTGCCGTCTTTCAAGAGTTGGTCAATGACATCTTCCGGGACCTTCTCTACTCCTGAGTAGTGGTGTACCTGGACGACATCTTGGTCTTCTCTCCGGATCTCCAGACTCACCGGAGGGACGTTCGTCAGGTCCTGCTCAGGCTCAGGCAGAATCACCTCTTCGCTAAATACGAGAAGTGCCTCTTTGAGCAGACCTCGCTTCCGTTTTTGGGCTACATTATTTCTCAGACCGGCCTTCGAATGGATCCAGAGAAACTGTCTGCCATCGAGAAATGGCCCCGACCGGAGGGGTTGAAGGCCATTCAGCGGTTCCTGGGCTTCGCCAAATACTACCGCCTCTTCATACCACACTTCTCTTCCCAGACTGCCCCAATTTCCGCGCTCACCCGTAAGGGTACTAATCCCAAAGAGTGGCCGCCCGAAGCAGAAGAAGCCTTTCTTTCCTTAAAACAGGCCTTCTCTTCCGCCCCGGTGCTGCATCGCCCGGACGGCAACAAGCAGTTCTTCCTGGAAGTGGACGCCTCCTCCTCTGGAGCTGGAGCGGTACTTACTCAAAAATCTTCTTCCGGGAGGATGGTAACTTGCGGCTTCTTCTCTAAACTCTTCTCCTCCTCAGAGCGCAATTATTCCATAGGAGATCGAGAGTTATTGGCCATAAAACTGGCATTGGAGGAGTGGCGTTACCTGCTTGAGGGGGCTCTTCACCCGGTAATAATTTACACTGACCACAAGAACTTGGCTTACCTCCAGCATGCCCAGAGACTTAACCCGCGCCAAGCTCGGTGGTCCTTGTTTTTTGCTCGTTTTGATTTTGTCCTTCATTTTCGCCCGGCTGACAAAAACGTCAAGGCGGACGCCTTGTCTCGATCCTTTCTGGTATCTGATCTCGAGGAAGATCCGAAACACATCATCGATCCCGCCAGAGTAATGCAGGTGGCTCCCGTGAGTCTAAATCGTCTCCCTCCCGGAAAGACGTTCGTATCAGTACCTGATCGGGAGAAGATCCTTCACTGGGGTCACTCGTCTAAACTGGCTGGCCACGCTGGTCAGAAGAAGACCCTCCAGCTTATTTCCCGGCACTACTGGTGGCCTACCCTGCACAAGGATGTAATAGACTTTGTTTCTGCCTGTGTGTCCTGCGCCCGCAACAAGGTTCCGAGACATCTGCCAGCCGGTCGCCTCCTTCCGCTCCCAGTACCTGCTGCCCCCTGGCAGCATATTGCAATGGACTTCATAACTGACCTCCCACTCTCTGCCGGTTGTACGGTCATTTGGGTGGTCGCTTACCGCTTCTCCAAGATGGCTCATTTCGTTCCCCTGCCAGGCCTCTCGTCTGCACCCGAGCTAGCTAGAGACTTTATTCGTCACATCTTCCGTCTTCATGGCCTGCCCCTCCACATCGTGTCGGATCGTGGGGTACAGTTCACCTCACGCTTCTGGAGAGCCACTTGTAAACTACTAGACGTCACCCTGGACTTCTCTTCCGCTTACCACCCACAGTCCAATGGTCAAGTGGAGCGGATCAATCAGAACCTGACCAGTTACCTCCGGCACTTCGTTAATGCCCACCATTCTGACTGGGTGGATCTCCTACCATGGGCCGAGTTCTCTTACAATAATCACGAGAGCGAATCCTCCTCCAAATCCCCGTTTTTTGTAGTCTTTGGTCAGCATCCTCGGATTCCTTTTCCTGTCTCCACCTCGGTGGACAACCCGGCTGCGGAATCTCTCGTTAGCAAATTTTCCTCCATTTGGGAGAGTACCCGATCCGCACTCCTTCAGTCGTCCGAGCGGATGAAAAGACACGCTGACAAAAAACGCCTGGATCCTCCTCAATTTCGTCCAGGAGATAAGGTCTGGCTCTCATCTAAATATGTTCGACTCAAGATACCCTCTTACAAGTTAGGGCCTCGGTTCATCGGACCTCTGGAGGTCACCAGTCAGATCAACCCGGTGGCCTATAAATTGAAACTCCCGGCCAACTTACGGATCCCTAACTCCTTCCATGTATCTCTCCTCAAACCTGTGGTACTTAACTCTTTTTCCAAGTCTACAGGTACGCCTCCTGCTCCGGTTTCTGCTGAGGACGAGTTTGAGGTAGAGAACATTCTTGCCACCAAAAGGGTAAGAGGAAAGACCTTTTTTCTGGTAGATTGGAAGGGGTTTGGTCCTGAGGAGAGAACGTGGGAGCCCCGGGAGAACATCCATGCCCCTCTCATCCTAGCTAAATTTCTGTCTGGCCTAAAAAAGGGGGGGCCTAAAGGGGGGGGTACTGTAGTGCCGGCGTCCCTGCCCTCTGCTAGGCAGGGACGCTGCTCCCCTCACCGCTCTGCCCCGTGCCCGGCGTCCCTCTCCCGCTCTGCTGTCAGCGCGCGCTCCTTCCCGGCGTCCTCCTCCCGCTCTGCTCTCAGCGCGCGCTCCTTCCCGGCCCCTGTGCTTAGGGCGCGCGCGCGCGCGCTCCCCTCCTCTTAAAGGGGCCGCGCGCGCCGTCCTAAGGAGTCCCCGGCCAATGGCCGGAGGACTTCATCATATTTAAGGCACCTCCTCCAAAATGGAGGTGCCCGAGCAATGTTGTTTGCACCTGTGTCTGACCTGTGCTTCAGCCCTCAGGTCCCGTTGCCAGTTACCTGCCAGTTACCTGTCAGATTCCTGCCTGATTACTTGCTACCTGTCTGCTAGTCTGAGGTCCGACGGTCTGCCTTACTACTCCTGTCAGTCTGTCTAAGGACCAGCCTGCCCGCTCACCTGGGAGCGCACCTCAGCTACCTGCCTGCTTGCCTGAGGTCCGACGGTCTGCCTTACAACTCCGGTCAGTCTGTCTATGGACCAGCTTGCCCGCTCACCTGGGAGCGCTTCTCCGCTACCTGCCTGCTTGCCTGCCCGGAGGCTCCGCTGTCACGTGCTGTGACCACCAGCTACTCCAGACTCTTGCCCGCTCACCTGGGAGCGCTTCTCCGCTACCTGCCTGCTTGCCTGCCCGGAGGCTCCGCTGTCACGTGCTGTGACCACCAGCTATTCCTGAGACTCTTGCCCGCTCACCTGGGAGCGCTTCTCCGTTACCTGCCTGCTTGCCTACCTGGAGGCTCCGCCGTCACGTGCTGTGACCACCTGCTATTCCAGAGACTCTCGCTTGCTCACCTGGGAGCACACATTCTTCATCTGCCTTGCTAGCCTACCTGGAGGTTCAGCCATCACAGGTCGTACCTACCCTTTATCCAGAGACTGCCCCGATCACTTGCCGTGTCCTCCTGCCCGTACACCCAGAGACTGTCCTGGTCACCTCCTGTGACTACCTGCCTGGTCGCCACCCACTCCCTTACAAGGACCGCCCCCTTGTATTGTAGCCCAGAGGTTCCGCCTCCCAGACCCGTTACACAGTCCAGGGCCTTTACTCACAGTTCTTATTATCCAGACCACTTCTGCACGTAACATAAGGTCTCGAACATCCTCTGTGTACACCAGGCAGAAAGGCAGCATTTCTGTAGCCAAGAGCTTGCAGATGGTGAAATTCAACCTCTTAGCTTTCTCATGGCTAGGAGGAAATGGTCTTTTACTTGTCCACATCTGAGGGACCGAGGGCTGGGTGTTGTGCTTAGACGGGGTTGAGAAGGGTGTCCCCGGCAAACTGCCGGTCTGTGAGGAAGATGCAGGCGGACATGTTAGGTTGCCTTGATCCAAAGGTGGTGCTATCGATGTCGGGCAGTGCTCAAAACCAGCTGGTGTTACCACTAGTGTTGAGCCACCCCTGTAGTGTTCGAGTTCGGTTTGGTTCGTCGAACACCCGTGTGTTCGCCGAACTGTTCGTCGAACTGTTTGTCGAACACCTTCGAACACCGTTAAAACCAATGGCAGGCAAACAAAAACACATAGAAACACATAGAAAACACCTTCAAATGTGTCCAAAAGCTGACAAACTGCTCAGAAGACACAACTAACACATGGAAAAGTGACAAGTACATATAGTCATGCAAAAAGAAAAGAGGTGGAGGAGTAAAAGGAGGGGGAGACACAGATATAGGCATGTCATGCCCTTCTAAAATCCAAAAAGTGAGAAGCCGACACGTTCAGTCCGCTCCTGCCCGTGCCACCTCCGTGTCGCCGGGTTTGTGCCAGAGCCGCGGTGAACCCTGACGGCCAGCCCCCCTCTCCCAATACTGGTGCCTGTCCGCTGGTGGGTCGAGCGAGCCCCCCTGTGGTGGAGGCAGCTCTAAGCTTTTTAATTTAAATTGTCTCTCTAATTTGAATGAATACACTTTAAATCCATTTACAAGGATCTATTCGAGGGCAAGTCTCATGCCAGCAGCCGCGTAATTCCAGCTCCAGTAGCGTCCACTAAAGCTGCTGCAGTTAAAAAGCTTTTATAAGGATCGAGCTCGGCTGTCCACCGCAAGGCATCCTACTGCCAGTCCCAGCCCCTATGCCTTGGGGTGCCTCCTGATGCTCTTCACTGAGTATCCCGTGGTCCCGAAGCATTTCCTTTGAAAAAATTAAGTGTCCAAACTACAGGTGGTGTAGCTTGCTTAACAGCCGGGATAATCCGCTGACTAGCAGACACTGCTACTAGGCACAAAGTATTTCCTGGGCTAGATGCAGTTAAAAATTTGTAATTAGATACTCTCGTTGGATGCTGAGAAAGCATTCCATAGAGTCTCCTGGCACGCCATATATGATTCTCTTAAAAAGCTTGGGGTAGGGGTCTAGGGGACCCTTTTATAGCCAAAATTACGGCCCTGTATCACAATACTTCACCTAGGCTGAAGATAAATGGAACTGTAGCACCCTGAGGGCTCGGTTGCTACAGAGGTATTGCACCTCACCCAGAGGTGTGATATCTCACTCTCAGGTAAGGATGGAGTGTGGATCAGGACCCGACACCTGCATGCATTACACCACATTGCCGTGGGGCAGGGCGACCAATATGCCTCTGAGATGGGCACGACAGTCCCTGTCCCTGGCTGGAGTGGGGGGAGGGAACACTGAGGAAGGGGAACCCTGTAGTGCAGGAGCAGGGAGGAAGCAGTTCCTGGGTGCATTGAGAAGGGAGTATAAAAGGTGGGCACCATCTTAGTTCAGTGCAGAGAAGTCTGAGCAGAAGTGGCAGGGAGCAGGGGCTCTGCATGAGCTCTGCTCTGGAGGCGGGCCTAGTAACAGAGGCCCAGGCCTGGAAGAGGGAGAAGGAAGGAAGAGGAGCGGAGAAGGCTCCAGGAACGAGGAATGAAGGGATCCCAGGGGTGCGGACGGGCGAGTCGTCACCGCACGCCCGAATCCACCTGCGTGGAGGGGTCAGGCCAAAGGGGAAGACCGGTCCCCGAAACTAGTGGAGGCAGGAAACGACCCTCAGCCCGAAACCGGAGGCTGTGACATTTTATGTGGCGCAGCCCCTCGCTACACCCGCTAGGAAGGCACCACATAGGGTCAGGGAAACTGGCGCCAAGTTTACCAAGAGGAGGCCCGAGGCAGCCAGACAGAAGGGTTGGTAAGAAAGGCCAGACAAAGGACACACAAAGGGCGTCCTGTGAAGCGCTCCGAAGTTATCTGGGAGTTGTCTGAGCCCCTCACCTGGTGAGCACAGTACGACGTGGGCAGCCGTTACCTGCAGACGTGGTCTGGATAATAAGAACTGTGAGTAAAGGCCCTGGACTGCATCACTGACTCCGTGTCGTTACTGCTGCTGCCCTGCACCATCACCCCCATCCTCCGCATACACTGCCCTGAGGCTATACTCCTCCCGTGGGGAGTTATGCTACGCTCTGCTGCACCCACAACACCAGCCTCAGCGGTCTGCCCTGCAGCGGCGGTTCACTCTGACCGCAATCCACGGGTGGCGTAGTCAGACATTTAAACATCAAAACCACATAAATAGTTCCGCCACTGGTTTGACCACCCTGAGCCACGGAAACGGGTCGCCGCCACGAAGACTACAACCACCAGCATCCACCAAAAAGGGTCCGACTCCGGGTGTCCCAAGACCCAGGGGGTGCATCAGAACATTTTCATCACCTTTCACAATCACCAATGGGACAAGGCAGGGATGTCCTCTGTCCCCTCTCTTATACATCCTAGTGACGGAGCACCTGCTCTCATCAATTCGCCATAACCCCAATATTAGGAAGATTGAGGTGGGAGGCACCGAGTACAAGTGCTCTCTATTTGCTGATGATGTCCTAGTATATATCACTCAATCACATATATCCATCCATGCTGTTATGGCTGAAATAGATCACTTTGTTACATGGTCAAATTTTAAAATCAATGCAGCGAAGTCTGAGGCCCTCGATGTCTCCCTCCCCAAATCCATATAGGATTCCATCCAGTCCAACTTTCCCTTTGCCTGGCCCTCACAGGGTATCAAATACCTAGGAATTCCTATTCATAGAGACCTCTCCCATCTATGTTATCTTAATTTTGGGCCCTTTATTGAACAACTCCATACAGACCACGGTTGGCAAGTTTGAACTGTAAGATTCACTACGTGAACCACTGGTGTTTTGTGGAAAAGCACATGTACACTGTGTTCCAAATTATTATGCAAAAAGTGTTTAGGAGTGATAAGGGAAGAATTTGTTTGTTTGTCAGTTAAACTCATTGATGGTGATGTGTGTCAGGGCTCTTTATATCACTGTAAGCAATTGCAGACACCTGTGCTAATTAGTTTGGCAGGTGTGTCCAATGAAAGGCAAGACTACTTAAGAAGGCTGTCTAACATTATTAAGCAGCCTACATTTTCTGCCAAAATGGGAAAGAAAAAGGATGTGTCGGCTGCTGAGAAGCAACAAATTGTGGAGTGTTTAGGTCAAGGCATGACTGCAATCAACATTGTGCGATGATCAGGATGAAGTGTCTTGGCAATCAAGAAGTATGTAGCTGATTCACAGTACACATGTGTGCGTGCTGATAAGGGCAAATTGAGGACTCTTTCCTACAGGCAATTATGTCAGGTTAAAAGAGCAGCGGCAAAAAAGCCTTGTCATAGCAGCAGACAAGTTTTTGAAGCTTCTGGTGCCTCCATCGTCCCCCGAACAACAAGATGCAGGGTCCTTCAGAGGTTTGCAGCTGTGCATACGCCATCCTGTCGACCTCCTCTATCCACTTCACACAAGCAGAAACGGCTCCAGTGGGCCAAACATTACATGAAGACTGATTTCAAAACTGTTTTGTTCACGGATGAGTGCCGTGCAGCGCTCGATGGTCCAGATGGAAGGAGTGGAGGATGGCTGGTTGATGGACACCCCACGCAAACACGGCTACAGCGCCAACAAGGAGGAGGTGGAGTAATGTTTTGGGCTGGAATCATGGGGAGAGAGATTGTCGGCCCCTTTAGGATCCCTGAAGGCGCTAAAGATGAACTCCATAATGGATGTGTATTTTCTCAAACAGAACTTCCTGCCATGGTTCAAGAAGAAGAATTTCACAGCAAGATCATTTTTTTGCATGATAATGCACCATCTCATGCTGCACATAAAACATCTGCATCTCTGGCTGATATGGGCATAAAAGGGGACAAACTTATGGTGTGACCCCCATGCTCCCCTGACCTCTACCCCATTCAGAACCTCTGGAGCATCATCAAAAGGAGTGTCTATGATGGCGGGAGGCAGTTCACATCTAAGCAACAGCTCTGGGAGGGTATTCTGTCCTCATGCAAAACAATTGAAGCAGAAACCATCCAAAACCTGACAAATTCAATGGACGAGAGAGGTCAGAAGCTCCTTTCGAACAAGGGGTCCTATGTGAAAATGTAACATCACCTAGAATAAAGTTTTGAGTTGAAAACTGTTTGATTTCAGTTTCTAATAACCTGCTAATGCTTATAATTTCAAAAATGACCATTTTTTTGGTCTTTATTAAAATGAAAAGGTTGATCGAAAAGTTTGGGGGATCTAAGAGTGTGGCAACCCAGTAGTCATGATTACTTCGAATTCTGACAATATGAGGGTCATGTTGCAGGTAGTGCAGCAAGAAGGCACTTATGTGTCTTGCGCATCTCGGAGCCCCAAAATTATTTTCCGGGCTAGATGCAGCTAAAAATTATTATTAATTTTAAATCTGGTGGAGCTTAGTATAGATTGCCTAATAGGATCAGTGCTGCACACTGCTACAAAGCCCAAATTATTTTTCAGTCAAGATACAGATAAACATGATTAGTAATTTTAAATCTGGTGGAGCATATTATAGATGGCCTAATAGAATCAGTGCTGCACACTGCTACAAAGCCCAAATTATTTTCCAGCCAAGATACAGATAAACATGATTAGTAATTTGAAAGCTTAAAACGGTTGGTAGGGTGATTTTAACCAATCATCCATCTTTTACTCTCCCCAGGATGACACAGGGGTAGAAAAGTCGTTTCGGATCCATGATTTGTTCATCTTTATGAACGTGAGTCTGTCTACATTATCAGTGGAGAGCCGCGTGCGCTTATCTGTCAGCACACCACCAGCAGCGCTGAACACACGTTCAGACAGAACGCTGGCTGCGGGGCATAACAAGATCTCCAAGGCGTAAGTGGCTAGCTCCGGCCATTTATCCAGATTGGAAGCCCAAAAAGAGCAAGGGTCCAGTGACACAGTCATGGCTTCAATGTTTACTTGGAGATACTCCTGTACCATCGTCTCTAGGCGTTGACTATGTGTCAGACTTCTTGTCTCCTGTGGCCTTGCAAAGGATGGGCTAAAAAAGCGGTGAAATGATTGCGCAAAATTGATGTTACCAGCAGATACTGTGGTTCTGTTATGGTTTGAGTGCTGAACACTTGACGGTCCCACGGTTGGCAAGTTGGAACTTTGAGATTCACTACGTGCACCACTGGTGTTTTGTGGAAAAGCACATGTAAGATTCTGCAACAGTCTCTGCTGATACTCCTGCATGCGTGCATCCCTTTCTATGGCAGGAATAATTTCTGCAAATTTACTTTTGTACCGGGGATCTAACAGTGTGGCAACCCAGTAGTCAGGATTATTTCTAATTCTCACAATTCGAGGGTCATGTTGCAGGTAGTGCAGCAAGAAGGCACTCATGTGTGTTGCGCATCCAGGAGCACCAAGTCCCTGTTGTGTTGGTGGCGAGGTAACAATCATGCTTCCTTCCTCTGTCCTCTCCCCCCAACCTCGCACAACAGAAATTTGATCAAGGTCTCCCTCATCTGATGAGTCTTCCATCAGTTCGTCCTCCACTTCTTCCTGGGCTCCTGCACCTTCCTCACTAGTTTGGCTGCTACCATGCGCCCTGGTAAAACCATCTCCCCCACCCTCACATGCCTGCCGCCTTGGTGCTGCCGACCGTCTGGACCTTGCAGATGTTAGCCCTTCCGCATACAACTCCTCCTCCTCTACTTCCTCCACCTCCTCTTGTGCCACCACCTAACTCCGAATTCTGTTTAACATGTGCTCCAGCATGTAAATCACCGGAATAGTCATGCTGATAATGGCATCGTCAGCACTAAACATCTTCGTCACCATTTCAAAACTGTGCAGAAGGGTGCATAGGTCCCTGATCTGAGACCACTCCTCCAGCGTGATTTGCCCCACCTCTGGATCTCGTTGGCCCAGGCTATACGTCAGAACTTATTGCACCAGGGCTTGTCGGTGCTGCCACAGTCGCTGCAACATGGCAGAGTTGAATTCCACCAGGTAGGCACATCGCATTTTAGCCGGTGAAGTGGCAGGCCCAACGACTTCTGTAGAGATGTAAGTCGCTGAGCTGCGGGATGCGAACGGCGGAAGTGAGCACACAGCGACCGTGCCCTCTGCAGAAGGCCATCTAGTCTGGGATAGTGGGCTAAAAATTGCTGGACAACCAGGTTCAACACGTGAGCCATACAAGGCACGTGTGTGACATTGCCCCGGCAAAGGGCCGCACCCAGGTTTGCAGCATTGTCGCACACGGCCTTCCCTGGTTTCAGGTCCAGTGGAAACAACCATTCATGAAATTGGTTCTCCAGAGCTGACCACAACTCCTCAGCTGTGTGACTCACATTTCACAGACATTTCAAAGTAAAAACCGCCTGATGACGTTGAGCCCTACTGCCAGCATAGTAAGGAGGTGTGCAGGATCCCTTCTGCACAGTTAGAAAGCTTGTGGCATGACCAGACAGGCTTTGGGTGCAGGTGGAAGACCGAGAGGAGGTTGAGGAGGCAGAAGCAGTGGAGGAACTTTGACATAAAGAGGATTGACGCACAACTCGTGGGGACGGCAAGACTTGGACAGCAGCCCCTTGTCCTGCTGTCACCATAGTTACCCAGTGCCCAGTCAGCGACATGTAACGTCCCTGTCCATGCCTACTTGTCCAAGTGTCTGTGGTGAAATGCACCCTGTCACACACAGAGTTTCTCAAAGAAGCGGTGATGTTGTGTGCGACATGCTGGTGGAGCGCAGGCACACCTTTCTTTGAGAAGTAGTGCCGACTGGGCATCTGGTACTGGGGCACTGCGACGGACATAAGTTCTCGAAAATCCTCTGTGTCCACCAGGCGGAAAGGCAGCATTTCTGTAGCCAAGAGCTTGCAGATGGTGAAATTCAACCTCTTAGCTTTCTCATGGCTAGGAGGAAATGGTCTTTTACTTGTCCACATCTGAGGGACCGAGGGCTGGCTATTGTGCTTAGACGGGGTTGAAAAGTAGAGATGAGCGGTGTTCGACTAGAACTGTTCGCCAATCTCAAATTCGAGCTGTTTTGGGCGGTGTTCGAGTTGTTCAACGAACCCGAACGATTTGCAAAAAATTCGGCTGTTCGAGGTTATGTTCGATAACTGTTCGTGCACCAAAAGCGTGTCCTGCATGTCTGGCGCTATTTAGAGCACCAATCATGCAGGGAATGTCTGCCACTCACTGTAATGCCACAGCCATGGTGGTTGTGGCATTACAGTGATTGCCCAAATCGATGGGAACAGTGCCAACAGTGAAACATGAAAAGCCGGCAATTCAGCAGCGGCATACACCTGTACCCGACAATTTAGAACCGAAAGAATAGAGCTTCACACATAGATTAGATAGATATAAACATGTCAGCCACATATATACGAAGTACAGTGAAAGTGCTGCTTAGTGTACTTGTTATTTAGCGTAAAGGATTTATCAAAAAAAATAATAGTGTTTTCATGCACCGTCTCTTTAAAAAAGCCGGCCGGCAATTCAGCAGCGGTACCCGACAATTTATAACAGACAGAATAGAGCTTCACACATAGATTAGATAGATAGAAACATGTCAGTCACATATATATGAAGTACAGTGATAGTGTTGGTTACTGTACTTGTCATTTAGTATTAAAATAAAGGATTTATTATTAAAAAAATTGGCGTGGGGTTCCCCTTAATTTTAGGCTCTAGCGGAGGTTAAGCAGACGGCTGGGGCAGATGTTTGAAGCCTGGGAAGGGGGTAATACCCACGGAGCTTCCCAGGCTACTAATATCAGCCCCCAGCTGAATACATAGCCTTTACTAGCTATTAAAATGGGGGACCCCCCAAAAAAAATGACGTGGGGTCCCCCCTAATTTAATAGCTAGCAAAGGCTAGGCAGACAGCTGGGGGCTGATATTAATAGCCCAGGAAGGGAGCCATGAATATTGGCCCCCTCCCAGGCTAGAAACACCAGCCGTCAGCCGCCCCAGAAATGGCGCATTCATAGGATGCGCCAATTCTGGCATTAGCCTCGCTCTTCCACGCTGCCCTGGTGCGGTGGCAGGGGGTAATAGGGTTGGGGTTGATGTCAGCTTATAATGCCAGCTGACATCAAGCCCAGGTTAGTAATGGAGAGGCGTCTATAAGACACCCCCATTACTAACCCCATAGTCAAAGTTAAAAAAAACACAAACACCCAGAATAAAGTCCTTTAATTGAAATAAAGACACAATCCTTTATTGTTCTAAATTAAACCATACTTACCGTCACGCCCATTCCAGCTGAAGCCAACGATCTCCTGCAATAAAAGAAAAATAATAAAGCAACCTCATCCTTACCTTTCCATGGTTCCCACGACAGCTTCAGCTCTGCTACATCGAGATGACAGGCTGGACCGCAGCAGAACGCTGCCATCCAGCCTCTCATCCCGCAGACACTGAGAAGCGCAGGCTTGCTTGCGCTGCTCAGCGTCTCTCTGTGACGACATCCATATGAGCCGAGTTCATGTCCAATGAACTCGGCTCACCTCATGCACGTCACTGACAGCGTGGGAACATTCTCAAGCTGAAGCGGTGAGTGCAGGAGAATTCTCCCACGCTGTCAGTGACGTGCATAAGGTGAGCTCATGTCCAATGAACTCAGCTCACCTCCTGCACGTCACTGACAGCGTGGGAGAATTCTCCTGCACTCAGCGCTTCAGCGTGAGAATTCTCCCGCTGAAGCGCTGAGTGCAGGAGAATTTTCCCACGCTGTCAGTGACGTGCATAAGGTGAGCTCATGTCCAATGAACTCAGCTCACCTCCTGCACGTCACTGACAGCGTGGGAGAATTCTCCTGCACTCAGCGCTTCAGTGTGAGAATTCTCCCACGCTGAAGCGCTGAGTGCAGGAGAATTTTCCCACGCTGTCAGTGACGTGCATGAGGTGAGCCGAGTTCATTGGAAATTAACTCGGCTCATCTGGATGCCCACACAGAGAGACACTGTGGAGCGCAAGCAAGCCTGCGCTTCTCAGTGTCTGCGGGATGACAGGCTGGATGGCAGCGTTCTGCTGCGGTCCAGCCTGTCATCTCGATGTAGCAGAGCTGAAGCTGTCATGGGAACCATGGAAAGGTAAGGATGATGTTGCTTTATTATTTTTCTTTTATTTCAGGAGATCGTTGGCTTCAGCTGGAATGGGCGTGATGGTAAGTATGGTTTAATTTAGAACAATAAAGAATTGTGTGTTTATTTCAATTAAAGGACTTTTTTCTGGGTGTTGTGTTTTTTTTAAATACTTTACTAGAAATTCATGGTGGTCATGTCTAATATTGGCGTGACCCCATGAATTTCGGGCTTAGGGCCAGCTGATAATGCCAAGCTGGCCCTAACCCCTTTATTACCCAGTGAGCCACCGCATCAGGGCCCTGGATGAGTTGGGTACAGCGCCAGAAGATGGCGCTTCTATGAACGCGCCATTTTCCGGGGTGGCTGCGGACTGCAATTTGCAGCGGGGGTGGCCCAGAAAGCTTGGGGCTCCCTGCGCTGCGGATTCCAGCCCCCAGCTGCCTAGTTGTACCTGGCTGGACACAAAAACAGGGCGAAGCCCCACGTCAATTTTCTTTAAATTATTTCATGAAATAATTAAGAAAAAAAGGGCTTCCCTATATTGTTGTGTCCGGCCAGGTACAAATAGGCAGCTGGTGGTTGGGGGCAGCCCGTTCCTGCCTGCTGTACCTGGCTGGACACAAATATAGTGCGAAGCCCCACGTCAATTTTTTTAAAATTATTTCATGAATTTCCTGAAATAATTTAAAAAAATTGAAGTGGGGCTTCGCACTATATTTGTGTCCAGCCAGGTACAGCAGGCAGGAACGGGCTGCCCCCATCCACCAGCTGCCTATTTGTACCTGGCCGGACACAACAATATAGGGAAGCCCTTTTTTTCTTAATTATTTCATGAATTTCATGAAATAATTAAAAAAAATTGAAGTGGGGCTTCGCACTATATTTGTGTCCAGCCAGGTACAGCAGGCAGGAACGGGCTGCCCCCATCCACCAGCTGCCTATTTGTACCTGGCCGGACACAACAATATAGGGAAGCCCTTTTTTTCTTAATTATTTCATGAATTTCATGAAATAATTAAAAAAAATTGAAGTAGGGCTTCGCACTATATTTGTGTCCAGCCAGGTACAGCAGGCAGGAACGGGCTGCCCCCAACCACCAGCTGCCTATTTGTACCTGGCCGGACACAACAATATAGGGAAGGCCTTTTTTTCTTAATTATTTCATGAATTTCATGAAATAATTAAAAAAAAAGTACGTGGGGCTTCGCCCTATTTTTGTGTCCAGCCAGGTACAACTAGGCAGCTGGGGGCTGGAATCTGCAGCGCAGGGAGGCCCAAGCTTTCTGGGCCCCCCCCCGCTACAAATTGCAGTCCGCAGCCACCCCGGAAAATGGCACGTTCATAGAAGCGCCATCTTCTGGCGCTGTACCCAACTCATCCAGGGCCCTGGTGCGGTGGCTCACTGGGTAATAAAGGGGTTAGGGCCAGCTTGGTATTATCAGCTGGCCCCAAGCCCAAAATTCATGGGGTCACGCCAGTATTAGACATGACCGCCATGAATTTCTAGTAAAGTATTTAAAAAAAACACAACACCCAGAATAAAGTCCTTTAATTGAAATAAAGACACAATTCTTTATTGTTCTAAATTAAACCATACTTACCATCACACCCATTCCAGCTGAAGCCAACGATCTCCTGCAATAAAAGAAAAATAATAAACCAACCTCATCCTTACCTTTCCATGGTTCCCACGACAGCTTCAGCTCTGCTACATCGAGATGACTGGCTGGACCGCAGCAGAACGCTGCCATCCAGTCTGTCATCCCGCAGACACTGAGAAGCGCAGGCATGCTTGCGCTCCTCACTGTCTCGCTGTGACGGCATCCAGATGAGCCGAGGTCATGTCCAATGAACTCGGCTCACCTCATGCACGTCACTGACAGCGTGGGAAAATTCTCACGCTGAAGTGCTGAGTGCAGGAGAATTCTCCCACGCTGTCAGTGATGTGCATGAGGTGAGCTCATGTCCAATAAACTCAGCTCACCTCCTGCACGTCACTGACAGCGTGGGAAAATTCTCCTGCAATCAGCGCTTCAGCGTGAGAATTTTCCCACGCTGTCAGTGACGTGCATGAGGTGAGCCGAGTTCATTGGACATGAACTCGCCTCATCTGGATGTCGTCACAGAGAGACGCTGAGCAGCGCAAGCAAGCCTGCGCTTCTCAGTGTCTGCGGGATGACAGGCTGGATGGCAGCGTTCTGCTGCGGTCCAGCCTGTCATCTCGATGTAGCAGAGCTGAAGCTGTCATGGGAACCATGGAAAGGTAAGGATGAGGTTGCTTTATTATTTTTCTTTTATTGCAGGAGATCGTTGGCTTCAGCTGGAATGGGTGTGATGGTAAGTATGGTTTAATTTAGAACAATAAAGGATTGTGTCTTTATTTCAATTAAAGGACTTTATTCTGGGTGTTTGTGTTTTTTTTAACTTTGACTATGGGGTTAGTAATGGGGGTGTCTTATAGACGCCTCTCCATTACTAACCTGGGCTTGATGTCAGCTGGCATTATAAGCTGACATCAACCCCAACCCTATTACCCCCTGCCACCGCACCAGGGCAGCGTGGAAGAGCGAGGCTAAGTGCCAGAATTGGCGCATCCTATGAATGCGCCATTTCTGGGGCGGCTGACGGCTGGTGTTTCTAGCCTGGGAGGGGGCCAATATTCATGGCTCCCTTCCTGGGCTATTAATATCAGCCCCCAGCTGTCTGCCTAGCCTTTGCTAGCTATTAAATTAGGGGGGACCCCACGTCATTTTTTTTGGGGGGTCCCCCATTTTAATAGCTAGTAAAGGCTATGTATTCAGCTGGGGGCTGATATTAGTAGCCTGGGAAGCTCCGTGGGTATTACCTCCTTCCCAGGCTTCAAACATCTGCCCCAGCCGTCTGCTTAACCTCCGCTAGAGCCTAAAATTAAGGGGAACCCCCACGCCAATTTTTTTAATAATAAATCCTTTATTTTAATACTAAATGACAAGTACAGTAACCAACACTATCACTGTACTTCATATATATGTGACTGACATGTTTCTATCTATCTAATCTATGTGTGATGCTCTATCTTTCTGTTCTACATTGTCGGGTACCGCTGCTGAATTGCCGGCCGGCTTTTTTAAAGAGACAGTGCATGAAAACACTATTATTTTTTTTAAATAAATCCTTTACACTAAATGACAAGTACAGTAAGCAACACTATCACTGTACTTATTATATATGTGACTGACATGTTTCTATCTATCTAATCTATGTGTGATGCTCTATCTTTCTGTTCTAAATTGTCGGGTACAGATGCTGAATTGCCGGCCGGCTTTTTTAAAGAGACGGTGCATGAAAACACTAATATTTTTTTTAATAAATCCTTTACACTAAATGACAAGTGCAGTAACCAACACTGTCACTGTGCTTCTTATATGTGTGACTGACATGTTTCTATCTATCTAATCTATGTGTGATGCTCTATTCCTTCTTGTCTAAATTGTCGGGTACCGGTGTATGCCGCTGCTGAATTTGCCGGCCGGCTTTTTTAAAGAGAGTGTCTTCTGAGCAGTTTGTCAGCTTTTGGACACCTTTGCAGGTGTTTTCTATGTGTTTCTATGTGTTTTTGTTTGCCTGCCATTGGTTTTAACGGTGTTCGACGGTGTTCTAAGGTGTTCGACGAACAGTTCGACGAACAGTTCCTCGAACATCCCGGTGTTCGACGAACCGAACCGAACCCGAACACTACTGGGGTGGCTCAACACTATTGAAAAGGGTGTCCCCGGCAAACTGCCGGTCTGTGAGGAAGATGCAGGCGGACATGTTAGGTTGCCTTGATCCAAAGGTGGTGCTATCGATGACGGACAGCACTCAACACCAGCTGGTGTTACCACCTCCAAAGAAAATGATGACCTGCTAATCACGCTGGCTGTTGCGGGTAAAGAGGTGGCAGGTCTGCGCCCCAAAACAGGTGTGACTGCTGTCCCCCCAGTCACAGAGGATGAAGAGGCCGCGGATGCACAAGATATGGCAGACGGCGGTTGGCCCGGCCGGCTAGGCCGCATTGTAGCACACTGAGCTTCCCATTGCAACTTATGCTTCATGTCCATGTGCTGGTTCATGCATGAAGTACTCAAACTATGTATTTTTTGGCCTCTACTTAGCTTTTGCTGAAAAATGTTACAGATAACACGAGTTGGGTCATCTTTATCGATCTGAAAAAATGCCCAGGCTATGCAAGGCTTAGCACCCATGCGACCTGAAGAGCCACCACGACTTGTGGTGAGAGGAAGAGTTGTGTTTGAGGATGCAGTTGTTGACGTGCTTCCAGTACTACGTCTCTGTCCAGGAAGGCGCAACCTGACCTCGTCGTCACTATCATCTTCCTCCACCTCCTCTGCTGACCTCATCTCTTGGCTGACTGTGGGTTGACAGTAAGTGGGATCTCCAACCTCATCATCATCACCCTGTGCGTTATCACACCCGTCGTCCTCAGAGCCAACCTGTTCCTGCCCTGACAAAAAACTAAAGTTGTCGCTCCAATCAGGTATTTGAGTCTCATCATCATCTTCCTCATTGTCTCCACCAACAGGAGTTACAGTTTGGGAATGAGGGTCTACATTATGGTCAGAACCTTCTGCGTCTGGTCCTGGATCCGACTCATAAAGATTCTGGGCATCAGTGCAGATCATTTCCTCGTCTGGATTCACAGAAGCGCTGGAGTCGACCTCTGATTCCCAGGCTATAGTATGAGTAAACAGCTCTGCAGACTCAACCATCTGTTCTACCTCATACTCAGACGGGCAGCTGGAGATTTGGGAGCTGTGAGGAAGCAAGTGCGATTGGGGTGACACCTTTGAGGACTGGAGTATTTGTGATGTTGAAGTTGATGTGGAGGAGAGCCCACTTAAAGGAGCACTTGATATCCGTTGAAGCACCTGCTGTTTTTGTGCCTCATCTGGAATTTGTAGCGATTGGCGTGGCCGTAAGAAAGGGATCTTATCACATTGTCCGCTAAAAGAAGTAGACATTTTAGTTTGGCTGGAAGATGGTCTTTCTTCTGCAGATGTTACTATTGCTTTAACACCTACCACACGGACACAACCTTTTTTCCCCTTCCCAATACGCCTATTCCCCTTTCCACCAGCAGCAGGCCTTTTTCCACTCATTTTGGTGGTTAACTAATTCACAACTCTGGAGTTGTTTGCACAAAAAAACAATGGATGGGAACCGAGCAGAGCTGAGTGACCAAACTGTGGTATTAGGCCAAAACTATTGGCTGGGTTAGATGCAGAAAAAAATTATATTCAATTTGCAACCTGATGGAGGTCAGTATAGATGGACTAATAGAACAAGTCCCACACACAGCTAGATGCCCAAATATTTTTTCAGAGGTAGATGCAGAAAAAAATTGTATTCAGTTTGCAACCTGATGGAGGTCAGTATAGATGGACTAATAGAACAAGTCCCACACACAGCTAGAAGCCCAATATTTTTTCAGAGGTAGATGCAGAAAAAAAATATATTCAGTTTGCAACCTGATGGAGGTCAGTATAGATGGACTAATAGAGAAAGTCCCACACACTGCTAGAAGGCCAAATATTTTTTCAGAGCTAGATACAGACAAAAAATTATTTTTAATTTGCAACCTGATGGAGGTCAGTATAGATGGACTAATAGAGAAAGTCCCACACACTGCTAGAAGGCCAAATATTTTTTCAGAGCTAGATGCAGAAAAAAATTATATTCAGTTTGCAACCTGATGGAGGTCAGTATAGATGGACTAATAGAACAAGTCCCACACACAGCTAGAAGCCCAAATATTTTTTCAGAGGTAGATGCAGAAAAAAATTATATTCAGTTTGCAACCTGATGGAGGTCTGTATAGATGGATTAATAGAACAAGTCCCACACACAGCTAGAAGCCCAATATTTTTTCAGAGGTAGATGCAGAAAAAAAATATATTCAGTTTGCAACCTGATGGAGGTCAGTATAGATGGACTAATAGAGAAAGTCTCACACACTGCTAGAAGGCCAAATATTTTTCAGAGCTAGATGCAGACAAAAAAATATTTTTAATTTGCAACCTGATGGAGGTCAGTATAGATGGACTAATAGAGAAAGTCCCACACACTGCTAGAAGGCCAAATATTTTTTCAGAGCTAGATGCAGATATAAATTATTTTTAATTTGCAACCTGATGGAGGTCAGTATAGATGGACTAATAGAGAAAGTCCCACACACTGCTAGAAGGCCAAATATTTTTTCAGAGCTAGATGCAGAAAAAAATTATATTCAGTTTGCAACCTGATGGAGGTCAGTATAGATGGACTAATAGAACAAGTCCCACACACAGCTAGAAGGCCAAATATTTTTTCAGAGGTAGATGCAGATAAAAATCAATTTTAATTTGCAGCCTGATAGAGGTCAGTATAGATGGACTAATAGAGAAAGTCCCACACACAGCTAGAAGCCCAAATATTTTTTCAGAGGTAGATGCAGAAAAAAAATATATTCAGTTTGCAACCTGATGGAGGTCAGTATAGATGGACTAATAGAGAAAGTCTCACACACTGCTAGAAGGCCAAATATTTTTCAGAGCTAGATGCAGACAAAAAAATATTTTTAATTTGCAACCTGATGGAGGTCAGTATAGATGGACTAATAGAGAAAGTCCCACACACTGCTAGAAGGCCAAATATTTTTTCAGAGCTAGATGCAGATATAAATTATTTTTAATTTGCAACCTGATGGAGGTCAGTATAGATGGACTAATATAGAAAGTCCCACACACTGCAAGAAGGCCAAATATTTTTTCAGAGCTAGATGCAGAAAAAAATTATATTCAGTTTGCAACCTGATGTAGGTCAGTATAGATGGACTAATAGAACAAGTCCCACACACAGCTAGAAGGCCAAATATTTTTTCAGAGGTAGATGCAGATAAAAATTATTTTTAATTTGCAGCCTGATGGAGGTCAGTATAGATGGACTAATAGAGAAAGTCCCACACACTGCTAGAAGGCCAAATATTTTTTCAGAGCTAGATACAGACTAAAAATTATTTTTAATTTGCAACCTGATGGAGGTCAGTATAGATGGACTAATAGAGAAAGTCCCACACACTGCTAGAAGGCCAAATATTTTTTCAGAGCTAGATGCAGACTAAAAATTATTTTTAATATGCAACCTGATGGAGGTCAGTATAGATGGACTAATAGAGAAAGTCCCACACACTGCTAGAAGGTAAAATATTTTTTCAGAGCTAGATGCAGATAAAAATTATTTTTAATTTGCAACCTGATGGAGGTCAGTATAGATGGACTAATAGAGAAAGTCCCACACACTGCTAGAAGGCCAAATATTTTTTCAGAGCTAGATGCAGAAAAAAATTATATTCAGTTTGCAACCTGATGGAGGTCAGTATAGATGGACTAATAGAACAAGTCCCACACACAGCTAGAAGCCCAAATATTTTTTCAGAGGTAGATGCAGATAAAAATTATTTTTAATTTGTAACCTGATGGAGGTCAGTATAGATGGACTAATAGAGAAAGTCCCACACACTGCTAGAAGGCCAAATATTTTTTCAGAGCTAGATGCAGATATAAATTATTTTTAATTTGCAACCTGATGGAGGTCAGTATAGATGGACTAATAGAGAAAGTCCCACACACTGTTAGAAGGCCAAATATTTTTTCAGAGCTAGATGCAGAAAAAAATTATATTCAGTTTGCAACCTGATGGAGGTCAGTATAGATGGACTAATAGAACAAGTCCCACACACAGCTAGAAGCCCAAATATTTTTTCAGAGGTAGATGCAGAAAAAAATTATATTCAGTTTGCAACCTGATGGAGGTCTGTATAGATGGATTAATAGAACAAGTCCCACACACAGCTAGAAGCCCAATATTATTTCAGAGGTAGATGCAGAAAAAAAATATATTCAGTTTGCAACCTGATGGAGGTCAGTATAGATGGACTAATAGAGAAAGTCTCACACACTGCTAGAAGGCCAAATATTTTTCAGAGCTAGATGCAGACAAAAAAATATTTTTAATTTGCAACCTGTTGGAGGTCAGTATAGATGGACTAATAGAGAAAGTCCCACACACTGCTAGAAGGCCAAATATTTTTTCAGAGCTAGATGCAGATATAAATTATTTTTAATTTGCAACCTGATGGAGGTCAGTATAGATGGACTAATAGAGAAAGTCCCACACACTGCTAGAAGGCCAAATATTTTTTCAGAGCTAGATGCAGAAAAAAATTATATTCAGTTTGCAACCTGATGGAGGTCAGTATAGATGGACTAATAGAACAAGTCCCACACACAGCTAGAAGGCCAAATATTTTTTCAGAGGTAGATGCAGATAAAAATTATTTTTAATTTGCAGCCTGATGGAGGTCAGTATAGATGGACTAATAGAGAAAGTCACACACACTGCTAGAAGGCCAAATATTTTTTCAGAGCTAGATGCAGACTAAAAATTATTTTTAATTTGCAACCTGATGGAGGTCAGTATAGATGGACTAATAGAGAAAGTCCCACACACTGCTAGAAGGCCAAATATTTTTTCAGAGCTAGATGCAGAAAAAAATTATATTCAGTTTGCAACCTGATGGAGGTCAGTATAGATGGACTAATAGAACAAGTCCCACACACAGCTAGAAGCCCAAATATTTTTTCAGAGGTAGATGCAGATAAAAATTATTTTTAATTTGTAACCTGATGGAGGTCAGTATAGATGGACTAATAGAGAAAGTCCCACACACTGCTAGAAGGCCAAATATTTTTTCAGAGCTAGATGCAGAAAAAAAAATATTTTGAATTTGCAGCGTGATGGAGGTCAGTATAGATGGACTAATAGAACAAGTCCCACACACTGCTAGAAGGACAAATATTTTTTCAGAGCTAGATGCAGAAAAAAATTATATTCAGTTTGCAACCTGATGGAGGTCAGTATATATGGACTAATAGAACAAGTCCCACACACTGCTAGAAGCACAAATATTTTTTCAGAGCTAGATGCAGAAAAAAATTATATTCAATTTGCAACCTGATGGAGGTCAGTATAGATGGACTAATAGAATGATGCTATGCCCAAAAGATTTTACTTCACTAGGTGCAGTAAAAAAATTGGTATTCTATACACAGGTGGTATATCTCGCAACACAGATAGGCTACTCCACTGACTAACACACTCTGCAATAGGCCAAAAAGGATTAGCTTTGCTAGATTCAGCCAAATGCTGTGAAAAAAACTTGCACAGCACTGGCAGAGACCTGCCTGTCAAAAACTGATAGGAACTGATGTAACCTAGTCCTGAAAAGGACTGCAATTACAATTAGTCTTTACTCCCACAATCTATCTATTTAAGAGCACAGACCTGCCTGATAAAAGTCGTAGGAAATGCTATAACCTAGTCCTTAAAAGGACTGCAATCACAACTATTCCCTACTCCCAAGCTATCTGTATATTTGTGCGAAAATTGGCTTGAAATTAACAAGGTATAGCGCACACAGCAACAGCGGTGCCATCTAACAGGCAGCTGCAGCAGTGAGAAAATGGTGGCGACGGGGAAAATGGCTTGGTCTTATAGGGCAAGGACATGTGACATACACTGCCAATGACACATGCCCTTGCTTGTGTGAAAAAAAGCACTTCGCTCCGTGTGTGCGCTGCTGATAGGCTGACAGATTGCACCTCCCCACTGTAAATGCGGGAAAGAGAAAAAAAAATGGAGATCTTCATTATTCCTGCAGAGATCCATCCCCTGCCCCTCCCCCCACCCCGCTGTACACTCAAACTGCGTATTAACATTAATTTTCATCATTACTGAGAAAAAATCCAGCTATGATTTTGGTGCACAAACAGTTATCGAACATAATCTCGAACAGCCGAATTTTTCTCAAATCGTTCGTGTTCGCCGAACGGCTCGAACACCGCCCAAAACAGCTCGAATTTGAGATTGGCGAACAGTTCGAGTCGAACAACGCTCATCTCTAGTTACCACCTCCAAAGAAAATGATGAATTGCCAATCACGCTGGCTGTTGCAGGTAAAGAGGTGGCAGGTCTGCGTCCCAAAACAGGTGTGACTGCTCTCCCCCCAGTCACAGAGGATGAAGAGGCCGCGGATGCACAAGATGTGGCAGACGGTGGTGGGCCCGGCCGGCTAGGCCGCATTGTAGCACAGTGAGCTTCCCACTGCAACTTATGCTTCATGTCCATGTGCCGGTTCATGCATGAAGTACTCAAACTATGTATTTTTTGGCCTCTACTTAGCTTTTGCTGACAAATGTTACAGATAACACGAGTTGGGTCATCTTTAACGATCTGAAAAAATGCCCAGGCTATGCAAGGCTTAGCACCCATGCGACATGTAGAACCATCACGACTTGTGGTCAGAGACAGAGTTGTGTTTGAGGATGCAGTTGTTGACATGCTTCCAGTGCTACATCTCTGTCCAGGAAGGCGCAACCTGACCTCGTCGTCACTAGCATCCTCCTCCACCTCCTCTGCTGACCTCATCTCTTGGCTGACTGTGGGTTGACAGTAAGTGGGATCTCCAACGTCATCATCATCATCCTGTGTGTTATCACACCCGTCGTCCTCAGAGCCAACTTGTTCCTGCCCTGACAAAAAACTAAAGTTGTCGCTCCAATCAGGTATTTGAGTCTCATCATCATCTTCCTCATTGTCTCAACCAACAGGAGTTACAGTTTGGGAACAAGGGTCTACATTATGTTCAGAATCTTCTGCGTCTGGTCCTGGATCCGACTCATATAGATTCTGGGCATCAGTGCAGATCATTTCCTCGTCTGGATTCACAGAAGCTCTGGAGCCGACCTCTGATTCCCAGGCTATAGTATGAGTAAACAGCTCTGCAGACTCAACCATCTGTTCTACCCCATACTCAGACGGGCAGCTGGAGACTTGGGAGCTGTGAGGAAGCATGTGCGATTGGGGTGACACCTCTGAGGACTGGAGTATTTGTGATGTTGAAGCTGAGGTGGAGGAGAGCCCACTTAAAGGAGCACTTGATATCCGTTGAAGCACCTGCTGTTTTTGTGCCTCATCTGGAATTTGTAGCGATTGGCGTGGCGGTAAGAAAGGGATCTTACCACATTGTCCGCTAAAAGAAGTAGACATTTTAGTTTGGCTGGAAGATGGTCTTTCTTCTGCAGATCTTACTGTTGCTTTAACACCTACCCCATGGACACAACCTTTTTTCCCCTTCAAAATATGCCTATTCCCCTTTCCACCAGCAGCAGGCCTTTTTCCACTTATTTTGGTGGTTAACTATTTCACAACTCTGGAGTTGTTTGCACAATAAAACAATGGATGGGAACCGGGCAGAGCTGAGTGGCTAAACTGTGGTATTAGGCCAAAAGTATTGGCTGGGTTAGATGCAGATAAAAATTATATTGAATTTGCAACCTGACGGAGGTCAGTTTAGATGGAGCAATAGAACAAGTCCCACACACTGCTAGAAGCTGAATATTTTTTCAGAGCTAGATGCAGAAAAAAATTATATTGAATTTGCAACCTGATGGAGGTTAGTATAGATGGACTAATAGAACAAGTCCCACACACTGCTACAAGCTGAAATATTTTTTCAGAGGTAGATGCAGAAAAAAATTATATTGAATTTGCAACCTGATGGAGGTTAGTATAGATGGACTAATAGAACAAGTCCCACACACTGCTAGAAGCCTAAATATTTTTTCAGAGCTCGATGCAGAAAAAAATTATATTGAATTTGCAACCTGATGGAGGTCAGTATAGATGGACTAATAGAACAAGTCCCACACACTGCTACAAGCTGAAATATTTTTTCAGAGCTACATGCAGAAAAAAATTATATTGAATTTGCAACCTGATGGAGGTTAGTATAGATGGACTAATAGAACAAGTCCCACACACTGCTAGAAGTCGAAATATTTTTTCATAGCTAGATGCAGAAAAAAATTATTTTGAATTTGCAACCTGATGGAGGTTAATATAGATGGACTAATAGAACAAGTCCCACACACTGCTACAAGCTGAAATATTTTTTCAGAGCTAGATGCAGAAAAAAATTATATTGAGTTTGCAACCTGATGGAGGTTAGTATAGATGGACTAATAGAACAAGTCCCACACACTGCTAGAAGCCGAAATATTTTTCAAAGCTAGATGCAGAAAAAATTATATTGACTTTGCAACCTGATGGAGGTCAGTATAGATGGACTAATAGAACAAGTCCCACACACTGCTACAAACTGTAATATTTTTTCAGAGCTTGATGCAGAAAAAAATTATATTGAATTTGCAACCTGATGGAGGTTAGCATAGATGGACTAATAGAACAAGTCCTACACACTGCTACAAGCTGATATATTTTTTCAGAGCTAGATGCAGAAAAAAATTATATTGAATTTGCAACCTGATGAAGGTCAGTATAGATGGACTAATAGAATAAGTTCCACACACTGCTAGAAGCCTAAATATTTTTTCAGAGCCAGATACAGAAAAAAATTATATTGAATTTGTAACCTGATGGAGGTCAGTATAGATGGACTAATAGAACAAGTCGCACACACTGCTGCAAGCTTAAATATTTTTTCAGAGCTAGATGCAGAAAAAAATTATATTGAATTTGCAACCTGATGGAGGTTAGTATAGATGGACTAATAGAACAAATTCCACACACTGCTAGAAGCCGAAATATGTTTTCAGAGCTTGATGCAGAAACAAATTATATTGAATTTGCAACCAACTAAGTGCAGTAAAAAAAATTGTATTCTATTCACAGGTGGTGTAGCTTGCATCACAGATAGGCTACTCCACTGACTAACACACTCTGCAATAGGCCAAAAAGGATTTGCTTTGCTAGATTTAGCCAAATGCTGTGAAAAAAACTTGCACAGCACTGGCACAGAACTGCCTGACAAAAAGTGATAGGAACTGTTGTAACCTAGCCCTGAAAAGAACTGCAATTACAATTAGTCTTTGCTCCCAACCTGTCTATTTAAGAGCACGGACCTGCCTGATAAAAGTCGTATGAAATGATGTAACCTAGTCCTTAAAAGGACTGCAATCACAACTCTTCCCTACTCCCAAGCTATCTGTACATTTGTGCGAAAATTGGCTTGAAATTAACAAAGTATAGCGCACACAGCAACAATGGTGCCGTCTAACACGCAGCTGCAGCAGTGAGAAAATGGTGGCGACGGGGAAAATGGCTGGGTATTATAGGGCAAGGACATGTGACATACACTGCCAATGACACATGCCATTACTTGTGTGAAAAAAAGCAGTTTGCTCCGTGTGTGCGCTGCTGATAGGCTGACAGATTGCACCTCCCCACTGTAAATGCGGGAAAGAGTAAAAAAATGGAGATCTTCATTATTCCTGCAGAGATCCATCCCCTGCCCCTCCCCCCGCCCCGCTGTACACTCAAACTGCGTATTAACATTAATTTTCAGCATTACTGAGAAAAAAATCCAGTTATAATTTTGGTGCACGAACAGTTATCGAACATAACCTCGAACAGCCGAATTTTTTTCAAATCGTTCGTGTTCGCCGAACGGCTCGAACACCGCCCAAAACAGCTCGAATTTGAGATTGGCGAACAGTTCGAGTTGAACACCGCTCATCTCTACTTACTATGCTGGCAGCAGGGCTCAACGTCATCAGGTGCTTTTTACATTGAAATGTCTGGGAAATGTGAGTCACACAGCTGAGGAGTTGTGGTCAGCTCTGGAGAACCAGTTTCATGAATGGTTGTTTCCACTGGACCTGAAACCAGGGAAGGCCGTTTGCGACAATGCTGCAAACCTGGGTACGGCCCTTCGCTGGGGCAATGTCACACACGTGCCTTGTATGGCTCATGTGTTGAACCTGGTTGCCCAGAAATTTTTAGCCCACTATCCCGGACTAGATGGCCTTCTGCAGAGGGCATGGTCGCTGTGTGTTCACTTCCGCCATTCGCATCCCACAGCTCAGAGACTTACATCTCTACAGAAGTCGTTGGGCCTGCCACTTCTCTGGCTAAAATGCGATGTGCCTACCCGGTGGAATTCAACTGTGCACATGTTGCAGCGACTGTGGCAGCACCGACAAGCCCTGGTGCAATACGTTCTGACATATAGCCTGGGCCAACGAGATCCAGAGGTGGGGAAAATCACGCTGGAGGAGTGGTCTCAGATGAGGGACCTTTGCACCCTTCTGCACAGTTTTGAAATGGCGACGAAGATGTTTAGTGCTGACGATGCCATTATCAGCATGACTATTCCGGTGATTTACATGATGGAGCACATGTTAAACAGAATTCGGAGTCAGGTGGTGGCACAAGAGGAGGTGGAGGAAGTAGAGAAGGAGGAGTTGTATGCGGAAGGGCTAACATCTGCAAGGTCCAGACTGTCAGCAGCACCAAGGCAGCAGGCATGTGAGGGTGGGGGAGATGGTTTTACCAGGGCGCATGGTAGCAGCCAAACTAGTGAGGAAGGTGCAGGAGCCCAGGAAGAAGTGGAGGACGAACTGATGGAAGACTCATCAGATGAGGGAGACCTTGATCACATTTCTGTTGTGCGAGGTCGGGGGGAGAGGGCAGAGGAAGGAAGCATGATTGTTACCTCGCCACCAACACAACAGGGACTTGGTGCTCCTGGATGCGCAAGACACATGAGTGGCTTCTTGCTGCACTACCTGCAACATGACCCTCGAATTGTGAGAATTAGAAATAATCCTGACTACTGGGTTGCCACACTGTTAGATCCCCAGTACAAAAGTAAATTTGAAGAAATTATTCCTGCCATAGAAAGAGATGCACGCATGCAGGAGTATCAGCAGAGACTGTTACAGAATCTTACATGTGCTTTTCCCCAAAACACTAGTGGTGCACGTAGTGAATCTCACAGTTCCAACTTGCCAACCGTGGGACCGTCGAGTTTTCAGCTCTTAAAACGTAACAGAAACACAGTATCTGCTGGTAACATCAATTTTGCGGAATCATTTCACCACTTTTTTAGCCCATCCTTTGCAAGGCCACAGAAGACAAGAAGTCTGACACATAGTCAACGCCTACAGACGATGGTACAGGAGTATCTCCAAGTAAACATTGAAGCCATGACTGTGTCACTGGACCCTTGCTCTTTTTGGGCTTCTAATCTGGATAAATGGCGGGAGCTCGCCACTTACGCCTTGGAGATCTTGTCATGCCCCGCAGCCAGCGTTCTGTCTGAACGTGTGTTCAGCGCTGTTGGTGGTGTGCTGACAGATAAGCGCACGCGGCTCTCCACTGATAATGTAGACAGACTCACGTTCATAAAGATTAACAAATCATGGATCCGAAATTACTTTTCTACCCCTGTGTCATCCTGGGGAGAGTAAAAGCTTGATGATTTGTTTAAATCACCTCACCAACCATTTTAAGCTTTCAAATTACTAATCATGTTTATCTGTATCTTGGCTGGAAAATAATTTGGGCCTGTAGCAGTGTGCAGTACTGATTCTATTAGGCCATCTATACTAAACTCCACCAGATTTAAAATTACTAATCATGTTTATCTGTATCTTGGCTGGAAAATAATTTGGGCCTTGTAGCAGTGTGCAGTACTGATTCTATTAGGCCATCTATACTAAACTCCACCAGATTTAAAATTACTAATCATGTTTATCTGTATCTTGGCTGGAAAATAATTTGGGCCTTGTAGCAGTTTGCAGTACTGATTCTATTAAGCCATCAATACTAAGCTCCACCAGTTTTCAAATTAATAATAATTTTTAGCTGCATCTAGCCCGGAAAATAATTTTGGGGCTCCTAGATGCGCAAGACACATGAGTGCCTTCTTGATGCACTACCTGCAACATGAGCCTCAGATTGTCAGAATTCAAACTACTGGGTTGCCACACTCTTAGATCCCACACACTCTTCGATCAACCTTTTCATTTTAATAAAGAACAAAAAAATGGTCATTTTTGAAATTATAAGCATTAGCAGGTTATTACAAACTGAAATCAAACAGTTTTCAACTCAAAACTTTATTCTAGGTGATAGTACATTTGCACATAGGACCCCTTGTTCAAAAGGAGCTTCTGAACTCTCTCGTCCATTGAATTTGTCAGGTTTTGGATGGTTTCTGCTTCAATTGTTTTGCATGAGGACAGAATACCCTCCCAGAGCTGTTGCTTAGATGTGAACTGCCTCCCGCCTCATAGACACTCCTTTTGATGATGCTCCAGAGGTTCTCAATGGGGTTGAGGTCAGGGGAGCATGGGGGTCACACCATAAGTTTGTCCCCTTTTATGCCCATATCAGCCAGAGATACAGATGTGTTATGTGCAGCATGAGACGGTGCATTTTCATGCATGAAAATGATCTTGCTGCGGAATACACGGGTCTTCTTCTTGAACCATGGCAGGAAGTGCTGTTTGAGAAACTCCACCTACATTATGGAGTTCATCTTTAGCGCCTTCAGGGATCCTAAAGGGGTCGACAATCTCTCTCCAAATGATTCCAGCCCAAAACATTACTCCACCTCCTCCTTTTTGGCGCCGTAGCCGTGTTTGCATGGGGTGTCCATCAACCAGCCATCCTCCACTCCATCCATCTGGACCATCGAGCGTTGCACAGCACTCATCGGTGAACAAAACAGTTTTGAAGTCAGTCTTCATGAATTGTTTGGCCCACTGGAGCCGTTTCTGCTTGTGTACAGTGGATAGAGGAAGTCGACAGGATGGCTTACGCACAGCTGCAAACCTCTGAAGGACCCTGCATCTTGTTGTTCGGGGGACGTTGGAGGCACCAGCAGCTTCAAAAACTTGTCTGCTGCTATGACAAGGCTTTTTTGCCACTGCTCTTTTAACCTGATGTAATTGCCTGTAGGAAATAGTCCTCAATTTTCCCTTATCAGCACGCACACGTGTGTACTGTGTATCAGCTACATACTTCTTGATTGTGCGATGATCAGAATGAAGTGTCTTGGCAATGTTGATTGTAGTCATGCCCTGACCTAAACACTCCACAATTTGTTGCTTCTCAGCAGCCGACACATCCTTTTTCTTTCCCATTTTGGCAGAAAATGTAGGCTGCTTAATAATGTGGGACAGCCTTCTTAAGTAGTCTTGCCTTTCATTGGACACACCTGCCAAACTAATTAGCACAGGTGTCTGCAATTGCTTACAGTGATATAAAGAGCCCTGACACACATCACCATTAATGAGTTTAACTGACAAACAAAAAAATTCTTACCTTATCACTCCTAAACACTTTTTGCATAATAATTTGGAACACAGTGTACATATGCTTTTCCACAAAACACCAGTGGTTCACGTTGTGAATCTTACAGTTCAAACTTGCCAACCATGGTCTGTATGGAGTTGTTCAATAAAGGACCCAAAATTAAGATAACATAGACGGGAGAGGTCTCTATGAGTAGGAATTCCTAAGTATTTGATACCCTGTGAGGGCCAGGCAAAGGGAAAGTTGGACTGGATGGAATCCTGTATGGATTTGGGGAGGGAGACATCGAGGGCCTCAGACTTCGCTGCATTAATTTTAAAATTTGACCATGTAACAAAGTGATCTATTTCAGCCATAACAGCAGGGATGGATATATGTGATTGAGTGATATATACTAGGACATCATCAGCAAATGCAGAGCACTTGTACTCGGTGCCTCCCATCTCAATCCACCTATTATTGGGGTTATGGCGAATTGATGAGAGCAGGTGCTCTGTCACTAGGATTTATAAGAGAGGGGACAGTGGACATCCCTGCCTTGTCCCATTGGTGATTATGAAAGGTGATGAAAATGTTCCATTTATCTTCAGCCTAGGTGACGTATTGCGATACAGGGCCATCGTTTTGCCTATAAAAGGGTCCCCTGGACCCCTACCCCAAGCTTTTTAAGAGAATAATATATGGCGTGCCAGGAGACTCTAAGGAATGCTTTCTCAGTATCCAACAAGAGTATCTAATTACAAATTTTTAACTGCATCTAGCCAAGGAAATTCTTTGTGCCTAGTAGCAGTGTCTGCTAGTCAGTGGATTATCCCAGCTGTTAAGCAAGCTACACCACCTGTAGTTTGGACACTTAATTTTTTCAAAGGAAATGGTTCGGGCCCCCGGGACACTCAGTGAAGAGCATCGGGGAGGCACCCCAAGGCACAGGGGCTGGGACAGGCGGTAGGACACCTTGCGGTGGACCGCCAAGCTTGATCCTTATAAAAGCTTTTTAACTGCAGCAGCTTTTGTGGACGCTACAGGAGCTGGAATTACCGCGGCTGCTGGCATGAGACTTGCCCTTCAATAGATCCTTGTCAAAGGATTTAAAGTGTACTCATTCAAATTACAGAGACAATTTAAATTAAAAAGATTAGACCTGCCTCCACTGCAGGGGGGTTCGCTCGACCCACCAGCGGACAGGCACCAGTATTGGGAGAGGGGGGCTGGCCGTCAGGGTCCACCGCGGCTCTGGTACAAACCCGGCGACACGGAGGTCGCACGGGCAGGAACGGACTGGCCGTGTCGGCTTCGTACTTTTTTGGTTTTAGAAGGGCATGTCATGCCTATATCTGTGTCTACCCCTCCTTTTACTCCTCCACCTCTTCTCTTTTCACATGACTATATGTACTTGTCACTTTTCCATGTGTTAGTTGTGTCTTCTGAGCAGTTTGTCAGCTTTTGGACACCTTTGAAGGTGTTTTCTATGTGTTTCTATGTGTTTTTGTTTGCCTGCCATTGGTTTTAACAGTGTTCGAAGGTGTTCGATGAACAGTTCGACGAACAGTTCGGCGAACATACGGGTGTTCGACAAACTGAACCGAACTCGAACACTACGGGGGTGGCTCAACACTACTTGCAATCTGAGCTTTCTTGAACTAGCCTGTACAATGCAGAGAGAAGTGGTAGATTACCTATAGCCAGGAGGTGAGGAAGCCAATTAAGATATGAATAGTTAACCATTCAAGTCCTTTTGAAGCCCAAGTGTCAATGAGGATGTTTTCGTGAAAGACTGAGATTTATAAAATAGACAGGTAATTGAGACAGGAGAAGTAATTTCAGACAACAAAAGGCTACATATGTTTACACATAAATAGCAAAATGGAAAGGGTATTGTTCCCAGGACATGCATCTTGACACTGGTTTCCTGCACTGGAAAAGCTATACATTGGGCCCACACGTATGTCTCCGAAAGAAAATATTGACTACTAGATGGAGGCCCGATGCTATCGCATCGGGAGGGCAATAATGTCACGATGGGGGCAGGCTTTGCAGAGTTGAGAATCTCTCCCCCCCATGTGCTCACCCACCTATCCACTCTCTCTTTCCCCCATGTGCTGACTTCTCCCGTCTGTGCTCTCTTCTTTAACCTGTCTACCCCATGTGCTATCCCCCTTGTCGGCTGTCTCTCTCCTTCCTGTACTGTGTTCCGCCCTCATGTGCTGTCCCATTTGAGCTGTCTCCCCCCTGTGCTCTGTCTCTCTACCCCTGTGCGCTTTCTCTCTCCCCCATCTGCTGTCTTCTCCTCTCACGTGATCTCTACTTTGACATGTGTACCCCATGTGCTCTCCCCCTTGTCTGCTTTCTCTCTCCACCCCTGTGCTGTCTTCTTCCCTCATGTGTTCTCTCGTTTGAGCTGTCTCTTTGCACAGTAAATCAGACCGCTGCCATGTTTGTGCAGGCAGATAGCAGCAGTCACATTAAAACTGTGCATGCGCTCCTTCTGTACAAAGATAGCGGCGGTCAGTGAATCATTCGGCTGATCTCGGCGATGGCGTGTCCGGAGTGTGCTGCATGTTTGCGACGGTGTTCCGCTGGTGGTACTGCTGTGTGTGTATGTGGTGCGTACGGCGTATACAGTGTGTGTGTGTGGTGCATAGGCATATACAGTGTGTGTGTGTGGTGCGAACGGAGTATGCAGTGTGTGTCTGTGGTGCATACGGCATATACAGTGTATGTGATTGGTGCTTCCGGCGTATACAGTGTGTGTGTGTGTGGTGTGTATGGTGTATACAGTGTGTGTGGTGCGTACTGCATATACAGAGTGTGTGGAGGGGTGCATATGGCATCTAGAATGTGTGTGTGTGGTGCATATGGCGTGTACAGTGTGTGTGTGTGTGGTGCGTACGGCATATACAGTGTTTGTGTGTGGTGTGTACGGTGTATACAGTGTGTGTGTGTTTGGTGTATATGGCATATACAGTGTGTGTGGTGCGTACGGAGTATACAGTGTGTGTGTGGTGCATACGGCGTATACAGTGTATGTGTGTGGTGCATACGGCGTATACAGTGTGTGTGTGGTGCATACAGCATATACAGTACAGTGTGTGGGGGGGTGTACGGCGTATACAGAGTGTGTGTATGTGTGTGGTGCATACGGCGTATACAGAGTGAGTGTGTGGTGTGTACAGCCGTATACTGAGTTTGTGTGTGTGTGTGGTGGTGCGTATGGCGTATACAGTGTGTGTGTGTGTGGTGCGTACAACGTATACAGTGTGTGTGGTGTGCATGTCGTATATAGTGTGTGTGTGTGGTGCGTACGGTATATACAGTGTTTGTGTGTGGTAATTACGGTGTATACAGTGTGTGTGTATGTGTGTGTGGTACATTCAGTGTATATAGTGTGTGTGTACGGCATATACAGTGTGTGTGTGGTGGGTACAGAGTATACAGTGTGTGTGGTGCGTACGGCGTATACAGTGTGTGTGGTGCGTACGGCGTATACAGTGTGTGTGGTGCGTACGGCGTGTACAGCGGGTGTGTGGGTGTGGTGGGGCGTATGTCATATACAGTGTGTGTAGTGCGTACGGCGTATACAGTGTGTGTGTGGTGCATACAGCGTATATAGTGTGTGTGTTTACCGCATATACAGTGTGTGTGTGTGTGTGGTGCGTACGGTGTATACAGTGTGTGTGGTTCGTAAGGTGTATATAGTGTGTGTGTGCGGTGCCTACGGCGTATACAGTGTGTGTGCGTATGTGGTGCGTACGGGGTATACAGTGTGTGTGTGTGTGGTGAGTACGGCGTATACAGTGTGGTGTGTGTGTGTGTGATGCGTACGGCATATACAGTGTGTGTGGTGCATACGGCGTATACTGTGTGTGTGTGTGGTGCATACGGCGTATACAGTGTATGTGTGTGTGTGGTGCATACGGCGTATACAGTGTATGTGCATGGTGCGTACAGCGTATACAGTGTGTGTGGTGTGTATGGCGTATACAGTGTGTGTGTACGGCATATACAGTATGTGTGGTGCGTATGGCGTATATAGTGTGTGTGTGGTGCGAACAGCATATACAGTGTGTGTGTGTGGTACGTACGGCGTATACAGTGTGTGTGTGTGTGTGTGGTGCATACGGCGTATATAGTGTGGGTGCGTACGGCGTATATAGTGTGTGTGGTGCGTACGGCATATACAGTGTGTGTGGTGCTTACGGCGTATACAGTGTGTGTGTGGTGCCTACGGTGTATACAGTGTGTGTGTGTGGTGCGTACGGTGTATAAAGTGTGTGTGTGTGGTGCCTACGGCATATACAGTGTTTGTGCGTGTGTGGTGCGTACGGGGTATACAGTGTATGTGTGTGGTGCGTACAGCGTATACAGTGTGTGTGGTGTGTATGGCGTATACAGTGTGTGTGTACGGCATATACAGTATGTGTGGTGCGTATGGCGTATATAGTGTGTGTGTGGTGCGAACGGCATATACAGTGTGTGTGTGTGGTACGTACGGCGTATACAGTGTGTGTGTCTGTGTGTGTGTGTGGTGCGTACGGCGTATATAGTGTGGGTGCGTACGGCGTATATAGTGTGTGTGGTGCGTTCGGCATATACAGTGTGTGTGGTGCGTACGGCGTATACAGTGTGTGTGTGGTGCCTACGGTGTATACAGTGTGTGTGTGTGTGTGGTGCGTACGGTGTATAAAGTGTGTGTGTGTGGTGCCTACGGCGTATACAGTGTTTGTGCGTGTGTGGTGCATACGGGGTATACAGTTTGTGTGTGTGTGTGTGGTGAGTACGGCGTATACAGTGTGTGTGTGTGTGTGGTGCGTACAGCGTATACAGTGAATAACCAAAGACAAGCAAAATACCCAAATAACTGGAAGTAAATGGATAAATCGCGCAGTGCAAAAATAATGATAAATAATAAAGGGTATTTAGTTAACATAATTTTGATCAAAATAAAGTAAAAGCCATTCCACCACGTCACGGTAACCCTTATGGGACAGTCCTAACTCTAATATTAAAACCTTACCATTTGTCAAGTGACATACATATGGATAAGGGCAGAGACACTGAACCCCTAGTAGAAACATAGACCTGAGGGGCAGAATGAACCTTTCAGCTCAGACAAAGGGCGGCCACACCCTAATATGCACTAAAGCACACTAAACTACACTGTGTGCGTATGTGGTGCATACGGAGTATACAGTGTGTGTGTGTGGTGCATACGTCGTATACAGTGTGTGTGTGTAGGGCGTACAGCGTATACAGTGTGTGTGTGTGGTGCGTATGGTGTAAATAGTGTGTGTGTGTGGTGCATACAGCGTATACAGTGTGTGTGGTGCGTATGGCGTATATAGTATGTGTGTGTACAGCATATACAGTGTGTGGTGTGTACGGAGTATACAGTGTTAGTGATGCGTACGGCGTATACAGTGTGTCTGGTGCATATGGCATATGCAGTGTGTGTGTGTGGTGCCTATTGCGTATACAGTGTGTGTGTGTGGTGCGTATGGCGTATACAGTGTGTGTCTGGTGCGTACGGTGTATACAGTGTTTGTGTGGTGTGTACGGCATATACAGTGTGAGTGGTGTGTACGGCGTATACAGTGTGTGTGTGTCATACATACGGCATATACATTGTGTGTGAGGTGCGTACGGCGTATATAGTTTGTGTGTGTACAGCATATACAGTGTGTGGTGTGTACGGCGTATACAGTGTTTGTGATGTGTACGGCATATACAGTGTGTCTGGTGTGTATGGCATATGCAGTGTGTGTGTGTGGTGCCTATTGCACATACAGTGTGTGTGTGTGGTGTGTATGGCGTATACAGTGTGTGTCTGGTGCGTACGGTGTATACAGTGTTTGTGTGGTGTGTACGGCATATACAGTGTGTGTGGTGTGTACGGCGTATACAGTGTGTGTGTGTCATACATACGGCATATACAGTGTGTGTGTGGTGCATACGGCGTATATAGTATGTGTGTGTACAGCATATAGAGTGTGTGGTGTGTACGGCGTATACAGTGTTTGTGATGCGTACGGCGTATACAGTGTGTCTGGTGCGTATGGCATATGCAGTGTGTGTGTGTGGTGCCTATTGCGTATACAGTGTGTGTGTGTGGTACATATGGCGTATACAGTGTGTGTCTGGTGCGTACGGTGTATACAGTGTTTGTGTGGTGTGTACGGCATATACAGTGTGTGTGGTGTGTACGGCGTATACAGTGTGTGTTTGTCATACATACGGCATATACAGTGTGTGTGTGGTGCGTACGGCATATATATTATGTGTGTGTACAGCATATACAGTGTGTGGTGTGTAAAGGGTATACAGTGTTTGTGATGCGTACGGCGTATACAGTGTGTCTGGTGCGTATGGCATATGCAGTGTGTGTGTGTGGTGCCTATTGCGTATACAATGTGAGTGTGTGGTGCATATGGTGTATACAATGTGTGTCTGGTGCGTACGGTGTATACAGTGTGTGTGTGGTGTGTACGGCATATACAGTGTGTGTGGTGTGTCCAGCGTATACAGTGTGGGTGTGTCATACATACGGCATATACAGTGTGTGTGTGGTGCGTAATGCGTATATAGTGTGTGTGTATGTGGTGCGTACGGCTTATACTGTGTGTGTGGTTTGTACAGCGTATACAGTGTGTGTGTTTTGTGCATACGGCGTATACAGTGTGTGTGCGTACAGCGTATACAGTGTGTGTGTGTGTGGTGCATATGTCATATATAGTGTGAGTGTATGTGGTGCGTACGGCTTATACTGTGTGTGTGGTGCGCGCAGAGTATACAGTGTGTGTGTGTCGTGCATACGGCTTGTACAGTGTGTGCGTACAGCGTATATAGTGTGTGTGTGGTGCGTATGGCGTATAAAGTGTGTGTGTGCGTGTGTGTGTGTGTGTGGTTCGTACAACGTATACAGTGTGTGTGTGTTGTGTGTACGGTGTATACAGTGTGTGTGTGGTGAGTACAGCATATACAGAGTGTGTGTGGTGTGTATGGCATATACAGTGTGTGTGTGTGTGTATGTGGTGCATACGGCGTATGCAGTGTGTGTGGTGTGCACGGCATATACAGTGTGTGTGGTCCGTACGGCGTATACAGTGTGTGTGTGTGGTGCGTACGGCGTATACAGTGTTTCTGTGTATGTGGTGCGTATGGCGTATACAGTGTGTGTGTGGTGTGTACGGCATATACAGCATATACAGTAGGTGTGTGTGTGTGTGTGTGGTGGTGCGTATGTCATATACAGTGTGTGTAGTGCGTATGACGTATACAGTGTGTGTGGTGCATATGGCGTATACATTGTGTGTGTATGTGGTGCGTACGGCGTATGCAGTGTGTGTGTGTGGTGCGTATGACATATACAGTGTGTGTGGTGGGTACGGCGTATACAGTGTGTGTGTGGTACATACAGCGTATACAGTGTTTCTGTGTGTGTGGTGCGTACGGCGTATACAGTGTGTGTATGTGTGTGGTGTGTACGGCTTATACAGTGTGTGTGTACGGCATATACACTGTCTGTGTGGTGCGTATGGCATGTACAGTGTGTGTGGTGCATACGGCGTATAGAGTGTGCGTGTGTGGTGCGTACAGCGTATACATTGTGTGTGTGGTGCATACAGCGTATACAGTGTGTGTGTAATGCTTTTACAGTGTGTGTGTGTGGTGCGTACGGTGTATACAGTGTGTGTGTGTGTGGTGCGTACGGCGTGTACAGTGTGTGTGTACAGCGTATACAGTGTGTGTGTGTGGTGCATACAGTGTATACATTATGTCTCTGTGTGTTGTGTGTACGGCGTATACAGTGTGTGTGAATGTGTGGTGCGTACTGGGTATACAGGGTGTGTGTGGTGCGTTCGGCGTATACAGTGTGTGTGGTGCGTACGGCGTATACAGTGTGTGTGGTGCCTACGGCGTATACAGTGTGTGTGTGGTGCGTACGGTGTATATAGTGTGTGTGTGTGGTGCGTACGGTGTATAAAGTGTGTGTGTGTGGTGCCTACGGCGTATACAGTGTTTGTGCGTGTGTGGTGCGTACGGGGTATACAGTGTGTGTGTGTGTGTGTGTGTGGTGAGTACGGCGTATAGAGTGTGTGTGTGTGTGTGGTCCGTACAGCGTATACAGTGAATAACCAAAGACAAGCAAAATACCCAAATAACTGGATGTAAATGGATAAATCGCGCAGTGCAAAAATAATGATAAATAATAAAGGGTATTTAGTTAACATAATTTTGATCAAAATAATGTAAAAGCCATTCCACCATGTCACGGTAACCCTTATGGGACAGTCCTAACTCTAATATTAAAACCTTACCATTTGTCAAGTGACATACATATGGATAAGGGCAGAGACACTGAACCCCTAGTAGAAACATAGACCTGAGGGGCAGAATGAACCTTTCAGCTCAGACAAAGGGTGGCCACACCCTAATATGCACTAAAGCACACTAAACTACACTGTGTGTGTATGTGGTGCGTACGGCGTATACAGTGTGTGTGTGTGGTGCATACGTCGTATACAGTGTGTGTGTGTAGTGCGTACAGCGTATACAGTGTGTGTGTGTGGTGCGTATGGTGTAAATAGTGTGTGTGTGTACAGCATACAGCGTATACAGTGTGTGTGGTGCATATGGCGTATATAGTATGTGTGTGTACAGCATATACAGTGTGTGGTGTGTATGGCGTATACAGTGTTTGTGATGAGTACGGCATATACAGTGTGTCTGGTGCGTATGGCATATGCAGTGTGTGTGTGTGGTGCCTATTGCGTAAACAGTGTGTGTGTGTGGTGCGTATGGCGTATAAAGTGTGTGTCTGGTGCGTACGGTGTATACAGTGTTTGTGTGGTGTGTACGGCATATACAGTGTGAGTGGTGTGTATGGCATATACTGTGTGTGTGTGTCATACATACGGCATATACAGTGTGTGTGTGGTGAGTACGGCGTATATAGTATGTGTGTGTACAGCATATACAGTGTGTGGTGTGTACGCCGTATACAGTGTTTGTGATGCTTACGGCGTATACAGTGTGTCTGGTGCGTATGGCATATGCAGTGTGTGTGTGTGGTGCTTATTGCGCATACAGTGTGTGTGTGTGGTGCGTATGGCGTATACAGTGTGTGTCTGGTGCGTACGGTGTATACAGTGTTTGTGTGGTGTGTACGGCATATATAGTGTGTGTGGTGTGTACAGCGTATACAGTGTGTGTGTGTCATACATACGGCATATACAGTGTGTGTGTGGTGCGTACGGCGTATATAGTATGTGTGTGTACAGCATATACAGTGTGTGGTGTGTACGGCGTATACAGTGTTTGTGATGCTTACGGCGTATACAGTGTGTCTGGTGCGTATGGCATATGCAGTGTGTGTGTGTGGTGCCTATTGCGCATACAGTGTGTGTGTGTGGTGCGTATAGCGTATACAGTGTGTGTCTGGTGCGTACGGTGTATACAGTGTTTTTGTGGTGTGTGCGGCATATACAGTGTGTGTGGTGTGTACAGCGTATACAGTGTGTGTGTGTCATACATACGGCATATACAGTGTGTGTGTGGTGCGTACGGCGTATATAGTATGTGTGTGTACAGCATATACAGTGTGTGGTGTGTACGGCGTATACAGTGTTTGTGATGCGTACGGCGTATACAGTGTGTCTGGTGCGTATGGCATATGCAGTGTGTGTGTGTGGTGCCTATTGCGTATACAGTGTGTGTGTGTGTGTGTGTTGCGTATGGCGTATACAGTGTGTGTCTGGTGCGTACAGTGTATACAGTGTTTGTGTGGAGTGTACGGCATATACAGTGTGTGTGGTGTGTACGGCGTATACAGTGTGTGTGTGTCATACATACGGCATATACAGTGTGTGTGTGGAGCGTACGGCGTATATGGTATGTGTGTGTACAGCATATACAGTGTGTGGTGTGTACGGCGTATACAGTGTTTGTGATGCATACTTGAAGAGAGAAATACGACCATATCAACCCAAAATAATAATAAAAATTAATTTTTGTTCATAAATAGTATAAAAAATTACTTCATAATCAATATAGGGCACAGTACAAAAATACCGAAAAACACATATCATGTAGGATGACCATCTCACTGAAGGGACGATCCAGTCAACATGTTATAGGGTCCGAGGCACCACAGCAAAAAAGCATATATATAGTCCTTCATATGACAGACCAATAAAGAGGATTATCAAATGACCACAGTATAATACCCATAGTAATACCCATATGGTAGTGCATATAACAAGTATATATGTAAAAATATTATCAAATACTTGGCAATACCTCATAAGGAACTCATAACCTATACTGTCAGGGTGCCATATACCAGCAGCTAGGATATACATTCATCATATCAAACGCCACATAAGGGACACTAGTAATAGCCACTATAGCACTATAATCAAGGTATGACAGCTAGGAGGGTTCAGTTAATAGAGTTATGTTGACAGAGTGTATACCAGGCGAGTATGAAGATAGGTGAGTAAAAAGCAAGTGCTGCATTATGTAGGGGAGAAATACCTGGGCCACAAGCTGTGATGTCAGGGCACCCTCACGTGGACCGCCCGTCCACCCCAACGCACGTTTCGGCGTTTGCCTTCTTCAGGGGGCATCAACTTCCTCTAAGGGCGTGTGTATTTAAATGTTGTGTTGGCCAATCAGGTGGAGGGGTTGGACCCGCAGTAACGCGCGCAGCGTCCCCGCTACCAAGCAACCGGTGGCGCGGGCGTCATGCAAGGGATCACGTGATGGTCACATGGACCCACGTGATACAGGTCCTTGCATAGAGACGCCAGGTGGCACGGGGTACTCAGAGAGCGGCGACGCTCGCGCGTAAGGTCCTTAAACCTCCAATAGTCAGGAACTATAACAAGAGGTATAAGCTCAATTAAATGACGTATTTACTTCCACTACCACCACATAGATATATAGATAGATCATATGATAAAGACAGTATCCCAACCAAGTAAATTAACAATATGGCAATCTGCATACAATATATCATCACATCAAGTAGTATATATAGCAATATGACAAAGTACCCATACAGATCATGTTCAATCCCATATATATATAAAGGAATGTGGAAAAGCCATATTGTCCTAGCAATAATATATAGTAGGTGGAATATCAAAAGATAACATCCTATATATCATCATGATTAAATCAAGGGGAACAATATCTAATGTAGGGGTAGCGAACTTCCCAGATATAGCTTCCATTTAAACAAATTAACATATAAAGATCTTCGAAAGCGAGAGGAAGATCCACAATATATATACACCACAGTAGTCGTTCCCGGATGAAATAGATTATTCAGTATATTCTTATTCGCATATTCATCCATATGATATCAGCCATAATGTAGACACAACTCGCCGGAGGAAGTAAACTGCAAACGGATGATGAAGAATACTAAAAAATTATAAAAGAATGTTAAAATCATAAAAACCACAACAAAATATGTGACAGGGGTGAGATTAAAGAAAGGGAGCAAAGCTGAGATTCTCATTCAGTCCATTGGGATGTACAGTATTTAATCGCCAAATCCATCTAGATTCGAGCTGAGCCAGACGTTGGCTCAGTTTACCTCCACGAATACCAACTCTTAACGCGTCTATCCCCCGAACCCTCAGGAGGGAGCTATCACAGTCATGATGGAGTTTAAAATGTTTTGGTATAGTCCTGAGTGTGGAGGGATCCGCGCAGTCAATCGCCGCCGATATCCCCAATACATGTTGTAACGGGTCTGGGAGGCGGAACCTCTGGGCTACAATACAAGGGGGCGGTCCTTGTAAGGGAGCGGGTGGCGACCAGGCAGGTAGTCACAGGAGGTGACCAGGACAGTCTCTGGGTGTACGGGCAGGAGGACACGGCAAGTGATCGGGGCAGTCTCTGGATAAAGGGTAGGTACGACCTGTGATGGCTGAACCTCCAGGTAGGCTAGCAAGGCAGATGGAGAATGTGTGCTCCCAGGTGAGCAAGCGAGAGTCTCTGGAATATCAGGTGGTCACAGCACGTGACGGCGGAGCCTCCAGGTAGGCAAGCAGGCAGGTAACGGAGAAGTGCTCCCAGGTGAGCGGGCAAGAGTCTCAGGAATAGCTGGTGGTCACAGCACGTGACAGCGGAGCCTCCGGGCAGGCAAGCAGGCAGGTAGCGGAGAAGCGCTCCCAGGTGAGCGGGCAAGAGTCTGGAGTAGCTGGTGGTCACAGCACGTGACAGCGGAGCCTCCGGGCAGGCAAACAGGCAGGTAGCGGAGAAGCGCTCCCAGGTGAGCGGGCAAGAGTCTGGAGTAGCTGGTGGTCACAGCACGTGACAGCGGAGCCTCCGGGCAGGCAAGCAGGCAGGTAGCGGAGAAGCGCTCCCAGGTGAGCGGGCAAGAGTCTGGAGTAGCTGGTGGTCACAGCACGTGACAGCGGAGCCTCCGGGCTGGCAAGCAGGCAGGTAGCTGAGGTGCGCTCCCAGGTGAGCGGGCAGGCTGGTCCTTAGACAGACTGACAGGAGTAGTAAGGCAGACCGTCGGACCTCAGACTAGCAGACAGGTAGCAAGTAATCAGGCAGGAATCTGACAGGTAACTGGCAGGTAACTGGCAACGGGACCTGAGGGCTGAAGCACAGGTGAGACACAGGTGCAAAAAACATTGCTCGGGCACCTCCATTTTGGAGGAGGTGCCTTATATATGATGAAGTCCTCCGGCCATTGGCCGGGGACTCCTTAGGACGGCGTGCGCGGCCCCTTTAAGAGGAGGGGAGCGTGCGCGCGCGCGCCCTAAGCACAGGGGCCGGAAAGGAGCGCGCGCTGAGAGCAGAGCGGGAGGAGGACGCCGGGAAGGAGCGCGCGCTGACAGCAGAGCGGGAGAGGGACGCCGGGCACGGGGCAGAGCGGTGAGGGGAGCAGTGTCCCTGCCTAGCAGAGGGCAGGGACGCCGGCACTACAGTACCCCCCCTTTAGGCCCCCCCTTTTTTAGGCCAGACAGAAATTTAGCTAGGATAAGAGGGGCATGGATGTTCTCCCGGGGCTCCCACGTTCTCTCCTCAGGACCAAACCCCTTCCAATCTACCAGAAAAAAGGTCTTTCCTCTTACCCTTTTGGTGGCAAGAATGTTCTCTACCTCAAACTCGTCCTCAGCAGAAACCGGAGCAGGAGGCGTACCTGTAGACTTGGAAAAAGAGTTAAGTACCACAGGTTTGAGGAGAGATACATGGAAGGAGTTAGGGATCCGTAAGTTGGCCGGGAGTTTCAATTTATAGGCCACCGGGTTGATCTGACTGGTGACCTCCAGAGGTCCGATGAACCGAGGCCCTAACTTGTAAGAGGGTATCTTGAGTCGAACATACTTAGATGAGAGCCAGACCTTATCTCCTGGACGAAATTGAGGAGGATCCAGGCGTTTTTTGTCAGCGTGTCTTTTCATCCGCTCGGACGACTGAAGGAGTGCGGATCGGGTACTCTCCCAAATGGAGGAAAATTTGCTAACGAGAGATTCCGCAGCCGGGTTGTCCACCGAGGTGGAGACAGGAAAAGGAATCCGAGGATGCTGACCAAAGACTACAAAAAACGGGGATTTGGAGGAGGATTCGCTCTCGTGATTATTGTAAGAGAACTCGGCCCATGGTAGGAGATCCACCCAGTCAGAATGGTGGGCATTAACGAAGTGCCGGAGGTAACTGGTCAGGTTCTGATTGATCCGCTCCACTTGACCATTGGACTGTGGGTGGTAAGCGGAAGAGAAGTCCAGGGTGACGTCTAGTAGTTTACAAGTGGCTCTCCAGAAGCGTGAGGTGAACTGTACCCCACGATCCGACACGATGTGGAGGGGCAGGCTATGAAGACGGAAGATGTGACGAATAAAGTCTCTAGCTAGCTCGGGTGCAGACGGAAGGCCTGGCAGGGGAACGAAATGAGCCATCTTGGAGAAGCGGTCAGCGACCACCCAAATGACCGTACAACCGGCAGAGAGTGGGAGGTCAGTTATGAAGTCCATTGCAATATGCTGCCAGGGGGCAGCAGGTACTGGGAGCGGAAGGAGGCGACAGGCTGGCAGATGTCTCGGAACCTTGTTGCGGGCGCAGGACACACAGGCAGAAACAAAGTCTATTACATCCTTGTGCAGGGTAGGCCACCAGTAGTGCCGGGAAATAAGCTGGAGGGTCTTCTTCTGACCAGCGTGGCCAGCCAGTTTAGACGAGTGACCCCAGTGAAGGATCTTCTCCCGATCAGGTACTGGTACGAACGTCTTTCCGGGAGGGAGACGATTTAGACTCACGGGAGCCACCTGCATTACTTTGGCGGGATCGATGATGTGTTTCGGATCTTCCTCGAGATCAGATACCAGAAAGGATCGAGACAAGGCGTCCGCCTTGACGTTTTTGTCAGCCGGGCGAAAATGAAGGACAAAATCAAAACGAGCAAAAAACAAGGACCACCGGGCTTGGCGCGGGTTAAGTCTCCGGGCATGCTGGAGGTAAGCCAAGTTCTTGTGGTCAGTGTAAATTATTACCGGGTGAAGAGCCCCCTCAAGCAGGTAACGCCACTCCTCCAATGCCAGTTTGATGGCCAATAACTCTCGATCTCCTATGGCATAATTGCGCTCAGAGGAGGAGAAGAGTTTAGAGAAGAAGCCGCAAGTTACCATCCTCCCGGAAGAAGATTTTTGAGTAAGTACCGCTCCAGCTCCAGAGGAGGAGGCGTCCACTTCCAGGAAAAACTGCTTGTTGCCCCCCGGGCGATGCAGCACCGGGGCGGAAGAGAAGGCCTGTTTTAAGGAAAGAAAGGCTTCTTCTGCTTCGGGCGGCCACTCTTTGGGATTAGTACCCTTACGGGTGAGCGTGGAAATTGGGGCAGTCCGGGAAGAGAAGTGTGGTATGAAGAGGCGGTAGTAGTTGGCGAAGCCCAGGAACCGCTGAATGGCCTTCAACCCCTCCGGTCGGGGCCATTTCTCGATGGCGGACAGTTTCTCTGGATCCATTCGTAGGCCGGTCTGAGAAATAATGTAGCCCAAAAACGGAAGCGAGGTCTGCTCAAAGAGGCACTTCTCGTATTTAGCGAAGAGGTGATTCTGCCTGAGCCTGAGCAGGACCTGACGAACGTCCCTCCGGTGAGTCTGGAGATCCGGAGAGAAGACCAAGATGTCGTCCAGGTACACCACTACGCAGGAGTAGAGAAGGTCCCGGAATATGTCATTGACCAACTCTTGAAAGACGGCAGGAGCGTTACAGAGACCAAAGGGCATTACCAGGTATTCATAGTGGCCGTCCCGGGTGTTGAATGCCGTCTTCCATTCATCCCCTTGACGGATACGAACCAGGTTGTACGCCCCACGGAGGTCTAGTTTGGTGAAGATTCTAGCCCCCCTCAGACGATCAAATAATTCTGGAATGAGCGGAAGGGGGTACTTATTCTTCACCGTGATCTGGTTTAGGCCTCTATAGTCTATACAGGGACGGAGAGAGCCGTCCTTCTTTTTGACGAAAAAGAAGCCTGCTCCCGCCGGGGAGGTAGATTTCCGGATGAATCCCCTGGCCAGATTCTCCTCAATATATTCGGACATCGACCGGGTCTCAGCAGCGGATAAAGGATAAATACGCCCACGGGGAGGAGTAGTACCGGGTAACAGGTCGATGGGACAGTCGTATGGTCTATGAGGGGGTAATGTCTCTGCCTCCTTTTTATTAAAGACATCAGCATAAGACCAATAAGGAATTGGAAGTCCAGGTAGATTAGCTGGGGTAGGAGAGGGACGGACGGGATGGACGGGAACCAGGCAGGTCTTATGACAGTCTTGTCCCCAGCGAAGGACTTCTCCGGTTTGCCAGTCAAGCACGGGTGCATGTTTCTGGAGCCAAGGCAGACCTAGCAAGAGGGCGTGAGAGAGTCCAGGCAGAACATGAAAGGAGATACTTTCAGAATGCAGCATTCCCACCTGCAGAGTAATGGATTCGGTGATGAGTTGGATGGGGCGTGGTAAGAGCCCCCCATCCACGGCAGCCACAGACAAGGGTACAGCCAGAGGTTTGGTGGGGATGCGGTATTTCTCTACCAGGGACTGTGAAATAAGATTCCCGGCTGCTCCAGAGTCCAGTTGGGCTAGTTCGAAATAACGGTTCTCCCCGTAGACGATTGAAACTGACAACAGCAGGGATGGAGAGGATTTATTCTTGTCTAGGTGGACCTCTCTGAGTGATCCTAGACACATGCGTTTCCCGACCTCTCCGGGCAGGCATGGATCCGGTGCTCCTTACTGCCACAGTAGAAGCAGGTCCCCTCGGCACGGCGTAAGTCCTGACGGGTCTTGACCATCTTGGTCTGGTCGACCTGCAGAGGCTCAGGAGGGTGTACCTGGTTAGAGACAGAAGGAGTGACGGGTCTCTGAAAAGTAGGAGCTAGACGTGGTAACCTCCTCTCACGGGTGACCTCTCTGGCACGCTCCTGGAACCGTAGGTCAATCCGGGTGGCAAGAGTTATTAAGTCATCGAGAGTGGTAGGAATGTCCCGACCGGCAAGTTCATCTTTAATACGGCCGGACAGACCCTCCCAGAAGACGGAAACCAGAGCGTCGTTAACCCAGGCCAGCTCCGAGGCAAGGGTACGGAACCGTATGGCATATTGGCCCACGGTGAGACTCTCCTGACGGAGGCGTAGCAACGATGATGCAGATGAGGTCTTCCGTCCGGGTTCGTCGAAGACTTTCCGGAAAGCCGTGAGAAAAGCAGGCAAGTTGGACACCAGGGGGTCTCCTCTCTCCCATAGAGGATTTAGCCAGGCCAGGGCCTCCCCGGTGAGATGGGACATGATGAAGGCAATTTTGGCCCGGTCGGAGTTAAACTGGTGGGACAAAAGTTCAAAGTGCAGGGTGCACTGATTTAAGAAGCCCCGAGCCTGGACGGAGTCGCCTCCGAAGCGAGGAGGTGCAGAAAGCCGGGGTCCGGGGTAGGATACCATGGTATTAGTGGGCAGCGGAGCTGCCGGATTGCAAGATATGGCACTGGCGGAGGTTGTTGGTGGATCAGACAGAGTGTTCAGGCGAGTATTGACATTCCGCAGGTGACCCATGATGGACTCCTGTTGGGACCTCTGACGGGACAGTTCAAGACAGAGGTCCGAGAGCGAGGGAGCTTGGGTGCCACCGGGTTCCATGGCCCGAGCAAACTGTAACGGGTCTGGGAGGCGGAACCTCTGGGCTACAATACAAGGGGGCGGTCCTTGTAAGGGAGCGGGTGGCGACCAGGCAGGTAGTCACAGGAGGTGACCAGGACAGTCTCTGGGTGTACGGGCAGGAGGACACGGCAAGTGATCGGGGCAGTCTCTGGATAAAGGGTAGGTACGACCTGTGATGGCTGAACCTCCAGGTAGGCTAGCAAGGCAGATGGAGAATGTGTGCTCCCAGGTGAGCAAGCGAGAGTCTCTGGAATAGCAGGTGGTCACAGCACGTGACGGCGGAGCCTCCAGGTAGGCAAGCAGGCAGGTAACGGAGAAGTGCTCCCAGGTGAGCGGGCAAGAGTCTCAGGAATAGCTGGTGGTCACAGCACGTGACAGCGGAGCCTCCGGGCAGGCAAGCAGGCAGGTAGCGGAGAAGCGCTCCCAGGTGAGCGGGCAAGAGTCTGGAGTAGCTGGTGGTCACAGCACGTGACAGCGGAGCCTCCGGGCAGGCAAACAGGCAGGTAGCGGAGAAGCGCTCCCAGGTGAGCGGGCAAGAGTCTGGAGTAGCTGGTGGTCACAGCACGTGACAGCGGAGCCTCCGGGCAGGCAAGCAGGCAGGTAGCGGAGAAGCGCTCCCAGGTGAGCGGGCAAGAGTCTGGAGTAGCTGGTGGTCACAGCACGTGACAGCGGAGCCTCCGGGCTGGCAAGCAGGCAGGTAGCTGAGGTGCGCTCCCAGGTGAGCGGGCAGGCTGGTCCTTAGACAGACTGACAGGAGTAGTAAGGCAGACCGTCGGACCTCAGACTAGCAGACAGGTAGCAAGTAATCAGGCAGGAATCTGACAGGTAACTGGCTGGTAACTGGCAACGGGACCTGAGGGCTGAAGCACAGGTGAGACACAGGTGCAAACAACATTGCTCGGGCACCTCCATTTTGGAGGAGGTGCCTTATATATGATGAAGTCCTCCGGCCATTGGCCGGGGACTCCTTAGGACGGCGCGCGCGGCCCCTTTAAGAGGAGGGGAGCGTGCGCGCGCGCGCCCTAAGCACAGGGGCCGGAAAGGAGCGCGCGCTGAGAGCAGAGCGGGAGGAGGACGCCGGGAAGGAGCGCGCGCTGACAGCAGAGCGGGAGAGGGACGCCGGGCACGGGGCAGAGCGGTGAGGGGAGCAGCGTCCCTGCCTAGCAGAGGGCAGGGACGCCGGCACTACACATGTTCTCTTATTCTCACTTTGAGTTGGCGCGTTGTTAGGCCAACATAAATGAGCCCACAGGGGCAAGTAGCGTAATAAATAACAAAGCGTGAGATACATGTAATGCGGCTCCTTATTTCATAGGTTTTAGTGCCAGCTGCATTGGAGAAAATATTGGTTCTATCCATTTTGGGGCAAGCGACGCATCGACCGCACGGAAAACTACCACACTCAGGACCCGATGCACCAAAAATTGTAGACGTGCCAGATACAGTTTGGTAGTGACTATGTACAAGATAGTCACGGAGATTCTTGGAGCGGCGTACAGTGATGGGTGGGCGATCAGGAAGGATTTTTGACAATACCAGATCTATCAGGAGAATGGGCCAAGCTTGAGTCAAGCATTTCCTCATCCGTCCGAATTGTCCATGGTAGTTTGTTATGAATCTAGGTTTGTCATTGATCTTAGGACTTCTTTGCAAATAAAGCAAATCGTACCTATTCGAATATTTAGCACGATGGTACGCTCTTTTTACCACCCGTTTACTGTAGCCCCTCTCATAGAATCTCCTCTTCATGTCCTTGGACTGTCTAACAAAATCTTCATCACTGGAACAAAGTCTGCGAAGACGCAGAAATTGCCCAGTGGGTACAGATCGAACCATCCACGCGGGATGGGAGGACGACGCGTGGAGCAACATATACGTGGAGGTGTCCTTTCTATAGATGTTTGTTTGTATCAAATTATTATGATCCCTTGTAAGGTTAACATCAAGAAAGCTAACTGTATCAATATCCCAATTGAAAGTAATATAGATATTCATCTCATTAGTGTTGAGGAGTTGCACAAATGTTTGCAAGTCCTCAACTGAACCCTGCCAGATCAGCAGGATATCATCAATGTAGCGGGTCCAAAAAGGGACGCGATCCATTGACGCCCGCCGATCCGGCAGAGTGAGGCCCCTCTCCCACAGCCCCAGGAACAAATTTGCATAGGCCGGTGCAAATGATGCACCCATTGCCGTACCCTGGAGCTGTAGGTAGAAGGACCCCTTAAAAGTGAAAAAGTTGTGGGTAAGGGAAAATTCCAAGAGGCACATCACCAAGTCGACGATATCTCTCGGTAGATTAGAGGTATTGAGGAAAAAAGCGCAAGCTCTTAGACCATCCACATGCTTGATATTAGCATAAAGTGATTCCACATCACCCATCACAAGAATCATCTCTGGGTCCAAATACAATCCATCAACTTTCTTAAGTAGATCACCTGTGTCTAAAAGAAATGATGGAAGACTTTCTACTAACAGCTGAAGTTTACTGTCAATCCATCGGTTGACATTCTCTAGAAAATTCCCTGTTCCAGAGATGATAGGACGCCCAGGTGGTGAGGACATATTCTTTGCACTTTGGGCAACAAGTAGAATGTAGATACCGTCGGTTCATTAACCAATAGTGCTGAAGCCAATCCGGCAGTGATAATCCCATCGGCCACGGCTTTGTTGATAATTTTGGACAATTGGGATGAGAAAGAGGCCAAAGGATTAAATGTCAAGCATTTATAACAGGTTTTATTATGAAGCTGTCTAAAGGCCTCTCTCTCATACATGTCTTTTGGCCATAGCACGATGTTCCCACCCTTGTCGGCCGGCTTCAGCACTATGTTAGGGAGGTTCTGGAGAGCCCGAAGGTGTCCACGCTCATGTGTAGTTAGATTGTCCTTCTCTATATAGCGTGGTATGCGTTCAAACTCTCTCGTAACCACCTGTACAAATAAATCTATATTGGCGCACGTGGACAGTGGGGGAAACTTTTTGGACCTTACTCTAATGGATGCAGGGATCTTACCTGCTTCTTCCATATTGTGTTCCGTAGAGAGTTCCTCCAACGTTCGTAGGGCTACTTGCTCCTCTTCTGTTGGAAAGAAATTGAATTGTGTCTCATCAAAAAAATGTTTCTTGAACATCAAAGACCTCGCAAATAAATGGAGGTCCTTGATGGCAGAAAAGACATCAAAGTTGCTCTTAGGTGAGAAGGAAAGACCCCTGCTTAGTAGAGCAAGGTCCGTGTCAGTAAGTTTGTAACTGCTAAGGTTAATTATCTTATTGTCCCCACTGTCCACGGGCGACTGTCTAAACGGTCTGCGTCTATAGGGATGAAAATTCGTATCCCGTGTCCTCTTGAGGCTTAGTCCTGACCGTGTGACCACAGAGGAAGACGTGATGCTGGATGAATCACTGAGAGATGAACATGATCGACTGCGCGGATCCCTCCACACTCAGGACTATACCAAAACATTTTAAACTCCATCATGACTGTGATAGCTCCCTCCTGAGGGTTCGGGGGATAGACGCGTTAAGAGTTGGTATTCGTGGAGGTAAACTGAGCCAACGTCTGGCTCAGCTCAAATCTAGATGGATTTGGCGATTAAATACTGTACATCCCAATGGACTTAATGAGAATCTCAGCTTCGCTCCCTTTCTTTAATCTCTCCCCTGTCACATATTTTGTTGTGGTTTTTATGATTTTAACATTCTTTTATTATTTTTCAGTATTCTTCATCATCCGTTTGCAGTTTACTTCCTCTGGCGAGTTGTGTCTACATTATGGCTGATATCATATGGATGAATATGCGAATAAGTATATACTGAATAATCTATTTCATCCGGGAACGACTACTGTGGTGTATATATATTGTGGATCTTCCTCTCGCGTTCGAAGATCTTTATATGTTAATTTGTTTAAATGGAAGCTATATCTGGGAAGTTCGCTACCCCTACATTAGATATTGTTCCTCTTGATTTAATCATGATGATATATAGGATGTTATCTTTTGATATTCCACCTACTATATATTATTGCTAGGACAAAATTACTTTTCCACATTTCTTTATATATATATGGGATTGAACATGATCTGTATGGGTACTTTGTCATATTGTTATATATACTACTTGATGTGATGATATATTGTATGCAGATTGCCATATTGTTAATTTACTTGGTTGGGATACTGTCTTTATCATATGATCTATCTATATATCTATGTGGTGGTAGTGGAAGTATATACGTCATTTAATTGAGCTTATACCTCTTGTTATAGTTCCTGACTATGGGAGGTTTAAGGACCTTACGCGCGAGCGTCGCCGCTCTCTGAGTACCCCGTGCCGCCTGGCGTCTCTATGCAAGGACCTGTATCACGTGGGTCCATGTGACCATCACGTGATCCCTTGCATGACGCCCGCGCCACCGGTTGCTTGGCAGCGGGGACGCTGCGCGCGTTACTGCGGGTCCACCCCCTCCACCTGATTGGCCAACACAACATTTAAATACACACGCCCTTAGAGGAAGTTGACGCCCCCTGAAGAAGGCAAACGCCGAAACGTGCGTGGGGGTGGATGAGCGGTCCACGTGAGAGTGCCCTGACATCACAGCTTGTGGCCCAGGTAATTCTCCCCTACATAACGCAGCACTTGCTTTTTACTCACCTAACTTCATACTCGCCTGGTATACACTCTGTCAACATAACTCTATTAACTGAAGCCTCCTAGATATCATACCTTGATTATAATAGTGCTATAGTGGCTATTACTAGTGTCCCTTATGTGGCGTTTGATATGATGAATGTATATCCTAGCTGCTGGTATATGGCACCCTGACAGTATAGGTTATGAGTTCCTTATGAGGTATTGCCAAGTATTTGATATTATCTTTACATATATACTTGTTATATGCACTACCATATGGGTATTACTATGGGTATTATACTGTGGTCATTTGATAATCCTCTTTATTGGTCTGTCATATGAAGGACTATATATATGCTTTTTTGCTGTGGTGCCTCAGACCCTATAACATGTGGACCGGATCGTCCCTTCAGTGAGATGGTCATCCTACATGATATGTGTTTTTCTGTATTTTTGTACTGTGCCCTATATTGATTATGAAGTAACTTTTTATACTCTTTAAAAAGTTAATTTTTATTATTATTTTGGGTTGATATGGTCGTATTTCTCTCTTCAAGTATTTATCTATGTCGAACGACTTAACCTATATTTCCACCATTAGGTGCTAGCCATTGAGCAGTATATATATTATCTTTAATATGCACCAATTGAGAAACTTATATTGGAGTGTTTTGTGATGCGTACGGCGTATACAGTGTGTCTGGTGCGTATGGCATATGCAGTGTGTGTGTGTGGTGCCTATTGCGTATACAGTGTGTGTGTGTGGTGCATATGGTGTATACAGTGTGTGTGTATGTGGTGCGTACGGCTTATACTGTGTGTGTGGTGTGTACAGCGTATACAGTGTGTGTGTTTTGTGTGTACGGCGTATACAGTGTGTGTGAGTACAGCGTATACAGTGTGTGTGTGTGGTGCGTATGGCATATATAGTGTGTGTGTATGTGGTGCGTACGGCTTATACTGTGTGTGGTGCGTACAGAGTATACAGTGTGTGTGTGTCGTGCATACGGCTTATATAGTGTGTGTACAGCGTATACAGTGTGTGTGTCGTGCGTATGGCGTATACAGTGTGTGTGTGCGTGTGTGTGTGTGGTTCGTACGACGTATACAGTGTGTGTTTGTTGTGCGTACGGCGTATACAGTGTGTGTGTGGTGAGTACAGCATATACAGAGTGTGTGTGGTGCGTATGGCATATACAGTGTGTGTGTGTGTGTGTGTGTATGTGATGCATACGGCGTATGCAGTGTGTGTGGTGTGCACGGCACATACAGTGTGTGTGGTGCGTACGGCGTATACAGTGTGTGTGTGCTGCCTACGGCTTATACAGTGTGTGTGTACGTCATATACACTGTGTGTGTGGTGCGTATGGCGTATACAGTGTGTGGTGCATACGGCATATACCGTGTGTGTGTGGTGCGTACGGCGTATACATTGTGTGTGTGGTGCATACAGCGTATACAGTGTGTGTGTAATGCGTATACAGTGTGTGTGTGTGGTGCGTACGGTGTATACAGTGTGTGTGTGTGTGGTTTGTACAGCGTATACAGTGTGTGTGTGTGTGTGTGTATGGTGTATACAATGTGTGTGTGGTGCGTATGGTGTATACATTGTGTCTGTGTGTTGTGCATAGGGCGTATACAGTGTGTGTGAATGTGTGGTGCGTACGGCGTATACAGTGTGTGTGGTGCATACGGCGTACACAGTGTGTGTGGTGAGTACTGCGAATACAGTGTGTGTGGTGAGTACGGCATATACAGTGTGTAGGTATGTGGTGCATACGGCGTATACAGTGTGTGTGTGTTGAGTACGGCGTATAATGTGTGTGTGTGGTGCGTACGGCTTATACAGTGTGTGTGTGTTGCTTACCGCGTATACAGTGTATGTGTGTGTGTGGTGCGTGCAGCGTATACAGTGTGTGTGTGTGAGTGTGTGGGTGTGGTGCGTATGGCGTATACAGTGTGTGTGTGGTGCGTATGGCGTATACAGTGTGTGTGGTGAGTACGGCGTATACAATGTGTATGTATGTGGTGCATACGGCGTATACAGTGTGTGTGTGTTGAGTACGGCGTATAATGTGTGTGTGTGTGTGTGGTGCGTACGGCGTATACAGTGTGTGTGTGTTGCGTACCGCGTATACAGTGTATGTGTGTGTGTGGTGCGTACAGCGTATACAATGTGTGTGTGAGTGTGGGTGTGGTGCGTATGGCGTATACAGTGTGTGTGTGGTGCATATGGCGTATACAGTTTGTGTGTACGGCATATACAGTGTGTGTGTGGTTCCGTACGGCATATATGACTCGCCCTCTGGGCCGTGGGGCACTCGGATCCGGGCAGTAGGGGAACGATGGGAGTAGTAGTGCCAACCCGGTTCCGTGGCTCAGGGTGGTCAGGCCAGTAGTAGTCCGTTATGTGTTGTTGATTATGTCCGACTACGCCACCCGTGGATTTGGGGTCATTTGGAACCGCCGCTGGGGCTGATGATGTATGCAGCTAGGGTAGTGTGACTCCCCACGGGAAGAGTGCGGCCCCAAGGCAGTATAATGGATGGTGGGAGTGATGGTGGTGAGAGTCCCAGTACCGGTAGTGCTGGAGGTGCGAAGGAGCACACAGACAACAGGTTTCAGTCCTGGGTCTTTACTAAAACAGGTAAACTGACCCACAAACAGTCCCAGCTAGGAGGGGACCTGGATGTCTGAGAGCAATGGGGAAATTGACCCTCGTCAGGGTGAGGGTGTAGGCCTACCGTGCTTTCTGCGCTCCTTCTGGCTATCTCCTCCTTATAGGGTAACAGCCCACGTTTCCGAGCTCTCCGTGTATTCTCGCCTGTATGGCCTGCAACGTGGGTTCCTTTCTGCTCCCGGCCTGGTACGGCTTTTCTGGTCCCTTCTGTTGTGGCAGGGCCTTCAGGCTTCTTAGGCCAAGGAATATACAGTCCCCTGCGGACTGGTTATCTGCTGTGGGATGTAGAATCCTCCCAGCCTCAGACACCAAAGTCTGGTAAATTAGGTCCTTTATCTGCCAAGACAGGCTCACTTCGCCTCTTGTCTCTGGCTTGTGGCTCTCCTCCTGTCACACTTCCTCTTAGGTGCAATACAACTTTCTGTCCCTGTTCTGCTCCGGGACACGTCTCAGTGCTGAGACAGGTCATCCAGTTCTCTCTAACCCTGCCCCCAGTACCAGCTTTTATAGGGGCAGCCTGCTCCCCCTACTGGCCTGAGACAGGAGGCATTGCATGCTAATGTTCCCCTGACTAGAGAACCTCCCCCTTGCTCTCAGACACAGCTTTATTAGATTTTGTGGCATCCAGGCCAGGGTGACACATATACAGTGTGTGTGGTGCATACGGCGTATACAGTGTGTCTGTGTGTACGGCATATACAGTGTGTGTGGTGCGCACGGCGTATACAGTGTGTGGTGCATACGGCGTTTACATTGTGTCTGTGTGCGTGTGGTGCGTACGGCATATACAGTGTGTTTGTGTGTGGTGCGTTTGGCGTATACAGTTTGTGTGTGTGGTGAGTACGGCGTATACAGTGTGTGTATGGTGCGTATGGTGTATACAGTGTGTGTGGTGAGTATGGCGTATAGATTGTGTGTGTGTGTTTCGTACGTACGGCGTATACAGTGTGTATGTGTGTGGTGCATACGGCATATATAGTGTGTGTGTGATGCGTACAGCGTATACAGTGTGTGTGGTGTGTACGGTGCATACAGTGTGTGTGTGTGTGGTGCGTATGGTGCATACAGTGTGTGTGTCGTGCTTACTGGGTATACAGTGTGTGTGTTGCATACGGCGTATACAGTGTGTGTGTTTGATGCGTACGGCATATACTGTGTGTGTGTGGTATGTATACAGTGTGTGTGTGTGTGTGTGTGTGTGTGGTGCATACGGCGTATACATTGTGTGTGTGTGTGTGGTGCGACGGTGTTCCACTGGTGGTACCGCGCAAGAGGCTGTACCACCAGAGGTTTCCATATTGAGACATCCATCACATGGGTGTCCCAATATGGTGGTCAGCGAACTTCCGCCGCTTGGAATTCTGGGATCTGGACACATCTGGATGGACCAGGATGTGAAGACATTACAAGGTAAGTAGATATTAGATTGGAGTTTGTATAAATCCGATAGTGATGGGACATACATTTTCAGCTTCAGAACTAAGCTGGGAAGAAGATGCATATTTTCTAATAACTCAACCCCAGCCTATAAGCCACAAATCAAGAGTGGACAGACCGCTGACAACAGCCAGGTCATGTTTGGTCTCTGGGTAACAATAAAATCCCAATAAAAAAAATGTGTTAGCGATCTCGAACTTCTGCGATCATCCAGTTACGGTATAACTTGGGAATTTCATAAAATCCTGAAGGGTTGAGGACAGCCCACAACTTGTCCCATATGAGGTCATCAAGGGGTATGTGTGGATGCAACTCAGGTGCTCATAAAGGGTCAAGCCAAAATATAATCTTTCTTCCTGTAGAGAGATGCACACCTGTGTACGCATGAACCCTGTTCACCGAAGGTCCCGAATCGAAGTGCTCTTCTTTTTTATTTTATGTAACTGTATATGCTGTATTGTTTGGTCCCACTTGTAATATCTTTTGTGTTCTTTTTATAAACACTGCCTATCATTCTGGATTAAATATAAAATATAATAGTTCTTTTCCTTTTGTTCTGTACACCACGCCTCAAAGCCATACGCTACCTATCAGTTATCCAGTAAGGCTGTAAAAATGACTGGTGGTGGCGGCTAATAATCTTTTTTAGGTAATCGCGGAGTTAGCCGTGACCGTACCGGGGGTATATACACATATCCCAGGAGTGGGGATTGGAGGTGTATATACCATACGCTCACTGTTAGTTTCCTGATAACTGGCCTATTTAGGTAAACAGCCTGCGATAGGCTGTCCGGACAATAGGGGGCAGCATAGAGCTGTTCACTCCAAAAGATCACAATGGGTGGATCTGCGTGACCCCCAGGCTGTGATCTTTGACAAATTGATGGCAGAGGTGGGATTCTGCGTGATTTCTCCGGTGTCATCCTTGACAACAACAATGACTTAACCTTACATCAAATGTCATGAAGGGGTTAAGCCAAAGGCCATGATAGACTCCTGCTGCATACACTGGGTTAAACAGAGATGAAACAGCATAGCTCCCAACTATTCCTGATTCAGCTAGACTGTCCCACTACACCAGGGCTTTTGTCTCAACTTCCACCCTCACTCTTCTTTCCATGCTTCTTCTCTTGTCTTCATTGCTCTGTAGCTCCACAGTGTCATTTGTTTTGACTTTTAAATGTTTTTAAAAATGTTTGTGTCTCTTTTGTACTAATAAAGCATTGTTATATTTTATGGTGATCCCTGTGTAATGGCATGTTTCTTTTTCTTAAATGACTTAACTCGCACAACACAGCGTTAAGGTGATGAGTAAATGGCGTAAAAATTAGCCTGATTGATTATTTTTCTCCATTAAACCCACAAAAATGCAATAAAAATGTAATGCTGAGGATGTGTTTACAAGTTGCGTTTTTCTAGTCCTTTTTTCCTGCGTATTTTCTGCAGGCATCTGCACTACACAGCACAATAACAATCTTCTCTGATTATTGCATATTTGCTTCCCTTCTTTTATGCGTTGTCCCCTTAATTTGATGCATCTTTGGTGCAGATTTGAAGTAGTTTTATAATATTTTGTTAGTAGTACAAAAAAATCTTTGATTCTTCACTTAAAAATGCAATGTCATTTTTTTTTGTTATATGCCTTTTTTTAGCTTCACATTAAAGCCTATAGAAATAAAACGCACCAATATTGCACAGTACAGCTGCTGCGTTTTTTTCTACTGCTTTTTTTTCACAAAAATTCTGCTGTATTTAACTGTCCAAGCAAAGTCGATGTGATTTCATGGAAACTGCGCCCCAATGTGCAGTATTGGTGCTGTTTTTCTCTATAGGCTTCTACGTGGAACCTAAAAAACACATGGAAAAACTGCAGCTACTTTTTTTAAGCGCAGAATCAAAGTTTTTCTCTACTATAAAAAGCACATTAAAAAACGAAGCTTAACATCTGCACTAGTGATGGGCGAGCACTAAAATGGTCGGGTGCTCGATGCTCGGGTCGAGCAAATTGGAATACTCGGGTGCTCGAGCCCAATCTAAGTCTATGGGAAACTCGAGCATTTTTCAGGCAGCTCCCCCCTGCGGTCTGCAGAGGGCCTAAAAATTGCCCAAATCGATGGGAGCAGTGCTCAAATGACATGGGAACAGCATGGGGAAGACCCCTGGAAGCATTTCTGACTCCCAGGTCACTTCTGTCAACAACTTTGTCACAGATATTACGCCACTTTTACGGACTCACAATAAAACATACAAAAACTAATCCAAAATGGATTTTCCTGGGAAATATGTTAAGGAACATCCTTTCCAGGGTAATGACTTGTATATAAGGCAAAATAAATAACCAAAACCAAAAATACTCCTCCACACCATGGGCGATGTTCACACGTAGCGTTTTTTATGTATTTGTGCGGGTGTCCATACTCGGTCCCCAGCCGCCACTATTTCTCCCGGTATCGTCTCCGCCTTCCACAAGCACTAGTCCCACAACATTACCCATGCCCTCCCCAGTGCACTTACTGGGAAGGACCGCCTACCTACAAACACGTGGTCAAGTGAACGTGGCCAGGGATGGTACGGAGCCAGTCCACAGCTTTTTATGCTGAGTTGTATTTGACCACAGCCAGATTGTTTAGCTTGGTGAAAGGACTTGAGAAACCAAATCTACTTCAGCTGTCATTTCTCCCAGGAAGTCCTCTAAAGCTGCTTTCACTTGAAATGTGGCCTTTTAGGCTCGTGGAGGCGGAGACTTTTCACAACCTCATGCCGGTGGCGGCCAGGTGTCCATACTCGGTCCCTATCCGTCACTGTTTCTCCCGGTATCATCTCCGCCTTCCACAAGCATGGGTCCCACAACATTACCCGCGCCCTCCCCAGTGCACTTACTGGGAAGGACCACCTAGACACAAAAATGTGGACAGATGAATGTGGCCAGGGATGGTACGGAGCCAGTCCACAGCATTTTTGCTGAGAGTTGTATTTCACCACAGCCATATTCCTTAGCTCGGTGAAAAGAGTGGCATAGAGGGAAAATGTATCTACTCTGGGTGTAGAAGTCTTCTAATGCAGCTTGTTGCAGAAGCAATGACAGCCAGTCCAACATCAACTCGCACTTGATGGTGGTGCTTTGACACACAAACATCTTTCTTTATCTTTCTTTGCGCATTTAATTTCATGACTACAGAGTTGGGCAATGGCCTGATCTGCAATGCGGTTTGAGAAATAACATGCATAACCACGTCCAGTCTACATTACAAAAGCAGCTAAAGAGTGTCCGGGAACCTTTCACTACCCTTTTCTTAGCCATGGCTGCTTCTTGGCAGGGTTGGACGGGCCCACCAGAAAACCAGAGACTCCTCCGGTGGGCCCTGGCTTCTCCTTCAGGAGAGTTCATAGTGCCGAGGTGAGGCCATGATGATGATAGAGGCCACCATCTGCTTAGTTTTCTGTTACTTGGAATGCAAGAGCAAGTATGCAGCCAGCCACCCACCCACCTATTACCCACAGGCCGCAATACTAAACTGCCAGATTTCTGGCAGCTGCTTGCACTTGAAATGTGGCCTTTTAGGCTCGTGGAGGTGGAAGATTTTCACAACCTCATTCCTTATGCCTCGTGTCCATACTCGGTCCGCAGCCACCACTATTTCTCCCGGTGTTGTCTCCGCCTTCTACAAGAACGGGTCCCTGAACATTACTGCTGGTACTTTTCTGTGGGAATCTGCTTGCCTCCTACCAGCCTGGAATATTTCCAGTAAACTATGGTTTGACGCCATGGAAGTCCTTTGGAAGTGCATTGAGCTGTAAAAGGGGAAAAAAAAAACCTCTTTAAATCTTCTTCCTTAGTAAGTGTGAACGAGCTGAGTGTGACCGGAGTGTAAGTGCAAACGGAAGTAAGTGTGTGACTTGTTTTTCAGTGACTTTGGATTCAGGGAGTTTGGAAGGGAGGAATTTGGACTGAATTGCTGTCTGTATTATATTAATTCTTTACATTTCTTTTTACTTAACATTTCTGTCTAGTGCAATCACCATTAGGAAATGAGCTCCATTATTGGCAATGCTATCCAGTGTATGTGGCACCCCAGGGGTCTGGTTTCCACAGTAACAGCAATGTTATGTCTGAGATCAGGTGGGAGGTCTCTTGGTCAGGGATCCTATGCATGCCACACCTCCTGCCCAGTCCTGGGAGGGGAAGAACTTCCCCTATATAAACCTGGGGCTGAGGCAGGGTTAGAGAGTTCAGAGGGAGAGTGCAGCCAGGAGGGCTGACAGGGAGCTGTGGCTCCGGCTGGGCCCAGCTCCTGGGCCATGCCAGAAGTAGAGACAGAGAAGAGAAGCAGCTATGGGAATAAACAACAGGAGCTCTGTGGGAGCAGTGTTACAAGGAGTCAGGGGCTGGCAGCTGCAGAGCTCGCCCTGACTGAGAAGATTTCTTACCGGACCCGGAGTCCGAGGCTGTGGGGACTAACTCCTACCCAGCAGCAGAATCCGTCAGGCAGGGGATTTCAGGTCCTCTGGCCAAGAAACCCGAAGGCACGGTCACACGCATGGGACCAGCACCGCCGTCGTGGAGCGGAAGCTACTAGAAGGCCACGAGTCACCGGCCATACGGGTGAGCACCACACGGTACACTCAGGGACGTGGGCTACTTATACCCGCCTCTAGCAAGGTAGCCAGAAGAGTACAGTTAGTTTGGGAGGCCTACAACTCCGCCTGGCCAGGGGAGATCCCATCTGCTCAAGGACTGACCAGGCCCCAATTGCTAGCCAGTACTCCGGGAGGGTCTATCTTTGTCACCAGTAAAGACCCTGAACTACACCGTACCGTCTCCGAGTGGTTCCTGCTACCCCCATCATCCACGTCGGCTGCCCTGAGGCCATACCCTTCCCGTTGGGGGTTATACCATCTACGCTGCACTATCCTACCACCGGCCTCAGCGGTCTGCCCTGCAGTGGCAGCTCCATAGCTGCATTCAACGGGTGGCGTAGTCATCCTACATCTACTGCTAATACAGCGCCACTTAGTCTGACTCCCTGGGCACGGACCGGATCACCGCCACGAGACTACAACCCTCAAGAGATCCGGCTCCGGGTAAGCTCCCGCGTGCGCAACGCAGCGCGACACAGGCCCAGGGGCGCGTCAACTTTTGGCGTAGTCGGCAGGATCTCGTGCCCGCAACCACCGGGTACTGCGTGCCTGAAAAAGACTGTTCAAACTTACCAGTGGTGAAGATTCCCGCCATCCGGCGCCATCTTCTGTCTTCTTCCCGCCATCCGCGAAGTTTTCCCGCCATCCGGCGCCATCTTCTGCCTTCTTCCCGCCATCCGTGGAGTTTTCCCGCCGTTGGACGCCATCTTGAAGACGCCGCGCGGGAAGAAGAGGGGCGTGGACTCCAAAAGCGCGCGAGAACTGAAGCCCCGCCTCACGTCCGGACGTTGCGTAAGGTCCTGGAAGGAGCCCAGCAGACGCCGACGTCACAGGAGCGCGACGGAAGGTCCTCAACCCTGACGATCAACTGCGGAGCCGCGGCCTACGGAAGAGGATCATCGCAAGGTAGGCCACGGTCCACTAGGGGGGAGAAGGATGCCGGATACGGAGGAGAGCTTCACCGCTTCAACCCCCGCCAGCGCCACCGCTGTTGCGGTCATGCCTTTCACCATGCCCTATATCCCGGGGGCAGCCTGGCTACCCCAGTACTCAGGGGAGTCACATACCCTGCATGACTTTAGAGAAAAGCTGGATAGCCTCTTCCAGGTGTATCCCCTCACAGAGGAGCAAAAAGTGAGCATCCTGGTGGCCCAATTAACCGGGGCAGCCCAAAGGGGGGTAAAGTCCTGGCCACCTGGGAGGAGGACTGTCGCAGAGATACTAACCCAGCTAACCGAGGAGGAGCTGCAGTACTACCAATACGAGGAAAGCCAAGAGGACCCGGACGGGTCTGAGGACTACCCTCAGGAGGGAGCACAAAGAGGACATAGCTACTGAAGGGAAGTAGCGTGAATAAAGAGCTGTAAATTGTTACCCGTAAGGGTACAAGAACTGCTGCTAATTAAAATATGGTCCCCGTTGGGACTAGTGAACTGTTACCCGTGTGTCCCTATCCCTTAACAGGCTGAGGACTGTGAACAGCCATTCCTTATCCCCACTGGCCGAGGACTGAGAGCGGCCATATCCTGTAAATAATTATGTGTTTCTAGTAATTTATGGGAGTCTTTGGTGGATTTACCGGGAATCCTTTGTACATAGTTGGAGCGTAACCCAGGACGGACTAAAGACTGTTAAGGACTCGGGGCAGGACAGACCCCTACCTGGTTACGTCTCCCTGTTTTGGTGAAATGGACACCTTGCTTTTCTTCAAAACTGCACCTGGTTGCGGACACGCCGTAACCATCTTTATGTGTTTTTCTTATTGTATTATTATTGTTTATACCTTGTTATGTTTTTCTAAAAATATGTTTAGTCCCGGAGTACTAAATTTCACTAGGGGGGAATGTGGCACCCCAGGGGTCTGGTTTCCACAGTAACAGCAATGTTATGTCTGAGAGCAGGTGGGAGGTCTCTTGGTCAGGGATCCTATGCATGCCACACCTCCTGCCCAGTCCTGGGAGGGGAAGAACTTCCCCTATATAAACCTGGGGCTGAGGCAGGGTTAGAGAGTTCAGAGGGAGAGTGCAGCCAGGAGGGCTGACAGGGAGCTGTGGCTCCGGCTGGGCCCAGCTCCTGGGCCATGCCAGAAGTAGAGACAGAGAAGAGAAGCAGCTATGGGAAGAAACAACAGGAGCTCTGTGGGAGCAGTGTTACAAGGAGTCAGGGGCTGGCAGCTGCAGAGCTCGCCCTGACTGAGAAGATTTCTTACCGGACCCGGAGTCCGAGGCTGTGGGGACTAACTCCTACCCAGCAGCAGAATCCGTCAGGCAGGGGATTTCAGGTCCTCTGGCCAAGAAACCCGAAGGCACGGTCACACGCATGGGACCAGCACCGCCGTCGTGGAGCGGAAGCTACTAGAAGGCCCCGAGTCACCGGCCATACGGGTGAGCACCACACGGTACACTCAGGGACGTGGGCTACTTATACCCGCCTCTAGCAAGGTAGCCAGAAGAGTACAGTTAGTTTGGGAGGCCTACAACTCCGCCTGGCCAGGGGAGATCCCATCTGCTCAAGGACTGACCAGGCCCCAATTGCTAGCCAGTACTCCGGGAGGGTCTATCTTTGTCACCAGTAAAGACCCTGAACTACACCATACCGTCTCCGAGTGGTTCCTGCTACCCCCATCATCCACGTCGGCTGCCCTGAGGCCATACCCCTCCCGTTGGGGGTTATACCATCTACGCTGCACTATCCTACCACCGGCCTCAGCGGTCTGCCCTGCAGCGGCAGCTCCATAGCTGCATTCAACGGGTGGCGTAGTCGTCCTACATCTACTGCTAATACAGCGCCACTTAGTCTGACTCCCTGGGCACGGACCGGATCACGGCCACGAGACTACAACCCTCAAGAGAGCCGGCTCCGGGTAAGCTCCCGCGTGCGCAACGCAGCGCGACACAGGCCCAGGGGCGCGTCATGTACATCTTGCCACATGTATGCAATCCTTGAACAGCCGGTCGGGGTTGCATACTGCTGCACGAGATGTGTGCATGTTGTGCGTTTGGAAGCCCAGGTACTGGATCTAAATGAGCAGCTGGCAACACTGAGATCCAATGACAATATGGAAAGGAGTCTGCTGCTCACTGAGCAGCTGCTCACTGGGGTAGATGTGGGGGAGGGTGGTAGTAGGGAGCTGCAGGACAGTGAGGCAGCTAGCTGGCTGACAGAATGGGGGTAGAGGGAAGAGTGCCAGGGAGGCTAGTCCTGATCTGGCACACCCCAATAAGTTTGCAAAGTTGGCAGATGAGGGTGGTGACGGTAGAGGGGTAGCACTGCTGCAGCAAGGCATGTCCCCTGAAAGCCAGAGGAGTGTCAGCTCCAGTAAGGAGGGAAATAGGAGAGCAGGGCAGGCCAGGCAGTTGCTGGTAGTGCGGGACTCCATTATTAGGGGAACAGATAGGGCAATCTGTCACAAAGACAGGGATCGTCGAACAGTGTGCTCCCTATCTGGCACTCGAGTCCGGGACATCGCTGATCGGGTTGACTGATTACTGGGACGGGCTGGTGAGGACCCAGAGGTCATGGTGCACATTGGCACAAATGACAAAGTTAGAGGTAGGTGGAAGGTCCTTAAAGTTTATTTCAGGGAATTAGGCTGCAAGCTTAAAGCAAGGACCTCCAAGGTGGTATTCTCTGAAATACTACCTGTACCATGTGCCACGCCAGAGAGGCAATGGGAGATTAGGGAGATAAATAAGTGGCTCAAGAACTGGTGTAGGAAGGAGGGATTTGGGTTCCTGGAGAGCTGGGCCGACTTCTCAGTTGGCTACAGACTCTACGCTAGGGACCGGCTGCACTTCAATGGTGAGGGTGCAGCTGTGCTGGGGGAGAAAATGGCTAGAAAGTTGGAGGAGTGTTTAAACTAGGGATTGGGGGGGAGGGTATTCATTTTATAGGTGGGGAAGATAGTGCAGATAGTGACCTGGGCACAAATCAAGAATTTAGGGGTGGGGTTAGAACAATCAATAAAGTAAGAAGGAATAGAGGTACAGAGAGATACATAAAATGCATGTACACTAATGCCAGAAGCCTCACCAACAAAATGGAGGAATTAGAATTAATTTTGTTGGAAAATAATAATGACATGGTGGGGACATCTGAGACGTGGCTGGGCGAGAGCCATGACTGGGCAGTTAATTTACAGGGCTATAGTCTGTTCAGAAATGACCGTACAAAAAAGCGAGGGGGCGTGTGTGTTTATATGTAAAATCATCCTTAAAACCCGTCTTGCGGGAGGATATATGTGAATCTAATGGAAGTGTAGAGAGCCTGTGGGTGGAGATAAGGGGAGGGGGAAAAAATAATAAATTACTGATAGGGGTTTGTTATAAGTCTAAAAAAATAATGGAAGCAGCGGAGAATATCCTCGTAAAGCCAATAGATGAAGCAGAGACTCAAGGAGAAGTCATTATTATGGGGGACTTTAACTACCCTGAAATACATTGGGGGGCAGAAACCTGTAGTTCAAGCAAAGGTAATAGGTTTTTGACAACTATGAGAGACAATTACCTTTCACAACTGGTTCAGGACCAACAAGAAGGGGGGGGCACTGCTAGACCTAATATTAACCAACAGGCCAGACCGCATATCAAATATACGAGTTGGGGGTCACTTGGGTAATAGTGATCACGAAATAATAAGTTTTCATGTAACCTTTAATAAGATGTGTAGTAGAGGGGTTACAAGGACACTAAACTTCAGGAAGGCAAATTTCCAACGGTTGAGAGATGATCTTAGTGCAATAAACTAGGACAATATCCTGAGACATAAAGCTATACAAAGCAAATGGGAGACATTTATTAGCATCCTGAATAGGACCTGTGCACAATATATACCCTATGGGAATAAACATGCTAGAAATAGGAGGAAACCACTATGGCTAAATAGAGCTGTAAGGGGCGCAATAAGTGACAAAAAGAAAGCATTTAGAGAACTAAAGCTAGTAGGTAGTGATGAGGCATTAAATAAATATAGAAAATTAAATAAATTCTATAAAAACCAATTCAAGGCAGCAAAGATTGAGGCATAGAGAATCATTGCCAGAGAAAGTAAAAATAATCCCAAAATGTTATTTAACTACATAAATAGTAAAAAACTAAAAAATAATAGAGTTGGTCCCCTTAAAAATAGTGTGGGTGAAATGGTGGATGAGGATGAGGAAAAAGCCAATATGCTAAATGATTGTTTTTCAACAGTATTTACACAAGAAAATCGCATGACAGAAAACATGATTAGTGATAACAAAAATTCTTCATTAAATGTCACTTGCTTAACCCAGCAGGAAGTATGGCGGCATCTAAAAATCTCTAAAGTTGACAAATAAAGATGAGCGGTGTGCGACTCGAACTGTTCGCCAATCTCAAATTCGAGCTGCTTTGTGCGGTGTTCAAGCTGTTCGACGAACCTGAACGATTTGAAAAAAATTCGGCTGTTCGAGGTTATGTTCGATAACTGTTCGTGCACCAAAATCATAACTGGATTTTTTCTCAGTAATGCTGAAAATTAATGTTAATACGCAGTTTGAGTGTACAGCGGGGCGGGGGGGGGCAGGGGATGTATCTCTGCACAAATAATGAAGATCTCCATTTTTTTTTCTCTTTCCCGCATTTACAGTGGGGAGGTGCAATCTGTCAGCCTATCAGAAGCGCACACACGGAGAGAAGTGCTTTTTTTCACACAAGCAAGGGCATGTGTCATTGGCAGTGTATGTCACATGTCCTTGCCCTATAAGACCCAGCCATTTTCCACGTAGCCACCATTTTCTCACTGCTGCAGCTGCGTGTTAGACGGCACCGCTGTTGCTGTGTGCTCACAAATCTACAGATAGCTTGGGAGTAGGGAATAGTTGTGATTGCAGTCCTTTTGAGGACTAGGTTACATCATTTCCTATGACTTTTATCAGGCAGGTCTGTGCTCTTAAATAGATAGTTTGGGAGTAGTGACTAATTGTAACTGCAGTCCTTTTCAGGGCTAGGTTACATCAGTTCCTAACGCTTTTTGCGAGGCAGGTCTGTGCCAGTGCTGTGCAAGTCTTTTTCACAGCATTTGGCTAAATCTAACTAAGCAAATCATTTTTGGCCTCTTGCAGTGTGTGTTAGTCAGTGGAGTAGCCAATCTGTGTTGCAAGCTACACCACCTGTGTATAGAATACAATTTTTTTTACTGCACCAAGCCAAGTAAAACCTTTTGGGCAAAGCATCATTCTATTAGTCCATCTATACTAACCTCCACCAGGTTGCAAATTAAAAATAATTGCTATCTGCATCTAGCTCTGAAAAAATATTTGGGCTTGTAGCAGTGTGTGGGACTTGTTCTATTAGTCCATCTATACTAACCTCCACCAGGTTGCAAGTTAAAAATTAATTTTTATCTGCATCTAGCTCTGAAAAAATATTTGGGCTTGTAGCAGTGTGTGGGACTTGTTCTATTAGTCTATCTATACTAACCTCCACCAGGTTGCAAATTAAAAATAATTTTTATCTGCATCTAGCTCTGAAAAAATATTTCAGCTTGTAGCAGTGTGTGGGACTTGTTCTATTAGTCCATCTATACTAACCTCCACCAGGTTGCAAATTAAAAATTTTTTTTATCTGCAACTAGCTTTGAAAAAATATTTGGGCTTGTAGCAGTGTGTGGGACTTGTTCTATTAGTCCATCTATACTAACCTCCACCAGGTTGCAAATTAAAAATAATTTTTATCTGCATCTAGCTCTGAAAAAATATTTAGGATTGCAGCAATGTGTGGTACTCATTGTATTAGGCCATCTATATCAAGGTCGACCAGCATTGAAATTAATTAGAATTTTTATCTGCATCTAGCTTCGAAAAAATATTTGGGCTTGTAGCAGTGTGTGGGACTTGTTCTATTAGTCGATCTATACTAACCTCCACCAGGTGGCAAATTAAAAACAATTTTTATCTGCATCTACCTCTGAAAAAATATTTGGGCTTGTAGCAATGTGTGGTACTCATTGTATTAGGCCATCTATATCAAGCTCCACCAGCTTTGAAATTAATAAGAATTTTTATCTGCATCTAGCTCTGAAAAAATATTTGGGCTTGTAGCAGTGTGTGGGACTTGTTCTATTAGTCCATCTACACTAACCTCCACCAGGTTGCAAATTAAAAATAATTTTTATCTGCATCTAGCTCTAAAAAAATATTTGGGCTTGTAGCAGTGTGTGGGACTTGTTCTATTAGTCCATCTATACTATCCTCCACCAGGTTGCAAATTAAAAATAAGTTTTATCTGCATATAGCTCTGAAAAAATATTTGGGCTTGTAGCAGTGTGTGGGACTTGTTCTATTAGTCCATCTATACTAACCTCCACCAGGTTGCAAATTAAAAATAATTTTTATCTGCATCTAGCTCTGAAAAAATATTTGGGCTTGTAGCAGTGTGTGGGACTTGTTCTATTAGTCCATCTATACTAACCTCCACCAGTTTGCAAATTAAAAATAATTTTTATCTGCATCTAGCTCTGAAAAAATATCTGGGCTTGTAGCAGTGTGTGGGACTTATTCTATTAGTCCATCTATACTAACCTCCACCAGGTTGCAAATTAAAAATAATTTTTATCTGCATATAGCTCTGAAAAAATATTTGGGCTTGCAGCAGTGTGTGGGACTTGTTCTATTAGTCCATTTATACTAACCTCCACCATGTTGCAATTTAAAAATAATTTTTATCTGCATCTAGCTCTGAAAAAATATTTGGGCTTGTAGCAGTGTGTGGTACTCATTGTATTAGGCCATCTATATCAAGCTCCACCAGCTTTGAAATTAATAAGAATTTTTAGATGCATCTAGATCTGAAAAAATATTTCGGCTTGTAGCAGTGTGTGTGACTTGTTCTATTTGTCCATCTATACTAACCTCCACCAGGTTGCAAATTAAAAATAATTTTTATCTGCATCTAGCTCTGAAAAAATATTTGGGCTTGTAGCAGTGTGTGGGACTTGTTCTATTAGTCCATCTATACTAACCTCCACCAGGTTGCAAATTCAAAATAATTTTTATCTGCATATAGCTCTGAAAAAATATTTGGGCTTGTAGCAGTGTGTGGTACTCATTGTATAAGGCCATCTATACCAAGTTCAACCAGCTTTGAAATTAATAAGAATTTTTAGCTGCATCTAGCTCGGAAAAAATATTTGGGCTTGCAACAGTGTGTGGGACTTGTTCTATTAGTCCATCTATACTAACCTCCACCAGGTTGCAAATTAAAAATAATTTTTATCTGCATCTAGCTCTGAAAATATATTTGGGCTTGTAGCAATGTGTGGGACTTTTTCTATTAGTCCATCTATACTAACCTCCACCAAGTTGCAAATTCAAAATAATTTTTATCTGCATCTAGCTCTGAAAAATTATTTGGGCTTGTAGCAGTGTGTGGTACTCATTGTATTAGGCCATCTATAGCAAGCTCCACCAGCTTTGAAATTAATAAGAATTTTTATCTGCATCTAGCTCTGAAAAAATATTTGGGCTTGCAACACTGTGTGGGACTTGTTCTATTAGTCTATCTATACTAACCTCCACCAGGTTGCAAATTAAAAATAATTTTTATCTGCATCTAGCTCTGAAAAAATATTTGGGCTTGTAGCAGTGTGTGGGACTTGTTCTATTAGTCCATCTATACTAACCTCCACCAGGTTGCAAATTAAAATAATTTTTATCTGCATCTAGCTCTGAAAAAATATTTGGGCTTGTAGCAGTGTGTGAGACTTATACTATTAGTCCATCTATACTAACCTCCACCAGGTTGCAAATTAAAAGTAATTTTTATCTGCATCTAGCTCTGAAAAAATATTTGGGCTTGTAGCAGTGTGTGGGACTTGTTCTATTTGTCCATCTATACTAACCTCCACCAGGTTGCAAATTAAAAATAATTTTTATCTGCATCTAGCTCTGAAAAAATATTTGGGCTTGTAGCAGTGTGTTGACCTCAATGTATTAGGCCATCTATATCAAGCTCCACCAGCTTTGAAATTAATAAGAATTTTTATCTGCATCCTGCTCTGAAAAAATATTTGGGCTCGTAGCAGTGTGTGAGACTTGTTCTATTAGTCCATCTATACTAACCTCCACCAGGTTGCAAATTAAAAATAATTTTTATCTGCATCTAGCTCTGAAAAAATATTTGGGCTTGCAGCACTGTGTTGGACTTGTTCTATTAGTCCATCTATACTAACCGCCACCAGGTTGCAAATTCAAAATAATTTTTATCTGCATATAGCTCTGAAAAAATGTTTGGGCTTGTAGCAGTGTGTGGTACTCATTGTATTAGGCCATCTATACCAAGCTCCACCAGCTTTGAAATTAATAAGAATTGTTAGCTGCATCTAGCTCTGAAAAAATATTTGGGCTTGTATCAGTGTGTGGGACTTGTTCTATTAGTTCATCTATACTAACCTCCACCAGGTTGCAAATTAAAAATATTTTTTATCTGCATCTAGCTCTGAAAAAAATATTTGGGCTTGTAGCAGTGTGTTGGACTTGTTCTATTAGTCCATCTATACTAACCTCCACCAGGTTGCAAATTAAAAATAATTTTTTTCTGCATCTAGCTCTGAAAAAATATTTGGGCTTGTAGCAGTGTGTGCTACTCATTGTATTAGGCCATCTATACCAAGCTCCACCAGCTTTGAAACTAATAAGAATTTTTATCTGCATCTAGCTCTGAAAAAATATTTGGGCCTGTAGCAGTGTGTGGTACTCATTGTATTAGGCCATCTATACCAAGCTCCACCAGCTTTGAAATTAATAAGAATTTTTAACTGCATCTAGCTCTGAAAAAATATTTGGGCTTGTATCAGTGTGTGTGACTTGTTCTATTAGTCCATCTATACTAACCTCCACCAGGTTGCAAATTAAAAATAATTTTTTTCTGCATCTAGCTCTGAAAAAATATTTGGGCTTGTAGCAGTGTGTGGGACTCATTGTATTAGGCCATCTATACCAAGCTCCACCAGCTTTGAAATTAATAATAATTTTTATCTGCATCTAGCCCGGAAAATAATTTTTCTTCCCAATAGTAGTAGCAATAGAAATATGGGGCGCGCGCCTGGTTAACAAAAATATTCGCTTCATAACAAAAAACACCAGCCTAGCGCACTGCATTAATAAGATGGCATCATCATCTCTCCCAGTGCTAGGCCTACTACGCCGGCAAGCATTCCTGTGCCTAAAACACAATGTGTGGGTCTGCGCTAGCCGTGATGCTGAGGGGTCTAACACTTTATCACAATTCAATTGGCAGATTTTCACAGAACTCCTCCACAATGCCCACCCATCGGGCTACAGTTGCCCACCCTCCCTATGGGATCTAGTGGCGAAGAGTTGATGCCATTAATCAAAGCATCAGTTGCCCCGTTGACGTGGCAAGCATACGGTAAGGCATGGGAAGAGTGGACATGACTAGTAGCAGGCAGACGGGTTGACCAATGTGAACAAGCCAGATCACAATAGAATCACTATAGAATTTCTCCACCAGCTAATGATGAGGGGCATATCAGGGGCGTCAGCGCAGCGGTGTCTGACCTGAGTAGCAATTCACTTCCAACTACTGAATTGGGGAGATATGACAAAGAGATTCATCATCAGACAATAAATAAAAAGGTGGAAAAGGGGTCAGCCAAGTCAGGAGTGTAGACGTCCCGTCCCGTGTCACTAAAACTGATTTCTCACATAATATCCCTAACACCATTAACATGACACTCACAATTTGAAGCAACACTACTGTCTACTGCATTTGCGATCGCCTTCTTCGAGGCGCTATGCATAAGCAAATTAGTCCCTCAGTCCAAAATTACCACCAGTGGAGGCTTATTACACCAGGACGTAGTCATAGCCAATAATGCAATACGTCTATGCATACGCCAATCGAAAACCATTCCAGCGGGCAGTGGCACTTGGGTACTTCTACAACCCACAAACGGTACACTGAGTCGGGTAACAATAGTAAAAACATATATAACCATCAGATCACAAAGTAATTTTTTCCTATCACACATTGATGGAATGCCATTATCAAGATACCAGTTCCAAGCTATATTTAATAAATGCATAACATCGGCAGGGAACCACCCCAAAGATTATGGGACACACTCATTCCGCATAGGCGCGGCCATGGAAGCAGCAAGAGCAGGACTGTCAGAAACGGAAGTTCAGAGGATAGGGAGATGGCGATCCACGTGTTTGGCGAGATACATAAGACCGGACTTGCTATCCTAACGTGGTTGGTTTCTTTTACAGGTGATGCTAAGCCAACAGTGTGGGTGATAGGCCACTCGTATATATATTGGGCAGAAAAAAGGGCGAAAGTCCGCCCAGGCGGGAGGAAATTAGAGTTTCATAAGACATATTTCAACTGGAGAGGTATTAGAGGCCTGCTATGGCCACAGGTACTAATGGAGGTAATCAAGGTAGGGAGAGAGGCAAGATGTCCGGTTATCTTAGTTATACAGGCCGGGGGAAACGACCTAGGTCATCACAAGAGCGCATAGCTAATGGCAATAATGAAACTAGATACTGAGCGCTTCAGAGAATTTTTCACAAAACTAAGTATAGTATGGTCAGAGATTGTGCTGATAGCGGTATGGCAAGGTGCGGGAGACATCACGGCCATTGAACGGACAAGGTGGGTAATAAATATTCGGATGGCAAAATTTAGAAGAGACAGAGGCGGTGTAGTGATACAACACCGACAACTGGAAGGAGATAAAGCAGGCCTCATTCGGCCCGACGGTGTTCACTTAATCGATATTGGACTGGACATATTCCTGTCAGGACTCCAGAATGGAGTGGAACAAGCATTAAGAGTGATGGATGGGAGTCACAGTCCTGCATAAGAGTACGCATGATCCTCCGTGGCCTGGAAATAGAAAGGACATGTTGGAGAGTTACATTTGTTGGCCTACTTGCCGGTGTGGAGACCCAGGGCATGCTGCAACAAGCTGAATTATTTTAGAAATAAAATGCCTTTCTAATGCCAGTTAGAAAGCGGGTTGCATTACAAGACAGGCTTTGGGTGCAGGTGGAGGACCGAGAGGAGGTTGAGGAGGCAGAAGCAGTGGAGGAACTTCTAGTTAAAGAGGATTGATGTACAACTCGTGTGGACGGCAAGATTTGGACAGCAGCGCCTTGTCCTGCTGTCACCATAGTTACCCAGTGCCCAGTCAGCGACATGTAACGCCCCTGTCCATGTCAACTCTCCCAAGTATCTGTGGTGAAATGCACCCAGTCACACACAGAGTTTCTCAAAGAAGCGGTGATGTTGTGTGCGACATGCTGGTGGAGCGCAGGCACACCTTTCTTTGAGAAGTAGTGCCTACTGGGCATCTGGTACTGGGGCACTGCGACGGACATAAGGTTTCGAAAACCCTCTGTGTCTACCAGGCGGAAAGGCAGCATTTCTGTAGCCAACAGCTTGCAGATGGTGAAATTCAACCTCTTAGCTTTGTCATGGCTAGGAGGAAATGGTCTTTTACTTGTCCACATCTGAGGGACCGAGGGCTGGCTGCTGTGCTTAGACGAGGTTGAGTAGGGTGTCCCTGGCAAACTTGCCGGTCTGTGAGGAAGATGCAGGTGGAAAAGTTAGGTTGCCTTGATCCAAAGGTGGTGCTCTCGATGTCGGAGAGCGCTCAACCCCACCTGGTGTTTCCACTTCCAAATGAAATGATGACCTGCCAATCACACTGGCTGTTGAGGGTAAAGAGGTGGCAGGTCTGCGTCCAAAAACATGTGTGACTGCTGTCCCCCCAGTCACAGAGGATGAAGAGGCCACGGATGCACAAGATGGGGCAGACGGTGGTTGGCTCGGCCCGCTAGGCCACATTGTAGCACAGTGAGCTTCCCACTGCAACTTATGCTTCATATCCATGTGACGGTTCATGCATGAAGTACTCAAGCTATGGATTTTTTGGCCTCTACTTAGCTTTTGGTGACAAATATTACAGATAACACGAGTTGGGTCATCCTTATCGATCTGAAAAAATGCCCAGGCTATGCAAGGCTTAGAGATCGTGCGACCTGAAGACCTGTGGTCAGAGGCAGAGTTGTGGCTGAGGATGCAGTTGTTGACGTGCTTCCAGTACTCCGTCTCTGTCCAGGAAGGCGCAACCTAACCTCGTCGTCAATAGCATCTGTGATGCCCAGCTGCGCTTGGTATCACAGATCCTAGAAGAGTGCATTGATGGAATCCTCCACAAGAGGCCCCCATAAACATTCACACATCTCCACCTTCCACCTCAGACCAGCAGAGGGAGCCCGTTAGGGATATAAATAGGGAAGGTGGAGCTAGGCAGTTCACTTCCTCTGAAGAGTTCCTGCAGTAGAGAAGCCTAAGAGAGGTCAGTCTGCAGTGGAGCTCAGTGTAGTCTAGAGAACTCAGTTAATAGTTCAGCAGTGGAGCACGAGGCTCCTGTTAGCTAGATTCAGGGAGCCCAGTTAGAGCTTAAGGTGTGCCGGCGCCATAAGATGTGTGAAGCGCGGCAAGCTGCCATTAGTGTGTATAGCCTAGTGAGAGCCCACGGAGGCCGAAGGCGAGTGGAGAGTTAGTACATAGGGGGCAGAGGTGCTTAACCAGCTCGCCCCGAAGCATTTACCGGACACCGGATCCGAGCTTACCGGGATCTCTATGACCCAGTAAGGCATATCCGGAATCCCTGGAGAACTACAAGTCCCAGGATCGCTAAGGTGCTGATACGTAACAGAGCCAGGAGACGCTTAGGCCCCGCATACTGGGAGCATGAACTCCAAGACAAGGCCCTACCACAAGGTCAGCCAGCGCAGGACAGAGACAAAGTTAGGCCTAGCTCCAGTCAGGTCAGAAACTTACTATGCAGAGGCAAGAAACAGGAGGCCCTACACCCGCTCATTGGGGAGGATTCTGATATGCACCCTTCACCCTACAGTGCTCCGGGATGTGCCTGAATTTCCTCCAGTAAAAGGTACTGAAGTGACTACCGTGTCCGTTCCCGTTCTTGCTCTGACCCAGCTGGGTCTCGCCTGTCCTGCATTCCCCCTGCATACACTTTTCTGAGGCCTAGCTCCACCTGTGGGGAGCTATACCATCGAGCTGCCTTATCACCGGCCATAGTGGACTTCTGCAGCGCTGGTGCTTCTCACCACATACCACAGTGGCGTCACGAACTCTTATAAAATTAACAATCATCCACACTTTTAAAGAGTGACCCCAGGGTACGGGCCCGGGAGCCGACCACAGCGACATCCCCAAGGCCAGGCAAAGGCCCGGATACCGAGTTATCCCCATCCCCTGGGCTAGTCACATCCTCCTCCACCTCCTCTGCTGACCTCATCGACTGGCTGACTGTTTGTTGACAGTAAGTGGGATCTCCAACCTCGTCATCATCACCCTGTGTGTTCTCACACCCGTCGTCCTCAGAGCCAACCTCTTCCTGCCCTGACCGAAAAGTCAAGTTGTCGCTCCAATCAGGTATTTGAGTCTCATCATCGTCTTCATCATTGTCTCCACCAACAGGAGTTACAGTTTGGGAACGAGGGTCTACATTATGCTCAGAACGTTCTTCATCTGGTCCTGGATCCGACTCATAAAGATTCTGGGCATCAGTGCAGATCATTTCCTCGTCTGGATGAACAGAAGCTCTGGAGAAGACCTCCGTTTCCCAGGCTATAGTATGAGTAAACAGCTGTGCAGACTCAACCATCTGTGTTACCCCATACTCAGACGGGCAGCTGGAGACTTGGGAGCTGTGAGGAAGCAAGTGCAATTCGGGTGACACCTCTGAGGACAGGAGTATTTGTGATGTTGAAGTTGAGGTGGAGGAGAGCCCACTTGAGGAGCACTTGATATCCGTTGAAGCACCTGCTGTTTTTTTGCCTCATCTGGAATTTGTAGCGATGGGCGTGTCCGTAAGAAAGGGATCGTATCACATTGTCCACGAAAAGAAGTAGACATCTTAGTTTGGCTGGAATATGGTCTTTCTTCTGCAGATGTTATTCCCCCCCACCGCGGGGGGCTCGACCCACCAGTGGACAGCCACCAGTATTGGGAGAGGGGGCTGACCGTTAGGGTCCACCACGGCTCTGGCACAAACCCGGTGACACGGAGGTCACACGGGCAGGAACCGACTGGCCGTGTCGGCTTGGCACTCCAGCGTAGTCCCTCTGCCCGCTCGCGCCTGTAACTTCAAAGGGATGCGCAAGAGGCTTTTCTTCCCAGGGCTGTTCCCCGCCCAGCAGGAACAAACAGCGATCTATATAGTATGCTCCTTCCCAGAAGCAGCCCAATAGGTGGACACTATTCAGAGGCACAGGTAGTAAGTAATCGGAGCGCCGCATCAATGTCTGTTTTGGCCATTAGGGTGACCCTTCCCAACTTCTTGATTCTTGATTGCCTTGTCAAAGGATGTACAGTATATACTACTGTACTTGGTTCCGCGTCGATGTTGTTGTTTACGGACCTGCCCCTTGGATATGACAAATGGTGGATTAGTCCGAATGTATTGGGTTCCGTTTTTGGCACAACTCACAACGGGGATACCACTACGTCTTGTAAGGAAAGTGTTCTGAATGGAACCGCCATTCTACCTAAATATATTTATTTTTTTAATTTTCTTGTCACGATGTCTGGGTGTTGGTAGGCTGATTTTAGATTTTTACTCCAGCCTTTTTTGAATTTAGAAGGGCATGACATGCCTATATCTGTGTCTCCCCCTCCTTTTACTCCTCCACCTCTTTTCTTTTTGCATGACTATATGTACTTGTCACTTTTCCATGTGTTAGTTGTGTCTTGTGAGCAGTTTGTCAGCTTTTGGACACCTTTGAAGTGTTTTCTATATGTTTTCTATGTGTTTCTATGTGTTTTTGTTTGCCTGCCATTGGTTTTAACGGTGTTTGAAGGTGTTCGACGAACAGTTCGACGAACAGTTCAGCGAACATACGGGTGTTCGACGAACCGAACCGAACTCGAACACTACGGGGGTGGCTCAACACTATTGACAAATCCCCGGGCCCGGATGGCATACACCTGCGAGTACTGCAGGAATTAAGTAACGTCATAGATTGACCATTATTTTTAATCTCAAAAGATTCCATAATAACAGGGTCTGTACCACAGGACTGGCGTATAGCAAATGTGGTGCCTATATTCAAAAAGGGGACAAAAACTGAACTTGGAAATTATAGGCCAGTAAGCTTAACCTCTACTGTGGTTAAAATCCTGGAGGGTTTCCTAAAAAAATGCTATACTAGAGTATCTGAAGAAGAATGACCCAATATCAACATGGGTTTACGAGGGACCGTTCCTGTCAAACTAATCTGATCAGTTTTTATGAAGAGGCAAGTTCCGGACTGGACCAAGGAAATGCAGTGGATGTTGTGTATATGGACTTTTCAAAAGCTTTTGATACAGTTCCACACAAAAGGTTGATACATAAAATGAGAACAATGGGGATAGGGGAAAATATATGTATGTGGGTTAAGAATTGTCTCAGTGAAAGGAAACAAAGGGTGGTTATTAATGGAAAACGCTCAGACTGGGTCTCAGCTAACAGTGGGGTACCACAGGGGTCAGTATTGGGCCCCTTTCTTTTTAACATATTTATTAATGACCTTTTAGGGGGCATACAGAGTAATATTTCAATATTTGCAGATGACACTAAACTCTGCAGGGTAATCAATACAGAGGAGGACAATTTTATATTACAGGAGGATCTATGTAAACTAGAAGCTTGGGCTGATAAATGGCAAATGATCTTTAATGTGGATAAATGTAAGGTAATGCACTTGGGCAGAGGAAATAAAATGTATAATTATATGGTTAATTGTAAAACACTGGGCAAAACTGTAACTGAAAAAGACCTGGGTGTATTGGTGGACGACAAGCTCACGTTTAGTGGCCAGTGTCAGGCAGCTGCTGCAAAGGCAAATAAAATAATGCGATGCATTAAAAGAGGCATAGATGCTCATGAGGACAACATCTTTTAACCTCTATACAAGTCACTAGTGCGACCACACATAGAATACTGTGTACAGTTCTGGTCTCCGGTGTATAAGAAAGACATAGCTGAACTAGAGAGGGTGCAGAGAAGAGCGACCAAGGTTATTAGAGGACTGGGGGGTCTGCAATACCAAGACAGGTTATTACACTTGGGGTTATTTACTGTGGAAAAACGAAGGCTTAGGGGTGATCTTATTACTATGTACAAGTATATGAGGGGACAGTACAAAGACCTGTCTACTGATCTTTTTACTCTGAGGCCAGAGAGAGGGACAAAGGGGCATCTTCTACGTCTGGAGGAAAGAAGGTTTAATCATAATCACAGACGCAGATTCTTTACTGTAAGAGCAGTGAGACTATGGAACTCTCTGCCGCATGATGTTGTAATGAGTGATTCACTATTAAAATTTAAGAAGGGCATGGATGTCTTTCTTGAAAATTATAATATTACAGGTTATATATACTAGATTCCTTGATAGTGCGTTGATCCAGGGAACTAGTCTGATTGTCGTATGGAGTCGGGAAGGATTTTTTTTCCCCAATGTGGAGCTTAGTGTTTGCCACATGTTTTTTTTTTGCCTTCCTCTGGATCAACATGTTAGGCTATGGGTTGAACGAGATGGACTTAGTCTTCCTTCAACCTTAAAAACGATGTAAAAAACTATGTTACTATTAGAATTGCCCCCAGTACCAGTAGCGAAGCCATCCCCAATTTCCTTTTCAGGAATTTTATTTGGTAGACTGAGTGGCTGCCCAAATACATTAGTTTCTCACAAAGGAGCTGAAGATAGAGATGCAGTAGGTGCAAGTTTCTCCAGCCTGTTAGATATTAGAGGGTGAATGGCAGCACATTGGATCAGTGGTTAGCACTGAAGCCTTGCGTGCTGGGATCCTGGGTTCAAATCCCAGCAAGGACAACATCTGCAAGGATATTGTATGTTCTCCCCATGTTTGCGTGGATTTCCACCTCAGTAAAAAAGCAGCCATAGAGTGTCCAGGAACCTTCCCACACACTTTTCTAAGCCAGGACTGCTTCTCGGCAGGGTTGGACGGTCCTACAAGAGAATCCTTTGGTGTGCCCTGGCTTCTACATCAGGAGAGTTCATAATAGCGCTAACTTTGATGCTGCTATGGGGCTCTTGAGCGGGGGGAGAAAGGTGAGCCCTAAGTATCAAATCCTCTGGTGGGCCCAATGTTTTTCAATCTGAAACAGCTTCTCAGTGGGAGTTGTTTTTCACCACAACCATATTCTTTAGCTCGGTGAAAGGACTGGCATAGAGGGAAACAGTATCTACTCCGGCTGTCATTTCTCCATCACAGTTTCCACCCATTGTCACACACGACCATGCCTGGCTATATGTTCAGCGGTGAGAGCCACAGATCAGGCTGCTGTGTTACAGCTTTCAACAACTTTGCAGTGTTGGGCAGTTTTTCACCTAAGCATTAAGCATGTTATCTTCAGGACAGCCTGTTGCCGCTTGGCCAAGGCAGTGCTGCAGTGCTTTCAGCTTGTGAATGATGTGGTCATTTCGGAGATGGAGGAGGAGCTGCAGGAGCTGAACAATGTGATTAGATTGAGGTTACATTGGGGACTTTGTTTTTTATACTCTAGAAAGATCCTTCTGTTTTGTTTGTTTTTTACGTTATTTTTTAAGACAAATGCATTCACCGGGAAATGTCATTTTAGCATTTTACAACCTTATCTGTTCATGTGGTGTGTGACACATCATTAGACACATCCTATTTCATTTATGATGGAGGGTCTCTGAAAGTCACAAAGCCTATTTTTATAGGGCCATCAGGTGGCCCTTACTATTCTTAGAAGGCCAGCAGTCGGCCCTCGCTATTGTTAGAGAGCCATCAGCCGGCCATGCTTAGTTGTTCCATTATTAACAAGTGGGTCTGCTATACTGTTATTGAGTATGCAGTGACTGCAAGGGCTGTCAAAAATTCGGACGCAACCCAATACCCCTTTGAAGAGACATAGAGGAGGGTCTAAGTAAAAAAAAATGATCCCATTATAAAGGAGCGGGTCTCCTATAGTGGCAATGCCCATATTGTAACTGCAAGGGCTGACCAAAATTTGGGAAAAACCCCACTAAGAAGTTAAAGACACATAGAGCAGGGCCACAGTAATGACATGTTTCCATTACAAAGGAGCGGGTGTGCTATACAGTTATAGGGTATGCAGTGAGTCCAACGGCTAACCAAATTTAGGAAAAACTCCACTAACAATTTAAAGACACATAGAGCAGGGCCACAGTAACTACAAATTCCCATTAGAAAGGAGAGGGTCTCCCATAGTGTTGGCCTATGCAGTGAATGCAAGGGCTGCCAAAAATTGGGAGGCACTCCAATGCCTCATGGAAGAGACATACAGGGCCTCATGAAAAAATGTTCCCATTATTAGGAAGTGGGTCTCCCATAGTATTGGCCTACGCAGTGAATGCAAGGGCTGCCAAAAATTGGGAGGCACTCCAATGCCCCTTGGAAGAGACTTAGAGGGCCTCTTATAAAAATGTTCCCATTAGAAAGGAGCTGGTCGCCTATACTTGTAATGCCCATACACTAAGTGTATGGGCTGACAAACATTTACCCCTGGGGGGTATACATGAACATACTGTTTAAAAAATTTTTTTTACGGGCATCATAAATACCCTTCAAAAAAATTATGTGTGTGCTGCATCACAGACCACGGTCACCCTAGTGATATGGTGGTGGAGGATGAGGATGAGGAGAAGGAGGAGGACAAGATCAAATAGCCAAAATCAGGAAGCCCATACCCATGTTTGGGTGTGAAGAGGTGCATGGGAATACACCTCCCAAAAAAATAATACACTGCATTTGAGTTTATGTGACGCTGCTATCATTTGGTGATGTTGAGAAGTCTGGCCCAATCCAGCCCTTGTTCATTTTTATAAGAGTCAGCCTGTCAGCATTTTCAGTTGACAGACTGATGCGCTTATCAGTTATAATTCCACCAGAGGCACTAAAAACCCGCTCTGATAAAAAGCTGGCGGCAGGGCAGGCCAGGACCTCCAAGGCATAGAGAGCCAGTTCATTCCATGTATCCAGCTTGGATACTCAATACTTATAAGGCACAGAGGAATCACGGAGGACGTTGGTACGGTCGGCAAGGTACTCCCTTAGCATCTTCGCAAACTTTGCACTCCTTGTCAGAGTACCCCGTGCCTCAGGGCTTGTGCGATGGGAGGGGCTGAGAAAATTCTCCCAGAACTTGGACAGTGTTCCCCTGCCTCTGCTGGATTGAAGTTGTGTCTCTCTCGCCTGTACTCTTCGGTTGTCCAACGAACTGTGTCCTCTGCTGCCGGCGTTTTCAGTTTGGAATTTTTTAATAGCTCCGCAACAAGGGCCTTCTGGTACTACCCCATTTTTGTAGACCTGTCCGCCTCAGGAATAAAAGATATGAAGTTTTCCTTGTAGCGTGGGTCTAGAAGTGTCACCTACCAGTAATGACTGTCACCCCAAATTTTGAGAACGCGAGGGTCATGGGAAAGGCAGCGTAACATAAACTCAGCCATGTGTGCCAGACTGCAAACAGGCAAGACTTCACCAAGAGGATGACTGAATACCGATGGCCTTGTTGATGCTGGTACTCCAGAACTGCCCTCTTCTGCTCACAAATCCTTCCCAACATCTGCAATGTAGAGTTCCAACGCGTGGTGACATCCCATACCAGTCTGTGAGCCGGAAGCTGCAAATGCTGCTGAAACACGGCAAGGGCGGCAGAAGCTGAAGGTGACTTTCTAAAATGGGCACACAGGCGACGTACTTTAACAAGCAGATCCGGCATCTCTGGATAAGATTTGAGAAACCGCTGAACCTTGATGTTAAGCTCATGGGCCAGGCATGGTACGTGTGTGAGCTCACCTCACCTCAGAGCCGCAACCAGGTTCCGGCCATTGTCGCACATGACCATGCCTGGCTGTAGGTTCAGCGGTGTGAGCCACAGATCTTCCTGCTCTTTCAGAGCTGTCCACAACTTTTCAGCATTGTGCGGTTTGTCACCTAAGCATATTAGCTTCAGTACAGCCTGTTGCCGAGGCAGTACTGCAGTGCTTTAAGCTTGCGACTAATGTGGTAATTTCGGAGAGAGAGGCTGAAGAGGAGGAGGAGGCTGAGGAGGATGAGGTGCACGAGCTGTAGACTGTGGGGGCAACCCTGATTGACGTATGGTCTGCAGTCCTTGGAGTCGGCAAGACGTGTTCCGTCCCAAGGTCCGACTTGGTCCTGGCTTCCACTATGTTAACCCAGTGTGCCGTCAGCGAGATGTACCGTCCCTGCCCACAAGCACTTGTCCACGTGTCCATGGTTAGGTGGACTTTCCAAGTAACTGCTTTGTTGAGGGCACAGCTAATGTTTTGGGACACAAGCTTGTGTAATGCGGGGATGGCACACCGGGAGAAATAGTGGCGACTGGGGACCGAATACCAAGGGACGGCCGCCGCCATCAGGTTGCGGAATGCTTCCGTCTCCATGAGCCTAAAAGGCAACATTTCTAGCGCAAGCAGTCGATAAATGTGGGAATTTAGCATTGTGGCCTGTGGGGCGTTGCCTGCGTATTTGCGCTTGTGTTCCAAGGACTGGGGTATGGACAGCTGAACGCTGCGCTGGGATAAGGATGTGGACGTGCTTCCTGACCTACTTGAGAGTGTGCAATGACAGGTGCAAGGCAAGAGACATCTTCACATGCACCATGGACAGGGGATTGGATTGCATGCACAATAGCGGAAGAAGCAGTGGTGCCACCCGCAGACACTGTTCCTGGACCCTGGAGTTCGGCCCACAAAGTCGGGTGCTTTGCTGCCATGTGCCTGATCATGCTGGTAGCGGTCAGGCTGGTCATTTTGCCACCCCTGCTGATGCTGGCCTGGCACGTGGTGCAAATGGCTTTTTTGGGGTCTTTAAAAAGCAACCAGACTCGGGAAGACCTAACAGTTGTACTGGCAACTTCCTTCATGTTGGTGTTACGGGGAACGGTTGCCTGCCTTCTTTCTGCTGCCATCACACTGCTTCTTCCTGCCTGTTGGGGTGTTCTGCCTCCCTCCCCCTGTGTGCTGCTGTCCTCGCTCTGCATGTCCTCTTGCCAGGTTGGGTCAGGTACTATATCATCCACTACCTCGTCTTCCACTTCCACACTCTGGTCCTCCTCCTGACTTTCTGGAAATTGTGTCTCATCATCGTCCACCTCTTGTGACACTTTCCCACCATCACCTTCATGTGACCGTGGCTGCTCAAATATTTGGGAATCTCTATATGCGATCTCCTCTTGCTCCACTTCAAGTGGATCGGGCGAGAGGCCCGAATATATAAATGGAAAAGTGAACAGCTCTTCGGAGTGTCCAAGTGTGGGATCAGTTGTCTCAGGGCATTCGGCATGGTGGGAGGAAGGAGGTTCAGTGTAAGGAATATGCAGTCCACACTCACAGGTACTGAAACTTGACCATGTGGAAGACAAGGAGGTGGTGGTGGTGGCTAAGTGACTGGAAGCATTATCTGTTATCCAACTAATAACCTTTTCACACTGCTCTGTGTTCAATAGTGGTGTTCTGCGGTCCCCTATTAATTGGGACAGGAAAGTCGAGCGAGAAGATGTGGGTGTTTGTTGTGGCACAATTTCAGCTTGCCCACAGCCTAGGCCTCTGCATGCACCATCATCAAGTCTAGTTCCCCGTCCCTTGCCACGTGCCTTACCCATTTTAAATGGAGGACAATATCTTCCACGCTCACTACAAATGACTGAATTTGGAGCGAACTTGTATGTGATCCGTGTGACAGAAAAACCACAGTTTTAAATACCTGGCCTGTAGGTAACTATTTTGAACAGCAATCTGGTGTCAACTGCCTCACTGACACACTGAAACTAATTTTTAATGGAGGTCAGAAATAGCAGTATTTTCAGAAAACGTATATGTGATCTGTGTGACGGAGAAAACCACAGTTTTAAATACCTGGCCTGTAGGTAACTATTTTGAACAGCAAACTGGTGTCTGTTGCTTCACTGACACACTGAAACAAATTTTTAATGGAGGTCAGAAATGGCAGCATTTTCTGAAAATGTATATGTGATCCGTGTGATGGAGAAAACCACAGTTTTAAATACCTGGCCTGTAGGTAACTATTTTGAACAGAAAACTGGTGTAAATTGCTTCACTGACACACTGAAACAAATTTTTAATGGAGGTCTGAAATGGCAGTATTTTCTGAAAACGTATATGTGATCCGTGTGGTGGAGAAAACACAGTTTTAAATAGCTGGATTTTTAGCGCTGTAATATTGAAAGGACCTGGCTGTATTCTGCAGTGCCAGCAAGCAAATGACGCAGAAAAACTGTGTTCTCTGGATTGATTTTTAAGCAAATAATGAGGACTAAGATCCAAAAAAAAATTATTCCAGGCCCCTGAGACCTGGGCCTCTTTCTAGAAATATCTAACAGCACCAGCAAATAGAACTGGAATGGAGCCTCTTGTGCTATGTGCACTGCAGTCTGCTGTATACGTTGCCTGCCTGCCTATATACACTGCCTGCCTGATATCTCTGCAGATGGATTAGTCCTCAGAAAGAATGTTTTTTGAGATGGATATATGTCTCTAATATAGTTTGGTACACCTACACTAACTGGAAACAAGCAAATCTCTCCCTGACGCAGCAGCACCTCTCCCTACACTGTCTGATTCTGGAGTGACTGTGACGAACATGGCGGCGCCAGGTCTGATATAGACCTGATGACGCTGTGCGGCCTGCCAATCACTGTAATGACACAACCACAATCGCATACAAGATTTCTCCCGTGCTTTCCCCCTACTCTGGAACTCTCTACCCCAACATATCAGACTCTTGCCTACCGTGGAAACCTACAAAAGGAACCTGAAGACCCACCTCTTCCGACAAGCCTACAACCTGCAGTAACCACCGCTCCACCATACCGCTGCACGACCAGCTCTAACCTCACCTACTGTATCCTCACCCATCCCTTGTAGATTGTGAGTCCTCGCGGGCAGGGTCCTCGCTCCTCCTGTACCAGTCTTGTATTATACCCCTTTTTCACATGTAAAGCGCCATGGAATAAATGGCGCTATAATAATAAATAATAATAATATTAATAACCAACATTGCTACGGCACTACAGTGAGTGGCAGGCAATCCCTGCAATCTAAAGAGCGCCAAACATGCAGGGAGAAGACCTGAGCTCCCGCAAAGCAACCCCGGAAATACTCGGCGAGTGCCGAGCATCTCGAGCAGTGAGATGCTCGGGCGAGCACCGAGCAGTAGCGCGCATGCTTGCTCATCACTAATCTGCTCCAAAAATACATCAAATAAGAGAGAAAAGCTATAAAATATGCAACAAAAGTGCAATAACCAGAGAAGGTTGTTATTGTGTAGTTTGGTGCGGACACCTGCAGAAAACAAAAAACACAGTATTTATGCAATGTGTTTTCACAGTCTTACAGACACCAAAATGCCAGATGTCATAGTGATGCATTGGTAAAAAGGGATGTACGGATAATTATGTGGCACAGCTGGTCAAGAAGCTATCCAATGGAGATGATGGTGTTGAAAACAGAGCAGTTTTATTAATCTTTGCATTTCACAGTTGAACAAACTCCTTCATCAGGGAAAAAATGCAATTTACCCTTTTTACTATTGTATTTACTGCTAATTTATTCCAGCATATGGAGCAGCAGCAGCTGGAGCTGGTGTCTATATCTGCATAGAAGTTGTTCTTGACACAACTCAGCCAGGTGACCAATACCATACGATCTACATTGTTTAGTGCCGAGGCAATGCCCTATTGTGTGGCTTTTGCCACTTTTTGACATAGTGAAGTTCACATAATAAAGAGAATGTTCTGGCTGCTATGAATCTGAATGGATGAACACAAAATAAATCTATAAGTCCCAACTAGAGATGAGCAGGACGCACAGATGATGTCGCGCTGCCATAGCTAATGAAAAGCCCACATAATCCATGTAATCTAACATATTCTTGGTATAGTATGAGTCTTTCACATCACTGTCTATACTGAATGATATGATAGTTATTATATCTATTATCAAAAGTAGTCAGTAAAAAAAGTCTTCATTAAACAGCACCATATCTCCATTTTTTTTCTTAAATAGCCACAAGAGTAATGAGAAAATTAAGGTCAATGTCTAATCTAAAAAGTAAGAATTAATCAAGCAAGATCTATGAACAGATGTTTAATCACCTCTGGGCACAGCTTCTTACACTGTGTCTTACCAAAATACAAGTTACAAGGTCACATTGCATAATGATCACCCTTACTTCCAGGTCAAGTAAAACACAAACACAAATTCAAAGCTCCATACGTTCATTCAGAACTTGGCTCGTATATGAGATGATGATGCCATCTATATGACTTCATTTTAATAGTTGACAGAAGAAGAGTGGGACAATTAAATGCACATTTTAACCATTTTACATGGCTTTCTTACAAACAACCCACCAATGTCATTCTCATTTTTTTAGAATATTTAATTTTGGACATTTAAGTCATGCTCCCAGCATTTCCCAGAAAGTCTACTCCTGGAGTGTTTTGCAGTAGCCTCTTTGATGTTCTATTCTGGGTGATTATCAAGGCACCATCAGGACTATTGGCATATGTACATATATTCATTTTAGTGGACCATACCAGTTCATGCATGACATCACATGCCATTTACTTGAATATTCAGCTGCTGCAGGGAAAATATGCAGCAAGAAAGGATTTGCCATGTCAAGAGCTGATTGCCTAGCATTAGAGAAACTAGGTTCGAGCAAATCAGCAAATTTTTTGATCCATTTATATTTACAAGAATTTGTGTTTATCAATCTCTTTAATCATTTTAAAAATGATACTTAATTTTTATAATCTATATAATATCAATTTTGTATAATAATAGTTGTTATGATGTATTGTATATAATATCAATTTTACATACTAGTAATAGTTACTATTCTATTATTATAATAATTATTATTGCTTTTTATGAATCTACTTGTTTCTCACTGAACCATTTATGTTCCAGTTATAATAATAATAATAATAATACAAATTATTATTATTATTATTATTATTTTTATTATTATCACCAGCATCAATACTATTGTTGTTGTTTATTGAATTAATTTACATGTTTTTCCCAGATCCATTTATTTTTGCTGGTATAATATTAATAATATTATTATTATTATTATTATTATTATTATTAACAACAACAACAGTTGTTTTGATATACTGTATATAATATCAATTTTACATACTAGTAATAGTTATTATTCTATTATTATTATTATAATTATTATTTTTTTTATTAATCTGCTTGTTTTTCACTGATCCATTTATGTTTCAGTTATAATAATAATAATAATAATTATTATTATTATTATTATTAAGTATTATTATTATTATTATTATTATCATCACCAGCATCAATACTATTGTTGTTGTTTATTTAATTAATTTTAATTAATTTACATGTTTTTCCCAGATCCATTTATTTTGCTGGTATAATAATAATAATAATAATAATAATAATAATAGTAATAATGATAATAATGATTACACCAGCAACATAAATGGATCTGGGAGAAACAAGTAAATAAATTGAAAAAAGAACAGGAATAACATTGATGTTAACCACAACGCCAACTGAAATAAACCTAATGCAGCAGATGACCAGAGCACAAAATGTCAAAAATATGCACATATAATTGAGTATCATAAAAGAAAAATAGTATGTCACCGCGGTTCAGGGAATATTTAACTAGTATTGTTCTGTATAAGAATTGAGACACTAAATGAATTTCCCATAAGTGCATAACTAATAATGCTGAACAGCAATGTCTAGACAAATCAATTATAATGCATAAGGATAGGATTAGACTGAATAATTAACAAAGAAACAAAGAAAAACAAAAAATAAACCTGATACAATAAAAGTGTCGTGTACGAGTACAGAATACTTGCAAGTAAGTAAAAAAATAAAATGTAGAAGTGTGCAGCATTTAGAAATCAACAATGAAAATATTCAGAAATGTACTTAGAAACAAAAATTAATTGCTTAGTAGAAGAATAGCAAAATACCAAGAGATAGGATTATAGACTATACGCATAATGAGAACTATATAAATGTAGTCTGCACTCCAATACCAGGGCATGTAAATAGTAACTGTGTTACAATATAAGTCAATAGACAAAGGGGTACTCGTTACAAAAGACACATGAGACAACAAATATGTAAAATAACACCAAGTAGCCCTCCGATCACTACAAACTGCAAAGTATATTTATAAATATAGATTTTATTGGGATTTCTGGCTCATTGCATATTAGGAAATGTCCCATTGTGAGTTCACAGCACTATAAAAGTCAGTGCATTCCTGAAAAATCCTTACATATGAAGAGAAATTAAATTCAAAAAGTTCAGCAGTAGTTTCTCATCCAATGGGAGCAAAATACATGTAGAGTGAAACAGAGCGCCTCGGTAAGTGGCGCATCAATTTTGACAGGATGCCCGACCACAAGTGACGTGTGACATCACATGAAATTGCAGGAACAAAAGCCTGAATGATCTACAGTCCCTCAGCTGTATCCTTCTTCTGGGATTAATGTATGCAAAAAGACTTGCAATCTTAAACAGCAGGTGAAATAAGTAATGAACACGTCACCATTTTTCTAAGTAAATAAATTTCTAAAGGTGCTATTGACATGAAATTCTCACCAGATGTTAGTAACAACCCATCCAATCCACACAGGCAAAGAAATCAAACCATAGATGTCCATGTAATAGATGTAATAATGATAAATGACACAGTGAAAAAGTTTTGAACACATGAAGACAGAGAGGTGCAAAAAGCCATGGAAAGTCACAACACCAGCTGAAATCTATCAGTAATTAAAAAAGCAATCCTGCCACTTAGTGAAAAATAATATCAGCCGGTTCAACTGATGGCCAATTAAAATTTGTCTCATTACCAAGGTGCCATACAAGAAACATCTCATGATGGGAAAAACCAGTGAGCTGTCTCAAGACCTTCACAACCTTATTGTTGCAAAAGGCTTTTGTACTAAGTATTAAATAAATTTCTGTAAGCATATTCAATATGTTTTCCCTTTGTCAACTCCCATTATTACACATAACTTATTTTATGGACATTTATGGTTTGATTTCTTTGTCTGTGTGGATTGGATGGGTTGTTACAGACATCTGGTGAGAATTTCATGTCAATAGCACCTTTAGAAATATATTTACTAAGAAAATTTTGACATGTACAATATTTATTTCACCCGCTGTATATGTATCATTTTTTTAAAAAAAATATTTCATTTTTTAGCCTTCTTGCAGGACTTGGAAGTAATGGGACCTTCAACAGGCCCTCAGCTGTCCTAGTAGCCTATCAGCACTTGGCGACTGCATCGCTATGAAAAATGCCTTTTTTAGAGACTGACAGCAACATTAATAGCGGTGGCCGGAACTCAAGCTGCATCTGTTAAAGAATTTCATATATAATTTGATTAACAAAATATTAAATAAAAATATTAAATATCTAATTAATTTAAAGGAGTATTCCCATCTCCAAGATCCTATCCCAATATGTAGTAGGTGCAATAATAATAATATTAGCAAATACCTCCAATTAGATATGTTGTACAGTTTATTTGATTTGCTATGTCTCTTTCCTCATGTGCAGGCTTCGCAGAACCTTAGGTATCCATAGTTAGGTCTACTGATAAAGTGACAGTTAGCTAGCTGCTAGTGGTCGTAACCATGGATACCTAAGGTCCTTCAATGGCTGCTCATGAGGAAAGTGGCATAGCGAATCAGAAAAACTATATTACATTTCTAATTGGAGGTATTTGCTAATATTATTATTATTATACCTACTACATATTGGGATAGGATCTTGGAGATGGGAATACTCCTTTAAGTATCATGATTAGTGTTGCGCGAACGTGCTCGGATAAGTGGTTATCCGAGCACGCTCGAGTACTGTTAGGCAACCGGAACACATGCAGGGATTGCCTATTTGTCAGGCAATCCCTGCATGTCTCATGGCTGTCAAACAGCCATGAATTATGCGGTCTTGGCGACTCGAGCACATTTTGCGTGCACGCCGAAGATACTCAGTTAGGACTCGAGCGCACTCAGATAACCCCTTATTCGAGCACGTTCGCACAATACTAATCATGATCAGACCTATGTTAATTAGAAAAGTTGACAGTCATAGATATTCGTATAATAAATTAAACGCTAGAATTTAAATTAAAATCCATTTGGATTCTACTTGTGATATTTTGGCTATGTAATTCCTTCTCCTCCAAAGTTGTACCTTTTAGGCCACATTCACATGTTCAGTATTTGGTCAGTATTTTACATCAATATTTGAAAAGCCAAAATCAGAAGTAGAACTACCAGAGGAAAGGTATAATAGAAATGCAGCATGTATGCATTTTTCATCCACTCCTGGTTTTGGCTTACAAATACTGATGTAAAATACTGACCAAATACTGGACGTGCGAACATGGGCTTAAAGTGATATTATGCTTTTCAAAAGAATGGCAGAAGAGAGGAAGTTCCTTGTAGCCACTTTAAATAACACAAATAATAATAATAACATTCTGCAAAGGTTGTTTTAGTTCTGCGCAGATGATAGCATAGATAATCCCCTTGGAATAAGATGTGATGCACTTTTTAATATCGAACTTCAGCTTCCCTTCAAAGCTTCTAATCTCTTTAACAAGGACCTTTCATGAAATTTTTCATGTTGAACTGGACACACAATGTAATAAGTGCTGCAGAGCATAATAAAACGTTTTTTTTAAATTCCCCTTGCGGTTGCAGAGAAATTAGAGATTCAAGCATTTGTCACCTAAATAGCTAATTTTGTAAGTCCAAGTGGGCATTACCAGAGAGATTTCACTGGGGGTGTGTATTTCTTCCTAAGCAGGCAGCAACACACTGGGGAAATAGAACACGCCCCCATAATAGCATTGACAAATGGTCTGCTATTCTCACTGTAGAGTGATGACGTGCTGGAGCACAGCAGAGCTGACTGTTTCACTGACAGCTTTCAACTCTCATCTCTGGCATACAGTGTGGGTGGAGGTGTGATGCAGAAGTTGAGTCTCATTTCAAACATTTCACTTAGCTCTCCACTCAAATTCAAATTCAAATACGCTTTATTGGCAGGTCAAATACACATTGGCATTGCAAAAGCAAGTGTAGTAGTGCTAACTCTGCTGTACTGCCCCTCTCCTCACACTGACTGCTGGAGATGAAAGCTGAAAGCTGTTAATCACAATTAAGTCTGTTGTGCTCTGGCACATGTAATCACTTGGCAATGAAGAGATAACACTGTGTCATTATGTTTCCCATAGAGACAGTTTTAAGCTATAGGGGCATGTTCTAACTCCCTTTGTATGTAGATGTCTGCTTTTGATTGACAGAGCTGGCAGCACTATGAAAAGCTAGAAGTGTTTGTAATGAGAATAAACTCTGCAGTACTACCCCTCCCACCAAACTCACTGGAGATGAAAGCTGTCAGTTAGGAAAGATGGTGGTCAGCAGCACTCACTGCAAGGAACGCATGTCCATAATCCTCAAGGAACCCATCTGAGGAAATATCAACATACAAAAGTAAAAGACAGCGCTCATGCCAGGGTGTTAAGTTGCAAAAGAGGTGTTTATTCCACCATCCCAAAACACACAACGTTTCGACCATGTGTGGGTCTTTGTCAAGTATAGGTGAAAAACACGGGGTCGTCCTTATGTAGTGTGGTTCACAATAGATCCCCAGTCACTGCAAAGGTACAACCCCCACATCAATAATAATTGGATTATTAGAATATAGAACAAACAAACATAGATCCATACATTAACACAGAGGTTATTTTAAATACGACATTCATAAAATACAATCTTATTCAAAACAAATATATTAGACCATTATTTACATATGTATTGTACCTCAGCTCGCCTATCAGGCTTGGCATTACGACATCTATGCAACCCCCCACCAATCACTTCATATGGGATCATAAGTATGGAGGTTCTCCAGACCAATCGCCATAGGTTTATGGTTAGGCGCCAAAAGACTGTGTCCACAAGCATCTGCATGAGCTCCAATCGGATCACACCAGAAGGACCTGCCACATCACAGGACAACGATCACATGACCGCACTCATGTGACCTGTGATCCCATCATGTTTGCACAAGCATCGTACATTATTGGTCTAAATGCACATTTCATTGCTAGAATAACCCCACATTATGTATATACACCTCTCCTAACCCCACATTATGTATATACACCTCTCCTAACCCCACATTATGTATATATACCTCTCCTAACCCCACATTATGTATATATACCTCTCCTAGCCCCCACATTATGTTTATATACCTCTCCTAACCCCCACATTATGTGTATAAACCTCTCTTAACCCCCACATTATGTTTGTATACCTCTCCTAAACCGACATTATGTTTATATACCTCCCCTAACCCCCACATTATGTATATTTACCTCTCCTTACCCCACATTATGTTTATATACCTCTCCTAACCCCCTCATTATGTATATACACCTCTCCTAACCCCACATTATGTATATAAACCACTCCTAACCCCCACATTATGTTTATATACCTCTCCTAACCCCACATTATGTATACTTACCTCTCCTAACCCCACATTATGTATATATATATACCTCTCCTAACCCCACATTATGATTATATACCTCTGCTAAACCAACATTATATATATATATACCTCTCCTAACCCCACATTATGTATATACTAACTTTTACCCGCGGCTTCGCTCGCGTAGAATTTGGTCTGCCACATTAAGTTTCATGACAGATCATTTTAATAGTAAAAAAAATTATCTTAATAGTAAAAAAAAAAAATCTTAATAGTAAAAAAAATAATCTTATTTAGTTACTCGTACATCCAAAATTTCAGATGTCTAACTTCAAAACTGACGGATTCCATACAATTTTTGAACCCCTATAATATTAAGAGGGAAACTCTTGAGGGTGGAATTATCAAAATTCCTTTCTTAGTGCTCATTTAAGCTATAATAGAACCTATCAGCAAATTTCAAGATGCTAAGTTCAGTGGTTTCGGCTGTGCGTTGACCACTAGGTGTGTCAGTCAGGCTGGGTGCCCACGTAGCGTTTTTCAAGCGTTTATGCTGCGGAATTTCCGCAGCGTAAACGCTTGTTAAACGCTAGGTAATCCGCTACCCATGGTCCCCAAGGGGATTCCGCATGTTCTATGCACATGCTGCGGATTTTTCCGCAGCGTTTATGCTGCGTACAAAAATCCAAAGCATGTCATTTAATTTTGCGGTAGCGCAGCGGAACTCCCGCCATTGACTTGCATTGAAACGCATAGAAACCGCGACTGTACATTTCTACAAGCGGCTTCTATGCGTTTCTATGTGCGGATGGTACTCAGTTCTGGAGGAGAGGAGACTCTCCTCCAGACCTGGGTACCATTGTACCTGTAAAAAAAGAATAAAATAACAAATAAAGTTATATTCACCTGTCCAGCGTCTTCTCTCTGAATGCCGGCATTGCTTGAGGACCTGCGGTGACGTCACAGTCATGTGACCGCAGGCCCTTCACCGCTCTGTCTCGCGATATGCCAGCAGCCGGGAACCAGACGGGAACGAGCGCTGCAGCACATACCGGGGCCTCGGGGGTGAGTATAGCTTTATTTGTTTTAATTTTTACGGTTCACACTGTATAAATCCATGCTGTTTGCATGGATTTATACAGTGTGACCTAGTTGTCAAGCACTTTCCAAGTGATGCTATCGCCTGGAAAGCGCTTGTCAACCTGCAGGCAGAAACGCATGTAAATCCGCATGTGGATCCGCATGTATTCTGCAGGAAAAACGCATGCACAATCTGCATGCGTTTTTTCTGCCAGGGAGATGCAGAAATGCTGCAGAAATTTTCTGCTTCATTTCTGCATCGTGGGCACATAGCCTCAATCAGGTTTACAGTTTTATATAATCTTCGCCTGTATGATGTGTTTATAAAAAGTAGCCCTATGTCCTTCCCCAGGCTTGAAATTATCCATATCAAATTTCATCACAAACGGATTACTAAACACTGATTAATAAACAGGACGGACTGAAGTTACTTGCGTTTAATATTGTTCGTGTTAGTAAAGAATTAGTATGTAATTGGAATAATGGACATCTGCAGGTAATTTTTCTATGTGTTTTTACTGCAATATACTCCTGTAAACTATGTTATTTGATTTCTTTCGTTCAGAGAAAATATGTAGATTTTGCTATTTAGAAACACGTGAGCAAGCTACGTATAGCTGACCGTGGGAAAAACAGGGCGTGCCTAAATGTATCCCTGCTACCTTCAAAGTTTGCCCTTGCAATTTATTGATGGTCATTGAAAATGCAACTTTAAGTGGGAACTGCAAACGTTTGAAATTAAAGGGTAAGTTATTGGGTATTATTGGGATGCGTGGTATAAGAATATTTTCACCCTTAGCTTCTCCAGTTAAAATTGTGGCCTTTACAATGTGCCTGCCTAGTTCAGTGACTCGCAATCTAGTGCCATTACATAATCTCGGGGCGTCCAAGTTGCGCATTAACAAAACGGGTATACCGACCTTTAATTCGAGCTTATGAGATGGGACCCCGGATAGCTCCAAAGAGTTAAGAAACTCCACGGGGTAGCTCGTACAGATGACATGACTGTGTCGTTGGAGTTTTAGGTTGTTGCATCGCTGGTTACTTGGTCCAAGATAATTTTATTGATTTTCGCAACTGTTTCATTTCTTGGTGCTAGTATAGTTCTTTCACATAGCCAATTTTCATCGTGGATGTTTTGTTGCAAATTTGGAAAAACTTGAGCAATAAGTGCGTCTTCCGAATCCACAACATGACAAAATTGGTTAGTGAATAGAACCATACCTTCTTCGTCAGTTTCGATTCGACCTTCACCGATCTCGAGCAGTTTCTCAGCGTACGCGCCCGACTCTAGATCACTGAATAACTGGACACGCATGTTGGTGGTGAGGTGCAGCTTTTCTACTTTGGTCCATAAATATGAGGATTTCAGACATGCGTTAATTTCGTCTGCTGCAGTGCCTCACTCAATGACAAGCAAAGTTTGCCTAAAGTCCCCAGCCAATAAAACAACCACACCACCTATTATTGTTTGTTTACTGTGTAAGTCTTGTAGACAACGATCAAGAGCTTCGATGGCGCGTTTGTGTGACATTGTGCACTCGTCCCACGCGATTAGTTTGCACTGTTGCAACAGGAGGCCACGGGCGCTGCTCTTGCTGATATTACACGATGGGGTTTCTTCGTTCACCAGATTAAGAGGTAATTTAAAGACTGAATGTGCCGTCCGTCCACCGCTTAGCAATGTTGCAGCAATTCCAGAGGAAGCCACAGCTAATGCAACGTTATGACCGCTACGAATTTTTGCTAAAAGTAAATTAAGCAAGAAAGTTTTTCCTGTACCACCCGGGGCATCAAGGAAAAAAAGTCCACCTTCACCATTCTCAACTCGTCCTACTATTTTGTGATAAATCTCTCTTTGATCAGGTAGCAAACGTGGCTCAGTTTCGCAAACGTGAGCGTCTAACTGGTTGGTATCATAGCTTAGCTCTTTTATCAACTCGTTCGACAGCTCTCCTCTGCGCCGCGGTGAGGGTAGACCAAAATCGGACAATTTTTTTCCAGAAATTATTAATATTTTGTCCTCGATAAGCCCCAACGCCTCATTGAAACAGAGATCATCGTTAACGTGATCCATTCTTTCAAATCTGTGCATGATATCCTCTGATAACGCAGTTTTATACTTGTGGCAGAGTTGTAGAGGATTGGATAAACCACAAGTGCATATCAATATGGCAAACAGCTCTCTTATTTGCGCCGGGGAGCGACATAGCACGGTCTCTTCTAAGGTGGTATCCCAGTGGTTATCATCTTCCAACAACCCCATCTTCTCACACACCTGCCGAAAAGTTGCAAGCTCTTGACCTTCAAATGTTTTTAAATCCGAGAAGTTGGTTGGACCCCTTATTACATTCAGCAGCATACGCAAGCAATAACATTCAAAATTGCTAACGTACACCGTGTAAATGCGACCTAGAGCGTCTCCTGGCCAGCCATCGACAGGTGTTCCTTGTAAACGACGTTTCCATTGCTTCTGTGCCACATTCCAAGTATAGTAGCGAGGCACGTCAATGTAAAGTAATGTTTTTGCAAACGTATCACTTTGGCACAACAGGAAAAATGCAGTTAGTGTAGTTTTAGGTGGTGCTTCTAATCTCTCTCTAAATTATTTTCCGTAAAGTAAACCCTCTCCCCATTGGGTAAATGAATCGCGAGATGAGTGACGGTTGGGTGTCTCTCGTGCAGAGGCAGACCTAATATCCGCCACGCTGCTTCGTTGCTACTAACATATCGGCCGGTTCTAAAGGTCTGCACCTCATCTCATGGGTCAATGTTAACATTCCCTTGCTGGCGGATATTAAAAATAGCCTGGTTGCTACCCTTATTAATATATTTACAAATATATTTTATCGCCTGTACCGTATTACAGAACTCTACATTTAAATGAGAATTAAAAATTTTTGATAAGAGTGGAGAATATGGGACCACCCAGCTATTGTCCACCAATATTTCCTGTGTTCCTCTATGGGTTTTTACAATCATCGTGCGTCCACCATTCTCTGGTGCTCTGCGCCTGTACAAAGGATAACCTTTGTCATTGGTTTGAGTATCTTTTAAAAGCTTCCTCGGATATTTTTTGATACATTTTCCTTCCTTCAAGCATGGCGATGAAGAATTGAATGTATCACATGGCCCGTGAATCATATTCTTTGTCACTGTATCATAGAGCTTTTGATCGGTTTCTGGGTTTGGTATCTCAGCACATATGATTTCGTCAATTTGGTTCGGATGCAATTTTTCCTTTAACCACAGCAGTAAGTGCACATGAGGCAAACCTCGCTTTTGCCACTCGATCGAGTACATGAAGCATTGCATATCACCAAATATGTTACCTTTTGTAAGTAGAGCTACCAACTTCGGTACTTTTATTCTAAATACTCGAGCTGTTAAGTCATGTTTGTCCGTTGAATTTTGACCAGCCATAAGCTCTTTGGTGATTTCTGGCCAAGCGGGGTTGCAAGTCATTGTAATAAATAAATCAGGCCTCCCATAATTACGTACATATGTGAACGCATCTTGTGTGTATTCGTGTAGGTATCTCGGGCTATTTACAAATGATGACGGGAGAATCACCATCTGACCTAAGTTATTTGGATCCAAATCCGCATCATTTCTTATTGCATCTTGCAAGTGAATATAATTTTCTGCGCGCAGTTTTTTTTGATTTAAAGATATGAACCTTAAGCGCTCACTTTCCATCTTTTCATATATGTCGACCAGAAACTGATGAAGTAGGAGCCTACACTTAAGCATCAAATTAAAATCGCTGCGACGGACCATCAAGTGAAAGGCATAAAAATCTTTGCAGGACACCTTTTTGCTTGGCATTGCTTGTTTGGTAATTGGATTTATCTGAGGAATATCAATGCTGTACCCATCTTGTCCTTTCCAAAAAATTATTGGGTACTCGAGAGCGTCATAGAATCTATGTGTATCGGGAACCCTAGTGAGCATGCCATCGCGCGGCTGCACAACGATGTCCCGAGACATAGTTTGCTCGCTACTAACTATTACAGCAGCTATTTCATTTGTAGTAGGGGCATTTAATCGTCTCTCATGTTGACCACGTGGTCCACGGTCTGGGTGAATCACTACTTTGAAATGATCGTCATTGATCATTCTGTCTCTAGCCGTTTTAAATTCATGCACCAAAATGTTGTGGTCGTGAAGTACTCGTTGTAATTTTTTAACTATGTTTCTATCTACGCTTTGCACGCACTCAGTATGCCTGTTGATTTGTTCTTCTTCGTCACCTATGAAATAAACTTGTAAAAATTGTGGTTGCGAAATGGACGTAGGAATTAAAGAACCGATACGGTGGTATACTTGGCCTTGTATTGTAAAGGTCGGGCAAAACCCTGGCATTGAGACAATTTGATCTGCTCCAAAAGACGTCATATGAAAGCACATGTTGTATTTTCTTATATTATTTAGAAAAAGGCGAGATTCATCAGTTTCATTAGAGAAAAGCTCTTTTAAAGGTTGAACTGGCTCGTCTATATAAGGAAGAGCTACTTTCTCGCCCAAACAACACATACCTGCTGCTTCCTCTTTCCACTTAAGAGCTCCGCAATATTTGCAATCTATGGTCATTGCTTCTATTTTTATAAGCTTGTGAGTTTCATAATCAAGAGTCTCGTCATACTCAAATGCAGCTTTATTAAACAATATCCATGTATTTCTTGTAAATGTTTGACGTCGCTGTGCTGCCCTTTCAGCAACAGTGCGTCTGCGAGATTCGGCCATTTCATAAGTTTCAGTGGCTCCTTGCGACGCCATGTAAGACGCTTGCTGCTGACGTCGAGCTTGGGACTGTTCTGTAGTTTCAGCAGCCCGTTGAGATGCCAGATACTCCGCATGCTGTTCACGTCGGGCTTGGGACTGTTCTTGAGTTTCAGCAGCCCGTTGAGATGCCAAAAACTCCGCATTCCGTTCACGTCGGGCTTGGGATTGTTCTGGAGTCTCTGCAGCTCTATGTGCTGCACAGCGCACCGCCTGCTCAAGCCTTCGTTGCTCGGCTTGTTGAGACGTCTCATCACGTCTAATTATTTTCATAGCTCGGGCTTTATTAGAGCTTTGCGAAATGTTAGACTTACGCTTTCGCGGCATTTTTATAAGTACTAATTACAAAATAGGTACTTAGTAAAGTTCAAACAAAATACTAAAACAATCTAATTAGTTATATTACGATCGCTGTACAGAAAATATCAGTTGTATATGACTGGTCTATGAGGAGCAGCTGTGGCGCGGTTACCCATAGCAACCATTCCCAGTGCTCTGTGGGAGCTGAGAGCAGCCTGCTGGTGCTGTGGGTGACATGCTGCACTGCACACACACAGGGCTGTGCTGCACACAGGACGGGAGGATGCCATTTGTGTAGCGCTGCTGCCGGTGCTGTCAGGCTGCAGTGTGTGCATCCTCCATGGAGCCGCGCTCAGGTTACTGCCCCTCCCCGTGTGTGAGTCACTTCCCCTCCGCCCAGGTGAGGCGCTCGGAACTTTCCCGGCTGCAGCAGCTGGCGCAGGTGAGCGCATGTTTTATTATACGGTGTTATGTGGAGGGGCAATGGCGGCGGGGACCCCCTGTGTGAGGACAATGACGGCCCGGTGCCCCCGGGCAACCAGCAGGAGGAAGCCTCACACTCCCCCCGGGCTGTGGGCGCGGGCAGGCCGTGCTGGGACGTGTAGTTCCCTAGTAACCTGTTCCTGACATATGGGCTGTTTTCTGGGCTATTTTTTTTTTTTTTTTTTAAGTCTGAGAAAATGTCATAAATTATCCTTCTCCCTTCAGCTGTTTCCAGAGTGTAATGTATCAGGGTGAGCTCATGACTGACAGCTGCCTAAGTTTCTAGGAAATGTCAGTCCCTGGGGGTCGTGTGTGAACCCCCTGTGCCACACTTGTACCTGGCCACGGTATATGATCACCCCTGTATTCTGACTGTGGACAGGCGGCAACTGTGACCTCACTATACAATGATGCACTATGGGCAAATTATTGTATTATCAATCTCCTCTGACTGCTGTAAATCAGCCATTTAAATATCACCTGTGTATGTGTGTATATAAGAGTTTGATAAATATACTAAAAAGTTTGATAAATATACTAAAATGTGCATTGTAAAATAGTATCTAATTTAATTAAATTTATGGTTCACAATTTTGGTCATAGTGGCTTCCACATAAAAGGTAGATATATGCTGACTTTTATTTAGAACTATTCAAGACAAACAATTCTACGGTACATCATCTTTGTGTAACTCCAACGGTTTAGGCAGCGTACGCCAAGATAGCTCTCAGAGGCCAGATTTTTTTCCGACTTAATTGACATTTATCGTTATATTATGACCAAAATTACATAAAATCATTACAAATTGTAGCCTATATGTTATTCCGATGTATAATCTATATTACTGTAAAGTTTCATGCAAATCCGTCCAGTAGTTTTTTCGTGAAAGAGTAATAAACATACATACTCACAAACTTTCACATTTATAATATTAGTAGGATACCTCTCCTAACCCCACATTATGTATATATACCTCTCCTAACCCCCACATTATGTATATTTACCTCCCCTAACCCCACATTATGTATACATACCTCTCCTAACCCCACATTGTGTTTGTAAACCTCTCCTAACCCCACATTATGTTTATATACCTCTCCTAACCCCACAATATGTTTATATACCTCTCCTAACCCCCACATTATGTCTATATACCTCTCCTAACCCCACATTATGTATATTTACCTCTCCTAACCCCACATTATGTATATATACCTATCCTAACCCCACATTATGTATATATACCTCTCCTAACCCCACATTATGGTTATATACCTCTCCTAAACCCACATTATGTATATATACTTCTCCTAACCCCCAGAATTATATATATATACCGCTCCTAACCCTACATTATGTATATATACCTCTCCTAACCCCACATTATGTATACATACCTCTCCTAACCCCCACATTATGTATATATATGACTCGCCCCCTGGGCCGTGGGGCACTCGGATCCGGGCAATAGGGAACGATGGGAGTAGTAGTGGCAACCCGGTTCCGTGGTTCAGGGTGGTCAGGCCAGTGGTAGTCCGTTATGTGCTATTGATTATGTCTGACTACGCCACCCATGGATTTGCGGTCATTAGGAACCGCCGCTGCAAGGCAGACCGCTGGGGCTGATGATGTATGCAGCTGGGATGGTGTGACTTCCCACGGGAAGAGTGCGGCCCCAGGGCAGTGTAGTGGATGTTGGGAGTGATGGTAGTGAGAGTCCCAGTGCTGATAGTACTGGAGGAGCAAGGAGCACGCAGACAACAGTTTGCAGTCCAGGGTCTTTACTAGAACAGGTAAATTGACCCTCAAGCAGTCCCAGCTAGGAGGGGACCTGGATGTCTGAGAGCAACGGGGAAATTGGCCCTGGTAAGGGTGAGGGTGTAGGCATACCGTGCTTTCTGTGCTCCTTCTGGCTATCTCCTCATTATAGGTTAACAGCCCCCGCTTCCAAGCTTTCCATGTATTCTCGCCTGTATGGCCTGCGACGTGGGTTCCTTTCTACTCCCAGCCTTGTAAGGCTTTGCTGGTCCCTTCTGTTGTGGCAGGACCTCCAGGCTTCTTAGGCCAAGGAATATACAGTCCCCTGTGAACTGGTTATCTGCTGGGGGTTGTGGAATCCTTCCAGCCTCAGACACCAAAGTCTGGTAAATTAAGTCCGTGATCTGCCAAGACAGGCTCTCTTCGCCTCTTGTCTCTGGCTTGTGGCTCTCCTCCTGCCACACTTCCTCTTAGGTGCAATACAACTGTCTGTCCCTGCTCTCCTCTGGGACAAGTCTCAGTCCTGAGACAGGTCATCCAGTTCTCTCTAACCCTGCCCCCAGCACCAGCTTTTATAGGGGCAGCCAGCTCCCCCTACTGGCCTGAGACAGGAGGTACTGCATGCTAATGTTCCCCTGACTAGAGAACCTCCCCCTTGCTCTCAGACACAGCTTTATTACATTTTGTGGCATCCAGGCCAGGGTGACACATTCCCCCCTAGTAAAATTTAGTACTCCGGGACTAAACAATAAACAAATACAATATGCATAACCATAAAACATTAACAGACAGACAACGCACAGCTTGAGTTCTTAAGGTCACAGTGTTGCCTGTGACCGGGTGTCCATATCACCAATACAACGGGGAGCCTTAACCAGGTGGGGGTCTGTCCTACCCCAAGTCCTTTACAGTCTTAGTTCATTCCTTGGTTAGGCTCCAAACGCAGTCCATACAAGGACTAGTGTTGAGCCACCCCCGTAGTGTTCGGGTTCGGTTCGGTTCGTCGAACACCGGGATGTTCGAGGAACTGTTCGTCGAACTGTTCGTCGAACACCTTAGAACACCGTCGAACACCGTTAAAACCAATGGCAGGCAAACAAAAACACATAGAAACACATAGAAAACACCTGCAAAGGTGTCCAAAAGCTGACAAACTGCTCAGAAGACACTCTCTTTAAAAAAGCCGGCCGGCAAATTCAGCAGCGGCATACATCGGTACCCGACAATTTAGACAAGAAGGAATAGAGCATCACACATAGATTAGATAGATAGAAACATGTCAGTCACACATATAAGAAGCACAGTGACAGTGTTGGTTACTGCACTTGTCATTTAGTGTAAAGGATTTATTAAAAAAAATATTAGTGTTTTCATGCACCGTCTCTTTAAAAAAGCCGGCCGGCAATTCAGCAGCGGTACCCGACAATTTAGAACAGAAAGAATAGAGCTTCACACATAGATTAGATAGATAGAAACATGTCAGTCACATTTATAATAAGTACAGTGACAGTGTTGGTTACAGTACTTGTCATTTAGTGTTAAAATAAAGGATTTATTAAAATAAAAATTGGCGTGGGGTTCCCCATAATTTTAGTCTCTAGCGGAGGTTAAGCAGACGGCTGGGGCAGATGTTTGAAGCCTCGGAAGGGGGTAATACCCACGGAGCTTACCAGGCTACTAATATCAGCCCCCAGCTGAATACTTAGCCTTTACTAGCTATTAAAATGCGGGACCCCCCCAAAAAAATGACGTGGGGTCCCCCCTATTTTAATAGCTAGCAAAGGCTAGGCAGACAGCTGGGGGCTGATATTAATAGCTCAGGAAGGGTGCCATGAATATTGGCCCCCTCCCAGGCTAGAAACACCAGCCGTCAGCCGCCCCAGAAATGGCACATCCATAGGATGCGCCAATTCTGGCACTTAGCCTCGCTCTTCCCACTGCCCTGTAGCGGTGGCAGTGGGGTAATAGGGCTGGGGTTGATGTCAGCTTATAATGCCAGCTGACATCAAGCCCAGGTTAGTAATGGAGAGGCGTCTATAAGACACCCCCATTACTAACCCCATAGTCAAAGTTAAAAAAAACACAAACACCCAGAATAAAGTCCTTTAATTGAAATAAACACACAATTCTTTATTGTTCTAAATTAAACCATACTTACCGTCACGCCCATTCCAGCTGAAGCCAACGATCTCCTGAAATAAAAGAAAAATAATAAAGCAACATCATCCTTACCTTTCCATGGTTCACATGACAGCTTCAGCTCTGCTACATCGAGATGACAGGCTGGACCGCAGCAGAACGCTGCCATCCAGCCTGTCATCCCGCAGACACTGAGAAGAGCAGGCTTGCTTGCGCTCCACAGTGTCTCTCTGTGAGGGCATCCAGATGAGCCGAGTTAATGTCCAATGAACTCGGCTCACCTCATGCACGTCACTGACAGCGTGGGAAAATTCTCCTGCACTCAGGCTTCAGCGTGATAGAATTCTCACGCTGAAGCGCTGAGTGCAGGAGAATTCTCCCACGCTGTCAGTGACGTGCAGGAGGTGAGCTGAGTTCATTGGACATGAGCTCACCTTATGCACGTCACTGACAGCGTGGGAGAATTCTCCTGCACTCAGCGCTTCAGCGCGAGATTTTTCCCACGCTGTCAGTGACGTGCATGAGGTGAGCCGAGTTCATTGGACATGAACTCGGCTCATCTGGATGCCGTCACAGAGAGACGCTGAGGAGCGCAAGCAAGCCTGCGCTTCTCAGTGTCTGCGGGATGACAGGCTGGATGGCAGCTTTCTGCTGCGGTCCAGCCTGTCATCTCGATGTAGCAGAGCTGAAGCTGTCGTGGGAACCATGGGAAGGTAAGGATTATGTTGCTTTATTATTTTTCTTTTATTGCAGGGGATCGTTGGCTTCAGCTGGAATGGGCGTAATCGTAAGTATGGTTTAATTTAGAACAATAAAGAATTGTGTCTTTATTTCAATTAAAGGACTTTATTCTGGGTGTTTGTGTTTTTTTTAACTTTGACTATGGGGTTAGTAATGGGGGTGTCTTATAGACGCCTCTCCATTACTAACCTGGGCTTGATGTCAGCTGGCATTATAAGCTGACATCAACCCCAGCCCTATTACCCCACTGCCACCGCTACAGAGCAGTGGGAAGAGCGAGGCTAAGTGCCAGAATTGGCGCATCCTATGGATGTGCCATTTCTGGGGTGGCTGACGGCTGGTGTTTCTAGCCTGGGAGGTGGCCAATATTCATGGCACCCTTCCTGGGCTATTAATATCAGCCCCCAGCTGTCTGCCTAGCCTTTGCTAGCTATTAAAATAGGGGGGACCCCACGTCAATTTTTGGGGGGGGTCCCCCATTTTAATAGCTAGTAAAGGCTAGGCATTCAGCTGGGTGCTGATATTAGTAGCCTGGGAAGCTCCGTGGGTATTACCCCTTCCCAGGCTTCAAACATCTGCCCCAGCCGTCTGCTTAACCTCCACTAGAGACTAAAATTATGGGGGATCCCACGCCAATTTTTTTTTAAATAAATCCTTTATTTTAACACTAAATGACAAGTACAGTAATCAACACTGTCATTGTACTTCATATATATGTGACTGACATGTTTCTATCTATCTAATCTATGTGTGATGCTCTATTGCTTCCATTCTAAATTGTCAGGTACCGCTGCTGAATTGCCGGCCGGCTTTTTTAAAGAGACGGTGCATGAAAACACTATTATTTTTTTTAATAAATCCTTTACACTAAATGGCAAGTACAGTAATCAACACTGTCACTGTACTTCTTATATATGTGACTGACATGTTTCTATCTATCTAATCTATGTGTGATTCTCTATTCCTTCTATTCTAAATTGTCGGGTACCGCTGCTGAATTGCCGGCCGGCTTTTTTAAAGAGACGGTGCATGAAAACACTAATATTTTTTTTTATAAATCCTTTACACTAAATGACAAGTACAGTAATTAACACTGTCACTGTACTTCTTATATATGTGACTGACATGTTTCTATCTATCTAATCTATGTGTGAAGCTCTATTCTTTCGGTTCTAAATTGTCGGGTACCGGTGTACGCCGCTGCTGAATTGCCGGCTTTTCATGTTTCACTGTGAGCACAGTTCCCATCGATTTGGGCAATCACTCTAATGCCACAACCACCATGGCTGTGGCATTACAGTGAGTGGCAGACAATCCCTGCATGATTGGTGCTCTAAATAGTGCCAGACATGCAGGACATGCTTTTGGTGCACGAACAGTTATCGAACATAACCTCGAACAGCCGAATTTTTTGCAAATCGTTCGGGTTCGTCGAACAACTCGAACACCGCCCAAAACAGCTCGAATTTGAGATTGGCGAACAGTTCTAGTCGAACACCGCTCATCTCTAACAAGGACCCGGTTATAAAAAGTCCATAACCTTTGAGTCCTTACAGTAGCTGCAAGAAACTGAAACACAGAATTACCAAACATGCATATAACTTTGCAAACATTTCAACATTTGGCAACAGGGTTATTTACAATTTTAGTGCAACCTATATTTTCCAGCGAGCGGGTATCTGTCCCTTTGTGCTCCTGGTTGACCTACGTAGCCCACTGTCTGGTGGTGGACCAACCTGGCTTTCCCCACTAGCGTTAGGGGTGCAGCTACCAGCTGGGTGTACAGGTAGGGCAGGCAGCTGTCTGCGGGTCCTTTGGCTTACTGCAGGCATGGCAAGCTCACTGTCAGCAGAGGGTTGACTCTCCTGGGCTGCTGGTACAGGCTCTTCTGCCTCTGGAACCGCTTGCTCCTCTTCACCTTCTGGCTCTGGTGTTGGTCGTTGCTGGGCCGGTTGCAGGAAATGCAGGACGGGTACCACTATGGCATCATTTTGCGAGTCCAGGACTGAGGGAACTCTCCGAGAACGGTGCTGATCATTTCTTCCTTGTCCTCTGCGGGTTCAAGGTCACTCTCATCCTCTTCTGCACTACGGAGTTGCTCGGGGCATCTTTTGAGGTGGTCTCTGGAGACGGTGCTAGTCGTTTCTCCTCCGTCCTTGGTGATCACGCACACCTTCGGGTTGTCGTGATCAGACTGCAATATGGTGTAGGGTTCCCTTTCCCACTGGTCGTCCAACTTATGTAGCCTTCTCTTCCGCTTCAGGACTTGCTCACCAGGTTCTAGGGGACCAGCAGGGGCGTGTTGGTTGAAGAGTTTTTCTTGCCTCTCTCTCACCTGGGCCAGGCTCTTCTCCACACTCTCCTGTACCTTCTTGTACTGCAGTTGCCTTTCTGTATCCCAGTCTGCATCCGGGGAGGTGTCCTCAGGTGTTAGGACTCCCATCTCCAGGTCTACGGGCAGCTTACCTGGTCTGGATCTCATCAGGTAAGCCGGGGTGCAGTTGGTAGCATTCACCGGGATATGATTGTATAAGTCTATCAGGTCCGGCAGTTTTTCTGGCCACAGGCTGCGTTCCTCCAGGGGCAACGTCTTCAGGAGATCGATAACTATATTGTTCATCTTCTCACACATCCCGTTGGTATGTGGATGGTAAGGCGTTGTCCGAATCTTCTTACAGCCATAGAGGTTGCAGAACTCCTGGAAGATTTCAGCCTCGAACGCTGGACCCTGGTCTGTCAGGACCTGCTCCGGATACCCGTGTGGACGGCAGAAGTATTGCTGGAAGGCTCTGGCCGCTGTTTGGGCTGTCAAGTCCTTTACCGGGACCACCACTAGAAAACGGGAATAGTGGTTCACGATTGTCAGGGCATAGATGTATCCTGACCGGCTGGGAGCCAATTTGACATGGTCCAGAGCTACCAGCTCAAGAGGCTGCGTGGTGGCGATGGGCCTCAAGGGTGTCTTCTGGCTGGCACGGTCCTTCCTCCTTAGGTGACAAGGGCCACAGTCTCTGCACCATTTTTCTACAGCTCCTCTCATGCCGACCCAAAAGAACCTTCCTCTTAGTAGGAACTCCAGTTTCTTCCAACCGAAGTGTCCCACTCTGTCATGGTAAGCCCCCAGGACCATAGCTGCATCTCGCCTTGGGACCACGACTTGCCAGGTCAGCTCGTGCGTCCGGTGGTTGACAATCCGTCTGCACAACTTGCCTTCGTAGAGGAACAGCTTGCTCTTCTCTTTCCATAGCTGCTTGGCTTCCTCTGGGGCATCTGGATCTAAGCGGGCGTCTTCCCGGGTCAGCAGATCTTTCATCAGGCAGATTGCAGGGTCACTATCTTTGGTCTCGGCCCAGCTGTGGTGAGGTAGGGGATTGATCATCACGGTTGTTAGATCCTCCTCCTTCACGCGGTGGGAGTATTGAGCAGCTCCATACCGGTGAAACGCGGGGAGTTCTACCTCCTCCAGCTCTTCTGGGTCTTTGTCACCTTCAGGTAAGTGAGGCATTCTTGATAGGGTGTCCGCGTTGGCATTGGTTTTGCCTGCCCGGTACTTGATCACGAAGTCATAGTTGGAGAGACGGGCCATCCACCGCTGTTCCAGGGCACCCAGTCTTGCATTGTCCAGGTGTGTCAACGGGTTGTTGTCTGTGTACACGGTGAACTTTGCGGAAGCCAGGTAATGCTTGAAGCGTTCCGTCACGGCCCACACCACCGCCAAGAATTCTAGCTTGAAGGAGCTGTAATTCTCCGGGTTCCTCTCGGTGGGCCTCAGCTTCCGGCTGGCGTATGCGATCACCCGTTCTCTGCCCTGTTGGTTTTGGGACAGTACGGCTCCCAGTCCCACATTACTGGCGTCTGTGTGGAGAATGAAAGGCTGGCCATAATCAGAGTAGGCCAGGATCTCATCCCCCGTGAGGGCCATCTTTAGCTGGCGGAAGGACTCCTCCTCCGGTTTATCCCACTTGAAGGGTGGCTTTTGACTTCTGGACTTAGACTGTCCGATCAGGAGGTCCTGCATAGGAGCTGCCATCTTAGTGAACCCGGGGATGAACCTTCGGTAGTAGCCTACCAACCCGAGAAACTGTCTCACCTCTTTGATGCACGAGGGGCTTGGCCAGCACTTGATTGGCTGTGACCTTGTCAGGGTCGGGGGCCACTCCTTCCACGCTTACCACGTGCTCTAGGTACTAGACCTTTGGTTTCAACAGGTGACACTTCGATGGTTTCACCTTCAGGCCATAGCCTGCCAGGGCTTCAAACACCTCGGCCAGGTGCTTTAGATGGTCCTCGTAGGTCTTCGAATAGACGATCACGTCGTCCAGGTAAAGGAGGACCGTCTCGAAGTTTCGGTGCCCTAGACAGCATTCCATCAGCCGCTGGAAGGTCCCTGGTGCGTTGCAGAGCCCAAAAGGCATACAGTTGAATTCGCTCAGTCCCATCGGGGTGGTGAAGGCGGTCTTCTCCTTGTCAGCCTCTGCCACAGGAACCTGCCAGTACCCGCTAGTAAGGTCCAAAGTAGAAAAGAAGTTAGCAGATTTTAGTGCAGCTAAAGACTCCTCTATTCTAGGCAGCGGATATGCGTCTTTGTGGGTGATATGGTTGATTTGTCTATAGTCCACGCACATTCTCATGGTGTCGTCTTTCTTTTTCACCAGAACCAAGGGGGATGCCCAGGGGCTACAGCTATCTCTAATGACCCGAGCTTCCTTCATTTCTCTTAGCATGCCCTTTGCATTCTGATAATGTGCAGGGGGTACAGGTCTGTGCCTCTTTTTTATTGGTGGGTGGCTCCCCGTGGGGATGTGGTGTTCTACTCCCTTTACTCAGCCGAAGTCTAGCGGGTGCTTACTAAAGACTCTCTCGTACTCCTGTACCACCCGGTAGACTCCTTGTTTTTGGTGCAGGGGAGTGGAGTCAGCACCCACATGGAGTTTCTGGCACCAGTCCTCCTTTTGTTTCTGGGAGCCATTACCCTCCGCCTGTGGAGATGGAGGCAAGGGTTCCACGGCCCTGATAGCACTGTGTTCGACAACAAACAGTTTGGCGAGTGTAGCGTACCTGGGTAAGTGTACTTCCCTCTCCCCAATGTTGAGGATGCGGACGGGCACCCTCCCATGACGGACATCAACCACCCCCCGGACTGTCAAAATGGTGGGCCTGCTGTCTGAGTACATGGGTTCTACCATGGCTTGGTAGTCTCTACCTCTCAACCCGATTGCAGTCCGACACCAGATCATCATTTCACTTTTGGGAGGCATGGAAATGGGGAATGGGTCACTCAGTCTTACGCTACCGATCTCACCACCAGACAGTTCTACCTGCTGCCGTCTCATCAGGGCTTTTATCTCCTTGTTGAGGACTCTCTGTTGGCTGGAACTAGCATTCACCGCCACCTGTTGTAGAATTACAATTACCTTTGAAAGACAATTTTCAATCACGTTAGTACCCACAGTTATTTTATGTCCACAATAATTACTCCCTGTGCCGGTAGTTCAACTTTACCAATTTTAATGGTCATCTCCTTGAACCCCATCTGCGGCACGGGTAAGCCATTACTGGCGATGATGCTCAAGTTACTGTCTGGATACCGTGTGATGTCAGCATCAGTCCAATACTGCTTAAAAAGTACATAAGGGATAGTGGTTACTTGTGACCCAGTATCCAGCAAGGCGCTCATGGGGATACCGCCCAGGACCACGGGTAAAACCGGGCGCCCCCCAACGTACTTATCACGCCAATTATAAGGGCCTGGTGATCTTATGCCTGGCCACTGGACATCCTCCGGACTTGAAGCCAGCTCGATGGGTCTTGACAGGTCCACTTGCAACGCCTGGACGGTAATGGTCAACGCCGCGACGCTCTTGGTCAGCTCCTGGACTTGGTGGTGCAGATCTTTCGACGGGGCTCGGTTCAGGGCCTGTCCATCAGCCCCCACGGAGTCCATAGAGGAGGGCGCCGCCTCCTGGTGGTTGGTGAGAGCAGGGCGCCGGGGGTAGACTTGGAACAAACTGTACAGCCTTTCCTTAAAGTCAGTTAGGGCATGGGGCTCGCCTGAGTACTTGGGCAGCCAGGCCGCTCCAGGGATGTAGGGCAGGGAAAAGAGCATCACCGCTGCTGCAGCTGCGTTGGTGGTAGTGGGCGCCTCTGTGTCCGACATCTTCCTCCCCCCTAGTTAAGCGTGGCCTACCTTCCGACGATCCTCTTCTGTTGGCCGCGACTCCGCTGCTGCTGCTCTGGACGAGGACCTTGCGTCGCATCCTGATGATGTCAGCGTCACTCTCTCTCCCTTCCAGGACCTTGTGCAGCATCGGTGCGTGGGGCGGAGCTTTGGATCTCGCGCAGTTTGGACGTCCACGCCCCTCTTCTTCCCGCGCGGCGTCCTGAAGATGGCGTCCGATGGCGGGAAAACGGCTGAAGATGGCGGGAACCGACAGAAGATGGTGGGAGACGGCTGGAAATGGCGGGAAATGGCTCCGGATGGCGGGAAACCTCTTTTCAGGTAAGTGCAAATTCTTTTTGAGGCGCGCAATACATGTTTGTGGCGGGTTGGTTTCAATCCTGCCGACTACGCCAAAGCTGACTCACCCACTGGGCTGTGGGGCACTCGGATCTGGGCAATAGGGAACGATGGGAGTAGTAGTGGCAACCCGGTTCCGTGACTCAGGGTGGTCAGGCCAGTGGTAGTCCGTTATGTGCTATTGATTATGTCCGACTACGCCACCCGTGGATTTGCGGTCATTAGGAACCGCCGCTGCAAGGCAGACCGCTGGGGCTGATGATGTATGCAGCTGGGATGGTGTGACTCCCCATGGGAAGAGTGCGGCCCCAGGGCAGTGTTGTGGATGTTGGGAGTGATGGTAGTGAGAGTCCCAGTGCTGATAGTGCTGGAGGAGCAAGGAGCACGCAGACAATAGGTTGCAGTCCAGGGTCTTTACTAGAACAGGTAAATTGACCCACAAACAGTCCCAACTAGGAGGGGACCTGGATGTCTGAGAGCAACGGGGAAATTGGCCCTGGTCAGGGTGAGGGTGTAGGCCTACCGTGCTTTCTGTGCTCCTTCTGGCTATTTCTTCATTATAGGGTAACAGCCAACGTTTCCGAGCTTTCCGTGTATTCTCGCCTGTATGGCCTGCGACGTGGGTTCCTTTCTACTCCCAGCCTTGTACGGCTTTGCTGGTCCCTTCTGTTGTGGCAGGGCCTCCAGGCTTCTTAGGCCAAGGAATATACAGTCCCCTGCAAAGTGGTTATCTGCCGGGGGATGTGGAATCCTTCCAGCCTCAGACACCAAAGTCTGGTAAATTAAGTCCGTGATCTGCCAAGACAGGCTCTCTTCGCCTCTTGTCTCTGGCTTGTGGCTCTCCTCCTGCCACACTTCCTCTTAGGTGCAATACAACTGTCTGTCCCTGCTCTGCTCTGGGACAAGTCTCAGTTCTGAGACAGGTCATCCAGTTCTCTCTAACCCTGCCCCCAGCACCAGCTTTTATAGGGGCAGCCCGCTCCCCCTACTGGCTTGAGACAGGAGGTACTGCATGCTAATGTTCCCCTGACTAGAGAACCTCCCCCTTGCTCTCAGACACAGCTTTATTACATTTTGTGGCATCCAGGCCGGGGTGACACATATACCTCTCCTAACCCCAACACTATGTATATATACCTCTCCTAACCCCACATTATGTATATTTACATCTCCTAACCCCCACATTATGCATATATACCTCTCCTAACCCCCACATTATGTATATAGACCTCTCCTAACCCCACATTATGTATATAGAGCTCTCCTAACTCCATTTAATATAAACCTTGTAATGGCATAAATTTTAAGCGCACACTATCTATTAGCTGCATCTGCAGGACCTGCCACATCACTAGAGGGCAGTCTCATGACAAAGACCACATGATCAGCGGTCATGTGGGCTCAGCTATTCACCCAGGCACCCATTTGGCACTACCACAAGGAATAGGGGTGGGAAAGGAGAGGGGGGAGGACACAACCTAATGGATCTAACATCATTATAATTATGGCAATAATACATATGCCTCTGTATAAAAATGCATAAAAGCCAAGCAAAGAAAATAATAGCTCCACAATGAGACAATCATAGGAGGATCAAAGTGCGGGGAGGGGGTCATAGTTTAGCCTACATATAAACATATGAATTTATATAAAAATGATAGATATCCCCTAAAGGGGCAAACACCTGATGTCTTCATCCCCATACTTTGATCAACCTCCAGATTCATCCCAACAACTGGTCTAAAGGAAGATGATTATGCTACTAGGATTCTGTCAGGTCCAACCTCGGACATTACCTTCCTTAATAAACCTACAGCTGAAATGCTGAGAAGGAGGTGGGAGAATGACCAGAGGAGACTTATTTTGCATGATTTACATGTCACTACGCTTATTGAATATCATCGAGCACGTAGGATCCCTCGGGGATTAAGACCTCATTTAAGACCTACCTTATTGCCGAACAATGTACAAATCTGTGCAAAATTTGAGGCTATTTCTAAAAAGTTTGCCTTTGACATTATGTTATTAAACATTGAGTTTTTAAGTACAGAAATGGATATGCTTAAAGCGAATCTCTCTGAATTGGAGAAACTGCTAATTGAACAGCTGACAGTCCAGGAATGGGACCCTCTCAAAATGAAAAGTGAGGAGAGTCTCACCAAGTACAGAGGAGAGATTGAACAGACCAAACGGACCAAATGGTTCAGGGATGTTGAGGACTATAAATAAGGTCGTATATTTAACTGGCAAATAGGAAATTCTTCCAATGCTAACAGAAAGGGTAATTTTACCCAGAATCGAAGGAGGCGCAGACCTCATGATAAACACCCCCATGAATTTGACTTTACTACTGCGGATTCCGAGTCAACTGATGTCTCTGGTGTGACACCCTCTACATCTAATCCCAATCATGTTTTAGGAAAGAAAAAAATTAACAAAGGGGCACAATTCAGAGGTGCCACAGAGGGGGCCGGAAACACAGGAGGAAGAGGTATGGCACATGAACAGAGGACAATGAGACTGACTACAATGAAGACACGGACCATGGAAGAGAGAGACGGAAGGATGCATGAATGTCAGAGATCTGGTGGTAAATATATCATTCACCATATTGACTGATGCTCAGTTAGATGTATTATCAAGGGGACTTTCATTTTGTCCATCAAATACTGTTGATTGGTTTCAGGTAGAGTGCTCTATGGGTGTATTACAGGAGATTGCGACTGTCATCTTATTTTTGCGATACGAAGGAGGATATCCAGACATCTTTTGAGGGTCCCACTTCTGCTTTTACTTTGCGTGAAGTAGACCTCTACAATAAAAGTAATTTTCAACCACCTTTCAGTAACCACATTGTAGAGTCCTATATAGAACTGGTGAAAAAGTATATTGAGCTATTGAGGAATGGTTTCCAATTGAGATCAGGGCATAACATGTCCAAACTTGAGAGACAAGCTCTTATTGATATGACAAACAACAAATCAATAACAATAAAGCTAGATGACAAAGGTGGGGCGATTGTAATTATGGATAGTCATAAGTATAAAATCGAAATATTAAGTTGAGCGATGAATTGGTTTATGAGAAACTATCTGCCAATCCTACAGTCAGTTTTCAGACAGAATTACAGCTTCTGATCAATGACTCCCTACATATTGGACTCATTGAACAGAAGCTGGCTGACTATCTTATCATTGATTCACCCATGGTGCCAGTCCTATATACTCTTCCCAAGATACATAAGGATATGGATAACCCCCCTGGACACCCTATTAGGTCAAGGAGGGGGTCTTTATTCAATAGAATTGCCCTTTTTTTGGATCGTATCTTGTGTGTTTGTGCTACGAATGCCTGGTCGTATATTAGAGACACCAGTGACTTTTTGAATAAAATTAAGGATGGTAGAGTCACGGATTCAACTATCTTAGCGCCATTTGATGTTGTCTCATTATACACATCCATTGAACATACTAAGGGATTGGGGGCTGCTACAGAGGTGCTATCAGGCTCGGACATGGTGGCAGATTGTGCACGTCTTGTCCTGACGCTGCTTGAGTTCATTCTAGTGAGGAATTATTTCCTTTTCGGGGATGATTATTACTTGCAACGCCTCGGCACAGCCATGGGGTCCAATGTGGTCCCCACTTATGCTAACATCTACATGGCGGTGTTCGAGGACTAGTATGCGTACAGTTCCACCCATTGGCCCCATATCTGGGCTTGGTGGCGCTATATAGATGATATTTTTTTGATATGGGAGGGTGGACTGGATGGGCTCCTTACATTGCAAAATGAGATGAATCGGGTATTCCTGGAGCTGCAATTCACACTATGCCATTCTACTTTTGAAATGCAGTTCTTGGATACATTGGTATACAAGTATGAGAACCATTTGTATACAGACCTTTAGGTTAAAGGCAAGGATAGAAACAGCCTATTGTGCTTTGATAGCTACCACCCCAGCAAGATGATCTGTTTCTTACCATGGAGTCAACTGATTAGGGTAAGACGGATTGTTTCGTGCGACGAGAGGGTGGATGCAACACTGGAACAGATGTGTCATAAGTTCAGAATGAGGGGATACCCTAGTCAGGAGGTTAATAGGTACAAAGGTCAGGCTTTGGGATTAAATCGTGAAGATCTATTAAAGGGTGCTGGCCATAAAAGGAATGCCAAACGGATACCTGTTGCATCCACGTATAGTCTAGCTAGTGGGCGTATTGGAAGCATCCTACATAAATATTGGCCCCTTTTACAAAATGGTCTACCAAATATACAGGAGTTTGTTTCACGACCTCTTTTGTCCAATAGACGTAATCATAATTTGAGAGATAGATTGGTCAAGTCTGACTTTGTCCCTTCCCATGTGTCAGCTCAAACCACGCTTGGCACTTCCAGACTGGGTCATTTCCCTTAAGGCTAATTCTCTTTCCCCATTGCAATAAATCAAACATCGGAAAATTCATTTCAAATATTTCAATAGATTTATTAATTACAGAATTTTATTCTACAAACAACAGATACCCCTCATAAAACATGCCCCTAAAAGAGACCCATTAAAAATAGAGACAGTGTGGTCTAGTACAGTCAATTATAATTCATATATGGACATGGTCAGAAATCACAAGTACAAGAGTATATCACCAAATATAGCTTGAATATCAGGAAACCATCAATGACACGTATATATAGCATGCATCTATAGTCAATAGAATATTTATTGATCAAATCTACCTCGGTGCGAGGGGCGGAGATGTTAAGAATTTGCTCTATAAAATGGAGACAAAATGGATCACTGTTCTTGATACCACAAAGCCAAATGGGTTAAATGATTCAGCGAGCTTTGACCCATTTTTGCGTTAGTGCTTGACATTGCTGAGCCTGTGTTCATGCCATTATTAATTTAATTATAAGTGTTCTCTCTGGGATAGGGATATCGCTTAATAAGAAATTGCTTGTTAAATATGATAATTTGATATAATTAACTAACTGTATGTAATATTTTTCATTTGAAACAAGTGATCTCTCCTGACTTGCAAGACCATGGATCTGAGTTCGGATCTACTTATGAACTCTTAATAAGAATCAAATGAAGCAATCATCGTCTGTATGCAGCATTTGAATGGATTTAATATATATGTATCTATTGGTTTACCTCTGTCACTTCTATGTATTTGTATAGATAAGGGGAAATGTTGCCCTAATACAAAATGGTGCCGTCTAATCACCGTGTGGTGCGCGTGCACGTCGTGTCATTGCTGGCCTCTCCCCCACCGCCCAGCGTCCAATCGGATGTCGAGTTCTGCGGACATGCGCAGTCTGACTTCCGGGACGCCGGCCGAGGGGGGATGACGCGTAATGGACAGTGTGCACACGCCCGCTAACACGGGTCTCCGCAGGTCATTGATACACTATATAAATATCCAGGGGGACACTGCCTCAGTACCCCCCGACGAAGCAGAACGCGAAACGCGCGTTGGGGTACGAGGCAGTGTGGGTTCATCAATCATGGCACTTGGTCTGTATAATACCAATGTATATACTTAAATGCTGGGATCTATGACTTAACTTCATATAAGTTCATTTTCTGTAAACTACATCAGATTGGCTGGTATATAATGAATTATGCTTTACTATATGAACTTTGTGATAAACATGTATCTATAGATAATTACAAATTGCATATTAGATCTATATTCTATTGACTATAGATGCATGCTATATATACGTGTCATTGTTGGTTCCCTGATATTCAAGCTATATTTGGTGATATACTCTTCTTGTACTTGTGATTTCTGACCATGTCCATAAATGAATTATAATTGACTGTACTAGACCACACTGTCTCTATTTTTAATGGGTCGCTTTTAGGGGCATGTTTTATGAGGGGTATCTGTTGTTTGTAGAATAAAATTCTGTAATTAATAAATCTATTGAAATATTGAAAAAAACTGTTGGATTTTCCTCATGAATTAACTGAATGAATAAGATGAACTTAGTTATCCTATTTTGTATATTTATGGGTAATTTCCCTTGTCTGGGATGTACTTGCTGTGGTAATATGATTAAGGGTGATATCTTTTATCACCCTCATACGGATAAACGCAATACCCTCAAAGAAAAATATACGTGCTCCTTGAACTATGTGATATATGTTTTGTCCTGCCAGCGTGGCCTATACTATGTAGGGGAGACCACAATGGAAATCCGGGTATGGATAAGTAAACATAAGAGTACCATCAGGACTCGTCTTACTGAATTGCCTGTTTCTTAACATTTTGTTGAGAACAGACACTCAGTAAACCTATTGCGATTCAGGATTATCGATAGTGTCCAAGTGTAAGAGGCCAGATTAACCCCCCCCGCCCAGAATATACCAGGGTTACAGTGGCCTAGGCCAGATTATACCCCGGGTATATTCTGGCCTAGGCCAAACTATACCCCAGGGTATAAATTGGCCAAGGCCAGATTATACCCCTCTGGGCCAGAATATACTCCAGTTATATTATGGCCTAGGCCAAACTATACCCCGGGGTATAATTGGCCTGGGCCAGATTATACCCCTCCGGGTAAGAATATGCCCCAGCTGCTGTAGATCAGATTTTTCATGCTTTTGAGAACCATTGAATGATATACTTATTAACGGGGCCCCAGTCAGTGTACAGGGGCCCCAGGCAACACACAGGGGCCCCAGGCAGCTCACAGGGGGGCAGAGACAGCGCGCAAGGGGGGAAGAGACAGAGCGCAGGGCCCCTTTGAGCTTTCTCTGCCCCCCTGTGCGCTGTCTATGCCCCCCTGTGCGCTACCTGGGACCCCCTGTGCACTGTCTGGGACCCCCTGTGTAATGTCTGAGGCCCCGTTCTTTAGTATATCACTCAATCCTGTGCGATGTCTAGGGCCCCTGTGTGACATCTGGGGCCCCTGTGCAACGTCTGGGGCCCCGTTCTTTAGTATATCACTCAATGGTTCTCAGAAGTGTGAAGAATCTGATCTATAGCAGCAGGGGTATATTCTGGCCTGGAGGAGTATAATCTGGTCTAGGCAAATTTATACCCGGGGTATAGTTTGGCCTAGGCTATAATATACCCATGGTCTATATTCCTCTAGGACAGTATATATAGATGCACATACACAAACCATATACCATTTCTTGCGGCTTTTGTCAGACTTTGTTGCGGTCTGCAGCAGATTTCCCTCTTCCACGTGACAGAGAGAAATCTGCTGTGATTCTGCACAAAAAATCCACATCATTGGGATGCTTCTGATGCAGATTAGCTGCTGATTTTTTCCCTGTGGAAAATCAGCAGCAAATCTAGTGCATGGGAACGGGTGGACTAGACTTACAGCATGTGTTGGAGGCATTACATTGAACTGACAGTAGATGGTGCAGTTCCATCAGTGCGTAGTTATTGTTATGTGTTGTAACTTGCTATGTATGTTTCTCTCAGTACTCTATGATATGCACTTTAAGTTCTTCAGTGTGAGTTCCTATTCTATCCTGATAAGGTATATAAAGTGAACTTGGAACACCTCCAACAAAAAAATAAGTTTTCCAATTTTGACAACAATGGAAGACCAACTGCATGATCAGCTTTTGAGATTCTACACTGCAACAGAACAAAAGTACACCCAGTGGATCTATGATCTACCTCCAGAGAAACGTTCAAATGCCAAGTCCCAGTTTAGACAAACATCTAAGCCATATCAAGCAGAGAAAGGGATTATTTACTATGGAAAAAAGGAGGTTCTCACGAAAAGCTGACTGCCAAATATCCTGAAGGCCTGTCATGACAACCCAACTTCTGGTGGCCATTTTGGCAGCGATAAAACATTTGACAAAATTTCTGACCGTTATTATCGGAAGGGAATGAAGAACGATGTTCACCAACATGTCAAAGCCTGTCAAAAATGTTTTGTCACAAGTCCCAAAATCAGCAAAGAAGCTCCACCACTCAACAGTGTACCAGTGCCTGCAAAAGTATGGAGCTTAGTTGGGATTGATATGATCGGTCTTCAGGAAACATCAAACGGCAACAAATATATAGTTGCTGTCACTGATCATTTCTTCAAGTGGACTGAAGCAACAGCTGCTCCAGACAAGAGAGCCTCGGCAGGAGCTTCTGGCTCATGTACAAAACGGGGTGTTCCTGGCCCGTAGTGTCGACCTGGCTGAGCACAGCACCGAGGCCAAAGTCACTGGCTCCGGTCTGCACTACAAACGGCCGCGTGAAGTCAGCTGCCTGTAGTACCAGGAAGCTAGAAAGGGCAGTCTTCACCGTGGACTCGTACAGTCTGAATGAGGTGATAAAGGCAGACTATTCCCGTGCCTCGGGGGTCAGGGGAATCTTCCGATATCCCCAGCTCAAATCCATGATGATCAGGCACTTGGCCTTGGGTACGCATCGGTGACCATGACAACGTTGAGCCCCCTGTAGTCCACGCAGAACCGGGTTGTCCGGTCCTTCTTTTGGACGAGGACCACAGGCGATTCCCAAGCACTGTTGGAGGGTTGGATGACCCCCAACTTCAGCATCTCGTCAATCTCCTGGCGCATGTGCTGCTGTATTACCAGGGAGACCCGATATGCTGAATGCCGGATTGGGGGGTGATGCCCGATGTCCACGTGATGGACGGCCGATTCTGTCCTTCTGGGCTTGTTGCTGAACAAATCCCGGAAGGGGTGCAGGGTTGCCCACAGCTGGGACCGTTGGTCCGACAACAGCTGATGGCAAAGCTCCACTCCCTCGAGGGTCCAACCCGCCCTAGCCTGGGCGAGCATGACCAAGAGGGTCTCTCCCTTCTCTGGCAGTTTGCACATGAGGAGGGCGCGGCCCTCCCGCTCATGATGAGCCTTCATCATATTTACGTAGAAGGCCTTCCGCCTTCATAGGGCATGGTTCAGGGTGACCAGGTACGTCACGGCATTGAGCTGCTGGTGCACGAGGTACTTCCCTGGCTGCCTGAAGCTTGTCCTGGGGTACAGGGACCAGTACCCACACCTTTTGATCCATCTGGTAGGTCCTCTCACAAGCATTCTGTTCATACCATCGCTTCTGCTCGGCCTGGGCTTGCGTCATATTGTCGTGCACCAGCTGCGCCAAGGCCTGCATTTTGTCACGGAAGCGCGCGACATATTCGATGACCGACACTCCAGGGGTGGCTAAGTCCCCTTCTCAGACCTCCTTCACCAGAGCCAGGGGGCCCCGTACATGCTGGCCGTACAGGATCTCAAAGGGGAGAACCCCGTTGAGGCCTGTGGAACCTCCCAGTTGGCAAATAACAGGCGTGGGAGGTACCACTCCCAGTCGCGCCCATGGGAGTCAACCAACATCTTAAGCATCTGCTTCAGGGCGCCATTGAACCGTTCGTACAGGCCGTTGGTCTGTGGGTGGTACGGGTTGGTCACCAGATGTTGCACCTGTATTTGCTTACAGAGGGACTCCATCAGCTGTGACATGAACTGGGTCCTCCAGTCGGTGAGCATTTCCTGGGGAAAACCCGCTCAGGATAAAATCTCCAGTAAGGCGGTGGCCACCTTGTCGGCCCGAATGGACCACACGGCTACCGCTTCCGGGTACCGGGTGGCATAGTCTACTACCGTCAGTATGAAGCGTTTCCCGGAGTTGCTGGGAGTGGCCATCGGGCCAATCAAATCCACAGCCACCCTCCTGAAAGGTTCTTCAATGATGGGCAGAGTTACCAGTGGGGCTTTGGGTGCCGCCCCACCTTCCCCACCCTCTGACTGGTGTCACATGACAGGCAGTAGGCTGCCACCTCGGCCCCCATCCTTGGCCAGTAGGAATGCTAATGACTCACCCAGGGGGATATATGGGGGAGATTCGGTACCCGGGCCTTTACCTTCTTTGTAGGATATCACGGCAGTTGGCTCCCGGGCCCGTCCTCTGGGTCACTTTTTAAAAGGGGTTTTGTTTACAATTTGTCTCATGATGCCACCTGTGGTTTCTGGTAATGGTTACCAGTGCTGCTGCAGACCTCCCGGGGGTGATGGGATGGCAGCTGGGATGCTTCTGCTCCCCACAGGCAGAGCGGGCCCCCGGGGCAGGGTTGATAGAAGAGATGCAGGTGAGAGATGGCCCGGTCGGGTCAGGGGGAATGACGGACATGCACACAGGGGATTCGCTTCAGTACCTTTACTGGTATAACGGCAGGTATGGTCCAGGGTACTTGCTAGGAAGGGTGCACTTCAGGACTCTCCCCAGTGAGCGGGTATAAGGTAGAACTTTTCCTTAGCAACCAGTATCCCTGGATGCCGGGGCCTTCGTAGTCCTGTATTTGATGGTAGCTTCAGAATGACCAGGGGTATGGAAGCCTCCGGGTATGCCGGTTGTCCCTACTGGGTGTAGAGGACCCTGTAGGCGCAGACTCGGTGTCCGGATTGTGTCTTGGGGTGAGCCTGAGATGCTCCTCTGCCCCCTTAACTCCTCTCTCCTCTCTCCTTGCCTCGGCCACACTCGGGGCCCTCAACACACACAGCAGCTCACGTGCTGCTTCTTCACTGGTCTAAGTGCTAGCACACTGTCTCTCAGACTGAGAGACTCTCTGACTGAACTAACTGCCTGACTCCACCCTCCATATATATATATCCCTAACAGGGCTCCCTCTGGTGGTATGAGGTGGAAGGGTGGAGGTGTTTGTAATGTAATGAGGGCCTCTTGTGGAGGAGTCCATCTATGCACCCTTTTGGGTCCTGTGGTACCTGTAGTAGCAGGGTGCCACACTAAGCTAACCTTACCTTGGTCTTATGGACCCCAAAATGTCCGGCCATCTGAATCTCATGCGCCATCCGCAACAACTCCGCCCTGAACAGATAGAGTACCACTAACTCTCGGTCCCTGGGCCACACCTCCAGTGAACCTTGCTGGACCGTTACCCGGTATAGCCTCCCTTGGTCTCAGACAACACACTCGAGGTCTAAGTCCGAGGGAGGCTGTGCCACCTGCTCCTTAAGAGCTTTCAGGCTTTCATCAGTCTCTAATAGGCATGAGCGAACATTTCAATGTTCGGTTCGGAAAAGTTCGCTGAACAAATTGATATTCGCTGAATTTATTCGCCGAATGTTCGTCGAACATTTCCGAATCCCATAGGAGCCGATGGGGGGACCAAAAAAATGCATATACAACACCTAGAAACAAGATCAAAAGCTGCCAAAACACATCAAATTAGGTGTAAACACCAGGGAAGTGCCATTAATTGACCCAGAGTACAAGTACTATAATTATTATTACTGTGACAGCGACATTTATTCAGTTGCGCTTTACATGTCAAAAGGTGTCACCGACTGGTACAACAGGAGAGAGGATCCTGCCTGCAAGGGTGCACTGTCACGGACGTGGTTTGTGGAACCACTGTGTCACGGACCCCGGAGAGCCTAGAGGGGCGTGACTAAACGATCATCGGACAGTTCACTACAGCCTCTGATGGTGAGGTAAGACTTGGCTCCCGATGAACGCCAGGTGCCACTCCTGGACAAACCAATGAACGCACTGCAGCTGGACCCAGTAAGACAGACTAGATGGTGCAGCAGGCAGAGTCTGTATCAGGGTGCAGCAGACAGAGTCTGTATAAGAGTGCAGCTGGCAGAGTCTGTATCAGAGAGCAGCAGGAAGAGTCTGTATCAGGAGTGCTGCATGCAGAGTCTGTATCAGAGTCCAGCAGGAAGAGTCTGTATCAGGAGTGCAGCAGGCAGAGTCTGCATCAGGAGTGCAGCAGGCAGAGTCTGTATCAGGAGTGCAGCAGGCAGAGTCTGTATCAGAGTGCAGCAGGCAGAGTCTGTATCAGTAGTGCAGCAGGCAGAGTCTGTATCAGTAGTGCATCAGACAGAGTTTGTATCAGGAGTGCAGCAGGCAGAGTCTGTATCAGGAGTGCCGCAAGGACTGGTATGCAACCTTACTTAACTTAGACTGCAGAACAGGAAGGTTCCACTACAGCAAACCCAATAGATGGTAGTGGCAGACGTCAGCAAAGTGGCATCAATTTCACTACTGTAGAAGTAGTGTAAATAAGACCCACACCTCTTCCAGTACAGTTAACCCAGGAGATGGAGACCTAACCAGGAGTGTTCACATTGCCCTAAATGAGGGCCTAACACCACTGAAGTGGCATCAATGTCATCAGACTACAAGTAGTTTAACGCAGACCCATATCTGTCCCACTACAGCCAACCCAGGAGATGCAGACTCAATCGGAAGTGTTTACATTAAAAAAAATAGGGCCTAAGACCACCATTTCCATGGCCAACAGATAGGAGATGGTAGAGTTCAACCTCTTAGCTTTGTCATGAAACAATTTTTTCCGGGACCACAACAGTGGGATTGAGGGCTGGCTGCAGTGCTGAGAGAGGGCAGAGTACGGTGAAACGGATAAACCGATAGACCGTGAGTGAGGCGCAGGGGGAGATGTTATGGTGGATTGAGAAACATGTGGTGTGCTCAGAGAAACAAACACAGCAAGCATGTCCGCTTCACTTATAGCTGACGAGCTGTCACTCAGACTAACAAAAGCGGGTATACAGCTGGTTCTGTCAGACACCTGCGTGACATAACTTAGCATGGTAACAGAGGAGGAGGAAGAAGCAGCAGAGGTGATTGATGGGGCTGCTGATGGTTGTTTATTGAAAATCAATTTAGAGTTTATCATGTTTGTGTACACGTTTGGGGAGAATAATATCTGCAACACGTGCTCAGTTTCACTACAGTATAACTATAGAAATGCATGGTGACCAAAACCTCTTCCACTGCAGTCAACCCAATGGATGAAGACTAGTGTTGAGTGAGCACTAAAATGCTCGGGTGCTCGAAGCTCGGGCCGAGCTCACCGTGATACTCGGGTGCTCGACCCGAGCAATGAGCCCAATGTTAGTCTATGGGAGACCCGAGCATTTTTAAGGGGGCACCCCCGGCAGTCTGTAGAAAGCCTAAAAAGTGCCCAAAACGATTGTGACAGTGCTCAAAAGACATGGGGGCAGCATGGGGATCGCCCCTGGAAGCATTTATGACCCCCAGGTCACTGCTGTCAACAACGTGGTCAGAGGTATTAAGCCACTTTTATGGGCTCACAATAAAACGTTCAAAAACGAAACTGAAACTGCTTTCCTGTGAAATATGCTAAGGAATTTCCTTTTCAGGGAAAAGACTTGTGTATAAGATAAATTAAATAACCAAAAACAAAAATATTCCTTCACACCTTGGGTTATGTTCACAAGTAGCATTTTTTATGCGTTTTTGCACTTTTGTATTGCTTTCAACCGTGGCAAATGCATTCACCGGGAAATGTCATTTTAACATTTTAAAACCTTATCTGGCCATGTGCTGTGTGACACATGCATTCAGTGCTGAAAAGACATGGGAACAGCATGGGGAAGACCCCTGGAAGCATCTCTGACTCCCAGGTCACTGACTAAATGTGTGGCCATCAGAAGTGATCCTTGCCGCATCAGAAGATGCAGACTTGCAACTATCCCCGTGCAAGTTCTTGTCCCAGGGTAGTGTTCAATTATACCTCCCCCATTCCTTGCAATGCTAGCGCAAGTATGCAGCCAACCACCCACCCGAAGGCTGCAATACCATACTGCTAGCTTTCACTTGAAATGAGGGCTTTTAGTTTGGAGGAGGCCGAAGCTGGCCACTGCCTCATGGCTGCTTCGGCAGCGAAGTATCCATACTTAGTCCCCAGCCTCCTGGCGGCCTGGTGTCCATACTCGGTCCCCAACCGCCCCACGGCCGGGTGTCCACACACGGTCCCCAGCCGCCTGGGGGCGGCCGGGTGTCCATAAACGGTCCCCAGCGCCCCTATTTCTCCTGTCACCTTCCTCCACACTTTCCTTAGCCTGGCCTGCTTTAGGGCAGCATTGGACGAGCCCACCAGAGAACCAGACTCCTCCGGTGGGCCCTGGCTTCTCCATCAGGTGAGTTGAGAGTGCCAAGGTGAGGAGCATGATGATGATGATAGAAGTTAGAATCTGCTTTGTTTTCTTTTAATGCAAGCGTAAGTGTGCAGCCTGCCACCCACCCACTCCCAGGCTGCAATGCCATACTTCTAGCTTGCACTTGAAATGGGACCTTTTAGTTTGGAGGAGGCCGAAGCTGGCCACTACCTCATGGCTGCTTCAGCGGCCTGGTATCCATACTCAGTCCCTAGCCGCCCGGCGGCCGGGTGTCCATAAACGGTCCCCAGCCGCCTCTATTTCTCCTGTCACCTTCCCACACACTTTTCTTAGCCTGGCCTGCTTTAGGGCAGCATTCGACGAGCCCACCAGAGAACCAGAGTCCTCCGGTGGGCCCTGGCTTCTCCATCAGGGGAGTTGAGAGTGCCAAGTAGTGATGAGCCACCCCCGTAGTGTTCGAGTTCGGTTCGGTTCGTCGAACACCCGTGTGTTCGCCGAACTTTTCGTCGAACTGTTCGTCGAACACCTTCGAACACCGTTAAAACCAATGGCAGGCAAACAAAAACACATAGAAACACATAGAAAACACCTTCAAAGGTGTCCAAAAGCTGACAAACTGCTCAGAAGACACAACTAACACATGGAAAAGTGACAAGTACATATAGTCATGCGAAAAGAAAAGAGGTGGAGGAGTAAAAGGAGGGGGAGACACAGATATAGGCATGTCATGCCCTTCTAAAATCCAAAAAGTGAGAAGCCGACACGTTCAGTCCGCTCCTGCCCGTGCCACCTCCGTGTCGCCGGGTTTGTGCCAGAGCCGCGGTGAACCCTGACGGCCAGCCCCCCTCTCCCAATACTGGTGCCTGTCCGCTGGTGGGTCGAGCGAGCCCCCCTGTGGTGGAGGCAGCTCTAAGCTTTTTAATTTAAATTGTCTCTCTAATTTGAATAAATACACTTTAAATCCATTTACAAGGATCTATTGGAGGGCAAGTCTCATGCCAGCAGCCGCGTAATTCCAGCTCCAGTAGCGTCCACTAAAGCTGCTGCAGTTAAAAAGCTTTTATAAGGATCGAGCTCGGCTGTCCACCGCAAGGCATCCTACTGCCAGTCCGAGCCTCTATGCCTTGGGGTGCCTCCTGATGCTCTTCACTGAGTATCCCGTGGTCCCGAAGCATTTCCTTTGAAAAAATGAAGTGTCCAAACTACAGGTGGTGTAGCTTGCTTAACAGCCGGGATAATCCGCTGACTAGCAGACCCTGCTACTAGGCACAAAGTATTTCCTGGGCTAGATGCAGTTAAAAATTTGCAATTAGATACTCTCGTTGGATGCTGAGAAAGCATTCCATAGAGTCTCCTGGCACGCCATATATGATTCTCTTAAAAAGCTTGGGGTAGGGGTCTAGGGGACCCTTTTATAGCCAAAATCACGGCCCTGTATCGCAATACGTCACCTAGGCTGAAGATAAATGGAACTGTAGCACCCTGAGGGCTCGGTTGCTACAGGGGTATTGCACCTCACCCAGAGGTGTGATATCTCACTCTCAGGTAAGGATGTAGTGTGGATCAGGACCCGACACCTGCATGCATTACACCACATTGCCGTGGGGCAGGGCGACCAATATGCCCCTGAGATGGGCACGACAGTCCCTGTCCCTGGCTGGAGTGGGGGGAGGGAACACTGAGGAAGGGGAACCCTGTAGTGCAGGAGCAGGGAGGAAGCAGTTCCTGGGTGCATTGAGAAGGGAGTATAAAAGGTGGGCACCATCTTAGTTCAGTGCAGAGAAGTCTGAGCAGAAGTGGCAGGGAGCAGGGGCTCTGCATGAGCTCTGCTCCGGAGGCAGGCCTAGTAACAGAGGCCCAGGCCTGGAAGAGGGAGAAGGAAGGAAGAGGAGCGGAGAAGGCTCCAGGAACGAGGAACGAAGGGATCTCAGGGGTGCGGACGGGCGAGTCGCCACCGCACGCCCGAATCCACCTGCGTGGAGGGGTCAGGCCAAAGGGGGAGACCGGTCCCCGAAACTAGTGGAGGCAGGAAACGACCCTCAGCTAGAAACAGGAGGCTGTGACATTAAATGTGGCGCAGCCCCTCGCTACACCCGCTAGGATGGCACCACATAGGGTCAGGGAAACTGGCGCCAAGTTTACCAAGAGGAGGCCCGAGGCAGCCGGACAGAAGGGTTGGTAAGAAAGGCCAGACAAAGGACACACAAAGGGGGTCCTGTGAAGCACTCCAAAGTTATCTGGGAGTTGTCTGAGCCCCTCACCTGGTGAGCACAGTACGACGTGGGCAGCCGTTACCTGCAGACGTGGTCTGGATAATAAGAACTGTGAGTAAAGGCCCTGGACTGCATCACTGACTCCGTGTCATTACTGCTGCTGCCCTGCACCATCACCCCCATCCTCCGCATACACTGCCCTGAGGCTATACTCCTCCCGTGGGGAGTTATGCTACGCTCTGCTGCACCCACAACACCAGCCTCAGCGGTCTGCCCTGGAGCGGCGGTTCACTCTGACCGCAATCCACGGGTGGCGTAGTCGGACATTTAAACATCAAAACCACATAAATAGTTCCGCCACTGGTTTGACCGCCCTGAGCCACTGAACCGGGTTGCCGCCACGGAGACTACAACCACCAGCATCCACCAAAAAGGGTCCGGCTCCGGGTGTCCCAAGGCCCAGGGGGCGTGTCAGAACATTTTCATCACCTTTCACAATCACCAATATGACAAGGCAGGGATGTTCTCTGTCCCCTCTCTTATACATCCTAGTGACGGAGCACCTGCTCTCATCAACTCGCCATAACCCCAATATTAGGTGGATTGAGGTGGGAGGCACCGAGTACAAGTGCTCTCTATTTGCTGATGATGTCCTAGTATATATCACTCAATCACATATATCCATCCATGCTGTTATGGCTGAAATAGATCACTTTGTTACATGGTCAAATTTTAAAATCAATGCAGCGAAGTCTGAGGCCCTCGATGTCTCCCTCCCCAAATCCATATAGGATTCGATCCAGTCCAACTTTCCCTTTGCCTGGCCCTCACAGGGTATCAAATACTTAGGAATTCCTATTCATAGAGACCTCTCCCATCTATGTTATCTTAATTTTGGGCCCTTTATTGAACAACTCCATACAGACCACGGTTGGCAAGTTAGAACTGTAAGATTCACTACGTGAACCACTGGTGTTTTGTGGAAAAGCACATGTACACTGTGTTCCAAATTATTATGCAAAAAGTGTTTAGGAGTGATAAGGGAAGAATTTGTTTGTCAGTTAAACTCATTGATGGTGATGTGTGTCAGGGCTCTTTATATCACTGTAAGCAATTGCAGACACCTGTGCTAATTAGTTTGGCAGGTGTGTCCAATGAAAGGCAAGACTACTTAAGAAGGCTGTCTCACATTATTAAGCAGCCTACATTTTCTGCCAAAATGGGAAAGAAAAAGGATGTGTCGGCTGCTGAGAAGCAACAAATTGTGGAGTGTTTAGGTCAAGGCATGACTACAATCAACATTGTGCGATGATCAGGATGAAGTGTCTTGGCAATCAAGAAGTATGTAGCTGATTCACAGAACACACGTGTGCGTGCTGATAAGGGCAAATTGAGGACTCTTTCCTACAGGCAATTACGTCAGGTTGAAAGAGCAGCGGCAAAAAAGCCTTGTCATAGCAGCAGACAAGTTTTTGAAGCTGCTGGTGCCTCCAACGTCCCCCGAACAACAAGATGCAGGGTCCTTCAGAGGTTTGCAGCTGTGCATACGCCATCCTGTCAACCTCCTCTATCCACTTCACACAAGCAGAAACGGCTCCAGTGGGCCAAACATTACATGAAGACTGATTTCAAAACTGTTTTGTTCACGGATGAGTGCCGTGCAGCGCTCGAGGGTCCAGATGGATGGAGTGGAGGATGGCTGGTTGATGGACACCCCACGCAAACACGGCTACAGCGCCAACAAGGAGGAGGTGGAGTAATGTTTTGGGCTGGAATCATGGGGAGAGAGATTGTCGGCCCCTTTAGGATCCCTGAAGGCGCTAAAGATGAACTCCATAATGTATGTGGATTTTCTCAAACAGCACTTCCTGCCATGGTTCAAGAAGAAGAACCGTGTATTTCACAGCAAGATCATTTTTCTGCATGATAATGCACCATCTCATGCTGCACATAAAACATCTGCATCTCTGGCTGATATGGGCATAAAAGGGGACAAACTTATGGTGTGACCCCCATGCTTCCCTGACCTCTACCCCATTCAGAACCTTTGGAGCATCATTAAAAGGAGTGTCTATGATGACGGGAGGCAGTTCACATCTAAGCAACAGCTCTGGGAGGGTATTCTGTCCTCATGCAAAACAATTGAAGCAGAAACCATCCAAAACCTGACAAATTCAATGGACGAGAGAGTTCAGAAGCTCCTTTCGAACAAGTGGTCCTATGTGAAAATGTAACATCACCTAGAATAAAGTTTTGAGTTGAAAACTGTTTGATTTCAGTTTCTAACAACCTGCTAATGCTTATAATTTCAAAAATGACCATTTTTTTGGTCTTTATTAAAATGAAAAGGTTGATCGAAAAGTTTGGGGGATCTAAGAGTGTGGCAACCCAGTAGTCATGATTACTTCGAATTCTGACAATATGAGGGTCATGCTGCAGGTAGTGCAGCAAGAAGGCACTTATGTGTCTTGCGCATCTCGGAGCCCCAAAATTATTTTCCGGGCTAGATGCAGCTAAAAATTATTATTAATTTTAAATCTGGTTAAGCTTTAGTATAGATGGCCTAATAGGATCAGTGCTGCACACTGCTACAAAGCCCAAATTATTTTCCAGTCAAGATACAGATAAACATGATTAGTAATTTTAAATCTGGTGGAGCTTATTATAGATGGCCTAATAGAATCAGTGCTGCACACTGCTACAAAGCCCAAATTATTTTCCAGCCAAGATACAGATAAACATGATTAGTAATTTGAAAGCTTAAAACGGTTGGTAGGGTGATTTTAACCAATCATCAAGCTTTTACTCTCCCCAGGATGACACAGGGGTAGAAAAGTCGTTTCAGATCCATGATTTGTTCATATTTATGAACGTGAGTCTGTCTACATTATCAGTGGAGAGCCGCGTGCGCTTATCTGTCAGCACACCACCAGCAGCGCTGAACACACGTTCAGACAGAACGCTGGCTGCGGGGCATGACAAGATCTCCAAGGTGTAAGTGGCTAGCTCCGGCCATTTATCCAGATTGGAAGCCCAAAAAGAGCAAGGGTCCAGTGACACAGTCGTGGCTTCAATGTTTACTTGGAGATACTCCTGTACCATCGTCTCTAGGCGTTGACTATGTGTCAGACTTCTTGTCTCCTGTGGCCTTGCAAAGGATGGGCTAAAAAAGTGGTGAAATGATTCCGCAAAATTGATGTTACCAGCAGATACTGTGGTTCTGTTACGGTTTGAGTGCTGAACACTTGACGGTCCCACGGTTGGCAAGTTGGAACTGTGAGATTCACTACGTGCACCACTGGTATTTTGTGGAAAAGCACATGTAAGATTCTGCAACAGTCTCTGCTGATACTCCTGCATGCGTGCATCCCTTTTTATGGCAGGAATAATTTCTGCAAATTTACTTTTGTACCGGGGATCTAACAGTGTGGCAACCCAGTAGTCAGGATTATTTCTAATTCTCAGAATTCGAGGGTCATGTTGCAGGTAGTGCAGCAAGAAGGCACTCATGTGTGTTGCGCATCCAGGAGCACCAAGTCCCTGTTGTGTTGGTGGCGAGGTAACAATCATGCTTCCTTCCTCTGTCCTCTCCCCCCAACCTCGCACAACAGAAATGTGATCAAGGTCTCCCTCATCTGATGAGTCTTCCATCAGTTCGTCCTCCACTTCTTCCTGGGCTCCTGCACCTTCCTCACTAGTTTGGCTGCTACCATGCGCCCTGGTAAAACCATCTCCCCCACCCTCACATGCCTGCCGCCTTGGTGCTGCCGACCGTCTGGACCTTGCAGATGTTAGCCCTTCCGCATACAACTCCTCCTCCTCTACTTCCTCCACCTCCTCTTGTGCCACCACCTGACTCCGAATTCTGTTTAACATGTGCTCCAGCATGTAAATCACCGGAATAGTCATGCTGATAATGGCATCGTCAGCACTAAACATCTTCGTCGCCATTTCAAAACTGTGCAGAAGGGTGCATAGGTCCCTGATCTGAGACCACTCCTCCAGCGTGATTTGCCCCACCTCTGGATCTCGTTGGCCCAGGCTATACGTCAGAACGTATTGCACCAGGGCTTGTCGGTGCTGCCACAGTCGCTTCAACATGTGCAGAGTTGAATTCCACCGGGTAGGCACATCGCATTTTAGCCGGTGAAGTGGCAGGCCCAACGACTTCTGTAGAGATGTAAGTCGCTGAGCTGCGGGATGCGAACGGCGAAAGTGAGCACACAGCGACCGTGCCCTCTGCAGAAGGCCATCTAGTCAGGGATAGTGGGCTAAAAATTGCTGGACAACCAGGTTCAACACGTGAGCCATACAAGGCACGTGTGTGACATTGCCCCGGCGAAGGGCCGCACCCAGGTTTGCAGCATTGTCGCACACGGCCTTCCCTGGTTTCAGGTCCAGTGGAGACAACCATTCATGAAATTGGTTCTCCAGAGCTGACCACAACTCCTCAGCTGTGTGACTCACATTTCAATGTAAAAACCGCCTGATGACGTTGAGCCCTACTGCCAGCATAGTAAGGAGGTGTGCAGGATCCCTTCTGCGCAATTAGAAAGCTTATGGCATGACCAGACAGGCTTTGGGTGCAGGTGGAAGACCGAGAGGAGGTTGAGGAGGCAGAAGCAGTGGAGGAACTTTGACATAAAGAGGATTGACGCACAACTCGTGGGGACGGCAAGACTTGGACAGCAGCCCCTTGTCCTGCTGTCACCATAGTTACCCAGTGCCCAGTCAGCGACATGTAACGCCCCTGTCCATGCCTACTCGTCCAAGTGTCTGTGGTGAAATGCACCCTGTCACACACAGAGTTTCTCAAAGAAGCGGTGATGTTGTGTGCGACATGCTGGTGGAGCGCAGGCACACCTTTCTTTGAGAAGTAGTGCCGACTGGGCATCTGGTACTGGGGCACTGCGACGGACATAAGGTCTCGAAAATACTCTGTGTCCACCAGGCGGAAAGGCAGCATTTCTGTAGCCAAGAACTTGCAGATGGTGAAATTCAACCTCTTAGCTTTCTCATAGCTAGGAGGAAATGGTCTTTTACTTGTCCACATCTGAGGGACCGAGGGCTGGCTATTGTGCTTAGACGGGGTTGATAAGGGTGTCCCCGGCAAACTGCCGGTCTGTGAGGAAGATGCAGGCGGACATGTTAGGTTGCCTTGATCCAAAGGTGGTGCTATCGATGTCGGACAGCGCTCAACACCAGCTGGTGTTACCACCTCCAAAGAAAATGATGACCTGCCAATCACGCTGGCTGTTGCGGGTAAAGAGGTGGCAGGTCTGCGCCCCAAAACAGGTGTGACTGCTGTCCCCCCAGTCACAGAGGATGAAGAGGCCGCGGATGCACAAGATATGGCAGACGGTGGTTGGCCCGGCCGGCTAGGCCGCATTGTAGCACACTGAGCTTCCCACTGCAACTTATGCTTCATGTCCATGTGCCGGTTCATGCATGAAGTACTCAAACTATGTATTTTTTGGCCTCTACTTAGCTTTTGCTGACAAATGTTACAGATAACACGAGTTGGGTCATCTTTATCGATCTGAAAAAATGCCCAGGCTATGCAAGGCTTAGCACCCATGCGACCTGAAGAGCCACCACGACTTGTGGTGAGAGGCAGAGTTGTGTTTGAGGATGCAGTTGTTGACGTGCTTCCAGTACTACGTCTCTGTCCAGGAAGGCGCAACCTGACCTCGTCGTCACTAGCATCTTCCTCCACCTCCTCTGCTGACCTCATCTCTTGCTGACTGTGGGTTGACAGTAAGTGGGATCTCCAACCTCATCATCATCACCCTGTGCGTTATCACACCCGTCGTCCTCAGAGCCAACCTGTTCCTGCCCTGACAAAAAACTAAAGTTGTCGCTCCAATCAGGTATTTGAGTCTTATCATCGTCTTCCTCATTGTCTCCACCAACAGGAGTTACAGTTTGAGAATGAGGGTCTACATTATGGTCAGAACCTTCTGCGTCTGGTCCTGGATCCGACTCATAAAGATTCTGGGCATCAGTGCAGATCATTTCCTCGTCTGGATTCACAGAAGCGCTGGAGTCGACCTCTGATTCCCAGGCTATAGTATGAGTAAACAGCTCTGCAGACTCAACCATCTGTTCTACCTCATACTCAGACGGGCAGCTGGAGATTTGGGAGCTGTGAGGAAGCAAGTGCGATTGGGGTGACACCTTTGAGGACTGGAGTATTTGTGATGTTGAAGTTGATGTGGAGGAGAGCCCACTTAAAGGAGCACTTGATATCCATTGAAGCACCTGCTGTTTTTGTGCCTCATCTGGAATTTGTAGCGATTGGCGTGGCCGTAAGAAAGGGATCTTATCACATTGTCCGCTAAAAGAAGTAGACATTTTAGTTTGGCTGGAAGATGGTCTTTCTTCTGCAGATGTTACTGTTGCTTTAACACCTACCCCACGGACACAACCTTTTTTCCCCTTCCCAACACGCCTATTCCCCTTTCCACCAGCAGCAGGCCTTTTTCCACTCATTTTGGTGGTTAACTAATTAACAACACTGGAGTTGTTTGCACAAAAAAACAATGGATGGGAACCGAGCAGAGCTGAGTGGCCAAACTGTGTATTAGGCCAAAACTATTGGCTGGGCTGGATGCAGAAAAAAATTATATTCAATTTGCAACCTGATGGAGGTCAGTATAGATGGACTAATACAACAAGTCCCACACACAGCTAGAAGCCCAATATTTTTTCAGAGCTAGATGCAGAAAAAAATTATATTCAATTTGCAACCTGATGGAGGTCAGTATAGATGGACTAATACAACAAGTCCCACACACAGCTAGAAGCCCAATATTTTTTCAGAGGTAGATGCAGAAAAAAATATATTCAGTTTGCAACCTGATGGAGGTCTGTATAGATGGATTAATAGAACAAGTCCCACACACAACTAGAAGCCCAATATTTTTTCAGAGGTAGATGAAGAAAAAAATATATGCAGTTTGCAACCTGATGGAGGTCAGTATAGATGGACTAATACAACAAGTCCCACACACAGCTAGAAGCCCAATATTTTTTCAGAGCTAGATGCAGAAAAAAATTATATTCAATTTGCAACCTGATGGAGGTCAGTATAGATGGACTAATAGAATGATGCTATGCCCAAAAGATTTTACTTCACTAGGTGCAGTAAAAAAATTGGTATTCTATACACAGGTGGTATATCTTGCAACAGAGATAGGCTACTCCACTGACTAACACACTCTGCAATAGGCCAAAAAGGATTAGCTTTGCTAGATTCAGCCAAATGCTGTGAAAAAAACTTGCACAGCACTGGCACAGACCTGCCTGGCAAAAACTGATAGGAACTGATGTAACCTAGTCCTGAAAAGGACTCCAATTACAATTAGTCTTTACTCCCACAATCTATCTATTTAAGAGCACAGACCTGCCTGATAAAAGTCGTAGGAAATGCTGTAACCTAGTCCTTAAAAGGACTGCAATCACAACTATTCCCTACTCCCAAGCTATCTGTAGATTTGTGCGAAAATTGGCTTGAAATTAACAAGGTATAGCGCACACAGCAACAGCGGTGCCATCTAACACGCAGCTGCAGCAGTGAGAAAATGGTGGCGACGGGGAAAATGGCTTGGTCTTATAGGGCAAGGACATGTGACATACACTGCCAATGACACATGCCCTTGCTTGTGTGAAAAAAAGCACTTCGCTCCGTGTGTGCACTGCTGATAGGCTGACAGATTGCACCTCCCCACTGTAAATGCGGGAAAGAGAAAAAAAAAATGGAGATCTTCATTGTTCCTGCAGAGATCCATCTCCTGCCCCTCCCCCCACCCCGCTGTACACTCAAACTGCGTATTAACATTAATTTTCATCATTACTGAGAAAAAATCCAGTTATGATTTTGGTGCACGAACAGTTATCGAACATAACCTCGAACAGCCGAATTTTTCTCAAATTGTTCGTGTTCGCCGAACGGCTCGAACACCGCCCAAAACAGCTCGAATTTGAGATTGGCGAACAGTTCGAGTAGAACAACGCTCATCTCTAGTGCCAAGGTGAGGAGCATGATGATGATGATAGAAGTTAGCATCTGCTTTGTTTTCTTTTAATGCACTCGTAAGTGTGCAGCTTGCCACCCACCCACCCACGGACTGAAATACCATACTGCTACCTTGCACTTAAAATGATGCCTTTTAGTTTGGAGTAGGCCGAAACTGGCCACTACCTCATGGCTGTTTCGGCGGCCTGGTATCCATACTCAGTCCCAAGCCGCCCGGCGGCCGGGTGTCCACACTCGGTCCCCAGCCACCAGGGGGCGGCCGGGTGTGCATACTCGGTCCCCAGCCGCCCCGCAGCCAGGTGTCCACACACGGTCCCCAACCGCCTGATGGCTGGGTGTCCATAAACGGTCCCCAGCCACCCCTATTTCTCCTGTCACCTTCCCGCACACTTTTCTTAGCCTGGCCTGCTCTAGGGCAGCATTGGACGAGCCCACCAGAGAACCAGACTCCTCCGGTGGGCCCTGGCTTCTCCATCAGGGGAGTTGAAAATGTCAAGGTGAGGAGCATGATGATGATGATAGAAGTTAGCATCTGCTTTGTTTTCTTGGAATGCAAGCGCAAGTATGTAGTAGCGGCTAGGCATGAGGTGGTCAGTGTTTTGGCACATATCCTACCTCCTCCGAGGATTGCTGGATGTTTTCCTGCTACTATCCAAGTTCTATGACTCCCGTTAAAACAAAGCTTCAGGTGATAAATGATGGATGAGGGGGTGGCAAAAGAGAAAGAGCAGGAGGAACAGGGACCATTCACATCAATATCAGGCCAGTCAACCACACATGTCTTGTAGGATATGTTTCTGTACGAAAAGGAGCGGTCCGGCTACACAGTTATAGGGCATACAGTGAGTGCAATGCCTACCAAAAATTTAGAGGCACTCCAATGCCCCTTGGATGTGTCATGGAGGTCAGAGGTTCCTTAACTAAACCATTTTATCCATTTATAGCAACTGGGTCTCCTGTGCACTGTTGGCCTAAGCAGTGAATGGAAGGCTTTCCAAAAATTATGAGGAAATGCAATGCCCCTTGAAACAGACGTGGATTACAGCGCACTGAAAACCTTCTACCCACTATTGGGGAGTGGGTCTCCCTTAGTGTTCGCCTATGCATTGAAAAGCAAAAGCTGACTAAAATTAGGAGGAAATGCATTGTCGTGGAGGTCGCAGTAGCTTAACAAGATGGTTTTAATGCCCCTTGGAAAAGTGGTGGAGGTCACAGTAGCTTAACAAGATGGTTTGAATGCCCCTTAGAAAAGTGGTGGAGGTCACAGTAGCTTAACAAGATGGTTTTAATGCCCCTCGGAAGAGACGTGGAGGTCGCATTAGCTTAACAAGACGGTTTTAATGCCCCTTGGAAAGTTGTGGAGATCACAGTAGCTTAACAAGACGGTTTGAATGCCCCTTGGAAAAGTGGTGGAGGTTGCAGTAGCTTAACAAGATGGTTTTAATGCCCCTTACAAGAGCCATACAGTACAGCATCTTAAAAATATTATTCCCATTATTGGGGAGTGGGTCTCCCACAGTCTTTGCTTATGCCTTCCAAGCAAAAGCTGACAAAAATAAGGATGGAGGAACTTTCAATAATGGCAACACGGACCACGGTTACCCTGGTGGTATATTGGTGGTGGAGGCTGATGATAAGGAGAAGAACATAAAACAGCCGAAATGAGGAAGCGTATACCCATGTGTGGGTGTGAAGCGGTGCATGTGAATACGCCTCCCGAAAAAACACAGTGGATTTGACTTTATGTTACTGTACTGTCATTTGGTGGTGATGAGAAGTCTGGCCCAATCCAGCCCTTGTTCATTTTGATAAGGGTCATCTTGTCAGCATTGTCAGTTGACAGGGGAGTGCGCTTATCAGTTATAATTCCCCCAGCGGCACTAAAAACACGTTCCAATAACACGCTAGCATCAGGGCAGGTCAGGACCTCCAAGGCATACAGAGCGAGTTCATTCCAAGTGTCCAGCTTGGATACCCAATAATTAAAAGGCACAGAGGAATCAGGGAGGACTCTGGTACGGTCGGCAAGGTACTCCCTCACCATCTTTTGAAACTTTCCACTCCTTGTGAGAGTACCCCATGCCTCAGGGTCTGTCCGAAGGGAGTATCTGAGAAAACTGTCCCAGAACGTTGACAGTGTTCCCCTGCCTCTGCTGGATTGGAGTTGCGTCTCTCTTGCATGTACGCCTTGGTTGGGCAACGAACTGTGACCTCTGCTGCTAGCGTGTTTAGATGGGAATTTTTTTAACAGTTCGGCTGCAAGGGCCTTCTGGTATTGCCCCATTTTTGTAGACCTCTCCACCTCAGGAATAAGAGAGTGAAAGTTCTCCTTGTAGCGGGGGTCTAAAAGTGTCACCAACCAGCAATGACTGTCACCCAACATTTTGACAACGCGAGAGTCACGGTTAAGGTAGCGTAACATAAAGTCAGCCATGCATGCCAGACTGGTAACGGGCAAGACTTCCATGTCCTCACCAAGATGACGACTGACCATGCTCTCCTCCTCCTCCCCCCTGTCCTCAGGCCACCCACGCTGAACCGACGGTATGACAGTTGTACAGGTACTACCGTCTACAGCGCTTAATACAAGCTCCTGTTCTTCCTCCTCCTCCTCTTCCTCATTGTCCCCCAATGTACGTTGGGATGAGATGAGGCTGGGCTATGTGTAATCAACCGCTACGTCTTCTTGATCCATCTCATCATACTCTGGCTGCAATGCCTCCTCTTTAATTCTCTGCAGAGAGCGTTGCAAAAGACAGACATGTGGAATTCTGATGCTAATGATGGCATCATCCCCACTCACCATCTTGGTGGACTCCTCAAAGTTTGTCAAGATGGTACATATGTCAGACATCCAGGTCCACTCCTGAGGTCTTATGTGTGGAGTCTGACCTGAATATCGACGGCCTCGTTGCAGCTGGTACTCCACAACTGCTCTCTTTTGCTCACAAATCCTTTGCAACATGTGGAGGGTAGAGTTCCAACGCGTGGGGACATCACACACCAGTCGGTGTGACGGAAGCTGCAAACGCTGCTGCAACACAGCAAGGGCGGCGGGAGCTGTAGCCGACTTGCGAAAATGAGCTGACAGGCGGCGTACTGTAACGAACAGATCAGTCGACTCGGGGTACGATTTAAGAAACCGCTGAACTACGAGGTTAAGCACATGAGCCAGGCATGGTACGTGTGTGATCTCGCCTTGCCTCAGAGCCGCCACCAGGTTAGGGCCATTGTCACACACGACCATGCCTGGATGTAGGTTCAGCGGTGTCAGCCACAGATCTGCCTGCTCTTTCACAGCTGTCCACAACTCACAAGCAGTGTGACGTTTCTCACCTAATCTTATGAGTTTCAGCACAGCCTGTTGAAGCTTGGCGAAGGCAGTATTGCAGTGCTTCCAGCTTGTAACTGATGTGATATCTGAGATGGAGGCTGAACATGAGGAGGAGGATGATGCGCTGGACCTGTACACTGTGGGGGCAACTCTCGGTGTGGGGAGGATGTGTTCCGTCCCAAGGTCCGACTGGGTCCCGGCTTCCACTATGTTTGCCCAGTGTGCCGTCAGTGAGATGTACCGTCCCTGGCCACAAACACTTGTCCTCATGTCTGTTGTCAGGTGGACTCTCCCAGTAACTGCATTGTTGAGGGCACGGCAGATGTTTTGTGACACGTGCTTGTGTAGTGCGGGGATGGCACACCGGGCAAAATATTGTCGGCTGGGGACCAAGTACTGAGGGACGGCCACCGCCGTAAGGTAGCAGTAGTAATCCGTCTCCACCAGACTAAAAGGCAGCATTTCCAGCGCAAGCAGTCGTGAAATGTGCAAATTTAGGACTGTAGCCTGTGGGGCATTGGCTGTGAATTTCCGCTTTCATTCAAAGGTCTGGGATATGCACAATTTAACGCTGCGGTGGGACGTGGACGTGGATGCTGTTTCTTGAGAAACTGCCAAAACAAGTGAAGACTGAGAGGAGGGGGCATCTTTGCATGCAGTATGGACAGGGGATTGCCTTGCGCACACAACAGGGGGTTCTATTGCATGCACAACAGCGGAAGAAGCAGTGGTGACACACGCTGACACTGGTCGTGGACCCTGGGGTTCACCCCATAAAGTTGGGTGCTTTGTTGCTATGTGCCTGATCATGCTGGTGGTGGTCAGCCTGGTTGTTTTGGGGTTATCAGCAGAGTCTTTAAAAAAATTCCAGACTCTGGAAGACCTACCGGTTGTACTGGCAACATCCCTCGTGTTGGTGTTACGGGGAACTGTTGCCTGCCTTCTGCCTACGGCCACCACACTGCTTCTTCCTGCCTGTTGGGGTACTCTGCCTCCCTCACCCTGTGTGCTGCTGGCCTCGCTCTTCATGTCCTCCTGCCACGTTCGGTCAGTTACTATATCATCCACCATCTCCTCCTCTTCCACTTGCGCACCACGATCCTCCTCTTCAATTCCGGGCAATTGTGTCTCGTCATCGTCCACCTCTTGTGACAAATTGCCAGCGTCGACTTCCTGTGGCCGTGGCTGTTCAAATATTTGGGCATTCCTACATGGGATCTCCTCTTCCACCACTTCAAGCTGAGCAGGCGAGGGGCACAAATCTGGAAATGGACCAGTGAGCAGCTCTTCAGAGTGTCCAAGTGTGGGATCAGTTGCTGTCTGACGACACTCGGCATGGTGGGAGGAAGGTGCATCAGGGTGAGGAGGAGTATGCGGTTGAGACTCACGGCTACTAAGAGTCGACCGTGTGGAAGACAGACCGGAGGTGGTGGTGCCCAAGTAACTGGAAGTATTATCTGCTATCCAATTAATAACCTGTTCACACTGATCAGTTCGCAATACTGGTGCTGTTCTGTGCTTTCCTAGTAATTCGGTCAAGAAGTGGGAGCGAGAAGATGTGGCTGTTGGTTGTGGCACATTTTCACCTTGGCCATGGCCCCTTCCTCTACACGCACCATCACCAGAACGTCCAGTTCCACGTCCCTTGCCACGCGCCTTGCCCATTGTAAAGGAAGTAAAATAGCTTACACTCGCACTATCAATGGAAAAAGGGTAATAAAAAGTAAATTAGAACTGTGGAAGAGGAAAACCACAGTTCTATTTCTCTGGCCTACATCCGACTCTTTTAAACAATCTGAACAATCAGGGAGAAACTATTACTGTTTTTCTTTACATAAAAAATACCAAAAGCTGAATAATAGAGATTTTTTTTCCGTGGAGTGGCAAAACCACAGTTATTGTTTTACTGGGGTATACCAGACAATTTTAAATAGATATATTTGCGGCTGAGCAGTGAGCGACACACTCAAACTGCTTTTTTTTAGGTAAAAATGGCCCAAAAGTGGATAATACAGAGGTTTGAACCATGGAACTGCAAAATCACACTTCTATTTCTCTGGCCTACACTAGACTATTTTCAACAAATATATTTGTGCCTGAACAATCAGGGAGACACTATTAAATTTTTTTTTTTACGGCAAAAAATGGCAAAAGCAGGATAATAGAGATTTTTTACCGTGGAACGGCAAAACCACAGTTATAATTTACTGGTGTATACCAGACTCTTTTAAACAGATATATTGGTGTCTGAACAATCAGGCGACACTATTACTGTTTTTCTTTATGGCAAAAAATGCCAAAAGCAGGATAGTAGAGATTTTTCACCGTGGAACTGCAAAACCACAGTTGTAATTTACTGGTGTACACCAGACTCTTTTAAACAGATATATTGGTGTCTGAACATTCAGGAGACACTATTACTGTTTTTCTTTACGGAAAAAATACCAAAAGCTGGATAATAGAGATTTTTTACCGTGGGACGGCAATACCACAGTTATAATTTACTCGTGTATACCAGACTTTTTTACATAGATATGTTTGCGGCTGAACAGTGAGCGACACACTCAAACTGTTTTTTTTTTTTTTTGGTAAAAAATGGCCCAAAAGTGGATAATACAGAGGTTTGAACCGTGGAATGGCAAAACCACAGTTAAAATTTACTGGTGTATACCAGACTCTTTTAAACAGATATATTTGTGTCTGAACAATCAGGAGACACTGTTACTGTTTTTCTTTATGGAAAAAATACCAAAATCTGGATAATAGAGATTTTTTACCGTGGAACTGCAAAACCACAGTTCTATTTCTCGGGCCTACACCAGACTATTTTAAACAGATATATTGGTGTCTGAACAATGTGGAGACACTATTACTGTTTTTCTTTATGGAAAAAATACCAAAAGCTGGATAATAGAGATTTTTTACTGTGGGACGGCAAAACCACAGTTATAATTTACTGGTGTATACCAGGCTTTTTTAAATAGATATATTTGCAGCTGAACAGTGAGCGACACACTCAAACTGTTTTTTTTTAGGTAAAAATGGCCCAAAAATGGATAATACAGAGGTTTGAACCGTGGAACTGCAAAACCACACTTCTATGTCTCTGGCCTACACTAGACTCTTTTAAAAATATATATTTGTGTCTGAACTGTCACAGACACGCTTTTTTGGGGGGCGGGGACACCAAAAGGTTAATAAGATGGGTATTTGTACAGTGTGAAGGAGGAAAAAAAAAAGAGTATTTAGATGAAAAAAAAAGGAGTTTTCCTGGCCCCCGAGACCTGGAGCTAAGTCCAGCAATTTCAGCAACAGGAGCACACAGGACTGTAATGCAGCATTTGCTGGTATAACCACTGCGTCTCTTATACAGCCTGCCTGATATCTGGGATGGATATTAGTCCTGAGAAGGACTGTTTGTTTGTTCTGGCAGCCTTTACAGACCCTACACTAACTATTTTGCAGTATATATGACTCGCCCCCTGGGCCGTGGGGCACTCGGATCCGGGCAATTAGGGAAACGATGGGAGTAGTAGTGGCAACCCGGTTCCATGGCTCAGAGTGGTCAGGCCAGTGGTAGTCCGTTATTTGTTATTGATTATGTCCGACTACGCCACCCGTGGATTTGCGGTTATTAGGAACCGCCGCTGCATGCAGACCGCTGGGGCTGATGAGGTGTGCAGCTATGGTAGTGTGACTACCCACGGGAAGAGTGCGGCCCCAGGGCAGTATAGTGGATGGTGGGAGTGATGGTAGTGAGAGTCCCAGTGCTGGTAGTGCTGGAGGAGCAAGGAGCACACAGACAACAGGTTGCAGTCCAGGGTCTTTACTGAAACAGGTAAACTGACCCATAAACAGTCCCAGCTAGGAGGGGACCTGGATGTCTGAGAGCAACGGGGAAATTGGCCCTGGTCAGGGTGAGGGTGTAGGCCTACCGTGCTTTCTGCGCTCCTTCTGGCTATCTCCTCTTTATAAGGTAACAGCCCACGTTTCCAAGCTTTCCGTGTATTCTCGCCTGTATGGCCTGCGACGTGGGTTCCTTTCTGCTCCCAGCCTTGTACGGCTTTACTGGTCCCTTCGGTTGTGGCAGGGCCTCCAGGCTTCTTAGGCCAAGGAATGTACAGTCCCTTGCGGACTGGTTCTCTGCTGGGGGATGTGGAATCCTTCCAGCCTCAGACACCAAAGTCTGGTAAGATTAAGTCTTTTCTCTGCCAAGACAGGCTCTCTTCGCCTCTCGTCTCTGGCTTGTGGCTCTCCTCCTGCCACACTTCCTCTTAGGTGCAATCAACTTTCTGTCCCTGCTCCACTCTGGGACACGTCTCAGAGCTGAGACAGGCAATCCAGTTCTCTCTAACCCTGTCCCCAGTACCAGCTTTTATAGGGGCAGCCTGCTCCCCCTACTGGCCTGAGACAGGAGGCATTGCATGCTAATGTTCCCCTGACCAGAGAACCTCCCCCTTGCTCTCAGACACAGCTTTTTTACACTTGTGGCATCCAGGTAGGGTGACACATTCCCCCCTAGTGAAGTTTAGTACTCCGGGACTAAACAATAAACAAAGACAATATGCACAACAATAAAACATTAATAGACAGACGACGCACAAATTGAGTTCTTTAGGTCACAGTGTGGTCTGTGACCAGGTGTCCATATCACCAGCACAACGGGGAGCCTTAACCAGGTGGGGGTCTGTCCTACCCCAAGTCCTTCACAGTCTTAGTTCATTCCTGGGTTAGGCTCAGAATGCAGTCCATACAAGGTCCCGGTTATAAAAAGTCCATAACCTGTGAGTCCTTACGGTAGCTGCAAGAAGCTGAAACACACTATCAATAAACATGCAGGTAACTTTGGCAAACATTTTAACATTTGGCAACAAGGTTATTTCAATTTTTAGCACATCCTATATTCTTCAGCGAGCGGGTATCTGCCCCTTTGTGCTCCTGGTTGACCTCCTTAACCCACTGTCTGGTGGTGGACTGACTTGGCTTTCCCCACTAGCGTTAGGGGTACAGCTACCAGCTGGGTGTACAGGTAGGACAGGCAGCTGTCTGCGGGTCCTTTGGCTTACCGCAGGCATGGCAGGCTCACTGTCAGCAGAGGGTTGACTGTCCTGGGCTGATGGAACAGGCTCTTCTGCCTCTGGAACCGCTTGCTCCTCTTCACCTTCCGGCTCTGGTGTTGGTTGTTGCTGTGCCGGTTGCAGGAAATGCAGGACGGGTACCACTATAGCATCATTTATGCGAGTCCAGGACTGAGGGAACTCTCCGAGAACGGTGCTGATCATTTCTTCCTTGTCCTCTGCGGGTTCAAGGTGACTCTGATCCTCTTCTGCACTACGGAGTTGCTCGGGGCACCTTTTGAGGTGGTCTCTGGAGACGACACTAGTGGTTTCTCCTCCGTCCTTGGTGATTACGCACACCTTTGGGTTGTCGTGGTCAGACTGCAGTACGGTGTAGGGTTCCCTTTCCCACTGGTCGTCCAACTTATGTAGCCTTCTTTTTCGCTTTAGGACTTGCTCACCAGGTTCTAGGGGACTAGCAGGGGCGTGTTGATTGAAGAGTCTTTCTTGCTTCTCTCTCACCTGGGCCAGGCTCTTCTCCACACTCTCCTGTACCTTCTTGTACTACAGTTGCCTTTCCGTATCCCAGTCCGCATCCGGGGAGGTGTCCTCAGGTATTAGGACTCCCATCTCCAGGTCTACGGGCAGCTTACCTGGTCTAGCCCGCATCAGGTAAGCCGGGGTGCAGTTTGTAGCATTCACCGGGATATTGTTGTACATGTCTACCAGGTCCGGCAATTTTTCTGGCCACAGGCTGCGTTCCTCCAGGGGCAACGTCTTCAGCAGATCAATGACTATATTGTTCATCTTCTCACACATCCCGTTGGTTTGGGGGTGGTAAGGCGTTGTCCGTATTTTCTTACAGCCATAGAAGTTGCAGAACTCCTGGAAGATTTCAGCATCGAACACTGGACCCTGGTCTGTCAGGACCTGTTCCGGATACCCGTGTGGACGGCAGAAGTATTGCTGGAAGGCTCGGGCCGCTGTTTGGGCTGTCAAGTCCTTTACCGGGACCACCACTAGAAAACGGGAATAGTGGTCCACGATTGTCAGGGCGTAGATGTATCCGGACCGGCTTGGAGCCAATTTGACGTGGTCCAGAGCTACCAGCTCAAGAGGCTGCGTGGTGACGATGGGCTTCAAGGGTGTCTTCTGGCTGGTGCGGTCCTTCCTCCTCAGGTGACAAGGGCCACAGTCTCTGCACCACTTTTCTACTGCTCCTCTCATGCCGACCCAAAAGAACCTTCCTCTTAGTAGGAACTCCAGTTTCTTCCAACCGAAGTGTCCCGCTCTGTCATGGTAAGCTCCCAGGACCATAGCTGCATCTCGCCTTGGGACCACGACTTGCCAGGTCAGCTCGTGCGTCCGGTGGTTGACAATCCTTCTGCACAACTTGCCTTCGTAGAGGAACAGCTTGCTCTTCTCCTTCCATAGCTGCTTGGCTTCCTCTGGGGCATCTGGATCTAGGCGGGCGTCTTCCCGGGTCAGCAGATCTTTCACCAGGCGGACAGCAGGGTCACTATCTTGGGTTTCGGCCCAGCTGTGGTGAGGTAGGGGATTCATCATCACAGTTGTTAGATCCTCCTCCTTCACGCGGTGAGAGTGTTGAGCGGCTCCATACCGGTGAAACGTGGGGAGTTCTACCTCTTCCAGCTCTTCTGGGTCTTCGTCACCTTCAGGTAAGTGAGGCATTCTTGATAGGGTGTCCGCGTTGGCGTTGGTTTTGCCTGCCCGGTACTTGATCACGAAGTCATAGTTGGAGAGACGGGCCATCCACCGCTGTTCCAGGGCACCCAGTCTTGCATTGTCCAGGTGTGTCAACGGGTTGTTGTCCGTGTACACGGTGAACTTTGCGGAGGCCAGGTAATGCTTGAAGCGTTCCGTCACGGCCCACACCACCGCCAAGAATTCTAGCTTGAAAGAGCTGTAATTCTCCGGGTTCCTCTCGGTGGGCCTCAGCTTCCGGCTGGCGTATGCGATCACCCGTTCTCTGCCCTGTTGGTTTTGGGACAGTACGGCTCCCAGTCCCACATTACTGGCAGCTGTGTGGAGAATGAAAGGCTGGCCATAATCAGGGTAGGCCAGGATCTCATCCCCAGTGAGGGCCAACTTTAGCTGGCGGAAGGACTCCTCTTCTGGTTTATCCCACTTGAAGGGTGGCTTTTGACTTCTGGACTTGGACTGTCCGATCAGGAGGTCCTGCATAGGAGCTGCCATCTTAGTGAACCCGGGGATGAACCTTCGGTAGTAGCCTACCAACCCGAGAAACTGCCTCACCTCTTTGATGTTCGAGGGGCTTGGCCAGCTCTTGATTGCCGTGACCTTGTCAGGGTTGGGGGCCACTCCTTCCGCGCTTACCACGTGCCCTAGGTACTGGACCTTTGGTTTCAGCAGGTGGCACTTTGATGGTTTCACCTTCAGGCCATAGCCTGCCAGGGCTTCGAACTCCTCAGCCAGGTGCTTGAGATGGTCCTCGTAGGTCTTCGAATAGACGATCGCGTCGTCCAGGTAAAGGAGGACCGTCTCGAAGTTTCGGTGCCCTATACAGCATTCCATCAGCCGCTGGAAGGTCCCTGGTGCGTTGCAGAGCCCGAAAGGCATACAGTTGAATTCGCTCAGTCCCATCGGGGTGGTGAAGGCGGTCTTCTCCTTGTCAGCCTCTGCCACAGGAACCTGCCAGTACCCGCTAGTAAGGTCCAAAGTAGAAAAGAAGTTAGCAGATTTTAGTGCGGCTAAAGACTCTTCTATTCTAGGCAGCGGATGTGCGTCTTTGTGGGTGATACGGTTGATTTGTCTATAGTCCACGCACATTCTCATGGTGCCGTCTTTCTTTTTCACCAGAACCAAGGGGGCTGCCCAGGGGCTACAGCTGTCTCTAATGACCCCAGCTTCTTTCATCTCCCTTAGCATACCCTTGGCGTTCTGATAATGTGCAGGGGGTACAGGTCTGTGCCTCTCTTTTATTGGTGGGTGGCTCCCTGTGGGGATGTGGTGTTCTACCCCTTTTACTCTGCCGAAGTCTAGCGGGTGCTTGCTAAAGACTCTCTCGTACTCCCGTACCACCCGGTAGACTCCTTGTTTTTGGTGCAGGGGAGTGGAGTCAGCACCCACGTGGAGTTTCTGGCACCAGTCCTCCTTTTGTTTCTGGGAGCCATTACCCTCCGCCTGTGGAGATGGAAGCAAGGGTTCCACGGCCCTGATAGCTTGGTGTTCGACGACAAACAGTTTGGCGAGTGTAGCGTACCTGGGTAAGTGTACTTCCCTCTCCCCAATGTTGAGGATGCGGACGGGCACCCTCCCATGATGGACATCAACCACCCCCCGGGCTGTCAAAATGGTGGGCCTGCTGTCTGAGTACACGGGTTCTACCATGGCTTGGTAGTCTCTACCTCTCAACCCGATTGCAGTCCGACACCAGATCATCATTTCACTTTTGGGAGGCATGGAAATGGGGAATGGATCACTGAGTCTTACGCTACCGATCTCACCACCAGACAGTTCTACCTGCTGCCGTCACATCAGGGCTTTTATCTCCTTGTTGAGGACTCTCTGTTGGCTGGAACTAACATTCACCGCCACCTGTTGTAGAATTACAATTACTTCTGAAAGACAATTTTCAATTATGTTAGTACCCACAGTTATTTTAGGGTGACTTTCATGACGGTCAATGTCCACAATGATCACTCCCTGTGCCGGCAGTTCAACTTTACCAATTTTAATGGTCATCTCCTTGAACCCCATCTGCGGCACGGGTAAGCCATTACTGGCGATGATGCTCAAGTTACTGTCTGGATACCGTGTGATATCAGCATCAGTCCAATACTGCTTAAAAAGTACATAAGGGATTGTGGTTACTTGCGACCCAGTATCCAGCAAGGCGCTCATGGGGATACCGTCCAGCACCACGGGTAAAACTGGGCGCCCCCCAACGTACTTATTACGCCAATTGTAAGGGCCTGGTGATATTATGCCTGGGGGTTGGCCCTCTGCCCCAGGTTGGACCCGTTTAAATTACAGTACCTGGAAATGTGTCCGGGCTGGTTGCATCGACGGCAAATGGGCTGTCCATCCTCTGCGTAGCGGTCTGTGGGCCTCCCTCGGAACGACGGGATCCTCCTCTGTCGACGCCACGGGACATCCTCCGGACTTGAAGCCAGCTTGATGGGTCTTGACGGGTCCACTTGCAACGCCTGGACGGTCCTGGTCAACGCCGCGACGCTCCTGGTCAGCTCCTGGACTTGGTGATGCAGGTCTTTCGACGGGGCTTGGTTCAGGGCCTGTGCATCAGCCCCCACGGGGTCCATAGAGGAGGGCGCCGCCTCCTGGTGGTAGGTGATAGCAGGGCGCCGGGGGTTTATAGCACCACTGGTTGCGGATTCACGGAGCACCCTTATGGCCCTGTCCTTAAATTGGGCAAAGGTCAGGTCGGGGTTCTGAAAGAACATGAGGCGCAGTTGGGCCCTGTGGGCACTAGACAGCAGACCCTCTATGAATTGTTCTCTTAGCAGTTTATCCGTTTCCTGCACACTGCCAGGGTCAGTTTGTTGAATAGCCCTCAAGGCTTCCTGCAGATTTAGGGCATAGTCTCTGATGCTGTCCTGTGCCCGCTGCCTACATCCATAGAACCTCATTTTAATCTCAGCGGAGGTAGGTGTATCAAAGGTACCCCGCAGCCGGGCCAGAATACCCTTCACAGTCCTTTTCTCCTCAGTGGGCCATGACTTTACCTCCCTATGGGCTGCGCCAGTTAACTGCCCTGTCAATATGCTGACCTTCTGTTCCTCTGTCAGGGGGTAAACTTGGAACAAACTATACAGTCTTTCCTTGAAGTCAGTTAGGGCATGGGGCTCCCCTGAGTATTTGGACAGCCAGGCCGCTCCAGGGATGTAGGGCAAGGAAAAGGGCATCACCGCTGCTGCAGCTGCGTTGGTGGTAGTGGGCGCCTCTGTGTCCGACATCTTCCTCCCCCCCTAGTGAAGCGTGGCCTACCTTCCGACGATCCTCTTCTGTAGGCCGCGGCTCCGCTGCTGCTGCTATGGACGAGGACCTGGCGTCGCGTCCTGATGACGTCAGCGTCGCTCTCTCTCCCTTCCAGGACCTTGCGCAGCGTCGGTGCGTGGGGCGGAACTTCGGATCTCGGGCGGTTTTGACGTCCACGCCCCTCTTCGAATCGGCTCCGGATGGCGGGAAACGACTCCAGACGGCGGGAAACTTCGCCACAGATAAGTTACAAAAGTCTTTTTCAGGCACGCAGTACCCGGTGGTTGCGGGCATGAAATCCTGCCGACTACGCCAAAGCTGACTCGCCCCCTGGGCCGTGGGGCACTCGGATCCGGGCAATTAGGGAAACGATGGGAGTAGTAGTGGCAACCCGGTTCCGTGGCTCAGGGTGGTCAGGCCAGTGGTAGTCCGTTATTTGTTATTGATTATGTCCGACTACGCCACCCGTGGATTTGCGGTTATTAGGAACCGCCGCTGCATGCAGACCGCTGGGGCTGATGAGGTGTGCAGCTATGGTAGTGTGACTCCCCACGGGAAGAGTGCGGCCCCAGGGCAGTATAGTGGATGGTGGGAGTGATGGTAGTGAGAGTCCCAGTGCTGGTAGTGCTGGAGGAGCAAGGAGCACACAGACAACAGGTTGCAGTCCAGGGTCTTTACTGAAACAGGTAAACTGACCCATAAACAGTCCCAGCTAGGAGGGGACCTGGATGTCTGAGAGCAACGGGGAAATTGGCCCTGGTCAGGGTGAGGGTGTAGGCCTACCGTGCTTTCTGCGCTCCTTCTAGCTATCTCCTCTTTATAAGGTAACAGCCCACGTTTCCAAGCTTTCCGTGTATTCTCGCCTGTATGGCCTGCGACGTGGGTTCCTTTCTGCTCCCAGCCTTGTACGGCTTTACTGGTCCCTTCGGTTGTGGCAGGGCCTCCAGGCTTCTTAGGCCAAGGAATGTACAGTCCCTTGCGGACTGGCTCTCTGCTGGGGGATGTGGAATCCTTCCAGCCTCAGACACCAAAGTCTGGTAAGATTAAGTCTTTTCTCTGCCAAGACAGGCTCTCTTCGCCTCTCGTCTCTGGCTTGTGGCTCTCCTCCTGCCACACTTCCTCTTAGGTGCAATCAACTTTCTGTCCCTGCTCCACTCTGGGACACGTCTCAGAGCTGAGACAGGCAATCCAGTTCTCTCTAACCCTGTCCCCAGTACCAGCTTTTATAGGGGCAGCCTGCTCCCCCTACTGGCCTGAGACAGGAGGCATTGCATGCTAATGTTCTCCTGACCAGAGAACCTCCCCCTTGCTCTCAGACACAGCTTTATTACACTTGTGGCATCCAGGTAGGGTGACACATATATCTCTCCCTAAATCAGCAACGTTGTCCCTACACTGTCTAATTCCCAGCCGTCTGTGTCCATGATGGCGGCGCCCGGTTTTAAATACACCAGGTGACCCTGTGCAGCCAGCCAATCAATGTAATGCCCACAACCAACATGGCTGCGGCATTACAGTGACTGGCTGGCAATCCCTGCATGTTCATTGGCTCTGTAAAGAGCGCCAAACATGCAGGGCGGAGATCCAAGCTCCTGCCCGAGTAACCCGGAAATGCTCGGTGCTCGCCGAACATCCCGAGTAGCATGATGCTCGGGCGAGTACCGAGCAGTGTCAAGCATGTTCGCTCAACACTAATGAAGACCCATTCAGGATTTCCCACATTTCCAAAAATTAGCGGCAGACGCCAGCAAAGTGTAATCAATTTCACTACAGTAGAAATAGTGTAAATGAGACCAACATCTCTTCCAGTACAGACATCTCAAGAGATGCAGACTTAACCAGGAGTGTTCACATTGCCCTAAATGAGGGCCTAACAAACACCACCGAAGTGGCATCAATTTTACTAGAGTATAAGTATTGCAAAGGAGGCCAAAACCTGTTCCTCTACAGCCAACCCAATAGATGGAGACCAAATCATGATTCTCCACATTTCAAAAAAATAGTGGCAGACACTAGCAATGTCTAATAAATTTCACTACTGTAGAAATAGTGTAAATAAGACCCACACCTGTTCCAGTACAGCAAACCCAGGAGACGGATCCTAACCAGTAGTGTTCACATTGCCCTAAATGAGAGCCTAACACCACTGAAGTGGCATCAATTTCATTAGAGTATAAGTATTGCAAAGCAGGCCTAAACCAGTTCCACTACAGCCAACCCAATAGATGGAGACCCAATCAGGATTCCTCACATTTTAAAAAAATTAGTGGCAGATGTCAGCAAAGTGGCATCAATTTCACTACTGTACAAATAGTGTAAATAAGACCCACACCTCTTCCAGTACAGCCAACCCAAGAGATGGAGACCTAACCAGGAGTGTTCACATTGCCATAAATGAAGGCCTAACACCACTGAAGTAGCATCAATGTCATCAGACTACAAGTAGTTTAACGCAGACCCAAACCTGTCCCACTATAGCCAACCCAATGGATGGAGACACAATCAGAATTCTCCACATTTCCCAAAATTAGGGCCAAAAAAATGCAGCAGCAGCAGCAAGAGCAGGCACAGAAGCCATATCACAGACTGCAACTTCAAGAGATCAATGTAGCACACTAAAAACGACAACATCGCCTACTCTGTACAGTCTGCAATTAGGATGCAAAAGTCCTTGGAGATCCATGACTCGTTCATCTTGATGAAAGTTAGGCGGTCTACACTTTCAGGGGACAGCCGGGTGTGCTTATCCGTCAAGACACTAGCAGCAGCGCTGAAGACACATTCAGAGAGAACGCTGGCTGCCGTGCATGATAAAACCTCCAAGGAATGAGAGGCGAGCTCAGGCCATTCATCCATTTTTGAAGGCCAAAATGTAAAAGGGTCCAAACCCTCCCTGGTGGTATTGATATTGAACTCTAGATACTCCTGCACAATCCTCCCCAGTCATTCACCACGTATCAGACTTGTACTCTGTTGTGCTGGTGCACGAGCTGGTGCAAAAAATGTGTGAAAGGACTCCCAGAAATTGCTTCTGCCACTTACTCTGCTGCTGCTGCTAATGTTTTGGCATTGATGAGCTGACATCCCGGATGTTTAAAGAATAAAGCTGCGATGCACACTGTGTGCCTCACTGTTATCTTGGGGAAAACGTCTATTAAGGTTGCTTAAATGCTTGTTTCGATACTCCAACAAAAGCGGGTCCCTTTCCAGGGCGGGAAGCATCTGGCAAAATTGACTCTTATAACGTGGATCTAACAGAGTGGCAACCTAGTAGTTATCATTATTTCGAATCCTAACTATACGGGGATCATATTGCAGATAGTGCATCAAGAAGGCACTCATATGTTGGGCTCTTCCAGGATGTCCAAAGTCAGGCTGTATTGTGGGCTGCATTACACTGATGCTCGTTTCCTCCATCCCCTCCTGCCAACCATGTTCACACGAGAGGTGATGATTATCCTCTTCATCCTCTGACAGCTGATTGCCCATCACTTCTTCCTCCTCCATTACTTCCTTGGCTCCTGCATCTTCACTAACAGTTTGCCTGGTATCACCAAACACCCTCCATCGCTTTAATCCACCATCACTTGGCATACGCCTGTGTGACGACAGTCTGGAAATTAGAGACATTGGTGTCCCTTCCGCATCCTCCTCTTCTTCTGGGGCCACCACCTTCTGCCGCAGGTTATTCAAAGTTTGCTCCAACATGTATATGAATGGAATAGTGATGCTGATGATGGCATCATCAGCGCTAATCAGTTTAGTAGCCATTTCTAAACCATGCTGAAGGGTGCAGAGGTCCTTAATCTGTTCCCACTCTGCAAACGTGAAATGCCCCAAGTCCATACTGCCTTGCCCCAGCTATACATCATGACATACTGAATCAGAGCTCGTTGCTGGTGGCATAGTCACTGCAACATGTACAGAGTGGAATTCCACCGAGTTGGCACATCGCAGATCAACCTGTTAACTGGCACAGACAGAGACCTCTGTATCGATGCAAGTCGATGACATGAGGGCTGCGAACGGCAGAAGTGAGCACACAGCTTCCGTACTTTATGAAGCAGCTCATCCAAGCCAGGATAGTAGTGGAGAAATCACTGTACCACCAGGTTGAGGACATGACCCATGCAAGGCACGTGTGTGAGCTTGCCTCGGCCTAGGGGCGCTAACAGGTTCACACCATTATCACACAAGGCCTTCCCTGGCTCTAGGTTCAGTGGAGACAGGCTTTGCTCAAACTGAGCCTGGAGAGCTGCCCACAACGCTTCACCTGTATTACTGCGATCTCCAAGGCATATTAATTTGATGACTGCCTGATTACAGTGAGCCCTGACTGCGCAGTTCGGAGGTGGTATGTATTCGCTCCACACCCTTGGAATGCGTGTCTCGTTAAGGCAGAGGTTGAGTGCGCAGGTGGAGGTCCTAGAGGAGATGGAGGATGCAGAAGCAGTGGAGGAAGCGGGAAATACAGAGGCTTCTGCAAGTCTTGGGGATTCCAAGATTTGTGGAGCAGCCCCTACCCCGCCTGCCCCCACAGCCACCAGAGTCACCCAGTGCTCAGTCAGCGAGATGTAACGCTCTTGGCCATGCTTATTCGTCCAGGTGTCTGTGGTGAAATGCACCCTGGCACACGTAAATTTAGATAAGGAACGGATGATGCTGTCTGCGACATGCTGGTGTAACGCAGGCACAGCTTTTTAGAGAAGTAATGGCGACTGGGCAAGTGGTACTGGGGGACTGCGACGGCCATCAGTTTTCAGAAAGCATCTGTATCTACCAGGTGGAAAGGCAGCATTTCCGTGGCCAACAGATTGGAGATGGTGGAATTCAACCCCTTAGCTTTGTCATGCGTAGGATGAAACAATCTTTTACGTGACCACAACTGCAGGACTGAGGGCTGGCTAAGGTGCTGAGAGAGGACAGAGTCTGGTGAATCGGAAAAACTGGTGGAGCGTGAGTGAGGTGCAGATGTTACGGTGGATTGAGAAACATGTGGTGTGCTCGGTGAAACTAACACACCAGGCGTGTCCACTTCCGTTACAGCTGATGGGCTGTCACTCAGCCTGACTAGAGCAGTTAAAGAACTGGAGTTTCTGCGATGGGAGAGTTGCGTGACAATTCTTGGCACGGTATCAGAGGAGGAGGAAGAAGCAGCGGATGTGTTTGATGGGGCAGCTGATGGTTGTTGAGGTGTGCTGGTCGGCATTTCAGCGCAATAAGATTCCTAGCGTAAAGAATGTTGTTTGTGCATGTGAACGTTCTTGCATGTAGTAGTCAAATTATTGCAGTTTTTCCCTCTACTGAGTTTTTTATCTCAAAGTTTGCAGATGACGTGAGTTGGCTCATCCTTTGCAGTGACCAAAAAGGCCCATGCTAAGCAACCCTTGCTGCCCCTGCGAGCTGCAGACCCGTGACCACTGCTGGCCATAGCCACAATTGTGGCTAAGGATGCAGTGCTCCTCGTGCTTCCATCACTCCGTGTCTGTGCCGTAGGGACAATGTAACCTCCTCGTCTTCCTCCTCCACCTCCTCAGATGAGCTACTCGGCTGCGTGACTCTTGGTTCACACCAAGTAGGATCTTCAACCTCATCATCATCCAATGTGTTATCCCATTCCTCGCCCTCAGAGTGACCCCTCTCCTCTTGTTGTCCTGACAGCACAGTACAGTCCGCATGAGCCTCAGGTATCCAAGTCTCATCAGGATCGCCTTCCCTGCGATTAACGTCTGGTGATGAGGGTCAGAAACATGCTCGGACCCTACTTCGTCCTGCCCCGAATCCAAGCTAAAACAATGTTGGGCATCAGTGCAGATGTTTTTCTCCCCTTGACTTTGTCACTGTTTGGAGTACACTTCTGATGCCCATGGTGTACAATGGGTGAAGAGTTCTACAGACTCACCCATCTGTGTTTCGCTACAGTCATTTTTGCAGTTGGCAGTTGAGGCAGGGGGAAGCATGGGTAATTGGGGTGCCACCTCTGTGGACTGTACTGCGTGTGATGTTGAGGTGGAGGAATAAGAAGAGAGGGCACTGGAAGCAGAGCTTGCCATCCACTGGAGCACCTGCTCTTTCTGGGCCTTATCAACAAGGCGTATCGCTGTATGGCTGCCAAAGGAAGGGAGTGCAGTAGGCCATCCACTAACATAAGTTGTCAGTTGTCTTTGGATAGGACCTGTTTGTGTTGGTTCTCTAGTGCTTTCACTAACATTACCACGTACCCCACGTACACCAAGCCTATTCCCCCTTCCACCATGCCCTCTCTTTTTCCCACTCATGTTGGTCAGATACAGTTGTAGGAGCATGCAATTAAGTAAAGAAAAATAAGTTTTTTTCCTGTGCAATAGTTCAGCACACACCTGAATTTCAGCGACACTAAATGACAAGGTAAGATATGGCCTGCCGCATAACGTTACTAACACACAAAAGAAATTTGTTAGTGTGCATGAGGCCGATAAAACCTGCGAGATATTCTCCAAACAATTTCAAACCGAGATGTCCTCCCCTGCAGTATTATTTTAGGAACAGAAGAAAATTTTTTTTTGAATATGGATGAGGCCAGTATGACATAGAATATATGCTCCAAAATATTTCAAACTCAGATCTAGCCAGCTGTATCACTTTACTCAGAGCAAAAAATATTTTTGGGTTACTCTGCATAAGCTCTGCGTCCAACAGACTTTGACCGCCACTGACATAGAAGCTGGCTTATAGCACTGTATGACTTTTGTCACAGGAAAAATTATTTTTTGGACAGGGCCTAGTAGGAGACGTTTTTTTTTTTACCGTGAAACCAGGACAAGTTCAACGCCACTAAAATAGGATCTGCCTTTTAGTAGATTCGATCAACTTTGCCACAGTAAAAAACCTTTGGTGGACTCAGCCTGCCAGCCAAAAATATATATAGATTTGACTGTGCGTACAAGCTGAATTTGAAGGCCACTGATGTAGTAGCTGGCTTATAGCACTGTATGACTTTTGGCACAGGAAAAAATATTTTTTGGACTGGGCGTAGCAAGAGAAAAAAAATATTTTTTTACTCTGAAACCACCTAAAGTTCAACTCCACTAAAAAAGTATCTGACACTAAAAAAAACTTTAGTGCACACAGCTTTCAATATCACAATAGAAAGAGAAAAAAAAAAAGATTTTGTGCTCTGCGATAAGAAGAGCTCTGCAGATTGTGCAGAGCACAATTTCCACCCCAGTAAATGAAAAGGTGAACTGCGCTTGCTTGATTACATTAGCAAGTGCAAAAAAAGATTCAAGGTATACTGAGACATGGAGCTCTATACCAGCGGTGCATAGCACTATTGTATGGCATGGGCCCTCTGTTCCTCTCAGAATCTCAGTACTTGCACAAGAACACCAAAAATGTGCTGTGCCAGCGGTTGCAAAGGTACACAGGCCAGGAATTATGTACACTATCTGACTACCACAAAAGCGCCCATCAATCTAGCTAATATCTCTCATTACACAGGAGAACACTGAGCTGCGTCTGTCTCCAGCAGTGACATGGATATAATGGTGCTGAGGGAACATGGTGTCGCAGAGTGCATCTTCTTACAGTCACCACTGTACTTACGAGAGCTTCAATCAGCAAGATATCTTGAGTAAACAGTATTTACTTCATAGTGGATAAACATGAGATACAATTCAGTGTCACACAGTCCGTGTGCTGCTGACATAACACATTCAGGGAAATAGAAAACACAGGAAGTAAAAACAACCAATAATTGAGAGCTTTCCTCCCCACATTACAGCAAGCATATAACTTTACACAATATCGCCATCTGCTGTCTGGTTAGTATAAAGTCCTCCTTTCTCTTATAATAAGTCCTAATCTGCTGCATATGACAACACCCTTTCTCAACAGTAAGAACTTATTCAATCAAACCCAACTTTTTTATTAGTCTCTGGTGTTTATCAGCATTCAACGCCTTCGTGAAGATGTCTGCTGTCATTTTTTTCAGTAGGACAATACTCTAACTTCAAGACTCCTTGTTCCTGATGATCTCACAAGAAATGATATTTCACACCAATATGCTTGGTTCTTGGATTGACTCTTTCCATCTGAGCAAGAACAAGACATCCTTGATTGTCCTCTTTCAGTTTTGTTGGTTCCAACTGTGGTTGTCCTAATTCTGTCAACAATTGTCTTAAGCACAGTACTTCTTGACTCGCATGTGCTGCGGCAACATATTCTGCTTCTGTTGAAGACAGTGTCACAATTGACTGTTTTTTACTTGTCCAACTTATTGGTCCACCTGAGAGAAAAAAAATATGTCCACTGGTAGATCTTCTGTCAGTTGGATCTCCTGCCCAATCTGAATCAACATATCCTGTTAAAATGCAATTATCACTTGTGGGTAATTTCAGCTTAACATTGCTAGTTCCGTTCAAATAATGCAATACTCTCTTCAAGGCATTCCAATCAGCTTTATTTGGTTTTGATACCTTTCTACTCAGGATTAGAGATGAGCGGTGTTCGACTGGAACTGTTCGCCAATCTCAAATTCGAGCTGTTTTGGGTGGTGTTCGAGCCGTTCGACGAACCCGAACGATTTGAAAAAAATCCGGCTGTTCGAGGTTATGTTCGATAACTGTTATGCACCAAAATTATAACTGGATTTTTTCTCAGTAATGCTGAAAATTAATGTTAACACGCAGTTTGAGTGTACAGAGGGGCGGGGGGAGGGGCAGGGGATGGATCTCTGCAGAAATAATGAAGATCTCCCTTTTTTTTTCTCTTTCCCGCATTTACAGTGGGGAGGTGCAATCTGTCAGCCTATCAGCAGCGCACACACAGAGCGAACTGCTTTTTTTCACACAAGCAATGGCATGTGTCATTGGCAGTGTATGTCACATGTCCTTGCCCTATAAGACCCAGCCATTTTCCACATAGCGACCATTTTCTCACTGCTGCAGCTGCGTGTTAGACGGCACCGCTGTTGCTGTGTGCGCTATACTTTGAGTGTTAATTTCAAGCCAATTTTCGCACAAATCTACAGATAGCTTGGGAGTAGGGAATAGTTGTGATTGCAGTCCTTTTGAGGACTAGGTTACCTCATTTCCTACGACTTTTATCAGGCAGGTCTGTGCTCTTAAATAGATAGGTTGGGAGTAGGGATTAATTGTAATTGCAGTCCTTTTGAGGGCTAGGTTACATCAGTTCCTAACAAGTTTTGCCAGGCAGGACTGTGCCAGTGCTGTGCAAGTTTTTTTCACAGCATTTGGCTAAATCTAGCTAAGCAAATCCTTTTTTGCCTCTTGCAGTGTGTGTTAGTCAGTGGAGTAGCCTATCTGTGTTGCAAGCTACACCACCTGTGTATAAAATACAAATTTTTTTTACTGCACCTAGCCAAGTAAAACCTTTTGGGCATAGCATCATTTATTAGTCCATCTATACTAACCTCCACCAGGTTGCAAATTCAAAATAATTTTTATCTGCATCTAGCTCTGAAAAAATATTTTGGCTTGTAGCAGTGTGTGCGACTTGTTCTATTAGTCCATCTATACTAACCTCCACCAGTTTGCAAATTCAAAATAATTTTTATCTGCATCTAGCTCTGAAAAAATATTTGGGCTTGTAGCAGTATGTGGGACTTGTTCTATTAGTCCATCCATACTAACCTCCACCACCTGTGTATGTAATAAAATTGTTTTACTGCATCTAACCCAGCCAATACTTTTGGGCTAATACCACAGTTTGGCCACTCAGCTCTGCTAGGTTCTCATCCATTGTTTTTTGTGCAAACAACTCCAGAGTTGTCAATTAGTTAACCACCAAAATGAGTGGAAAAAGGCCTGCTGCTGGTGGAAAGGGGAAGAGGCGTGTTGGGAAGGGAAAAAAAGGTTGTGTCTGTGGGGTAGGTGTTAAAGCAACAGTAACATCTGCAGAAGAACGACCATCTTCCAGCTAAACTAAGATATCTATTTCTTTTAGCGGACAATGTGATAAGATCCCTTTCATACGGCCATGCCAATTGCTACAAATTCCAGATGAGGCACAAAAACAGCAGGTGCTTCAACGGATATCAAGTGCTCCTTTAAGTGGGCTCTCCTCCACCTCAACTTCAACATCACAAATACTCCAGTCCTCAGAGGTGTCACCCCAATCGCACTTGCTTCCTCACAGCTCCCAAGTCTCCAGCTGCCCATCTGAGTATGGGGTAGAACAGATGGTTGAGTCTGCAGAGCTGTTTACTCATACTATAGCCAGGGAATCAGAGGTCGGCTCCAGAGCTTCTGTGAATCCAGACGAGGAAATGATCTGCACTGATGCCCAGAATCTTTATGAGTCGGATCCAGGACCAGACGCAGAAGGTTCTGACCATAATGTAGACCCTCGGTCCCAAACTGTAACTCCTGTTGGTGGAGACAATGGGGAAGATGATGATGAGACTCAAATACCTGATTGGAGCGACAGCTTGAGTTTTTTGTCAGGGCAGGAAGAGGTTGGCTCTGAGGACGACCGGTGTGATAACACACAGGGTGATGATGACGAGGTTGGAGATCCCACTTACTGTCAACCCACAGTCAGCCAGTCGATGAGGTCAGCAGAGGAGGTGGAGGAGGATGCTAGTGACGACGAGGTCAGGTTGCGCCTTCCTGGACAGAGACGTAGTACTGGAAGCACGTCAACAACTGCATCCTTAAACACAACTCTGCCTATGACCACAAGTCGTGCTGGCTCTTCAGGTCGCATGGGTGCTAAGCCTTGCATAGCCTGGGCATTTTTTCAGATCGATAAGGATGATGCAACTCGTGTTATCTGTAACATTTGTCAGCAAAAGCTAAGTAGAGGCCGAAAGATAAACAGTTTGAGTACTTAGTACTTCATGCATGAACCGGCACATGGATATGAAGCATAAGTTGCAGTGAGAAGCTCACTGTGCTACAATGCGGCCTAGCCGGCCGGGCCAACCACTGTCTGCCACATCTTGTGCATCCGCGGCCTCTTCATCCTCTGTGACTGGGGGGACAACAGTCACACCTGTTTTGGGACGCAGACCTGCCACCTCTTTACCCGCAACAGCCAGCGTGATTAGCAGGTCATTATTTTCTTTGGAGGTGGAAACACCGACTGGTGTTCAGCGCTGTCCGACATCGATAGCACCACTTTTGGATCAAGGCAACCTAACATGTCTGCCTGCATTTCCTCACAGACCGGCAGTTTGCCGGGGACACAATTATCAACTAAGTCTAAGCACAACAGCCAGCCCTCGGTCCATCAGATGTGGACAAGTAAAAGACCATTTCCTCCTAGCCATGAGAAAGCTAAGAGGTTGAATTTCACCATCTGCAAGCTCTTGGCTACAGAAATGCTGCCTTTCCGCCTGGTGGACACAGAGGATTTTCGAGACCCTATGTCCGTCGCAGTGCCACAGTACCAGATGCCCAGTCGGCACTACTTCTCAAAGAAAGGTGAGCCTGCACTCCACCAGCATGTCGCACACAACATCACCGCTTCTTTCAGAAACTATGTGTGTGACAGGGTGCACTTCACCACAGAAACTTGGACGAGTAGGCATGGACAGGGGCATTACATGTCGCTGACTGGGCACTGGGTAACTATGGTGACAGCAGGACAAGGGGCTGCTGTCCAAGACTTGCCGTCCCCACGAGTTGTGCGTCAATCCTCTTTATCTCGAAGTTCCTCCACTGCTTCTGCCTCCTAATCCTCCTCTCGGTCCTACACCTGCACCCAAAGCATGGCTGGTCATGCCACAAGCTTTCTAACTGCGCAGAAGGGATCCTGCACACCTCCTTACTATGCTGGCAGCAGGGCTCAACGTCATCAGGCGGTTTTTACTTTGAAATGTCTGGGAAATGTGAGTCACACAGCTGAGGAGCTGTGGTCAGCTCTGGAGAATCAGTTTCATGAATGGTTGTCTCCACTGGACCTGAAACCAGGGAAGGCTGTGTGCGACAATGCTGCAAACCTGGGTGCGGCCCTTCGCCGGGGCAATGTCACACACGTGCCTTGTATGGCTCACGTGTTGAACCTGGTTGTCCAGCAATTTTTAGCCCACTATCCCAGACTAGATGGCCTTCTGCAGAGGGCACAGTCGCTGTGTGCTCACTTCCGCCGTTCGCATCCCGCAGCTCAGCGACTTACATCTCTACAGAAGTCGTTGGGCCTGCCACTTCACTGGCTAAAATGCGATGTGCCTACCCGGTGGAATTCAACTCTGCACATGTTGCAGCGACTGTGGCAGCACCGACAAGCCCTGGTGCAATATGTTCTGACGTATAGCCTGGGCCAACGAGATCCAGAGGTGGGGCAAATCACGCTGGAGGAGTGTTCTCAGATCAGGGACCTATGCACCCTTCTGCACAGTTTTGAAATGGCGATGAAGATGTTTAGTGCTGACGATGCCATTATCAGCATGACTATTCCGGTGATTTACATGCTGGAGCACATGTTAAACAGAATTCGGAGTCAGGTGGTGGCACAAGAGGAGGTGGAGGAAGTAGAGGAGGAGGAGTTGTATGCGGAAGGGCTAACATCTGCCGCAGGTTATTCAAAGTTTGCTCCAACATGTATATGAATGGAATAGTGATGCTGATGACGGCATCGTCAGCGCTAATCAGTTTAGTAGCCATTTCTAAACCATGCTGAAGGGTGCAGAGGTCCTTAATCTGTTCCCACTCTGCAAACGTGAAATGCCCCAAGTCCATACTGCCTTGCCCCAGCTATACATCATGACATACTGAATCAGAGCTCGTTGCTGGTGGCATAGTCACTGCAACATGTACAGAGTGGAATTCCACCGAGTCGGCACATCGCAGATCAACCTGTTAACTGGCACAGACAGAGACCTCTGTATCGATGCAAGTCGATGACATGAGGGCTGCGAACGGCAGAAGTGAGCACACAGCTTCTGTACTTTATGAAGCAGCTCATCCAAGCCAGGATAGTAGTGGAGAAATCACTGTACCACCAGGTTGAGGACATGACCCATGCAAGGCACGTGTGTGAGCTTGCCTCGGCCTAGGGGCGCTAACAGGTTCACACCATTATCACACAAGGCCTTCCCTGGCTCTAGGTTCAGTGGAGACAGGCTTTGCTCAAACTGAGCCTGGAGAGCTGCCCACAACGCTTCACCTGTATTACTGCGATCTCCAAGGCATATTAATTTGATGACTGCCTGATTACAGTGAGCCCTGACTGCGCAGTACGGAGGTGGTATGTATTCGCTCCACACCCTTGGAATGCGTGTCTCGTTAAGGCAGAGGTTGAGTGCGCAGGTGGAGGTCCTAGAGGAGATGGAGGATGCAGAAGCAGTGGAGGAAGCGGGAAATACAGAGGCTTCTGCAAGTCTTGGGGATTCCAAGATTTGTGGAGCAGCCCCTACCCCGCCTGCCCCCACAGCCACCAGAGTCACCCAGTGCTCAGTCAGCGAGATGTAACGCTCTTGGCCATGCTTATTCGTCCAGGTGTCTGTGGTGAAATGCACCCTGGCACACGTAGATTTAGATAAGGAACGGATGATGCTGTCTGCGACATGCTGGTGTAACGCAGGCACAGCTTTTTAGAGAAGTAATGGCGACTGGGCAAGTGGTACTGGGGGACTGCGACGGCCATCAGTTTTCAGAAAGCATCTGTATCTACCAGGTGGAAAGGCAGCATTTCCGTGGCCAACAGATTGTAGATGGTGGAATTCAACCCCTTAGCTTTGTCATGCGTAGGATGAAACAATCTTTTACGTGACCACAACTGCAGGACTGAGGGCTGGCTAAGGTGCTGAGAGAGGACAGAGTCTGGTGAATCGGAAAAACTGGTGGAGCGTGAGTGAGGTGCAGATGTTACGGTGGATTGAGAAACATGTGGTGTGCTCGGTGAAACTAACACACCAGGCGTGTCCACTTCCGTTACAGCTGATGGGCTGTCACTCAGCCTGACTAGAGCAGTTAAAGAACTGGAGTTTCTGCGATGGGAGAGTTGCGTGACAATTCTTGGCACGGTATCAGAGGAGGAGGAAGAAGCAGCGGATGTGTTTGATGGGGCAGCTGATGGTTGTTGAGGTGTGCTGGTCGGCATTTCAGCGCAATAAGATTCCTAGCGTAAAGAATGTTGTTTGTGCATGTGAACGTTCTTGCATGTAGTAGTCAAATTATTGCAGTTTTTCCCTCTACTGAGTTTTTTATCTCAAAGTTTGCAGATGACGTGAGTTGGCTCATCCTTTGCAGTGACCAAAAAGGCCCATGCTAAGCAACCCTTGCTGCCCCTGCGAGCTGCAGACCCGTGACCACTGCTGGCCATAGCCACAATTGTGGCTAAGGATGCAGTGCTCCTCGTGCTTCCATCACTCCGTGTCTGTGCCGTAGGGACAATGTAACCTCCTCGTCTTCCTCCTCCACCTCCTCAGATGAGCTACTCGGCTGCGTGACTCTTGGTTCACACCAAGTAGGATCTTCAACCTCGTCATCATCCAATGTGTTATCCCATTCCTCGCCCTCAGAGTGACCCCTCTCCTCTTGTTGTCCTGACAGCACAGTACAGTCCGCATGAGCCTCAGGTATCCAAGTCTCATCAGGATCGCCTTCCCTGCGATTAACGTCTGGTGATGAGGGTCAGAAACATGCTCGGACCCTACTTCGTCCTGCCCCGAATCCAAGCTAAAACAATGTTGGGCATCAGTGCAGATGTTTTTCTCCCCTTGACTCTGTCACTGTTTGGAGTACACTTCTGATGCCCATGGTGTACAATGGGTGAAGAGTTCTACAGACTCACCCATCTGTGTTTCGCTACAGTCATTTTTGCAGTTGGCAGTTGAGGCAGGGGGAAGCATGGGTAATTGGGGTGCCACCTCTGTGGACTGTACTGCGTGTGATGTTGAGGTGGAGGAATAAGAAGAGAGGGCACTGGAAGCAGAGCTTGCCATCCACTGGAGCACCTGCTCTTTCTGGGCCTTATCAACAAGGCGTATCGCTGTATGGCTGCCAAAGGAAGGGAGTGCAGTAGGCCATCCACTAACATAAGTTGTCAGTTGTCTTTGGATAGGACCTGTTTGTGTTGGTTCTCTAGTGCTTTCACTAACATTACCACGTACCCCACGTACACCAAGCCTATTCCCCCTTCCACCATGCCCTCTCTTTTTCCCACTCATGTTGGTCAGATACAGTTGTAGGAGCATGCAATTAAGTAAAGAAAAATAAGTTTTTTTCCTGTGCAATAGTTCAGCACACACCTGAATTTCAGCGACACTAAATGACAAGGTAAGATATGGCCTGCCGCATAACGTTACTAACACACAAAAGAAATTTGTTAGTGTGCATGAGGCCGATAAAACCTGCGAGATATTCTCCAAACAATTTCAAACCGAGATGTCCTCCCCTGCAGTATTATTTTAGGAACAGAAGAAAATTTTTTTTTGAATATGGATGAGGCCAGTATGACATAGAATATATGCTCCAAAATATTTCAAACTCAGATCTAGCCAGCTGTATCACTTTACTCAGAGCAAAAAATATTTTTGGGTTACTCTGCATAAGCTCTGCGTCCAACAGACTTTGACCGCCACTGACATAGAAGCTGGCTTATAGCACTGTATGACTTTTGTCACAGGAAAAATTATTTTTTGGACAGGGCCTAGTAGGAGACGTTTTTTTTTTTACCGTGAAACCAGGACAAGTTCAACGCCACTAAAATAGGATCTGCCTTTTAGTAGATTCGATCAACTTTGCCACAGTAAAAAACCTTTGGTGGACTCAGCCTGCCAGCCAAAAATATATATAGATTTGACTGTGCGTACAAGCTGAATTTGAAGGCCACTGATGTAGTAGCTGGCTTATAGCACTGTATGACTTTTGGCACAGGAAAAAATATTTTTTGGACTGGGCGTAGCAAGAGAAAAAAAATATTTTTTTACTCTGAAACCACCTAAAGTTCAACTCCACTAAAAAAGTATCTGACACTAAAAAAAACTTTAGTGCACACAGCTTTCAATATCACAATAGAAAGAGAAAAAAAAAAAGATTTTGTGCTCTGCGATAAGAAGAGCTCTGCAGATTGTGCAGAGCACAATTTCCACCCCAGTAAATGAAAAGGTGAACTGCGCTTGCTTGATTACATTAGCAAGTGCAAAAAAAGATTCAAGGTATACTGAGACATGGAGCTCTATACCAGCGGTGCATAGCACTATTGTATGGCATGGGCCCTCTGTTCCTCTCAGAATCTCAGTACTTGCACAAGAACACCAAAAATGTGCTGTGCCAGCGGTTGCAAAGGTACACAGGCCAGGAATTATGTACACTATCTGACTACCACAAAAGCGCCCATCAATCTAGCTAATATCTCTCATTACACAGGAGAACACTGAGCTGCGTCTGTCTCCAGCAGTGACATGGATATAATGGTGCTGAGGGAACATGGTGTCGCAGAGTGCATCTTCTTACAGTCACCACTGTACTTACGAGAGCTTCAATCAGCAAGATATCTTGAGTAAACAGTATTTACTTCATAGTGGATAAACATGAGATACAATTCAGTGTCACACAGTCCGTGTGCTGCTGACATAACACATTCAGGGAAATAGAAAACACAGGAAGTAAAAACAACCAATAATTGAGAGCTTTCCTCCCCACATTACAGCAAGCATATAACTTTACACAATATCGCCATCTGCTGTCTGGTTAGTATAAAGTCCTCCTTTCTCTTATAATAAGTCCTAATCTGCTGCATATGACAACACCCTTTCTCAACAGTAAGAACTTATTCAATCAAACCCAACTTTTTTATTAGTCTCTGGTGTTTATCAGCATTCAACGCCTTCGTGAAGATGTCTGCTGTCATTTTTTTCAGTAGGACAATACTCTAACTTCAAGACTCCTTGTTCCTGATGATCTCACAAGAAATGATATTTCACACCAATATGCTTGGTTCTTGGATTGACTCTTTCCATCTGAGCAAGAACAAGACATCCTTGATTGTCCTCTTTCAGTTTTGTTGGTTCCAACTGTGGTTGTCCTAATTCTGTCAACAATTGTCTTAAGCACAGTACTTCTTGACTCGCATGTGCTGCGGCAACATATTCTGCTTCTGTTGAAGACAGTGTCACAATTGACTGTTTTTTACTTGTCCAACTTATTGGTCCACCTGAGAGAAAAAAAATATGTCCACTGGTAGATCTTCTGTCAGTTGGATCTCCTGCCCAATCTGAATCAACATATCCTGTTAAAATGCAATTATCACTTGTGGGTAATTTCAGCTTAACATTGCTAGTTCCGTTCAAATAATGCAATACTCTCTTCAAGGCATTCCAATCAGCTTTATTTGGTTTTGATACCTTTCTACTCAGGATTAGAGATGAGCGGTGTTCGACTGGAACTGTTCGCCAATCTCAAATTCGAGCTGTTTTGGGCGGTGTTCGAGCCGTTCGACGAAACCGAACGATTTGAAAAAAATCCGGCTGTTCGAGGTTATGTTCGATAACTGTTCGTGCACCAAAATTATAACTGGATTTTTTCAGTAATGCTGAAAATTAATGATAACACGCAGTTTGAGTGTACAGAGGGGCGGGGGGAGGGGCAGGGGATGGATCTCTGCAGAAATAATGAAGATCTCCCTTTTTTTTTCTCTTTCCCGCATTTACAGTGGGGAGGTGCAATCTGTCAGCCTATCAGCAGCGCACACACAGAGCGAACTGCTTTTTTTCACACAAGCAAGGGCATGTGTCATTGGCAGTGTATGTCACATGTCCTTGCCCTATAAGACCCAGCCATTTTCCACGTAGTGACCATTTTCTCACTGCTGCAGCTGCGTGTTAGACGGCACCGCTGTTGCTGTGTGCGCTATACTTTGAGTGTTAATTTCAAGCCAATTTTCGCACAAATCTACAGATAGCTTGGGAGTAGGGAATAGTTGTGATTGCAGTCCTTTTGAGGACTAGGTTACCTCATTTCCTACGACTTTTATCAGGCAGGTCTGTGCTCTTAAATAGATAGGTTGGGAGTAGGGATTAATTGTAATTGCAGTCCTTTTGAGGGCTAGGTTACATCAGTTCCTAACAAGTTTTGCCAGGCAGGACTGTGCCAGTGCTGTGCAAGTTTTTTTCACAGCATTTGGCTAAATCTAGCTAAGCAAATCCTTTTTTGCCTCTTGCAGTGTGTGTTAGTCAGTGGAGTAGCCTATCTGTGTTGCAAGCTACACCACCTGTGTATAAAATACAAATTTTTTTTACTGCACCTAGCCAAGTAAAACCTTTTGGGCATAGCATCATTTATTAGTCCATCTATACTAACCTCCACCAGGTTGCAAATTCAAAATAATTTTTATCTGCATCTAGCTCTGAAAAAATATTTCGGCTTGTAGCAGTATGTGGGACTTGTTCTATTAGTCCATCCATACTAACCTCCACCACCTGTGTATGTAATAAAATTGTTTTACTGCATCTAACCCAGCCAATACTTTTGGGCTAATACCACAGTTTGGCCACTCAGCTCTGCTAGGTTCCCATCCATTGTTTTTTGTGCAAACAACTGCAGAGTTGTCAATTAGTTAACCACCAAAATGAGTGGAAAAAGGCCTGCTGCTGGTGGAAAGGGGAAGAGGCGTGTTGGGAAGGGAAAAAAAGGTTGTGTCTGTGGGGTAGGTGTTAAAGCAACAGTAACATCTGCAGAAGAACGACCATCTTCCAGCCAAACTAAGATATCTATTTCTTTTAGCGGACAATGTGATAAGATCCCTTTCATACGGCCATGCCAATTGCTACAAATTCCAGATGAGGCACAAAAACAGCAGGTGCTTCAACGGATATCAAGTGCTCCTTTAAGTGGGCTCTCCTCCACCTCAACTTCAACATCACAAATACTCCAATCCTCAGAGGTGTCACCCCAATCGCACTTGCTTCCTCACAGCTCCCAAGTCTCCAGCTGCCCGTCTGAGTATGGGGTAGAACAGATGGTTGAGTCTGCAGAGCTGTTTACTCATACTATAGCCAGGGAATCAGAGGTCGGCTCCAGAGCTTCTGTGAATCCAGACGAGGAAATGATCTGCACTGATGCTCAGAATCTTTATGAGTCGGATCCAGGACCAGACGCAGAAGGTTCTGACCATAATGTAGACCCTCGGTCCCAAACTGTAACTCCTGTTGGTGGAGACAATGGGGAAGATGATGATGAGACTCAAATACCTGATTGGAGCGACAGCTTGAGTTTTTTGTCAGGGCAGGAAGAGGTTGGCTCTGAGGACGACCGGTGTGATAACACACAGGGTGATGATGACGAGGTTGGAGATCCCACTTACTGTCAACCCACAGTCAGCCAGTCGATGAGGTCAGCAGAGGAGGTGGAGGAGGATGCTAGTGACGACGAGGTCAGGTTGCGCCTTCCTGGACAGAGACGTAGTACTGGAAGCACGTCAACAACTGCATCCTTAAACACAACTCTGCCTCTGACCACAAGTCGTGCTGGCTCTTCAGGTCGCATGGGTGCTAAGCCTTGCATAGCCTGGGCATTTTTTCAGATCGATAAGGATGATGCAACTCGTGTTATCTGTAACATTTGTCAGCAAAAGCTAAGTAGAGGCCGAAAGATAAACAGTTTGAGTACTCAGTACTTCATGCATGAACCGGCACATGGATATGAAGCATAAGTTGCAGTGGGAAGCTCACTGTGCTACAATGCGGCCTAGCCGGCCGGGCCAACCACTGTCTGCCACATCTTGTGCATCCGCGGCCTCTTCATCCTCTGTGACTGGGGGGACAGCAGTCACACCTGTTTTCGGACGCAGACCTGCCACCTCTTTACCCGCAACAGCCAGCGTGATTAGCAGGTCATTATTTTTTTTGGAGGTGGAAACACCGACTGGTGTTCAGCGCTGTCCGACATCGATAGCACCACCTTTGGATCAAGGCAACCTAACATGTCTGCCTGCATTTCCTCACAGACCGGCAGTTTGCCGGGGACACAATTATCAACTAAGTCTAAGCACAACAGCCAGCCCTCGGTCCCTCAGATGTGGACAAGTAAAAGACCATTTCCTCCTAGCCATGAGAAAGCTAAGAGGTTGAATTTCACCATCTGCAAGCTCTTGGCTACAGAAATGCTGCCTTTCCGCCTGGTGGACACAGAGGATTTTCGAGACCCTATGTCCGTCGCAGTGCCACAGTACCAGATGCCCAGTCGGCACTACTTCTCAAAGAAAGGTGAGCCTGCACTCCACCAGCATGTCGCACACAACATCACCGCTTCTTTCAGAAACTATGTGTGTGACAGGGTGCATTTCACCACAGAAACTTGGACGAGTAGGCATGGACAGGGGCATTACATGTCGCTGACTGGGCACTGGGTAACAATGGTGACAGCAGGACAAGGGGCTGCTGTCCAAGTCTTGCCGTCCCCACGAGTTGTGCGTCAATCCTCTTTATCTCGAAGTTCCTCCACTGCTTCTGCCTCCTAATCCTCCTCTCGGTCCTACACCTGCACCCAAAGCATGGCTGGTCATGCCACAAGCTTTCTAACTGCGCAGAAGGGATCCTGCACACCTCCTTACTATGCTGGCAGCAGGGCTCAACGTCATCAGGCGGTTTTTACTTTGAAATGTCTGGGAAATGTGAGTCACACAGCTGAGGAGTTGTGGTCAGCTCTGGAGAATCAGTTTCATGAATGGTTGTCTCCACTGGACCTGAAACCAGGGAAGGCTGTGTGCGACAATGCTGCAAACCTGGGTGCGGCCCTTCGCCGGGGCAATGTCACACACGTGCCTTGTATGGCTCACGTGTTGAACCTGGTTGTCCAGCAATTTTTAGCCCACTATCCCAGACTAGATGGCCTTCTGCAGAGGGCACAGTCGCTGTGTGCTCACTTCCGCCGTTCGCATCCCACAGCTCAGCGACTTACATCTCTACAGAAGTCGTTGGGCCTGCCACTTCACTGGCTAAAATGCGATTTGCCTACCCGGTGGAATTCAACTCTGTACATGTTGCAGCGACTGTGGCAGCACCGACAAGCCCTGGTGCAATATGTTCTGACGTATAGCCTGGGCCAACGAGATCCAGAGGTGGGGCAAATCACGCTGGAGGAGTGTTCTCAGATCAGGGACCTATGCACCCTTCTGCACAGTTTTGAAATGGCGATGAAGATGTTTAGTGCTGACGATGCCATTATCAGCATGACTATTCCGGTGATTTACATGCTGGAGCACATGTTAAACAGAATTCAGAGTCAGGTGGTGGCACAAGAGGAGGTGGAGGAAGTAGAGGAGGAGGAGTTGTATGCGGAAGGGCTAACATCTGCAAGGTCCAGACGGTCGGCAGCACCAAGGTGGCAGGCATGTGAGGGTGGGGGAGATGGTTTTACGACGGCGCATGGTAGCAGCCAAACTAGTGAGGAACGTGCAGGACCCCAGGAAGAAGTGGAGGACGAACTGATGGAAGACTCATCAGATGAGGGAGACCTTGATCACATTTCTGTTGTGCGAGGTTGGGGGGAGAGGGCAGAGGAAGGAAGCATGATTGTTTCCTTGCCACCAACACAACAGGGACTTAGTGCTCCTGGATGCGCAAGACACATGAGTGCCTTCTTGCTGCACTACCTGCAACATGACCCTCGAATTGTGAGAATTAGAAATAATCCTGACTACTGGGTTGCCACACTGTTAGATCCCCGGTACAAAATTAAATTTGCAGAAATTATTCCTGCCATAGAAAGGGATGCATGCATGCAGGAGTATCAGCAGAGACTGTTGCAGAATCTTACATGTGCTTTTCCACAAAACACCAGTGGTGCACATAGTGAATCTCACAGTTCCAACTTGCCAACCGTGGGACCGTCGAGTGTTCAGCACTCAAAAGGTAACAGAGACACAGTATCTGCTGGTAACATCAATTTTGCGGAATCATTTCACCACTTTTTTAGCCCATCCTTTGCAAGGCCACAGGAGAAAAGAAGTCTGACACATAGTCAATGCCTAGAGACGATGGTACAGGAGTATCTCCAAGTAAACATTGAAGCCATGACTGTGTCACTGGACCCTTGCTCTTTTTGGGCTTCCAATCTGGATAAATGGCCAGAGCTCGCCACTTACGCCTTGGAGATCTTGTCATGCCCCGCAGCCAGCGTTCTGTCTGAATGTGTGTTCAGCGCTGCTGGTGGCGTGCTGACAGATAAGCGCACGCGGCTCTCCACTGATAATGTAGACAGACTCACCTTCATAAAGATGAACAAATCATGGATACGAAAGGACTTTTCTACCCCTGTGTCATCCTGGGGAGAGTAAAAGCTTGATGATTTGTTAAAATCACATCAACAACCGTTTTAAGCTTTCAAATTACTAATCATGTTTATCTGTATCTTGGCTGGAAAATAATTTGGGCCTTGTAGTAGTTTGCAGTACTGATTCTATTAGGCCTTCTATACTAAACTCCACCAGATTTAAAATTACTAATCATATTTATCTGTATCTTGGCTGGAAAATAATTTGGGCCTTGTAGCAGTTTGCAGTACTGTTTCTATTAGGCCATCAATACTAAGCTCCACCAGCTTTCAAATTAATAATAATTTTTCTTTCCCATTTTGGCAGAAAATGTAGGCTGCTTAATAATGTGGTACAGCCTTCTTAAGTAGTCTTTCCTTTCATTGGACACACCTGCCAAACTAATTAGCACAGGTGTCTGCCATTGCTTACAGTGATATAAAGAGTGAGTGCTTACAGTGATTACCTGACGTAATTGACTGTAGGAAAGAGTCCTCAATTTTCCCTTATCAGCACGCACACGTGTGTACTGTGAATCAGCTACATACTTCTTGATTGTGCGATGATCAGGATGAAGTGTCTTGGCAATGTTGATTGTAGTCATGCCTTGACCTAAACTCTCCACAATTTGTTGCTTCTCAGCAGCCGACACATCCTTTTTCTTTCCCATTTTGGCAGAAAATGTAGGCTGCTTAATAATGTGGGACAGCCTTCTTAAGTAGTTTTGCCTTTCATTGTACACACCTGCCAAACTAATTAGCACAGGTGTCTGCAATTGCTTACAGTGATATAAAGAGCCCTGACACACATCACCATCAATGAGTTTAACTGACAAACAAAAAAATTCTTACCTTATCAGTCCTAAACACTTTTTGCATAATAATTAGAAACACAGTGTACATGTGCTTTTCCACAAAGCACCAGTGGTTCACGTAGTGAATCTTACAGTTCTAACTTGCCAACCGTGGTCTGTATGGAGTTGTTCAATAAAGGGCCCAAAATTAAAATAACATAGACGGGAGAGGTCTCTATGAATAGGAATTCCTAAGTATTTGATACTCTGTGAGGGCCAGGCAAAGGGAAAGTTGGACTGGATGGAATCCTATATGGATTTGGGGAGGGAGACATCGAGGGCCTCAGACTTCGCTGCATTGATTTTTAAATTTGACCATGTAACAAAGTGATCTATTTCAGCCATAACAGCAGGGATGGATATATGTGATTGAGTGATATATACTAGGACATCATCAGCAAATGCAGAGCACTTGTACTCGGTGCCTCCCACCTCAATCCACCTAATATTGGGGTTATGGCGAATTGATGAGAGCAGGTGCTCCGTCACTTGAATGTATAAGAGAGGGGACAGAGGACATCCCTGCCTTGTCCCATTGGTGATTATGAAAGGTGATGAAAATGTTCCATTTATCTTCAGCCTAGGTGACGTATTGCGATACAGGGCCGTGATTTTGCCTTTAAAAGGTTCCCCTAGACCCCTACCCAAAGCTTTTTAAGTGAATACTCTATGGCATGCCAGGAGACTCTATGGAATGCTTTCTCAGCATCCAACGAGAGTATCTAATTACAAATTTTTAACTGCATCTAGCCCAAGAAATACTTTGTGCCTAGTAGCAGTGTCTGATAGCTAGCGGATTATCCCAGCTGCTGTTAAGCAAGCTACACCACCTGTAGTTTGGACACTTAATTTTTTCAAAGGAAATGGTTCGGGCCCCCGGGACACTCAGTGAAGAGCATCGGCGAGGCTCCCCAAGGCACAGCGGCTTGGACTGGCGGTAGGACGCCTTGCGGTGGACCGCCAAGCTCGATCCTTATAAAAGCTTTTTAACTGCAGCAGCTTTAGTGGACGCTACTGGAGCTGGAACTCTTATTTTATTTATATATAAAAGTACAAAAACACAAAAACAAAACACAAATATAAACCACAAATACAAACATTATACAAGAAAAATAAAAAACCCCAGCAAGACATAGCCCAAATCCAAAATTATATAGAGTCCAACAAACTAACACATGACACTTGACACGAAACACAAGACACAAAACGTCTTCGTTCTTTCCAAAAGACCTCCCAGCAAGGGAAGACCTTCCGTACCTACCAGCCAGGCCACGCCCTAAAGCGCACAAGACCCCTAACATCCGCAACATTCATACCTGCACATTCACACCTAACCCCAAAAAGGAAAACTAAATAACTGGCCCACCGCCAAAAATAAGAGATGGGCCACCTGGCCAAAACTAACACTCTACAACACAAAATTTTTATTTTTTTTTTCAATTTTTTTCAGTTTTTTTTATTTTTTTTTATTATTTTTTTTTATTTTATTTTATTTTTTTATTTTTTTTTCCCCACCACCATTTTTAAACACCCAAGGTCCCACGAAAGTCTGTGGCCTCTTAACACCAACAAGGTCCCACGAAAGTTTGTTACCATTTACGCGAAAAAAGGGTCCTTTTTCCCTCATCCCGCAGGATGTCCATTTTTCTTTTTTTTTACAAAAACACCCCTTCCCCCTCCCCCCCTGAAACCCCCCACCCAACCTAAAACTACACCCCCCACACACAATACACATATATATACATACAATACACATATATATACAATACACAACATAAAAAGTCTGTTTTAACACTTAGCAGTAACATGATAATTTCAAACCACAAAGAACCAACCATAAATCAAAAATCAGACCCAAGTTCAGTGCTTGCAAGCCCTATATTCCGATTCCGATACCGCAAAACAAAAAACTACAATGTGAGGGGAGCAGCCCACCACCAGGAAACTGGAGACTACAGAGGCTCTCACCCTAATCTAACACACAACACCCTGTCCCTCCCTATAAAAAAAAAAAACACAACACCTGTCCCTAATGCCCTACCAATCTCTCCCTACCTGTCCCTACCTGTCCCTCACTGACCCTCACTACCAACCTAATACTAAACTACCTATCCCTGATGACTGTCCCTGTCTGTCCCTCCCTGACCCTACACGACTACCTGACCCTACAAATAAATATAAAGTATAGAAGGAGACTAACTCACCCTATCACAGACATGCATAACCTAACTCTCCCTAGGGCACATTGAATGAGAACCCCCTCCATAGAAGGCCTCCCTGCACCCAGCCTCTCATACTCCAGCGAGCGCACTTTTGCCAGGTCACCCAGGATGTTCCTAATCACCTCTTCCCGGGGGAGGGCTTTCTGCTGGGTGGACACTAAGCACCGTGCGTTCCACGTGTAAAACCTAGTCACTAAGCTAACTAAGAAAACAGTGCCCCGTCACGGCCGCCCAGGGACCTGAATGCCCCATAGGCCCACTCCGCATAGGAAAGGCCTGCCAGCCTGGGCCAGCCAATGGAAGCACCCACCCTACTGTAGACCTCTGTATTAAAGGGACACCGAAGCAGGAAGTGCTCCATGCTCTCAAGCATGCCGCCACACTCCTCGCGGGGACAATCCCGGACATCAGAGTTCCTGTACTTCAGGTTGTCCCTCACATACAGTCTCCCATGGAAGCAGCGCCAAGCCAAGTCCCAAAACTTCAAGGGGATCCGTTTAGAGTTCAATAACCCAAGCCCTACCTCCAGATCCCGGCTTGGGCAATCCTTGAGCGCCAGGGGCTTCTGAAAGTGGGTCAACAGGACCCTATTGTCAAGTAACCTCCTTGACAAGGTCCTGATCTCCCACACTCCCAGACCTCACCGACGGATCACCTTCAGAACCGGGGTAGCATAAGCCGGAAGATGCCCATGAGGCGTTCGAAGGTCCTTCACCTGCCCTCCTGTCTCCCATTCCTGGAAGAAAGGCTGAAACCACCCCCTACAGGAGAATACCCACGGAGGAGCCCTCTCTAACCAGAGGTTGGCGATGTTTGCCTTAATAAAGGTGTTTACTAGGAACACCACTGGGTTGACCATACCCAACTCTCCTAGTCTCCTCGTGCGGTACGTGACCTCCCTCTTGATTAAGTTCAGCCTATTCCCCCATAATAGTTGAAAGAACAGGCTGTAGACCCGTGTCCAAAGAGGCTCTGGCAAGATGCAGACACTGCCCAGGTATATTAGTAAAGGAAGCAAATACCCTTTGGCCAGGCTAACCCTTTCCCTCAGGGTCAGGGACCAGCCCTTCCACTGATCCACCTTCTGGGCGGCAATCTTAAGTCTGCCCTCCCAGTTTTGCTGGGGGTAGTCCCCCGGGCCGAAACTGATGCCTAGTATTTTTGCTGTGGCCTGAGGCCCTGGAAGAGTGTCCGGGAGATCAAAACTAGGATCTCCCCCTCCCAGCCAGAGACTTTCACACTTATCCCGGTTGATCATGGACCCGGATGCCACCGAGTAGCGCTTAACCTCAGACATGACCCAATCTGCCTCCCCTCTCGAGGTTACAAAAAGGGAAACGTCGTCGGCGTACGCCACTACCCTCAAGGTGGCATCTGGCTCCGCCTGGTCCATCCCGACTCCCACCAACGGTCCGCGCTCCACCCTCCTTAGAAGAGGGTCAATCGCAAACACGTATAACAGTGGGCTCAGAGGACAGCCCTGGCGGACACCAGACTTCACCTCAAAAGGGGGTCCGACCCAACCGTTCACAAGTCGAAAAGTCTCTGCCCCATTGTATAAAACTCTCAACCAATCAACAAACCTCCCGGGCAGACCGTACCTCAGAAGGACGGACCAGAGGTACTCGTGGTTAACCCGGTCAAAGGCTTTCGCCTGGTCTAAGGACAGCAAGTACCCCTTCCAGTGACCTGCCCTGCTCTGCTCCACTGCCTCTCGGACACCGAGCACAGCACTAAAAGTACTGCGGCCTGGAACAGAGCAGTGCTGGGCCCCCAAAAGGAGCCGGGGTGCAAACTTCACCAACCGATTAAAAAGCACCTTTGCCAGAACCTTTCGGTCCGGATTGAGAAGCGCTATGGGACGCCAATTCTCAATACGGGACGAGTCTTTACCCTTTGACAGAATAATCAGGGCTGACTTCCTCATTGAACTGGGCAGAGCGTCCGAGGAGAGACACTCATTAAACACCTCAGTCAAGAGGGGGACCAAGGAGTCCCTAAAAGTCTTGTAAAACTCGGATGTTAAGCCATCCGGACCAGGCGACTTTTTGGGCCGGAGCCCATCAATCGCCCGTCTCACTTCCTCTTCCCTGATTGCTTCTGCCAAAACATGAAGAGAGGGGTCATCCCCTGGCTCAGGGATGGTTTCAGCCAGGAAAGCCGACATCTCATCCCGATCAGGTTCCCTCCCCCCCAAGAGGTGCGAGTAGAAGGATCTGAGCACCTCCAGGATCCCTGATTTGGATCTGTTCAGGGACCCCGTACTGTCGATCAGTCCTGTTACCACCTTACAACTCACTGACATCCTGCAGTTCCTGTAAGGGTCGGGCGAGCGGTACCTCCCGAAGTCCCTCTCAAAAACCAAGGATGTGTGCCTATCATACTGGCACCCCTTGAGCAAGGCCTTCACCATAGAGATTTCCTCACGGTCCCCTCCAGTCGAGACGAGCTGCTCGAGTTTCCTCCCCAGATCCCGATACAGGCGGTGCCTGTTCAGGCCCCTGAGGCTCGAGAGCTGACGGAAGAACCTTGCAACCATTCTTTTGAAGATCTCCCACCACTCAGACTTAGTACTACAGAGATCCAAGAGAGGTACCTGGCTCTGAAGAAATTCCTCAAAGGATTGTCTTACATCAGCTTCTTCCAACAGGGACGAATTCAGCTTCCACAGGCCTCTCCCCATCCGGGGGGTCTCTGTAACATTCAAGGAAAAGAAAATGAAACAGTGATCGGCGAATTCCACCTCAACAGCGGACACTGCAGAAGAGACGGCCTCCTCCTTTAAATAAAACCTATCTATCCTAGACCTACTGCTACCCCTATGAAAGGTGACACACCCGTGACCTGGGGTGTGCCGGATGTGGACATCCACCAGGCGAGCTTCACTTGCTATGCTATTCAGGGCTATGCTATCATAAGCCAGCCGGTCTCCGGGGCCTCCCCTATCACGGGATCTAGTTACAGTGTTAAAATCCCCACCGAAGACCACCTGCCGGCTTGTAAAAAGATAGGGCTTGACCTTCAGGAAGAGACATTTACGGTCCCACTTAGATTGCGGGCCGTAGATATTAATGAGCCGGAGCTCCTGTCCCCTCATGAAGACGTCAAGAACCAAGCACCTCCCCATTTCTACCTCAATCACCCGTCTGCATTCCACCGAAGCGGCCTTAAAAAGGACCGCTACCCCGCTATACGGCTCGGCCGCAAGAGACCAGTATGAGGGCCCACACCTCCACTCCCTCTTTGCTTTATAAATGGCCCCCATGTCCGTTAGTCTGGTCTCCTGCAAAAATAAAATGTCAGCCTCAACTCGGGTGAAAAAATCAAAGGCCGTAAATCTGGCCGCATCTGACTTTATACTGGCGACATTAATCGACGCCAGAGTCAACGGGGTAGGTTCCGCCATCATGGGTGATTGAGTTAGATGGCCTTCTTTTTCCCCGTACCCCCCTTTTTCCTCTCGCCTTCTGAGGAGGAGCCCGAGTCACCCCTCCTCTTTAGGAATACCGAGGTGTCCATGCCCGCCCCTCCAGCATCGGACACCTCCTTCCTAGCACAGGTTTCCTCGCCTCCGGACCCCGGAGCAGTCCCCCCCCAGGGGCAGCCGAGTCCCCCGGGGGACAGACCCCGCCGCCCCCTGAAGGCACCCCAGATGTTGTCTCCGGCTCCTTACCCCCGACCTCCGACACAGCAGAGTCATCGAGGGCTTGGAACCGATTGGAGAGGGGGATCAGAGGGGAGCCGGTGAGCCCTTCCGTAGGCACCGTAGCGGTCAGGGGGGGGGGCTTTAGGTTTTTTTACCCTTTTCCTGTTCTTTTTCCTCCGACTACTGGTACTTTTGTCACCTGATTTTTTTGGCTGCTCCACCACCTCCTCATCCAGACTTTCATACTAAGAGGAGTTATCGGAAGCAGCCGCCTCCTCCCTCTCCATCCTCCTGATCTCCTCGCTCACCGCCTTTTCCACCCAGGCCTCAGAGGCTCCGGCTGCAACCTCCGGGGAGGGGACAGTCATCTCCCCAGTCGCCTGGGGCTTATCCTGCCCCCTGTCCCTTCGGCGCCTCACCTGTTGCCACTGGTGGGCAGGTGTATTCGCCTCGCCTTTCCTCCCTGACCCCTCAACTCCCCTCCCGCCCCCACCTCCAGTTCCAGCAGAAGATGAACCACTGGGGACCCCCCCGCGGCCCTCCTCCACCTGACCAGAGATGGTGTTGGAAAAGGAATGTGGGCAGCGGCTATACGGGTGACCTAGATCACCACACAGGTGACACCTAATGTCACCACAGGCCGCGGCCAGATGACCTACCCCGCCACACAAGGCACATTTCTGCAGCTTGCAGCCCGTGCTGAAGTGGCGGGGGTCACCGCACCTGTGGCAGACCTTCGGCTGCCCCTGGTAGAAGATCAGGATCCTGTCCCTCCCCAGGAATGCCAAGGAGGGGATGTGAGTGACAGTACCACCTGAAACCTTCAATTTCATCATGAAGGTCTAGCCCCCTGACCAAATGCCAAACTCGTCCCTGTTCTTCTTTGGGACCTCTGTGACTTCCCCATAACGAGAAAGCCACGTCATAATATCGATCCCTGAGAGTGACTCGTTATTTGTTAGAACGGTCACCCTCTTTACACCATTTTGGCGAGACACCGCCTGTACGGCAAAGTCTCTCCAGCCGGGCTCCCCCTTCACCAGTTCAAAATTCGACCAGAAAAGCTCTAAGCCCTCCGGCCGAACAAAACTGATGTCAAAGATGGAGGTACCAAAAGGATGGATCAGGGCAAAGATGTCAATTGCCCTGAAGTCCATCTTCAGGAGGAGCTCCACGACCCTCGCTCTAGGCGGGCACGCTTCACTGCCCCTCCACCGAAGACGGACCACATTCCTCCTGGCCACCCCCTGCCCGGCTGTTGGGAGGGACCACACTGTTTCCCCCTCCCTTTTATCTTGGAAGGCAGCCTGGCCATGCCTGTCCAGCCAAAAGGCCAGATCCACCTCTCTTCCCTCTACCGTGATCGTCCGTTCTCCCTTCTTGAGGGCCTCCAGAAAACGGCGTCGCAAGTCACCGTCCCTGAGGTCCAGAGGCGAGGAAACCCCCCGAAAGGACCCCGAGGCCCTGGCCACTACCCCCGCAAAACTCCGGGGGTTCGCGGCCGGGGGAGCAGATGGACCAGTCCCCCTCCCGTGCTCCCCGCTACCAACAGACACTCCATTCACGCACCCTACCGCAGACACCCCACCATTTGCATCCCCAGCCATAGACACATTCGTACCCACACCATCCCATTTGTGTCCACAATCACCCCACTCGCCCCGCTCCCATTCCCATGTGCATCGGGGTCAATGTTTTTCTTTTTTTGTGTACACTTTCTGGGCACAGTTTCACTACCACCGTCCATATTACTTGTGTTGCCGGTACTGCCGCCTGCTGGTGGCGTCTTCCCTGCCGGGGGGTTCACTTTTAATGCTGCTGGCCTATCAAGCACCACGCTGCAGGACTTGAGCAGTGCAGCACCACTGCTCCCAGCATACCTGGAGCTTCCTGCTTTACTGGCAGGAAGAGAGCCAGGTGTAGCTCCCCCCACTGCACCATCCAGCCCTGCTGCAGCTTTCCTGGATACCCGCAGTGCCGGAGCCCCTGCTCCAGGTGAGCCCCCAGACACAGCGGACCCCGGCACACAGGCACCCGCATCAGCCACAGCAGCAGCCCCCACAGTGGCACTGGCCGCATCTGTGGTCTCTGTTGCTCCAGGAGCAGCCACCGGCGCCGGCGCTAAGCCCCGCCCCCGGACGTGGCCACGCCCACATGGGCAGACCCGGCTCGGAAAGCCACGCCCCCAGCGCCCGGCAGCACAGTACTGCTCACTGTGGCCACTCCTACATGGGCGGCCTCCGCCTGGGAAGCCACACCCACTGCACCTGACAGCACAGAGTGGCCCTCCGTGGCCACTCCCACATGGGTGGGGGATGCCAGGGAGGCCACGCCCCCCGAAAATGGCCGCGACGGGACCCCCAAATCCGACCCAGAGCTGAGTCTACTCTCGGGGGTCCCCGGTCCAGCGGCACCAATTCCCGGAGGCACAGCACCCCCCACCGTCACTCCCTTAGCCACAAAGAGCTTGGCCACAGCAACTCCGGCGGCTGGCCCCAGGCTAGGCCACTCCCCCTCGGCGTCCACCGGCGGCAGAGCCCTCAGCACCGACCCCTTACTGGGCCCCTGCACCGGGGGCCCCGACTTTGCCACGGACCCCGCCGGGGGAGCAGGCCCCACCACCTTCCTTTTACTAACCGGCTCTGCCGGAGCTGCAGGCCCCGCACTTTTTGCCCCGCCAGATGCCTTACCGGGTGCCTGGGTCCCCAAAAGTGATCCAGATTTAACGGATCCGTGAGTGAGGGACCCAGACACTTTCACAGCACACGCCGCTGGAGATGCGGCCCCGGCTGCCGGTGTGCCGCCAGCAGTGCAGGTGGCAGCGGCAGTTACGCTCGCCGCCCCCCGCACGCCAGCAGGCAGTTACGCTCGCCGCCCCCCGCACGCCAGCAGGCACACCAGGTGCCAGGCCAGCCCCCTCTCTCACAGGTGACCCAGCCTGAGCACCACCATGGTTTTTGAACGCCGCCGGGCCGCCCTCCTTGCCATGCTCCATGTCAGACACATCCGACACACCACCTTCATTACTGCAAACAGAGGTGGCACTCTGCGTGCCATCGCCTATAGTCTCCCCGCCCCCTCGCTGCGGACCCACATCAGGGCCCGAGCCGGGGTGGGTGGCGGGTGCCGCACAACGGGACCGGGGGGCCCCAGAGAGGGGGACATACACAAATTTATGTGTTACCAATGTTTTCTTTTTCATAGCTCTCTTCGCTTTCCTCTTCATCCCCCTCCCGGTTGCCTCGTCCTCGCAGATCTCGTCCCCGAACGTCAGCTGGTTAAAACGTACCGGGGACTCAATCTGCCTGATCTGCTTCATGACGAGGCAGCCCCCCTCACTTGTACTACCACCATCCTCATCCTCCCCTTCGCTCCCGCTGCCCTCTGAAGGGCTAGAGTCAGACGGGAGAGCCATCTGCTGAGGGGCTATCCCGCTATGCGATGCCTGGAAATCACTTACCAGGCCACCAGATGGCGGGTAGGGCGCAACCTCCTCCTCACAGTCCTCTTCCTCCTCATCCTCCACCGCCACCACCTGGCTGGAGCTCCATGACCCCTCCAGAGATCTACCAGCCATGGCTCTGAACCGATCATCGTTCTCCAATTTTTCTCTGAATGGCCCGCTGCTGGCCAGGATGGTACACCGCCGGTTCTCCACCTCCTGGATGGCCTTCTTAATCCTCCTGACCGTGGCAGATAGCTCAGGCTTCTTGCTGCTAGAGGCCCTGTCGGACCTCTCCTGAGCTACCCTCAACTCCCCCCAGAGGGATTTTAGCTTCCTCGAGGCATCCTCATACTCGCAGAGGTGCGCATGGATGCAAGAGCCATAGATGACAGTGGACTCCTTCGCCACCTTGGTGCCCCAATCAGGGGGCACCGCTGCAGCACCCCTGCACGTACTCGGCCTACCTCCGGGGGGAGGAGCTGCCGCGGCCGTGGCCTCGGGGGTCCTTCTGGTCTTCATGACGGACCCCTTGCCTTTTCCGGACCTGGTCATCCCAGCCACGATGGTATTCCTCCTGCCCCCCGCCGGCTTGGACCGGGGGGCAGGAGCGGGGGGACCAGCCCCGGAGGCCAATCCCACAGCAAGTCTCCTTTCCTGGGAAGGGGGCAGACAAAAAGTCCCAGATGGAAAAGGCAAAACCTCCCTTCCCAGGAGCTCTCTCCACACACCAAACACAGCAGCACACGGCAGGCTCCGACTCTTCCTCCTCCTGCAACCGTGGCTGCTGGCATGAGACTTGCCCTTCAATAGTACCTTGTAAGCAGATTTAAAGTGTACTCAATCAAATTAGAGAGACAATTTAAATTAAAAAGATTAGACCTGTCTCCACCGCAGGGGGGCTCGCTCGACCCACCAGCGGACAGGCACCAGTCTTGGGAGAGGGGGGCTGGCCGTCTGGGTCCACCACGGCTCTGGCACAAACCCGGAGGTCGCACGGGCAGGAACGGACTCTCCATGTCGGCTTTGCACTTTTTTGGTTTTAGAAGGGCATCACATGCCTATATCTGTGTCTCCCCCTCCTTTTACTCCTCCACCTCTTTTCTTTTCGCATGACTATATGTACTTGTCACTTTTCCATGTGTTAGTTGTGTCTTCTGAGCAGTTTGTCAGCTTTTGGACACCTTTGAAGTGTTTTCTATGTGTTTTCTATTTGTTTCTATGTGTTTTTGTTTGCCTGCCATTGGTTTTAACGGTGTTCGAAGGTGTTCGACGAACAGTTTGACGAACAGTTCGGCGAACATACGGGTGTTCGACGAATCGAACTCGAACACTATGGGGGTGGCTCAACACTACTCAGGATTCCTACTGCTGCTGCGATGTCTGGTCTTGTAACGGTCGCTAGATACAGTAGTTTTCCTATTGCTGTTCTGTATTCTTCATTATTTGGTAGCATATTTTTTTCACTGTTCATCTCTTTGAGATAATTAGTTTCCATTGGAGACTTTACTGTTTTTGCATCCTTTAATCCAAATCTTTCTGTTATGTCTTGATTCATGTGATTTTGATTCAGTAGGAACCTTCCGTTTTCTTCTCTTTCTACCTGTATTCCTAGGTACTGTTTCACATTTCCCAAGTCTTTGATTTTGAAATGTTGCTTCAGGATTTTTAGAATGTTTTGTTTATCCCTTTCTTGTTTAAAGCAAATCAAAATGTCGTCTACATATATGAGTACATAAATCCATCTATTAATCAGCCTTTTTGTGTACAAGCATGGATCAGCTTTGCTTCTTTGAAATTTTTCATTTGTAAGTACTTTCGTGATTTTGTCATTCCACGCTTTAGCTGCTTGCTTTAAACCATATATGCTTTTCTGTAGTTTGCAAACTTTGTTTGGATTTCTTTCATCTTTGAATCCTGGAGGTTGTTCCATGTAAATGTCTTCTGTTAAATCTCCATTCAAAAAAGTTGTCTTTACATCCAGATGTCTCAGTTCCATCTGTTGCATTGCTGCAACTGTAAGTAAAGTTCTTATTGTAGTGTGTTTGACAACTGGAGCAAATGTCTCATCATAGTCTTCTCCATATTTTTGAGAATACCCTTTAGCTACGAGTCTTGCTCGGTATCTTTCAGCTGTGCCATCTGTTTGGTATTTTACTTTAAAAATCCATTTACATCCTATGGCTTTTCTTCCTTCTGGCAAATCTGTTAGTGTCCATGTATTTGAATCATACATGGATTTAATTTCTGTTTCTGTTGCTTCTATCCATTTATTAGCTTCTTCTTCAGGAAGTTTAGATATGTCTTCCCAAGAGGTAGGCTCATAGATTTTTCTTATGCTTGTCTTGTATGAGAGACGTTTTGGTGGTTTTCCTTTGTTCTCTCTCATTGAACGTCTTGGTTCTGTGTCTGTTTGTAGTTGTGACTCTTCACTTTCAGTATTTTCTTCTTCATTCATTTCTACTTCTTTCTCATCAGATATTTCTTCAGTTATGTCACTATTGCTTTTCTCATTTTTTGTTTCAACTGAAATCATAATGTCTTCATTTAAATCTTCGATGAATGTCACACTGTTACTCACCGTAACTTTGTCTGTTTTGGGATCTAGGATTCTATATCCTTTGCAATTTTCACTATATCCAACGAATATTCCTTCCATGGATCTGTTTTGAAGTTTGGAACGTTTTTCTGTTGGAATGAATATAAAAACTTTACATACAAAAACTTTTAAATGATTGACACTTGGTTTCATACATTGCCACAGTTCATATGGAGTTTTCGTCAGTTTTCTGGAAAAAAGTCGGTCCTGTAGATATGTAGCTGTCATTGCTGCCTCACCCGAATATTTCTCTGGTAGTTCGGAATCCGTCAGCATACATCTTATCATTTCTGTTAGAGTTCTGTTTTTCCTTTCTGCTACTCCATTTTGTTCAGGTGTGTATGGAACAGTTTTCTGGTGTTCTGTTCCATTTTGTCTTAAGTAGTCATCTATTCTGTGACCTGTAAATTCACCTCCATTAGCACTTCTGATGACAATTGGCTTCCTTTGAAATTTGTTACTTGATCTTGTTACATAATCTTCAAGTTTATCAAAAACTTCACTTTTGTTCTTAATTAAGTATGTGACTGTGTATCTTGAGTAGTCGTCTATAAAAGTCAACATGTATCTATTGCCTCCTGATGTAGTCACTTTCATGGGTCCACATACGTCAGTATGCACCAAATCAAGTGGTCTTTCTCTTTTCATCTCACTTTCTTTTGGAATAGATATCCTTGTGGCTATGGATTTTATGCAACATTCACATTTTACGGTAATTGAGCAACCTGATATCTATAAATCTTTTGTCAATTCTTTTCTCTGTAGTTCCCTTATACTGTCAGGGTGTCTATGTCCTAGACGTCTATGCCACATGTGAATACAGTTTTTGTGATCATGTGTACATACCTTCATCTGTTCCTTTGGTGTGTCAAAATGATATAATTGTTCATCTGCCTTGACTTTGGTTATCACCTTGTTTCCTGCAATAATTGCACACTCATTGTCTTTGAATTTTACTGTAAGTCCTTTTGCTGTTAAACGTTTCACAGATAATAATCCGCCTTCCAATTTTGGAACATACAACACATCCTGTACAAGTATCTTTGAATCTTGTCCGAACTTGTTTGAACAATTTAGCATACCTTGACGGATACCTTCTGTGGTTATTTTGCTTCCATCTGCAAGATAAATGGCTTCTTTCTTATCTAAATCTAGATCAGTAAAGAAATTCTTGTCACTTGTCATATGACTCGTTGCTCCTGAATCAATAAACCAACCAAGTGATGATTTCTTGTCTGTTACTTTAAATATGCCATTCCAATTATTCTCACATGAATCGGAAATTGTGTTTTTTACTTTCTGTGTATGCTTTTTATGTTGTAATTTTTGTTGTTCTGCTTTCCATATGGTACAGTCTTTCTTTAAATGACCTTTTTTCTTACATCTGAAGCATTCTCTTGTCTCTTTATTATAGAGTTTTTTAAATTCTGCAGCTTTAAGAGTGTTTTCACTGTCCTTTTCAGTAGAAGAATCATTTCTTTGTTCTTTTCTTCTCTGATATTCATCTATTAGTCTTGTTTTCACAAAATCTAATGTAATGTCAGTTTCTGGTCTCGTCTCAAGGGCATTTATCAAGGCTGTATACAAATGTGGTAAACTGCACAATAATATAGCTGCTACATGACTTTCTTTAATGTCTTCACCAATAGATCTTAGTTGCGATATCACTTCCATCATTGAGAATATGTGCTTCTGCATGTCGTCATTTGCACTCAATCTCATACTGTAAAGCTTTCTAAAAATAACTTGTGATTCAAGCTAGGTCTTTCATACAGTTTTCTTAATTCTTCCCACATTCCTTTCGCTGTTTCTTCATTTCTTATATGTATTATTTGAGCATCATCCACTAATAAGATAATGGTGGCTCTCGCTTGTCTATTCTTCTTATCCCATGTCTGATTATCTTGATCTGGTCTTTCTGTAACAATTACTTCCCATAAATCATCCTTAGATAACAACATCTCTACTTTGAATTTCCATAACTGATAATTTTCACTATTCAGTTTAGCTACTGTGAATTTCAGTTCTGTGTTACTCATCATCTTTATATAGTCTTACTTGTTTAGAGAGTTGTACTGAAGATATTCTCCTGTTTTATTCTTCTTGTTGATAGTTCCTGTATGTCCTGCCTGTGTTGAATACTCTGTAATTATATTCAGCTCCTGGGATCATGAATTCCTCTGTCACTCTGTATCTGGATTTATTTCCTTCTGTTTACAGAGCTTATCTATGTGCTCCGCTTTCTGGGGTTATAAACCGGGATCCTGCTGCCTGGGCTTGTAGTGCGGGCCTGTAGTGTCTGGGCCAATAACCTTTCGCAGAGTGCATCTTCTTGCAGTCACCACTGTACTTACGAGAGCTTCAATCAGCGAGATATCTTGAGTAAACAGTATTTACTTCATACTGGATAAACATGAGATACAATTCAGTGTCACACAGTCCGTGTGCTGCTGACATAACACATTCAGGAATAAAGAAAAAACACAGGAAGTAAAAACAACCAACAATTGAGAGCTTTCCTCCCCACATTACAGAAAGCATATAACTTTACACACTATCGCCATCTGCTGTCTGGTTAGTATAAAGTCCTCCTTTCACTTATAATAAGTCCTAATCTGTTGCATATGCCAACACATGGCCGCTTTTATATTGAAAGGACATGTGATTTCTGCAGCCAATTTCAGAAGCCCTTATGTCTGGACCGTGTAGATTCTTCCTGCACTATGATTGGCTGGCTGCGCTTTCCTCAGTTAAAATTACAGCCCACAGTAAAAAAAAACAGTGTGCCACTGATCTGACCTGTTCTAAGCTCTCCACAGCCCCCACACTCACCTGGCACAAGTCACCGCTCATCATACACTTACACTATGCTAACAAAACTGTTCTAAATATCGTGGTTGCCCTGTATTCACAGTCCCACGCAAATTTGTCAAACTTTTCCAATTTTAAGAAAATTTGCTCGCCTTTGCGATCATGAATCCGAATGTGCCATATTCGTGCCGAATTTGAAACTTTCGAACATTCGCCGAACAAATTCGCTCAACACTAGTTTCTAATGCCGCCTGAAACCCCTGAGTGGACGGAGCCAGAATAGATGAAACTGCCACGTCTTCTGTCAGTTCCTCCGGACCTGTCTCCTGGCCTCCATCTGACCCGGCATGTACTTGGTCAGAAGGGGAGAAGCCGTCAGACTCCCGAGGGGTCCCTGGGGCCCAGGTGCCACCATTGCACGTGTCAGCTGCCACGGCTGCTGTGACCGCAGGTAGCGCCTGCTTCTCCTCCGCTTCTGACCAAGCTTCCGGTCTAAACGGACTACTCTGGTTCTCTGACATCCCGGTTGTGGGAGAACCCAGCCATGCGGCCTTACTTGGGAGGCCTACCTCTCCTGGGACTGCCCCGCCCTCCATGGCATGCTCCTCCCCTGCCGCTGTTTGCCCCCTGTCTGTCACATAGTTGCATAGTTACATAGTTTATAAGGCCGAAAAAGACAAGCGTCCATCCAGTTCAGCCTATTTCTTGCGCACTGCAGCTATTCCGCAGCGTTGATCCAGGGGAAGGCAAAAAAAAACATGCGGTATAGGCCAATTTACATCATTGAGAAAAAATTCACTTCCCGACACCAATCTGGCAGTCAGATTAAATCCCTGGATTAATTAACTAAGCATAAGATGTAATTTTATTGTTCTCAAGAAAGGCATCCAGGCCTCTCTTGAACTCATTAAGTGAGTTGGACATCACCACTTCCTCTCCCAGAGAGTTCCAGAGTCTCACGGCTCTGACCGTAAAGAATCCCCTTCTATGCTGGTGCAGGAACCTCCTTTCCTCCAGACGCATAGTGTGCCCCTTCGTCTTTGTCACCATCCTTGGTATAAACAGGTCATGGGAGAGATCTCTGTACTGCCCCCTGATGTATTTATACATGTTTATAAGGTCTCCCCTAAGCCTTCTCTTTTCCAACGTAAATAGGCCTAATTTTGACAACCTCTCTGGGTATTCTAGTCCCTCCATTCCCTTTATTACCTTAGTCGCCCTCCTTTGTACCCTCTCTAGCTCCAATATGTCTTTCCTGAGCACCGGAGCCCAGAACTGTGCACAATATTCTAAGTGCGGCCTTACCAGTGCTTTATACAGAGGAAGAACAATGTTCTCATCATATGCCCCTATTCCTCTTCTGATGCATGCCATGACTCTATTTGCCTTCGCAGCTGCTGCCTGACACTGGGCACTCCAATTTAATTTGCTATTAACCAAGACGCCCAGGTCTTTCTCCATGTCAGGTTTCCTCAACGGTTTCCCATTTAATATGTATGGGTGACTGCTGTTTTTCTTTCCCATGTGCATGACCTTACATTTATCGCCATTGAACCCCATTTGCCATTTTTTGGCCCAACTCCCCAATTTATCTAAATCCTCCTGTAGCTGTGCCCTATCCTCATCTGTATTAACTACTTTACAAAGTTTAGTATCATCTGCAAATATTGCTATTTTACTATGCAACCCTTCCACTAGATCATTAATAAATATATTAAATAATATAGGGCCCAAGACAGACCCTTGAGGCACCCCGCTAGTAACCCTGACACACCCTGAGCTTACTCCATTGATAACCACCCTCTGCTTTCTATCACTCAGCCAGCTATTTACCCACTTGCACACATTATCCCCCAGACCAAGCATTCTCATTTTATATACCAACCTTTTGTGTGGCACGGTATCAAACGCTTTGGAGAAGTCAAGGTATACAACATCCACTGACTCTCCCCAGTCCAGCTGTGAGCTCACCTCCTCGTAGAAGGCGATCAGGTTTGTTTGGCAGCAGCGATCCCTCATGAATCCATGTTGATATGGAGTTAGACAGTTATTATCATTAAGATATTCTACAATAGCATCTCTAAGAAATCCTTCAAACAATTTACCCACAACAGACGTTAAGCTGACTGGTCTATAGTTCCCAGGGTCACTTTTTGAATATTGGTACCACATTTGCTTGGCGCCAGTGAAGTGGGACAGTCCCTGTCCATAAAGAGTGCTTGAATATAAGATACAGTGGTCTGTCTATCACATTACTTAATTCTTTTAGTACCCGGGGGTGTATGCCATCTGGGCCTGGTAACTTGTCTATTTTAATATTATTTAGGCGTTTCTGAACTTCCTCCTGGGTTAGGTGGGTGATATTTAGCGGAGGGTTTACTTTATCACTCTGCATTTCCTCTGATAAATTGTTTTCTTTTGTGAAAACAGTGGAGAAGAAGCTATTGAGTAGGTTTGCTTTACCCTCATCGCCCTCTATGATTTCACCCAGGTTATTTTTCAATGGGCCAACAGTTTTAATCCTTTTACTGTTTATATAGTTAAAGAACAGTTTGGGATTCGTTTTACTTTCCTTGGCAATTAGTCTCTCTGTCTCCTCTTTTGCTATTCTTATTTGTTTCTTACAGATTTTGTTTTTTTCCCTATAAGATATTAGCGCTTCCTCGCTGCCTTCTTGTTTAAGTTTACCGAAAGCCCTTTTTCTGTTTTTCATTGCACTCTTGACTTCCTTATTTAGCCACATTGGCTTCCTCCTATTCCTAGCCCTTTTATTCCCATAAGGTATGTACCTTCTACAGTGACTATGTAGGACTGTTTTGAAAATTTCCCATTTTCTATCCGTGCTCCTATTACTAAAGATACTATCCCAGTCAATAAGGTGAAGGGCATCTCTTAGCTGATCAATCTTTGCCCTCCTGAAGTTCAGTGTTTTTGTAACTCCCTTGCTGGGCACCCTACTGAAGCACATGTGGAATTAATGTATATTGGTATAAGGTTGTGGTCACTATTTCCCAGGTGCCCCCCGACCTGCACCTCAGTTATTCTGTCTGGCCTGTTAGTTAATATTAAGTCTAAAAGGGCCGTCCCTCTAGTTGGTTCCTGCACAAGTTGTGACAAATAATTGTCTTTGATAATTGACAGAAACCTGTTTCCTTTCTGAGATCTACAGCTTTCGGTCTCCCAGTCTATATCGGGGTAGTTGAAGTCCCCCATAATAATCACCTCGTTATTTTTTGCTACTTCGTCTATTTGTCTCATTAATAGACTTTCCGTGGCTTCTGCTATATTTGGTGGTTTATAACAGACTCCTGTTTTTTGCCCCATGTATCTCCACCCATAAGGACTCGACCTCCTCATTTCCCTCCCATACATCCTTCCGTATTGTAGGCTTTAGACACGTCTTTACATATAGACAGACTCCACCCCCTTTCCGACTTCTTCGATCTTCTAAACAGACTGTAACCCTGTAAGTTAACTGCCCAGTCATAGCTTTCATCTAACCATGTCTCGGTTATTCCCACTATGTCATAGTTACCTGTAGAAATTTCTGCTTCCAGTTCATCCATCTTGTTTGTCAGGCTCCTGGCATTTGCTAGCACGCAGTTTACACGATTTTGTTTTGTTCCAATCTTCTCCCTGTGGATTGTATTAGAAATTTTCTTACCTCCCTTCCAAGTATCTTGGAACCTCACAGGTCGGACTGTTCCAGCCTGTCGGCTGGCCACACTCTAATGCCTTATCCCAGCCAACTTGATAAATCTCCTCCACCCCGACTGGAGAGGGACACAGTACATCACCCACCCCCACATCCCCATCAGTAGGCATGTTACTAATATTAGCAGCAATAGGGGTGGACATGACATTGTCTGGAGAGTTAAGCCTTGGGGGCTCAGTGGCCACATAGTGGGATACTAGCCGCCCCAAGTCACTCCCAAGTAAAATACTCATGGGAATGTTCGAAGTTACCCCCACTTCCCGCACTCCCCTCCCGGCACCCCAGTCCAAATACACTTTGGCGACGGGCAGCGCCGGCTCGGCGCCTCCAATCCAAGAGACGACGAGAGTTTTCCCAGGTTTCCAGCAGGGGAAATTCTTCTGCCCGTAGCTTTGGGACTCAGATCTCAGGGGACTCAGTACTGGCTGGGGCCTGCCGCTGAAGCTGGACATGAAGCATTTTCTCCTGGTACTTGCATTCCCACTGACATTCCGCCATGAGGGTCTCAAAGGTGGCCCTGTCCCCAGTCTGGAGACTCGTAAGGGTGACTTGCATGAGGGGGTCATGTGGTGGGTGGCCCACTGCAGGACCGACCGCCAGCGACTCTCTCTCTGTGGAGCCTGGGTTGGACTTACCTGCTCTTAGAGAGACATTGTCTTCCACCTCCTCCCTACCATCCGGAGCATTGGACATCTCCTTGGTTTTGCCTCTGGTGTCACTGGCCATCCTTGCATTCTATGGTCACTGACAAGGAACTGCAACCTGATGCACCCACACACCTTACAATACTTACACTCTGACTGTCTAATGCTGAGCTTATCTTAAGACCCCAGCAGCAAAAGCTACTACTGGCAGTCTTTAGTGTCAGTGAGTATGCGTTCCACACTCACACACACTATTATCTCTATCCCACACCGTGTGCCACCAATGTGAGGAAACGGCAACAGGGGGACCGCGGAGAACCTTTCTGCTGCCACTACTTGGTCAGAAGGATCCACACCCCGCCTCCCGTCTGACATCACAGTTACGTCAGATGGAGCACGTGACACGGTTCTACCCTTTGCACCATAATGACATTCCGCACCCCCCCTCAAGGACACGTGAGGTCAGATTGATACAGTTCTACTCAATCACCCCCTGTCCAGACGGGTACAGAGAGGCACCAGGGAGTGAACAAAGGTATTCCACTCAGTCACTGACGTGGCACCACACTTGCTCACACCCCCTGACAGGCTGAGAGGCTGTTTCACTGGCTCCAGTGAAGCAGAGCCTTGTCAGCCTGGTAGAGCTTCCACCAGTTCATATTTGATATAACGGACTTATATCGGGCTAGAAACCAGCCCAGTAGCATGTTCGTTGGACCGAACAACAGATGTAAGGTTTGTGGATCAAGATAAAAGAACAGCCCAAGGTTAAATTATATATTTAGCTGCCGTAAGGGCACACTAAACAATATGCTAAATACATAAGGGTTATACATACACCGAGTTACAAATACAAAAGTATGGTACAACAAGTATAATCAGAACTTAAGGGTAAATTACCAGTGTAGAAGGAAAGGCCTGGCTTGTGGGGGAGGGCTGCCACATGGGAGGCTCTGGGCCCTAGCTTGGTGGATGGACTTTTCCCACACGTCTTGATGTTGCGACCTCCCCAGGAAAAAGACAGTAGGCTCTAGCTACAGACTGCCCCCCTGGTCAAGCCCAAGTCTCCACTCCTGTTCTTTCCCAGCTAAGAGCTCCCAAAATTAAAATGGGCCATATGTCCTTACTGGATGGTTCTACGGAGCGGGTCCTGGTGTCATCGGACCCAGCCGGGGCCCTGCTACGCATGGATACCAAACATCGGGTTCCTAGGGGCCCCTGCAAGACTGTGCAGGGTATCTTCTTTTCCTTATGCGCTGGACTATGTTTAAAACTAGGGTTACATTCCCCATCCCCTCAGGTTTCCAACAATCTATTTTGTGTATCACTGAGATTAATCGTTTTCCCATAACTCGCTGGTAAATTATAGTTTCTCACACAAAGGATAGCATGGCTGGGCTGTTGCAGCTTCCCAGCTGCTGGCGGGGGTTTTGTCACTCACGGCCTATCGGGCCCCTCCTTTGCAAGCTGCAGTGTATTCAAAAGAGTCAGATTACCCTGTGCATGGAGAGCTCTCTAAAACCTGCCAAACACATCACAGTGATTGATATGGGTATGTCTAGAATATTCTTCACACAAGGTAAATGCAGAAACAAAAGATTAAAATGCTGATCTTACGATTATGCTTACAGCTTTCCCTTAACATTGGGGTTGCTTGAAACAAGCGTTTAATTACAAATGCAGCTCTGTAATTAGTTAATAGGGGTAAATCCTGCTGTCATGTTCCCTTTAAGGTTTAAGATCACAGATCAATTCACAGTCTCATAACTATGCAGGTACAGCAACTTCCTATCTCAGCTGAATCTTTGACTTATTATTCACAGACTGACTTTAAGGCCACAGCCCCACTATCAGTATTTGGTCAGCATTCTGTCAGTATTTTTTCTCAAGAGTGGGAGCTAAAACCAGGAGTGGGTGATGAATGCAGAATTCGTGCACTTGTTTATATTATACTTTTCTCTGAATGTTCCTCACCTGGTTTTGGCTCCTACTCCTGAGAAAAAGTACTGACCGACTACTGACCAAATACTGACAGTGATGCCGTGGCCTAACTCAGATTTTCAATGTGCTTCAGCACTAGTGCACTGTACAGCACAATGCAGTTTTCGTCTTTTTCTGTCCCTACATGAAATGAGCTGTGTGCTTTGATCTACTATCACTACACAGTAAGAGTGAAAAATGGCACTTCTTGGCCTGTCCCAATCTTCTATAATGGCACTGACTGTCCCCTCTGATTGTCTGGTCTGCATTAGAGCATGTGAGGTGATAGCTGCTGAGCATTATGGGGAAGACTGCCTGGCCGCACCTGGTTTGCTTTCTGTGACCCTTCAGCAGTGAGTGAAATTGTGCTAGGATTTATTTATTTTTTTGCCTGATCTGCACAAATCAAATTGCAAACTGTTCAACTGTTCAATTTGCAGGGACCTGCGAAATCTCTGGAAATTCAACTAGAAGTAGATTATCCGCAGATCAATTTGCTAATTTAAACATGTTTCCCTCTTCTTCAAGATACACAATTATAAAATAATCAGTATGTATTAATGTACAATTTTCTTCTGTTGATTGTAAAAACAATGGATCCTAGTGTTTTATTTCCTTTTATTGCTGTCTTTTGAAAATGATTAGCCCATATTGTGCCATAAAAAACAATGTAATAAACTGTGACATTTAATACCTTGTAAGAAGTGAATAGATTGATACTTTCTAAATCAATTTTATAGATTTAAACACTGTGTTGAATGGTTAAATTGTATGAAACTGAAGGCCTTTAAAGTAATTTAAATAGTCATATTAAAGCAATACAGTGCCGAGGGTGCAATTGCTGCCGCCGCTCTCTATACTTAGAGCGGTGACTGAACCCGCATCGGCGTTGCCCCTTTGACAGGTGACAGGTTCCCTTTAAATTTGATTGTGAAGAAATGTTAAAGAAACATACCTGTCTGAAAAAGGTGGTGTCCATGGCTAGTAGAGTGTTTAAACATTTTGACCATTCTTATGTGGTAAAGTACACCCTCCAGGCTTTGTAAAAAATTAATGGTCTGACAGACTACCGCCAGATTTGCAGCATTTTAATGCTATGTAATTCAACCCCACAAATGTTGGATCATTTGTGCAAGCAGTGTAAGGACTCTTTCACACGTCCGTGTTTCCAAGAGGTGTGGTGACCGTTTCCACAAGTACTGGAGACATTGACACACGCAGACCGATTCACATTCATGAGTCTGTGCACATGTCAGTGTATTTCCACAGACCGTGTGTCCGTGTGCTCCACAGGCTGACATGTCCATTTTTTTGTGGATGCACGGTCCGCAAAATGTCCCACACTGATGACATCCGTGTGTCATCCTTGTGAAACGTACCAGCGCCTGGGAATCAGCGCTACAGTTAGCGCTGTTTCCAAGCGTCGGGTGCTGATTATCACCAGCAGGGACAATGATGAGGGTAGTAGTAGTCTGCTCCCGCAGTGTCTCTGTGTAAAAATAGGAATAAAATAATAAAATCCCTATACTCACCTGTCCTAAGTGTCCCCCGCTGTAATCCTCTGACCACTGACGCCAAGGAGCCGGGGAGTATGAGCTGCTCTGGAGCTGCACTCAGTGAGTGACAGGACACCACTCCTGAGCACAGCTGTGGGGCCACTCACTTGAGTGGCTCATTTTCTCTGGCTCCCTGGCATCAGCGGTCAGAGGATTACAGCGGGGGACACCTAGGACAAGTGAGTATAAGATTTTATTATTTTATTCTTATTTTTGCACAGTGACACTGCGGGACCAGACTACTACTATCCTCATCATTGTCCCTGCTGGTGCTGATCGCAGCGCCGGCAGGAACCATGATGAGGGCAGTGTTCAGCACCAGGCACTTGGGAACAGCGTTAACTGTAGCGCTGATTCCCAGGCGCCGGTCCGTGTGATCCTGATGGGGCACACGGGCAGCATGCAGTTGCCACACATGTGACACGCACGGATACATGGGTCACGGATATCTCTGGTACCTGCTTTTCCGGTACCAGAAAGATACGGACGTTTGAAACCAGCCTTATGCAGTGACTGATTATATCATGCAGCAGGAACTAGAGCCTGAGTTACATTGAAGTCCACCAATGGCTGTTGTTTGTAATGTTTTCCTGCTAGCTATCCTATCCTGAATATTTAAAACATAAGCAACATTCCAAACTTGTAATAAAAGAAATGTTTAATAAAAAAAATAAAGTAGTAAGAAGAAAATTTAAAATAAAGTAAATGGAAAACCTTTCTTCAATGTACTATAATTAGAGAAAATCCGAACACTAATAGTATATCTATTCCTTTATCTAATTCTGTATATTTATGTCTAAACTTCTGTCTAATCTATATGCATATCTATTAGCGATGAGCGAGCCTGCTTGCCACTTCTTGATACTCGATCGAGCATCAGGGTGCTCAGACATGCTCGTTATTCGATCAAGTATCGCAGATGATCCAGCGCCATGCTCAAGTTCCCGGCCCGCATAGCCTGACAAACACAGTAATGCTGTAACCATATTGGATACTGGCATTACTGTGATTAACCGGCCACATCATATCATGATGTCTTATCTAAGACCCGGTGATGCAATGCTCGGCACACAGTCCTCAGGAAGCAGTACAGAGAGAGCTGTTATAGAAGAGAGAGCTTATTTTAGAGCAAGCATATAGTCAGTGTTTATTGCTTTACAGGCCTTGTATATGTATGCTGCTGCTGTGGAGTGATAGTTTTAGATTAGATTCATATTGGCAGGGTTTAATAATGCTATTGTAGTACTTGTATACTGCTACTGCACCGTTAAAAGAAAAGTTATTTTCAGGACTAAATATTTTCTTATCCCAGGCATATAAGTATATACCTAATTTAAAATGCACAAGTTGTGCGGTAAGGGACAGGAAAGGGGATGTGCTACTGATGGGACACGCAGAAGCTGAGGCCATGGGCCAGGTGAAGTTGTGCCTGCTGCAGGAGCACAGTAAACATGCTCATCTACAAGACCTAGATGGCAGATAATGCTTCCAGTATGTTTCCCAGCACCACACTGTCTTCCACATGGTCCAGTCTCACTAGCCAAGAATCTGGACCACATAATCCTTACCCTGATCCTCCTTCCTCCCACCATGGCGAGTCCCAGAATACAAGTGATCTCATACTCGAACACTCCAATGAGTTCCTTACATTTCTATTTATTGATTCTGTCCTCTCGCCCTGAACATTTCAAGAGGAACATGAGGAGCTCGTATGTAGTGATGCCCAAATATCTGACCAGCCACGGTCAGAAGAAGAGAAAGGTGAGGAACAGCAATTAGTGTCTCAAGAGGTAGATGATGATGAGACACAGTTGCCAAAAAGTGATGTTAAGTCAACAAGTCAGGAGGACCAAAGTGCGAAAGTGGAAGACGAGATTGTGGACGATGAAGTCACTATCGCAACCTGGGAAGGTGCCATGCAGAGTGAGGCCATCAGCACATAGGGGGAGGAATCAGCACTGGAACAGACACGAAGAGGCAGTGGGGTAGCCAGAGGAAGAAGGCGGGCAACTGTTTCCCAGGGCACCCACACAAGCTCCCAGGCCAAGGGATAGATGTTACTGATGAAAAAAGAATGGTCATTTGAAACCTATTGTAGCGCCGGCGTCCCTGCCCTCTGCTAGGCAGGGACGCTGTTCCCCTCACCGCTCTGCTCTGTGCCCGGCGTCCTCCTCCCGCTCTGCTGGCAGCGCGCGCTCCTTCCCGGCCACTGTGCTTAGGGCGCGCGCGCTCTCCCTCCCTCTTAAAGGGGCCGCGCGCGCCGTCCTAAGGAGTCCCCGGCCAATGGCCGGAGGACTTCACCATATATAAGGCACCTCCTCCAAAATGGAGGTGCCCGAGCAATGTTGTTGCACTGTTCACTACTCTGCTTCAGCCCTCAGGTCCCGTTGCCAGTTACCTGCCAGATACCTGCCAGATTCCTGCCAGCTTGCTGTCTTATTCCTGCCTGATATTCTGCTACCTGCCTGCTACGTGAGGTCCGACGGTCTGCCTTACAACTCCTGTCAGTCTGTCTAAGGACCAGCTTGCCCGCTCACCTGGGAGCACACATCAGCTACCTGCCTGCTTGCCTGAGGTCTGACGGTCTGCCTTCCAACTCCTGACAGTCTGTCTATGGACCAGCTTGCCCGCTCACCTGGGAGCACACATCTGCTACCTGCCTGCTAGCCTACCTGGAGGCTCCGCCGTCACGTGCAGTGACCACCTGCCTGTCCAGTGACTCCTGCCCGCTCACCTGGGAGCGCTCATCTGCTGCCTGTCTGCTAGCCTACCTGGAGGCTCTGCCGTCACGTGCTGTGACCACCCGCCTGTCCAGTGACTTCTGCCCGCTCACCTGGGAGCGCTCATCTGCCGCCTGTCTGTTGGTCTTCCTGGAGGCTCCGCCGTCACATGCTGTGACCACCCGTTTATCCAGAGACTCTCGCCTGCTCACCTGGGAGCTCACGTCTACCATCAGCCGCCACAGGTCGTACCAACCCTTTACCCAGAGACTGCCCCGGTCACTTGCCGTGACCTCCTGCCCGTTCATCCAGAGACTGCCCCGGTCACTTGCCGTGACCTCCTGCCCGTTCATCCAGAGACTGCCCCGGTCACTTGCCGTGATCTCCTGCCCGTTCATCCAGAGACTGCCCCGGTCACTTGCCGTGACCTCCAGCCCGTTCACTCAGAGACTGTCCCGGTCACCTGCTGTGACTGCCTGCCCGTCTTCCCTGGTCGCCACCCGCTCCCTTACAAGGACCGCCCCCTTGTATAGTAGCTCAGAGGTTCCGCCTCCCAGACCGTTACAGTTTGCTCGGGCCATGGAACCCGGTGGCACCCAAGCTCCCTCACTCTCGGACCTGTGTCATGAACTGTCCCGTCAGAGGTCCCAACAGGAATCCATCCTGGGTCACCTGCGGAATGTCAATTCTCACCTGGACACTCTAACTGCTCCGCCAGCAACCTCCGCCAGTGCCATGACTCGCAATCCGGCAGCTCCGCTGCCCACTAATTCCATGGTATCCTACCCCGGACCCCGGCTTTCTGCACCTCCTCGCTTCGGAGGCGACTCCGCCCAGGCTCGGGGCTTCATAAATCAGTGCACCCTGCAATTTGAACTCCTGTCTCACCAGTTTAACTCCGACCGGGCCAAAATTGCCTTCATCATGTCCCATCTCACCGGGGAGGCCCTGGCCTGGCTAAATCCTCTATGGGAGAGAGGAGACCCCCTGGTGTCCGACTTGCCTGCCTTTCTCACGGCTTTCCGGAAAGTCTTCGACGAACCCGGATGGAAGACCTCATCCGCATCATCACTGCTACGCCTCCGTCAGGGAGGTCTCACCGTGGGCCAATATGCCATACGGTTCCGTACCCTTGCCTCAGAGCTGGCCTGGGATAACGACGCTCTGGTATCCGTCTTCTGGGAGGGTCTGTCAGGCCGTATTAAAGATGAACTTGCCGGTCGGGACATTCCTACCACTCTCGATGACCTAATAACTCTTGCCACCCGGATTGACCTACGGTTCCAGGAGCGTGCCAAAGAGGTCACCCGTGAGAGGAGGTTTCCACGTCTAGCTCCTACTTTTCAGAAACCCGTCACTCCCTCCGTCTCTCCCCAGGTACACTTTCCTGAGCCTATGCAGGTCGACCAGACCAAGATGGTCAAAACCCGTCAGGACTTACGCCGTGCCGAGGGGAGCTGCTTCTACTGTGGCAGTAAGGAGCACCGGATCCGTGCCTGCCCGGAGAGGTCGGGAAACGCCTGTGTCTAGGTTCGCTCAGAGAGGTCGACCTAGACAAGAATAAATCCTCTCCATCTCTGCTGCTGTCAGTCTCAATCGTCTGCGGGGAGAACCGTTATTTTGAACTAGCCCAACTTGACTCTGGAGCAGCCGGGAATCTTATTTCACAGTCCCTGGTAGAGAAATACCGCATCCCCACCAAACCTCTGGCTGTACCCTTGTCTGTTGCTGCCGTGGATGGGGGTCTCTTACCACGCCCCATCCAACTCATCACCGAATCCATTACTCTGCAGGTGGGAATGCTGCATTCTGAGAGTATCTCCTTTCATGTTCTGCCTGGACTCTCTCACGCCCTCTTGCTAGGTCTACCTTGGCTCCAGAGACATGCACCCGTGCTCGACTGGCAGACCGGAGAGGTCCTTCGCTGGGGACAGGACTGCCATAAGACCTGTCTGGTTCCCGTCCATCCCGTCCGTCCTTCTCCTACCCCAGCTAATCTACCTGGACTTCCGATTCCTTATTGGTCTTATGCTGATGTCTTTAATAAAAAGGAGGCAGAGACACTACCCCCTCATAGACCATACGACTGCCCTATCGACCTGTTACCCGGTACTACTCCTCCCCGTGGGCGTATTTATCCATTATCCGCTGCTGAGACCCGGTCGATGTCCGAATATATTGAGGAGAATCTGGCCAGGGGATTCATCCGGAAATCTACCTCCCCGGCGGGAGCAGGCTTCTTTTTCGTCAAAAAGAAGGACGGTTCTCTCCGTCCCTGTATAGACTATAGAGGCCTTAACCAGATCACGGTGAAGAATAAGTACCCCCTTCCGCTCATTCCGGAGTTATTTGATCGTCTGAGGGGGGCTAGAATCTTCACCAAACTGGACCTCCGTGGGGCGTACAACCTGGTTCGTATCCGTCAGGGGGATGAATGGAAGACGGCATTCAACACCCGGGACGGCCACTATGAATATCTGGTAATGCCCTTTGGTCTCTCTAACGCTCCTGCTGTCTTTCAAGAGTTGGTCAATGACATCTTCCGGGACCTTCTCTACTCCTGCGTAGTGGTGTACCTGGACGACATCTTGGTCTTCTCTCCGGATCTCCAGACTCACCGGAGGGACGTTCGTCAGGTCCTGCTCAGGCTCAGGCAGAATCACCTCTTCGCTAAAAACGAGAAGTGCCTCTTTGAGCAGACCTTGCTTCCGTTTTTGGGCTACATTATTTCTCAGACCGGCCTACGAATGGATCCAGAGAAACTGTCTGCCATCGAGAAATGGCCTCGACCGGAGGGGTTGAAGGCCATTCAGCGGTTCCTGGGCTTCGCCAACTACTACCGCCTCTTCATACCGCACTTCTCTTCCCGGACTGCCCCAATTTCCGCGCTCACCCGTAAGGGTACTAATCCCAAAGAGTGGCCGCCCGAAGCAGAGGAGGCCTTTCTTTCCTTAAAACAGGCCTTCTCTTCCGCCCCGGTGCTGCATCGCCCGGACGGCAACAAGCAGTTCTTCCTGGAAGTTGACGCCTCCTCCTCTGGAGCCGGAGCGGTACTTACTCAAAAATCATCTTCCGGGAGGATGGTAACTTGCGGCTTCTTCTCTAAACTCTTCTCCTCCTCAGAGCGCAATTATTCCATAGGAGACCGAGAGTTATTGGCCATCAAACTGGCATTGGAGGAGTGGCGTTACCTGCTCGAGGGGGCTCTTCACCCGGTAATAATTTACACTGACCACAAGAACTTGGCTTACCTCCAGCATGCCCAGAGACTTAACCCGCGCCAAGCCCGGTGGTCCTTGTTTTTTGCTCGCTTTGATTTTGTTCTTCATTTTCGCCCGGCTGACAAAAACGTCAAGGCGGACGCCTTGTCTCGATCCTTTCTGGTGTCTGATCTCGAGGAAGATCCGAAACACATCATCGATCCCGCCAGAGTAATGCAGGTGGCTCCCGTGAGTCTAAATCGTCTCCCTCCCGGAAAGACGTTCGTATCAGTACCTGATCGGGAGAAGATCCTTCACTGGGGTCACTCGTCTAAACTGGCTGGCCATGCCGGTCAGAAAAAGACCCTCCAGCTTATTACCCGGCACTACTGGTGGCCTACCCTGCACAAGGACGTAATAGACTTTGTTTCTGCCTGTGTGTCCTGCGCCCGCAACAAGGTTCCGAGACATCTGCCAGCCGGTCGCCTCCTTCCGCTTTCTGTACCTGCTGCCCCCTGGCAGCATATAGCAATGGACTTTATAACTGACCTCCCAGTCTCTGCCGGTTGTACGGTCATTTGGGTGGTCGCTGACCGCTTCTCCAAGATGGCTCATTTCGTTCCCCTGCCTGGCCTCCCGTCTGCACCCGAGCTAGCTAAAGACTTTATTCGTCACATCTTTCGTCTTCATGGCCTGCCCCTCCACATCATGTCGGATCGTGGGGTACAGTTCACCTCACGCTTCTGGAGAGCCACTTGTAAACTGCTAGACGTCACCCTGGACTTCTCTTCCGCTTACCACCCACAGTCCAATGGTCAAGTGGAGCGGATCAATCAGAACCTGACCAGTTACCTCCGGCACTTCGTTAATGCCCATCATTCAGACTGGGTGGATCTCCTACCATGGGCCGAGTTCTCTTATAACAATCACGAGAGCGAATCCTCCTCCAAATCCCCGTTTTTTGTAGTCTTCGGTCAGCATCCTCGGATTCCTTTTCCTGTCTCCACCTCTGTGGACAACCCGGCCGCGGAATCTCTCGTTAGCAAATTTTCCTCCATTTGGGAGAGTACCCGATCCGCACTCCTTCAGTCGTCCGAACGGATGAAAAGACACGCTGACAAAAAACGCCTGGATCCTCCACAATTTCGTCCTGGAGATAAAGTCTGGCTCTCATCTAAATATGTCCGACTCAAGATACCTTCTTACAAGTTAGGGCCTCGGTTCATCGGTTCTCTGGAGGTCATCAGTCAGATCAACCCGGTGGCCTATAAATTGAAACTCCCGGCCAACTTACGGATCCCTAACTCCTTCCATGTATCTCTCCTCAAACCTGTGGTACTTAACTCTTTTTCCAAGTCTACAGGTACGCCTCCTGCTCCGGTTTCTGCTGAGGATGAGTTTGAGGTAGAGAACATTCTTGCCACCAAAAGGGTAAGAAGAAAGACCTTTTTTCTAGTAGATTGGAAGGGGTTTGGTCCTGAGGAGAGAACGTGGGAGCCCCGGGAGAACATCCATGCCCCTCTTATCCTTGCTAAATTTCTGTCTGGCCTAAAAAAGGGGGGGCCTAAAGGGGGGGGTACTGTAGCGCCGGCGTCCCTGCCCTCTGCTAGGCAGGGACGCTGTTCCCCTCACCGCTCTGCTCCGTGCCCGGCGTCCTCCTCCCCCTCTGCTGGCAGCGCGCGCTCCTTCCCGGCCACTGTGCTTAGGGCGCGCGCGCTCTCCCTCCCTCTTAAAGGGGCCGCGCGCGCCGTCCTAAGGAGTCCCCGGCCAATGGCCGGAGGACTTCACCATATATAAGGCACCTCCTCCAAAATGGAGGTGCCCGAGCAATGTTGTTGCACTGTTCACTACTCTGCTTCAGCCCTCAGGTCCCGTTGCCAGTTACCTGCCAGATACCTGCCAGATTCCTGCCAGCTTGCTGTCTTATTCCTGCCTGATATTCTGCTACCTGCCTGCTAGCCTGAGGTCCGACGGTCTGCCTTACAACTCCTGTCAGTCTGTCTAAGGACCAGCTTGCCCGCTCACCTGGGAGCGCACATCAGCTACCTGCCTGCTTGCCTGAGGTCTGACGGTCTGCCTTCCAACTCCTGACAGTCTGTCTATGGACCAGCTTGCCCGCTCACCTGGGAGCGCACATCTGCTACCTGCCTGCTAGCCTACCTGGAGGCTCCGCTGTCACGTGCAGTGACCACCTGCCTGTCCAGTGACTCCTGCCCGCTCACCTGGGAGCGCTCATCTGCTGCCTGTCTGCTAGCCTACCTGGAGGCTCTGCCGTCACGTGCTGTGACCACCCGCCTGTCCAGTGACTTCTGCCCGCTCACCTGGGAGCGCTGATCTGCCGCCTGTCTGTTGGTCTTCCTGGAGGCTCCGCCGTCACATGCTGTGACCACCCGTTTATCCAGAGACTCTCGCCTGCTCACCTGGGAGCTCACGTCTACCATCAGCCGCCACAGGTCGTACCAACCCTTTACCCAGAGACTGCCCCGGTCACTTGCCGTGACCTCCTGCCCGTTCATCCAGAGACTGCCCCGGTCACTTGCCGTGACCTCCTGCCCGTTCATCCAGAGACTGCCCCGGTCACTTGCCGTGACCTCCAGCCCATTCACTCAGAGACTGTCCCGGTCACCTGCTGTGACTGCCTGCCCGTCTTCCCTGGTCGCCACCCGCTCCCTTACAAGGACCGCCCCCTTGTATAGTAGCTCAGAGGTTCCGCCTCCCAGACCCGTTACACCTATGCCATACAAACATCAAAAGCCTGGGTTCACAATCAGTGTCTGCAAGTGACACCACTGCCTCTTCTCCTGTGCTACATGCTTGCCAATCCCCTGTCCAAGACTCAGGCACTGATGCCTCCTGCACTGCACCTGTCGTTGCTAGTGTTGAGCGAGCATGCTCGACACTGCTCGGTACTCGGCCGAGCTTCACACTACTCGGGATGTTCGGCGAGCACCGAGCATTTCCGGGTTACTCGGGCGGGAGCTCGGGTCTCCGCCCTGCATGTTTGGCGCTCTTTACAGAGCCAATGAACATGCAGGGATTGCCAGCCAGTCACTGTAATGCCGCAGCCATGTTGTTTGTGGGCATTGCAGTGATTGGCTGGCCGCACAGCATCACCTCGAGTATTTAAAACTGGGCGCCGCCATCTTGGACACAGTCGCTCCGGATCAGACAGTGTAGGGATAGAGCTGCTGATTTAGGGAGAGATATATCCTGCGAAATAGTTAGTGTAGGGTCTGTAAAGGCTGCCAGATCAAACAAACGGTCCTTCTCAGGACTAATATCCATCCCAGATATCAGGTAGGCAGGCTGTATAGGAGACGCAGTGGTTATACCAGCAAACGCTGCATTACAGTCCTGTGTGCTCCTGTTGCTGATATTGCTGGACTTAGCTCCAGGTCTCGGGGGCCAGGAAAAATCCTTTTTTTTTCATCTAAATCCTCTTTTTCTTTTCCTCCTTCACACTGTACAAATACCCGTCTTATTAACCTTTTGGTGTCCGCCCCCCCAAAAAAAATGTGTGTCTCTGATTTTTCAGACACAAATATATCTGTTGAAAATAGTCTGGTGTAGGCCAGAGAGACAGAAGTGTGCTTTTGCTGTTCCACGGTAAAAAATCTCTATTATCCTGCTTTTGGCATTTTTGCCATAAAGAAAAAAATAATAGTGTCTCCCTGATTTTCCAGACACAAATATATCTGTTGAAAATAGTCTGGTGTAGGCCAGAGAGACAGAAGTGTGCTCTTGCTGTTACACGGTAAAAAATCTCTAGTTATCCTGCTTTTAGCATTTTTTGCCGTAAAAAATAAATAATAGTGTCTCCTGATTGTTCAGACACAAATATATCTGTTGAAAATAGTCTGGTGTAGGTCCAAGAAATACAAGTGTGGTTTTGCAGTTCCACGGGTCAAATCTCTGTTTTATCCTGCTTTTCACAATTTTTGATGTAAAAAATAAATAACAGTGTCTCCTGATTGTTCAGACACAAATATATCTGTTAAAAATAGTCTGGTGTAGGTCCGAGAAATACAAGTGTGGTTTTGCAGTTCCACGGGTCAAATCTCTGTTTTATCCTGCTTTTCGCAATTTTTGACGTAAAAAATAAATAACAGTGACTCCTGATTGTTCAGACACAAATATATCTGTTGAAAATAGTCTGGTGTAGGCCCGAGAAATACAAGTGTGGTTTTGCAGTTCCACGGGTCAAATCTCTGTATTATCCTGCTTTTCGCAATTTTTGATCTAAAAAATAAATAATAGTGTCTCCTGATTATTCAGACACAAATATATCTGTTGAAAATAGTATGGTGTAGGCCCGAGAAATACAAGTGTGGTTTTGCAGTTCCACGGGTCAAATCTCTGTATTATCCACTTTTGGGCCATTTGTATCTAAGAAAAACAGTTTGAGTGTGTCGCTCACTCTTCTGCCGCAAATATATATATTTAAAAAAGTCTGGTATACACCAGTAAATTATAACTGTGGTTTTGCTGTTCCACGGTAAGAAATCTCTATTATTCAGCTTTTGGTATTTTTTCCGTAAAGAAAAACAGTAATAGTTTCTCCCTGATTGTTCAGATTGTTTAAAAGAGTCGGGTGTAGGCCAGAGAAATAGAACTGTGGTTTTCCTCTTCCATGGTTCTAATCTACTTTTTATTACCCTTTTTCCATTGATAGTGAGAGTGTAAGCTATTTTACTTCCTTTATAATGGGCAAGGCGCGTGGCAAGTGACGTGGAAGTGGACGTTCTGGTGATGGTGCGTGCAGAGGACGGGGCCGTGGCCAACGTGAAAATGTGCCACAACCAACAGCCACATCTTCTCGCTCCCACTTCTTGACCGAATTACTAGGGAAGCAAAGAACAACACCAGTATTGCGAACTGATCAGTGTGAACAGGTTATTAATTGGATAGCAGATAATACTTCCAGTTACCTGGGCACCACCACCTTCGGCCTGTCTTCCACACGGTCGACTCTTAGTAGCCGTGAGTCTCGACCGCATATTCCTCCTCACCCTGATGCACCTTCCTCCCACCATGCCGAGTGTCGTCAGACAGCAACTGATCCCAGACTTGGATACTCTGAAGAGCTGTTCACTGGTCCATTTCCAGATTTGTGTCCCTCGCCTGCTCCGCTTGAAGTGGTGGAAGAGGAGATCCCATGTAGGAATGCCCAAATATTTGAAAAGCCACGGCAACAGGAAGTCGACCCTGGCAATATGTCACAAGAGGTGGACGATGATGAGACACAATTGCCAGGAAGTGAGGAGTAGGATCGTGGTGCGCAAGTGGAAGAGGAGGAGGTGGTGGATGATCTAGTTACTGACCCAACGTGGCAGGAGGACATGCAGAGTGAGGCCAGCAGCACACACGGGGAGGGAGGCAGAGTACCCCAACAGGCAGGAAGAAGCAGTGTGGTGGCCGCAGACAGAAGGTGGGCAACAGTTCCCCGTAAAACCAACACGAGGGACGTTGCCAGTAGTGTTGAGCCACCCCCCTAGTGTTCGGGTTCGGTACAGTTCGTCGAACACCGGGATGTTCGAGGAACTGTTCGTCGAACTGTTCGTCGAACACCTTAGAACACCGTTGAACACCGTTAAAACCAATGGCAGGCAAAAAAAACCACATAGAAACACATAGAAAACACCTTCAAAGGTGTCCAAAAGCTGACAAACTGCTCAGAAGACGCTCTCTTTAAAAAAGCCGGCCGGCAATTCAGCAGCGGCATACACCGGTACCCGACAAATTAGACAAGAAGGAATAGAGCATCACACATAGATTAGATAGATAGAAACATGTCAGTCACATATATATGAAGTACAGTGACAGTGTTGGTTACTGTACTTGTCATTTAGTGTTAAAATAAAGGATTTATTAAAAAAAAATTGGCGTAGGGTTCCCCCTAATTTTAGTCTCTAGCAGAGGTTAAGCAGATGGCTGGGGCAGATGTTTGAAGCCTGGGAAGGGGGTAATACCCATGCAGCTTCCCAGGCTACTAATATCAGCCCCCAGCTGAATACCTAGCCTTTACTAGCAATTAAAATGGGGGACCCCCCAAAAAAAATGACGTGAGGTCCCCCCTATTTTAATAGCTAGCAAAGGCTAGGCAGACAGCTGGGGGCTGATATTAATAGCCCAGGAAGGGTGCCATGAATATTGGCCCCCTCCCAGGTTAGAAACACCAGCCGTCAGCTGCCCCAGAAATGGCGCATCCATAGGATGCGCCAATTCTGGCAATTAGCCTCGCTCTTCCCACTGCCCTGTAGTGGTGGCAGTGGGGTAATAGGGCTGGGGTTGATGTCAGCTTATAATGCCAGCTGACATCAAGCCCAGGTTTGTAATGGAGAGGCGTCTATAAGACACCCCCATTACTAACCCTATAGTCAAAGTTAAAAAAAAAACTCAAACACTCAGAATAAAGTCCTTTAATTGAAATAAAGACACAATTCTTTATTGTTCTAAATTAAACCATACTTACCGTCACACCCATTCCAGCTGAAGCCAACGATCTCCTGCAATAAAAGAAAAATAATAAAGCAACATCATCCTTACCTTTCCATGGTTCCCATGACAGCTTCAGCTCTGCTACATCGAGATGACAGGCTGGACCGCAGCAGAACGCTGCCATCCAGCTTGCCATGCCGCAGACACTGAGAAGCGCTGGCTTCCTTGCGCTCCTCAGTGTCTCGCTGTGACGGCATCCAGATGAGCCGAGGTCATGTCCAATGAACTCGGCTCACCTAATGTACGTCACTGACATCGTGGGAAAATTCTCCTGCACTCAGCGCTTCAGTGTGAGAATTCTCCCACGCTGTCAGTGACGTGCATGAGGTGAGCTCATGTCCAATGAACTCAGCTCACTTCATGCACGTCACTGACAGCGTGGGAAAATTCTCCTGCACTCAGCGCTTCAGTGTGAGAATTCTCCCACGCTGTCAGTGACGTGCATGAGGTGAGCTCATGCAAAAAAGAAGCAAGACAAAAATATATCTCATACCCTACCATAATTATATATAAATGTAAAGCAAAATTGCATAATAAATATAGGGTAATTAGTGAACTATTTTTGATCAAAAAAAGTATACAAGCCGTCCCACCAGCGGCAAGGTGACCCTAAATTGGGACGGTACCTATACTGCCTATATTAAAAACCTTACTGTATATCAAAGTTGAAGTAATGCATATAAAAGGGTAGACAAATAGGACCGGGTCCCAACTCCAGACCACCTAGGCCCGTGGTAAGCTACATATATACCAATCAGCTCAACAAAGGGCATGCCACACCCTTAAATTGCACAGAATGCAAACAAGTCAAAAAACCAGACAATGTGAACTGAGGTCTAAGATGGCAGACATACAAGAAACAGAGGCATGTTCACACTAGCAAAAAAGAAGCAAGACAAAAATATATCTCATACCCTACCATAATTATATATAAATGTAAAGCAAAATTGCATAATAAATATAGGGTACTTAGTGAACTATTTTTGATCAAAAAAAGTATACAAGCCGTCCCACCAGCGGCAAGGTGACCCTAAATTGGGACGGTACCTATACTGCCTATATTAAAAACCTTACTGTATATCAAAGTTGAAGTAATGCATATAAAAGGGTAGACAAATAGGACCGGGTCCCAACTCCAGACCACCTAGGCCCGTGGTAAGCTACATATATACCAATCAGCTCAACAAAGGGCATGCCACACCCTTAAATTGCACAGAATGCAAACAAGTCAAAAAACCAGACAATGTGAACTGAGGTCTAAGATGGCAGACATACAAGAAACAGAGGCATGTTCACACTAGCAAAAAAGAAGCAAGACAAAAATATATCTCATACCCTACCATAATTATATATAAATGTAAAGCAAAATTGCATAATAAATATAGGGTACTTAGTGAACTATTTTTGATCAAAAAAAGTATACAAGCCGTCCCACCAGCGGCAAGGTGACCCTAAATTGGGACGGTACCTATACTGCCTATATTAAAAACCTTACTGTATATCAAAGTTGAAGTAATGCATATAAAATGGTAGACAAATAGGACCGGGTCCCAACTCCAGACCACCTAGGCCCGTGGTAAGCTACATATATACCAATCAGCTCAACAAAGGGCATGCCACACCCTTAAATTGCACAGAATGCAAACAAGTCAAAAAACCAGACAATGTGAACTGAGGTCTAAGATGGCAGACATACAAGAAACAGAGGCATGTTCACACTAGCAAAAAAGAAGCAAGACAAAAATATATCTCATACCCTACCATAATTATATATAAATGTAAAGCAAAATTGCATAATAAATATAGGGTACTTAGTGAACTATTTTTGATCAAAAAAAGTATACAAGCCGTCCCACCAGCGGCAAGGTGACCCTAAATTGGGACGGTACCTATACTGCCTATATTAAAAACCTTACTGTATATCAAAGTTGAAGTAATGCATATAAAAGGGTAGACAAATAGGACCGGGTCCCAACTCCAGACCACATAGGCCCGTGGTAAGCTACATATATACCAATCAGCTCAACAAAGGGCATGCCACACCCTTAAATTGCACAGAATGCAAACAAGTCAAAAAACCAGACAATGTGAACTGAGGTCTAAGATGGCAGACATACAAGAAACAGAGGCATGTTCACACTAGCAAAAAAGAAGCAAGACAAAAATATATCTCATACCCTACCATAATTATATATAAATGTAAAGCAAAATTGCATAATAAATATAGGGTACTTAGTGAACTATTTTTGATCAAAAAAAGTATACAAGCCGTCCCACCAGCGGCAAGGTGACCCTAAATTGGGACGGTACCTATACTGCCTATATTAAAAACCTTACTGTATATCAAAGTTGAAGTAATGCATATAAAAGGGTAGACAAATAGGACCGGGTCCCAACTCCAGACCACCTAGGCCCGTGGTAAGCTACATATATACCAATCAGCTCAACAAAGGGCATGCCACACCCTTAAATTGCACAGAATGCAAACAAGTCAAAAAACCAGACAATGTGAACTGAGGTCTAAGATGGCAGACATACAAGAAACAGAGGCATGTTCACACTAGCAAAAAAGAAGCAAGACAAAAATATATCTCATACCCTACCATAATTATATATAAATGTAAAGCAAAATTGCATAATAAATATAGGGTACTTAGTGAACTATTTTTGATCAAAAAAAGTATACAAGCCGTCCCACCAGCGGCAAGGTGACCCTAAATTGGGACGGTACCTATACTGCCTATATTAAAAACCTTACTGTATATCAAAGTTGAAGTAATGCATATAAAAGGGTAGACAAATAGGACCGGGTCCCAACTCCAGACCACCTAGGCCCGTGGTAAGCTACATATATACCAATCAGCTCAACAAAGGGCATGCCACACCCTTAAATTGCACAGAATGCAAACAAGTCAAAAAACCAGACAATGTGAACTGAGGTCTAAGATGGCAGACATACAAGAAACAGAGGCATGTTCACACTAGCAAAAAAGAAGCAAGACAAAAATATATCTCATACCCTACCATAATTATATATAAATGTAAAGCAAAATTGCATAATAAATATAGGGTACTTAGTGAACTATTTTTGATCAAAAAAAGTATACAAGCCGTCCCACCAGCGGCAAGGTGACCCTAAATTGGGACGGTACCTATACTGCCTATATTAAAAACCTTACTGTATATCAAAGTTGAAGTAATGCATATAAAAGGGTAGACAAATAGGACCGGGTCCCAACTCCAGACCACCTAGGCCCGTGGTAAGCTACATATATACCAATCAGCTCAACAAAGGGCATGCCACACCCTTAAATTGCACAGAATGCAAACAAGTCAAAAAACCAGACAATGTGAACTGAGGTCTAAGATGGCAGACATACAAGAAACAGAGGCATGTTCACACTAGCAAAAAAGAAGCAAGACAAAAATATATCTCATACCCTACCATAATTATATATAAATGTAAAGCAAAATTGCATAATAAATATAGGGTACTTAGTGAACTATTTTTGATCAAAAAAAGTATACAAGCCGTCCCACCAGCGGCAAGGTGACCCTAAATTGGGACGGTACCTATACTGCCTATATTAAAAACCTTACTGTATATCAAAGTTGAAGTAATGCATATAAAAGGGTAGACAAATAGGACCGGGTCCCAACTCCAGACCACCTAGGCCCGTGGTAAGCTACATATATACCAATCAGCTCAACAAAGGGCATGCCACACCCTTAAATTGCACAGAATGCAAACAAGTCAAAAAACCAGACAATGTGAACTGAGGTCTAAGATGGCAGACATACAAGAAACAGAGGCATGTTCACACTAGCAAAAAAGAAGCAAGACAAAAATATATCTCATACCCTACCATAATTATATATAAATGTAAAGCAAAATTGCATAATAAATATAGGGTACTTAGTGAACTATTTTTGATCAAAAAAAGTATACAAGCCGTCCCACCAGCGGCAAGGTGACCCTAAATTGGGACGGTACCTATACTGCCTATATTAAAAACCTTACTGTATATCAAAGTTGAAGTAATGCATATAAAAGGGTAGACAAATAGGACCGGGTCCCAACTCCAGACCACCTAGGCCCGTGGTAAGCTACATATATACCAATCAGCTCAACAAAGGGCATGCCACACCCTTAAATTGCACAGAATGCAAACAAGTCAAAAAACCAGACAATGTGAACTGAGGTCTAAGATGGCAGACATACAAGAAACAGAGGCATGTTCACACTAGCAAAAAAGAAGCAAGACAAAAATATATCTCATACCCTACCATAATTATATATAAATGTAAAGCAAAATTGCATAATAAATATAGGGTACTTAGTGAACTATTTTTGTTCAAAAAAAGTATACAAGCCGTCCCACCAGCGGCAGGGTGACCCTAAATTGGGACGGTACCTATACTGCCTATATTAAAAACCTTACTGTATATCAAAGTTGAAGTAATGCATATAAAAGGGTAGACAAATAGGACCGGGTCCCAACTCCAGACCACCTAGGCCCGTGGTAAGCTACATATATACCAATCAGCTCAACAAAGGGCATGCCACACCCTTAAATTGCACAGAATGCAAACAAGTCAAAAAACCAGACAATGTGAACTGAGGTCTAAGATGGCAGACATACAAGAAACAGAGGCATGTTCACACTAGCAAAAAAGAAGCAAGACAAAAATATATCTCATACCCTACCATAATTATATATAAATGTAAAGCAAAATTGCATAATAAATATAGGGTACTTAGTGAACTATTTTTGATCAAAAAAAGTATACAAGCCGTCCCACCAGCGGCAAGGTGACCCTAAATTGGGACGGTACCTATACTGCCTATATTAAAAACCTTACTGTATATCAAAGTTGAAGTAATGCATATAAAAGGGTAGACAAATAGGACCGGGTCCCAACTCCAGACCACCTAGGCCCGTGGTAAGCTACATATATACCAATCAGCTCAACAAAGGGCATGCCACACCCTTAAATTGCACAGAATGCAAACAAGTCAAAAAACCAGACAATGTGAACTGAGGTCTAAGATGGCAGACATACAAGAAACAGAGGCATGTTCACACTAGCAAAAAAGAAGCAAGACAAAAATATATCTCATACCCTACCATAATTATATATAAATGTAAAGCAAAATTGCATAATAAATATAGGGTACTTAGTGAACTATTTTTGATCAAAAAAAGTATACAAGCCGTCCCACCAGCGGCAAGGTGACCCTAAATTGGGACGGTACCTATACTGCCTATATTAAAAACCTTACTGTATATCAAAGTTGAAGTAATGCATATAAAAGGGTAGACAAATAGGACCGGGTCCCAACTCCAGACCACCTAGGCCCGTGGTAAGCTACATATATACCAATCAGCTCAACAAAGGGCATGCCACACCCTTAAATTGCACAGAATGCAAACAAGTCAAAAAAACAGACAATGTGAACTGAGGTCTAAGATGGCAGACATACAAGAAACAGAGGCATGTTCACACTAGCAAAAAAGAAGCAAGACAAAAATATATCTCATACCCTACCATAATTATATATAAATGTAAAGCAAAATTGCATAATAAATATAGGGTACTTAGTGAACTATTTTTGATCAAAAAAAGTATACAAGCCGTCCCACCAGCGGCAAGGTGACCCTAAATTGGGACGGTACCTATACTGCCTATATTAAAAACCTTACTGTATATCAAAGTTGAAGTAATGCATATAAAAGGGTAGACAAATAGGACCGGGTCCCAACTCCAGACCACCTAGGCCCGTGGTAAGCTACATATATACCAATCAGCTCAACAAAGGGCATGCCACACCCTTAAATTGCACAGAATGCAAACAAGTCAAAAAAACAGACAATGTGAACTGAGGTCTAAGATGGCAGACATACAAGAAACAGAGGCATGTTCACACTAGCAAAAAAGAAGCAAGACAAAAATATATCTCATACCCTACCATAATTATATATAAATGTAAAGCAAAATTGCATAATAAATATAGGGTACTTAGTGAACTATTTTTGATCAAAAAAAGTATACAAGCCGTCCCACCAGCGGCAAGGTGACCCTAAATTGGGACGGTACCTATACTGCCTATATTAAAAACCTTACTGTATATCAAAGTTGAAGTAATGCATATAAAAGGGTAGACAAATAGGACCGGGTCCCAACTCCAGACCACCTAGGCCCGTGGTAAGTTACATATATACCAATCAGCTCAACAAAGGGCATGCCACACCCTTAAATTGCACAGAATGCAAACAAGTCAAAAAACCAGACAATGTGAACTGAGGTCTAAGATGGCAGACATACAAGAAACAGAGGCATGTTCACACTAGCAAAAAAGAAGCAAGACAAAAATATATCTCATACCCTACCATAATTATATATAAATGTAAAGCAAAATTGCATAATAAATATAGGGTACTTAGTGGACTATTTTTGATCAAAAAAAGTATACAAGCCGTCCCACCAGCGGCAAGGTGACCCTAAATTGGGACGGTACCTATACTGCCTATATTAAAAACCTTACTGTATATCAAAGTTGAAGTAATGCATATAAAAGGGTAGACAAATAGGACCGGGTCCCAACTCCAGACCACCTAGGCCCGTGGTAAGCTACATATATACCAATCAGCTCAACAAAGGGCATGCCACACCCTTAAATTGCACAGAATGCAAACAAGTCAAAAAACCAGACAATGTGAACTGAGGTCTAAGATGGCAGACATACAAGAAACAGAGGCATGTTCACACTAGCAAAAAAGAAGCAAGACAAAAATATATCTCATACCCTACCATAATTATATATAAATGTAAAGCAAAATTGCATAATAAATATACGGTACTTAGTGAACTATTTTTGATCAAAAAAAGTATACAAGCCGTCCCACCAGCGGCAAGGTGACCCTAAATTGGGACGGTACCTATACTGCCTATATTAAAAACCTTACTGTATATCAAAGTTGAAGTAATGCATATAAAAGGGTAGACAAATAGGACCGGGTCCCAACTCCAGACCACCTAGGCCCGTGGTAAGCTACATATATACCAATCAGCTCAACAAAGGGCATGCCACACCCTTAAATTGCACAGAATGCAAACAAGTCAAAAAACCAGACAATGTGAACTGAGGTCTAAGATGGCAGACATACAAGAAACAGAGGCATGTTCACACTAGCAAAAAAGAAGCAAGACAAAAATATATCTCATACCCTACCATAATTATATATAAATGTAAAGCAAAATTGCATAATAAATATAGGGTACTTAGTGAACTATTTTTGATCAAAAAAAGTATACAAGCCGTCCCACCAGCGGCAAGGTGACCCTAAATTGGGACGGTACCTATACTGCCTATATTAAAAACCTTACTGTATATCAAAGTTGAAGTAATGCATATAAAAGGGTAGACAAATAGGACCGGGTCCCAACTCCAGACCACCTAGGCCCGTGGTAAGCTACATATATACCAATCAGCTCAACAAAGGGCATGCCACACCCTTAAATTGCACAGAATGCAAACAAGTCAAAAAACCAGACAATGTGAACTGAGGTCTAAGATGGCAGACATACAAGAAACAGAGGCATGTTCACACTAGCAAAAAAGAAGCAAGACAAAAATATATCTCATACCCTACCATAATTATATATAAATGTAAAGCAAAATTGCATAATAAATATAGGGTACTTAGTGAACTATTTTTGATCAAAAAAAGTATACAAGCCGTCCCACCAGCGGCAAGGTGACCCTAAATTGGGACGGTACCTATACTGCCTATATTAAAAACCTTACTGTATATCAAAGTTGAAGTAATGCATATAAAAGGGTAGACAAATAGGACCGGGTCCCAACTCCAGACCACCTAGGCCCGTGGTAAGCTACATATATACCAATCAGCTCAACAAAGGGCATGCCACACCCTTAAATTGCACAGAATGCAAACAAGTCAAAAAACCAGACAATGTGAACTGAGGTCTAAGATGGCAGACATACAAGAAACAGAGGCATGTTCACACTAGCAAAAAAGAAGCAAGACAAAAATATATCTCATACCCTACCATAATTATATATAAATGTAAAGCAAAATTGCATAATAAATATAGGGTACTTAGTGAACTATTTTTGATCAAAAAAAGTATACAAGCCGTCCCACCAGCGGCAAGGTGACCCTAAATTGGGACGGTACCTATACTGCCTATATTAAAAACCTTACTGTATATCAAAGTTGAAGTAATGCATATAAAAGGGTAGACAAATAGGACCGGGTCCCAACTCCAGACCACCTAGGCCCGTGGTAAGCTACATATATACCAATCAGCTCAACAAAGGGCATGCCACACCCTTAAATTGCACAGAATGCAAACAAGTCAAAAAACCAGACAATGTGAACTGAGGTCTAAGATGGCAGACATACAAGAAACAGAGGCATGTTCACACTAGCAAAAAAGAAGCAAGACAAAAATATATCTCATACCCTACCATAATTATATATAAATGTAAAGCAAAATTGCATAATAAATATAGGGTACTTAGTGAACTATTTTTGATCAAAAAAAGTATACAAGCCGTCCCACCAGCGGCAAGGTGACCCTAAATTGGGACGGTACCTATACTGCCTATATTAAAAACCTTACTGTATATCAAAGTTGAAGTAATGCATATAAAAGGGTAGACAAATAGGACCGGGTCCCAACTCCAGACCACCTAGGCCCGTGGTAAGCTACATATATACCAATCAGCTCAACAAAGGGCATGCCACACCCTTAAATTGCACAGAATGCAAACAAGTCAAAAAACCAGACAATGTGAACTGAGGTCTAAGATGGCAGACATACAAGAAACAGAGGCATGTTCACACTAGCAAAAAAGAAGCAAGACAAAAATATATCTCATACCCTACCATAATTATATATAAATGTAAAGCAAAATTGCATAATAAATATAGGGTACTTAGTGAACTATTTTTGATCAAAAAAAGTATACAAGCCGTCCCACCAGCGGCAAGGTGACCCTAAATTGGGACGGTACCTATACTGCCTATATTAAAAACCTTACTGTATATCAAAGTTGAAGTAATGCATATAAAAGGGTAGACAAATAGGACCGGGTCCCAACTCCAGACCACCTAGGCCCGTGGTAAGCTACATATATACCAATCAGCTCAACAAAGGGCATGCCACACCCTTAAATTGCACAGAATGCAAACAAGTCAAAAAACCAGACAATGTGAACTGAGGTCTAAGATGGCAGACATACAAGAAACAGAGGCATGTTCACACTAGCAAAAAAGAAGCAAGACAAAAATATATCTCATACCCTACCATAATTATATATAAATGTAAAGCAAAATTGCATAATAAATATAGGGTACTTAGTGAACTATTTTTGATCAAAAAAAGTATACAAGCCGTCCCACCAGCGGCAAGGTGACCCTAAATTGGGACGGTACCTATACTGCCTATATTAAAAACCTTACTGTATATCAAAGTTGAAGTAATGCATATAAAAGGGTAGACAAATAGGACCGGGTCCCAACTCCAGACCACCTAGGCCCGTGGTAAGCTACATATATACCAATCAGCTCAACAAAGGGCATGCCACACCCTTAAATTGCACAGAATGCAAACAAGTCAAAAAACCAGACAATGTGAACTGAGGTCTAAGATGGCAGACATACAAGAAACAGAGGCATGTTCACACTAGCAAAAAAGAAGCAAGACAAAAATATATCTCATACCCTACCATAATTATATATAAATGTAAAGCAAAATTGCATAATAAATATAGGGTACTTAGTGAACTATTTTTGATCAAAAAAAGTATACAAGCCGTCCCACCAGCGGCAAGGTGACCCTAAATTGGGACGGTACCTATACTGCCTATATTAAAAACCTTACTGTATATCAAAGTTGAAGTAATGCATATAAAAGGGTAGACAAATAGGACCGGGTCCCAACTCCAGACCACCTAGGCCCGTGGTAAGCTACATATATACCAATCAGCTCAACAAAGGGCATGCCACACCCTTAAATTGCACAGAATGCAAACAAGTCAAAAAACCAGACAATGTGAACTGAGGTCTAAGATGGCAGACATACAAGAAACAGAGGCATGTTCACACTAGCAAAAAAGAAGCAAGACAAAAATATATCTCATACCCTACCATAATTATATATAAATGTAAAGCAAAATTGCATAATAAATATAGGGTACTTAGTGAACTATTTTTGATCAAAAAAAGTATACAAGCCGTCCCACCAGCGGCAAGGTGACCCTAAATTGGGACGGTACCTATACTGCCTATATTAAAAACCTTACTGTATATCAAAGTTGAAGTAATGCATATAAAAGGGTAGACAAATAGGACCGGGTCCCAACTCCAGACCACCTAGGCCCGTGGTAAGCTACATATATACCAATCAGCTCAACAAAGGGCATGCCACACCCTTAAATTGCACAGAATGCAAACAAGTCAAAAAACCAGACAATGTGAACTGAGGTCTAAGATGGCAGACATACAAGAAACAGAGGCATGTTCACACTAGCAAAAAAGAAGCAAGACAAAAATATATCTCATACCCTACCATAATTATATATAAATGTAAAGCAAAATTGCATAATAAATATAGGGTACTTAGTGAACTATTTTTGATCAAAAAAAGTATACAAGCCGTCCCACCAGCGGCAAGGTGACCCTAAATTGGGACGGTACCTATACTGCCTATATTAAAAACCTTACTGTATATCAAAGTTGAAGTAATGCATATAAAAGGGTAGACAAATAGGACCGGGTCCCAACTCCAGACCACCTAGGCCCGTGGTAAGCTACATATATACCAATCAGCTCAACAAAGGGCATGCCACACCCTTAAATTGCACAGAATGCAAAGAAGTCAAAAAACCAGACAATGTGAACTGAGGTCTAAGATGGCAGACATACAAGAAACAGAGGCATGTTCACACTAGCAAAAAAGAAGCAAGACAAAAATATATCTCATACCCTACCATAATTATATATAAATGTAAAGCAAAATTGCATAATAAATATAGGGTACTTAGTGAACTATTTTTGATCAAAAAAAGTATACAAGCCGTCCCACCAGCGGCAAGGTGACCCTAAATTGGGACGGTACCTATACTGCCTATATTAAAAACCTTACTGTATATCAAAGTTGAAGTAATGCATATAAAAGGGTAGACAAATAGGACCGGGTCCCAACTCCAGACCACCTAGGCCCGTGGTAAGCTACATATATACCAATCAGCTCAACAAAGGGCATGCCACACCCTTAAATTGCACAGAATGCAAACAAGTCAAAAAACCAGACAATGTGAACTGAGGTCTAAGATGGCAGACATACAAGAAACAGAGGCATGTTCACACTAGCAAAAAAGAAGCAAGACAAAAATATATCTCATACCCTACCATAATTATATATAAATGTAAAGCAAAATTGCATAATAAATATAGGGTACTTAGTGAACTATTTTTGATCAAAAAAAGTATACAAGCCGTCCCACCAGCGGCAAGGTGACCCTAAATTGGGACGGTACCTATACTGCCTATATTAAAAACCTTACTGTATATCAAAGTTGAAGTAATGCATATAAAAGGGTAGACAAATAGGACCGGGTCCCAACATGAGGTGAGCTCATGTCCAATGAACTCAGCTCACTTCATGCACGTCACTGACAGCGTGGGAAAATTCTCCTGCACTCAGCGCTTCAGAGTGAGAATTTTCCCACGCTGTCAGTGACGTGCATGAGGTGAGTTCATGTCCAATGATCTCAGCTCACCTCATGCACGTCACTGACAGCGTGGGAGAATTCTCACGCTGAAGCGCTGAGTGCAGGAGAAGTTTCCCACGCTGTCCGTGACGTGCATGAGGTGAGCCGAGTTCATTGGACATGACCTCGGCTCATCTGGATGCCGTCACAGCGAGACACTGAGGAGCGCAAGCATGTCTGCGCTTCTCAGTGTCTGCGGGATGACAGGCTGGATGGCAGCGTTCTGCTGTGGTCCAGCCTGTCATCTCGATGTAGCAGAACTGAAGCTGTCCTGGGAACCATGGAAAGGTAAGGATGATATTGCTTTATTATTTTACTTTTATTGCAGGAGATCGTTGGCTTCAGCTGGAATGGGTGTGATGGTAAGTATGGTTTAATTTAGAACAATAAAAAATTGTGTGTTTATTTCAATTAAAGGACTTTATTCTGGGTGTTGTGTTTTTTTTTAAAATACTTTACTAGAAATTCATGGCGGTCATGTCTAATATTGGCGTGACCCCATGAATTTCGGGCTTAGGGCCAGCTGATAATATCAAGCTGGCCCTAACCCCTTTATTACCCAGTGAGCCACCGCACCAGGGCCCTGGATGAGTTGGGTACAGCGCCAGAAGATGGCGCTTCTATGAACGCGCCATTTTCCGGGGTGGCTGCGGACTGCAATTTGCAGCTGGGGTGCCCAGAAAGCTTTGGCCTCCCTGCGCTGCAGATTCCAGCCCACAGCTGCCTAGTTGTACCTGGCTGGACACAAAAATAGGGTGAAGCCCCACGTATTTTTTTTTTTTAATTATTTCATGAAATTCATGAAATAATTAAGAAAAAAAGGCCTTCCCTATATTGTTGTGTCCAGCCAGGTACAAATAGGCAGCTGGTGGTTGGGGGCTGCCCGTTCCTGCCTGCTGTACCTGAATTTTTTTAAATTATTTGAGAGAGAGTTAACAGCCGCGGGTGGATTGCGATTCCAATAATCAGCTGACATGTGCTCGCTTCAGTGCGGGCTCACCGCCGGAGCCCCCGCTGAACCGGCCTTCCCGACCTGGTGCGTACTATTTCTGACCAGGTCGGAAAAGGGTTAAGGAACATCCTTTCCAGGGTAAAGGCTTGTGTATAAGGTAAAATAAATAACCAAAAACAAAAATACTCCTCCACACGTTGGGCTATGTTCACAAGTAGCATTTTTTATGCGTTTTTGCACGTTTGTATTGCTTTCAACCGTGACAAATGCATTCACCGGGAAATGTCATTTTAACATTTTACAACCTTATCTGGCCATGTGCTGTGTGACACATGCATACAGTGCTAAAAAGACATGGGAACAGCATGGGTAAGACCCCTGGAAGCATCTCTGACACCCAGGTCACTGCCTAAAAGTGTGCCCATCAGAAGTGATCCTTGCCGCATCAGAAGATGCAGACTTGCAACTATCCCCGTGCAAGTCCTTGTCCCAGGGCAGTGTTCAATTGTATCTCCCCATAACTTGCAATACAAGCGCAAGTATGCAGCTTGCCACCCACCCATCCCCAGGCTGCAATACCATACTGCTAGCTTACTTGCACGTGAAATTGCGCCTTTTAGGCATGTGGAGGTGGAATCTGGCCACCACGTCATGGCTGAGTTGGCGGCCTGGTATCCATACTCAGTCCCCAGCCGCCCGGCGGCCGGGTGTCCACACTTGGTCCCCAGCCGCCAGGGGGCGGCCGGGTGTCCATACTCAGTCCCCAGCCGCACCGCTGCCGGGTGCCCACACACGGTCCCCAGCCACGTGGGGGTGGCCAGGTGTCCATAAACGGTCCCCAGCCGCCCCTATTTGTCCCGGTGCGCCTTATACACAAGCGCGCATACCAAAACATTACCTGTGCCCTCCCCAGTGCATTTAGTGGGAAGGACAGTCTAACCACAAACACGTGGACAAGTGAATGTGGCCAGGAATGGTCCATCTCACTGATGCCTTCACACTGGGTTAATATTGTGGAAGCCGGGACTCAGTTGGACACTGGGATGCAACACGTCCTCCAGACATAAAGGATTGCGGGTCCTGGGTCAATCAGGCTTCAACACAAAGTTCAGAAGGTAGACAGCAGCAGTGGTCGGCCTCCTACACAACGAGTAAATTATTCATGATCATGAGGCCATCCACCTCCTTAGCTTTCTGTTCCTTGGAATGCAAGCGCATGTATGTAGCAGCAGCTAGACCTGAGGTGGTCAGCGTTTTGGCGCATATTCTACCTCCTTCGAGGATTGCTGGATGTTTTCCTGCTACTATCCCAGTTCTATGACTCCCGTTAAAGCAAAGCTTCAGGTGATGAATGATGGATGAGGTGGTGGCAAAGGAGAAAGAGCAGGAGGAACAGGGACCATTCACATCAATATCAGGCCAGCCAACCACACATGTCTTGTAGGATATGTTTCTGTACCAAAAGGAGCGGTTCAGCTGCACAGTTATAAGGCATACAGTGAATGCAATACCTACCAAAAATTTCGAGGCACTCCAATGCCCCTTGTAAATGACATGGAGGTCAGAGGGCCTTAACTAAACCGTTTTTTCCATTTATAGCAAATGGGTCTCCTGTACACTGTTGGCCTAAGCAGGGAATGGAAGGCTTTCCAAAAATTATTAGGCACTGCAATGCCCCTTGAAACAGACGTGGATTACAGCGTATTAAAAACCTTCTACCCATTATTGGGGAGTGGGTCTCCCTTAGTGTTCGCCTATGCATTGAAAAGCAAAAGCTGACAAAAATTAGGAGGAAATGCAATGCCCGTTGCAAGAGTCGTGTAGGTTAGAGATAATTAAAAACAACATGTCAATGCCCCTTGGAAGAGCTGTGGAGTTCAGAGTGGTTTAACAAGACGGTTTTAATGTCCCTTAGAAGAGACGTGGAGTTCAGAGTGGTTTAACAAGACAGTTTTAATGCCCCTTGGAAGAGATGTGGAGGTCACAGTAGCTTAACAAGATGGTTTTAATGCCCCTTGGAAGAGACGTGGAGTTCAGAGTGGTTTAACAAGACAGTTTTAATGCCCCTTGGAAGAGTGGTGGAGGTTACAGTGGAATAAAAAGACAATATCAATGCCCCTTGGAAGAGTGGTGGAGGTTACAGTGGAATAAAAAGACAATATCAACGCCCTATGGAAGAGACGTGGAGGTCACAGTAGCTTAACAAGACGCTTTTAATGCCCCTTGGAAGAGTGATGGAGGTCGCAGTGGAATAAAAAGACAATATTAACGAACCTTAGAAGAGACGTGGAGGTAGGTCATAGTAGCTTAACAAGACAATTTTAATGCCCCTTACAAGAGCCATGCAGTACAGCATATTAAAAACATTATTCCCATTATTGGGGAGTGGGTCTCCCATAGTCTTTGCCTATGCCTTCCAAGCAAAAGCTGCCAAAAATTAGGAAGGGGGAACTTGCAATGTCCCTTACAAGAGCCATGCAGTACAGCATATTAAAAACATTATTCCCATTATTGGGGAGTGGGTCTCCCATAGTCTTTGCATATGCTTTCCAAGTAAAAGCTGCCAAAAATTAGGACAGAGGAACTTGCAATGCTGGCAACATGGACCACGGTCACCCTGGTGGTATAGTGGTGGTGGAGGCTGAGGATAAGGAGAAGAGCAAAAAACAGCCGAAATGAGGAAGCGTATACCCATGTGTGGGTGTGAAGCGATGCATGGGAATACACCTCCCAAAAAAACACAGTGGATTTGACTTTATGTTACTCTGCTGTCATTTGGTGGTGATGAGAAGTCTGGCCCAATCCAGCCCTTGTTCATTTTGATAAGGGTCAGCTTGTCAGCATTGTCAGTTGACAGGCGAGTGCGCTTATCAGTTATAATTCCCCCAGCGGCACTAAAAACACGCTCCGATAACACGCTAGTGGCAGGACAGGCCAGGACCTCCAAGGCATACAGAGTGAGTTCATTCCAAGTGTCCAGCTTGGATACCCAATAATTAAAAGGCACAGAGGAATCACGGAGGACACTGGTACTCCCTCACCATCTTTTGAAAATTTCCACTCCTTGTGAGAGTACCCTGCACCTCAGGGCCTGTAAGCTGGGCAGGTCTCAGAAAACTGTCCTAGAACATTGACAGTGTTCCCCTGCCTCTGCTGGATTGGAGTTGCGTCTCTCTCGCCTGTATGCCTTAGTTGGGCAGCGAACTGTGACCTCTGCCGCTACCGTGTTCAGATGGGAATTTTTTTAAGAGTTCTGCAGCAAGGGCCTTCTGGTATTGCCCCATTTTTGTAGACCTCTCCACCTCAGGAATAAGAGAGTGAAAGTTCTACTTGTAGCGGTGGTCTACAAGTGTCACCAACCAGTAATGACTGTCACCCAACATTTTGACAACGCGAGGGTCACGGTTAAGGCAGCGTAACATAAAGTCAGCCATGCGTGCCAGACTGGTAACGGGCAAGATTTCCATGTCCTCACCAAGATGACGACTGACCATCCTCTCCTCCTCCTCCTCCTCTTCCTCCTCCCCACTGTCCACAGGCCACCCACGCTGAACCGACGGTATGACACTAGTACAGGTACTACCGTCTACAACGCATGATAGCAGCTCCTGTTCTTCCTCCTCCTCCTCCTCCTCCTCCTCCTCTCCCTCATTGTCCCCCAATGCACGTTGGGATGAGATGAGGCTGGGCTGTGTGTAATCGCCCGCTACGGCTTCTTGATCCATCTCATCATACTCTGGCTGCAATGCCTCCTCTTTAATTCTCTGCAGAGAGCGTTGCAAAAGACAGACAAGTGGGATGCTGACGCTAATGATGGCATCATCGCCACTCACCATCTTGGTGGCCTCCTCAAAGTTTGTCAGGATGGTACATATGTCAGACATCCAGGTCCACTCTTGAGGTCTTATGTGTGGAGTCTGACCTGAATATCGACGGCCTTGTTGCAGCTGGTACTCCGCAACTGCTCTCTTCTGCTCACAAATCCTTTGCAACATGTGGAGGGTAGAGTTCCAACGCGTGGGGACATCACACACCAGTCGGTGTGCCGGAAGCTGCAAACGCTGCGGCAACACAGAAAGGGCGGCGGAAGCTGTAGCTGACTTGCGAAAATGAGCTGACAGGCGGCGTACTTTCACGAGATGATCTGGCAACTCGGGGTACGATTTAAGAAACCGCTGAACCACGAGGTTAAGCACAAGAACCAGGCATGGTACGTGTGTGATCTCACCTCGCCTCAGAGCCGCCACCAGGTTACGGCCATTGTCACACACGACCATGCCGGGATGTAGGTTCAGCGGTCTCAGCCACAGATCTGCCTGCTCTTTCACAGCTGTCCACAACCCACAAGCAGTGTGAGGTTTATCACCTAAGCTTATGAATTTCAGCACAGCCTGTTGCCGCTTGGTGGAGGCAGTACTGCAATGCTTCCAGCTTGTAACTGATGTGGTGATATCTGAGATGGAGGCTGAAAATGAGGAGGAGGAGGAGGATGCGCAGGAGCTGTACACTGTGGGGGCAACTCTGACTGACATAGGGCCCGCAATCCTCGGTGTGGGGAGGATGTGTTCCGTCCCAAGGTCCGACTGGTTCCCGGCTTCCACTATGTTTACCCAGTGTGCCGTCAGAGAGATGTACCGTCCCTGGCCACAAGCACTTGTCCACGTGTCCGTTGTCAGGTGGACTCTCCCAGTAACTGCGTTGTTGAGGGCACGGCAGATGCTTTGGGACACGTGCTTGTGTAGTGCGGGGATGGCACACCGGGCAAAATAGTGTCGGCTGGGGACCGAGTACCGAGGGACGGCCACCGCCATAAGATTGCGGAAGGATTTCGTCTCCACCAGCCTAAAAGGCAGCATTTCCAATGCAAGCAGTCGTGAAATGTGCGAACTTAGGACTGTGGCCTGTGGGGCGTTAGCTGCGAATTTCCGCTTTCGTTCAAAGGTCTGGGATATGGACAATTGAACGCTGCGGTGGGACGTGGACGTGGACGTTGATGCTGTTTCTTGAGAAACTGCCATAACAAGTGAAGACTGAGAGGAGGGGGCATCTTTACATGCAGTATGGACAGGGGATTGCCTTGCACACACAACAGAGGGTTCTATTGCACGCACAACAGTGGAAGAAGCAGTGGTGACACCCGCTGACACTGGTCGTGGACCCTGGGTTTCGCCCCACAAAGTCGGGTGCTTTGCTGCCATGTGCCTGATCATGCTGGTGGTGGTCAGGCTGGTAGTTTTGTCACCCCTGCTGATGCTGGCATGGCAGGTGGAACATATGGCCTTTTTGGGGTTATCAGCAGAGTCTTTAAAAAAATTCCAGACTCTGGAAGACCTACTGCTTGTACTGGCAACGTCCCTCGTGTTGGTGTTACGGGGAACGGTTGCCTGCCTTCTGTCTGCGGCCACCACACTGCTTCTTCCTGCCTCTTGGGGTACTCTGCCTCCCTCCCCCTGTGTGCTGCTGGCCTCATTCTGCATGTCCTCCTTCCACGTTGGGTCAGTTACTAGATCATCCACCACCTCCTCCTCTTCCACTTGCGCACCACGATCCTCCTCCTCACTTCCTGGCAATTGTGTCTCGTCATCGTCCACCTCTTGTGACAGATTGCCAACGTCGACTTCCTGTGGCCGTGGCTGTTCAAATATTTGGGCATCGCAACATGGGATCTCCTCTTCCACCACTTCAAGCGTATCAGGCGAGGGGCCCAAATATGGAAATGGACCAGTGAACAGCTCTTCAGAGTGTCCAAGTGTGGGATCACTTGCTGTCTGACGACACTCGGCATGGTGGGAGGGAGGAGCATTAGGGTGAGGAGGAGTATGCGGTCGAGACTCACGGCTACTAAGAGTTGACCGTGTGGAAGACAGACCGGAGGTGGTGGTGCCCAGGTAACTGGAAGTATTGCCTGCTATCCAATTAATAACCTGTTCACACTGATCAGTTCTCAATACTGGTGTTGTTCTGTGCTTCCCTAGTAATTCGGTCAAGAAGTGGGAGCGAGAAGATGTGGCTGTGGGTTGTGGCACATTTTCACCTTGGCCACGGCCCCGTCCTCTGCACGAACCATCACCAGAACGTCCACTTCCACGTCCCTTGCCACGCGTCTTGCCCATTGTAAATGAAGTAAAATAGCTTACACTTGCACTATCAATGGAAAAATGGTAATAAAGAGTAGATTAGAACCGTGGAAGAGGAAAACCACAGTTATTGTTTACTGGGGTATACCACACTTTTTTAAATTGAGATATTTGCGGCTGAACAGTGAGTGACACACTCAAACTGTTTTTTTTAGATACAAATGGCCCAAAAGTGGATAATACAGAGGTTTGTACTGTGGAACTGCAAAACCACACTTGTATTTCTCGGGCCTACACCAGACTATTTTCAACAGATATATTTGTGTCTGAAAAATCAGGGAGACACTATTTTTTTTTTTTTTTACAGCAAAAAATGCAAAAAGCAGGATAATAGAGATTTTTTACCGTGGAACAGCAAAAGCAATCTTCTGTCTCTCTGGCCTACACCAGACTATTTTCAACAGATATATTTGTGTCTGAAAAATTAGGGAGACACTATTATTATTTTTATACAGCAAAAAATGCCAAAAACAGGAAAATAGAGATGTTTTACCGTGGAACATCAAAACCACAGTAATAATTTACTGGTGTATACCAGGCTTTTAAAATATATATATATTTGCGGCTGAACAGTGAGCGACACACTCAAACTGTTTTTTTTAGATACAAATGGCCCAAAAGTGGATAATACAGAGGTTTGTACCGTGGAACTGCAAAACCACACTTGTATTTCTCGGGCCTACACCACACTATTTTCAACAGATATATTTGTGTCTGAAAAATCAGGGAGACACTATTTTATTTTTTTTACAGCAAAAAATGCAAAAAGCAGGATAATAGAGATTTTTTACCGTGGAACAGCAAAAGCACACTTCTGTCTCTCTGGCCTAAACCAGACTATTTTCAACAGATACATTTGTGTCTGAAAAATCAGGAAGACACTATTATTATTTTTATACAGCAAAAAATGCCAACAACAGGATAATAGAGATGTTTTACTGTGGAACATCAAAACCACAGTAATAATTTACTGGTGTATACCACGCTTTTTAAAATATATATATATATTTGCGGCTGAACAGTGAGCGACACACTCAAACTGTTTTTTTTAGATACAAATGGCCCAAAAGTGGATAATACAGAGGTTTGTACCGTGGAACTGCAAAACCACACTTGTACTTCTCGGGCCTACACCAGACTATTTTCAACAGATATATTTGTGTCTGAAAAATCAGGGAGACACTATTTTTTTTTTTTTTTTTACAGCAAAAAATGCAAAAAGCAGGATAACAGAGATTTTTTACCGTGGAACAGCAAAAGCACACTTCTGTCTCTCTGGCCTACACCAGACTATTTTCAACAGATATATTTGTGTCTGAAAAATCAGGGAGACACTATTATTATTTTTATACAGCAAAAAATGCCAAAAACAGGATAATAGAGATGTTTTACCGTGGAACATCAAAACCACAGTAATAATTTACTGGTGTATACCAGGCTTTTTAAAATATATATATATTTGCGGCTGAACAGTGAGCGACACACTCAAACTGTTTTTTTTAGATACAAATGGCCATAAAGTGGATAATACAGAGGTTTGTACCGTGGAACTGCAAAACCACACTTCTATTTCTCTGGCCCACACCAGACTATTTTCAACAGATATATTTGTGTCTGAAAAATTAGAGGCACACTTTTTTTTTTCGGGGGGGGGGAGGGGACACCAAAAGGTTAATAAGATGGGTATTTGTACATTGTGAAGGAGGAAAATAAAAAGAGGATTTAGATAAAAAAAAGGATTTTTCCTGGCCCCCGGGACCTGGAGCTAAGTCCAGCAATTTCAGCAACAGGAGCAGCCTTTGCTGGTATAACCACTGCGTCTCCTATACAGCCTGCCTGCCTGCCTGCCTGAAATACCTGGGACGGATATTAGTCCTGAGAAGGACTGTTTGTTTGATCTGGCAGCCTATACAGACCCTACACTAACTATTTTGCAGGATATATCTCTCCCTAAATCAGCAGCGCTGTCCCTACACTGTCTGATCCGGAGCGACTGTGTCCAAGATGGCGGCGCCCAGTTTTAAATACTCGAGGTGACGCTGTGCGGCCAGCCAATCACTGTAATGCTCACAAACAACATGGCTGCGGCATTACAGTGACTGGCTGGCAATCCCTGCATGTTCATTGGCTCTGTAAAGAGCACCAAACAAGCAGGGCGGAGACCAGAGCTCCAGCCCGAGTAACCCGGAAATGCTCGGTGCTCGCCGAATATCCCAAGTAGCGTGATGCTCGGGCGAGTACCGAGCAGTGTCGAGCATGTTCGCTCAACACTAACCATCACGTCTATTCCAGCAGAAGCCAACGATCTCCTGCAATAAAAGAAAAATAATAAAGCAACATCATCCTTACCTTTCCATGGTTCCCACGACAGCTTCAGCTCTGCTACATCGAGATGACAGGCTGGACCGCAGCAGAACGCTGCCATCCAGCCTGTCATCCCGCAGACACTGAGATGTGCAGGCTTGCTTGCGCTCCTCAGTGTCTCGCTGTGACGGCATCCAGATAAGTCGAGTTCATGTCCAATGAACTCAGCTCACCTCATGCATGTCACTGACAGCGTGGGAAAATTCTCCTGCACTCAGCGCTTCAGCGTGAGAATTCTCCCACGCTGTCAGTGACGTGCATGAGGTGAGCTCATGTCCAATGAACTCAGCTCACCTCATGCACATCACTGACAGCGTGGGAAAATTCTCACGCTGAAGCGCTGAGTGCAGGAGAATTTTCCCACGCTGTCAGTGACGTGCATGAAGTGAGCTGAGTTCATTGGACATGAGCTCACCTCATGCACGTCACTGACAGCGTGGGAGAATTCTCACACTGAAGCGCTGAGTGCAGGAGAATTTTCCCATGCTGTCAGTGACGTACATGAGGTGAGCCAAGTTCATTGGACATGACCTCGGCTCATCTGGATGCCGTCACAGCGAGACACTGAGGAGCGCAAGCAAGCCTGCGCTTCTCAGTGTCTGCGGGATGACAGGCTGGATGGCAGCGTTCTGCTGCGGTCCAGCCTGTCATCTCGATGTAGCAGAGCTGAAGCTGTCGTGGGAACCATGGAAAGGTAAGGATGATGTTGCTTTATTATTTTACTTTAATTGCAGGAGATCTTTGGCTTCTGCAGTAATGGGCGTGATGGTAAGTATGGTTTAATTTAGAACAATAAAGAATTGTGTGTTTATTTCAATTAAAGGACTTTATTCTGGGTGTTTGTGTTTTTTTTTAACTTTGACTATGGGGTTAGTAATGGGGGTGTCTTATAGACGCCTCTCCATTACTAACCTGGGCTTGATGTCAGCTGGCATTATAAGCTGACATCAACCCCAACCCTATTACCCCACTGCCACCGCTACAGGGCAGTGGGAAGAGCGAGTCTAAGTGCCAGAATTGGCGCATCCTATGGATGCGCCATTTCTGGGGCGGCTGACGGCTGATGTTTCTATCCTGGGAGGGGGCCAATATTCATGGCACCCTTCCTGGGCTATTAATATCAGCCCCCAGCTGTCTGCCTAGCCTTTGCTAGCTATTAAAATAGGGGGGACCCCACGTCATTTTTTGGCGGGGGTCCCCCATTTTAATAGCTAGTAAAGGCTAGGTATTCAGCTGATATTAGTAGCCTGGGAAGCTCCGTGGGTATTATCCCCTTCCCAGGCTTCAAACATCTGCCCCAGCCGTCTGCTTAACCTCCGCTAGAGACTAAAATTATGGGGAACCCTACGCCAATTTTTTTTTAAATAAATCCTTTATTTTAACACTAAATGACAAGTACAGTAATCAACACTGTCACTGTACTTCAGATATATGTGACTTACATGTTTCTATCTATCTAATCTATGTGTGATTCTCTAATCCTTCTATTCTAAATTGTCGGGTACCGCTGCTGAAATGCCGGCCGGCTTTTATAAAGAGACGGTGCATGAAAGCACTATTATTTTTTTTAATAAATCCTTTACACTAAATGACAAGTACAGTAAGCAACACTGTCACTGTACTTCATATATATGTGACTGACATGTTTCTATCTATCTAATCTATGTGTGATTCTCTATTCTTTCTGTTCTAATTTGTCGGGTACCGGAATATGCCGCTGCTGAATTGCCGGCTTTTCATGTTTCACTGTGAGCACTGTTCCCATCGATTTGGGCAATCACTGTAATGCCACAACCAACATGGCTGTGGCATTACAGTGAGTGGCAGACAATCCCTGCATGATTGGTGCTCTAAATAGCGCCCGACATGCAGATCACGCTTTTGGTGCATGAACAGTTATCGTACATAACCTCGAACAGCCAAATTTTTTGCAAATTGTTCGGGTTCGTCGATCAACTCGAACACCGCCCAAAACAGCTCGAATTTGAGATTGGTGAACAGTTCTAGTCGAACACCGCTCATCTCTAGTTGCCAGTACAACCGGTAGGTCTTCTAGAGACTGGAATTTTTTTAAAGACTCTGCTGATTACCCAAAAAGGCCATTTGTACCACCTGCCATGCCAGCGTCAGCAGGGGTGACAAAAATACCCACCTGACCACCACCAGCATGGTCAGGCACATGGCAGCAAAGCACCCGACTTTGTGGGTCGAACCCCAGGATCCACGACCAGTGTCAGCGGGTGTCACCACTGCTTCTTCCGCTGTTGTGCGTGCAATAGAACCCCCTGTTGTGTGTGCAAGGCAATCCCCTGTCCATACTGCATGCAAAGATGGCTCCTCCTCTCAGTCTTCACTTGTTATGGCAGTTTCTCAAGAAACAGCATCAACGTCCACGTCCCACCGCAGCGTTCAATTGTCCATATCCCAGACCTTTGAACGAAAGCGGAAATTCGCAGCTAACGCCCCACAGGCCACAGTCCTAAATTCGCACATTTCACGACTGATTGCGGTGGAAATGCTGCCTTTTAGGGTGGTGGAGACGGAATCCTTCCGCAACCTTATGGCGGTGGCCGTCCCTCGGTACTCGGTCCCCAGCCGACACTATTTTGCCCGGTGTGCCATCCCCGCACTACACAAGCACGTGTCCCAAAACATCTGCCGTGCCCTCAACAATGCAGTTACTGGGAGAGTCCACCTGACAACGGACACGTGGACAAGTGCTTGTGGCCAGGGACGGTACACCTCCCTGACGGCACACTGGATAAACATAGTGGAAGCCGGGACCCAGTCGGACCTTGGGGCGAAACAAATCCTCCCCACACCGAGGATTGCGGGCCCTATGTCAGTCAGAGTTGCCCCCACAGTATACAGCTCCTGCGCATCATCCTCCTCCTCCTCCTCTTCAAGTTCAGCCTCTATCTCAGATATCAACACATCAGTTACAAGCTGGAAGCACTGCAATACTGCCTCCGCCAAGCGGCAACAGGCTGTGCTGAAACTCCTAAGCTTAGGTGAGAAACCTCACACTGCTTGTGAGTTGTGGACAGCTGTGAAAGAGCAGGCAGATCTGTGGCTGACACCGCTGAACCTACATCCAGGCATGGTCGTGTGTGACAATGGCCCTAACCTGGTGGCGGCTCTGAGGCGAGGCGAGATCACACACGTACCATGCCTGGCTCATGTTGTTAACCTCGTGGTTCAGCGGTTTCTTAAATCGTACCCCTAGTTGCCAGATCTGCTCGTCAAAGTACGCCACCTGTCAGCTCATTTTCGCAAGTCGGCTACAGCTTCCGCCGACCTTGCTGTGTTGCAGCAGCGTTTGCAGCTTCAATCACACCGACTGGTGTGTGATGTCCCCAGACGTTGGAACTCTACCCTCCACATGTTGCAAAGGATTTGTGAGCAGAAGAGAGCAGTTGTGGAGTACCAGCTGCAACAAGGCCGTCGATATTCAGGTCAGACTCCACACATAAGTCCTCAGGAGTGGAACTGGATGTCTGACATCTGTACCATCTTGACAAACTTTGAGGAGTCCACCCAGATGGTGAGTGGCGATGACGCCATCATTAGCGTCAGCATTCCACTTGTCTGTCTTTTGCAACACTCTCTGCAGAGAATTAAAGAGGAGGCATTGCAGCCAGAGTATAATGAGATGGATCAAGAAGCCATAGCGGTCGATTACACACAGCCCAGCCTCATCTCATACCAACGTACATTGGGGGACAATGAGGGAGAGGAGGAGGAGGAAGAACAGGAGCTTGTATCATGCACTGTAGACGGTAGTACCTGTACAATTGTCATACCGTCGGTTCAGCGTGGGTGGCCTAAGGACAGGGGGGAGGAGGAGGAGGAGGAGAACTTGATCAGTAGTCATCTTGGTGAGGACACGGAAGTCTTGCCCGTTACCAGTCTGGCACGCATGGCTGACTTTATGTTACGCTACCTTAACCGTGACCCTCACATTGTCAAAATGTTGGGTGACAGTCATTACTGGTTGGTGACACTTTTAGACCCCCGCTGCAAGGAGAATTTTCACTCTCTTATTCCTGAGGTGGAAAGGTCTACAAAAATGGGGCAGTACCAGAAGGACCTTGCTGCAGAACTGTTAAAAAAGTTCCCATCTGAACACGCTAGCGGCAGAGGTCACAGTTCGTTGACCCACCAAAGCGTACAAGCGAGAGAGTGGCAACTCCAATCCAGCAAAGGCAGGGGAACACTGTCAACATTCTGGGACAGTTTTCTCAGACCCGCCCAGCTTACAGGCCCTGAGGCGCTGGGTACTCTCACAAAGAGTGGAAAGTTTTAAAAGATGGTGAGGGAGTACCTTGCCGACCGTACCAGCGTCCTCCGTGATTCCTCTGTGCCTTTTAATTATTTGGTATCCAAGCTGGACACTTGGAATGAACTCGCTCTGTACGACTTGGAGGTCCTGGCCTGCACTGCCGCTAGCGTGTTATCGAAGCGTGTTTTTAGTGTCGCTGGGGGAATTATAACTGATAAGCGCACTCGCCTGTCAACTAGCAATGCTGACAAGCTGACCCTTATCAAAATGAAAAAGGGCTGAATTAGGCCAGACTTCTCATCACCACCAAATGACAGCAGAGTAACATAAAGTCAAATCCACTGTGTTTTTTCAGGAGGTTTATTCACATGCACCGCTTCACACCCACACATGGGTATACGCTTCCTCATTTCGGCTGTTTTATGTTCTTCTCCTTATCCTCAGCCTCCACCACCACTATACCTTATTTTTGTCAGCTTTTTTTTGGAAGGCATAAGCAAAGACTGTGGGAGACCCACTCCCCAATCATGGGAATAATGTTTGTAATATGCTGTACTGCATGGCTCTTGTAAGGGGCATTGCAAGTTCCTCCGTCCTAAGTTTTGGCAGCTTTTGCTTGGAAGGCATAATCAAAGACTATGGTAGACCCACTCCCCAATAATGGGAATAATGTTTGTAATATGCTGTACTGCATGGCTCTTGTAAGGGGCATTGCAAGTTCCTCCATCCGAATTTTTGGCAGCTTTTGCTTGGAAGGCATAAGCAAATACTATGGGAGACACACTCCCCAATAATGGGAATAAAGTTTTTAAGATGCTGTACTGTATGGCTCCTGTAAGGGGCATTAAAAACGTCTTGTTAAGCTACTGTGACCTCCACCACTATTCCGAGGGGCATTAAAAGCGTCTTGTTAAGCTACTGGGACCTCCACGTCTCTTCTGAGGGGCATTAAAAGCGTCTTAAGCTACTGGGACCTCCACTTCTCTTCTGAGGGGCATTAAAAGTGTCTTGTTAAGCTACTAGGACCTCCACGTCTCTTCTGAGGGGCATTAAAAGCATCTTGTTAAGCTACTAGGACCTCCACGCCTCTTCTGAGGGGCGTTAAAAGCGTCTTGTTAAGCTACAGGGACCTCCACCACTTTTCTGAGGGGCATTAAAAGCGTCTTGTTAAGCTACTGGGACCTCCACGTCTCTTCTGAGTGGCATTAGAAGCATCTTTTTAAGCTACTGGGACCTCCACGTCTCTTCTGAGGGGCATTAAAAGCGTCTTGTTAAGCTACTGGGACCTCCATGTCTCTTCTGAGGGGCATTAAAAGCATCTTGTTAAACCACTCTGAACTCCACAGCTCTTCCAAGGGGCATTGAAATGTTGTTTTTAATTAACTCTAGCCTCCACGACTCTTCCAACGGGCATTGTATTTCCTCCTAATCTTTGGCATCTTTTTCTTGGAAGGCATAAGCAAAGACTATGGGAGACACACTTCCCAATAATGGGAATAAGGTTTTAATATGCTGTACTGTATGGCTCTTGTAAGGGGCATTAAAATCGTCTTGTTAAGCTACAACGACCTCCACCACTTTTCCGAGGGGCAAGAGAATGCCAAGAGTGTGCAAAGCAGTCATCAAAGCAAAAGGTGGCTACTTTGAAGAAACTAGAATATAAGACATATTTTCAGTTGTTTCATACTTTTTTATTAAGTATATAATTTCACATGTGTTAATTCATAGTTTTGATGCTTTCAGTGTGAATGTACAATTTTCAAAGTCATGAAAATACAGAAAAATCTTTAAATGAGAATGTGTGTCCAAACTTTTCGTCTGTACTGTACATGCGCTTGCATTCCAAGAAAACAAAGCAGATGCTAACTTCTATCATCATCATCATCTTGGTCCTCACCTTGGCACTAGGGATGAGCGGTGTTCGAATCGAACTGTTCGGCAATCTCAAATTTGAGCTGTTTAGGGCGGTGTTAGAGCCGTTCGGCGAACACGAACGATTTGAAAAAAATTCGGCTGTTCGAGGTTATGTTCGATAACTGTTCGTGCACCAAAATCATAACTGGATTTTTTCTCAGTAATGCTGAAAATTAATGTTAATACGCAGTTTGAGTGTACAGCGGGGCAGGGAGCGGGGCAGGGAGAGGGGCAGGGGATGGATCTCTGCATAAATAATGAAGATCTCCATTTTTTTTTCTCTTTCCCGCATTTACAGTGGGGAGGTGCAATCTGTCAGCCTATCAGCAGCGCACACATGGAGAGAACTGCTTTTTTTCACACAAGCAAGGGCATGTGTCATTGGCAGTGTATGTCACATGTCCTTGACCTATAAGACCCAGCCATTTTCCCCGTCGCCACCATTTTCTCACTGCTGCAGCTGCTTGTTAGACGGCACCGCTGTTGCTCTGTGCGCTATACTTTGTTAATTTCAAGCCAATTTTCGCACAAATCTACTGATAGCTTGGGAGTAGGGAATAGATGTGATTGCAGTCCTTTTAAGGACTAGGTTACATCATTTCCTACGACTTTTATCAGGCAGGTCTGTGCTCTTAAATAGATAGGTTGGGAGTAAAGACTAACTGTAATTGCAGTCCTTTTCAGGGCTAGGTTACATCAGTTCCTATCACTTTTATCAGGCAGGTCTGTGCTCTTAAATAGATAGGTTGGGAGTAAAGACTAATTGTAATTGAAGTCCTTCTGAGGGCTAGGTTACATCAGTTCCTATCACATTTTGCCAGGCAGGTCTGTTTTAGTGCTGTGTAAGTTTTTTCACAGCATTTGGCTAAATCTAGCAAAGCAAATCCTTTTTGGCCTCTTGCAGTGTGTGTTAGTCAGTGGAGTAGCCTATCTGTGTTGCAAGCTACATCACCTGTGTATAGAATACCAATTTTTTTACTGAACCTAGTGAAGTAAAACCTTTTGGGCATAGCATCATTCTATTAGTCCATCTATACTAACCTCGACCTGGTTGCAAATTCAATATAATTTTTATCTGCATCTAGCTCTGAAAAAATATTTCGGCTTGTAGCAGTGTGTGGGACTTGTTCTATTAGTCCATCTATACTAACCTCCAGCAGGTTGCAAATTCAATATAATTTTTATCTGAATCTAGCTCTGAAAAAATATTTGGGCTTCGGCTTGTAGCAGTGTGTGGGACTTGTTCTGCTAGTTCATCTATACTAACCTCCACCTGGTTGCAAATTCAATATAATTTTTTTCTGCATCTAGCTATGAAAAAATATTTCGGCTTGTAGCAGTGAGTGGGACATGTTCTATTAGTCCATCTATACTAACCTCCACCAGGTTGCAAATTCAATATCATTTTTTTCTGCATATAGCTCTGAAAAAATATTTCAGCTTGTAGCAGTGTGTGGGACTTGTTCTATTAGTCCATCTATACTAACCTCCACCAGTTTGCAAATTCAATATAATTTTTTTCTGCATCTAGCTCTGAAAAAATATTTCGGCTTGTAGCAGTGTGTGGGACTTGTTCTATTAGTCCAGCTATACTAACCTCCACCAGGTTGCAAATTCAATATAATTTTTATCTGCATCTAGATCTGAAAAAATATTTGGGCTTCGGCTTGTAGCAGTGTGTGGGACTTGTTCTATTAGTCCATCTATACTAAACTCCACCAGTTTGCAAATTCAATATAATTTTTTTCTGCATCTAGCTCTGAAAAAATATTTCGGCTTGTAGCAGTGTGTGGGACTTGTTCTATTAGTCCATCTATACTAACCTCCACCAGGTTGCAAATTCAATTTAATTTTTCTGCATCTAGCTCTGAAAAATATTTCGGCTTGTTGCAGTGTATGGGACTTGTTCTATTAGTCCATCTATACAAACCTCCACCAGGTTGCAAATTCAATATCATTTTTTTCTGCATCTAGCTCTGAAAAATATTTCGGATTGTAGCAGTGTGCGAGACTTGTTCTATTAGTCCATCTATACTAACCTCCACCAGGTTGCAAATTCAATATAATTTTTTTCTGCATCTAGCTCTGAAAAAATATTTCAGCTTGCAGCAGTGTGTGATACTTGTTCTATTAGTCCATCTATACTAACCTCCAGCAGGTTGCAAATTCAATATAATTTTTATCTGCATCTAGCTCTGAAAAAATATTTGGGATTCGGCTTGTAGCAGTGTGTGGGACTAGCTCTATTAGTCCATCTATACTAACCTCCACCAGGTTGCAAATTTAATATTTTTTTTTTCTGCATCTAGCTCTGAAAAAATATTTCGGCTTGCAGCAGTATGTGAGACTTGTTCTATTAGTCCATCTATACTAACCTCCACCAGGTTGCAAATTCAATATCATTTTTTTCTGCATCTAGCTCTGAAAAAATATTTCGGCTTGTAGCAGTGTGTGGGACTTGCTCTATTAGTCCATCTATACTATCCTCCACCAGGTTGCAAATTTAATATTTTTTTTTTCTGCATCTAGCTCTGAAAAAATATTTCGGCTTGCAGCAGTATGTGAGACTTGTTCTATTAGTCCATCTATACTAACCTCCACCAGGTTGCAAATTCAATATAATTTTATTCTGCATCTAGCTCTGATAAAATATTTTGGCTTGTAGCAGTGAGTGGGACTTGTTCTATTAGTCCATCTATACTAACCTCCACCAGGTTGCAAATTCAATATAATTTTTATCTGCATCTAGCTCTGAAAAAATATTTGGGCTTCGGCTTGTAGCAGTGTGTGGGACTTGTTCTATTAGTCCATCTATACTAACCTCCTCCAGGTTGCAAATTCAATATAATTTTTTTCTGAATCTAGCTCTGAAAAAATATTTCGGCTTGTAGCAGTGTGTGGGACTTGCTCTATTAGTCCATCTATACTAACCTCCACCAGGTTGCAAATTCAATATAATTTTTATCTGCATCTAGTTCTGAAAAAATATTTGGGCTTCGGCTTGTAGCAGTGTGTGGGACTTGTTCTATCAGTCCATATATACTAAGCTCCACCAGGTTGCAAATTCAATATAATTTTTTTCTGCATCTAGCTCTGAAAAAATATTTCGGCTTGTAGCAGTTTGTGGGACTTGTTCTATTAGTCCATCTATACTAACCTCCACCAGGTTGCAAATTCAATACAATTTTTACCTGCATCTAGCTCTGACAAAATATTTTGGCATGTAGCAGTGTGTGGGACTTGTTCTATTAGTCCATCTATACTAACCTCCACCAGGTTGCAAATTCAATTTAATTTTTTTCTGCATCTATCTCTGAAAAATATTTCGGCTTGTAGCAGTGTGTGAGACTTGGTCTATTAGTCCATCTATACTAACCTACACCAGGTTGCAAATTCAATATAATTGTTTTCTGTATCTAGCTCTGAAAAAATATTTCAGCTTGTTGCAGTGTATGGGACTTGTTCTATTAGTCCATCTATACAAACCTCCACCAGGTTGCAAATTCAATATCATTTTTTTCTGCATCTAGCTCTGAAAAATATTTCGGATTGTAGCAGTGTGTGAGACTTGTTCTATTAGTCCACCTATACTAACCTCCACCAGGTTTCAAATTCAATATAATTTTTTTCTGCATCTAGCTCTGAAAAAATATTTCAGCTTGTAGCAGTGTGTGAGACTTGTTCTATTAGTCCATCTATACTAACCTCCAGCAGGTTGCAAATTCAATATAATTTTTATCTGCATCTAGCTCTGAAAAAATATTTGGGATTCGGCTTGTAGCAGTGTGTGGGACTAGCTCTATTAGTCCATCTATACTAACCTCCACCAGGTTGCAAATTTAATATTTTTTTTTTCTGCATCTAGCTCTGAAAAAATATTTCGGCTTGCAGCAGTGTGTGAGACTTGTTCTATTAGTCCATCTATACTAACCTCCACCAGGTTGCAAATTCAATATAATTTTTTTATGCATCTAGCTCTGAAAAAATATTTCGGCTTGTAGCAGTGTGTGGGACTTGCTCTATTAGTCCATCTATACTAACCTCCACCAGGTTGCAAATTCAATATAATTTTTTTCTGAATCTAGCTCTGAAAAAATATTTCGGCTTGTAGCAGTGTGTGGGACTTGTTCTATTAGTCCATCTATACTAACCTCCACCAGGTTGCAAATTCAATATAATTTTATTCTGCATCTAGCTCTGATAAAATATTTTGGCTTGTAGCAGTGAGTGGGACTTGTTCTATTAGTCCATCTATACTAACCTCCACCAGGTTGCAAATTCAGTATAATTTTTATCTGCATCTAGCTCTGAAAAAATATTTGGGCTTCGGCTTGTAGCAGTGTGTGGGACTTGTTCCATTATTCCATCTATACTAACCTCCACCAGGTTGCAAATTCAATATAATTTTTTTCTGCATCTAGCTCTGAAAAAATATTTCGGCTTGTAGCAGTGTGTCGGATTTGTTCTATTAGTCCATCTATACTAACCTCCACCAGGTTGCAAATTCAATATCATTTTTTTCTGCATGTAGCTCTGAAAAAATATTTCGGCTTGTAGCAGTGTGTGGGACTTGTTCTATTAGTCCATCTATACTAACCTCCACCAGGTTGCAAATTCAATATCATTTTTATCTGCATCTAGCTCTGAAAAAATATTTGGGCTTCGGCTTGTAGCAGTGTGTGGGACTTGTTCTATTAGTCCATCTATACTAACCTCCACCAGGTTGCAAATTCAATACAATTTTTTTCTGCATCTAGCTCTGAAAAATATTTCGGCTTGTAGCAGTGTGTGAGACTTGTTCTATTAGTCCATCTATACTAACCTCTACCAGTTTGCAAATTCAATATAATTTTTTTCTGCATCTAGCTCTGAAAAATATTAGGGCTTGTAGCAGTGTGTGGGACTTGTTCTATTAGTCCATCTATACTAACCTCCACCAGGCTGCAAATTCAATATAATTTTTTTTTGCATCTTGCTCTGAAAAAATATTTTGGTTTGTAGCAGTGTGTGGGACTTGTTCTATTAGTCCATCAATACTAACCTCCAGCAGGACAGAAATTCTATATAATTTTAAACTGCATCTAGCTCTGAAAAAATATTTGGGCTTCGGCTTGCAGCAGTGTGTGGGACTTGTTCTATTAGTCCATCTATACTAACCTCCACCAGGTTGCAAATTCAATATAATTTTTTTCTGCATCTAGCCCTGAAAAATATTTTGGCTTGTAGCAGTGTGTGAGACTTGTTCTATTAGTCCATCTATACTAACCTCCACCAGTTTGCAAATTCAATACAATTTTTTTCTGCATCTAGCGCTGAAAAAATACTTCGGCTTGTAGCAGTGTGTGGGACTTGTTCTATTAGTCCATCTATACTAACCTCCACCAGGTTGCAAATTCAATATAATTTTTTTCTGCATCTAGCCCTGAAAAATATTTTGGCTTGTAGCAGTGTTTGAGACTTTTTCTATTAGTCCATCTATACTAACCTCCACCAGTTTGCAAATTCAATATAATTTTTTTCTGCATCTTGCTCTGAAAAAATATTTCGGCTTGTAGCAGTGTGTGGGACTTGTTCTATTTGTCCATCTATACTAACCTCCACCAGGTTGCAAATTCAATACAATTTTTACCTGCATCTAGCACTGACAAAATATTTTGGCATGTAGCAGTGTGTGAGACTTGTTCTATTAGTCCATCTATACTAACCTACACCAGGTTGCAAATTCAATATAATTGTATTCTGTATCTAGCTCTGAAAAAATATTTCAGCTTGTTGCAGTGTATGGGACTTGTTCTATTAGTCCATCTATACAAACCTCCACCATGTTGTAAATTCAATATCATTTTTTTCTGCATCTAGCTCTGGAAAATATTTCGGATTGTAGCAGTGTGTGAGACTTGTTCTATTAGTCTATCTATACTAACCTCCACCAGGTTGCAAATTCAATATAATTTTTATCTGCATCTAGTTCTGAAAAAATATTTGGGCTTCGGCTTGTAGCAGTGTGTGGGACTTGTTCTATCAGTCCATATATACTAAGCTCCACCAGGTTGCAAATTCAATATGATTTTTTTCTGCATCTAGCTCTGAAAAAATATTTCGGCTTGTAGCATTGTGTGGGACTTGTTCTATTATTCCATCTATACTAACCTCCACCAGGTTGCAAATTCAATATAATTTTTTTCTGCATCTAGCTCTGAAAAAATATTTCGGCTTGTAGCAGTGTGTCGGACTTGTTCTATTAGTCCATCTATACTAACCTCCACCAGGTTGCAAATTCAATATAATTTTTTTCTGCATGTAGCTCTGAAAAAATATTTCGGCTTGTAGCAGTGTGTGGGACTTGTTCTATTAGTCCATCTATACTAACCTCCACCAGGTTGCAAATTCAATATAATTTTTATCTGCATCTAGCTCTGAAAAAATATTTGGCCTTCGGCTTGTAGCAGTGTGTGGGACTTGTTCTATTAGTCCATCTATACTAACCTCCACCAGGTTGCAAATTCAATACAATTTTTTTCTGCATCTAGCTCTGAAAAATATTTCGGCTTGTAGCAGTGTGTGAGACTTGTTCTATTAGTCCATCTATACTAACCTCTACCAGGTTGCAAATTCAATATAATTTTTTTCTGCATCTAGCTCTGAAAAATATTTGGGCTTGTAGCAGTGTGTGGGACTTGTTCTATTAGTCCATCTATACTAACCTCCACCAGGCTGCAAATTCAATATAATTTTTTTCTGCATCTAGCTCTGAAAAAATATTTTGGCTTGTAGCAGTGTGTGGGACTTGTTCTATTAGTCCATCTATACTAACCTCCAGCAGGATAGAAATTCAATAAAATTTTAATCTGCATCTAGCTCTGAAAAAATATTTGGGCTTCGGCTTGCAGCAATGTGTGGGACTTGTTCTATTAGTCCATCTATACTAACTTCCACCAGGTTGCAAATTCAATACAATTTTTTTCTGCATCTAGTGCTGAAAAAATACTTCGGCTTGTAGCAGTGTGTGGGACTTGTTCTATTAGTCTATCTATACTAACCTCCACCAGGCTACAAACTCAATATAATTTTTTTCTGCATCTAGCTCTGAAAAATATTTTGGCTTGTAACAGTGTGTGAGACTTGTTCTATTAGTCCATCTATACTAACCTCCACCAGGTTGCAAATTCAATATAATTTTTTTCTGCATCTAGCTCTGAAAAAATATTTCGGCTTGTAACAGTGTGTGGGATTTGTTCTATTAGTCCATCTATACTAACCTCCACCAGGTTGCAAATTTAATATAATGTTTTTCTGCATCTAGCTCTGAAAAAATATTTCGGCTTGTAGCAGTGTGTGGGACTTCTTCTATTAGTCCATCTATACTAACCTCCACCAGGTTGCAAATTCAATATAATTTTTTTCTGCATCTAGCTTTGAAAAAATATTACGGCTTTTAGCAGTGTGTGGGACTTGTTCTATTGGTCCATCTATAATAACCTCCACCAGGTTGCAAATTCAATATAATTTTTATCTGCTTCTAGCTCTGAAAAAATATTTGGGCTTGTAGCAGTGTGTGGGACTTGTTCTATTAGTCCATCTATACTAACCTCCACCAGGTTGCAAATTCAATATAATTTTTATCTGCATCTAACCCAGCCAATAGTTTTGGGCTAATACCACAGTTTGGCCACTCAGCTCTGCTCGGTTCCCATCCATTGTTTTTTGTGCAAACAACTCCAGAGTTGTCAATTTGTTAACCACCAAAATGAGTGGAAAAAGGCCTGCTGCTGGTGGAAAGGGGAATAGGCATGTTGGGAAGGGAAAAAAAGGTTGTGTCCGCAGGGTAGGTGTTAAAGCAACAGTAACATCTGCAGTAGAAAGACAATCTTCCAGCCAAACTAAGATGTCTACTTCTTTTAGCGGACAATGTGATAAGATCCCTTTCATACGGCCACGCCAGTTGCTACAAATTCCAGATGAGGCACAAAAACAGCAGGTGCTTCCTCACAGCTCCCAAGTCTCCAGTAGTGTTGAGCCACCCCCGTAGTGTTCGAGTTCGGTTCGGTTCGGCGAACACCTTCGAACACCGTTAAAACCAAAGGCAGGCAAACAAAAACACATAGAAACACATAGAAAACACCTTAAAGGTGTCCAAAAGCTGACAAACTGCTCAGAAGACACAAGTAACACATGGAAAAGTGACAAGTACATATAGTCATGCAAAAAGAAAAGAGGTGGAGGAGTAAAAGGAGGGGGAGACACAGATATAGGCATGTCATGCCCTTCTAAAATCCAAAAAGTGAGAAGCCGACACGGCCAGTCCGTTCCTGCCTGTGCCACCTCTGTGTCGCCGGGTTTGTGCCAGAGCCGCGGTGGACCCTGACGGCCAGCCCCCCTATCCCAATACTGGTGCCTGTCCGCCGGTGGGTCGAGGCCCCCCACGGTGGGGGGGGAGTAACATCTGCAGAAGAAAGACCATCTTCCAGCCAAACTAAGATGTCGACTTCTTTTCGTGGACAATGTGATACGATCCCATACTTACGGACACGCCCATCGCTACAAATTCTAGATGAGGCACAAAAACAGCAGGTGCTTCAACGGATATCAAGTGCTCCTTCAAGTGGGCTCTCCATCACCTCAATTTCAACATCACAAATACTCCAGTCCTCAGAGGTGTCACCCCAATCGCACTTGCTTCCTCACAGCTCCCAAGTCTCCAGCTGCCCGTCTGAGTATGGGGTAACACAGATGGCTGAGTCTGCCCAGCTGTTTACTCATACTATAGCCTGGTAAACGGAGGTCTGCTCCAGAGCTTCTGTTAATCCAGATGAGGAAATGATCTGATCCGATGCCCAGAATCTTTATAAGTTGGATCCAGGACCAGATGAAGAAGGTTCTGAGCATAATGTAGACCCTTGTTCCCAAACTGTAACTCCTGTTGGTGGAGACAATGATGAAGACGATGATGAGACTCAAATACCTGATTGGAGCGACAACTTGACTTTTCGGTCAGGGCAGGAAGAGGTTGGCTCTGAGGGCGACGGGTGTGATAACACACAGGGTGATGATGACGAGGTTGGAGATCCCACTTACTGTCAACCCACAGTCAGACAGTCGATGAGGTCAGCAGAGGAGGTGAAGGAGGATGTGACTAGCCCTGGGGATGGGGATGACTCGGTACCCGGGCATTTGCCTGGCCTTGGGGATGTCGCGGTGGTCGGCTCCCTGGCCCGTACCCTGGGGTCTCTGTTTAAAAGGGTGGATAAATGTTAATTTTATAAGAGTTCATGACGCCACCTGTGGTATCTGGTGACAAGCACCAGCGCTGCAGCAGTCCACTGAGGCCGGTGATAAGGCAGCTCGATGGTATAGCTCCCCACAGGTGGAGCTAGGTCTCAGGGCAGCGTATGCAGGGGGAATGCAGGACAGGCGAGACCCAGCTGGGTCAGAGCAAGAACGGGAACGGACACGGTAGTCACTTCAGTACCTTTTACTGGTGGAAATTCAGGCACATCCCGGAGCACTGTAGGGTGAAGGGTGCATATCAGGATCCTCCCCAATGAGCGGGTGTAGGGCCTCCTGTTTCTTGCCTCTGCGTAGTAAGTTTCTGACCTGCCTGGAGCTAGGCCTAACTTTGTCTCTGTCCTGCGCTGGCTGACCTTGTGGTAGGGCCTTCTCTTGGAGTTCACGCTCCCAGTATGCGGGGCCTAAGCATCTCCTGGCTCTGTTACATATCAGCACCTTAGGGATCCTGGGACTTGTAGTTCTCCAGGGATTCCGGTTATGCCTTACTGGGTCATAGAGATACCGGTAAGCTCGTATCCTGTGTCCGGTAAATGCTTCGGGGTGAGCTGGTTAAGCTCCTCTGCCCCTTATGTACTAACTCGCCACTCGCCTTCGGCCTACTCGGGCCCTCACTAGGCTATACACACTAACAGCAGCTTGCCGCGCTTCACTGATCTTACGGCACCGGCACACCTTAAGCTCTATCTGGGCTCCCTGAATCTAGCAAGCAGGAGCCTCGTGCTCCACTGCTGAACTATTAATTGCGTTCTCTAGACTAGACTGAGCTCCACTGCAGACTGACCTCTCTTAGGCTTCTCTACTGCAGGAACTCTTCAGAGGAACTGAACTGCCTAGCTCCACCTTCCCTATTTATATCCCTAACGGGCTCCCTCTGCTGGTCTGAGGTGGAAGGTGGAGATGTGTGAATGTTTATGGGGGCCTCTTGTGGAGGATTCCATCAATGCACTCTTGTAGGATCTGTGATACCAAGCGCAGCGGGGCATCACAGATGCTATTGACGACGAGGTTAGGTTGAGCCTTCCTGAACAGAGACGGAGTACTGGAAGCACGTCAACAACTGCATCCTCAACCACAACTCTGCCTCTGACCACAAGTCGTAGTGGCTCTTCAGGTCACATGGGCTCTAAGCCTTGCATAGCCTGGGCATTTATTCAGATCGATAAGGATGACCCAACTCGTGTTATCTGTAATATTTGTCAGCAAAAGCTAAGTAGAGGCCAAAAAATACATAGTTTGAGTACTTCATGCATGTACCGTCACATGGATATGAAGCATAAGTTGCAGTGGGAAGCTCACTGTGCTACAATGCGGCCTAGCCGGCTGGGCCAACCACCGTCTGCCCCATCTTGTGCATCCGCAGCCTCTTCATCCTCTGTGACTGGGGGGACAGCAGTCACACATGTTTTTTGACGCAGACCTGCCACCTCTTTACCCGCAACAGCCAGTGTGATTGACAGGTCGTCAGTTCATTGGGAAGTGGAAACACCTGCTAGTGTTGAGCGCTCTCCGACATCGAGAGCACCACCTTTGGATCAAGGCAACCTAACATGTCCGCCTGCATCTTCCTCACAGACCGGCAGTTGCCGGGGACACCCTACTCAACACCGTCTAAGCACAACAGCCAGCCCTCGGTCCCTCAGATGTGGAAAAGTAAAAGACCATTTCCTCCTAGCCATGAGAAAGCAAAGAGGTTGAATTTCACCATCTGCAAGCTGTTGGCTACAGAAATGCTGCCTTTCCACCTGGAGGACACAGAGGATTTTCAAGACCTTATGTCCGTCACAGTGCCCCAGTACCAGATGACCAGTCGGCACTACTTCTCAAAGAAAGGTGTGCCTGCGCTCCACTAGCATGTCGCACACAACATCACCGCTTCTTTGAGAAACTCTGTGTGTGACAGGGTGCACTTCACCACAGACACTTGGACGAGAAGGCATGGACAGGGGCGTTACATGTCGCTGACTGGGCACTGGGTAACTATGGTGACAGCAGGACAAGGGGCTGCTGTCCAAGTCTTACCGTCCCCACGAGTTGTGCATCAATCCTCTTTATCTCGAACTTCCTCCACTGCTTCTGCCTCCTCAACCTCCTCTCGGTCCTCCACCTGCACCCAAAGCCTGTCTGGTAATGCCACCTGCTTTCTAACTGCGCAGAAGGAATCCTGCACACCTCCTTACTATGCTGGCAGCAGGGCTCAACGCATCAGTGTTTACTTTGAAATGTCTGGGAAATGTGAGTCACACAGCTGAGGAGTTTTGGTCAGCTCTGGAGACCCAGTTTCATGAAAAGTTGTCTCCACTGGACCTGCAACCAGGGAAGGCCATGTGCGACAATGCTGCAAACCTGGGTGCGGCACTTCGCCGGGGCAATGTCACACACGTGCCTTGTATGGCTCACGTGTTGAACCTGGTTGTCCAGCAATTTTTAGCCCACTATCCCGGACTAGATGGCCTTCTGCAGAGTGCACGGTCGCTGTGTGCTCACTTCCGCCGTTCGCATCCCGCAGTTCAACGACTTACATCTCTACAGAAGTCGTTGGGCCTGCCAGTTCACCGGCTGAAATGCGATGTGCCGACACGGTGGAATTCAACTCTGCACATGTTGCAGCGACTGTGGCAGCACCGACAAGCCCTGGTGCAATACGTTCTGACGTATAGCCTGGGCCAACGAGATCCAGAGGTGGGGCAAATCACGCTGGAGGAGTGGTGTCAGATCAGGGACCTATGCACCCTTCTGCACAGTCTTGAAATGGCGACGAAGATGTTTAGTGCTGACGATGCCATTATCAGCATGACTATTACGGTGATTTACATGCTGGAGCACATGTTAAACAGAATTCGGAGTCAGGTGGTGGGACAAGAGGAGGTGGAGGAAGTAGAGGAGGAGTTGTATGCGGAAGGGATAACATCTCCAAGGTCCAGACGGTTGGCAGCACCAAGGCGGCAGGCATGGGAGGGTGGGGGAGAGGGATTAACCAGGGCGCATGGTAGCAGCCAAACTTTTGAGGAAGGTGCAGGAGCCGAGGAAGAAGTGGAGGACGAACTGGCAATGGGCATGGAAGACTCATCAGATGAGGGAGACCTTGATCACATTTCTGTTGTGCGAGGTTGGGGGGAGAGGGCAGAGGAAGGAAGCATAATTCTTACCTCGCTACCAACACAACAAGGACTTGGTCCTTCTGGATGCGCAAGACACATGAGTGCCTTCTTGCTGCACTACCTGCAACATGACCCCCGGATTGTCAGAATTCGAAGTAATCCCGACTACTGGGTTGCCACACTCTTAGATCCCCGGTACAAAAGTATATTTGCCAAAATAATTCCTGCCATAAAAAGGTATTGACGAATGCAGGAGTATCTGTTGCAGAATCTTACATGTGCTTTTCCACAAAACACCAGTGGTGCACGTAGTGAATCTCACAGTTCTAACTTGCCAACGGTGGGACTGTCGAGTCTTCATCACTCAAACAGTAACAGTAACACAGTATCTGCTGGTAACAGCAATTTTGTGGAATCGTTTCACCACTTTTTTAGACCATCCTTTGCAAGGTCACAGGAGACAAGAAGTCTGACACATAGTCAATGCCTAGAGAGGATGGTACAGGAGAATCTCCAAGTGAACATCGAAGCCATGACTGTGTCACTGGACCCTTGCTCATTTTGGTATTCCAATCTTGAAAAATCGCCGGAGCTCGCCACTCACGCCTTGGAGATCTTGTCATGCCATGCAGCCAGCGTTCTCTCTGAACGTGTGTTCAGCGCTGCTGGTGGTGTGCTGACAGATAAGCGCACGCGGCTGTCCACTGAGAATGTAGACAGACTCACGTTCATAAAGATGATCAAATCATGGATTCGCAAGGACATTTCTACCCCTGTGTCATCCTTGGGAGACTAAAAGCTTGGGGATTTGGTAAAATCACCTCACCAACCGTTTTAAGCAACAGTGGGGCAATTGATGCCACTTAACCCTAGAACGCATGACCATAAAAATCTACACTTTCACATACCTGGGGCCCTTTAGGCCCGTGTGCAAATAACATGGAATAACTCAAACTCAAATGACAAACAACTATATACATGAAGAATACCTAGAGTTTCAAAATTCTAACTAAAGCAATCTTGCAGAAAATAGAAAACAATCAACTGGACGGGCCTGCAAGGCCACAGGTATGCGTTCTAGGGTTAAGTGGTGTCTGTGCCACAATTTTGGGAGTCCCCTTGCTGTGTCTTACGTGACGTTGGCATCGTCAATTCCAGGTGGGTTGGGTCGCACCCCCCCCTTTTAACTGTAAGAAACTACATACACTATGGCTTGGGGTAACACAGATGGTTGAGTCTGAAGAGCTGTTTACTGAGAGGTCTGCTCCAAATCTTCAGTGTCTGCTAGTCAGCGTAGAATTTTTAACTGCATCTAGCCTAGGCAATACTTTGGGCGTAGTAGCCCAGCTGCGAAGCAAGCTGCACCGCCTGTGTATCTAATAAGAATTTTTAAATTAATCTAGCCTAGGCAGACTGTGGGGACCCCCAACCAAACCCAGATGCTCAGCCCCCCTACCGCCCCCCTTTCATGGACAACCCAATAATGTAACTCTTACAACTGGATGGGTGAGGATTGGTCACAGCTTTATTAACTCTTTATACTCATTCCATTAGAAAGGCATTTTATTTCTAAAATAATTCAGCTTGTTGCAGCATGCCCTGGGTCCCCACTCCGGCAAGTTGGCCAACAAGTGTAACTCTCCAACATGTCCTTTCTATTTCCAGGCCACGGAGGATCCAGCGTACTCGTATGCAGGACTCTGACCCCCACCCATCACTCTTAACGCTTGTTCCACTCCGTCCTGGAGTCCTGACAGGAATATGTCCAGTCCAATATCTATTAAGTGAACACGGTCGGGCCGTATGAGGCCTGCTTTATCTCCTTCCAGTTGTCGGTGTCGTATCACTACACCGCCTCTGTCTCTTCTAAATTTTGCCATCCGAATATTTATTACCCGCCTTGTCCATTCGATGGCTGTGATGTCTCGCGCACCTTGCCATACCGCTATCGGCACAATCTCTGACCATACTATAGCTAATTTTGTGAAAAATTCTCTGAAGCGCTCAGTGTCTAGTTTCATTATTGCCATTAGTTATGCGCTCTTGTGATGACCTAGGTTGTTTCCTCCGGCCTGTATAACTAAGATGACCGGACCTCTTGCCTCTCTCCCTACCTTGATTACCTCCATTAGTACCTGTGGCCATAGCAGGCCTCTAATACCTCTCCAGTTGAAATATGTGTTATGAAACTCTAATTTCCTCCCGCCTGGGCGGACTTTCGCCCTTTTTTGTGCCCAATATATATACGAGTGGCCTATCACTCACACTGTTGGCTTAGCATCACCTGTAAAAGAAACAAACCATGTTAGGATAACAAGTCCGGTCTTATGTATCTCGCCAAACACGTGGATCGCCATCTCCCTATCCTCTGAACTTCCGTTTCTGACAGTCCTGCTCTTGCTGCTTCCGTGGCCGCACCTATGCGGAATGAGTGTGTCCCGTAATCTTTGGGGTGGTTCCCTGCCGATGTTATGCATTTATTAAATATAGCTTGGAACAGGTATCTTGATAATGGCGTTCCATCAATGTGTGATACGAAGAAATTACTTTGTGATCTGATGGTTAGATATGTTTTTACTATTGTTACCCGACTCAGTGTACCGTTTGTGGGTTGTAGAAGTACCCAAGTACCCCTGCCCGCTGGAACCGTTTTCGATTGGTGTATGCGTACACGTATTGCATTATTGGCTATGACTACTTCCTGGTGTAATAAGCGTCCACTGGTGGTAATTTTGGATTGAGGGACTAATTCGCTTATACATAGCGCCCCGAAGAAGGCGATCACAAATGCAGTAGACATTAGTGTTGCTTCAAATTGTGAGTGTCATGTTAATGGTGTTAGGGATAAGATGTGAGAAATCAGTTTTAGTGACACGGGACGGGACGTCTACATTCCTGACTTGGCTGACCCCTTTTCCACCCTTTTATGGATTGTCTGATGATGAATCTTTGTCACATCTCCCCAATTCAGTAGTTGGAAGTGAAATGCTACTCCGGTCAGACACCGCTGCGCTGACGCCCCTGATATGCCCCTCATCATTAGCTGGTGGAGAAATTCTATGGTAACTTGTGATCTGGCTTGTTCACATTGGTCAACCCGTCTGCCTGCTACTAGTCGTGTCCACTCTTCCCATGCCTTACCGTATGCTTGCCAAGTTGACGGGGCAACTGACGCTCTGATTAATGGCATCAACTATTCGCCACTAGATCCCATAGGGAGGGTGGGCAACTGTTGCCCGATGGGTGGGCGTTGTGGAAGAGCTCTGTGAAAATCTGCCAATTGAATTGTTATAAAGCGTTAGCAGCAGCTTTATACCCCTCAGCATAGTGGCTAGCGCGGACCCATACATTGTATTTTAGGCACAGGAATACTAGCCTGCATAGTAGGAAAAGCACTGGGAGAGAGACGATGATGCCATCTTATTAATGCAGTGCGCTAGGCTGGTGATTTGTGTTATGAAGCGTATATTTTTGTTAGCCAGGCGCGCGCCCCATATTTCTATTGCTACCACTATTGGGAAAAATTATTTTCAGGGCTAGATGCAGCTAAAAATTATTATTAATTTCAAAGCTGGTGGAGCTTGGTATAGATGGCCTAATACAATGAGTCCCACACACTGCTAGAAGCCCAAATATTTTTTCAGAGGTAGATGCAGATAAAAATTATTTTTAATTTGCAACCTGATGGAGGTCAGTATAGATGGACTAATAGAGAAAGTCCCACACACTGCTAGAAGGCCAAATATTTTTTCAGAGCTAGATGCAGATAAAAATTTTATTCAATTTGCAACCTGATGGAGGTCAGTATAGATGGACTAATAGAGAAAGTCCCACACACTGCTATAAGGCCAAATATTTTTTCAGAGCTAGATGCAGATAAAAATTATATTCAATTTGCAACCTGATGGAGGTCAGTATAGATGGACTAATAGAACAAGTCCCACACACAGCTAGAAGCCCAAATATTTTTTCAGAGGTACTGTAGATGCAGATAAAAATTATTTTTAATTTGCAACCTGATGGAGGTCAGTATAGATGGACTAATACAACAAGTCCCACACACAGCTAGAAGCCCAATATTTTTTCAGAGCTAGATGCAGACAAAAAATTATTTTGAATTTGCAACCTGATGGAGGTCAGTATAGATGGACTAATAGAGAAAGTCCCACACACTGCTAGAAGGCCCAATATTTTTTCAGAGGTAGATGCAGAAAAAAATATTTTCAGTTTGCAACCTGATGGAGGTCAGTATAGATGGACTAATACAACAAGTCCCACACACAGCTAGAAGCCCAATATTTTTTCAGAGGTAGATGCAGAAAAAAATATATTCAGTTTGCAACCTGATGGAGGTCTGTATAGATGGATTAATAGAACAAGTCCCACACACAGCTAGAAGCCCAATATTTTTTCAGAGGTAGATGCAGAAAAAAATATATTCAGTTTGCAACCTGATGGAGGTCAGTATAGATGGACTAATACAACAAGTCCCACACACAGCTAGAAGCCCAATATTTTTTCAGAGGTAGATGCAGAAAAAATATATTCAGTTTGCAACCTGATGGAGGTCTGTATAGATGGATTAATAGAACAAGTCCCACACACAGCTAGAAGCCCAAATATTTTTTCAGAGGTAGATGCAGATAAAAATTATTTTTAATTTGCAACCTGATGGAGGTCAGTATAGATGGACTAATAGAGAAAGTCCCACACACTGCTAGAAGGCCAAATATTTTTTCAGAGCTAGATGCAGATAAAAATTATATTCAATTTGCAACCTGATGGAGGTCAGTATAGATGGACTAATAGAACAAGTCCCACACACAGCTAGAAGCCCAAATAATTTTTCAGAGGTACTGTAGATGCAGATAAAAATTATTTTTAATTTGCAACCTGATGGAGGTCAGTATAGATGGACTAATACAACAAGTCCCACACACAGCTAGAAGCCCAATATTTTTTCAGAGGTAGATGCAAAAAAAAATATATTCAGTTTGCAACCTGATGGAGGTCTGTATAAATGGATTAATAGAACAAGTCCCACACACAGCTAGAAGCTTTCAGAGGTAGATGCAGAAAAAAATATATTCAGTTTGCAACCTGATGGAGGTCAGTATAGATGGACTAATACAACAAGTCCCATGCACAGCTAGAAGCCCAATATTTTTTCAGAGCTAGATGCAGAAAAAAATTATATTCAATTTGCAACCTGATGGAGGTCAGTATAGATGGACTAATAGAATGATGCTATGCCCAAAAGATTTTACTTCACTAGGTGCAGTAAAAAAATTTGTATTCTATACACAGGTGGTATATCTTGCAACACAGATAGGCTACTCCACTGACTAACACACTCTGCAATAGGCCAAAAAGGATTAGCTTTGCTAGATTCAGCCAAATGCTGTGAAAAAAACTTGCACAGCACTGGCACAGACCTGCCTGGCAAAAACTGATAGGAACTGATGTAACCTAGTCCTGAAAAGGACTCCAATTACAATTAGTCTTTACTCCCACAACCTATCTATTTAAGAGCACAGACCTGCCTGATAAAAGTCATAGGAAATGCTGTAACCTAGTCCTTAAAAGGACTGCAATCACAACTATTCCCTACTCCCAAGCTATCTGTAGATTTGTGCGAAAATTGGCTTGAAATTAACAAGGTATAGCGCACACAGCAACAGCGGTGCCGTCTAACACGCAGCTGCAGCAGTGAGAAAATGGTGGCGACGGGGAAAATGGCTTGGTCTTATAGGGCAAGGACATGTGACATACACTGCCAATGAGACATGCCCTTGCTTGTGTGAAAAAAAGCACTTCGCTCCGTGTGTGCGCTGCTGATAGGCTGACAGATTGCACATTCCCACTGTAAATGCGGGAATGAGAAAAAAAAAATGGAGATCTTCATTGTTCCTGCAGAGATCCATCCCCTGCCCCTCCCCCCACCCCGCTGTACACTCAAACTGTGTATTAACATTAATTTTCATCATTACTGAGAAAAAATCTAGTTATGATTTTGGTGCACGAACAGTTATCGAACATAACCTCGAACAGCCGAATTTTTCTCAAATTGTTCGTGTTCGCCCAAAACAGCTCGAATTTGAGATTGGCGAACAGTTCGAGTAGAACAACGCTCATCTCTAGTCTCCAGCTGCCTGTCTGAGTATGGGGTAGAACAGATGGTTGAGTCTGCAGAGCTGTTTACTCATACTATAGCCTGGGAATCAGAGGTCGTCTCCATAGCTTCTGTGAATCCAGACGAGGAAATGATCTCCACTGATGCCCAGAATCTTTATGAGTCAGATCCAGGACCAGACGCAGAAGGTTCTGACCATAATGTAGACCCTCGTTCCCAAACTGTAACTCCTGTTGGTGGAGACAATGAGGAAGACAATGATGAGACTCAAATACCTGATTGGAGTGACAAATTTAGTTTTTTGTCAGGGCAGGAAGAGGTTGGCTCTGAGGACACAGGGTGATGATGACGAGGTTGAAGATCCCACTTACTGTCAACCCACAGTCAGCCAGTCAATGAGGTCAGCAGAGGAGGTGGAGGAGGATGCTAGTGACGACGAGGTCAGGTTGCTCCTTACTGGACAGAGACATAGTACTGGAAGCATGTCAACAACTGCATCCTCAAACACAACTCTGCCTCTGACCACAAGTTGTGGTGGCTCTTCAGGTCGCATGGGTGGTAAGCCTTGCATAGCCTGGGAATTTTTTGAGATCGAAAAGATGACCCAACTTGTTTTATCTGTAACATTTGTCAGCAAAAGTTAAGTAGAGGCAAAAAAAATACATAGTTTGAGTACTTCATGCATGAACCGGCACATGGATATGAAGCATAAGTTGCAGTGGGAAGCTCACTGTGCTACAATGCGGCCTAGCCGGCTGGGCCAACCACCGTCTGCCACATCTTGTGCATCCGCGGCCTCTTCATCCTCTGTGACTGGGGGGACAGCAGTCACACCTGTTTTGGGCCGCAGACCTGACACCTCTTTACCCGCAACAGCCAGCGTGATTGACAGGTCATCATTTTCTTTGGAGTTGGAAACACCAGTTGGTGTTCAGCGCTGTCCGACATCGATAGCACCACCTTTGGATCAAGGCAACCTAACATGTCCGCCTGCATCTTCCTCACATGCCGGCAGTTTGTCGGGGGCACCCTTCTCAACCCCGTCTAAGCACAATAGCCATCCCTCAGATGTGGACAAGTAAAAGACCATTTCCTCCTAGCCATGAGAAAGCTAAGAGGTTGAATTTCACCATCTGCAAGCTCTTGGCTACAAAAATGCTGCCTTTCCGCCTGGTGGACACAGAGGATTTTCGAGACCTTATGTCCGACACAGTGCCCCAGTACCAGGTGCCCAGTCGGCACTACTTCTCACCTGTATGTCGTACACAACATCACTGCTTCTTTGAGAAACTCTGTGTGTGACAGGGTGCATTTCACCACAGACACTTGGACAAGTAGGCATGGACAGTGGCATTACATGTCGCTGACTGGGTACTGGGTAACTATGGTGACAGCAGGACAAGGGGCTGCTGTCCAAGTCTTGCCGTCCCCACGAGTTGTGCATCAATCCTCTTTGTCTCGAAGTTCCTCCACTGCTTCTACCTCCTCAACCTCCTCTCGGTACTCCACCTGCACCCAAAGCTTGTCTGGTCATGCCACAAGCTTTCTAACTGCGCAGAAGGGATCCTGCTCACCTCCTTACTATGCTGGCAGCAGTGCTCAACGTCATCAGGCAGTTTTTACTTTGAAATGTATGGGAAATGTGAGTCACACAGCTGAGGAGTTGTGGTCATCTCTGGAGAGCCAGTTTCATGAATGGTTGTCTCCACTGGACCTGAAACCAGGGAAGTCCGTGTGCGACAATGCTGCAAACCTGGGTGCGGCCCTTCGCCGGGGCAATGTCACACACGTGCCTTGTATGGCTCACGTGTTGAACCTGGTTGTCCAGCAATTTTTAGCCCACTATCCCGGACTAGATGGCCTTCTGCAGAGGGCACGGTTTCTGTGTGCTCACTTCCGCCGTTCGCATCCCGCAGCTCAGCGACTTACATCTCTACAGAAGTCGTTGGGCCTGCCACTTCACCGGCTAAAATGCGATGTGCCTACCCAGTGGAATTCAACTCTGCACATGTTACAGCGACTGTGGCAGCACCGACAAGCCCTGGTGCAATACGTTCTGATGTATAGCCTGGGCCAACGAGATCCAGAGGTGGGGCAAATCACGCTGGAGGAGTGGTCTCAGATCAGGGACCTATGCACCCTTCTGCACAGTTTTGAAATGGCGACGAAGATGTTTAGTGCTGACGATGCCATTATCAGCATGACTATTCCGGTGATTTACATGCTGGAGCACATGTTAAACAGAATTCGGAGTCAGGTTGTGGCACAAGAGGAGGTGGAGGACGTAGAGGAGGAGGAGTTGTATGCGGAAGGGCTAACATCTGCAGGGTCCAGACGGTCGGCAGCACCAAGGCGGCAGGCATGTGAGGGTGGGGGAGATGGTTTTACCAGTGCGCATGGTAGCAGCCAAACTAGTGAGGAAGGTGCAGGAGCCCAGGAAGAAGTGGAGGACGAACTGATGGAAGACTCATCAGATGAGGGAGAACTTGATCACATTTCTGTTGTGCGAGGTTGGGGGGAGAGGGCAGAGGAAGGAAGCATGATTGCTACCTCACCAAGAACACAACAGGGACTTGTTGCTCCTGGATGCGCAAGACACATCAGTGCCTTCTTGCTGCACTACCTGCAACATGACCCTCGAATTGTGAGAATTAGAAATAATCCTGACTACTGGGTTGCCACACTGTTAGATCCCCGGTACAAAAGTAAATTTGCAGAAATTATTCCTGCCATAGAAAGAGATGCACGCATGCAGGACTATTAGCAGAGACTGTTGCAGAATGTTACATGTGCTTTTCCACAAAACACCAAGGGTGAACGTAGTGAATTTCACAGTTCCAACTTGCCAACCGTGGGACCGTCAAGTGTTCAGCACTCAAATCGTAACAGAAACACAGTATCTGCTGGTAACATCAATTTTGCGGAATCATTTCACCACTTTTTTAGCCCATCCTTTGCAAGGCCACAGGAGACAAGAAGTCTGACACATAGTCAACGCCTAGAGACCATGGTACAGGAGTATCTCCAAGTAAACATTGAAGCCATGACTGTGTCACTGGACCCTTGCTCTTTTTGGGCTTCCAATCTGGATAAATAGCCGGAGCTCGCCACTTACGCCTTGGAGATCTTGTCATGCCCCGCAGCCAGCGTTCTGTCTGAACGTGTGTTCAGCGCTGCTGGTGGTGTGCTGACAGATAATCGCACGTGACTCTCCACTGATAATGTAGACAGACTCACGTTCATAAAGATGAACAAATCATGGATCCAAAATGACTTTTCTACCCCTGTGTCATCCTGGGGAGAGTAAAAGCTTGATGATTTGTTAAAATCACCTCACCAACCGTTTTAAGCTTTCAAATTACTAATCATGTTTATCTGTATCTTGGCTGGAAAATAATTTGGGCCTTGTAGCAGTTTGCAGTACTGATTCTATTAGGCCATATATACTAAACTCCACCAGATTTAAAATTACTAATCATGTTTATCTGTATCTTGGCTGCAAAATAATTTGGGCCTTGTAGCAGTTTGCAGTACTGATTCTATTAGGCCATCTATACTAAGCTCCACCAGCTTTCAAATTAAATATAATTTTTAGCTGCATCTAGCCCGGAAAATAATTTTGGGGCTCCTAGATGCGCAAGACACATGAGTGCCTTCTTGCTGCACTACCTGCATCATGACCCTCAGATTGTCATAATTCGAAATAATCCTGACTACTGGGTTGCCACACTCTTAGATCCCCCACACTCTTCGATCAACCTTTTCATTTTAATAAAGAACAAAAAAATGGTCATTTTTGAAATTATAAGCATTAGCAGGTTAGTAGAAACTGAAATCAAACAGTTTTCAACTCAAAACTTTATTCTAGGTGATGTTACATTTGCACATAGGACCCCTTTTTCGAAAGGAGCTTCTGAACTCTATCGTCCATTGAATTTGTCAGGTTTTGGATGGTTTCTGCTTCAATTGTTTTGCATGAGGACAGAATACCCTCTCAGAGCTGTTGCTTAGATGTAAACTGCCTCCCGCCATCATAGACACTACTTTTGATGATGCTCCAGAGGTTATCAATGGGGTTGAGGTCAGGGGAGCATGGGGGGTCACACCATAAGTTTGTCCCCTTTTATGCCCATATCAGCCAGAGATGCAGATGTGCTATGTGCAGCATGAGACGGTGCATTATCATGCATGAAAATGATCTTGCTGCGGAATACGCGGTTCTTCTTCTTGAACCATGGCAGGAAGTGCTGTTTGAGAAACTCCACATACTTTATGGAGTTGATCTTTGTAACATACCTGGCGGTGTCCTTGCATAGTGGTCCATCTCCCCCTGTGCAAGAGCGCGCACTTGATTTCCTGTCCAGACTGCCACTCTGGCCTCTTTCCATACTGTCTGCTTTGCTCTGCTCTGGCTGCTTAGGGCGACGCCCGCCGAACTTCCTGTTTCTTGTAGCTGCTACAGACACACCCCTGATGCGTCCTCAGCCTATTGCTGTCTGTCACCTGGTTTTTAAACCAGCTCCTCCTTGGAATCCATGCCTGAGCATCTTGTTCTGTCAGTTGGCTTCTAGTCACTGATGTGCCAGGTCCTCTCTATGTTTCCTGCCTTGCGGTATCAGTTCCCATATCTGAACTGTGTCCTGTCTGTGTACTCTAGCCAGCTGTCTTTCTGCCTTTCCTGGAGGCTGTATTTCCAGGCCCGTGTGAACATGCTCTTAGCCTGTTGCTTCCGCCCTCTAGGGGCCGCAAACCTAGATCTGTTGTCTGTGTCTTTTCCCAGTGTCTGTTCCTGCCCTAACCATCTTCCAGCCTGTATCCTATTTCTCTCTACGCCCATATCTTCCCTTTTTCTGCAGAGTCTGAACTCGTACCTAACTCCTGCTCGTTGTCACTGTACTTCCGTTTGTGAGTTTGTGGTCCACTCGCTACTTCACTGCAAGTACCCTGTGGGTATCTGGTTCTGCCTTTCCCTTCCTGTCTGTTCCGTGTGAACAGAGCCCTGTCCTCTCTGCCCTGCTTTACTCGCAGCTCCGGCGGTTTCTGCCCGCTCTGCCTTGCTCACTGCTCCTGTGGTTCTTGCCTGCTCTGCCTTGCTCACCTCTCCGGCGGTTCTTGCCTGCTCAGCATTTGCTCACTGCTCCGGCAGTCTCGCTCTGCTCTGATCCATTGCTCACTGCTCCGGCAGTCTCGCTCCGCTCTGACCCTTTGCTCACTGCTCCGGCACTCTCGCTCCGCTCTGACCCTTTGCTCACTGCTCCGGCAGTCTCGCTCCGTTCTGACCGTTTGCTCACTGCTCCGGCAGTCTCGCTCTGCTCTGACCCTTTGCTCACTGCTCTGGCAGCCTCGCTCTGCTCTGATCCTTTGCTCACTGCTCCGGCAGTCTCACTCTGCTCTGACCCTTTGCTCACTGCTCCGGCAGTCTCGCTCTGCTCTGACCCTTTGCTCACTGCTCCGGCAGTCTCGCTCTGCTCTGACCCTTTGCTCACTGCTCCGGCAGTCTCGCTCTGCTCTGACCCTTTGCTCACTGCTCCGGCAGTCTCGCTCTGCTCTGATCGTTTGCTCACCGCTCCGGCAGTCTCGTCCTGCTCCACTCTTGCTCACCGCTCCAGGCGGCCTCGTCCTGCTCAACTCTTGATCCCCGCTCCAGGCGGCCTCGTCCTGCTCTACTCTTGCTCACCGCTCCAGGCGGCCTCGTCCTGCTCTACTCTCGCTCACCCCTCCAGGTGGCCTCGTCTCGCTCTGCTCTTGCTCGCCACTCCGGGCGGCCTCACTCTGCTGTGTTTGTCCACCGCATCTGCGGTTCTGTTCCTGAGTCCCAGTCTGTACTGGGACCTATCCACTCTGTCCTCCAACCTGTCATACCTGCCAGTACCTCCCTGCCTGCATACCAGTCGTGCTTACCAGCATCCACCTGCCTGCATACCGGCCGTACCTGTCAGTACCTCCCTGTTTGCATACCAGTCGTGCTTGCCAGCATCCACCCGTCTGTGTGCCAGCCTAACCTGCCTGTTCCTGTATTCCCTGGTGTGGGTCAACAGCCGTGTCCGGGGTCTGACCTGGAGTAGCACATGGTCCCTCTGCTCGGTTCCTCCTTGGTGCACTGGTGTCGTATGCCGTCGTGCGACCTTGGTCGGATCGGGTGGATACTTAGTTACGCCCCTCCAGGCATTCACTCTCCAGTACGGTCCAGTGGAATCACTACAGATACACGCACACGCCAGTCAGTCCGGGCGCGTGCATTATAGCATGCTCAGGCCATGGTTCCCGTTGAGCCCCACGGCCTTCGCTCTCTGAGACGTTTTCCAGTGAATACGTGCATCTAGAAGAAATTTATTTATTTTTTGCTATTAGCTGAGTTCCAGGCGAATTACGCACCTGTCCAGATGGAGCTTTCTGCACCCGTTCCTGCGGATCCGCCATGGTACTATGGGGATCCAAGACAGAGTTGTGCATTTGTGGAGCAATGCATGCTACACTTCAAGTTCTACCCTCTTTATTTTCCCACCGATCGGGTTAAGGTGGGATTCATGATGTCTTACCTAGCGGGTGATGCCTTGAAATGGATCACCCCCCTATCGGACACACAGGATCCTATCGTCCTGGACCTGCAGGCCTTCCTGGTGGCCTTTCTAATTGTCTTCGATGACCCTAACCCGGAAGCCCCTGCTGAAGCTTCACTTCCCAATATCCCGGAGCAGGCCCGATGGGTAATGTGTGTGGGTAGCGCACTAGTACTCCTGCCCGAAGAGTCTACTGCCCACCCAGAATCCACACAGGATGACTACGCTCTCTGGAATACTTCTCCCAACCTCAAGAGGCAGTCCAGACATGCTAGGCATAGAGGCAAGCCGTCACGCCAGGGTCTGTCCTCCCAAAGACCTCCTGACCCCAACCTTGAAGTCCCTGCTGAAGCTTCACTTCCCAGTATCCCGGAGCTGCCCCGACGGGTAATGTGCGTGGGTAGCGCACCAGTTCTCCTGCCCGAAGAGACTGCTGCCCACCCAGAATCCACACAGGAGGACTTCCTGCACCCGGTACCTGATACTTCACCCACTTTAACCGCTGAGCCTGTCCAAGGGTACTCCGAAGCTGTGATTACCTCCGAGTCCGTGCACCTCTACAACCTGGCGGAGGACCCCCTGTTGCCTCCTGAATCCTCCGGGATACCATTTGATGACAAATGGAGAGAGACTTCCCTACACCCGGTACCTGATACCTCGCCCGCTACGTCCAGTGAGTCCGACCTAGTGTACTCCAAAGCAGAGGTTACCCCCGAGTCTCTACATCCCTCTGACCAGGCAGAGGACCTCCAGTCGTCTCCTGAACCCTTCGGGGTGCTACCTGGTAGCGTATGGACAGAGACTTTCCTATACTCTGTACCTGATACCTCGCCCGCTTCGTCCAGTGAGTCCGACCTAGTGTACTCCGAAGCAGAGATTACCCCCGAGTCTCTGCAGCCCTCCAACCCGGCGGAGGACTTGCAGTTGTCTCCTGAACCCTCTGGGGTGCTACCTGATAATAGGTGGAGAGAGACTTCCTTGTGTGCTGTTCCTGGTACTCCACCCGTTTCGTCTGGTGTTAAGGATAGCTGGATAGGAGGTAGCATCCTAGCTACCCAGATGAGACCAGTTTTGTCTCTTCCTATGGACAGTAGAAGTAAGCTCCTTGAAGAGAAGGATTGGCCCTCAAATTCCCAGCGGAAGATTCTGGCAGGCCTGAAGAAGATGGGGTGTAAGGGGGGGGTACTGTAACATACCTGGCGGCGTCCTTGCATAGTGGTCCATCTCCCACTGTGCAAGAGCGCGCACTTGATTTCCTGTCCAGACTGCCACTCTGACCTCTTTCCATACTGTCTGCTTTGCTCTGCTCTGGCTGCTTAGGGCGATGCCTGATGAACTTCCTGTTTCTTGTAGCTGCTGCAGACACACCCCTGATGCGTCCTCAGCCTATTGCTGTCTGTCACCTGGTATTTAACCCAGCTCCTCCTTGGAATCCATGCCTGAGCATCTTGTTCTGTCAGTTGGCTTCTAGTCACTGATGTGCCAGGTCCTGTCTATGTTTCCTGCCTTGCGGTATCAGTTCCCGTGTCTGAACTGTGTCCTGTCTGTGTACTCTAGCCAGCTGTCTTTCTGCCTTTCCTGAAGGCTGTATTTCCAGGCCCGTGTGAACACACTCTTAGACTATTCCTTCCGCCCTCTAGGGGCCGCATACCTAGATCTGTTGTCTGTGTCTTTTCCCAGTGTCTGTTCCTGCCCTAACCATCTTCCAGCCTGTTTCCCGTTTCTCTCTACGCCCATATCTTCCCTTTTTCTGCAGAGTCTGAACTCGTACCTAACTCCTGCTCGTTGTCACTGTACTTCCATTTGTGAGTTTGTTGTCCACTCGCTACTTCACTGCAAGTACCCTGGGGGAATCTGGTTCTGCCTTTCCCTTCCTGTCTGTTCCATGTGAACAGAGCCCTTTCCCCTCTGCCCTGCCTTGCTCGCCGCTCCGGCGGTTTCTGCCCACTCTGCATTGCTCACTGCTCCGGCGGTTCTTGCCTGCTCTGCCTTGCTCACCGCTCCAGCGGTTCTTGCCTGCTCTGCATTTGCTCACTGCTCTGGCAGTCTTGTTCTGTTGGATCCTTTGCTCACTGCTCCGGCAGTCTCGCTCTGCTCTGACCCTTTGCTCACTGTTCTGGCAGTCTCGCTCTGCTCTGACCCTTTGCTCACTGCTCCGTCAGTCTCACTCCACTCTGACCCTTTGCTCACTGCTCCGGCACTCTCGCTCTGCTCTGACCCTTTGCTCACTGCTCTGGCAGTCTCGCTCTGCTCTTACCCTTTGCTTACATCTCCGGCAGTCTCGCTCTGCTCTGACCCTTTGCTCACTGCTCCGGCAGTCTCGCTCTGCTCTGACCGTTTGCTCACCGCTCCGGCAGTCTCGTCCTGCTCCACTCTTGCTCACCGCTCCAGGCGGCCTCGTCCTGCTCTACTCTTGCTCCCCGCTCCAGGCGGCCTCGTCCTGCTCTACTCTTGCTCACCGCTCCAGGCGGCCTCGTCCTGCTGTACTCTCGCTCACCCCTCCAGGTGGCCTCGTCTCGCTCTGCTCTTGCTCGCCACTCCGGGCGGCCTCACTCTGCTGTGTTTGTCCACCGCATCTGCGGTTCTGTTCCTGAGTCCCAGTCTGTACTGGGACCTATCCACTCTGTCCTCCAACCTGTCATACCTGCCAGTACCTCCCTGCCTGCATACCAGTCGTGCTTACCAGCATCCACCTGCCTGCATACCGGCCGTACCTGTCAGTACCTCCCTGTTTGCATACCAGTCGTGCTTGCCAGCATCCACCCGTCTGTGTGCCAGCCTAACCTGCCTGTTCCTGTATTCCCCGGTGTGGGTCAACAGCCGTGTCCGGGGTCTGACCTGGAGTAGCACCTGGTCCCTCTGCTCGGTTCCTCCTTGGTGCACTGGCGTCATATGCCGTCGTGCGACCTTGGTCGGATCGGGTGGATACTTAGTTACGCCCCTCCAGGCATTCACTCCCCGGTACGGTCCAGTGAAATCACTACATATACACGCACACGCCAGTCAGTCCGGGCGCGTGCATTACAATCTTTACCCCTTCAGGGTTCCTAAAGGGGCCGACAATCTCTCTCCCCATGATTCCAGCCCAAAACATTACTCCACCTCCTCCTTGTTGGCACCGTAGCCGTGTTTGCATGGGGTGTCCATCAACCAGCCATCCTCCACTCCATCCATCTGGACCATCGAGCGTTGCACGGCACTCATCGGTGAACAAAACAGTTTTGAAGTCAGTCTTCATGTATTGTTTTGCCCACTGGAGCCGTTTCTGCTTGTGTACAGTGGATAGAGGAGTAGTGTTGAGCCACCCCCGTAGTGTTCGAGTTCGGTTCGGTTCGTCGAACACCCGTGTGTTCGCCGAACTGTTCGTCGAACTGTTCGTCGAACACCTTCGAACACCGTTAAAACCAATGGCAGGCAAACAAAAACACATAGAAACACATAGAAAACACCTTCAAAGGTGTCCAAAAGCTGACAAACTGCTCAGAAGACACAACTAACACATGGAAAAGTGACAAGTACATATAGTCATGCGAAAAGAAAAGAGGTGGAGGAGTAAAAGGAGGGGGAGACACAGATATAGGCATGTCATGCCCTTCTAAAATCCAAAAAGTGAGAAGCCGACACGTTCAGTCCGCTCCTGCCCGTGCCACCTCCGCGTCGCCGGGTTTGTGCCAGAGCCGCGGTGAACCCTGACGGCCAGCCCCCCTCTCCCAATATTGGTGCCTGTCCGCTGGTGGGTCGAGCGAGCCCCCCTTTGGTGGAGGCAGCTCTAAGCTTTTTAATTTAAATTGTCTCTCTAATTTGAAAGAATACACTTTAAATCCATTTACAAGGATCTATTGGAGGGCAAGTCTCATGCCAGCAGCCGCGTAATTCCAGCTCCAGTAGCGTCCACTAAAGCTGCTGCAGTTAAAAAGTATTTATAAGGATCGAGCTCGGCTGTCCACCGCAAGGCATCCTACTGCCAGTCCCAGACCCTATGCCTTGGGGTGCCTCCTGATGCTCTTCACTGAGTATCCCGTGGTCCCGGAGCATTTCCTTTGAAAAAATTAAGTGTCCAAACTACAGGTGGTGTAGCTTGCTTAACAACCGGGATAATCCGCTGACTAGCAGACACTGCTACTAGGCACAAAGTATTTCCTGGGCTAGATGCAGTTAAAAATTTGTAATTAGATACTCTCGTTGGATGCTGAGAAAGCATTCCATAGAGTCTCCTGGCACGCCATATATGATTCTCTTAAAAAGCTTGGGGCAGGGGTCTAGGGGACCCTTTTATAGCCAAAATCACGGCCCTGTATCGCAATACGTCACCTAGGCTGAAGATAAATGGAACTGTAGCACCCTGAGGGCTCGGCTGCTACAGAGGTATTGCACCTCACCCAGAGGTGTGATATCTCACTCTCAGGTAAGGATGTAGTGTGGATCAGGACCCGACACCTGCATGCATTACACCACATTGCCGTGGGGCAGGGCGACCAATATGCCCCTGAGATGGGCACGACAGTCCCTGTCCCTGGCTGGAGTGGGGGGAGGGAACACTGAGGAAGGGGAACCCTGTAGTGCAGGAGCAGGGAGGAAGCAGTTCCTGGGTGCATTGAGAAGGGAGTATAAAAGGTGGGCACCATCTTAGTTCAGTGCAGAGAAGTCTGAGCAGAAGTGGCAGGGAGCAGGGGCTCTGCATGAGCTCTGCTCCGGAGGCAGGCCTAGTAACAGAGGCCCAGGCCTGGAAGAGGGAGAAGGAAGGAAGAGGAGCGGAGAAGGCTCCAGGAACGAGGAACGAAGGGATCCCAGGGGTGCGGACGGGCGAGTCGCCACCGCACGCCCGAATCCACCTGCGTGGAGGGGTCAGGCCAAAGGGGGAGACCGGTCCCCGAAACTAGTGGAGGCAGGAAACGACCCTCAGCTAGAAACAGGAGGCCGTGACATTTTATGTGGCGCAGCCCCTTGCTACACCCGCTAGGAAGGCACCACATAGGGTCAGGGAAACTGGCGCCAAGTTTACCAAGAGGAGGCCCGAGGCAGCCGGACAGAAGGGTTGGTAAGAAAGGCCAGACAAAGGACACACAAAGGGGGTCCTGTGAAGCGCTCCAAAGTTATCTGGGAGTTGTCTGAGCCCCTCACCTGGTGAGCACAGTACGACGTGGGCAGCCGTTACCTGCAGACGTGGTCTGGATAATAAGAACTGTGAGTAAAGGCCCTGGACTGCATCACTGACTCCGTGTCGTTACTGCTGCTGCCCTGCACCTTCACCCCCATCCTCCGCATACACTGCCCTGAGGCTATACTCCTCCTGTGGGGAGTTATGCTACGCTCTGCTGCACCCACAACACCAGCCTCAGCAGTCTGCCCTGGAGCGGCGGTTCACTCTGACCGCAATCCACGGGTGGCGTAGTCGGACATTTAAACATCAAAACCACATAAATAGTTCCGCCACTGGTTTGACCGCCCTGAGCCACGGAACCGGGTCGCCGCCACGGAGACTACAACCACCAGCATCCACCAAAAAGGGTCAGGCTTCGGGTGTCCCAAGGCCCAGGGGGCGCGTCAGAACATTTTCATCACCTTTCACAATCACCAATGGGACAAGGCAGGGATGTTCTCTCTCCCCTCTCTTATACATCCTAGTGATGGAGCACCTGCTCTCATCAATTCGCCATAACCCCAATATTAGGTGGATTGAGGTGGGAGGCACCGAGTACAAGTGCTCTCTATTTGCTGATGATGTGCTAGTATAGATCACTCAATCACATATATCCATCCATGCTGTTATGGCTGAAATAGATCACTTTGTTACATGGTCAAATTTTAAAATCAATGCAGCGAAGTCTGAGGCCCTCGATGTCTCCCTCCCCAAATCCATATAGGATTCCATCCAGTCCAACTTTCCCTTTGCCTGGCCCTCACAGGGTATCAAATACTTAGGAATTCCTATTCATAGAGACCTCTCCCATCTATGTTATCTTAATTTTGGGCCCTTTATTGAACAACTCCATACAGACCACGATTGGCATGTTAGAACTGTAAGATTCACTACGTGAACCACTGGTGTTTTGTGGAAAAGCACATGTACACTGTGTTCCAAATTATTATGCAAAAAGTGTTTAGGAGTGATAAGGGAAGAATTTGTTTGTTTGTCAGTTAAACTCATTGATGGTGATGTGTGTCAGGGCTCTTTATATCACTGTAAGCAATTGCAGACACCTGTGCTAATTAGTTTGGCAGGTGTGTCCAATGAAAGGCAAGACTACTTAAGAAGGCTGTCTCACATTATTAAGCAGCCTACATTTTCTGCCAAAATGGGAAAGAAAAAGGATGTGTCGGCTGCTGAGAAGCAACAAATTGTGGAGTGTTTGGGTCAAGGCATGACTACAATCAACATTGTGCGATGATCAGGATGAAGTGTCTTGGCAATCAAGAAGTATGTAGCTGATTCACAGTACACACGTGTGCGTGCTGATAAGGGCAAATTGAGGACTCTTTCCTACAGGCAATTACGTCAGGTTGAAAGAGCAGCGGCAAGAAAGCCTTGTCATAGCAGCAGACAAGTTTTTGAAGCTGCTGGTGCCTCCAACGTCCCCCGAACAACAAGATGCAGGGTCCTTCAGAGGTTTGCAGCTGTGCATACGCCATCCTGTCGACCTCCTCTATCCACTTCACACAAGCAGAAATGGCTCCAGTGGGCCAAACATTACATGAAGACTGATTTCAAAACTGTTTTGTTCACGGATGAGTGCCGTGCAGCGCTCGATGGTCCAGATGGATGGAGTGGAGGATGGCTGGTTGATGGACACCCCACGCAAACACGGCTGCAGCGCCAACAAGGAGGAGGTGGAGTAATGTTTTGGGCTGGAATCATGGGGAGAGAGATTGTCGGCCCCTTTAGGATCCCTGAAGGCGCTAAAGATGAACTCCATAATGTATGTGGATTTTCTCAAACAGCACTTCCTGCCATGGTTCAAGAAGAAGAACCGTGTATTTCACAGCAAGATCATTTTTTTGCATGATAATGCACCATCTCATGCTGCACATAAAACATCTGCATCTCTGGCTGATATGGGCATAAAAGGGGACAAACTTATGGTGTGACCCCCATGCTCCCCTGACCTCTACCCCATTCAGAACCTTTGGAGCATCATTAAAAGGAGTGTCTATGATGGCGGGAGGCAGTTCACATCTAAGCAACAGTTCTGGGAGGGTATTCTGTCCTCATGCAAAACAATTGAAGCAGAAACCATCCAAAACCTGACAAATTCAATGGACGAGAGAGTTCAGAAGCTCCTTTCGAACAAGGGGTCCTATGTGAAAATGTAACATCACCTAGAATAAAGTTTTGAGTTGAAAACTGTTTGATTTCAGTTTCTAACAACCTGCTAATGCTTATAATTTCAAAAATGACCATTTTTTTGGTCTTTATTAAAATGAAAAGGTTGATCGAAAAGTTTGGGGAATCTAAGAGTGTGGCAACCCAGTAGTCATGATTACTTCGAATTCTGACAATATGAGGGTCATGCTGCAGGTAGTGCAGCAAGAAGGCACTGATGTGTCTTGCGCATCTCGGAGCCCCAGAATTATTTTCCGGGCTAGATGCAGCTAAAAATTATTATTAATTTTAAATCTGGTGAAGCTTTAGTATAGATGGCCTAATAGGATCAGTGCTGCACACTGCTACAAAGCCCAAATTATTTTCCAGTCAAGATACAGATAAACATGATTAGTCATTTTAAATCTGGTGGAGCTTATTATAGATGGCCTAATAGAATCAGTGCTGCACACTGCTACAAAGCCCAAATTATTTTCCAGCCAAGATACAGATAAACATGATTAGTAATTTGAAAGCTTAAAACGGTTGGTAGGGTGATTTTAACCAATCATCAAGCTTTTACTCTCCCCAGGATGACACAGGGGTAGAAACGTCGTTTCGGATCCATGATTTGTTCATCTTTATGAACGTGAGTCTGTCTACATTATCAGTGGAGAGCCGCGTGCGCTTATCTGTCAGCACACCACCAGCAGCGCTGAACACACGTTCAGACAGAACGCTGGCTGCGGGGCATGACAAGATCTCCAAGGCGTAAGTGGCTAGCTCCGGCCATTTATCCAGATTGGAAGCCCAAAAAGAGCAAGTCATGGCTTCAATGTTTACTTGGAGATACTCCTGTACCATCGTCTCTAGGCGTTGACTATGTGTCAGACTTCTTGTCTCCTGTGGCCTTGCAAAGGATGGGCTAAAAAAGTGGTGAAATGATTCCGCAAAATTGATGTTACCAGCAGATACTGTGGTTCTGTTACGGTTTGAGTGCTGAACACTTGACGGTCCCACGGTTGGCAAGTTGGAACTGTGAGATTCACTACGTGCACCACTGGTATTTTGTGGAAAAGCACATGTAAGATTCTGCAACAGTCTCTGCTGATACTCCTGCATGCGTGCATCCCTTTCTATGGCAGGAATAATTTCTGCAAATTTACTTTTGTACCAGGGATCTAACAGTGTGGCAACCCAGTAGTCAGGATTATTTCTAATTCTCAGAATTCGAGGGTCATGTTGCAGGTAGTGCAGCAAGAAGGCACTCATGTGTGTTGCGCATCCAGGAGCACCAAGTCCCTGTTGTGTTGGTGGCGAGGTAACAATCATGCTTCCTTCCTCTGTCCTCTCCCCCCAACCTCGCACAACAGAAATGTGATCAAGGTCTCCCTCATCTGATGAGTCTTCCATCAGTTCGTCCTCCACTTCTTCCTGGGCTCCTGCACCTTCCTCACTAGTTTGGCTGCTACCATGCGCCCTGGTAAAACCATCTCCCCCACCCTCACATGCCTGCCGCCTTGGTGCTGCCGACCGTCTGGACCTTGCAGATGTTAGCCCTTCCGCATACAACTCCTCCTCCTCTACTTCCTCCACCTCCTCTTGTGCCACCACCTGACTCCGAATTCTGTTTAACATGTGCTCCAGCAAGTAAATCACCGGAATAGTCATGCTGATAATGGCATCGTCAGCACTAAACATCTTCGTCGCCATTTCAAAACTGTGCAGAAGGGTGCATAGGTCCCTGATCTGAGACCACTCCTCCAGCGTGATTTGCCCCATCTCTGGATCTCGTTGGCCCAGGCTATACGTCAGAACGTATTGCACCAGGGCTTGTCGGTGCTGCCACAGTCGCTGCAACATGTGCAGAGTTGAATTCCACCAGGTAGGCACATCGCATTTTAGCCGGTGAAGTGGCAGGCCCAACGACTTCTGTAGAGATGTAAGTCGCTGAGCTGCGGGATGCGAACGGCGGAAGTGAGCACACAGCGACCGTGCCCTCTGCAGAAGGCCATCTAGTCTGGGATAGTGGGCTAAAAATTGCTGGACAACCAGGTTCAACACGTGAGCCATACAAGACACGTGTGTGACATTGCCCCGGCGAAGGGCCGCACCCAGGTTTGCAGCATTGTCGCACACGGCCTTCCCTGGTTTCAGGTCCAGTGGAGACAACCATTCATGAAATTGGTTCTCCAGAGCTGACCACAACTCCTCAGCTGTGTGACTCACATTTCCCAGACATTTCAATGTAAAAACCGCCTGATGACGTTGAGCCCTACTGCCAGCATAGTAAGGAGGTGTGCAGGATCCCTTCTGCGCAGTTAGAAAGCTTGTGGCATGACCAGACAGGCTTTGGGTGCAGGGGGAAGACCGAGAGGAGGTTGAGGAGGCAGAAGCAGTGGAAGAACTTTGACATAAAGAGGATTGACGCACAACACGTGGGGACGGCAAGACTTGGACAGCAGCCCCTTGTCCTGCTGTCACCATAGTTACCCCGTGCCCAGTCAGCGACATGTAACGCCCCTGTCCATGCCTACTCGTCCAAGTGTCTGTGGTGAAATGCACCCTGTCACACACAGAGTTTCTCAAAGAAGCGGTGATGTTGTGTGCGACATGCTGGTGGAGCGCAGGCACACCTTTCTTTGAGAAGTAGTGCCGACTGGGCATCTGGTACTGGGGCACTGCGACGAACATAAGGTCTCGAAAATCCTCTGTGTCCACCAGGCGGAAAGGCAGCATTTCTGTAGCCAAGAGCTTGCAGATGGTGAAATTCAACCTCTTAGCTTTCTCATGGCTAGGAGGAAATGGTCTTTTACTTGTCCACATCTGAGGGACCGAGGACTGGCTATTTTGCTTAGACGGGGTTGATAAGGGTGTCCCCGGCAAACTGCCGGTCTGTGAGGAAGATGCAGGGGGACATGTTAGGTTGCCTTGATCCAAAGGTGGTGCTATCAATGTCGGACAGCGCTCAACACCAGCTGGTGTTACCACCTCCAAAGAAAATGATGACCTGCCAATCACGCTGGCTGTTGCGGGTAAAGAGGTGGCAGGTCTGCGCCCCAAAACAGGTGTGACTGCTGTCCCCCCAGTCACAGAGGATGAAGAGGCCGCGGATGCACAAGATATGGCAGACGGTGGTTGGCCCGGCCGGCTAGGCCGCATTGTAGCACACTGAGCTTCCCACTGCAACTTATGCTTCATGTCCATGTGCCGGTTCATGCATGAAGTACTCAAACTATGTATTTTTTGGCCTCTACTTAGCTTTTGCTGACAAATGTTACAGATAACACGAGTTGGGTCATCTTTATCGATCTGAAAAAATGCCCAGGCTATGCAAGGCTTAGCACCCATGCGACCTGAAGAGCCACCACGACTTGTGGTGAGAGGCAGAGTTGTGTTTGAGGATGCAGTTGTTGACGTGCTTCCAGTACTACGTCTCTGTCCAGGAAGGCGCAACCTGACCTCGTCGTCACTAGCATCTTCCTCCACCTCCTCTGCTGACCTCATCTCTTGGCTGACTGTGGGTTGACAGTAAGTGGGATCTCCAACCTCATCATCATCACCCTGTGCGTTATCACACCCGTCGTCCTCAGAGCCAACCTGTTCCTGCCCTGACAAAAAACTAAAGTTGTCGCTCCAATCAGGTATTTGAGTCTTATCATCGTCTTCCTCATTGTCTCCACCAACAGGAGTTACAGTTTGGGAATGAGGGTCTACATTATGGTCAGAACCTTCTGCGTCTGGTCCTGGATCCGACTCATAAAGATTCTGGGCATCAGTGCAGATCATTTCCTCGTCTGGATTCACAGAAGCGCTGGAGTCGACCTCTGATTCCCAGGCTATAGTATGAGTAAACAGCTCTGCAGACTCAACCATCTGTTCTACCTCATACTCAGACGGGCAGCAGGAGATTTGGGAGCTGTGAGGAAGCAAGTGTGATTGGGGTGACACCTTTGAGGACTGGAGTATTTGTGATGTTGAAGTTGATGTGGAGGAGAGCCCACTTAAAGGAGCACTTGATATCTGTTGAAGCACCTGCTGTTTTTGTGCCTCATCTGGAATTTGTAGCGATTGGCGTGGCCGTAAGAAAGGGATCTTATCACATTGTCCGCTAAAAGAAGTAGACATTTTAGTTTGGCTGGAAGTGGGTCTTTCTTCTGCAGATGTTTCTGTTGCTTTAACACCTACCCCACGGACACAACCTTTTTTCCCCTTCCCAGCACGCCTATTCCCCTTTCCACCAGCAGCAGGCCTTTTTCCACTCATTTTGGTGGTTAACTAATTCACAACTCTGGAATTGTTTGCACAAAAAAACAATGGATGGTAACCGAGCAGAGCTGAGTGGCCAAACTGTGGTATTAGGCCAAAACTATTGGCTGGGTTAGATGCAGAAAAAAATTATATTCAATTTGCAACCTGATGGAGGTCAGTATAGATGGACTAATAGAACAAGTCCCACACACAGCTAGTAGCCCAAATATTTTTTCAGAGGTAGATGCAGAAATTTTTTTTATTCAGTTTGCAACCTGATGGAGGTCAGTATAGATGGACTAATAGAGAAAGTCCCACACACTGCTAGAAGGCCAAATATTTTTTCAGAGCTAGATGCAGACAAAAAATTATTTTGAATTTGCAACCTGATGGAGGTCAGTATAGGTGGACTAATAGAACAAGTCCCACACACTGCTAGAAGGCCAAATATTTTTTCAGAGCTAGATGCAGAAAAAAATTATATTCAGTTTGCAACCTGATGGAGGTCTGTATAGATGGATTAATAGAACAAGTCCCACACACAGCTAGAAGCCTAAATATTTTTTCAGAGGTAAATGCAGATAAAAATTATTTTTAATTTGCAACCTGATGGAGGTCAGTATAGATGGACTAATAGAGAAAGTCCCACACACTGCTAGAAGGCCAAATATTTTTTCAGAGCTAGATGCAGATAAAAATTATATTCAATTTGCAACCTGATGGAGGTCAGTATAGATGGACTAATAGAGAAAGTCCCACACACTGCTAGAAGGCCAAATATTTTTTCAGAGCTAGATGCAGATAAAAATTATATTCAATTTGCAACCTGATGGAGGTCAGTATAGATGTACTAATAGAACAAGTCCCAAACACAGCTAGAAGCCAAATATTTTTTCAGAGGTAGATGCAGAAAATTTTTTTATTCAGTTTGCAACCTGATGGAGGTCTGTATAGATGGATTAATAGAACAAGTCCCACACACAGCTACAAGCCCAAATATTTTTTCAGAGGTAGATGCAGAAAAAAAATATATTCAGTTTGCAACCTGATGGAGGTCAGTATAGATGGACTAATAGAGAAAGTCCCACACACTGCTAGAAGGCCAAATATTTTTTCAGAGCTAGATGCAGACAAAAAATTATTTTGAATTTGCAACCCGATGGAGGTCAGTAAAGGTGGATTAATAGAACAAGTCCCACACACAGCTAGAAGCCCAAATATTTTTTCAGAGGTAGATGCAGATAAAAATTATTTTTAATTTGCAACCTGATGTAGGTCAGTATAGATGGACTAATAGAGAAAGTCCCACACACTGCTAGAAGGCCAAATATTTTTTCAGAGCAAGATGCAGATAAAAATTATATTCAATTTGCAACCTGTTGGAGGTCAGTATAGATGGACTAATAGAGAAAGTCCCACACACTGCTAGAAGGCCAAATATTTTTTCAGAGCTAGATGCAGATAAAAATTATATTCAATTTGCAACCTGATGGAGGTCAGTATAGATGGACTGATAGAACAAGTCCCACACACAGCTAGAAGCCCAAATATTTTTTCAGAGGTACTGTAGATGCAGATAAAAATTATTTTTAATTTGCAACCTGATGGAGGTCAGTATAGATGGACTAATAGAGAAAGTCCCACACACTGCTAGAAGGCCAAATATTTTTTCAGAGCTAGATGCAGAAAAAAATTATATTCAGTTTGCAACCTGATGGAGGTCAGTATATATGGACTAATAGAGAAAGTCCCACACACTGCTAGAAGGCCAAATATTTTTTCAGAGCTAGATGCAGATAAAAATTATATTCAATTTGCAACCTGATGGAGGTCAGTATAGATGGACTAATAGAACAAGTCCCACACACAGCTAGAAGCCCAAATATTTCTTCAGAGGTATTGTAGATGCAGATAAAAATTATTTTTAATTTGCAACCTGATGGAGGTAAGTATAGATGAACTAATAGAGAAAGTCCCACACACTGCTAGAAGGCCAAATATTTTTTCAGAGCTAGATGCAGAAAAAAATTATATTCAGTTTGCAACCTGATGGAGGTCAGTATAGATGGACTAATAGAGAAAGTCCCACACACTGCTAGAAGGCCACATATTTTTTCAGAGGTAGATGCAGAAAAAAATATATTCAGTTTGCAACCTGATGGAGGTCTGTATAGATGGATTAATAGAACAAGTCCCACACACAGCTAGAAGCCCAAATATTTTTTCAGAGGTAGATGCAGATAAAAATTATTTTTCATTTGCAACCTGATGGAGGTCAGTATAGATGGACTAATAGAGAAAGTCCCACACACTTCTAGAAGCCAAATATTTTTTCAGAGCTAGATGCAGATAAAAATTATATTCAATTTGCAACCTGATGGAGGTCAGTATAGATGGACTAATAGAACAAGTCCCACACACAGCTAGAAGCCCAAATATTTTTTCAGAGGTACTGTAGATGCAGATAAAAATTATTTTTAATTTGCAACCTGATGGAGGTCAGTATAGATGGACTAATAGAGAAAGTCCCACACACTGCTAGAAGGCCAAATATTTTTTCAGAGGTAGATGCAGAAAAAAATATATTCAGTTTGCAACCTGATGGAGGTCTGTATAGATGGATTAATAGAACAAGTCCCACACACAGCTAGAAGCCCAATATTTTTTCAGAGGTAGATGCAGAAAAAAATATATTCAGTTTGCAACCTGATGGAGGTCAGTATAGATGGACTAATACAACAAGTCCCACACACAGCTAGAAGCCCAATATTTTTTCAGAGGTAGATGCAGAAAAAAATATATTCAGTTTGCAACCTGATGGAGGTCAGTATAGATGGACAAACACAACAAGTCCCACACACAGCTAGAAGCCCAATATTTTTTCAGAGGTAGATGCAGAAAAAAATATATTCAGTTTGCAACCTGATGGAGGTCAGTATAGATGGACTAATACAACAAGTCCCACACACAGCTAGAAGCCCAATATTTTTTCAGAGCTAGATGCAGAAAAAAATTATATTCAATTTGCAACCTGATGGAGGTCAGTATAGATGGACTAATACAATGATGCTATGCCCAAAAGATTTTACTTCACTAGGTGCAGTAAAAAAATTGGTATTCTATACACAGGTGGTATATCTTGCAACACAGATAGGCTACTCCACTGACTAACACACTCTGCAATAGGCCAAAAAGGATTAGCTTTGCTAGATTCAGCCAAATGCTGTGAAAAAAACTTGCACAGCACTGGCACAGACCTGCCTGGCAAAAACTGATAGGAACTGATGTAACCTAGTCCTGAAAAGGACTTCAATTACAATTAGTCTTTACTCCCACAATCTATCTATTTAAGAGCACAGACCTGCCTGATAAAAGTCATAGGAAATGCTGTAACCTAGTCCTTAAAAGGACTGCAATCACAACTATTCCCTACTCCCAAGCTATCTGTAGATTTGTGCGAAAATTGGCTTGAAATTAACAAGGTATAGCGCACACAGCAACAGCGGTGCCGTCTAACACGCAGCTGCAGCAGTGAGAAAATGGTGGCGACGGGGAAAATGGCTTGGTCTTATAGGGCAAGGACATGTGACATACACTGCCAATGACACATGCCCTTGCTTGTGTGAAAAAAAGCACTTCGCTCCGTGTGTGCGCTGCTGATAGGCTGACAGATTGCACCTCCCCACTGTAAATGCGGGAAAGAGAAAAAAAAAATGGAGATCTTCATTGTTCCTGCAGAGATCCATCCCCTGCCCCTCCCCCCACCCCGCTGTACACTCAAACTGCGTATTAACATTAATTTTCATCATTACTGAGAAAAAATCCAGTTATGATTTTGGTGCACGAACAGTTATCGAACATAACCTCGAACAGCCGAATTTTTCTCAAATTGTTCGTGTTCGCCGAACGGCTCGAACACCGCCCAAAACATCTCGAATTTGAGATTGGCGAACAGTTCGAGTAGAACAACGCTCATCTCTATACAGGAGGTCGACAGGATGGCTTACGCACAGCTGCAAACCTCTGAAGGACCCTGCATCTTGTTGTTCAGGGGACGTTGGAGGCACCATCAGCTTCAAAAACTTGTCTGCTGCTATGACAAGGCTTTTTGGCCGCTGCTCTTTTAACCTGACGTAATTGCCTGTAGGAAAGAGTCCTCAATTTTCCCTTATCAGCACGCACACGTGTGTACTGTGAATCAGCTACAAACTTCTTGATTGTGCGATGATCAGGATGAAGTGTCTTGGCAATGTTGATTGTAGTCATGCCTTGACCTAAACACTCCACAATTTGTTGCTTCTCAGCAGCCGACACATCCTTTTTCTTTCCCATTTTGGCAGAAAATGTAGGCTGCTTAATAATGTGGGACAGCCTTCTTAAGTAGTTTTGCCATTCATTGTACACACCTGCCAAACTAATTAGCACAGGTGTCTGCATTTGCTTACAGTGATATAAAGAGCCCTGACACACATCACCATCAATGAGTTTAACTGACAAACAAAAAAATTCTTACCTTATCAGTCCTAAACACTTTTTGCTTAATAATTAGAAACACAGTGTACATGTGCTTTTCCACAAAACACCAGTGGTTCACGTAGTGAATCTTACAGTTCTAACTTGCCATCCGTGGTCTGTATGGAGTTGTTCAATAAAGGGCCCAAAATTAAGATAACATAGACGGGAGAGGTCTCTATGAATACGAATTCCAAAGTATTTGATACCCTGTGAGGGCCAGGCAAAGGGAAAGTTGGACTGGATGGAATCCTGTATGGATTTGGGGAGGCAAACATCGAGGGCCTCAGACTTCGCTGCATTGATTTTAAAATTTGACCATGTAACAAAGTGATCTATTTCAGCCATAACAGCAGCGATGGATATATGTGATTGAGTGATATATACTAGGACATCATCAGCAAATGCAGAGCACTTGTACTCGATGCCTCCCACCTCAATCCACCTAATATTGGGGTTATGGCGAATTGATGAGAGCAGGTGCTTCGTCACTAGGATGTATAAGAGAGGGGACAGAGGACATCCCTGCCTTGTCCCATTGGTGATTATGAAAGGTGATGAAAATGTTCTGACGCGCCCCCTGGGCCTTAGGACTCCCGGAGCCTGACCCTTTTTGGAGGATGCTGGGGGTTGTAGTCTCCGTGGCGGCGACCCGGTTCCGTGGCTCAGGGCAGTCAAACCAGTGGCGGAACTATTTATGTGGTTTTGATGTTTAAAAGTCCGACTACGCCACCCGTGGATTGCGGTCAGAGTGAACCGCCGCTGCAGGGCAGACCGCTAAGGCTGGTGTTGTGGGTGCAGCAGAGCGTAGTATAACTTCCCACGGGAGGAGTATAGCCTCAGGGCAGTGTATGCGGAGGATGGGGGTGATGGTGCAGGGCAGCAGCAGTAACGACACGGAGTCAGTGATGCAGTCCAAGGCCTTTACTCACAGTTCTTATTATCCAGACCACTTCGACAGGTAACGGCTGCCCACGTCGTACTGTGCTCACCAGGTGAGGGGCTCGGCCAACTCCCAGATAACTTTAGAGCGCTTCACAGGACCCCCTTTGTGTGTCCTTTTTCTGGCCTTTCTTACCCCACCAGTGACCACGCTTCTGTCCGGCTGCCTCGGGCCTCCTCTTGGTAAACTTGGCGCCAGTTTCCCTGACCCTATGTGGTGCCTTCCTAGCGGGTGTAGCGAGGGACTGCCCCACATAAAATGTCACCGCCTCCGGTTTCTAGCTGAGGGTCGTTTCCCGCCTCCACTAGTTTCGGGGACTGGTCTCCCCCTTTGGCCTGACCCCTCCACGCAGATGGATTCGGGCGTGCAGTGGCGACTCGCCCCTCCGCACCCCTGGGATCCCTTCATTCCACGTTCCTGGAGCCTTCTCCGCTCCTCTTCCTTCCTTCTCCCTCTTCCAGGCCTGGGCCTCTGTTACTAGGCCCGCCTCCGGAGCAGAGCTCATGCAAAGCCCCTGCTCCCTGTCACTTCTGCTCAGACTTCACTGCACTGAACTAAGATGGTGCCCACCTTTTATACTTCCTTCTCAATGCACCCAGGAACTCCCTGCTCCTGCACTACAGGGTTCCCCTTCCTCGGTGTTCCCTCCCCCCACTCCAGCCAGGGACAGGGACTGTCGTGCCCTTCTCAGGGGCATATTGTGGTGTAATGCATGAGGGTGTCGGGGTCCTGATCCACACTCCATCCTTACCTGAGAGTGAGATATCACTCTTCTTGGTGAGGTGCAATACCTCTGTAGCAACCTTGCCTTCGGGGTGCTACAGTTCCGTTTATCTTCAGCCTAGGTGACGTATTGCGATACAGGGCCGTGAATTGGGCTATAAAACGGTCCCCTAGACCCCTACCCCAAGCTTTTTAAGAGAATAATGTATGGCGTGCCAGGAGACTCTATGGAATGCTTTCTCAGCATCCAACGAGAGTATCTAATTACAAATTTTTAACTGCATCTAGCCCAGGAAATACTTTGTGCCTAGTAGCAGTGTCTGCTAGTCAGCGGATTATCCCAGCTGTTAAGCAAGCTACACCACCTGTAGTTTGGACACTTAATTTTTTCAAAGGAAATACTTCGGGCCCCCGGGATACTCAGTGAAGAGCATCGGGAGGCACCCCAAGGCACAGGGGCTGGGACTGGCGGTAGGACGCCTTGCGGTGGACCGCCAAGCTCGATCCTTATAAAAGCTTTTTAACTGCAGCAGCTTTAGTGGACGCTACGGGAACTGGAATTCCCGCAGCTGCTGGCATCAGACTTGCCCTCCAATAGATCCTTGTAAAAGGATTTAAAGTGTACTCATTCAAATTAGAGAGAGAATTTAAATTAAAAAGCTTAGACCTGCCTCCACCCAGGGGGGCTCACTCGGCCCACCAGGGGACAAGCACCGGTATTGAGAGAGGGGGGCTGGCCGTCTATGTCCACCGCAGCTCTGGCACAAACCCGGCGACACGGAGGTCGCACGGGCAGGAACGGACTGGCCGTGTCGGCTTCGCACTTTTTTGGTTTTAGAAGGGCATGACATGCCTATATCTGTGTCTCCCCCTCCTTTTACTCCTCCACCTCTTTTCTTTTCGCATGACTCTATGTACTTATCACTTTTGCATGTGTTAGTTGTGTCTTCTGAGCAGTTTGTCAGCTTTTGGACACCTTTGAAGTGTTTTCTATGTGTTTTCTAAGTGTTGCTATGTGTTTTTGTTTGCCTGCCATTGGTTTTAATGGTGTTCGAAGGTGTTCGTCGAACAGTTCGACGAACAGTTCGTTGAACATACGGATGTTCGACGAACCGAACCGAACTCGAACACTACGGGGGTGGCTCAACACTACTTGGCACTCTCAACTCCCCTGATGGAGAAGCCAGGGCCCACCAGAGGAGTCTTGTTCTCTGGTGTGCTCGTCCAATGCTGCCCTAAAGCAGGCCGGGCTAAGAAAAGTGTGTGGGGGGATGTTCCAAGGAGAAATAGGGGCGGCTGGGGACCATTTATGGACACCCGGCTGCCCCCAGGCGGCTGGGGACCGTCCGTGGACACCCGGCCTCGGGGCGGCTGGGGGCCGAGTATGGACACCCGGCCGCCCCCTGGCAACTGGGGACTGAGTGTGGACACCCGGCCGCCGGGCGGCTGGGGACTAAGTATGGATTCCAGGCCGCCTACGCAGCCATGACGTGGTGGCCAGATTCCGCCTCCACATGCTTAAAAGGACAAATTTCAAGGACAAGCAAGCAAGCAGTATGGTGTTGCAGCCAGGGGGTGGGTGGGTGGGTGGCAGTGCATACTTGCGCTTGCATTGCAAGGAATGGAAGAGGTACAATTGAACACTGCCCTGGACAAGGACTTGAGCGGGGATAGTTGCAAGTCTGCAACGACAGGTGCAGGGTGGGAGACATCTTGGCATGTGCCATGAACAGGGGTTTGGCATGCACACACTACAGCGGAATAGGCTGTCCTTCCCACTAAATGCACTAGGGAGGGCACAGGTAATGTTTTGGTATGTGCTCTTAATCTTATGTATAAGGCACACCGGGACAAATAGGGGCGGCTGGGGACTGAGTAAGGATACATCGCTGCCGAAGCAGCCATGAGGTAGTGGCCAGCTTCGGCCTCCTCCAAACTAAAAGGCGCCATTTCAAGTGCAAGCTAGCAGTATGGCATTGCAGCCTAGGGGTGGGTGGGTGGCAGGCTGCACACTTACGCTTGCATTCCAAGAAAACAAAGCAGATGCTAACTTCTATCATCATCATCATGGTCCTCACCTTGGCACTCTCAACTCCCCTGATAGAGAAGCCAGGGCCCACCGGAGGAGTCTGGTTCTCTGGTGGGCTCGTCCAATGCTGCCCTAAAGTAGGACGGGCTAAGAAAAGTGTGTGGGGGGATGTTCCAAGGAGAAATAAGGGCAGCTGGGGACCGCTTATGGACACCCGGCTGCCCCCAGACGGCTGGGGACCGTGTGTGGACACCCGACCGCGGTGCGGCTGGGGACCGAGTATGTACACCCGGCCGCCCCCTGGCAACTGGTGACCTAGTGTGGACACCCGGCCGCCGGGCGGCTGGGGACTGAGTATGGATACCAGGCCGCCAACTCAGCCATGACGTGGTGGCCAGATTCCGCCTCCACATGCCTAAAAGGCCCAATTTCAAGTGCAAGCAAGCAGTATGGTATTGCAACCTGGGGGTGGGTGGGTGGCAGTCAGCATACTTGCGCTTGCATTGCAAGGATGACTTCTGATGGGCACACTTTTAGGCAGTGACCTGGGTGTCAGAGATGCTACAAGGGGTCTTACCCATGCTGTTCCCATGTATTTTCAGCACTGTATGCATGTGTCACACAGCACATGGCCAGATAAGGTTGTAAAATGTTAAAATGACATTTCCCGGTGAATGCATTTGTCACGGTTGAAAGCAATACAAAAGTGAAAAAACGCATAAAAAATGCTACTTGTGAACATGGCCCAAGGTGTGGAGGAGTATTTTTTTTTTCCTTATTTATTATACCTTACACACAAGTCTTTACCCTGGAAAGGAACTTCCTAAACATATTTCACAGGAAAACAGTTTCAGTTTCGTTTTTGAACATTTTATTGTGAGCCCTTAAAAGTGGCTTAATACCTCTGACCACATTGTTGACAGCAGTGACCTGGGGGTCAGAAATGCTTCCTGGGGCGATCCCCATGCTGTCCCCATGTCATTTGAGCACTGTCACTATCGTTTTGGGCACTTGTTAGGCTTTTAAAAGACTGCCGGGGGTGCCGCCGCAAAAATGCTCGGGTCTCCCATAGACTAACATAGGGCTCGTTGCTCGGGTCGAGCACCCGAGTTTCACGGCGAGCTCGGCCCGAGCTTCGAGCACCCGAGCATTTTAGTGCTCGCTCAACACTAGTCATTGCACATTCGCAAGCAACCTCAGCAACCACGTCCAATTCCTTGTTCCAGCGTAGCTTTCAGCTACCTTACCCCAGGTCTTGGAATGTAAGAGAAAATAACCAGCCACCCACAAGCCCAAACACTAAACGCCCACATTTCCAAACTGCTTGCCCTGGAAATGTTGCCATTTAGGCTTGTGGACACTGAGGCTTTCTCTAACCTCATAGGAGTGACCATCCCTCTGTACTCAGTCACCAGCTGCCACTATTTTTTCTGGTATACTGTACCCGCCTTACACCAGTACGTGTCCCATAACATCACCCATGCTGTGACCAACACAGTTACTGGGAAGGTCCATTTAATGACCGACACGTGGACAAGTGCTTTTGTCCATTGATGCTGCATTTCACTGATGGCACGCTTGTGAACCTACTCGGGACTAAGTTGCACCCTGGGACAGCACATGCCAAGGATTCTGGACCGTAGTTCCATCAGGGTTTCCTTCACCTCCAACACCAGTTCCTGCACCCATTCTTCCTTATCCTCCTCTATCTCCAAATTGTCATCCATATCAGTCACAAGCTGGAAGCACTGGAGCACTGCCTGGGTGAAGCATCAATTGGTTCTGCTGAAACTAATTTGTTTGGGTATCAAACAGCACACCACCACAGAGTTATTGAAAGGCATAACAGGCCAGACAGATTTGTGGTTTTAACTGCTGAACCTACAACCAGGCATGGTTGTGTGCGATAATTGCCATAACCTGAGAGCGGCTCTGCCTGTCCCACATGCTCAACTTAGTAGTTCTGTGGTTTCTGAACACCTACTCATATTTGCCTGAGATACTTATGAGGGTACGCCGTGTGTGCGCCCATTTCCAAAAGTCAGCTGTCGCCGGTCTGGCAGTGCTGCAGCAGCACTTGTAAATGCCAGCTCACAGTCTGGTGTGTGATGTGACCATGAACTGGAATTTCACATTACATGTCTTGGTAAGGCTTTGTGAGCAGTAGGGGGCAGTAGTTGAATGCCAGCTACAACATGCCCGTCGGTATTCAGGTCAGAGTCTGCACATAACAACCAATGAGTGAGCATGGATGTCTGACATCTGTGAGGTTTTACAAAACTTTGAGGAATCAACCAAGATGGTGAGTGGTGATGACGTCATAAACAGTTTAACCATCTCGCTACTGTGTCTAATCAAACGCTCACTGCTCACAATTAAAGAGGAAGCTTTGCATGTAGACTAGGTGGAGATGGAGGAGCAAAGTACACAGGGTGATACTACCCAGCCGAGCCTCATCTCATCCTCTCACCACGGATTGGGTGATACTGAGGAGGAGGAGGAACAGGAGATGGTTGCCTGTGCTACAGAGGGTACTACTCACCCCAGCTTCATCCCATCTGTTCAACATGGATGGGCTGAAGAGGAGAAGGAGGAGAGGGAGAAGGAGGAGATGGAGAGTCACCCTCCTGATGGAGACAGGGAAGTCTTGCCTGTTGGGAGTCTGGCACACATGGCTGACTTTATGTCCCTCTGACTTTCCTGTAACCCTTGCAATTTACGCATTTTGGCTAACATTGATTACTAGTTGTTCACCCTTCTCATCCCATGATACAAGGAGAATGCGGTGGAGAGAGTTAGTAAAATAAATCAATACCAAAGGGCCCTAGTGGAAAAAAATCCCATCTTAAAACGCAGGCGGCAAAGGTCATAGATTATTGGGCAATCAAGGAGGAGAGACGAGGGAGAAACACACCAGGTTCAACAAAGGCAGGGACTATCAAAGGTCTAGGGCAGTTTCATTAGAAATCCTCCCAGTACCCAAGCCCTGATGCGTGGGGTAGTCTGACAAGGAGGGAATCATTTTTGAAGATTGTTGAGAAATACCTAGCTGACGGTACCAGTGTCCTTCATGATTCCTCTTTGCCATTCAACTATTGGGTATCCAAACTGGACGCCTGGCATGAATTGTCCCTTTACACCATGGAGGTGCTGGCCTGCCCTACCACTAGTATTTTGTCAGGGTTTTTAATGCCTCCGGGGGCATAATACCTGGAAGGCACATCCCCTTGTCAACTGAAAATGCTGGCAGGCTGACTTTTATCAAAATAAACAATGCCTCGATTGGCCCAGACTTCTAAATCCCACCAGATGACAGCAGCGGAACATAAAGCTAATTCAAATGTTCCTTTTTTTTCTGGTGTATTCCCATGCACCCCTTCACACCTAAAAAAGGGTATATGGTTCATGGTTTCTTTTTTTTCTTGTCTTCCTCTTTCCCTTCTACCATATCAACAGGGTCATCAGGTGGCCTTCATTCAAAATATTTATAGGGTCATCAGGCGGCCCTCACTCAAAATCAACAAGGCCTGGATTGGCCCAGACTTCTCAACCCCACTGGATGACAGCAGCGGAACATAAAGTCAATTCAAATGCAGGGTCATCAGGCTGCCCTCCCTCAAAACCTTTATAGGGTCATCATGTGGCCTCACTCAAAATGAACAAGGCCTGGATTGGCCTAGACTTCTCAACCCTACTGGATGACAGCAGCGGAGCATAAAGCCAACTCAAATGTAGAGTCATCATGCAGTCCTCACTTCAAATTTTTAGAGGGTCATCCTGCGGCCCTTACTCCAAATTTTTTAATTTTTAGAGGGTCATTGTGCGTCAGGAAGTCTTTTTTCCCTGCATGAGTCATAAGTCACTGCAAAAGTCCCAGTCAATGAAGAGGAGGGAGCAGCTGGGTCAGGAATTGAAGAGAATAATTCATGCAGGGAAAAGTGATTTCCTGTTTCTACATAGAACTGAGAAAAGAGAAGAATTAGCTTTGTAGAAGGGCAAAATGAGTAATTGTAAGAAGCATTGTAAGTGCTATATAATATGATGATTGCAACATATTAAGAGGATAAAAACTTTGATGGGAGGAGTGCTTCTTTAATGTCTATAGAATTCAAGTTGATTTTGTATAAACATATAAACACATTTACCCAAATCTAATTTCTAATACTAGTACAGAATTATGCAAAATAGCTAGTGCATCACAGTTGTAAAGACTATACTATTTCATGTTATCCATTTAATCATACCTCTAACAAAGCAAACCTCCCAGTTTTAATTTTGCTCTAAACTGAATAGATTGTAAATAGCATATCAAATCTAATTTCCTATGGTGATATAGTACCCCAGTGTGCAATCCATCCAATAGATATTCTTTTATAAATCTTAACTTAATAAACTACAATGAATGATGGATTCAATTTCTGCCAGTGATTTCATTACTGTGAATAGCTGTCAGCTATATAGGAAGAAATATTCTGGTAAAAAGTAGTGTGAAATGGAACTGTCACATACATATAGCTTATGGACAATATACAGTACGTACACCACAAATTATTTATATTATGCTTGCACTGGTTTATGTTGAGAAATGTGTATGAATTGCTAACATCTAGAATGAAGCAGATGGTATATGTATTTCCAATGTATTCTCACTTCACCTGTCGAGGCTGACAAGTCACATCTTTAATTTAGACACAAACAGATATCTCAGGTTTCTTCACAGTAGTAACAAAGAACTGCAATCAAAATCACACACACAAAATAAATTGGTCATTGTCAACTTTTAACTTAATTGAAGTGGATTCTCTCAGCAGTTTTGACTAAATTTGACAGGAGAGTGTAGCTTATGTTTAAAAATACAATTTTGTACTGTGGTAGAAGCAGAATGAATGCGAAGTTTTGATGAAGTTTAAGTGTGTCAGGGTCATATGATGATTTCAGGTTTAGTCTCATTTACGAATTCTAAAGATACATACAAATGGATTACTTTCTAAGGATGCATTTCAACCCTGCCTTTCACCCTTTATCCTCTATACAGGTATCTGGACTTGTGAAGATCCCCCTGGATTACATCCCAGTAGGGCTAGCTAGTGATGGGCGAGCACTAAAATGCGCGGGTGCTAGTTGCTCGGGTCGAGCACATTGGAATATTGAGGTGCTCGTCCCGAGCAATGAGCCAAATGTAAGTCTATGGGAAACTTGAGCATTTTTCAGGCGGCTTCCCCCAGCGGTCTGCAGAGGGCATAAAAATTGCCCAAATTGATGGGAACAGTGCTCAAATGCCATGGGAACAGCATGGGGAAGACCCCTGGAAGCATTTCTGACTCCCAGGACACTGCTGTCAACAATGTTGTCAGAGGTATTACGCCACTTTTACGGACTCACATTAAAACGTACAAAAACGAAACCAAAATGGATTTTCCTGGGAAATATGATGAGGAACATCCTTTCCAGTGTAATGACTTGCATATTAGGCAAAATAAATAACCAAAAACAAAAATACTCCTCCATACCATAGGCTATGTTCACACGTAGCGTTTTTGATGCGTTTTTGCACTTTTGTATTGCTTTCAACCGTGACAAATACATTCACCGGGAAATATCATATTAACGTTTTAAAACCTTATCTGGCCTTGTGGTGTGTGAGACATGATCAGACACATCCTGTTTCATTTATGAAGGATCGACTCTGAAAGTCACAAAGCCTATTTTATAAGGCCATCAGATGGCCTTTACTATTCTTATAGGGCCAGCAGTCGACCCTCAATGTTCTTAGAGAGCCATCAGCCGGCTATGCTTTGTTGTTCCCATTACTAAAGAGTGGGTCTCCTATACTGTTATTGTGTATGCAGTGAGTGACAGGGCTGCCCAAAATTTGCACGCACCCCAATGACCCTTTGAAAATTTGGATGCACCCCAATACCCCTTTGAAGAGACTTAGAGGAGTGCCTCCTGAAAACAATGTTCCCATTATTAGGAAGTGGGTCTCCCATAGTGTTGGCCTATGTAGTTAATGCAAGGGTTGCCAAAAATTGGGAGGCACTCAAATGCCCCTTGGAAGAGACGTAGAGGGCCTCATGAAAAAATGTTCCCACTATTAGGAAGTGGGTCTCCCATAGTGTTGGCCTATGCAGTGAATGCAAGGGTTGCCAAAAATTGTGATGCACTCCAATGCCCCTTGGAAGAGACGTGGAGCTCAGAGGGCCTCCTGAAAACAATGTTCCAATTATTAGGAAGCGAGTCTCCCATTGTGTTTGCCTATGCAGTGAATGCAAGGGTTGCCAAAAATTTGGAGGCACTCCAATGCCCCTTGGAAGAGACGTGGAGCTCAGAGGGCCTCCTGAAAATAATGTTTTCATTATTAGGAAGTGGGTCTCCCATTATGTTTGCCTGTGCAGTGAATGCAAGGATTGCCAAAACTGGGAGGCACTGCAATGCCCCTTGGAAGAGACATGGAAGTCAGAGGGGATCCTGAAAACAATGTTCCCATTATTAGGAAGTGGGTCTCCCATTGTGTTTGCCTATGTAGTGAATGCAAACTTTGCCAAAAATTGGGAGGAACTCAAATGCCCCTTGGAAGAGACGTAGGGAGCCTCATGAAAAAATGTTCCCATTATTAGGAAGTGGGTTTCCCATAGTGTTGGCTTATGCAGTGAATGCAAGGGCTGAAAAAAATTGGGAGGCACTCCATTGCCACTTGGAAAAGACGTAGAGGGCCTCATAAAAAAATGTTCCCATTATTAGGAGGTGGGTCTCCCATAGTGTTGACCTATGCAGTCAATGCAAGGGCTGCCAAAAATTGTGATGCACTCCAATGCCCCTTGGAAGAGACGTGGAAGATGGCCTCATAAAAAAATGTTCCCATTAGAAAGAAGAGGGTCTCCTATACTTGTATTGCCCATGCACTAAGTGCATGGGCTGACAAACATTCACCTCTGGGAGGTATAAATGAACATACTATATAATTTTTTTTTTCTACGGGCAACATAAGCACCCTTATTATGTGGGTGTTGCATCAAGGACCACTGTCACCCTTGTGATAAGGTGGTGGAGGATGAGGATGAGGAGAAGGAGGAGGACAAGAGCAAATAGCCAAAATGAGGAAGCGTATACCCATGTGTGGGTGTGAAAAGGTGCATGGGAATACACCTCCCAAAAAAAGACACTGGATTTGAGTTTATGTTACAATGCTATCATTTGGTGGTGTTGAGAAGTCTGGCCCAATCCAGCCCTTGTTCATTTTTATAAGAGTCAGCCTGTCAGCATTTTCAGTTGACAGGCGGATGTGCTTATCAGTTATAATTCTACCAGCGGCGCTAAAAACCTGCTCTGATAAAACACTAGCGGCTGGGCAGGCTAGGACCTCCAAGGCGTAGAGAGCCAGTTCATTACACGTATCCAGCTTGGATACCTAATGATTATAAGGCACAGAAGAATCATGGAGGACATTGGTACAGTCAGCAAGGTACTCCCTCAGCATCTTCCCAAACTTTGCACTCCTTGTGAGAGTATCCCAAGCCTCAGGGCCTGTGCAATGGGAGGGGCTGAGAAAATTCTCCCAGAACTTTGACAGTGTTACCCTGCCTCTGCTGGATTGGAGTTGTGTCACTCTCCTTCTTGGTCAAATAGCCCTTACACAGCCTGGAGGTGTGTTTGGGGTCATTGTCCTGTTGAAAAATAAATGATGGTCCAACTAAACGCAAACCGGATGGAATAGCATGCCGCTGCAAGATGCTGTAGTAGCCGTGCTGGTTCAATATGCCTTCAATTTTGAATAAATCCCCAACAGAGTCACCAGCAAAGCACCCCCACACCACCATACCTCCTCCTCCATGCTTCACGGTGGGAACCAGGCATTTAGAGTCCATCTCTTCACCTTTTCTGCATCGCACACGGTGGTTGGAACCAAAGATCTCAAATTTGGACTCATCAGACCAAAGCACAGATTTCCACTGGTCTAATGTCCATTCCTTGTGTTCTCTAGCCCAAACAAGTGTCTTCTGCTTGTTGCCTGTCCTAAGCAGTGGTTTCCTAGCAGCTATTTTACCAGGAAGGCCTGCTGCACAAAGTCTCCTCTTAACAGTTGTTGAAGAGATGTGTCTGCTGCTAGAACTCTGTGTGGCATTGACCTGGTCTCTAATCTGAGCTGCTGTTAACCTGCGATTTCTGAGGCTGGTGACTCGGATAAACTTATCCTCAGAAGTTGTGGTGACTCTTGGTCTTCCTTTCCTGGGGCGGTCCTCATGTGAGCCAGTTTCTTTGTAGCGCTTAATGGTTTTTGCAACTCCACTTGGAGACACTTTCAATGTTTGCCCAATTTTTCGGACTGACTGACCGTCATTTCTTAAAGTAATGATGGCTACTAGTTTTTCTTTACTTAGCTGCTTTTTTCTTGCCATAATACAAATTCTACCAGTCTATTCAGTAGGACTATCAGCTGTGTATCCACCTGACTTCTGCACAACACAACTGATGGTCCCAACCCCATTTATAAGGCAAGAAATCCCACTTATTAAACCTGACAGGGTGCACCTGTGAAGTGAAAACCATTTCCGGTGACTACCTCTTGAAGCTCATCAAGAGAATGCCAAGAGTGTGCAAAGCAGTCATCAAAGCAAAAGGTGGCTACATTGAAGAACCTAGAATATAAGACATATTTTCAGTTGTTTCACGCTTTTTTGTTAAGTATATAAGTCCTCATGTGTTATTTCATAGTTTTGATGCCTTCAGTGTGAATGTACAACTTTCAAAGTCATGAAAATACAGAAAAATCTTTAAATGAGAAGGTTTAAGGAGGATTAAGATAAAAAAAAAAATATTCCTGGCCCCTGAGACCTGGGCCTATGTCTAGAAATGTCTAACAGCAGCAGCAGACAGAACTGTATTGGAGCCTCTTGTGCTATATGCACTGCAGTCTGCTATATACACTGCCTGCCTGATATCTCTGCAGATGGATTAGTCCTCAGATGGACTGTTTGTTGAGATAGATATGTGTAATTTGCTTCTGTTCTACCTACACTACCCAATTAGCAAGCAAATCTCTCCCTAGCTCAACAGCACCTCTCCTTACACTGCTTGATTGCGGAGTAGACTGACGAGCACAGCAGCGCCAGGTCTTATATAGACTTGATGACGCTGTGCGGCCAGCCAATCACTGTAATGCCACAACCAATATGGCTGTGGCATTACAGTGAGTGGCAGGCAATCCCTGCATGTCATTGGCTCTGTAAAGGTCGCCAATCATGCAGGGAGGGGACCCGAGCATCCGCCTGAGCATCTTGCAGGTTCTCAGCAAGCTCCGAGCATCTCGAGTACTGAGATGCTAGGGCGAGTAGTGAGTGCTTTCAAGTATGCTGGCTCATCACTAGTGCTAGCCAGTGGAGTGAGCTGGCAGAGAGATGGATCATCAAGCCAGATCATTACCATGAGGTCAAAGTCAGGGACAAAATCATGAGGCAGTCTCGTGAACAGAAATGCTCAGGAACTAAACACCAGGAGATATAGGATACAAAAGACAGACAAAGCAACAGGCCAAGTTGGTAACAAACTTAAATAGAGTGTGGCCCCACCCAAAGCTGATAACAAAGAGGTAATTAAATGAACAATGTTAATGTCTTACCCACAAGCATCCTGCTTAGATGGCACCACAAGACCCCGAAATCACCCAACAGAACTGCTCTTATGTCACTTCACATCATCCGCAACTAAAGTGTTCCACTGCTTAGTGACAGATGCAGGGGTAGTAGTGGTAAGTTCAGCTATGGATGTTACACAGACATTATTAAACCAATACCAAAGACCCAGAAAAGGATACTTTGAAATTTCATGTTGGAATTGCTGTTTAATTGTCTATGAGATTTTAATTCAATATCTGCCAACCAAGAGTGATAAACCTTACAGGTTTACAATGGACATAAAGGAATGAAAAATAGCCACTTTGCTCTGCACACTGCATCTCTGTGTCTCAGCGTACAGTTTAAAGCAGAGCACAGAGATTCACAGAGCAGACTGGCTTTCTTTCCTCCTGCGCCATTGAAAATCTTTCAGGTTGAGTAAGCAGATATGTTCTGCTAGTTCACAATGTTGATCCTCAGACTGACAGTAACTATATGGCAACTCTGACACATCTGTCATGAGCTAACGTGTCCTCGGGTATGCTTAGGATGTGTTGCAGATTAAAATATGTGACAGCGGCCATCCTGGAGAACCACTTCTAGAAGAAATATTTTTTTTACCTCAAGAAGGATTCTCACGTGCATGCACCACCAATGATCCAGTATGTCAATCCGTTCTTTGGCCATATGTGCCTCAACTAACTTTCAATGTTTGGGTATAACTGTACCAATTAAAATTCCCAAAAGCTCTTGCTTATTCAGAGATATGAAATTTAAGAGTAGGGCCACAAGAGCAATTTGAGGGATGGGCAACAGTTTATAACTAGTTTCCTTGAAATATAGTATGTAAAAATGTCTTGCCACATTGACTGAAATCCTTAATAGGAAAGTAGAAATGTAGAAAGTAGAAATTTCTACCACTGTGTTGCATCTCCAGCACACCAACAACAATAAACTGAGCTATTGTTGGGTTAGATGGGGTACCCTAATGGTAATTGTTCTGTCATATGGCAGTGTTTAAGGTAGGGATCAAAGTAATCCCTGCAAAATAACCGATTGCCTATTAGCATATTAGAGAACCAGTCTATAACTCACATAGCAAAATGGTTTAGTGGTACAGGGAATACCAGATTCCCCTCTCAGTTTCAGACTGTTCATTGGTTAATGGCTCAGGTTGTTGTCTCAAACAAACAACTTTCACTGTAAATTGTAAAATATCTTGTAGGTCAAAATAAATTGATTCATCGTCATTGAAATGTGGATAATTTTTGTAAAGGTTGATGCTATTTATGGGTTTCCTTATAAAACAGGAACACAAAGCATTTTCAGTAATAAACTCTGTAGTAAATCAACAGCCATCCATCAAGGATAAAACGGTTGTGGCAAGCTAAACTTCTCAATCAGTTGTGTTGTTAAATGCTCATTATATATGACATTTTAATTATTTTATAAATATACCTATAGAAACTGAATAATAATGGAAATATGATCAAAGTTTAGATTACAATATTCCAAAAAAAAGACCAGTGTGAAAAGAGAAACTGATAAAATACAGTATAATAATCAAGAAAGAAAGGATATATTCTAAAAAAATATATAATAAAAGAAAATAATATCAGTAATAGCAATAATAGTAGTACATGATAAACAATTGTGCCATATTAAAATTATAATTAGAAGATTAACATATTAATAATTTAAATATATATTAGTAAGCTGTAGAAGACAGCTGGAATGGAGTATTATTGTAAAATGAGACTACCTAAGCATTTTATATGTAATATGTTACCATGAAAATATATTAACCTACTGTATGTGATAGATTTAAGAACAAAATATTATTTTTAATTCAGATATACTAGAACAATAAAATAGAAAAAATAGAAAATGGTTGCAAAGGTGAACCTTAAGGCTTTCTTCACTGTGTGCAAAATAATTAAGCAATGTATATTTTTGATGATTCATTTTATTATTGAGCAACAGCAATGCTGTGGGTCAATCAAAAAGATTAATAAATATGGAACCTAAAATATTAAAGGGAATCTTACAGTTAATAAGACACAGCCACAGGCAGTATGTGTCAGATACTGGCTGCATGAATTCAGCCATAAATGTTCAACTTTGAACACTGCGGCATTTCAGAGAAAGACATAGTTCAATAGCCACCAGGGACTGAGAAGCACAGGAAACTAGTCCGCTAAGTCTTCCCGGCTGGTTCTCCCAGCTCATTGTCCTGGAGTGACAAGTCTCGCCCTGTGTATGTGTATAAGGAGAGACCTGTCACTCAAGGGGAGCGGGCAGGGAGGGAATGGTTCCAATAATTTTAATATTTCATGTACTGGAAAATCAGAAACAAATTCAAATTGTGGTAAAATTGTGATAAAAAATGCAATCCTTTCATGTTTTTTTGGGTTTTGTTTTTACGACTTTAACTCTGTGGTAAAAATTACAATGAATTATCATTTCTCAGGTCAGTATGATTATGGCGATGTGAAACTTGCATAGATTTTTTTTTATTAGAATGGAGGCAAAAAAATCAGAAGTTTGTAAGCAAAAAATGTGATTTATGTTTGTATTTTCGAGAATCGTGACTTTTTATTTTTCTGGTGAAGGCTTATTTTTGGCTTGGTAAACTAACACTTTTATTCATACTAATTCTGGGCTAAATATGATGTTTTGATAGTTTTATTGGAGTGGTGACTGAAAAATCATAATTCTGCCTCTTTTTTCTCAAAATGGCATTTACCAATTCCCCTGATATTGTTATGTCGCAAAAGCACCACAGCCAATCAGCAACTGCTAATGGGCTGCTTTGCACACGTCTATTTAAATTGGACAAGTGTTATCCTTCGTTTTGACGGATAGCACTCATACCCATGTTATTGTATAGGGCTGTGCACATGTCTAATTTTTCCTGGAACCGAGCAATCCATGGAAAAGAATCGCAGCATAATAGATTTGCCTCTGAGAATCGGATAGCACTCACCCATTTAAGTCTATGGGCCTGTGAAAAAAATCGGACCACACTCGAATGACAACCGAGTGTGGTCTGATTTTCAAGGACTGACATAATGGAAAAGGTGGAGAAACTTTTTTTTTTTTGCTCAATGTCTCCAAGAAAAACGAATGCCTCTCTAATCAAACTCTGATCAGACTGTGATTAGCATAATTGGACCGATTTTCTCAGATGGAGAGAAAACGGTCGTGTGATCCTAGCCTAACTCTGGACAAAGCTTGGACATCCACATTATGTTAGTTACTAGTGTTGAGCCACCCCCGTAGTGTTCGAGTTCGGTTCGGTTCGTCGAACACCCGTGTGTTCGCCGAACTGTTCGTCGAATTGTTCGTCGAACACCTTCGAACACCGTTAAAACCAATGGCAGGCAAACAAAAACACATAGAAACACATAGAAAACACCTTCAAAGGTGTCCAAAAGCTGACAAACTGCTCAGAATACATAACTAACACATGGAAAAGTGACAAGTACATATAGTCATGCGAAAAGAAAAGAGGTGGAGGAGTAAAAGGAGGGGGAGACACAGATATAGGCATGTCATGCCCTTCTAAAATCCAAAAAGTGAGAAGCCGACACGGCCAGTCCGTTCCTGCCCGTGCCACCTCCGTGTCGCCGGGTTTGTGCCAGAGAAGCGGTGGACCCTGATGGCCAGCCCCCCTCTCCCAATACTGGTGCCTGTCCGCTGGTGGGCCGAGCGAGCCCCCCTGTGGTGGAGGCAGCTCTAAGCTTTTTAATTTAAATTGTCTCTCTAATTTGAATGAATACACTTTAAATCCTTTTACAAGGATCTATTGGAGGGAAAGTCTCATGCCAGCAGCCGCGTAATTCCAGCTCCAGTAGCGTTCACTAAAGCTGCTGCAGTTAAAAAGCTTTTAAAAGGATCGAGCTCGGCTGTCCACCGCAAGGCATCCTACCGCCAGTCCCAGCCCCTATGCCTTGGGGTGCCTCCTGAAGCTCTTCACTGAGTATCCCGTGGTCCCGAAGCATTTCCTTTGAAAAAATTAAGTGTCCAAACTACAGGTGGTGTAGCTTGCTTAACAGCCGGGATAATCCGATGACTAGCAGACACTGCTACTAGGCACAAAGTATTTCCTGGGCTAGATGCAGTTAAAAATTTGTAATTAGATACTCTCGTTGGATGCTGAGAAAGCATTCCATAGAGTCTCCTGGCAAGCCATATATTATTCTCTTAAAAAGCTTGGGGTAGGGGTCTAGGGGACCCTTTTATAGCCAAAATCACGGCCCTGTATCGCAATATGTCACCTAGGCTGAAGATAAATGGAACTGTAGCACCCTGAGGGCTCGGTTGCTACAGAGGTATTGCACCTCACCCAGAGGTGTGATATCTCACTCTCAGGTAAGGATGGAGTGTGGATCAGGACCTGACACCTGCATGCATTACACCACATTGAGGTGGGGCAGGGCGACCAATATGCCCCTGAGATGGGCATGACAATTCCTGTCCCTGGCTGGAGTGGGGGTAGGGAACACCGAGGAAGGGGAACCCTGTAGTGAAGGAGCAGGGAGGAAGCAGTTCTTGGGTGCATTGAGAAGGGAGTATAAAAGGTGGGCACCATCTTAGTTCAGTGCAGAGAAGTCTGAGTAGAAGTGACAGGGAGCAGGGGCTCTTCATGAGCTCTGCTCTGGAGGCGGGCCTAGTAACAGAGGCCCAGGCCTGGAAGAGGGAGAAGGAAGGAAGAGGAGTGGAGAAGGCTCCAGGAACGAGGAATGAAGGGATCCCAGGGGTGCGGACGGGCGAGTCGCCACCGCACGCCCGAATCCACCTGCGTGGAGGGGTCAGGCCAAAGAGGGAGACCGGTCCCCAAAACTAGTGGAGGCGGGAAACGACCCTCAGCTAGAAACCGGAGGCTGTAACATTTTATGTGGCGCAGCCCCTCGCTACACCCGCTAGGAAGGCACCACATAGGGTCAGGGAAACTGGCGCCAAGTTTACCAAGAGGAGGCCCGAGGCAGCCGGACAGAAGGGTTGGTAAGAAAGGCCAGACAAAGGACACACAAAGGGGGTCCTGTGAAGCACTCCAAAGTTATCTGGGAGTTGTCTGAGCCCCTCACCTGGTGAGCACAGTACGACGTGGGCAGCAGTTACCTGCAGAAGTGGTCTGGATAATAAGAACTGTGAGTAAAGGCCCTGGACTGCATCACTGACTCCGTGTCGTTACTGCTGCTGCCCTGCACCATCACTCCCATCCTCCGCATACACTGCCCTGAGGCTATGCTCCTCCCGTGGGGAGTTATGGTACGCTCTGCTGCACCCACAACACCAGCCTCAGCGGTCTGCCCTGCAGCGGCGGTTCACTCTGACCGCAATCCACGCGTGGCGTAGTTGGACATTTAAACATCAAAACCACATAAATAGTTCTGCCACTGGTTTGACCGCCCTGAGCCACGGAACTGGGTCGCCGCCACGGAGACTACAATCACCAGCATCCACCAAAAAGGGTCCGGCTCCGGGTGTCCCAATGCCCAGGGGGCGCGTCAGAACATTTTCATCACCTTTCATAATCACCAATGGGACAAGGCAGGGATGTCCCCTGTCCCCTCTCTTATACATCCTAGCGACGGAGCACCTGCTCTCATCAATTCGCCATAACCCCAATATTAGGTGGATTGAGGTGGGAGGCACCGAGTACAAGTGCTCTCTAATTGCTGATGATGTCCTAGTATATATCACTCAATCACATATATCCATCCCTGCTGTTATGGCTGAAATAGATCACTTTGTTACATGGTCAAATTTTAAAATCAATGCAGCGAAGTCTGAGGCCCTCGATGTCTCCCTCCCCAAATCCATACAGGATTCAATCCAGTCCAACTTTCCCTTTGCCTGGCCCTCACAGGGTATCAAATACTTAGGAATTCCTATTCATAGAGACCTCTCCCGTCTATGTTATCTTAATTTTGGGCCCTTTATTGAACAACTCCATGCAGACCACAGTTGGCAAGTTAGAACTGTAAGATTCACTACGTGAACCACTGGTGTTTTGTGGAAAAGCACATGTACACTGTGTTCCAAATTATTATGCAAAAAGTGTTTAGGAGTGATAAGGGAAGAATTTGTTTGTTTGTCAGTTAAACTCATTAATGGTGATGTGTGTCAGGGCTCTTTCTATCACTGTAAGCAATTGCAGACACCTGTGCTAATTAGTTTGGCAGGTGTGTCCAATGAAAGGCAAGACTACTTAAGAAGGCTGTCCCACATTATTAAGCAGCCTACATTTTCTGCCAAAATGGGAAAGAAAAAGGATGTGTCGGCTGCTGAGAAGAAACAAATTGTGGAGTGTTTAGGTCAAGGCATCAACATTGTGCGATGATCAGGATGAAGTGTCTTGGCAATCAAGAAGTATGTAGCTGATTCACAGTACACACGTGTGCGTGCTGATAAGGGCAAATTGAGGACTCTTTCCTACAGGCAATTACATCAGGTTAAAAGAGCAGCGGCATAAAAGCCTTGTCATAGCAGCAGACAAGTTTTTGAAGCTGCTGGTGCCTCCAACGTCCCCCGAAGAACAAGATGCAGGGTCCTTCAGAGGTTTGCAGCTGTGCATACGCCATCCTGTCGACCTCCTCTATGCACTACACACAAGCAGAAACGGCTCCAGTGGGCCAAACATTACATGAAGACTGATTTCAAAACTGTTTTGTTCACGGATGAGTGCCGTGCAACGCTCGATGGTCCAGATGGATGGAGTGGAGGATGGCTGATTGATGGACGGCTACAGCGCCAACAAGGAGGAGGTGGAGTAATGTTTTGGGCTGGAATCATGGGGAGAGAGATACTCGGCCCCTTTAGGATCCCTGAAGGGGTAAAGATGAACTCCATAATGTATGTGGAGTTTCTCAAGCAGCACTTCCTGCCACGGTTCAAGAAGAAGAACCGTGTATTCCACAGCAAGATCATTTTCATGCATGATAATGCACCGTCTCATGCTGCACATAACACATCTGCATCTCTGGCTGATATGGGCATAAAAGGGGACAAACTTATAGTGTGACCCCCATGCTCCCCTGACCTCTACCCCATTCAGAACCTCTGGAGCATCATCAAAAGGAGTGTCTATGATGGCGGGAGGCAGTTCACATCTAAGCAACACGTCTGGGAGGGTATTCTGTCCTCATGCAAAACAATTGAAGCAGAAACCATCCAAAACCTGACAAATTCAATGGACGAGAGAGTTCAGAAGCTCCTTTCGAACAAGGGGTCCTATGTGCAAATGTAACATCACCTAGAATAAAGTTTTGAGTTGAAAACTGTTTGATTTCAGTGTCCAGTAACCTGCTAATGCTTATAATTTCAAAAATGACCATTTTTTTGGTCTTTATTAAAATGAAAAGGTTGATCGAAGAGTGTGGGGGATCTAAGAGTGTGGCAACCCAGTAGTCAGGATTACTTCGAATTCTGACAATCTGAGGGTCATGTTGCAGGTAGTGCAGCAAGAAGGCACTTATGTGTCTTGCGCATCTCGGAGCCCCAAAATAATTTTCCGGGCTAGATGCAGCTAAAAATTATTATTGATTTTAAGTATGGTGGAGCTTAGTATAGATGGCCTAATAGAATCAGTACTGCACACTGCTACAAAGCCCAAATTATTTTCCAGCCAAGATACAGATAAACATGATTAGTAATTTTAAATCTGGTGGAGCTTAGTATAGATGGCCTAATAGAATCAGTGCTGCACACTGCTACAAAGCCCAAATAATTTTCAAGCCAAGATACAGATAAACATGATTAGTAATTTGAAAGCTTAAAATGGTTGGTGAGGTGATTTATCCAATCATCAAGCTTTTACTCTCCCCAGGATGACACAGGGGTAGAAAAGTCGTTTCGGATCCATGATTTGTTCATCTTTATGAACGTGAGTCTGTCTACATTATCAGTGGAGAGCCGCGTGCGCTTATCTGTCAGCACACCACCAGCAGCGCTGAACACACGTTCAGACAGAACGCTGGCTGCGGGGCATGACAAGATCTCCAAGGCGTAAGTGGCTAGCTCCGGCCATTTATCCAGATGGGAAGCCCAAAAAGAGCAAGGGTCCAGTGACACAGTCATGGCTTCAATGTTTACTTGGAGATACTCCTGTACCATCGTCTGTAGGCGTTGACTATGTGTCAGACTTCTTGTCTCCTGTGGCCTTGCAAAGGATGGGCTAAAAAAGTGGTGAAATGATTCCGCAAAATTGATGTTACCAGCATATACTGTGTTTCTGTTACGGTTTGAGTGCTGAACACTCGACGGTCCCACGGTTGGCAAGTTGGAACTGTGAGATACACTACGTGCACCACTGGTGTTTTGTGGAAAAGCACATGTAAGATTCTGCAACAATCTCTGCTGATACTCCTGCATGCGTGCATCCCTTTCTATGGCAGGAATAATTTCTGCAAATTTACTTTTGTACCGGGGAACTAACAGTGTGGCAACCCAGTAGTCAGGATTATTTCTAATTCTCACAATTCGAGGGTCATGTTGCAGGTAGTGCAGTAAGAAGGCACATCCAGGAGCACCAAGTCCCTGTTGTGTTGGTGGCGAGGTAACAATCATGCTTCCTTCCTCTGCCCTCTCTCCCCAACCTCGCACAACAGAAATGTGATCAAGGTCTCCCTCATCTGATGAGTCTTCCATCAGTTCGTCCTCCACTTCTTCCTGGGCTCCTGCACCTTCCTCACTAGTTTGGCTGCTACCATGCGCCCTGGTAAAACCATCTCCCCCACCCTCACATGCCTGCCGCCTTGGTGCTGCCGACCGTCTGGACCTTGCAGATGTTAGCCCTTCCGCATACAACTCCTCCTCCTCTACTTCCTCCACCTCCTCTTGTGCCACCACCTGACTCCGAATTCTGTTTAACATGTGCTCCAGCATGTAAATCACCGGAATAATCATGCTGGTAATGGCATCGTCAGCACTAAACATCTTCGTCGCCATTTCAAAATTGTGCAGAAAGGTGCATAGGTCCCTGATCTGAGACCACTCCTCCAGCGTGATTTGCCCCACCTCTGGATCTCGTTGGCCCAGGATATACGTCAGAACGTATTGCACCAGGGCTTGTCGGTGCTGCCACAGTCGCTTCAACATGTGCAGAGTTGAATTCCACCGGGTAGGCACATCGCATTTTAGCCAGTGAAGTGGCAGGCCCAACGACTTCTGTAGAGATGTAAGTCACTGAGCTGCGGGATGCGAACGGCGGAAGTGAGCACACAGCGACCGTGCCCTCTGCAGAAGGCCATTTAGTCCGGGATAGTGGGCTAAAAATTGCTGCACAACCAGGTTCAACACGTGAGCCATACAAGGCACGTGTGTGACATTGCCCCGGCGACGGGCCGCACCCAGGTTTGCAGCATTGTCGCACACGGCCTTCCCTGGTTTCAGGTCCAGTGGAGACAACCATTCATGAAATTGGTTCTCCAGAGCTGACCACAACTCCTCAGCTGTGTGACTCACATTTCCCAGACATTTCAAAGTAAAAACTGCCTGATGACATTGAGCACTGCTGCCAGCATAGTAAGGAGGTGTGCAGGATCCCTTCTGCACAGTTAGAAAGCTTGTGGCATGACCAGACAGGCTTTGGGTGCAGGTGGAGGACCGAGAGGAGGTTGAGGAGGCAGAAGCAGTGGAGGAACTTTGAGATAAAGAGGATTGACGCACAACTCGTGGGGACGGCAAGACTTGGACAGCAGCCCCTTGTCCTGCTGTCACCATAGTTACCCAGTGCCCAGTCAGCGACATGTAATGCCCCTGTCCATGCCTACTCGTCCAAGTGTCTGTGGTGAAATGCACCCTGTCACATACAGAGTTTCCCCAAAGAAGCGGTGATGTTGTGTGTGACATGCTGGTGCAGCGCGCGCACACCTTTCTTTGAGAAGTAGTGCCGACTGGGCATCTGGTACTGAGGCACTGCGACCGACATAAGGTCTCGAAAATCCTCTGTGTTCACCAGGCGGAAAGGCAGCATTTCTGTAGCCAAGAGCTTGCAGATGGTGAAATTCAACCTCTTAGCTTTCTCATGGCTAGGAGGAAATGGTCTTTTACTTGTCCACATCTGAGGGACCGAGGGCTGGCTGTTGTGCTTAGACTTGGTTGATAACGGTGTCCCCGGCAAACTGCCGGTCTGTGAGGAAGATGCAGGCGGACATGTTAGGTTGCCTTGATCCAAAGGTGGTGCTATCGATGTCGGACAGCTGGTGTTACCACCTCCAAAGAAAATGATGACCTGCCAATCACGCTGGCTGTTGCGGGTAAAGTGGTGGCAGGTCTGCGTCCCAAAACAGGTGTGACTGCTGTCCCCCCAGTCACAGAGGATGAAGAGGCCGCGGATGCACAAGATGTGGCAGATGGCGGTTGGCCCAGCCGGCTAGGCCGCATTGTAGCACAGTGAGCTTCCCACTGCAACTTATGCTTCATGTCCATATGCAGGTTCATGCATGAAGTACTCAAACTATGTATTTTTTGGCCTCTACTTAGCTTTTGCTGACAAATGTTACAGATAACACGAGTTGGGTCATCTTTATTGATCTGAAAAAATGCCCAGGCTATGCAAGGCGTAGCACCCATGCGACCTGAAGAGCCACCACGACTTGTGGTGAGAGGCCGAGTTGTGTTTGAGGATGCAGTTGTTGACGTGCTTCCAGTACTACGTCTCTGTCCAGGAAGGCGCAACCTGACCTCGTCATCACTAGAATTCTCCTTCACCTCCTCTGCTGACCTCATCTCTTGGCTGACTGTGGGTTGACAGTAAGTGGGATCTCCAACCTCATCATCATCACCCTGTGTGTTATCACACCCGCCGTCCTCAGAGCCAACCAGTTCCTGCCCTGACAAAAAACTAAAGTTGTCGCTCCAATCAGGTATTTGAGTCTCATCATCGTCTTCCTCATTGTCTCCACCAACAGGAGTAACAGTTTGGGAATGAGGGTCTACATTATGGTCAGAACCTTCTGAGTCTGGTCCTGGATCCGACTCATAAAGATTCTGGGCACCAGTGCAGATCATTTACTCGTCTGGATTCACAGAATTGCTGGAGCCGACCTCTGATGCCCAGGCTATAGTACGAGTAAACAGATCTGCAAACTCAACCATCTGTTCTACCTCATACTCAGACGGGCAGCTGGAGATTTGGGAGCTGTGAGGAAGCAAGTGCGATTGGGGTGACACCTCTGAGGACTGGAGTATTTGTGATGTTGAAGTTGATGTGGAGGAGAGCCCACTTAAAGGAGCACTTGATATCCGTTGAAGCACCTGCTGTTTTTGTGCCTCATCTGGAATTTGTAGCGATTGGCGTGGCCGTAAGAAAGGGATCTTATCACAATGTCCGCTAAAAGAAGTAGACATTGTAGTTTGGCAGGAAGATGGTCTTTCTTCTGCAGTTGTTACTGTTGCTTTAACACCTACCCCACGGACACAACCTTTTTTCCCCTTCCCAACATGCCTATTCCCCTTTCAACCAGCAGCAGGCCTTTTTCCACTCATTTTGGTGGTTAACTAATTCACAACTCTGGAGTTGTTTGCACAAAAAAACAATGGATGGGGACCGAGCAGAGCTGAGTGGCCAAACTGTGGTATTAGGCCAAAACTATTGGCTGGGTGAGATGCAGAAAAAAATGATATTCAATTTGCAACCTGATGGAGGTCAGTATAGATGGACTAATAGACCAAGTCCCACACACTGCTAGAAGCCCAAATATTTTTTCAGAGCTAGATGCAGAAAAAAATTATCTTCAATTTGCAGCCTGTTGGAGGTCAGTATAGATGGACTAATAGAACAAGTCCCACACACTGCTAGAAGCCCAAATATTTTTTCAGAGCTAGATGCAGAAAAAAAATATTTTTAATTTGCAACCTGATGGAGGTCAGTATAGATGGACTAATAGACCAAGTCCCACACACTGCTAGAAGCCCAAATATTTTTTCAGAGCTAGATGCAGAAAACATTATATTCAATTTGCAACCTGATGGAGGTCAGTATGGATGGACTATTAGAACAAGTCCCACACACTGCTAGAAGCCCAAATATTTTTTCAGAGCTAGATGCAGAAAAAAATTATATTCAATTTGCAACCTGATGGAGGTCAGTATAGATGGACTAATAGAACAAGTCCCACACACTGCTAAAAGCCCAAATATTTTTTTCAGAGCTAGATGCAGAAAAAAGTTATATTCAATTTGCAACCTGATGGAGGTCAGTATAGATGGACTAATAGACCAAGTCCCACACACTGCTAGAAGCCCAAATATTTTTTCAGAGCTAGATGCAGAAAACATTATATTCAATTTGCAACCTGATGGAGGTCAGTATGGATGGACTATTAGAACAAGTCCCACACACTGCTAGAAGCCCAAATATTTTTTCAGAGCTAGATGCAGAAAAAAATTATATTCAATTTGCAACCTGATGGAGGTCAGTATAGATGGACTAATAGAACAAGTCCCACACACTGCTAAAAGCCCAAATATTTTTTTCAGAGCTAGATGCAGAGAAAAATTATATTCAATTTGCAACCTGATGGAGGTCAGTATAGATGGACTAATAGACCAAGTCCCACACACTGCTAGAAGCACAAATATTTTTTCAGAGCTAGATGCAGAAAAAAATGATTTTTAATTTGCAACCTGATGGAGGTCAGTACAGATGGACTAATAGACCAAGTCCCACACACTGCTAGAAGCCCAAATATTTTTTCAGAGCCATATGCAGAAAAAAATTATATTCAATTTGCAACCTGATGGAGGTCAGTATAGATGGACTATTAGTATAATTCCCACACACTGCTAGAAGCCCAAATAATTTTTCAGAGCTAGATGCAGAAAAAAATTATATTCAATTTGCAAACTGATGGAGGTCAGTATAGATGAACTAATAGACCAAGTCCCACACACTGCTAGAAGTCCAAATATTTTTTCAGAGCTAGATGCAGATAAAAATAATTTTTAATTTGCAACCTGATGGAGGTCATTATAGATGGACTAATAGACCAAGTCCCACACACTGCTAGAAGCCCAAATATTTTTTCAGAGCTAGATGCAGATAAAAATTATTTTTAATTTGCAACCTGATGGAGGTCAGTATAGATGGACTAATAGACCAAGTCCCACACACTGCTAGAAGCCCAAATATTTTTTCAGAGCTAGATGCAGAAAAAAATTATATTCAATTTGCAACCTGATGGAGGTCAGTATACATGGACTAATAGACCAAGTCCCACACACTGCTAGATGCCCAAATATTTTTTCAGAGCTAGATGCAGATAAAAAATATTTTTAATTTGCAACCTGATGGAGGTCAGTATAGATGGACTAATAGAACAAGTCCCGCACACTGCTAGAAGCCCAAATATTTTTTCAGAGCTAGATGCAGAAAAAAATTATATTCAATTTGCAACCTGGTGGAGGTCAGTATAGATGGACTAATAGAACAAGTCCCACACACTGCTAGAAGCCGAAATATTTTTTCAGAGCTAGATGCAGAAAACATTATATTCAATTTGCAACCTGATGGAGGTCAGTATGGATGGACTATTAGAACAAGTCCCACACACTGCTAGAAGCCAAAATATTTTTTCAGAGCTAAATACAGAAAAAAATTATATTCAATTTGCAACCTTATGGAGGTCAGTATAGATGGACTAATAGAATGATGCTATGCCCAAAAGATTTTACTTCACTAGGTGCAGTAAAAAAATTGGTATTCTATACACAGGTGGTGTAGCTTGCAACACAGATAGGCTACTCCACTGACTAACACACTCTGCAATAGGCCAAAGAGGATTAGCTTTGCTAGATTTAGCCAAATGCTGTGAAAAAAACTTGCACAGCACTGGCACAGACCTGCCTGGCAAAAAACTGATAGGAACTGATGTAACTTAGTCCTGAAAAGGACTGCAATTACAATTAGTCTTTACTCCCAACCTATCTATTTAAGAGCACAGACCTGCCTGATAAAAGTCGTAGGAAATGCTGTAACCTAGTCCTTAAATGGACTGCAATCACAACTATTCCCTACTCCCAAGCTATCTGTAGATTTGTGCGAAAATTGGCTTGAAATTAACAAGGTATAGCGCACACAGCAACAGCGGTGCCGTCTAACATGCAGCTGCAGCAGTGAGAAAATGGTGGCGATGAGGAAAATGGCTGGGTCTTATAGGGCAAGAACATGCGACATACACTGCCAATGACACATGCCCTTGCTTGTGTGAAAAAAAGCACTTCGCTCCGTGTGTGCGCTGCTGATAGGCTGACAGATTGCACCTCCCCACTGTAAATTCGGGAAAGAGAAAAAAAAATGGAGATCTTCATTATTCCTGCAGAGATCCATCCCCTGCCCCTTCCCCCGCCCCGCTGTACACTCAAACTGCGTATTAACATTAATTTTCATCATTACTGAGAAAAAATCCAGTTATGATTTTGGTGCACGAACAGTTATCGAACATAACCTCGAACAGCCGAATTTTTTTCAAATCGTTCGTGTTCGCCGAACGGCTTGAACACCGCCCAAAACAGCTCGAATTTGAGATTGGCGAACAGTTCGAGTCGAACAACGCTCATCTCTATTAGTTACTTCAGGCTCTCATAAGCTGCTATTTTGGAATATTTTAAAACCAAAGAGGCACATGACAGGCTAGGTAAAGTACTTTATGTGAAGATAAAACTGTAAAAAAACATACAAACCTTTTCAATGTTTCAATCAATATTTATTGGGTTTTAAACACAATACATCTTCAGATTTCCCCTTGAAAGAGGAATGAACAAAAAAGAACCATGAAAAATGTATGCAGTTGTGAATCAGAAAATGAACTTAGAAAAGAAACACTGATAAGAATATACACATATACACACGATGCATATAAATATATTGTAGTGCGGCGGTCTTCACACAGCGCGATTTAACAGGCAGTGACCCAAGAATGTCCAATTTAAAGTTTTTATTATCCAAATAACTCACAGAGTGAAGGCAGCTTTATCCTCCGGATCGCAGCCGGGTTGTCCATAATAGTCCGTACAAATAAACACCATTGCTGTTGCACCGCCGTATCACTCCAAGGTGTGTCAGAAGCTTTGCCTTCCTGGGGCTCTGTGTTCACTTCACACTGGCCTCAATAGCACAGAGCCTCCTGCTCTGCAAATTGCAAAACCAAAGACTGACAAACCCAAATCTTTGTTGCAGGTTTTTAAATGAAAACTGTGGACAAGAGCACATGCAAGACACAGGCTAGAGGGAGTGGACCGCCCCACTGCCATCCTGTAGTCCACTCCAAGAATAAAATTCCATGCCGAGTTTTACTAAATATGCCTTGGTCAAATAGCTTGACCAAGTCCAAACTTACTTTTATTCTGCACAGCAACTACAGCTATTTCTGTGATTGCAATGCACTCCAGCGGGTTCAATATGCCTCTATGCACATTCTGGGGGATACATACCATCCCTCGCATATGATCCCCCTCACTGCCTTACAATATACAGCACAGACCAAAAGTTGGGACACACCTTCTCATTTAAAGATTTTTATGTATTTTCATGGCAACTAAAATTGTACATTCACACTGAAGGCATCAAAACTATGAATTAACAGATGTGGAATTATATACTTAACAAAAAAGTGTGAAACAACTGAAAATATGTCTTATATTCTAGGTTCTTCAAAGTAGCCACCTTTTGCTTTCATGACTGCTTTGCATACTCTTGGCATTCTCTTGATGAGCTTCAAGAGGTAGTCACCGGAAATAGTCTTCCAACAATCTTGAAGGAGTTCCCAGAGATGCTTAGCACTTATTGGCCCTTTTGCCTTCACTCTGCGGTCCAGCTCACCCCAAACCATCTCGATTGGGTTCAGGTCTAGTGACTGTGGAGCCAAGGTCATCTGGCGTAGCACCCCATAGCTCTCCTTCTTGGTCAAATAGCCCTTACACAGCCTGGAGGTGTGTTTGGGGTCATTGTCCTGTTGAAAAATAAATGATGGTCCAACTAAACGCAAACCAGATGGAATAGCAAGCCACTGCAAGATGCTGTGGTAGCCATGCTGGTTCAGTATGCCTTCAATTTTGAATAAATCCCCAACAGTGTCACCAGCAAAGCACCCCCACACCATCACACCTCCTCCTCCATGCTTCACACTGGGAACCAGACATGTAGAGTCCATCCGTTAACATTTTCTGCGTCGCACAAAGACACGGTGGTTGGAACCAAAGATCTCAAATTTGGACTCATCAGACCAAAGCACAGATTTCCACTGGTCTAATGTCCATTCCTTGTGTTCTTTAGCCCAAACAAGTCTCTTCTGCTTGTTGCCTGTCATTAGCAGTGGTTTCCTAACAGCTATTTTACCATGAAGGCCTGCTGCACAAAGTCTCCTCTTAACAGTTGTTGAAGAGATGTGTGTGCTGCTAGAACTCTGTGTGGCATTGACCTGGTATCTAATCTGAGCTGCTGTTAACCTGCAATTTCTGAGGCTGGTGGCTCGGATAAACTTATCCTTAGAAGCAGAGGTGACTCTTGGTCTTACTTTTCTGGGGCGGTCCTCATGTGAGCCAGTTTCTTTGTAGCGCTTGATGGTTTTTGCAACTGCACTTGGGGACACTTTCAAAGTTTTCCCAATTTTTCGCACTGACTGACCTTCATTTCTTAAAGTAATGATGGCCACTTGTTTTTCTTTACTTAGCTGTTTTTTTCTTGCCATAATACACATTCGAACAGTCTATTCAGTAGGACTATCAGCTGTGTAACCACCAGACTACTGCACAACACAACTGATGGTCTCAACCCCATTTATAAGGCAAGAAATCCCACTTATTAAACCTGTCAGGGCACACCTGAGAAGTGAAAAAGATTTCCGGTGACTACCTCTTGAAGATCATCAAGAGAATGCCAAGAGTGTGCAAAGCAGTCATCAAAGCAAAAGGTGGCTACTTTGAAGAACCTAAAATATAAGACATATTTTCAGTTGTTTCACACTTTTTTGTTAAGCATATATTTCTACATGTGTTAATTCATAGTTTTGATGCCTTCAGTGTGAATGTACAATTTTCATAGTCATGAAAATACAGAAAAATCTTGAAATGAGAAGCTGTGTCCAAACTTTTGGTCTGTACTGTATATATATACAGTCATATGAAAAAGTTTGGGCACCCCTATTAATCTTAAGCTTAATGTTTTATAAAAATTGGTGTTTTTGCAACAGCTATTTCAGTTTGATATATGTAATAACTGTTGGACACAGTAATGTTTCTGCCTTGAAATGAGGTTTATTGTACTAACAGAAAATGTGCAATCTGCATTCAAACAAAATTTGACCGGTGCATAAGTATGGGCACCCTTATCATTTTCTTGTTTTAAATACTCCTGCCTACTTTTTACTGACTTACTAAAGCACTTTTTTTGGTTTTGTAACCTCATTGAGCTTTGAACTTTATAGCCAGGTGTATGCAATCATGAGAAAAGCTACTTAAAGTGGCCACTTGCAAGTTGTTCTCCTGTTTGAATCTCCTCTGAAGAGTGGCATCATGGGCTCCTCAAAACAACTGTCAAATGATCTGAAAACAAAGATTATTCAACATAGTTGTTCAGGGGAAGGATACAAAAAGCTGTCTCAGAGATTTAACCTGTCAGTTTCCACTGTGAGGAACATAGTAAGGAAATGGAAGAACATAGGGACAGTTCTTGTTAAGGCCAGAAGTGTCAGGACAAGAAAAACATCAGAAAGGCAGAGAAGAAGAATGGTGAGATCAGTCAAGGACAATCCTCAGACCACCTCCAGAGAGCTGCAGCATCAACTTGCTGCAGATGGTGTCACTGTGCATCGGTCAACTATACAACGCACTTTGCACAAGGAGAAGCTGTATGGGAGAGCGATGCGAAAGAAGCCGTTTCTGCAAGTACGCACAAACAGAGTCGGCTGAGGTATGCAAAAGCACATTTGAAGAAGCCTATTTCTTTTTGGAAGAAGGTCCTGTGGACTGATGAAACCAAGATTGAGTTGTTTGGTCATACAAAAAGGCGTTATGCATGGTGGCAAAAAAACACAGCATTCCAAGAAAAACACTTGCTACCCACAGTAAAATTTGGTGGAGGTTCCATCATGCTTTGGGGCTGTGTGGTCAATGCCGGCACTGGGAATCTTGTTAAAGTTGAGGGACGCATGGATTCCACTCAGTATCAGCAGATTCTTGGCAATAGTGTTCAAGAATCAGTGATAAAGTTGAAGTTACGCAGTGGATGGATCTTTCAGCAAGACAATGATCCAAAACACCGCTCCAAATCTACTCAGGCATTCATGCAGAGGAACAATTACAATGTTCTGGAATGGCCATCCCAGTCCCCAGACCTGAATATCATTGAACATCTGTGGGATCATTTGAAGAGGCTGTCCATGCTCGGCGACCATCAAACTTAACTGAACTGGAATTGTTTTGTAAAGAGGAATGGTCAAAAATACCTTCATCCAGGATCCAGGAACTCATTAAAAGCTACAGGAAGCGACTAGAGGCTGTTATTTTTGCAAAAGGAGGATCTACTAAATATTAATGTCACTTTTCTGGTGAGGTGCCCATACTTATGCACCTGTCAAATTTTGTTTGAATGCAGATTGCACATTTTCTGTTAGTACAATAAACCTCATTTCAAGGCAGAAACATTACTGTATCCAACAGTTATTACATATATCAAACTGAAATAGCTGTTGCAAAAACACCAATTTTTATAAAACATTAAGCTTAAGATTAATAGGGGTGCCCAAACTTTTTCATATGACTGTATATATATATATATATACATATATATATATATATATATATATATATACATATATACGTCTTAGAGTCCTACATAGATGTCCATGACAGTTACTGTGTATATAATAGTTCACAGTATAATAGAAAGTTTATATATAATATCCAGAGAGTTAGAATCTTTTCAAAGAGGGCAACATTATTCACATGATTCACTGACAGTTTCTTACAAATCATATTTTTATTGGCCAAGAAAAATTTACTGTCAGCTATGTTTTTTGCTGTTGCTGCGCCTTGTGAATAGGCTTGCATTGCAAAAGATTCTAATCTTCACTTGTAATCTTTGGAGGTTTATCTCCTGATCAAAAAAATCACATAATCTAAGTAAGAGACTTGCAAGCTAATTTTGCTGAATTGAGGGCATCAATGGTGCCATCACTGGTAGTGTTTATATCACCCTCCAATTCAATAGCTTAAAGAGAAATCTTTTATTATCTGGTAAATCACTATACAGGTCAGACGATAGGTGGAATTTGCAGATTTACCATCCAGTGCCATCGTATTAAATCATATAATTAGAAAGAAAAAGTAATAATGGATAAAGACAGGTTATGGTCCATTTACACTGGATGATTTCAGGCCAGTAACGAACGGCGATCGACTATATTCAAGTCATTTGCCCGCATATGACACAGGCCAATGAATAATGATGAGGACAGAATGAATGCTAATATGACGGTTCAGTTGCTTTACACAGTATTTTATTGGCAGTACATCCCCTGTTTACATAAGGCAATGTGCTGCAAATAATGACAAAAATCAAATCACCTGACGTCATTGGGTGATTGTTGGCGGTTCCACAGTTTGTCGGCATCAATCCCTGTCACATACAGAAAAATAAGACAGTGCAATTATGGCTAGTAGTATTTAGTTCTCTCATTATAGTAAGATTTAAATGATGGAGGGGATGTGAGGATCTTTCTTTCATCGCCATTTAGAGGTCCATACAGCTACAATCCTGGTATCCAGCAAAAGGGCAAAGTTCATGCAGTTTTTTGGATGAGGAGCAAGATCATACCTTAGTCATTAACTCACTAAATCAAGTACCTGAAGCTCATATATCTAGAGTATGGAAAGTGATGAGTGAATGGGTATGGGGAAGGAATGTAAATCATGTCCAATGGAAATATAAAGCTTAAAGTAGGGCTCCAGTACAAATGTTAACCTTTAAGTTCTTTTGTAAGGTGATAGTGTTAGTAATTTAGTGATCATCATCCAGTCCTCATCTGCACCATCTTATTTTCACTGTTACTAGCTTGATCACACAGCGACTACTGTGTGGGAAGAAAGTCAGTTTCTCAATGCAAACCTATATGGCACACATCAAGGCTGTCATAAGAATGCACTGAAAAAGTGACTTTTAGTACAAACAGAAAACATTGTGTAATCATATTAGTCACAGTCCAGGTTACATTGTGCAGATTAGAACCAGAATGGTCCTGATTAGTGAAATTGAATTTTTTAGGAATTCACAAAAAAATGGAATTCTCCAAAAAACGCACTTTTTGTATTTGTTCGACGCTAATTCATCAAAATGGTAGCCAGCTGCATCCACCATCCCATGCATACTGTTCGGCCACTCCACTGTTTGCCGTGGTTCCTTTGCTAACTAAGCCTCTGATGTCATTGCAAGCTATGCTGTCGCAACACAGCATGCGATGTCACGTTTTTACAACATATTTTGCTGAGGCCTTGTAAACAGGTATGAGAATGCAGCAGCCCAGACAACGATCACTCAGTGATATAATAAAACAATTTTTTAGTTATTACCTATATACAAGTTTAGCAAGACAAGGTGCAATATCAATAAATTGGCAATTAGTAAAACAATAGCAATGAACAACAATGCAACACAGTTCATACTGTCTCTCTTGCCCTAGTGGATACTGTATGTCCCTAACTTTCCTAAATACAGACAACGGTTGTCTGTAAGAATTCACAAATGGCATAATAAACCGATTTATGAGCTATAATATGTATGGTTATACACGGAGCAATAATATCAAAGGTACCCTGGACTGCTAACTGTCAGAATCCGAGCTGAATACATAGGGACTTTCTCCTGGCCTTTTTAGCTTCTGATAGCTGTTACCACTCCAAGCCTTATAAGGAGCCACACTATACACTCCTGCAAGTCCCATACTATAGGCCACGAGAGTTCCTTCTGTCACCGATCTGTACTTGATGTCTTCATTTCCTAAAAAACAACTCAGGTCCCTTATTGCTTACTCGATCGAGGTGCTTTTATTTTAACCCAGCCTCTTGCTCACACGATCGAGGTCCTGTCCTTTTACCAAGGCCTTCGCTCACATGATTGAGGTCCTGTTCCTTTCACCATCTCTCCGCTAACACGATCAAGGTCCCGTCCCTTTAACCCTCTAACCAGGCCTCCGCTCAAAACTCAGCCTTTGCAGGTGTTTTTTGTTTATTATAGTTTGGGCGTGGAGAGCAATGAATATTCATTTCTCTTAATAGCCAGCACACTGGAGCCGCAGCGCGCCTCCTGCTATTAAAGCTCATGAATATTCACTCCAACTCACTCCCATGGGTTGTAGTGAATATCTATGGTCTTTAATAGCAGGCACACTGACCGCAGAGCGGCAGCAGGAGCAGCGCTGCGGAACAGTGTGCGCGCTCTCACACTGTGCGAGGGCGCATGTCAGGGACGCCATGCGCGGCTCACATTGTGAGAGTGTCAGCAGCAGAGCGGGATAGCGCTTGAGGAGTGAGGAGCTGAGTATGATTGTTTATTTTTTTTTGTGGGCAGCAGGATGGGGGCTCAAGGGGTGCCAAGCAAATGAGGATGGGGGCTCAAGGGGTGCCAAGCATACCAGGATGGGTGATCAAGGGGTGCCATGCATACCAGGATGGGGGCTCAAGGGGTGCCATGCCTACCAGGATGGGGGCTCAAGGGGTGCCATGCATACCAGGATGGGCGAAAGGGGTGCTATGCATACCAGTATGGGTGATAAAGGGGTGCCAAGCATACCAGGATGGGGGCTCAAGGAGTGCCATTAATACCAGGATGGGGGAATCAAGGGGTGCCATGCATACCTGGATGGGAGATAAAGGGGTGCCATGCATACCAGGATGGGTAATAAAGGGGTGCCATGCATACCAGGATGGGGGCTCAAGGGGTGCTATGCATACCAGGATGGGGGCTCAAGGGGTGCCATGCATACCAGGATGGGGGCTCAAGGGGTGCCATACATACCAGGATGGGTGATCAAAGGGTGCTATGCATACCAGTATGGGTGATAAAGGGGTGCCAAGCATACCAGGATGGGGGCTCAAGGGGTGCCATGAATACCAGGATGGGGGAATCAAGGGGTGCCATGCATACCTGGATGGGAGATAAAGGGGTGCCATGCATACCAGGATGGGTGATAAAGGGGTGTCATGCATACCAGGATGGGGGCTCAAGGGGTGCCATGCATACCAGGATGGGGGCTCAAGGGGTGCCATGCATTCCAGGATGGGGGCTCAAGGGGTGCCATACATACCAGGATGGGTGATCAAAAGGTGCCATGCATACCAGTATGGGTGATCAAGGGGTGCCATACATATCAGGATGGGGATCGGGGGGGTGCCATGCATACCATGATGGGGTATCAAGGGGTGCCATGCATACCATGATGGGGGAACCAAGGGGTGCCATGCATATCAGGATGAGTATGAGGGCGGCCATACATACCAGGATGTGTGATCAAGGGGGACCATACATACCTGGATGGGGGCTCAAGGGGTGCCATACATACCAGAATGGGGGATCAAGGGGTGCCATGCAAACCAGGATGGGGGAACCAAGGGGTGCCATGCATACCAGGATGGGTGATCAAGGGGTGCCATGAATACCAGGATGGGGGATCAAGGGGTGCCATGCATTCCAGGATGGTGATGAGGGCCACGTATACCAAGATGGGATGAGGGCCATGTATACCAGTAAGGAAGGGCCATACATACCAGGATGGAGGATATTAACAGAATTGGGAGACATTACACCAATAACAGTGTCAGCAGCAGACTCCCTCCCCTATAACAGGGCATCATGACCACATTTTTTGCTTAAATATTTTTTTCCTATTTTCCTCCACTAAAACCTAGATGCGTCTTATGGTCCGGTGTGTCATATTGTCCAAAAAATACAGTATATATATATATATATATATATATATATATATATATATATATATATATATATACAGTGCCTACAAGTAGTATTCAACCCCCTGCAGATTTAGCTGGTTGACACATGCGGAATTAACTTGGCATTGTGACATTTGTACTGTAGATCAGCCTGGAAGTGGGAAATGCACTGCAGCAAATTTTTTTTTTTTTAAACGTAAAAAGTTAATTCAAAGTGTCATTTATTATTCAACTCCTCAAACCACAAGAATTCTGTTTGGTCCCCCTAAAGTATTAAGAAGTAGTTCAGGCACCAAGAATAATGAGCTTCACATGTGTGGATTAAAGATCTCTTTTGCCAGCCTTTTCTGACTATTTAAGACCCTCCCCAAACATGTGAACAGCACTCAGACATGGTCAACATGGGAAAGACAAAGGAGCATTCCAAGGCCATCAGAGACAAGATCGTGGAGGGTCACAACAAGGCTGGCAAGGGGTACAAAACCCTTTCCAAGGAGCTGGGCTTACCTGTCTCCACTGTTGGGAGCATCATCCGTAAGTGGAAGGCTTATGGAACTACTGTTAGCCTTCCACGGCCAGGACAGCCTTTGAAAGTGTCCTCCCGTGCCGTGGCCAGGCTTGTCCGAAGAGTCAAGGCTAACCCAAGGACAACAAGGAAGGAGCTCCGGGAAGATCTCATGGCAGTGGGGACATTGGTTTCAGTCAATACCATAAGTAACGTACTCCACCGCAATGGTCTCCGTTCCAGACGAGCCCGTAAGGTACCTTTACTTTCAAAGCGTCATGTCAAGGCTCGTCTACAGTTTGCTCATGATCACTTGGAGGACTCTGAGACAGACTGGTTCAATGTTCTATGGTCTGATGAGACCAAGATCGAGATCTTTGGTGCCAACCACACATGACGTTTGGAGACTGGATGGCACTGCATACGACCCCAAGAATACCATCCCTACAGTCAAGCATGGTGGTGGCAGCATCATGCTGTGGGGCTGTTTCTCTGCCAAGGGGCCTGGCCATCTTGTCCGCATCCATGGGAAGATGGATAGCACGGCCTACCTGGAGATTTTGGCCAAGAACCTCCGCTCCTCCATCAAGGATCTTAAGATGGGTCGTAATTTCATCTTCCAACAAGACAACGACCCAAAACACACAGCCAAGAAAACCAAGGCCTGGTTCAATACGGAAAAAGTCAAGGTGTTGGAGTGGCCTAGTCAGTCTCCTGACCTTAACCCAATTGAAAACTTGTGGAAGGAGCTCAAGAATAAAGTCCACATGAGACACCCAAAGAACCTAGATAACTTGGAGAAGATCTACATGGAGGAGTGGGCCAAGATAACTCCACAGACCTGTGCCGGCCTGATCAGGTCTTATAAGAGACGATTATTAGCTCTAATTGCAAACAAGGGTTATTCCACAAAATATTAAACATAGGGGTTGTATAATAATTGACCCACACTTTTATGTTTAAAATTTAATAAAATTCAACTGAGCAACATAACTTTTTGGTTTGTAAGATTTATGCTTTTGTTCATAAAACCTACTCTCGTTTGCAGTTTGAAGGCTCTAACTTATTTGCATCTTATCAAACCAGCTAAATCTGCAGGGGGTTGAATACTACTTGTAGGCACTGTATATATATATATATATATATATATATATATATATACAGTGCATTTTGAAAGTATTTGGCCCCCTTGAACTTTTCTACCTTTTGCCCCATTTCTAGCTTCAAACATAAAGATATAAAATTCTAATTTTTTTGGGAAGAATCAACAACAAGTGGGACACAATCGTGAAGTGGAATGAAATTTATTGGATAATTTAAACTTTTTTAACATCTCAAGGAGCACTGTGCAAGCAATCAAATTGAAATGGAAGGAGTATCAGACCACTGCAAATCTACCAAGACCCGGTCGTCCCTCTAAACTTTCATCTCGAACAAGTAGAAGACTGATCAGAGATGCAGGCAGCCAAAAGGCCCATGATCACTCTGGATGAACTGCAGAGATCTACAGCGGAGGTGGGAGAGTCTGTCCATAGGACAACAATCAGTCGTACACTGCACACACAAATCTGGCCTTTATGGAAGAGTGGCAAGAGGAAAGACATTTCTCAAAGATATCCATAAAAAGTCTCGCTTGAAGTTTGCCACAAGCCGCCTGGGAGGCACACCAAACATGTGGAATAATGTGCTCTGGTCAGATGAAACCAAAATCGAACTTTTTGGCCACAATGCAAAATGATATGTTTGGTGTAAAAGCAACACAGCTCATCACCCTCAAAACACCATCCCCACTGTCAAACATGGTGGTGGCAGCATCATGGTTTGGGCCTGCTTTTCTTCAGCAGGGACAGGGAAGATGGTTAAAATTGATGGGAAGATGGATGGAGCCAAATACAAGGCCATTCTGGAAGAAAACCTGCTGGAGTCTGCAAAAGACCTGAGACTGGGACAGAGATTTATCTTCCAACAAGACAATGATCCCAAACATAAAGCAAAATCTACCATGGAATGGTTCAAAAATAAACGTATACAGGTGTAAGAATGGCCAAGTCAAAGTCCAGACCTGAATCCAATTGAGAATCTGTGGAAAGAGCTGAAAACTGCTGTTCTCAAATGCCCTCCATCCAACCTCAATGAGCTCGAGCTGTTTTGCATGGAAGAATGGGCAAGAATTTCAGCCTCTCGATGTGCAAAACTGATAGAGACATACCCCAAGCGACTATTGGACCAATACTATTGAACGCCCCACTTTCAGTTTTTAATTTGTTAAAAAGTTTAAAATATCCAATAAATTTCGTTCCACTTCACGATTGTGTCCCACTTGTTGTTGATTCTTCCCCAAAAAATTAGAATTTTATATCTTTATGTTTGAAGCCAGAAATGTGGCAAAAGGTAGAAAAGTTCAAGCGGGCCAAATACTTTCACAATGCACTGTATGTACAGTACAGACCAAAAGTTTGAACACACCTTCTCATTTAAAGATTTTTCTGTATTTTCATGACTATGAAAATTGTACATTCACACTGAAGGCATCAAAACTATGAATTAACACATGTGGAATTATATACTTAACAAAAACATGTGAAACAACTGAAAATACGTCTTATATTCTAGGTTCTTCATAGTAGCCACCTTTTGCTTTGATGACTGCTTTGCAATCTCTTGGCATTCTCTTGATGAGCTTCAAGAGGTAGTCACCGGAAATGGTCTTCCAACAATCTTGAAGGAGTTCCCAGAGAAACTTAGCACTTGTTGGCCCTTTTGCCTTCACTCTGCGGTCCAGCTCACCCCAAACCATCTCGATTTGGTTCAGGTCTGGTGACTGTGGAGGCCAGGTCATTTGGTGTAGCACTCCACCACTCTCCTTCTTGGACAAATAGCCCTTACACAGCCTGGAGGTGTGTTTGGGGTCATTGTCTGGTTGAAAAATAAATAATGGTCCAACTAAACGTAAACTGGATGGAATAGCATGCCGCTGCAAGATGCTGTGGTAGCCATGCTGGTTCAGTATGCCTTCAAAATTGAATAATTCCCCAACAGTGTCACCAGCATAGCACCGCCACACCATCACACCTCCTCCTCCATGCTTCCGGTGGGAACCAGGCATGTAGAGTCCATCCGTTCACCTTTTCTGCGTCGCACAAAGACACAGTGGTTGGAACCAAAGATCTCAAATTTGGACTCATCAGACCAAAGCACAGACTTCCACTGGTCTAATGTCCATTCCTTGTGTTCTTTAGCCCAAACAAGTCTCTTCTGCTTGTTGCCTGTCCTTAGCAGTGGTTTCCTAACAGCTATTTTCCCATGAAGGCCTGCTGCACAAAGTCTCCTCTTAACAGTTGTTGAAGAGATGTGTCTGCTGCTAGAACTCTGTGTGGCATTGACCTGGTCTCTAATCTGAGCTACTGTTAATCTGCGATTTCTGAGGCTGGTGACTCGGATAAACTTATCCTCAGAAGCAGAGGTGACTCTTGGTCTTCCTTTCCTTGGGCGGTCCTCATGTGAGCCAGTTTCTTTGTAGCGCTTGATGGTTTTTGCAACTGCACCTGGGGACACATTCAAAGTTTGCCCAATTTTTCAGACTGACTGACCTTCATTTCTTAAAGTAATGATGGCCACTCATTTTTCTTTACTTAGCTGATTTTTTCTTGCCATAATACAAATTCTAAAAGTCTATTCAGTAGGACTATCAGCTGTGTATCCACCTGACTTCTGCACAACACAACTGATGGTCCCAACCCCATTTATAAGGCCAGAAATCCCACTTATTAAACCTGAAAGGGCACACTTGTGAAGTGAAAACCATTTCCGGTGACAACCTCTTGAAGCTCATCAAGAAAATGCCAAGAGTGTGCAAAGCAGTCATTAAAGCAAAAGGTGGCTACTTCAAAGAACCTAGAATATAAGACATATTTTCAGTTGTTTCACACTTTTTTGTTAAGTATTTAATTCCACATGTGTTAATTCATAGTTTTGATGCCTTCAGTGTGAATGTACAATTTTCAAAGTCATGAAAATACAGAAAAATCTTTAAATGAGAAGGTGTGTCCAAACTTTTGGTCTGTACTGTATATATATATATATATATTTATATATATATATATATATGTGGCACCCCTGCGGGTTCAGTCGCCACAGAGGTGCATCTCACTGCACCTCACTGCATCTCACCCAGAGGTGTGGTACCCCACTTTCAGGTATGGACGGAGTACTACCCGGTACCCACACACCCACATCCAATACACTCCACTTCAGTAGGGAAGGGCGAGATTTCTCCTAAGGGAGAGCACAGTCCCTGGTCCCTAGCTGGAGGGTGGAACTAGGTGGAGGAGGTGGGTGGAGGAAGTAGATCAGGGGAGCACCGACAGGAGGAGTATAAGAAGGAAGGGAACCATCTAGTAGCAGGTCAGTACAGAGAGGAGACAGTTGGGAGTGGGAGCTCAGGAGGAACTCCGCTCAGGGGAGAGAAGAGTCGGGCCTAGTGTGAGAGGCCCAGGAGGAGAGTGAGAGAGGATGGGAGCAGAGGGAAAGGCTCCTGAGACAGAGGAGATCCCAGGGGCACAGTGAGTGTAGGAAGCCACCCGCGCGCTCGAATTCACACGGACGTGGATGGATCAGGCCGCAGAAGGGGACCGGCCCCAGACTAGTGGAGAACAACCAGGCTTTGCTAGCCAACCGGAGGCTGCTGCATTTTTAAGGAGCTGCAGCCCACAACCACAATTGCATCGTCGAAAAGGTGGCAGCATAGGGTCCAGGGGACTGCACGTCACCTAACAAGACCCGAGGCTACTGGTTTGGGACACTGATTGTGAGGCGCAGGGCAGGAGGGTGAGTGCCAGTGCAGAGAGACGACCGAGAAAGGTACATAGAACGGGTTCCCGTGCACGTGATCCTGAAATACCTGAGAGTTTGCTGGATCACCACCCCGGAGGACACAAGACGACGTGGGTGGTTATAATCTGGAAAGTGTAACCTGAGGAACTTAACAACAGTGAGTAAAATCTGAAGACTGCAACCCACTGTGTCCTTGAATAATTGCTACGCCATCACCAGCCGTGCATTACACCGCACCAACAACATCTACCTCATAAGATCACCATCTACTGCCCTGGAGCTAAGCTCTGCCTGTGGAGAGCTGAATCAACTCTGCTGTGTCACCATCAGCTCCAGAGGATCTGCACCACAGCGGCGGCCCCATAAAGCCGCAGACCACTGCTAGAATCACGAACATTATCTCTAAAAACTTTATTCCCCTTTTATTTTCCCTTTTAATTGACCGCCCTGCATCACAGACTGGGTCACTGCCACCGTGACATCCCCCAGCATCGACCGTCCCGACTACCGAGTACCCCACAGCCCAGGGGGGGTGTCATATACACACGTATATATTGCAGCACCAAGAAGGTAAAGTCACAGAAGTATGGAAATCATAGGATTGATTGCGATTAGTGTTGAACGAGCACTAAAATGCTAGGGTGCTCGAAGCTCGTGCCGAGCTCACTGTGATACTGGGGTGCTCGACCCGAGCAACGAGCCCAATGTTAGTCTATGGGAGACCCGAGCATTTTTGCGGCGGCACCCCCGGCAGTCTGTAGAAAGCCTAAAAAGTGCCCAAAACGATAGTGACAGTGCTCAAAAGACATGGGGACAGCATGGGCATCGCCCCAGGAAGCATTTCTGACCCCCAGGTCACTGCTGACAACAATGTGGTCAGAGGTATTAAGCCACTTTTAAGGGCTCACAATAAAACATTAAAAAATGAAACTGAAACTGTTTTCCTGGGAAATATGTTAAGGAACTTCCTTTCCAGGGTAAAGACTTGTGTATAAGGTAAAATAAATAACCAAAAACAAAATTACTCCTCCACACCTTGGGCTATGTTCACAAGTAGCATTTTTTATGCGTTTTTGAATTGCTTTCAACCGTGACAAATGCATTCACCGGGAAATGTCATTTTAACATTTTACAATCTTATCTGGCCATGTGCTGTGCGACACATGCAAACAGTGCTGAAAAGACATGGGAACTGCATGGGGAAGACCCCTGGAAGCATCTCTGACACCCAGGTCACTGCCTAAAAGTGTGCCCATCAGAAGTGATTCTTTCCGCATCAGAAGATGCAGACTTGCAACTATCACCGTGCAAGTCCTTGTCCCAGAGCAGTGTTCAATTGTACCTCCCCCATTCCTTGCAATGCAAGCGCAAGTATGCAGCCTGCCACCCACCCACCCCCAGGCTGCAATACCATACTGCTAGCTTGCTGCACTTGAAATGGGGCCTTTTAGTTTGGAGGAGGCCGAAGCTGGCCACTACCTCATGGCTGCTTCGGCAGCAAGGTATCCATACTCAGTCCACAGCCGCCCGGTGGCCGGGTGTCCACACTCGGTCCCCAGCCGCCAGGGGGCGGCCGGGTGTCCATACTCGGTCCCCAGCCGCCACGCGGCCGGGTGTCCACATATGGTCCTTAGCCGCCTTGGGGCGACCGGGTGTCCATAAATGGTCCCCAGCCACCTCTATTTCTCCTTGAAACTTCCCCCACACTTTTCTTAGCCTGGCCTGCTTTAGGGCAGCATTGGCCGAGCCCACCAGAGAACCAGACTCCTCCGGTGGGCCCTGGCTTCTCCATCAGAGGAGTTGATAGTGCCAAGGTGAGGAGCATGATGATGATGATAGAAGTTAGCATCTGCTTTGTTTTCTTGGAATGCAAGCGCATGTATGTAGTAGCGGCTAGGCCTGAGGTGGTCAGCGTTTTGGCACATATCCTACCTCCTCCGAGGATTGCTGGATGTTTTCCTGCTACTATCCAAGTTCTATGACTCCCGTTAAAACCTAACTTCAGGTGATGAATGATGGATGAGGAGGTGGCAAAGGAAAAAGAGCAGGAGGAACAGGGACCATTCACATCAATATCAGGCCAGTCAACCACACATGTCTTGTAGGATATGTTTCTGTACCAAAAGGAGCGGTTCGGCTACACAGTTAAAGGGCATGTAGTGAGTGCAATGCCTACCAAAAATTTCGAGGCACTCAAATGCCCCTTGGAAGTGACATGGAGGTCAGCGGGCCTTAACTAAACCGTTTTTTCCATTTATAGCAATTGGGTCTCCTGTGCACTGTTGGCCTAAGCAGTGAATGGAAGGCTTTCCAAAAATTATGAGGAACTGCAATGCCCCTTGAAACAGACGTGGATTACAGCATACTAAAAACCTTCTACCCATTATTGGGGAGTGGGTCTCCCTTAGTGTTCGCCTATGCATTGAAAAGCAAAAGCTGACTAAAATTAGGAGGAAATGCAATGCCTGTTGGAAGAACGGTGGAGGTCGCAGTGGAATAAAAAGAAAATATCAATGCCCCTTGGAAAAGTGGTGGAGGTCGCAGTAGCTTAACAAGATGGTTTTAATGCCCCTTGGAAGAATGGTGGAGGTCTCAGTAGCTTAACAAGACAGTTTTAATGCCCCTGGGGAAAGTGGTGGAGGTCGCAGTAGCTTAACAAGACGGTTTTAATGCCCCTTGGAAGAGACGTGGAGGTCGCAGTGGAATCAAAAGACAATATCAATGCCCCTGGGAAAAGTGGTGGATGTCGCAGTAGCTTAACAAGATGGTTGTAATGCCCCTTGGAAGAATGGTCAAGGTCGCAGTGGAATAAAAAGACAGTATCAATGCCCCTTGGAAAAGTGGTGGAGGTCGCAGTAGCTTAACAAGACGGTTTTAATGCCCATTGGAAGAATGGTGGAGGTCGCAGTAGCATAACAAGACGGTTTTAATGCCCCTGGGGAAAGTGGTGGAGGTCGCAGTAGCTTAACAAGATGGATTTAATGCCCCTTGGAAGAGACGTGGAGGTTGCAGTAGCTTAATAAGACGGTTTTAATGCCCCTTGGAAGAGACGTGGATGTCGCAGTGGAATAAAAAGACAATATCAATGCCCCTGGGAAAAGTGGTGGAGGTCGCAGTAGCTTATCAAGACGGTTTTAATGCCCCTTGGAAGAATGGTGGAGGTCGCAGTGGAATAAAAAGACAATATCAATGCCAATGGGAAAAGTGGTGGAGGTCGCAGTAGCTTAACAAGACCGTTTTAATGCCACTTTGAAGAGACATGGAGGTTGCAGTAGCTTATCAAGACGGTTTTAATGCCCCTTGGAAGAATGGTGGAGGTCGCAGTGGTATAAAAAAACAATATCAATGCCCCTGGGAAAAGTGTGGAGGTCGCAGTAGCTTAACAAGACGGTTTTAATGCCACTTTGAAGAGACATGGAGGTTGCAGTAGCTTAACAAGACGGTTTTAATGCCCCTTGGATGAGATGTGGAGGTTGCAGTAGCTTAACAAGACGGTTTTAATGCCCCTTGGAAGAGACATGGAGGTTGCAGTAGCTTAACAAGACAGTTTTAATGCCCCTTGGAAGAGAGGTGGAAGTTGCAGTAGCTTAACAAGACGGTTTTAGTGCCCCTGGAGAAAGTGGTGGAGGTCGCAGTAGCTTAACAAGACAGTTTTAATGCCCCTTGGAAGAGACGTGGAGGTTGCAGTAGCTTAACAAGACGATTTAAATTCCCCTTGGAAGAGCCATGCAGCACAGCATCTTAAAAACATTATTCACATTATTGGGGAGTGGGTCTCCCATAGTCTTTGCCTATGCCTTCCAAGCAAAAGCTGCCAAAAATTAGGATGGAGGAACTTGCAATGCTGGCAAACAAGAGCCATGCGGTACAGCATCTTAAAAACATTATTCCCTTTATTGGGGAGTGGATCTCCCATAGTCTTTGCCTATGCCTTCCAAGCAAAAGCTGCCAAAAATTAGGACGGAGGAACTTGCTATGCTGGCAACACGGACCAAGGTCACCCTGGTGGTATAGTGGTGGAGGAGGCTGAGGATAAGTTGAAGAGAAAAATACAGCCGAAATGAGGAAGCATATACCCATGTGTGGGTATGAAGCGGTGCATGGGAATTCACTTCTAAAAAAACACAGTGGATTTGACTTCATGTTACTCTGCTGTCATTTGGTGGTGATGAGAAGTCTGGCCCAATCCAGCACTTGTTCATTTTGATAAGGGTCAGCTTGTCAGCATTGTCAGTTGACAGGCGAGTGCGCTTATCAGTTATAATTCCCCCAGCGGTACTAAAAACAAGCTCCGATAACACGCTAGCGGCAGGGCAGGCCAGGACCTCCACGGCGTACAGAGCGAGTTTATTCCAAGTGTCTAGCTTGGATACCCAATAATTAAAAGGCACAGAGGAATCACGGAGGATGCTGGTACGGTCGGCAAGGTACTCCCTCACCATCTTTTGAAACTTTCCACTCCTTGTGAGAGTACCCCACGCCTCAGGGCCTGTAAGTTGGGCGATTCTCAGAAAACTGTCAAAGAACGTTGACAGTGTTCCCCTGCCTCTGCTGGATTGGAGTTGTGTCTCTCTTGCCTGTACACCTTGGTTGGGCAACGAACTGTGACCTCTGTCGCTAGCGTGTTCAGATGGGAATTTTTTTAACAGTTCTGCAGCAAGGGCCTTCTGGTACTGCCCCATTTTTGTAGACCTCTCCACCTCAGGAATAAGAGAGTGAAAGTTCTCCTTGTAGCGGGGGTCTAAAATTGTCACCAACCAGTAATGACTGTCACCCAACATTTTGACAATGCGAGGGTCACGGTTAAGGCAGCATAACATAAAGTCAGCCATGCGTGCCAGACTGGTAAAGGGCAAGACTTCCGTGTCCTCACCAAGATGACGACTGACCATGCTCTCCTCCTCCTCCTCCTCCTCCCCCCTGTCCTCAGGCCACCCACGCTGAACCGACGGTATGACAGTTGTACAGGTACTACCGTCTACAGCGCATGATACCAGCTCCAGTTCTTCCTCCTCCTCCTCTCCCTCATTGTCCCCCAATGCACGTTGGGATGAGATGAGGCTGGGCTGTGTGTAATCGCCCGCTATGACTTCTTGATCCATCTCATCATACTCTGGCTGCAATGCCTCCTCTTTAATTCTCTGCAGAGAGCATTGCAAAAGACAGACAAGTGGGATGCTGATGCTAATGATGGCATCATCGCCACTTACCATCTTGGTGGACTCTTCAAAGTTTGTCAGGATGGTACATATGTCAGACATCCAGGTCCACTCCTGAGGTCTTATGTGTGGAGTCTGACCTGAATATCGATGGCCTTGTTGCAGCTGGTACTCCACAACTGCTCTCTTCTGCTCACAAATCCTTTGCAACATATGGAGGGTAGAGTCCCAACGTGTGGGGACATCACACACCAGTCGGTGTGCCGGAAGCTGCAAACGCTGCTGCAACACAGCAAGGGCGGCGGATGCTGTAGCCGACTTCCGAAAATGAGCTGACAGGCGGTGTACTTTGACGAGCAGATCTGGCAACTCGGGGTACGATTTAAGAAACTAATGAACCACGAGGTTAAGCACATGAGCCAGGCATGGTACGTGTGTGATCTCGCCTCGCCTCAGAGCCGACACCAGGTTACGGCCATTGTCACACACGACCATGCCTGGATGTAGGTTCAGCGGTCTCAGCCACAGATCTGCCTGCTCTTTCACAGCTGTCCACAACTCACAAGCAGTGTGAGGTTTATCACCTAAGCTTATGAGTTTCAGCACAGCCTGTTGCCGCTTCGCTGAGGCAGTACTGCAGTGCTTCCAGCTTGTAACTGATGAGGTGATATCTGAGATGGAGGCTGAACATGAGGAGGAGGAGGATGATGCGCAGGAGCTGTACACTGTGATGGCAACTCTGACTGACATAGGGCCCACAATCCTCGGTGTGGGGAGGATGTGTTCCGCCTCGGTGTGGGGAGGATGTGTTCTGTCCCAAGGTCCGACTGAGTCCCGGCTTCCACTATGTTTACCCAGTGTGTGGTCAGGGAGATGTACCGTTCCTGGCCACAAGCACTTGTCCACGTGTCTGTTGTCAGGTGGACTATCCAAGTAACTGCATTGTTGAGAGCACGGCAGATGTTTTGGGACACGTGCTTGTGTAGTGCGGGGATGTCACACCGGGCAAAATAGTGTCGGCTGGGGACCGAGTACCGAGGGACGGCCACAGCCATAAGGTTGTGGAAGGATTCCGTCTCCACCAGTCTAAAAGTCAGCATTTCCAACGCAAGCAGTCGTGAAATGTGCGAATTTAGGACTGTTGTCTGTGGGGCGTTGGCTGCGAATTTGCCCTTTCATTCAAAGCTCTGGGATATGGACAATTGAACGCTGCAGTGGGACGTGGACGTGGACGTTGATGCTGTTTCTTGAGAAACTGCCATAACAAGTGAAGACTGAGAGGAGGGGGCATCTTTGCATGCAGTATGGACAGAGGATTGCCTTGCACGCACAACAGGGTGTTCTATCACATGCACAATAGCGGAAGAAGCAGGGGTGACATCCGCTGACACTGGTCGTGGACCCTGGGGTTCGCCCCACAAAGTTGGGTGCTTTGCTGCCATGTGCCTGATCATGCTGGTGGTGGTCAGGCTGGTAGTTTTGTTACCCCTGCTGATGCTGGCATGGCAGGTGGTACAAATTGCCTTTTTGGGGTTATCAGCAGAGTCTTTAAAAAAATTCCAGACTATGAAAGACCTACCGGTTGTACTGGCAACGTCCCTCTTGTTGGTGTTACGGGGAACTGTTGCCCGCCTTTTGTGTGCGGCCACCACACTGCTTCTTCCTGCCTGTTGGGGTACTCTACCTCCCTCCCCCTGTGTGCTGCTGGCCTCACTCTGCATGTCCTCCTGCCACGTTTTTGTCAGTTACTAGATCATCCACCACCTCCTCCTCTTCTACTTGCGCACCACGATCCTCCTCTTCACTTCGTGGCAATTGTGTCTCGTCATCGTCCACCTCTTGTGACAAATTGAGAGCGTCGAATTCCTGTTGCCGTGGCTGTTCAAATATTTGGGCATCGCTACATGGGATCTCCTCTTCCACCACTTCAAGCGGAGCAGGCGAGGGGCACAAATATGGAAATGGACCAGTGAACTGCTCTTCATAGTGTCCAAGTGTGGGATCAGTTGCTGTCTGACGACACTCGGCATGGTGTTAGTAAGGAGCATCAGGGTGCGGAAGAGTATGTGGTCGAGACTCATGGCTACTAAAACTTGACCGTGTGGAAGACAGACCGGAGGTGGTGGTGCCCAGGTAACTGGAAGTGTTATCTGCTATCCAATTAATAACCTGTTCACACTGCTCAGTTCGCAATACTGGTGTTGCAGTGTTCTTCCCCAGTAATTGGGTCAAGAAGTGGGAGCGAGAAGATGTGGCTGTTGGTTGTGACACATTTTCACCTTGGCCACGGCCCCGTCCTCTACAAGCACCATCACCAGAGCGTCCAGTTCCACGTCCCTTGCCATGCGCCTTGCCCATTGTCAATAAAGTAAAATAGCTTACACTCGCGTATCAATGGAAAAAGGGTTATAGAAAGGATATTAGAACCATGGAAGAGGAAAATCACAGTTCTATTTGTCTGGCCTACACCAGAACCTTTTAAACAGATATATCTGTGTCTGAGCAGTCAGGGACACACTATTACAGGTTTTTTTATGGCAAAAAATGCCAAAAGCAGGATAATACAGAGATTTGACCCGTGGAACTTCAAAACCACAGTTATAATTATGTGGTGTACACCTGACTCTTTTAAGCAGATATATTGGTGTCTGACCAGTCAGGTAGACACTATTACAGTTTTTTTTTTTACGGCAAAAAATGCCAAAAACAGGATAATACAGAGTTTTGACCCGTGGAACTGTAAAACCACAGTTATAGTTATGTGGCGTACACCAGACTCCTTTAAACAGATATATTGGTGTCTGAACAGTCAGGGAGTCACTATTACAGTTTTTTTTGGCAAAATATGCCAAAAGCAGGATAATAGAGAGATTTGACCCGTGGAACTACAAAACCACAGTTCTATTTTTCTGGCCTACACCAGACTCTTTTAAACAGATATATTGGCGTCTGAGCAGTCAGGGAGACACTATTACTGTTTTTTTTACAGCAAAAATTGCCAAAAACAGGATAATACAGAGATTTGACCAGTGGAACTGCAAAACCACAGTTATAGTTATGTGGTTCAAACCAGACTCTTTTAAACAGATATATCGGTGTCTGACCACTCAGGGAGACACTATTACAGTTATTTTTTACGTCAAAAAATGCCAAAAGCGGGATAATACAGAGATTTGACCCGTGGAACTGCAAAACCACAGTTATAGTTATGTGGCGTACACCAGACTCTTACACAGAAATATTTGTGTCTGACCAGTCAGTGAGACACTATTACTGTTTTTTTTATGGCAAAAAATGCCAAAAGCTGGATAATACAGAGATTTTACCCGTAGAACTGCAAAACCACAGTTATAATTAGGTGGCGTACACCAGACTCTTTTAAACAGATATATTGGTGTCTGACAAGTCAGGGAGACACTATTACATTTTTTTTACGGCAAAAAATGCTAAAAGCAGGATAATACAGAGATTTGACCCGTGGAACAGCAAACCCACAATTATAGTTATGTGGTGTACACCAGACTCTTTTAAACAGATATATTGGCGTCTGACCAGTCAGGGAGACAATATTACAGTTTGTTTTTATGGCAAAAAATGCCAAAAACAGGATAATACATAGGTTTGACCCGTGGAACTGCAAAACCACAGTTCTATTTTTCTTGCCTACACCAGACTCTTTTAAACAGAAATATAGGAGTTTGAACAGTCAAGTAGACACTATTACTGTTTTTTTGTATGGCAAAAAATGCCAAAAGCAGGATAATACAGAGATTTCACCCGTGGAACTGCAAAACCACAGTTATACTTAAGTGGCGTACATCAGAATCTTTTAAACAGATAAATTGGTGTCTGAACAGTCAGGGAGACACTATTATTGTTTCTTTTTTAGGCAAAAAATGCCAAAAGCAGGATAAAACAGAGATTTGACCTGTGGAACTGCAATACCACAGTTACAGTTATGTGGCATACTCCAGACTCTTTTACACAGATATATTTGAGTCTGACCATTCAGGGAGATGCTATTACAGTTTTTTTTTACTTCAAAAAATGCCAAAACCAGGATAATACAGAGATTTGACCTGTGGAACTGCAAAACCACATTTATAGTTATGTGGCGTACACCAAACTCTTTTAAACAGACATATTGGTGTCTGACCAGTCATCGAGACACTATTACAGTTTTTTTTTACGGCAAAAAATGCCAAAAACAGGAAAATACATATATTTGACCCGTGGAACTGCAAAACCACAGTTCTATTTTTCTGGTCTTCACCAGACTCTTTTAAACAGATGTATTGGTGTCTGAGCAGTCAGGGAGACACTATTAAAGTTTTTTTGCGGCAAAAAATGCCAAAGCAGGATAATACAGAGATTTAACCCGTGGAACTGCAAAACCACAGTTATACTTAAGTGGCGTACACTGGAATCTTTTACACAGATATATTTATGTCTGACGAGTCAGGGAGACATTATTACAGTTTTTTTTTTTAAGGCAAAAAATGTCAAAAGCAGGATAGTACAGAGATTTGACCCGTGGAACTGCAAAACCACAGTTCTATTTTTCTGGTCTTCACCAGACTCTTTTAAACAGATATATTGGTGTCTGAACAGTCAGGGAGACACTATTACTGTTTTTTTTACGGCAAAAAATGCCAAAAGCAAGATAATACAGAGATTTGACCCGTGGAACTGCAAAACCACAGTTATAGTTATGGGGCATACACCAGACTCTTTTAAACAGATATATTGGTGTCTGACCAGTCAGGGAGACACTTTTACAGTTTTTTTTACGGCAAAAAATGCCAAAAGCAGGATAATACAGAGTCTTGACCCGTGGAACTGCAAAACCACAGATGTGCTTAAGTGGCGTACACCAGAATCTTTTAAACAGATAAATTGGTGTCTGAACAGTCAGGGAGACACTATTACTGTTTTTTTTTAAGGCAAAAAATACCAAAAGCAGGATAATACAGAGATTTGACCCGTGGAACTGCAAAACTACAGTTATAATTATGTGGCGTACACCAGACTCTTTTAAACAGATATATTGGTGTCTGACCACTCAGGAAGACACTGTTACATTTTTTTGTTACAGCGAAAAATGCCAATAGCAGGATAATACAGAGATTTGACCCGTGGAACTGCAAATCCACAGTTATAGTTATGTGGCGTACACCAGACTATTTTAAACAGATATAATGGTTTCTGACCAGTCAGGGAGACACTATTACAGTTTGTTTTTATGGCAAAAAATGCCAAAAACAGTATAATACATAGATTTGACCCGTGGAACTGCAAAACCACAATTTTATTTTTCTGGCCAACGCCAGACTCTTTCAAACAGATATAATGGAGTCTGAACAGTCATGGAGACACTATTACTGTTTTTTTAAGGCAAAAAAATGCCAAAAGCAGGATAATACAGAGATTTGACCTGTGGAACTACAATACCACAGTTATAGTTATGTGGCATACACCAGACTCTTTTACACAGATATATTTGTGTCTGACCAGTCAGGGAGACACTATTACAGTTTTTTTTTATGGCAAAAAATGCCAAAAGCAGGATAATACATATATTTGACCCGTGGAACTGCAAAACCACAGTTCTATTTTTCTGGTCTTCACCAGACTCTTTTAAACAGATATATTGGAGTCTGAACAGTCAGGGAGACACTATTACAGTTTTTTTTTACTGCAAAAAATGCCAAAAGCAGGATAATACAAAGATTTGACCCGTGGAACTGCAAAACCACAGTTATACTTAAGTGGCGTACACCACAATATTTTACACAGATATATTTGTGTCTGACCAGTCAGGGAGACACTATTACAGTTTGTTTTTAAGGCAAAAAATGCCCAAAACAGGATAATACATAGATTTGACCCGTGGAACTGCAAAACCACAGTTTTATTTTTCTGGCCTACACCATACTCTTTTAAACAGATATAATGGAGTCTGAACAGTCAGGGAGACACTATTACTGTTTTTTTATGGCAAAAAATGCCAAAAGTAGGATAATACAGAGATTTCACCCGTGGAACTGCAAAACCACAGTTATATTTATGTGGCGTACACCAGACTCTTTTAAACAGATATATTGGTGTCTGACCAGTAAGGGAGACACTACTACAGTTTTTTTTTACAGCAAAATTTGCCAAAAACAGGATAATACAGAGATTTGACCCTTGAAACTGCAAAACCACAGTTATAGTTTTGTGGCATACACCAGACACTTTTAAACAGATATATTGGTGTCTGAACAGTCAGGAAGACACTAATACAGTTTTTTTTATGGCAAAAAATTCCAAAAACAGGATAATACAGAGATTTGACCCGTGGAACTGCAAAATCACAGTTCTTTTTTTCTGGCCTACACCAGACTCTTTTAAACATATCTTGGTGTCTGACCAGTCAGGAAGACACTACCGCAGTTTTTTTTTACATCAAAAAATGGCAAAAACACAATATTACAGAGATTTGACCCGTGGAAATGCAAAACCACAGTTATAGTTATGTGGCGTACACCAGACTCTTTTAAACAGATATATTGGTGTCTGACCAGACAGTGAGACACTATTATAGTTTTTTTTTACGTCAAAAAATGCCAAAAGCAGGAAAATGCAGAGATTTAACCCGTGGAACTGCAAATCCACAGTTGTAGTTATGTGCCGTACACCAGACTCTTTTAAACAGATATATTGGTGTCTGACCAGTCAGGGAGACACTATTACAGTTTGTTTTTATGGCAAAAAATGCCAAAAACAGGTTAATACAAAGATTTGACCCGAGGAACTGCAAAACCACAGTTCTATTTTTCTGGCCTACACCAGACTCTTTTAAACAGATATATTGGAGTCTGAACAGTCAAGGAGACTCTAGTACTGTTTTTTTTACGGCAAAAAATGCCAAAAGCAGGATAATACAGAGATTTGACCAGTGGAACTGCAATACCACAGTTATAGTTATGTGGCGTACACGAGACTCTTTGACACAGATATCTTGGTGTCTGACCAGTCAGGGAGACACTATTACAGTTTTTTTTTACGGCAAAAAATGCCAAAAGCAAGATAATACAGAGATTTGATCCGTGGAACTGCAAAACCACAGTTATAGTTATGGGGCATACACCAGACTCTTTTAAACAGATATATTGGTGTCTGACCAGTCAGGGAGACACTTTTACAGTTTTTTTTACGGCAAAAAATGCCAAAAGCAGGATAATACAGACATTTGACCAGTGGAACTGCAAAACCACAGATATACTTAAGTGGCGTACACCAGAATCTTTTAAACAGATAAATTGGTGTCTGAACAGTCAGGGAAACACTATTACAGTTTTTTTTTAAGACAAAAAATACCAAAAGCAGGATAATACAGAGATTTGACCCTTGGAACTGCAAAACCACAGTTATAGTTATGTGGCGTACATCAGACTCTTTTAAACAGATATATTGGTGTCTGACCAGTCAGGAAGACACTGTTACAGTTTTTTGTTACGGCAAAAAATGCCAAAAGCAGGGTAATACAGAGATTTGACCCGTGTAACTGATAAACCACAGTTATAGTTATTTGGCGTACACCAGACTATTTTAAACAGATATATTGGTGTCTGACCAGTCAGGGAGACACTATTACAGTTTGTTTTTATGGCAAAAAATGCCAAAAACAGGATAATACATAGATTTGACCCGTGGAACTGCAAAACCACAATTTTATTTTTCTGGCCAACACCAGAATCTTTCAAACAGATATAATGTAGTCTGAACAGTCAGGGAGACACTATTACTGTTTTTTTATGGCAAAAAAATGCCAAAAGCAGGATAATACAGAGATTTGACCTGTGGAACTACAATACCACAGTTATAGTTATGTGGCATACACCAGACTCTTTTTAACAGATATATTTGTGTCTGACCAGTCAGGGAGACACTATTACAGTTTTTTTTTACGTCAAAAAATGCCAAAAGCAGGATAATACAGAGATTTGACCCGTGGAACTGCAAAACCACAGTTATAGTTATGTGGCGTACACCAGACACTTTTAAACAGATATATTAGTGTCTGAACAGTCAGGGAGACACTATTACAGTTTTTTTTTATGGCAAAAACTTCCAAAAACAGGATAATACAGAGATTTGACCCGTGGAACTGCAAAACCACAGTTCTTTTTTTCTGGCCTACACCAGACTCTTTTAAACATATATTGGTGTCTGACCAGTCAGGGAGACACTACTACAGTTTTTTTTACGTCAAAAAATGGCAAAAACAGGATAATACAGAGATTTAACCCGTGGAACTGCAAAACCACAGTTATAGTTATGTGGCATACACCAGTCTCTTTTAAACAGATATATTGCTGTCTGACCAGACAGGGAGACACCATTATACCTTTTTTTTACGTCCAAAAATTCCCAAAGCAGGATAATACAGAGATTTGACCCGTGGAACTGCAACACCACAGTTATAGTGATGTGCCGTACACCAGACTCTTTTAAACAGATATATTGGTGTCTGACCAGTCAGGGAGACACTATTACAGTTTGTTGTTACGGCAAAAAATGCCAAAAACAGGATAATACAAAGATTTGACCTGTGGAACTGCAAAACCATAGTTCTATTTTCCTGACTAACACCAGATTCTTTTAAACAGATATATTGGAATCTGAACAGTCAAGGAGACACTATTACTGTTTTTTCACGGCAAAAAATGCCAAAAGCAGGATAATACAGAGATTTGACCCGTGGAACTGCAATACAACAGTTATAGTTATGTGGCATACACCAGACTCTTTGACACAGATATCTTGGTGTCTGACCAGTCAGGGAGACACTATTACAGTTTTTTTTTACGGCAAAAAATGCCAAAAGCAAGATAATACAGAGATTTGACCCGTGGAACTGCAAAACCACATTTATAGTTATATGGCGTACACCAGACTCTTTTAAACAGATATATTGGTGTCTGACCAGTCAGGGAGACACTATTACAGTTTTTTTTACGGCAAAAAATGCCAAAAGCAGGATAATACATAGATTTGACCCGTGGAACTGCAAAACCACAGTTATACTTAAGTGGCGTACACCAGAATCTTTTAAACAGATATATTGGTGTCTGACCAGTCAGGGAGACACTATTACAGTTTGTTTTTATGGCAAAAAATGCCAAAAACAGGATAATACATAGATTTGACCCGTGGAACTGCAAAACCACAGTTTTATTTTTATGGCCAACACCAGACCCTTTCAAACAAATATAATGGAGTCTGAACAGTCAGGGAGACACTATTACTGTTTTTTTTTATGGCAAAAAAATGCCAAAAGCAGGATAATACAGAGATTTGACCCATGGAACTGCAAAACCACAGTTATAGTTATGTGGCATACACCAGACACTTTTAAACAGATATATTGGTGTCTGAACAGTCAGGGAGACACTATTACAGTTTTTTTTTATGGCAAAAAATTCCAAAGACAGGATAATACAGAGATTTGACCCGTGGAACTGCAAAACCACAGTTATAGTTATGTGGCGTACACCAGACTCTTTTAAACAGATATATTGGTGTCTGACGTGACAGTGAGACACTATTATAGGTTTTTTTTACGACAAAAAATGCCAAAAGCAGGAAAATGCAGAGATTTGACCCGTGGAACTGCAAATCCACAGTTATAGTTATGTGCCGTACACCAGACTCTTTTAAACAGATATATTGTTGTCTGACCAGTCTGGGAGACACTATTACAGTTTGTTTTTATGGCAAAAAATGCCAAAAACAGGATAATACAAAGATTTGACCCAAGGAACTTCAAAACCACAGTTCTATTTTTCTGGCCTACACCAGACTCTTTTAAACAGATATATTGGAGTCTGAACAGTCAAGGAGACTCTATTACTGTTTTTTTTATGGCAAAAAATTCCAAAAGCAGGATAATACAGAGATTTGACCTGTGGAACTGCAATACCACAGTTATAGTTATGTGGCGTACACCAGACTCTTTGACACAGATATCTTGGTGTCTGAACAGTCAGGGAGACACTATTACAGTTTTTTTTTGCGGCAAAAAATGCCAAAAGCAGGATAATACAGAGATTTGACCCGTGGAACTGCAAAACCACAGTTATACTTAAGTGGCGTACACCAGAATCTTTTAAACATATAAATTGGTGTCTGAACAGTCAGGGAGACACTATTACTGTTTTTTTTCAAGGCAAAAAATACAAAAAGCAGGATAATACAGAGATTTGAACCATGGAACTGCAAAACCACAGTTATAATTATGTGGCGTACACCAGACTCTTTTAAACTGATATATTTGTGTCTGACCAGTCAGGGAGACACTGTTACATTTTTTTGTTACGGCAAAAAATTCCAAAAGCAGGATAACACAGAGATTTGACCCGTGGAACTGCAAAACCACAGTTATAGTTATGTGGCGTACACCAGACTCTTTTAAACAGATATATTGGTGTCTGACCAGTCAGGGAGACACTATTACAGTTTGTTTTTATGGCAAAATATGCCAAAAAGAGGATAATACATAGATTTGACCCGTGGAACTGCAAAACCACAGTTTTATTTTTCTGGCCAACACAAGACCATTTCAAACAGATATAATGAAGTCTGAACAGTCAGGGAGACACTATTACTGTTTTTTTTATGGCAAAAAAATGCCAAAAGCAGGATAATACAGAGATTTGACCCATGGAACTGCAAAACCACAGTTATAGTTATGTGGCATACACCAGACACTTTTAAACAGATATATTGGTGTCTGAACAGTCAGGGAGACACTATTACAGTTTTTTTTATGGCAAAAAATACCAAAAACAGGATATTACAGAGATTTGACCCGTGGAACTGCAAAATCACAGTTCTTTTTTTCTGGCCTACACCAGACTCTTTTAAACATATATTGGTGTCTGACGAGTCAGGGAGACACTACTGCAGTTTTTTTTTACGTCAAAAAATGGCAAAAACAGGATAATACAGAGATTTGACCCGTGGAACTGCAAAACCACAGTTATATTTATGTGGCGTACACCAGACTCTTTTAAACAGATATATTGGTGTCTGACCAGACAGTGAGACACTATTATAGGTTTTTTTTACGTCAAAAAATGCCAAAAGCAGGAAAATGCAGAGATTTGACCCGTGGAACTGCAAATCCACAGTTATAGTTATGTGCCGTACATCAGACTCCTTTAAACAGATATATTGGTGTCTGACCAGTCTGGGAGACACTATTACAGTTTGTTTTTATGGCAAAAAATGCCAAAAACAGGATAATACAAAGATTTGACCCGAGGAACTGCAAAACCACAGTTCTATTTTTCTGGCCTACACCAGACTCTTTTAAACAGATATATTGGAGTCTGAACAGTCAAGGAGACTCTATTACTGTTTTTTTTACGGCAAAAAATGCCAAAAGCAGGATAATACAGAGATTTGACCCGTGGAACTGCAAAACCACAGTTATAGTTATGTGGCGTACACCAGACACTTTTAAACAGATATATTAGTGTCTGAACAGTCAGGGAGACACTATTACAGTTTTTTTTTATGGCAAAAAAATCCAAAAACAGGATAATACAGAGATTTGACCCGTGGAACTGCAAAACCAGAGTTCTTTTTTTCTGGCCTACACCAGACTCTTTTAAACATATATTGGTGTCTGACCAGTCAGGGAGACACTATTACAGTTTTTTTTACGTCAAAAAATGGCAAAAACAGGATAATACAGAGATTTAACCCGTGGAACTGCAAAACCACAGTTATAGTTATGTGGCGTACACCAGACTCTTTTAAACAGATATATTGCTGTCTGACCAGACAGGGAGACACTATTATAGCTTTTTTTTACGTCCAAAAATTCCCAAAGCAGGATAATACAGAGATTTGACCCGTGGAACTGCAACACCACAGTTATAGTGATGTGCCGTACACCAGACTCTTTTAAACAGATATATTGGTGTCTGACCAGTCAGGGAGACACTATTACAGTTTGTTGTTACGGCAAAAAATGCCAAAAACAGGATAATACAAAGATTTGACCTGTGGAACTGCAAAACCATAGTTCTATTTTTCTGACTAACACCAGACTCTTTTAAACAGATATATTGGAATCTGAACAGTCAAGGAGACACTATTACTGTTTTTTCACGGCAAAAAATGCCAAAAGCAGGATAATACAGAGATTTGACCCGTGGAACTGCAATACAACAGTTATAGTTATGTGGCATACACCAGACTCTTTGACACAGATATCTTGGTGTCTGACCAGTCAGGGAGACACTATTACAGTTTTTTTTTACGGCAAAAAATGCCAAAAGCAAGATAATACAGAGATTTGACCCGTGGAACTGCAAAACCACAGTTATAGTTATATGGCGTACACCAGACTCTTTTAAACAGATATATTGGTGTCTGACCAGTCAGGGAGACACTATTACAGTTTTTTTTACGGCAAAAAATGCCAAAAGCAGGATAATACATAGATTTGACCCGTGGAACTGCAAAACCACAGTTATACTTAAGTGGCATACACCAGAATCTTTTAAACAGATATATTGGTGTCTGACCAGTCAGGGAGACACTATTACAGTTTGTTTTTATGGCAAAAAATGCCAAAATCAGGATAATACATAGATTTGACCCGTGGAACTGCAAAACCACAGTTTTATTTTTATGGCCAACACCAGACCCTTTCAAACAAATATAATGGAGTCTGAACAGTCAGGGAGACACTATTACTGTTTTTTTTTATGGCAAAAAAATGCCAAAAGCAGGATAATACAGAGATTTAACCCATGGAACTGCAAAACCACAGTTTTAGTTATGTGGCATACACCAGACACTTTTAAACAGATATATTGGTGTCTGAACAGTCAGGGAGACACTATTACATTTTTTTTTTATGGCAAAAAATTCCAAAAACAGGATAATACAGAGATTTGACCCGTGGAACTGCAAAATCACAGTTCTTTTTTTCTGGCCTACACCAGACTCTTTTAAACATATATTGGTGTCTGACCAGTCAGGGAGACACTACTGCAGTTTTTTTTTACGTCAAAAAATGGCAAAAACAGGATAATACAGAGATTTGACCCGTGGAACTGAAAAACCACAGTTATAGTTATGTGGCGTACACCAGACTCTTTTAAACAGATATATTGGTGTCTGACCAGACAGTGAGACACTATTATAGGTTTTTTTTACGTCAAAAAATGCCAAAAGCAGGAAAATGCAGAGATTTGACCCGTGGAACTGCAAATCCACAGTTATAGTTATGTGCCGTACACCAGACTCTTTTAAACAGATATATTGGTGTCTGACCAGTCTGGGAGACACTATTACAGTTTGTTTTTATGGCAAAAAATGCCAAAAACAGGATAATACAAAGATTTGACCCGAGGAACTGCAAAACCACAGTTCTATTTTTCTGGCCTACACCAGACTCTTTTAAACAGATATATTGGAGTCTGAACAGTCAAGGAGACTCTATTACTGTTTTTTTTACGGCAAAAAATTCCAAAAGCAGGATAATACAGAGATTTGACCCGTGGAACTGCAATACCACAGTTATAGTTATGTGGCGTACACCAGACTCTTTGACACAGATATCTTGGTGTCTGACCAGTCAGGGAGACACTATTACAGTTTTTTTTTACGGCAAAATATGCCAAAAGCAGGATAATACAGAGATTTGACCCGTGGAACTGCAAAACCACAGTTATACTTAAGTGGCGCACACCAGAATCTTTTAAACATATAAATTGGTGTCTGAACAGTCAGGGAGACACTATTACTGTTTTTTTTCAAGGCAAAAAATACAAAAAGCAGGATAATACAGAGATTTGAACCATGGAACTGAAAAACCACAGTTATATTTATGTGGCGTACACCAGACTCTTTTAAACTGATATATTTGTGTCTGACCAGTCAGGGAGACACTGTTACATTTTTTTGTTACGGCAAAAAATTCCAAAAGCAGGATAATACAGAGATTTGACCCGTGGAACTGCAAAACCACAGTTATAGTTATGTGGCGTACACCAGACTCTTTTAAACAGATACATTGGTGTCTGACCAGTCAGGGAGACACTATTACAGTTTGTTTTTATGGCAAAATATGCCAAAAACAGGATAATACATAGATTTGACCCGTGGAACTGCAAAACCACAGTTTTATTTTTCTGGCCAACACAAGACCATTTCAAACAGATATAATGGAGTCTGAACAGTCAGGGAGACACTATTACTGTTTTTTTTTATGGCAAAAAAATGCCAAAAGCAGGATAATACAGAGATTTGACCCATGGAACTGAAAAACCACAGTTATAGTTATGTGGCATACACCAGACACTTTTAAACAGATATATTGGTGTCTGAACAGTCAGGTAGACACTATTACAGTTTTTTTTTATGGCAAAAAATTCCAAAAACAGGATAATACAGAGATTTGACCCGTGGAACTGCAAAATCACAGTTCTTTTTTTCTGGCCTACACCAGACTCTTTTAAACATATATTGGTGTCTGACGAGTCAAGGAGACACTACTGCAGTATTTTTTTACGTCAAAAAATGGCAAAAACAGGAAAATACAGAGATTTGACCCGTGGAACTGCAAAACCACAGTTATATTTATGTGGCGTACACCAGATTCTTTTAAACAGATATATTGGTGTCTGACCAGACAGTGAGACACTATTATAGGTTTTTTTTACGTCAAAAAATGCCAAAAGCAGGAAAATGCAGAGATTTGACCCGTGGACCTGCAAATCCACAGTTATAGTTATGTGCCGTACACCAGACTCCTTTAAACAGATATATTGGTGTCTGACCAGTCTGGGAGACACTATTACAGTTTGTTTTTATGACAAAAAATGCCAAAAACAGGATAATACAGAGATTTGACCCGAGGAACTGCAAAACCACAGTTCTATTTTTCTGGCCTACACCAGACTCTTTTAAACAGATATATTGGAGTCTGAACAGTCAAGGAGACTCTATTACTGTTTTTTTTACGGCAAAAAATGCCAAAAGCAGGAAAATGGAGAGATTTGACCCGTGGAACTGCAAAACCACAGTTATAGTTATGTGGCGTACACCAGACTCTTTTAAACAGATATATTGGTGTCTGACCAGTCAGGGAGACACTATTACAGTTTGTTTTTATGGCAAAATATGCCAAAAACAGGATAATACATAGATTTGACCCGTGGAACTGCAAAACCACAGTTTTATTTTTCTGGCCAACACAAGACCCTTTCAAACAGATATAATGGAGTCTGAACAGTCAGGGAGACACTATTACTGTTTTTTTATGGCAAAAAAATGCCAAAAGCAGGATAATACAGAGATTTGACCCATGGAACTGCAAAACCACAGTTATAGTTATGTGGCGTACACCAGACTCTTTTAAACAGATATATTGGTGTCTGACCAGTCAGGGAGACACTATTACAGTTTTTTTTACGACAAAAAATGCCAAAAGCAAGATAATACATAGATTTGACCTGTGGAACTGCAAAACCACAGATATACTTAAGTGACGTACACCAGAATCTTTTAAACAGATAAATTGGTGTCTGAACAGTCAGGGAGGCACTATTACTGTTTTTTTTTAAGGCAAAAAATGCCAAAAGCAGGATAATACAGAGATTTGACCCGTGGAACTGCAATACCACAGTTATAGTTATGTGGCGTACACCAGACTCTTTGACTCAGATATCTTGGTGTCTGACCAGTCAGGGAGACACTATTACAGTTTTTTTTTACGGCAAAAAATGCCAAAAGCAGGATAATACAGAGATTTGACCCGTGGAACTGCAAAACCACAGTTATACTTAAGTGGCGTACACCAGAATCTTTTAAACATATAAATTGGTGTCAGAACAGTCAGGGAGACACTATTACTGTTTTTTTTCAAGGCAAAAAATACAAAAAGCAGGATAATACAGAGATTTCAACCATGGAACTGCAAAACCACAGTTATAATTATGTGGCGTACACCAGACTCTTTTAAACTGATATATTGGTGTCTGACCAGTCAGGGAGACACTGTTACATTTTTTTGTTACGGCAAAAAATTCCAAAAGCAGGATAATACAGAGATTTGACCCGTGGAACTGCAAAACCACAGTTATAGTTATGTGGCGTACACCAGACTCTTTTTAACAGATATATTGGTGTCTGACCAGTCAGGGAGACACTATTACAGTTTGTTTTTATGGCAAAAAATGCCAAAAACAGGATAATACATAGATTTGACCCGTGGAACTGCAAAACCACAGTTTTATTTTTCTGGCCAACACAAGACCCTTTCAAACAGATATAATGGAGTCTGAACAGTCAGGGAGACACTATTACTGTTTTTTTTATGGCAAAAAATGCCAAAAGCAGGATAATACAGAGATTTGACCCATGGAACTGCAAAACCACAGTTATAGTTATGTGGCATACACCAGACTCTTTTAAACAGATATATTGGTGTCTGACCATTCAGGGAGACACTATTACAGTTTTTTTTGCGACAAAAAATGCCAAAAGCAAGATAATACATAGATTTGACCTGTGGAACTGCAAAACCACAGATATACTTAAGTGACGTACTCCAGAATCTTTTAAACAGATAAATTGGTGTCTGAGCAGTCAGGGAGGCACTATTACTGTTTTTTTTAAGGCAAAAAATGCCAAAAGCAGGATAATACAGAGATTTGACCCGTGGAACTGCAAAACCACAGTTATAGTTTTGTGGCATACACCAGACCCTTTTAAACAGATATATTGGTGTCTGACCAGTCAGGAAAACACTATTACAGTTTGTTTTTATGGCGAAAAATGCCAAAAACAGGATAATACATAGATTTGACCCATGGAACTGCAAAATCACAATTTTATTTTTCTGGCCAACACCAGACTCTTTCAATCAGATATATTGGAGTCTGAACAGTCAGGGAGACACTATTACTATTTTTTTATGGCAAAAAAATGCCAAAAGCAGGATAATACAGAGATTTGACCTGTGGAACTGCAAAACCACAGTTATAGTTATGTGGCATACACCAGAATCTTTTACACAGATATATTTGTGTCTGACCAGTCAGGGAGACACTATTACAGTTTTTTTTTTACGTCAAAAAATGCCAAAAGCAGGATAATACAGAGACTTGACCCGTGGAACTGCAAAACCACAGTTATAGTTATGTGACATACACCAAACTCTTTTAAACAGATATATTGGTGTCTGACCAGTCAGGGAGACACTATTACAGTTTGTTTTTAGGGCAAAAAAATGCCAAAAACAGGATAATACATATATTTGACCCGTGGAACTGCAAAACCACAGTTCTATTTTTCCGGTCTTCACCAGACTCTTTTAAACAGATATATTATAGTCTGAACAGTCAGGGAGACACTATTACAGTTTTTTTTTACTGCAAAAAATGCCAAAAGCAGGATAATACAGAGATTTGAACCGTTGAACTGCAAAACCACAGTTATACTTAAGTGGCGTACACCAGAATCTTTTAAACAGATAAATTGGTGTCTGAACAGTCAGGGAGACACTATTACTGTTTTTTTTTATGGCAAAAATTGCTAAAAGCAGGATAATACAGAGATTTGACCCGTGGAACTGCAAAACCACAGTTATAGTTGTGTGGCGTACACCAGACACTTTTAAACAGATATATTGGTGTCTGACCAGTCAGGGAGACACTATTACAGTTTGTTTTTATGGCAAAAAATGCCATAAACAGTATAATACATAGATTTGACCCGTGGAACTACAAAACCACAATTTTATTTTTCTAGCCAACACCAGACTCTTTCAATCAGATATATTTGTGTCTGACCAGTCAGGGAGACATTATTACAGTTTTTTTTTACGGGAAAAATGCCAAAAGCAGGATAATACAGAGATTTGACCCGTGTAACTGCAAAACCACAGTTATAGTTATGTGGCGTACACCAGACTCTTTTAAAAAGATATATTGGTGTCTGACCAGTCAGGGAGACAATATTACAGTTTTTTTTTATGGAAAAAATGCCAAAAGCAGGACAATACAGAGATTTTACCCGTGGAGCTGCAAAACCACAGTTATAGTTATGTGGCGTACACCAGACTCTTTTAAACAGATATATTGGTGTCTGACCAGTCAGGGAGACACTATTACAGTTTTTTTTACGACAAAAAATGCCAAAAGCAAGATAATACATAGATTTGACCTGTGGAACTGCAAAACCACAGATATACTTAAGTTATGTACACCAGAATCTTTTAAACAGATAAATTGGTGTCTGAACAGTCAGGGAGACACTATTACAGTTTGCTTTTATGGCAAAAATTGCCAAAAACAGGATAATACATAGATTTGACCCGTGGAACTGCAAAACCACAATTTTATTTTTCTGGCCAACACCAGACTCTTTCAATCAGATACAATGGAGTCTGAACAGTCAGGGAGACACTATTACTATTTTTTTATGGCAAAAAAATGCCAAAAGCAGGATAATACAGAGATTTGACCTGTGGAACTGCAAAACCACAGTTATAGTTATGTGGCATACACCAGAATCTTTTACACAGATATACTTGTGTCTGACCAGTCAGGGAGACACTATTACAGTTTTTTTTTACGTCAAAAAATGCCAAAAGCAGGATAATACAGAGATTTGACCCGTGGAACTGAAAAACCACAGTTATAATTATGTGACATACACCAAACTCTTTTAAACAGATATATTGGTGTCTGACCAGTCAGGGAGACACTATTACAGTTTGTTTTTAGGGCAAAAAATGCCAAAAACAGGATAATACATATATTTGACCCGTGGAACTGCAAAACCACAGTTCTATTTTTCCGGTCTTCACCAGACTCTTTTAAACAGATATATTATAGTCTGAACAGTCAGGGAGACACTATTACAGTTTTTTTTTACTGCAAAAAATGCCAAGAGCAAGATAATACAGAGATTTGAACCGTTGAACTGCAAAACCACAGTTATACTTAAGTGGCGTACACCAGAATCTTTTAAACAGATAAATTGGTGTCTGAACAGTCAGGGAGACACTATTACTGTTTTTTTTTTATGGCAAAAAATGCTAAAAGCAGGATAATACAGAGATTTGACCCATGCAACTGCAAAACAACAGTTATAGTTATGTGTCGTACACCAGACCATTTTACACAGATATATTTGTGTCTGACCAGTCAGGGAGACATTATTACAGTTTTTTTTAATGGGAAAAAATGCCAAAAGCAGGATAATACAGAGATTTGACCCGTGGAACTGCAAAACCACAGTTATAGTTATGTGTCGTACACCAGACTCTTTTAAACAGATATATTGGTGTCTGACCAGTCAGGGAGACACTATTGCAATTTGTTTTTAGGGCATAAAATGCCCAAAACAGGATAATACATAGATTTGACCCATGGAACTGCAAAACCACAGTTTTATTTTTCTGGCCTACACCAGACTCTTTTAAACAGATATAATGGAGTCTGAACAGTCAGGGAGACACTATTACTGTTTTTTTTTATGGCAAAAAATGCCAAAAGCAGGATAATACAGAGATTTGACCCGCGGAACTGCAATACCACAGTTATAGTTATGTGGCACACACCAGACTCTTTTACACAGGTATATTTGTGTCTGACCAGTCAGGGAGACATTATTACAGTTTTTTTTTTTGGCAAAAAATGCCAAAAGCAGGATAATACAGAGATTTGACCCGTGGAACTGCAAAACCATAGTTATAGTTGTGTGGCGTACACCAGACCCTTTTAAACAGATATATTGGTGTCTGACCAGTCAGGGAGACACTATTACAGTTTGTTTTTATGGCAAAAAATGCCAAAAACAGGATAATACATAGATTTGACCCGTGGAACTGCAAAACCACAATTTTATTTTTCTGGCCAACACCAGACTCTTTCAATCAGATATAATGGAGTCTGAACAGTCAGGGAGACACTATTACTATTTTTTTATGGCAAAAAAATGCCAAAAGCAGGATAATACAGAGATTTGACCTGTGGAACTGCAATACCACAGTTATAGTTATGTGGCATACACCAGAATCGGTGTAAAAAACATAAAAAAAACGGTAATAGTGTCTCCCTGACTGGTCAGACACCAATATATGTTTAAAAGAGTCTGGTGTAGGCCAGAAAAAAAGAACTGTGGTTTTACAGTTCCACGGGTGAAATCTCTGTATTATCCTGTTTTTGGAATTTTTTGCCATAAAAAAAAACTGTAATAGTGTCTCCCTGACTGTTCAGACACCAATTTATCTGTTTAAAAGATTCTGGTGTATGCCACTTAAGTATAATTGTGGTTTTGCAGTTCAACGGTTCAAATCTCTGTATTATCCCACTTTTGGCATTTTTTTGCAGTAAACAAAACTGTAATAGTGTCTCCCTGACTGTTCAGACTATAACATATCTGTTTAAAAGAGTCTGGTGAAGACCGGAGAAATAGAACTGTCGTTTTGCAGTTCCACGGGTCAAATATATGTATTATCCTTTTTTTGGCATTTTTTGCCGAAAAAACAAACTGAAATAGTGTCTCCCTGACTGTTCAGACACCAATATATCTGTTTAAAAGTTTCTGGTGTACGCCACATAACTAAAACTGTGGTTTTGCAGTTTCACGGGTCAAATATCTGTATTATCCTGTTTTTGGCAATTTTTGCTGTAAAAAAAAACTGTAATAGTGTCTCCCTGATGGGTCAGACACCAATATATCTGTTTAAAAGATTCTGGTGTACGCCACTTAACTATAACTGTGGTTTTGCAGCTCCACGGGTAAAATCTCTGTATTATCCTACTTTTGGCATTTTTTTCCATAAAAAAAAACTGTAATATTGTCTCCCTGACTGGTCAGACACCAATATATCTGTTTAAAAGAGTCTGGTGTACGCCACTTAACTATAACTGTGGTTTTGCAGTTACACGGGTCAAATCTCTGTATTATCCTGCTTTTGGCATTTTTTCCCGTAAAAAAAACCTGTAATAATGTCTCCCTGACTGGTCAGACACAAATATATCTGTGTAAAAGAGTGTGGTGTGTGCCACATAACTATAACTGTGGTATTGCAGTTCCACTGGTCAAATCTCATTATTATCCTGCTTTTGGCATTTTTTGCCATAAAAAAAAACAGTAATAGTGTCTCCCTGACTGTTCAGACTCCATTATATCTCTATAAAAGAGTCTGGTGTTAGCCAGAAAAATAAAACTGTGGTTTTGCAGTTCCACGGGTCAAATCTATGTATTATCCTGTTTTGGGTATTTTTTGCCCTAAAAACAAATTGTATTAGTGTCTCCCTGACTGGTCAGACACCAATATATCTGTTTAAAAGAGTCTGGTGTACGACACATAACTATAATTGTGGTTTTGCAGTTCCACGGGTCAAATCTCTGAATTATCCTGCTTTTGGCATTTTTTCCCATAAAAAAAAACTGTAATAATGTCTCCCTGACGGGTCAGACACAAGAAATGCCAAAAGCAGGATAATACAGAGATTTGACCCGTGAAACTGCAAAACCACAGTTATAGTTATGTGGCGTACACCAGACTCTTTTAAACAGATATATTGGTGTCCGACCAGACAGGGAGACACAATTACAGTATTTTTTTATGGCAAAAAATGCCAAAAACAGGATAATACAGAGATTTGACTCGTGGAACTGCAAAACCTCAGTTATAGTTATGTGTCGTACACCAGACTCTTTTACACAGATATATTTGTTTCTGACCAGTCAGGGAGACACTATTACAGTTTTTTTTACGGCAAAAAATGCCAAAAGCAGGATAATACAGAGATTTGACCCATGGAACTGCAAAACCACAATTTTATTTTTCTGGCCAACACCAGACTCTTTCAAACAGATATAATGGAGTCTGAACAGTCAGGGAGACACTATTACAGTTTTTTTATGGCAAAAAAATGCCAAAAGCAGGATAATACAGAGATTTGACCTGTGGAACTGCAGTACCACAGTTATAGTTATGTGGCATACACCAGACTCTTTTACACAGATATGTTTGTGTCTGACCAGTCATGGAGACACTATTACAGTTTTTTTTTTTATGACCAAAAATTCCAAAAACTGGATAAAACAGAGATTTAACCCGTGGAACTGCAAAACGACGGTTCTTTTTTTCTGGCCTACACCAGACTCTTTTAAACATATATTGGTGTCTGACCAGTCAGGGAGACACTATTACAGTTTTTTTTACGTCAAAAAATGGCAAAAACAGGATAATACAGAGATTTAACCCGTGGAACTGCAAAACCACAGTTATAGTTATGTGGCGTACACCAGACTCTTTTAAACAGATATATTGGTGTCTGACCAGACAGGGAGACACTATTATAGCTTTTTTTTACGTCAAAAAATGCCAAAAGCAGGATAATACAGAGATTTGACCCGTGGAACTGCAACACCACAGTTATAGTGATGTGCCGTACACCAGACTCTTTTAAACAGATATATTGGTGTCTCACCAGTCAGGGAGACACTATTACAGTTTGTTGTTACGGCAAAAAATGCCAAAAACAAGACAATACAAAGATTTGACCCGTGGACCTGCAAAACCATAGTTCTATTTTTCTGACTAACACAAGACTCTTTTAAACAGATATATTGGAATCTGAACAGTCAAGTAGACACTATTACTGTTTTTTTCACGGCAAAAAATGCCAAAAGCAGGATAATACAGAGATTTGACCCGTGGAACTGCAATACAACAGTTAAAGTTATGTGGCGTACACCAGACTCTTTGACACAGATATCTTGTTGTCTGACCAGTCAGGGAGACACTATTACAGTTTTTTTTTACGGCAAAAAATGCCAAAAGCAAAATAATACAGAGATTTGACCCGTGGAACTGCAAAACCACAGTTATAGTTATGTGGCGTACACCAGACTCTTTTAAAAAGATATATTGGTGTCTGACCAGTCAGGGAGACACTATTACAGTTTGTTTTTATGGCAAAAAATGCCAAAAACAGGATAATACATAGATTTGACCCATGGAACTGCAAAACCACAGTTATAGTTATGTGGCGTACACCAGACTCTTTTAAACAGATATATTGGTGTCTGACCAGTCAGAGAGACGCTATTACAGTTTTTTTTACGACAAAAAATGCCAAAAGCAAGATAATACAGAGATTTGACCCGTGGAACTGCAAAACCACAGATATACTTAAGTGGCGTACACCAGATCTTTTAAACAGATAAATTGGTGGCTGAACAGTCAGGGAGCCACTTTTACTGTTTTTTTTTAAGGCAAAAAATAACAAAAGCAGAATAATACAGAGATTTGACCCGTGGAACTGCAAAACCACAGTTATAATTATGTGGCGTACACCAGACTCTTTTAACCAGATATATTGGTGTCTGACCAGTCAGGAAGACACTGTTACATTTTTTTGTTACGGGAAAAAATGCCAAAAGCAGGATAATACAGAGATTTGACCCGTGGAACTGCAAAACCACAGTTATAGCTATGTGTCGTACACCAGACTCTTTTAAACAGATATATTGGTGTCTGACCAGTCAGGGAGACACTAATACAATTTCTTTTTAGGGCAAAAAATACCCAAAACAGGATAATACATAGATTTGACCCGTGGAACTGCAAAACCACAGTTTTATTTTTCTGGCCTACACCAGACTCTTTTATACAGATATAATGGAGTCTTATCAGTCAGGGAGACACTATTACTGTTTTTTTTTATAGTAAAAAATGCCAAAAGCAGGATAATAATGAGATTTGACCAGTGGAACTGCAATACCACAGTTATAGTTATGTGGCACACACCAGACTCTTTTACACAGATATATTTGTGTGTGACCAGTCAGCTAGACATTATTACAGTTTTTTTTTCGGCAAAAAATGCCAAAAGCAGGATAATACAGAGATTTGACCCGTGGAACTGCAAAATCACAGTTATAGTTGTGTGGCGTACACGAGACCCTTTTAAACAGATATATTGGTGTCTGACCAGTCAGGGAGACACTATTACAGTTCATTTTTATGGCAAAAAATGCCAAAAACAGGATAATACATAGATTTGACCCGTGGAACTGCAAAACCACAATTTTATTTTTCTGGCCAACACCAGACTCTTTCAATCAGATATAATGGAGTCTGAACAGTCAGGGAGACACTATTACTATTTTTTTATGGCAAAAAAATGCCAAAAGCAGGAAAATACAGAGATTTGACCTGTGGAACTGCAGTACCACAGTTATAGTTATGTGGCATACACCAGACTCTTTTACACAGATATGTTTGTGTCTGACCAGTCATGGAGACACTATTACAGTTTTTATTTAACGTAAAAAAATGCCAAAGCAGGATAATACAGAGATTTGACCCGTGGAACTGCAAAACCACAGTTATACTTAAGTGGCGTACACCAGAATCTTTTAAACAGATAAATTGGTGTCTGAACAGTCAGGTAGACACTATTACTGTTTTTTTTTAAGGCAAAAAATGATAAAAGCAGGTAATACAGAGATTTGACCCATGCAACTGCAAAACCACAGTTATAGTTGTGTGGCATACACCAGAAACTTTTAAACAGATATATTGGTGTCTGAACAGTCAGGGAGACACTATTACAGTTTTTTTTTATGGCAAAAAATTCCAAAAACAGGATAATACAGAGATTTGACCCGTGGAACTGCAAAATCACAGTTCTATTTTTCAGGCTTACACCAGACTCTTTTAAACAGATATACTGGAGTCTGAACAGTCAAGGAGACACTATTACTGTTTTTTTTACGTCAAAAATGCCAAAAGCAGGATAATACAGAGATTTGACCCGTGGAACAGCAATACCACAGTTATAGTTATGTGACGTACACCAGACTTTTTGACACAGATATCTTGGTATCTGACCAGTCAGGGAGACACTATTACAGTTTTTTTTATGGCAAAAAATGCCAAAAGCAAGATAATACAGAGATTTGACCCGTGGAACTGCAAAACCACAGTTATACTTAAGTGGCGTACAAACAGAATCTTTTAAACAGATAAATTGGTGTCTGAACAGTCAGGGAGACACTATTACTGTTTTTTTTAAGTCAAAAAATACCAAAAGCAGGATAATACAGAGATTTGACCTGTGGAACTGCAATTCCACAGTTATAGTTATGTGGCATACACCAGACTCTTTTACCCAGATATATTTGTTTCTGACCAGTCAGGGAGACACTATTACAGTTTTTTTACGTCAAAAAATGCCAAAAGCAGGATAATACAGAGATTTGACCCGTGGAACTGCAAAACCACAATTTTATTTTTCTGGCCAACACCAGACTCTTTGAAACAGATATAATGGAGTCTGAACAGTCAGGGAGACACTGTTACAGTTTTTTTATGGCAAAAAAATGCCAAAAGCAGGATAGTACAGAGATTTGACCTGTGGAACTGCAGTACCACAGTTATAGTTATGTGGCATACACCAGACTCTTTTACACAGATATGTTTGTGTCTGACCAGTCATGGAGACACTATTACAGTTTTTTTTTTACTGCAAAAAATGCCAAAAGCAGGATAATACAGAGATTTTACCCGTTGAACTGTAAAACCACAGATATACTTAAGTGGCGTACACCAGAATCTTTTAAACAGATAAATTGGTGTCTGAACAGTCAGGGAGAGACTATTACTGTTTTTTTTTAAGGCAAAAAATGCTAAAAGCAGGATAATATAGAGATTTGACCCATGCAACTGCAAAACCACAGTTATAGTTATGTGGCGTACACCAGACTCTTTTACACAGATATATTTGTGTCTGACCAGTCAGAGAAACATTATTACAGTTTTTTTTTACGTCAAAAAATGCCAAAAGCAGGATAATACAGAAATTTGACCCGTGGAACTGCAACACCACAGTTATAGTTATGTGCCGTACACCAGACTATTTTAAACAGATATATTGGTGTCTGACCAGTCAGGGAGACACTATTACAGTTTGTTGTTACAGCAAAAAATGCCAAGAACAGGATAATACAAAGATTTGATCAGTGGAACTGCAAAACCAAAGTTCTATTTTTCTGGCTTACACCAGACTCTTTTAAACAGATATACTGGAGTCTGAACAGTCAAGGAGACACTATTACTGTTTTTTTTACGGCAAAAAATGCCAAAAGCAGGATAATACAGAGATTTGACCCATGCAACTGCAAAACCACAGTTATAGTTATGTGGCGTACACCAGACTCTTTACACTGATATATTTGTGTCTGACCAGTCAGGGAGACATTATTACAGGTTTTTTTTACGTCAAAAAATGCCAAAAGCAGGATAATACAGAGATTTGACCCGTGGAACTGCAACACCACAGTTATAGTTATGTGCCATACACCAGACTCTTTTAAACAGATATATTGGTGTCTGACCAGTCAGGGAGACACTATTACAGTTTGTTGTTACAGTAAAAAATGCCAAGAACAGGATAATACAAAGATTTGACCTGTGGAACTGCAAAGCCACAGTTCTATTTTTCTGGCCTACACCAGACTCTTTTAAACAGATACACTGGAGTCTGAACAGTCAAGGAGACACTATTACTGTTTTTTTTACGTCAAAAATGCCAAAAGCAGGATAATACAGAGATTTGACCCGTGGAACTGCAATACCACAGTTATAGTTATGTGACGTACACCAGACTTTTTGACACAGATATCTTGGTGTCTGACCAGTCAGGGAGACACTATTACAGTTTTTTTACGGCAAAAAATGCCAAAAGCAGGATAATACAGAGATTTGACCCGTGGAACTGCAAAACCACAATTTTATTTTTCTGGCCAACACCAGACTCTTTCAAACAGATATAATGGAGTCTGAACAGTTATGGAGACACTATTACAGTTTTTTTATGCCAAAAAAATGCCAAAAGCAGGATAATACAGAGATTTGACCTGTGGAACTGCAGTACCACAGTTATAGTTATGTGGCATACACCAGACTCTTTTACACAGATATGTTTGTGTCTGACCAGTCATGGAGACACTATTACAGTTTTTTTTTAATGTCAAAAAATGCCAAAGCAGGATAATACAGAGATTTGACCCATGGAACTGCAAAACCACAGTTATAATTAAGTGGCGTACACCAGAATCTTTTAAACAGATAAATTGGTGTCTGAACAGTCAGGTAGACACTATTACTGTTTTTTTTTAAGGCAAAAAATGATAAAAGCAGGTAATACAGAGATTTGACCCATGCAACTGCAAAACCACAGTTATAGTTATGTGGCGTACACCAGACTCTTTTACACAGATATATTTGTGTCTGACCAGTCAGGGAGACATTATTACAGTTTTTTTTATGGGAAAAAATGCCAAAAGCAGGATAATACAGAGATTTGACCCGTGGAACTGCAAAACCACAGTTATAGTTATGTGGCGTACACCAGACTCTTTTAAACAGATATATTGGTGTCTGACCAGTCAGGGAGACACTATTACAGTTTGTTTTTATGGCAAAAAATGCCCAAAACAGGATAATACATAGATTTGACCCGTGGAACTGCAAAACCACAGTTTTATTTTTCTGGCCTACACCAGACTCTTTTAAACAGATATAATGGAGTCTGAACAGTCAGGGAGACACTATTACTGTTTTTTTTTAAGGCAAAAAATGCCAAAAGCAGGATAATACAGAGATTTGACTCGTGGAACTGCAATACCACAGTTATAGTTATGTGGCACACACCAGACTCTTTTACACAGATATATTTGTGTCTGACCAGTCAGGGAGACATTATTACAGTTTTTTTTTACGGGAAAAAATGCCAAAAGCAGGATAATACAGAGATTTTAACCGTGGAACTGCAAAACCACAGTTATAGTTATGTGGCGTACACCAGACTCTTTTAAACAGATAAATTGGTGTCTGAACAGTCAGGGAGACACTATTACAGTTTTTTTTTATGGCAAAAAATTCCAAAAACAGGATAATACAGAGATTTGACCCGTGGAACTGCAAAACCACAGTTCTATTTTTCTGGTCTTCACCAGACTCTTTTAAACAGATATATTGGAGTCTGAACAGTCAGGGAGACACTATTACAGTTTTTTTTACTGCAAAAAATGCCAAAAACAGGATAATACATATATTTGACCCGTGGAACTGCATAACCACAGATCTATTTTTCTGGTCTTCACCAGACTCTTTTAAACAGATATATTGGAGTCTGAACAGTCAGGGAGCCACTATTACAGTTTTTTTTTACTGCAAAAAATGCCAAAAACAGGATAATACATATATTTGACCCGTGGAACTGCAAAACCACAGTTCTATTTTTCTGGTCTTCACCAGACTCTTTTAAACAGATATATTGGAGTCTGTACAGTCAGGGAGACACTATTACAGTTTTTTTTTACTGCAAAAAATGCCAAAAGCAGGATATTACAGAGATTTTACCCGTTGAACTGCAAAACCACAGTTATACTTAAGTGGCGTACACCAGAATCTTTTAAACAGATAAATTGGTGTCTGAACTGTCAAGGAGACGCTATTACTGTTTTTTTTACGGCAAAAAATGCCAAAAGCAGGATAATAAAGAGATTTGACCCATAGAACTGCAATACCACAGTTAAAGTTATGTGGCGTACACCAGACTCTTTGACACAGATATCTTAGTGTCTGACCAGTCAGGGAGACACTATTACAGTTTTTTTTTACGGCAAAAAATGCCAAAAGCAAGATAATACAGAGATTTGACCTTTGGAACTGCAAAGCCACAGTTATAGTTATGTGGCATACACCAGACTCTTTTAAACAGATATATTGGTGTCTGACCAGTCAGGGAGACACTATTACAGTTGTTTTTGCGGCAAAAAATGGCAAAAGCAGGATAATACAGAGATTTGACCCGTGGAACTGCAAAACCACAGTTATAGTTATGTGGCATACACCAGACTCTTTCAAACAGATATAATGGAGTCTGAACAGTCAGGGAGACACTATTACTGTTTTTTTTATGGGAAAAAAATGCCAAAAGCAGGATAATACAGAGATTTGACCCGTGGAACTGTAAAACCACAGTTATAGTTATGTGGCGTACACCAGTCTCTTTTAAACAGATATATTGGTGTCTGACCAGTCAGGGAGACACTATTACTATTTTTTTTTAAGGCAAAAAATACCAAAAGCAGGATAATACAGAGATTTGACCCGTGGAACTGCAAAGCCACAGTTACAATTATGTGGTGTACACCAGACTCTTTTAAACAGATATATTGGTGTCTGACCAGTCAGGAAGACACTGTTACATTTTTTTGTTACGGCAAAATTTGCCAAAAGCAGGATAATACATAGATTTGACCCGTGGAACTGCAAAACCATAATTTTATTTTTCTGGCCAACACCAGACTCTTTCAATCAGATATAATGGAGTCTGAACAGTCAGGGAGACACTATTACTGTTTTTTTATGGAAAAAAATGCCAAAAGCAGGATAATACAGAGATTTGACCCGTGGAACTGCAATACCACAGTTATAGTTATGTGGCATACACCAGACTCTTTTACACAGATATATTTGTGTCTGACCAATCAGGGAGACACTATTACAGTTTTTTTTTTACGTCAAAAATGCCAAAAGCAGGATATACAGAGATTTGACCCGTGGAACAGCAAAACCACAGTTATAGTTATGTGGCGTACACCAAACTCTTTTAAACAGATATATTGGTGTCTGACCAGTCAGGGAGTCACTATTACAGTTTTTTTTTACTGCAAAAAATGCCAAAAACAGGATAATACATATATTTGACCCGAGGAACTGCAAAACCACAGTTCTATTTTTCTGGTCTTCACCAGACTCTTTTAAACAGATATATTGGAGTCTGAACAGTCAGGGAGACACTCTTACAGTTTTTTTACAGCAAAAAATGCCAAAAGCAGGATAATAAAGAGATTTTACCCGTTGAACTGCAAAACCACAGTTATACTTAAGTGGCGTACACCAGAATCTTTTAAACAGATAAATTGGTGTCTGAACAGTCAGGGAGAGACTATTACTGTTTTTTTTAAGGCAAAAAATGCTAAAAGCAGGATAATACAGAGATTTGACCCATGCAACTGCAAAACCACAGTTATAGTTATGTGGCGTACACCAGACTCTTTTACACAAATATATTTGTGTCTGACCAGTCAGGGAGACATTATTACAGTTTTTTTAAGGCAAAAATACCAAAAGCAGGACAATACAGAGATTTGACCCGTGGAACTTCAAAACCACAGTGATAATTATGTGGTGTACACCAGACTCTTTTAAACAGATATATTGGTGTCTGACCAGTCAGGGAGACTCTATTACAGTTTGTTGTTACAGCAAAAAATGAGAAGAACAGGATAATACAAAGATTTGACCAGTGGAACTGCAAAACCACAGTTCTATTTTTCTGGCTTACACCAGACTCTTTTAAACAGATATATTGGTGTCTGACCAGTCAGGAAGACACTGTTACATTTTTTTGTTACGGCAAAATTTGCCAAAAGCAGGATAATACATAGATTTGACCCGTGGAACTGCAAAACCATAATTTTATTTTTCTGGCCAACACCAGACTCTTTCAATCAGATATAATGGAGTCTGAACAGACAGGGAGACACTATTACTGTTTTTTTCTGGAAAAAAATGCCAAAAGCAGGATAATACAGAGATTTGACCCGTGGAACTGCAATACCACAGTTATAGTTATGTGGCATACACCAGACTCTTTTACACAGATATGTTTGTGTCTGACCAGTCAGGGAGACACTATTACAGTTTTTTTTTTACGTAAAAAATGCCAAAAGCAGGATATACAGAGATTTGACCCGTGGAACTGCGAAACCACAGTTATAGTTATGTGGCGAACACCAAACTCTTTTAAACAGATATATTGGTGTCTGACGAGTCAGGGAGACACTATTACAGTTTGTTTTTACGGCAAAAAATTCCAAAAACAGGATAATACATATATTTGACCCGTGGAACTGCAAAACCACAGTTCTATTTTTCTGGTCTTCACCAGACTCTGTTAAACAGATATATTGGAGTCTGAACAGTCAGGGAGTCACTATTACAGTTTTTTTTTACTGCAAAAAATGCCAAAAACAGGATAATACATATATTTGACCCGAGGAACTGCAAAACCACAGTTCTATTTTTCTGGTCTTCACCAGACTCTTTTAAACAGATATATTGGAGTCTGAACAGTCAGGGAGACACTCTTACAGTTTTTTTACAGCAAAAAATGCCAAAAGCAGGATAATAAAGAGATTTTACCCGTTGAACTGCAAAACCACAGTTATACTTAAGTGGCGTACACCAGAATCTTTTAAACAGATAAATTGGTGTCTGAACAGTCAGGGAGAGACTATTACTGTTTTTTTTAAGGCAAAAAATGCTAAAAGCAGGATAATACAGAGATTTGACCCATGCAACTGCAAAACCACAGTTATAGTTATGTGGCGTACACCAGACTCTTTTACACAAATATATTTGTGTCTGACCAGTCAGGGAGACATTATTACAGTTTTTTTTAAGGCAAAAATACCAAAAGCAGGACAATACAGAGATTTGACCCGTGGAACTGCAAAACCACAGTGATAATTATGTGGTGTACACCAGACTCTTTTAAACAGATATATTGGTGTCTGACCAGTCAGGGAGACTCTATTACAGTTTGTTGTTACAGCAAAAAATGCCAAGAACAGGATAATACAAAGATTTGACCAGTGGAACTGCAAAACCACAGTTCTATTTTTCTGGCTTACACCAGACTCTTTTAAACAGATATATTGGTGTCTGACCAGTCAGGAAGACACTGTTACATTTTTTTGTTACGGCAAAATTTGCCAAAAGCAGGATAATACATAGATTTGACCCGTGGAACTGCAAAACCATAATTTTATTTTTCTGGCCAACACCAGACTCTTTCAATCAGATATAATGGAGTCTGAACAGACAGGGAGACACTATTACTGTTTTTTTCTGGAAAAAAATGCCAAAAGCAGGATAATACAGAGATTTGACCCGTGGAACTGCAATACCACAGTTATAGTTATGTGGCATACACCAGACTCTTTTACACAGATATGTTTGTGTCTGACCAGTCAGGGAGACACTATTACAGTTTTTTTTTTACGTAAAAAATGCCAAAAGCAGGATATACAGAGATTTGACCCGTGGAACTGCGAAACCACAGTTATAGTTATGTGGCGAACACCAAACTCTTTTAAACAGATATATTGGTGTCTGACGAGTCAGGGAGACACTATTACAGTTTGTTTTTACGGCAAAAAATTCCAAAAACAGGATAATACATATATTTGACCCGTGGAACTGCAAAACCACAGTTCTATTTTTCTGGTCTTCACCATACTCTTTTAAACAGATATATTGGAGTCTGAACAGGCAGGGAGACACTATTACAGTTTTTTTTTACTGCAAAAAATGCCAAAAACAGGATAATACATATATTTGACCCGTGGAACTGCAAAACCACAGTTCTATTTTTCTGGTCTTCACCAGACTCTTTTAAACAGATATATTGGAGTCTGAACAGTCAGGGAGTCACTATTACAGTTTTTTTTTACTGCAAAAAATGCCAAAAACAGGATAATACATATATTTGACCCGTAGAACTGCAAAACCACAGTTCTATTTTTCTGGTCTTCACCAGACTCTTTTAAACAGATATATTGGAGTCTGAACAGTCAGGGAGACACTATTACAGTTTTTTTTTACTGCAAAAAATGCCAAAAGCAGGATAATACAGAGATTTTACCCGTTGAACTGCAAAACCACAGTTATACTTAAGTGGCGTACACCAGAATCTTTTAAACAGATAAATTGGTGTCTGAACAGTCAGGGAGAGACTATTACTGTTTTTTTTTAAGGCAAAAAATGCTAAAAGCAGGATAATACAGAGATTTGACCCATGCAACTGCAAAACCACAGTTATAGTTATGTGGCGTACACCAGACTCTTTTACACAGATATATTTGTGTCTGACCAGTCAGGGAGACATTATTACAGTTTTTTTTAAGGCAAAAATACCAAAAGCAGGATAATACAGAGATTTGACCCGTTGAACTGCAAAACCACAGTTATAATTATGTGGTGTACACCAGACTCATTTAAACAGATATATTGGTGTCTGACCAGTCAGGGAGACACTACTACAGTTTGTTGTTACAGCAAAAAATGCCAAGAACAGGATAATACAAAGATTTGACCAGTGGAACTGCAAAACCACAGTTCTATTTTTCTGGCTTACACCAGACTCTTTTAAACAGATATACTGGAGTCTGAACGGTCAAGGAGACACTATTACTGTTTTTTTTTACGGCAAAAAATGCCAAAAGCAGGATAATACAGAGATTTGACCCATGCAACTGCAAAACCACAGTTATAGTTATGTGGCGTACACCAGACTCTTTTACACAGATATATTTGTGTCTGACCAGTCAGGGAGACATTATTACAGTTTTTTTTACGTCAAAAAATGCCAAAAGCAGGATAATACAGAGATTTGACCCGTGGAACTGCAAAACCACAGTTCTATTTTTCTGGTCTTCACCAGACTCTTTTAAACAGATATATTGGAGTCTGAACAGTCAGGGAGACACTATTACAGTTTTTTTTTACTGCAAAAAATGCCAAAAGCAGGATAATACAGAGATTTGACCCATTGAACTGCAGAACCACAGTTATAATTAAGTGGCGTACACCAGAATCTTTTAAACAGATAAATTGGTGTCTGAACAGTCAGGGAGACACTATTACTGTTTTTTTTTAAGGCAAAAAATGCTAAAAGCAGGATAATACAGAAATTTGACCCATGCAACTGCAAAACCACAGTTATAGTTATGTGGCGTACACCAGACTCTTTTACACAGATATATTTGTGTCTGACCAGTCAGGGAGACATTATTACAGTTTTTTTTTACGTCAAAAAATACCAAAAGCAGGATAATACAGAGATTTGACCCGTGGAACTGCAACACCACAGTTATAGTTATGTGCCGTACACCAGACTCTTTTAAACAGATATATTGGTGTCTGCCCAGTCAGGGAGACACTATTACAGTTTGTTGTTACAGCAAAATATGCCAAGAACAGGATAATACAAAGATTTGACCCGTGGAACTGCAAAACCACAGTTCTATTTTTCTGGCCTACACCAGACTCTTTTAAACAGATATATTGGAGTCTGAACAGTCAAGGAGACACTATTACTGTTTTTTTTTACGGCAAAAAATGCCAAAAGCAGGATAATACAGAGATTTGACCCGTGGAACTGCAATACCACAGTTATAGTTATGTGACGTACACCAGACTTTTTGACACAGATATCTTGGTGTCTGACCAGTCAGGGAGACACTATTACAGTTTTTTTTTACAGCAAAAAATGCCAAAAGCAAGATAATACAGAGATTTGACCCGTGGAACTGCAAAACCACAGTTATACTTAAGTGGCGTACAAACAGAATCTTTTAAACAGATAAATTGGTGTCTGAACAGTCAGGGAGACACTATTACTGTTTTTTTTTAAGCCAAAAAATACCAAAAGCAGGATAATACAGAGATTTGACCCGTGGAAGTGCAAAACCACAGTTTTATTTTTCTGGGCAACACCAGACTCTTTAAAACAGATATGATGGAGTCTGAACAGTCAGGGAGACACTATTACTGGTTTTTTTATGGCAAAAAAATGCCAAAAGCAGGATAATACAGAGATTTGACCTGTGGAACTGCAATACCACAGTTATAGTTATGTGGCATACACCAGACTCTTTTACCCAGATATATTTGTTTCTGACCAGTCAGGGAGACACTATTACAGTTTTTTTTACGGCAAAAAATGCCAAAAGCAGGATAATACAGAGATTTGACCCGTGGAACTGCAAAACCACAGTTATAGTTATGTGGCATACACCAGACTCTTTTAAACTGATATATTGGTGTCTGACCAGTCAGGGAGACACTATTACAGTTTGTTTTTATGGCAAAAAATTCCAAAAACAGGATAATACAGAGATTTGACCCGTGGAAATGCAAAACCACAGTTTTGTTTTTCTGGCCAACACTAGAGATGAGCGTTGTTCTACTCGAACTGTTCGCCAATCTCAAATTCGAGCTGTTTTGGGCGGTGTTCGAGCCGTTCGGCGAACACGAACAATTTGATAAAAATTCGGCTGTTCGAGGTTATGTTCGATAACTGTTCGTGCACCAAAATCATAACTGGATTTTTTCTCAGTAATGATGAAAATTAATGTTAATACGCAGTTTGAGTGTACAGCGTGGTGGGGGAAGGGGCAAGGGATGGATCTCTGCAGGAACAATGAAGATCTCCATTTTTTTTTCTCTTTCCCGCATTTGCAGTGGGGAGGTGCAATCTGTCAGCCTATCAGCAGCGCACACACGGAGCGAAGTGCTTTTTTTCACACAAGCAAGGGCATGTGTCATTGGCAGTGTATGTCACATGTCCTTGCCCTATAAGACCAAGCCATTTTCCCCGTCGCCACCATTTTCTCACTGCTGCAGCTGCGTGTTAGACGGCACCGCTGTTGCTGTGTGCGCTATACCTTGTTAATTTCAAGCCAATTTTCGCACAAATATACAGATAGCTTGGGAGTAGGGAATAGTTGTGATTGCAGTCCTTTTAAGGACTAGGTTACAGCATTTCCTACGACTTTTATCAGGGAGGTCTGTGCTCTTAAATAGATAGGTTGTGGGAGTAAAGACTAATTGTAATTGGAGTCCTTTTCAGGACTAGGTTACATCAGTTCCTATCAGTTTTTGCCAGGCAGGTCTGTGCCAGTGCTGTGCAAGTTTTTTTCACAGCATTTGGCTGAATCTAGCAAAGCTAATCCTTTTTGGCCTATTGCAGAGTGTGTTAGTCAGTGGAGTAGCCTATCTGTGCTGCAAGATATACCACCTGTGTATAGAATACCAATTTTTTTACTGCACCTAGTGAAGTAAAATCTTTTGGGCATAGCATCATTCTATTAGTCCATCTATACTGACCTCCATCAGGTTGCAAATTAAAACTAATTTTTATCTGCATCTACAGTACCTCTGAAAAAATATTTGGGCTTCTACCTGTGTGTGGGACTTGTTGTATTAGTCCATCTATACTGACCTCCATCAGGTTGCAAACTGAATATATATTTTTCTGCATCTACCTCTGAAAAAATATTTGGGCTTCTAGCTGTGTGTGGGTCTTGTTCTATTAATCGATCTATACTGACCTCCATCAGGTTGCAAACTGAATATAATTTTTTTCTGCATCTAGCTCTGAAAAAATATTTGGCCTTCTAGCAGTGTGTCGGACTTTCTCTATTAGTCCATCTATACTGACCTCCATCAGGTTGCAAATTAAAAATAATTTGTATCTGCATCTACAGTACCTCTGAAAAAATATTTGGGCTTCTAGCTGTGTGTGGGACTATTTGCATTAGTCCATCTATACTGACCTCCATCAGGTTGTAAATTAAAAATAATTTTTATCTGCATCTACAGTACCTCTGAAAAAATATTTGGGCTTCTAGCTGTGTGTGGGACTTGTTGTATTAGTCCATCTATACTGACCTCCATCAGGTTGCAAACTGAATATATTTTTTTCTGCATCTACCTCTGAAAAAATATTTGGGCTTCTAGCTGTGTGTGGGACTTGTTGTATTAGTCCATCTATACTGACCTCAATCAGGTTGCAAATTAAAAATAATTTGTATCTGCATCTACAGTACCTCTGAAAAAATATTTGGGCATCTAGCTGTGTGTGGGACTTGTTGTATTAGTCCATCTATACTAACCTCCATCAGGTTGCAAACTGAATATATTTTTTTCTGCATCTACCTCTGAAAAAATATTTGGGCTTCTAGCTGTGTGTGGGACTTGTTGTATTAGTCCATCTATACTGACCTCCATCAGGTTGCAAATTAAAAATAATTTCTATCTGCATCTACAGTACCTCTGAAAAAATATTTGGGCTTCTAGCTGTGTGTGGGACTTGTTGTATTAGTCCATCTATACTGACCTCCATCAGGTTGCAAACTGAATATATTTTTTTCTGCATCTACCTCTGAAAAAATATTGGGCTTCTAGCTGTGTGTGGGTCTTGTTCTATTAATCCATCTATACTGACCTCCATCAGGTTGCAAACTGAATATAATTTTTTTCTGCATCTAGCTCTGAAAAAAAATTTGGCCTTCTAGCAGTGTGTCGGACTTTTTCTATTAGTCCATCTATACTGACCTCCATCAGGTTGCAAATTAAAAATAATTTTTATCTGCATCTACAGTACCTCTGAAAAAATATTTGGGCTTCTAGCTGTGTGTGGGACTTGTTGTATTAGTCCATCTATACTGACCTTCATCAGGTTGCAAATTAAAAATAATTTGTATCTGCATCTACAGTACCTCTGAAAAAATATTTGGGCTTCTAGCTGTGTGTGGGACTTGTTGTATTAGTCCATCTATACTGACCTCCATCAGGTTGCAAACTGAATATATTTTTTTCTGCATCTACCTTTGAAAAAATATTTGGGCTTCTAGCTGTGTGTGGGACTTGTTGTATTAGTCCATCTATACTGACCTCCATCAGGTTGCAAATTAAAAATAATTTGTATCTGCATCTACAGTACCTCTGAAAAAATATTTGGGCTTCTAGCTGTGTGTGGGACTTGTTGTATTAGTCCATCTATACTGACCTCCATCAGGTTGCAAATTAAAACTAATTTTTATCTGCATCTACAGTACCTCTGAAAAAATATTTGGGCTTCTAGCTGTGTGTGGGACTTGTTGTATTAGTCCATCTATACTGACCTCCATCAGGTTGCAAACTGAATATATTTTTTTCTGCATCTACCTCTGAAAAAATATTGGGCTTCTAGCTGTGTGTGGGACTTGTTCTATTAATCCATCTATACTGACCTCCATCAGGTTGCAAACTGAATATAATTTTTTTCTGCACCTAGCTCTGAAAAAATATTTGGCCTTCTAGCAGTGTGTCGGACTTTCTCTATTAGTCCATCTATACTGACCTCCATCAGGTTGCAAATTAAAAATAATTTTTATCTGCATCTACAGTACCTCTGAAAAAATATTTGGGCTTCTAGCTGTGTGTGGGACTTGTTGTATTAGTCCATCTATACTGACCTCCATCAGGTTGCAAACTGAATATATTTTTTTCTGCATCTACCTCTGAAAAAATATTGGGCTTCTAACTGTGTGTGGGACTTGTTGTATTAGTCCATCTATACTGACCTCCATCAGGTTGCAAACTGAATATATTTTTTTCTGCATCTAACCCAGCCAATAGTTTTGGCCTAATACCACAGTTTGGCCACTCAGCTCTGCTCGGTTACCATCCATTGTTTTTTTGTGCAAACAACTCCAGAGTTGTGAATTAGTTAACCACCAAAATGAGTGGAAAAAGGCCTGCTGCTGGTGGAAAGGGGAATAGGCGTGTTGGGAAGGGGAAAAAAGGTTGTGTCCGTGGATAGGTGTTAAAGCAACAGTAACATCTGCAGAAGAAAGACCATCTTCCAGCCAAACTAAAATGTCTACTTCTTTTAGCGGACAATGTGATAAGATCCCTTTCTTACGGCCACGCAAATCGCTACAAATTCCAGATGAGGCACAAAAACAGCAGGTGCTTCAACGAATATCAAGTGCTCCTTTAAGTGGGCTCTCCTCCACATCAACTTCAACATCACAAATACTCCAGTCCTCAAAGGTGTCACCCAATTCGCACTTGCTTCCTCACAGCTCCCAAATCTCCAGCTGCCCGTCTGAGTATGAGGTAGAACAGATGGTTGAGTCTGCAGAGCTGTTTACTCATACCATAGCCTGGGAATCAGAGGTCGACTCCAGCGCTTCTGTGAATCCAGACGAGGAAATGATCTGCACTGATGCCCAGAATCTTTATGAGTCGGATCCAGGACCAGACGCAGAAGGTTCTGACCATAATGTAGACCCTCATTCCCAAACTGTAACTCCTGTTGGTGGAGACAATGAGGAAGACGATGATAAGACTCAAATACCTGATTGGAGCGACAACTTTAGTTTTTTGTCAGGGCAGGAACAGGTTGGCTCTGAGGACGACGGGTGTGATAACACACATGGTGATGATGATGAGGTTGGAGATCCCACTTACTGTCAACCCACAGTCAGCCAAGAGATGAGGTCAGCAGAGGAGGTGGAGGAAGATGCTAGTGACGACGAGGTCAGGTTGCGCCTTCCTGGACAGAGATGTAGTACTGGAAGCACGTCAACAACTGCATCCTCAAACACAACTCTGCCTCTCACCACAAGTCGTGGTGGCTCTTCAGGTCGCATGGGTGCTAAGCCTTGCATAGCCTGGGCATTTTTTCAGATCGATAAAGATGACCCAACTCGTGTTATCTGTAACATTTGTCAGCAAAAGCTAAGTAGAGGCCAAAAAATACATAGTTTGAGTACTTCATGCATGAACCGGCACATGGACATGAAGCATAAGTTGCAGTGGGAAGCTCAGTGTGCTACAATGCGGCCTAGCCGGCCGGGCCAACCACCGTCTGCCATATCTTGTGCATCCGCGGCCTCTTCATCCTCTGTGACTGGGGGGACAGCAGTCACACCTGTTTTGGGGCGCAGACCTGCCACCTCTTTACCCGCAACAGCCAGCGTGATTGGCAGGTCATCATTTTCTTTGGAGGTGGTAACAGCAGCTGGTGTTGAGCGCTGTCCGACATCGATAGCACCACCTTTGGATCAAGGCAACCTAACATGTCCACCTGCATCTTCCTCACAGACCGGCAGTTTGCCGGGGACACCCTTATCAACCCCGTCTAAGCACAATAGCCAGCCCTCGGTCCCTCAGATGTGGACAAGTAAAAGACCATTTCCTCCTAGCCATGAGAAAGCTAAGAGGTTGAATTTCACCATCTGCAAGCTCTTGGCTACAGAAATGCTGCCTTTCCGCCTGGTGGACACAGAGGATTTTCGAGACCTTATGTCCGTCGCAGTGCCCCAGTACCAGATGCCCAGTCGGCACTACTTCTCAAAGAAAGGTGTGCCTGCGCTCCACCAGCATGTCGCACACAACATCACCGCTTCTTTGAGAAACTCTGTGTGTGACAGGGTGCATTTCACCACAGACACTTGGACGAGTAGGCATGGACAGGGGCGTTACATGTCGCTGATTGGGCACTGGGTAACTATGGTGACAGCAGGACAAGGGGCTGCTGTCCAAGTCTTGCCGTCCCCACGAGTTGTGCGTCAATCCTCTTTATGTCAAAGTTCCTCCACTGCTTCTGCCTCCTCAACCTCCTCTCGGTCTTCCACCTGCACCCAAAGCCTGTCTGGTCATGCCACAAGCTTTCTAATTGCGCAGAAGGGATCCTGCACACCTCCTTACTATGCTGTCAGTAGGGCTCAACGTCATCAGGCGGTTTTTACATTGAAATGTCTGGGAAATGTGAGTCACACAGCTGAGGAGTTGTGGTCAGCTATGGAGAACCAATTTCATGAATGGTTGTCTCCACTGGACCTGAAACCAGGGAAGGCCGTGTGCGACAATGCTGCAAACCTGGGTGCGGCCCTTCGCTGGGGCAATGTCACACACGTGCCTTGTTTGGCTCACGTGTTGAACCTGGTTGTCCAGCAATTTTTAGCCCACTATCCCAGACTAGATGGCCTTCTGCAGAGGGCACGGTCGCTGTGTGCTCACTTCCGCCGTTCGCATCCCGCAGCTCAGCGACTTACATCTCTACAGAAGTCGTTGGGCCTGCCACTTCACCGGCTAAAATGCGATGTGCCTACCCGGTGGAATTCAACTCTGCACATGTTGCAGCGACTGTGGCAGCACCGACAAGCCCTGGTGCAATACGTTCTGACGTATAGCCTGGGCCAACGAGATTCAGAGGTGGGGCAAATCACGCTGGAGGAGTGGTCTCAGATCTGGGACCTATGCACCCTTCTGCACAGTTTTGAAATGGCGACGAAGATGTTTAGTGCTGACGATGCCATTATCAGCATGACTATTCCGGTGATTTACATGCTGGAGCACATGTTAAACAGAATTCGGAGTCAGGTGGTGGCACAAGAGGAGGTGGAGGAAGTAGAGGAGGAGGAGTTGTATGCGGAAGGGCTAACATCTGCAAGGTCCAGACGGTCGGCAGCACAAAGGCGGCAGGCATGTGAGGGTGGGGGAGATGGTTTTACCAGGGCGCATGGTAGCAGCCAAACTAGTGAGGAAGGTGCAGGAGCCCAGGAAGAAGTGGAGGACGAACTGATGGAAGACTCATCAGATGAGGGAGACCTTGATCACATTTCTGTTGTGCGAGGTTGGGGGGAGAGGACAGAGGAAGGAAGCATGATTGTTACCTCGCCACCAACACAACAGGGACTTGGTGCTCCTGGATGCGCAACACACATGAGTGGCTTCTTGCTGCACTACCTGCAACATGACCCTCGAATTGTGAGAATTAGAAATAATCCTGACTACTGGGTTGCCACACTGTTAGATCCCCGGTACAAAAGTAAATTTGCAGAAATTATTCCTGCCATAGAAAGGGATGCACGCATGCAGGAGTATCAGCAGAGACTGTTGCAGAATCTTACATGTGCTTTTCCACAAAATACCAGTGGTGCACGTAGTGAATCTCACAGTTCCAACTTGCCAACCGTGGGACCGTCAAGTGTTCAGCACTCAAACCGTAACAGAACCACAGTATCTGCTGGTAACATCAATTTTGCGGAATCATTTCACCACTTTTTTAGCCCATCCTTTGCAAGGCCACAGGAGACAAGAAGTCTGACACATAGTCAACGCCTAGAGACGATGGTACAGGAGTATCTCCAAGTGAACATTGAAGCCACGACTGTGTCACTGGACCCTTGCTATTTTGGGCTTCCAATCTGGATAAATGGCCGGAGCTAGCCACTTACGCCTTGGAGATCTTGCCATGCCCCGCAGCCAGCGTTCTGTCTGAACGTGTGTTCAGCGCTGCTGATGGTGTGCTGACAGATAAGCGCACGCGGCTCTCCACTGATAATGTAGACAGACTCACGTTCATAAAGATGAACAAATCATGGATCCGAAACGACTTTTCTACCCCTGTGTCATCCTGGGGAGAGTAAAAGCTTGATGATTGTTTAAAATCACCCTACGAACCGTTTTAAGCTTTCAAATTACTAATCATGTTTATCTATATCTTGACTGGAAAATAATTTGGGCTTTGTAGCAGTGTGCAGCACTGATCCTATTAGGCCATCTATAATAAGCTCCACCAGATTTAAAATTAAAAATAATTTTTAGCTGCATCTAGCCCGGAAAATAATTTTGGGGCTCCGAGATGCGCAAGACACATAAGTGCCTTCTTGCTGCACTACCTGCAGCATGACCCTCATATTGTCAGAATTCAAAGTAATCATGACTACTGGGTTGCCACACTCTTAGATCCCCCAAACTTTTCGATCAACCTTTTCATTTTAATAAAGACCAAAAAAATGGTCATTTTTGAAATTATAAGCATTAGCAGGTTGTTAGAAACTGAAATCAAACAGTTTTCAACTCAAAACTTTATTCTAGGTGATGTTACATTTTCACATAGGACCCCTTGTTCGAAAGGAGCTTCTGAACTCTCGTCCATTGAATTTGTCAGGTTTTGGATGGTTTCTGCTTCAATTGTTTTGCATGAGGACAGAATACCCTCCCAGAGCTGTTGCTTAGATGTGAACTGCCTCCCGCCATCATAGACACTCCTTTTAATGATGCTCCAAAGGTTCTGAATGGGGTAGAGGTCAGGGGAGCATGGGGGTCACACCATAAGTTTGTCCCCTTTTATGCCCATATCAGCCAGAGATGCAGATGTTTTATGTGCAGCATGAGATGGTGCATTATCATGCAGAAAAATGATCTTGCTGTGAAATACACGGTTCTTCTTCTTGAACCATGGCAGGAAGTGCTGTTTGAGAAAATCCACATACTTTATGGAGTTCATCTTTAGCGCCTTCAGGGATCCTAAAGGGGCCGACAATCTCTCTCCCCATGATTCCAGCCCAAAACATTACTCCACCTCCTCCTTGTTGGCGCTGTAGCCGTGTTTGCATGGGGTGTCCATCAACCAGCCATCCTCCACTCCATCCATCTGGACCATCGAGCGCTGCACGGCACTCATCCGTGAACAAAACAGTTTTGAAATCAGTCTTCATGTAATGTTTGGCCCACTGGAGCCGTTTCTGCTTGTGTGAAGTGGATAGAGGAGGTCGACAGGATGGCGTATGCACAGCTGCAAACCTCTGAAGGACCCTGCATCTTGTTGTTCGGGGGACGTTGGAGGCACAAGCAGCTTCAAAAACTTGTCTGCTGCTATGACAAGGCTTTTTTGCCGCTGCTCTTTCAACCTGACGTAATTGCCTGTAGGAAAGAGTCCTCAATTTGCCCTTATCAGCACACACACGTGTGTACTGTGAATCAGCTACATACTTCTTGATTGCCAAGACACTTCATCCTGATCATCGCACAATGTTGATTGTAGTCATGCCTTGACCTAAACACTCCACAATTTGTTGCTTCTCAGCAGCCGACACATCCTTTTTCTTTCCCATTTTGGCAGAAAATGTAGGCTGCTGAATAATGTGAGAGAGCCTTCGTAAGTAGTATTGCCTTTCATTGGACACACCTGCCAAACTAATTAGCACTGGTGTCTGCAATTGCTTACAGTGATATAAAGAGCCCTGACACACATCACCATCAATGAGTTTAACTGACAAACAAACAAATTCTTCCCTTATCACTCCTAAACACTTTTTGCATAATAATTTGGAACACAGTGTACATGTGCTTTTCCACAAAACACCAGTGGTTCACGTAGTGAATCTTACAGTTCTAACTTGCCAACCGTGGTCTGTATGGAGTTGTTCAATAAAGGGCCCAAAATTAAGATAACATAGATGGGAGAGGTCTCTATGAATAGGAATTCCTAAGTATTTGATACCCTGTGAGGGCCAGGCAAAGGGAAAGTTGGACTGGATGGAATCCTATATGGATTTGGGGAGGGAGACATCGAGGGCCTCAGACTTCGCTGCATTGATTTTAAAATTTGACCATGTAACAAAGTGATCTATTTCAGCCATAACAGCATGGATGGATATATGTGATTGAGTGATATATACTAGGACATCATCAGCAAATAGAGAGCACTTGTACTCGGTGCCTCCCACCTCAATCCACCTAATATTGGGGTTATGGCGAATTGATGAGAGCAGGTGCTCCGTCACTAGGATGTATAAGAGAGGGGACAGAGAACATCCCTGCCTTGTCCCATTGGTGATTGTGAAAGGTGATGAAAATGTTCTGACGCGCCCCCTGGGCCTTGGGACACCCGGAGCCGGACCCTTTTTGGTGGATGCTGGTGGTTGTAGTCTCCGTGGCGGCAACCCGGTTCCGTGGCTCAATGCGGTCAAACCAGTGGCGGAACTGTTTATGTGGTTTTGATGTTTAAATGTCCGACTACGCCACCCGTGGATTGCGGTCAGAGTGAACCGCCGCTCCAGGGCAGACCGCTGAGGCTGGTGTTGTGGGTGCAGCAGAGCGTAGCATAACTCCCCACGGGAGGAGTATAGCCTCAGGGCAGTGTATGTGGAGGATGGGGGTGATGGTGCAGGGCAGCAGCAGTAATGACACGGAGTCAGTGATGCAGTCCAGGGCCTTTACTCACAGTTCTTATTATCCAGACCACGTCTGCAGGTAACGGCTGCCCACGTCGTACTGTGCTCACCAGGTGAGGGGCTCAGACAACTCCCAGATAACTTTGGAGCGCTTCACAGGACCCCCTTTGTGTGTCCTTTGTCTGGCCTTTCTTACCAACCCTTCTGTCCGGCTGCCTCGGGCCTCCTCTTGGTAAACTTGGCGCCAGTTTCCCTGACCCTATGTGGTGCCTTCCTAGCGGGTGTAGCGAGGGGCTGCGCCACATAAGATGTCACAGCCTCCTGTTTCTAGCTGAGGGTCATTTCCTGCCTCCACTAGTTTCGGGGACCGGTCTCCCCCTTTGGCCTGACCCCTCCACGCAGGTGGATTCTGGCGTGCGGTGGCGACTCGCCCGTCCGCACCCCTGAGATCCCTTCGTTCCTCGTTCCTGGAGCCTTCTCCGCTCCTCTTCCTTCCTTCTCCCTCTTCCAGGCCTGGGCCTCTGTTACTAGGCCCGCCTCCGGAGCAGAGCTCATGCAGAGCCCCTGCTCCCTGCCACTTCTGCTCAGACTTCTCTGCACTGAACTAAGATGGTGCCCACCTTTTATACTCCCTTCTCAATGCACCCAGGAACTGCTTCCTCCCTGCTCCTGCACTACAGGGTTCCCCTTCCTCAGTGTTCCCTCCCCCCACTCCAGCCAGGGACAGGGACTGTCGTGCCCATCTCAGGGGCATATTGGTCGCCCTGCCCCACGGCAATGTGGTGTAATGCATGCAGGTGTCGGGTCCTGATCCACACTACATCCTTACCTAAGAGTGAGATATCACACCTCTGGGTGAGGTGCAATACCTCTGTAGCAACCGAGCCCTCAGGGTGCTACAGTTCCAGTTATCTTCAGCCTAGGTGACGTATTGCGATACAGGGCCGTGATTTTGGCTATAAAAGGGTCCCCTAGACCCCTACCCCAAGCTTTTTAAGAGAATCATATATGGCGTGCCAGGAGACTCTATGGAATGCTTTCTCAGCATCCAACGAGAGTATCTAATTACAAATTTTTAACTGCATCTAGCCCAGGAAATACTTTGTGCCTAGTAGCAGGGTCTGCTAGTCAGCGGATTATCCCGGCTGTTAAGCAAGCTACACCACCTGTAGTTTGGACACTTCATTTTTTCAAAGGAAATGCTTCGGGACCACGGGATACTCAGTGAAGAGCATCAGGAGGCAACCCAAGGCATAGGGGCTGGGACTGGCAGTAGGATGCCTTGCGGTGGACAGCCGAGCTCGATCCTTATAAAAGCTTTTTAACTGCAGCAGCTTTAGTGGACGCTACTGGAGCTGGAATTACGCGGCTGCTGGCATGAGACTTGCCCTCCAATAGATCCTTGTAAATGGATTTAAAGTGTATTCATTCAAATTAGAGAGACAATTTAAATTAAAAAGCTTAGAGCTGCCTCCACCACAGGGGGGCTCGCTCGACCCACCAGCGGACAGGCACCAGTATTGGGAGAGGGGGGCTGGCCATCAGGGTTCACCGCGGCTCTGGCACAAACCCGGCTACACGGAGGTGGCACGGGCAGGAGCGGACTGGCCGTGTCAGCTTCTCACTTTTTGGATTTTAGAAGGGCATGACATGCCTATATCTGTGTCTCCCCCTCCTTTTACTCCTCCACCTCTCTTATTTTCGCATGACTATATGTACTTGTCACTTTTCCATGTGTTAGCTATGTCTTCTGAGCAGTTTGTCAGCTTTTGGACACCTTTGAAGGTGTTTTCTATGTGTTTCTATGTGTTTTTGTTTGCCTGCCATTGGTTTTAACAGTGTTCGAAGGTGTTCGATGAACAGTTCGACGAACAGTTCGGCGAACACACGGGTGTTCGACGAACCGAACCGAACTCGAACACTACGGGGGTGGCTCAACACTAGCCAACACCAGACTCTTTCAAACACAAATAATGGAGTCTGAACAGTCAGGGAGACACTATTACTGTTTTTTTTTCTGGCAAAAAAATGCCAAAAGCAGGATAATACAGAGATTTGACCCGTGGAACTGCAAAACCACAGTTATAGTTATGTGGCGTACACCAGACTCTTTTAACCCATCTTTAAGTCAGCACCCAGGTCCCAATTCCACCGGGTCCAACGCATTGTTAGCAACCCTTCTACACGGGACATTAGGATTACTGAGATGGGGAGGAAATTTCTTGACAGGGGTTATCCATCAGCTACATTGTCACAAGCTTTAGAGCCCACTACTCGCCTGACTCATAACCAACGCTTGCCGTTTGTCCACACTTACCATCCAATGGTTTCAATACTACATAAGAAGATTAGACAACACTGGCACATACTCCGAACAGCCTATCCCAAAGTCCCAGAATTCAAAGTCCCGTTTCTACCATGTTACAAAAGATCTACCAATATCCGTGACCGCCTCGTCCATTCCGACATTGGAACCGCCAACGCTCAATCTAGACAGAGATTTCTATCCACCCCTAAACATGGGACGTTTCCATGTTTACAATGTCACCAGTGGTGCAATAACATCATTCGGGGAGACTCTTTCTATCACCCACAATCAGGCAAACAATATAAGATTAAGGATTACTTCACATGTAATTCCTCCTACGTGGTCTACATCTTAAAATGCCCATGCGGCCTAATTTATGTCGGCGAGACAACTCAGTGCATCAAGGATAGAATTTCGAAGCACAAATCCACAATACGTTGCAAAAACCTACTCTTACCGGTTCCCTCACATTTTGTGGCATTCGGTCATTTAGTGTCACAACTAAAATTTCAGGTGATTGAACATGTCCCCCCTCCCAGACGCGGAGGGGACCGCATTCGTTTATTAAAACACGGGGAGTCATTTTGGATCCACGAGCTACAATCATTATCCCCCAAAGGACTCAATAAGGAATATGACATCAGCTCTTTCACTTAATGTATCCCTAATTGTGACATTCTTGTTCATTGACACATATGAATTTATGTTAACTTGCACGGATATCCCATCATGGTATTTTGTAGGGACCATTATCCTTTATTATTGGGACTATTAATCTGGATAACATGACCATAATTGTCTATATGTGATACTCTTTTAAATATATTTGAACCCTCTGATATTCTAAGATATGTGATACCTTGCTGATTACACCTATTTGTTTCTAAAATGTATTTTTGATTTCTTCTAGATCCAATCCTAAGTGATGTTCCTCCCTCCTGATCCCTTACCCTCCTGGACTCCTATCCTGCTTCCCTAATGTTCCTGCACCCTGTCATTCTGGCTCCAGCGCTCCCCACACGCAGTGGAACGCATACAATGCATTGTGGAACGCACTCACACGTCACTTCCGGTCACGTGACCGGGTTTTCTCCTTTCAGGACCTTCAGAGCGTCATATGACGCTACTTCCTCTTTCTAGGTCCTGTTCCACATTCTATATGCGCACTAAAACCCCATTGGCACCAATGATTAAGTTGATGAGCGACCTTTAACCCCCTCCACTGCATATTTAAGAGGTAGTAGGTCTTTAGCACTCCACCATACCTCCTGACAAACGGTGGACACCGTGTCCGGCTAGAAGACATCTACAGGTAACTCTTTTCAGTGATGGTTTTAACTTTTACCATTAGAGTCCATTTCTATGACACTTTTACCTATATTTTATTCCCACAGCAAACAGAACTCTATAGGCCACTGCTTAAATACACCCACTTCCAAATACTCTAAGATTCACCATTGTCCCCTACTCAATCCTGATCCTCTTCCCTTCCCCCTTTTTTTCCCCTGTTGTACTCCATAGATGAATTCCCCATGACATATTATGTGGTAATTGACCATATATATTTTGGTTATATTATGTATAATCTGCTATATGTTACTCACTACCGTTTTTTCACTTTTTGTAGTACACCGATGAAGGTCTAATGTGACCGGAACGTCTGTTGTTTATTTTCTGCACTACTTTATTAAAAATTATAAAAGAACCCAAGAGTCTTCTGAGTGCCAGGTTACTTTTCTATATGACCAGTCAGGGAGACACTATTACAGTTTTTTTTTACGGCAAAAAATGCCAAAAGCAAGATAATACAGAGATTTGACCTGTGGAACTGCAAAACCACAGTTGTAGTTATGTAGCGTACACCAGACTCTTTTAAACAGATATATTGATGTCTGACCAGTCAGGGAGACACTATTACAGTTTGTTTTTATGGCAAAAAAATCCAAAAACAGGATAATACATAGATTTGACCCGTGGAACTGCAAAACCACAGTTTTATTTTTCTGGCCAACACCAGACTCTTTCAAACAGATATAATGGAGTCTGAACTGTCAGGGAGACACTATTACTGTTTTTTTTTATGGCAAAAAAATGCCAAAAGCAGGATAATACAGAGATTTGACCCGTGGAACTGCAAAACCACAGTTATAGTTATGTGGCGTACACCAGACTCTTTTAAACAGATATATTGGTGTCTGACCAGTCAGGGAGACACCATTACAATTTTTTCTTAAGGCAAAAAATACCAAAAGCAGGATAATACAGAGATTTGACCCGTGGAACTGCAAAACCACAGTTATAATTATGTGGTGTACATCAGATTCTTTAAAACAGATATATTGGTGTTTGACCAGTCAGGAAGACACTGTTACATTTTTTTGTTACGGAAAAAAATGGCAAAAGCAGGATAATACAGAGATTTGACCCTTGGAACTGCAAAACCACAGTTATAGTTATGTGGCGTACACCAGACCCTTTTAAACAGATATATTGGTGTCTGACCAGTCAGGGAGACACTATTACAGTTTGTTTTTATGGCAAAAAATGCCAAAAGCAGGATAATACATAGATTTGACCCGTGGAACTGCAAAACCACAATTTTATTTTTCTGGCCAACACCAGACTCTTTCAATCAGATAAAATGGAGTCTGAACAGTCAGGGAGACACTATTACTGTTTTTTTATGGCAAAAAAATGCCAAAAGCAGGATAATACAGAGATTTGACCTGTGGAACTGCAATACCACAGTTATAGTTGTGTGGCATACACCAGACTCTTTTACACAGATATATTTGTGTCTGACCAGTCAGGGAGACACTATTACAGTTTTTTTTTTACGTCAAAAATGCCAAAAGCAGGATATACAGAGATTTGACCCGTGGAACTGCAAAATCACAGTTATAGTTATGTGGCGTACACCAAACTCTTTTAAACAGATATATTGGTGTCTGACCAGTCAGGGAGACACTATTACAGTTTGTTTTTACGTCAAAAAATGCCAAAAACAGGATAATACATATATTTGACCCGTGGAACTGCAAAACCACAGTTCTATTTTTCTGGTCTTCACCAGACTCTTTTAAACAGATATATTGGAGTCTGAACAGTCAGGGAGACACTATTACAGTTTTTTTTTACTGCAAAAAATGCCAAAAGCAAGATAATACAGAGATTTGACCCATTGAACTGCAAAACCACAGTTATACTTAAGTGGCGTACACCAGAATCTTTTAAACAGATAAATTGGTGTCTGAACAGTCAGGGAGACACTATTACAGTTTTTTTTTAAGGCAAAAAATGCTAAAAGCAGGATAATACAGAGATTTGACCCATGCAACTGCAAAACCACAGTTATAGTTATGTGGCGTACACCAGACTCTTTTACACAGATATATTTGTGTCTGACCAGTCAGGGAGACATTATTACAGTTTTTTTTTACGTCAAAAAATACCAAAAGCAGGATAATACAGAGATTTGACCCGTGGAACTACAACACCACAGTTATAGTTATGTGCCGTACACCAGACTCTTTTAAACAGATATATTGGTGTCTGACCAGTCAGGGAGACACTATTACAGTTTGTTGTTACAGCAAAATATGCCAAGAACAGGATAATACAAAGATTTGACCCTTGGAACTGCAAAACCACAGTTCTATTATTCTGGCCTACACCAGACTCTTTTAAACAGATATATTGGAGTCTGAACAGTCAAGGAGACACTATTACTGTTTTTTTTACGGCAAAAAATGCCAAAAGCAGGATAATACAGAGATTTGACCCGTGGAACTGCAATACTACAGTTATAGTTATGTGACGTACACCAGACTTTTTGACACAGATACCTTGGTGTCTGACCAGTCAGGGAGACACTATTACAGTTTTTTTTACGGCAAAAAATGCCAAAAGCAAGATAATACAGAGATTTGACCCGTGGAACTGCAAAACCACAGTTATACTTAAGTGGCGTACACCAGAATCTTTTAAACAGATAAATTGGTGTCTGAACAGTCAGGGAGACACTATTACTGTTTTTTTTAAGGCAAAAAATACCAAAAGCAGGAAAATACAGAGATTTGACCTCTGGAACTGCAAAACCACAGTTATAGTTATGTGGCGTACACCAGACTCTTTTAAACAGATATATTGGTGTCTGACCAGTCAGGGAGACACTATTACAGTTTGTTTTTATGGCAAAAATTGCAAAAAACAGGATAATACATAGATTTGACCCGTGGAACTGCAAAACCACAGTTTTATTTTTCTGGCCAACACCAGACTCTTTCAAAGAGATATAATGGAGTCTGAACAGTCAGGTAGACACTATTACTGTTTTTTTATGGTAAAAAAAATGGCAAAAGCAGGATAATACAGAGATTTGACCTGTGGAACTGCAATACCACAGTAATAGTTATGTGGCATACACCAGACTCTTTTACCCAGATATATTTGTTTCTGACCAGTCAGGGAGACACTATTACAGTTTTTTTTACGGCAAAAAATGCCAAAAGCAGGAAAATACAGAGATTTGACCCGTGGAACTGCGAAACCACAGTTATAGTTATGTGGCGTACACCAGACTCTTTTAAACAGATATATTGGTGTCTGACCAGTCAGGGAGACACTTTTACTGATTGTTTTTATGGCAAAAAATGCCAAAAGCAGGATAATACAGAGATTTGACCCGTGGAACTGCAAAACCACACTTTTATTCTTCTGGCCAACACCAGACTCTTTCAAACAGATATAATGGAGTCTGAACAGTCAGGGAGACACTATTACAGTTTTTTTATGGCAAAAAAATGCCAAAAGCAGGATAATACAGAGATTTGACCTGTGGAACGGCAATACCACAGTTATAGTTATGTGGCATACACCAGACTCTTTTACACAGATATATTGTGTCTGACCAGTCATTGAGACACTATTACAGTTTTTTTTTTACTTCAAAAAATGCCAAAAGCAGGATAATAGAGAGATTTGACCCGTGGAACTGCAAAACCACAGTTATAATTATGTGGTGTACATCAGACTCTTATAAATCTCTCTCAAGTAAAACTAACAGGTCAAGCAAATTCTTATCCTCTCTTGCTGACAACTTTATCTTCCAAAGGGTAGGGGAGAAAACAAGGGGATCTGCTACTTTGGATCTAATCCTTATAAACAGGGAGGAAATGGTTGAGGAGGTAAAGGTGGCTGGGACCCTAGGAGGCAGCGATCATGCTATTATAGAATTTGGATAACTAGAGGAGGAAGACATGTGAAGACTCAAACTTCAAGGTTAGATTTTAGAAAGGCAGATTTTAAGAGACTCAGAAAGAGAATAGGAGGGATCCAATGGCTGGATGTCCTTAAGGACAAAAATGTCCAGGAAGGATGGGAAATTTTTAAAAATGAGATTCTCAAAGCACAATCGTTAACAATCCCGAAAAGTAGGAAGAATGGGAAGCATTTAAGGAAACCAGGATGGATGAACACAGAACTTAAACACATGCTAAAAAGAAAGAAAGAAATGTTTATTAAATGGAAAGAGGGAGGCATATCTAAAGAAGATTATAATGCAGTCTGCAGATCCTGCAGGGCACGTATCAGGTTAGCTAAAGCTGACAATGAATTAAGGCTTGCAAGAGATGTCAAAAGCAATAAAAAAGAATTTTGGGGGTATGTCAAAAGTAAAAGAAAAGTCAAAGATGCTATAGGATTTTTAAAGGATAAAAATGGAGAAATGGTAAGAGAGGATGTTGAGAAGGCCGAACTTTTTAATTCCTATTTTGCATCTGTTTTCTCTCAGAAAGAAAATGTAACATCAACTGATCTTCACTGTCCTTTCAAAGGAATAGAAGAATCCAAGTTATCTGTAAACAGAAAGATTGTGAGGGAATATTTAGCTAACATAAATGAGTTCAAGTCTCCAGGTCCAGATGAATTACACCCCAGAGTACTGAAGGAGATCGTAGAAGAAATTTTAGAACCACTCTCCATAATCTTTGAAAATTCTTGGAGAACAGGAGAAGTCCCAGAAGACTGGAGAAGAGCAAATGTTGTTCCTATCTTCAAAAATGGGAAGAAGGTGGACCCAGGGAACTATAGGCCGGTGAGTCTGACTTCTATACCAGGAAAGATCTTTGAACAAATTATTAAACAAGATGTATGTAAGTACATGGAGAAGAATGAAGTGATTAACCAGAGTCAGCATGGGTTTGTAACTAACAAGTCATGTCAGACTAACTTAATTTCCTTCTATGACAGAATCACTGACTGGGTGGATCAGGGAAATGCTGTAGATATAGTATATCTTGACTTCAGCAAAGCATTTGACAAAGTATCTCACACCATCCTTATTGAAAAAATGACCAAGTATACAATGGACCTGGCAACTGTTAGGTGGATTCATAACTGGCTTAGTGATCGGACTCAAAGGGTGGTTGTAAATGGCTTCACATCCAGCTGGATGAATGTCTCAAGTGGGGTACCACAGGGCTCCGTCCTGGGACCTGTATTGTTCAACATCTTTATCAATGATTTAGATGAAGGAATTGAGGGTAAACTGATTAAATTTGCTGATGACACAAAGCTAGGAGGGATAGCTAATACTAGAGAAGAGAGAGAGAGGATTCAAAAAGACCTAAATAAACTGGAGCAGTGGGCAGCAAACAACAGAATGATTTTTAACAGGGAAAAATGCAAAATACTACATCTGGGCAATAAAAATGAAAAAAGCATATACAGAATGGGAGGAATAGAGCTAAGCAACAGTACATGTGAAAAAGACTTAGGTATACTAATAGATCATAGACTGAACATGAGTCAACAGTGTGATGCAGCAGCAAAAAAGGCAAATACAATTCTGGGATGTATTAACAGAAGCATACAGTCTAGATCACGTGAAGTCATTATCGGTCTTTACTCCTCTTTGGTCAGACCTCATCTGGAATACTGTGTACAGTTTTGGGCACCACATTTTAAAAAAAGACATATACAAACTGGAGCAAGTTCAAAGAAGAGCGACCAGAATGGTGACTGGTCTGCAAACTATGTCCTATGAGGAACGGTTGCAGGATTTGGGAATGTTTAGCTTGCAAAAAAGAAGACTGAGAGGAGACTTAATAGCTGTCTACAAATATGTCAAGGGCTGTCACATTGTAGAAGGATCATCTTTATTCTCATTTGCACAAGGAAAGACTAGAAGCAATGAGATGAAACTAAATGGGAGGAGACACAGATTAGATATTAGAAAAAACTTTTTGACAGTTAGGGTGATTAATGAGTGGAACAGGCTGCCACGAGAGGTGGTGAGTTCCCCTTCAATGGACGTCTTCAAACAGAGGCTGGACAGACATCTGTCTGAGATGATTTATCGAATCCTGCTTTGAGCAGGGGGT